>NC_086449.1:371935633-373208133 GCF_028390025.1 Pseudophryne corroboree
ATCCCCACTTCTGTAAATCTGCACTTTAGTAATATACCTCCTAGACTCTAATGGCAGAGTTTGGAAAACTAAATAGCAATGAAATGTGTAGCATGGATAGAAATGTGGGAACATTCACGTTGGGAGTACAAGAGACTACTCTGTCTACAATAAGTTAATGAATGTGACAAAAAGGCATTATATGTCCAGCATTATGGTTTATTGAACACAGCAGTAAATACTATATAGAAAAAGCAAGTTTATGTTTTTAGTTAGCATGTAAGAAGATAATACATTTATAAACATGATTTATTTTCTGTTTTAATGCAAGATGAAACACATTCTTTGGAAATGTCCAATAAGCCAAAATACAGAAGTGAAAATAGAAACAATAGCCCAAAGCAAATAATCTGTTCCTCTTCCATATTACACGCACAGCTCTAGAACCTTGTTTAGAATCAATGCAGCATACTAAAAAATATTTCAATGGTAAAAGTGATGACTGTAGCACAGGGTTATATGAATCCCAGTTACAAAAAAAAAAAAATAGAATAAATTCAAAATATTCCACAAACCATTCCATTGTACATGAACAGATCACACAAGCCAGGGGACAATTTAAATTATAGTTGTGGACTCTGTTCACAAAAGATAAGCTACTATTATGGTAAATCCACATAAAACATGATGTGTAAGAATTATATTCCTGAGATGTCCTGCAACCGAAGCAACATTCGATAGCTCAACTTTAGCTTCCAGTATAGTAAGTCTGTCCATGTTGTATTTAAAATCAACTAAAATGACTTAAACCGGCAAAGTTGTCCGAAATCAACTTGTGCACATACACGGTTGACCACTGACTTTCTACAGCATCTTAAGTTAATTTCAACAAAAAATTGTTTGTGACTCATATTCGGTATACTCCATTGTTATGCCAAATTCTATAAGTTATGACTCATTATCTGCACATGTAAGCGTATTAACATCACTGCATGTTTCCAGTATGCATGGGCCATGGTCCAGAGCCTAGGTCATCACCAGGATTTGATCCTCCTCTCTCTGGGACCATTAATTGGGCCTGTTGGCTTTGCCATAGTTGATGAAGTTCCTTAAACTGTTCTACCATTTTATCCTTTAAGTCTGGATGTGAGATCTGGAGTTTTATACTGTCTGCTGACCAGGAGGATTCCCCTGTGAAGATTTCCGATAGCAAGCGAGCAGCCACAGGAATGACCTAGAATTTCAACAATTACAAAAAAGAAAACATGGTTTAGGAACCAATAAGAAGTGTTAGATGTCTATAATGGCAAAAAGACTAACATAATGAAACAAAAAATGCTGATTGCTTAGTTCTGTCAATGGCAAGGGAGACAAGAGAAGCACGGGTCCATGAATCACCCTACAATATGATCAGTACCTGTACAGTGATGAGTTTTTTCTCTTTCGGTTTTTTGTCTGGCCATTCTTCCCCAAAGCAGAAGAATATCTCATATGGAGGCAGCATGTTTGTCTGTCCTTTCTGACAGGCAATAAGCTCTAATGACAAATAAACATAAATAAATTAAAAGAGACTGAATTATATACACTCTTTAAGATGCAATACAGTAGCCACCAGCATGGCCAACAAGACCATTATAAACCATTATGAGCCAGGAACCCAAATCTGTTGCTTATCAAGGTAAAGCTTGGTACCAATTAGGGAGGCCAATCCCGGGCCATTTTTTCAATCCCGGGATTCGGGTTTGAAAAATGCTCAATCCCGGGATTGTAGTAGGGATCAGTGTAGGGAGCAGGGAGAGTGGATTTGGAGGGCAGCAAGGGAGGGTGGGTGTAGGGAGCAGCACAGAAGAATGGATGTAAGGAGTAGGAAGGGAGGATGTAGGGAGCAGCACAGAAGAATGGATGTAAGGAGCAGGAAGGGAGGATGTAGGGAGCAGCACAGAAGAATGGATGTAAGGAGCAGGAAGGGAGGGTGGGTGTAGGGAGCAGCACAGAAGAATGGATGTAAGGAGCAGGAAGGGAGGGTGGGTGTAGGGAGCAGCACAGAAGAATGGATGTAAGGAGCAGGAAGGGAGGGTGGGTGTAGGGAGCAGCACAGAAGAATGGATGTAAGGAGCAGGAAGGGAGGGTGGGTGTAGGGAGCAGCACAGAAGAATGGATGTAAGGAGCAGGAAGGGAGGGTGGGTGTAGGGAGGATGTAGGGAGCAGCACAGAAGAATGGATGTAAGGAGCAGGGAGGGTGGGTGTAGGGAGCAGGGAGGATGTAGGGAGCAGCACAGAAGAATGGATGTAAGGAGCAGGAAGGGAGGGTGGGTGTAGGGAGCAGCACAGAAGAATGGATGTAAGGAGCAGGATGGGAGGGTGGGTGTAGGGAGCAGGGAGGATGTAGGGAGCAGCATAGAAGAATGGATGTAAGGAGCAGGAAGGGAGGGTGGGTGTAGGGAGGATGTAGGGAGCAGCACAGAAGAATGGATGTAAGGAGCAGGAAGGGAGGGTGGGTGTAGGGAGCAGGGAGGATGTCAGGAGCAGTGAGGGAGGGTGTAGTAGGTAGCGATACTAAAGTATTACTTACTATTAGGTGTGTAACAATTGTTATGGGCGCCAGTGAAAAAGTTAAAAAGGAACTAAAGAAATAGTATTAAAAATAATAATAATTAATAATAATAATGTCAGTGGCATCTGTGAAAAGAAAGGGTTTGTTCAATAAATGTTTACAGCCCTTTTAGTGTGATAAGGAAAACTGGTGTGCTGGAGTTTGATAATGGGACAGGTTACCTGTCCCTATCTTACCCTAACCGGTACCTTTTCCTCCGCTTTCCATTAGTGCGGTGTCCTGGGGTACATCTAGCCGCGATCGGCAGTTGTTGATGACGTCACCCACTGGTCCTTTAAATCTGCTCAGTTCTGCGGCTGGGCAGTTGCCGGTCTCATCTCACGCTGGCTTCTTACTATTAGGCGGGCAGTAACCATGGACACACAGTGACCACGCTGCGGCATTTCAAATATAGCGCCGGCTGCCAGCCAGTCAGAACTGGCAGTCCGGCAGCCAATCAGGAGCCGCTACTGCTGTCCTGATTGGCTGCCGGTCGGCCAGCTCCGATTGGCTGGCGGCCGGCGCTACATTTGAAATGCCGCTGTCGCGGTCACTGTGTGTTCATGGCTGCCCGAGATGTAAATAATACCTCGCTGACAGTCTGGCCGCACAGCCGGGCAGCGCTGTGCTATAGTGCTCGGCGCTGCCCGGCAAAACTGCGCATGCGCAACCTAATCCCGGGATTGGAGGCTCCAATCCCGGGATTCAAATCCCGGCATTTTTGGGCCCAAATCCCGGGATCCCGGGATTGGCCTCCCTAGTACCAATTGCTTTTGAAAAGCTACTATAATGTCTCACTTCCTTTATTTCTGTCCACTCTGGAAGAGTTCATGGAGAGTAGATGCAGGTAACTACCATAGGCAGCGGGGCAGCGTGCAATGTCGTGAATCGCAGCATCATGCACAGGTGTGGAGCCATGTTGATGCATATTGCTGAGAATTATGCATTACACTTTTGTTACATTATACTTCACAAGAATATGGTTTATTATATATTTACCAAAGGCTGTAGAACATGTACTCTGTAATAGTTAGCCAAACCTCTGTGGTGGCTGGCCACACCCTTAAGCATGGGCCCCTACAACAGCATTCCCCCCGGTGGGCCCTTCATGACCCAGTCCAACACTGCTGATAAGACAATGCCTATGTTAGCGTAATCAAATTATAAAAGGATCTTTTTGATTTAACTTTGTAATATTTTTTTAAATTAATGTTATTTATGCATTTGTAATAAATGTAGCATGATAAAAACACTTTGTGTATGTGTTATCCTGATTTTATGATCTGTATTTGCCCATTTATAAGGGATAATTTACACAACTGCCACTGCGAGGTTTAGCCTGAGGAATGACCCTCCTTTTTACTGTGGAACAAGGTGCTGTATGTTCATGCTTCTATACAGTAGACTGGCATTTTGGGATAATACACTTGTATGATGGAATTTAGCCTGTGTTCTTAATATGTGCAAGTCTGTTGGAATATTGCTGTAATTGGGCAATTTTGCCTTTTGGGAAAGTAAAACTATGTAACCCTGCCTTGTCCTCT
The DNA here is from genome assembly GCF_028390025.1 of Pseudophryne corroboree. Classification (NCBI taxonomy): domain Eukaryota; kingdom Metazoa; phylum Chordata; class Amphibia; order Anura; family Myobatrachidae; genus Pseudophryne; species Pseudophryne corroboree. The sequence continues at coordinate 371,939,750 of NC_086449.1, forward strand.
ACCCGCAAGGTTACCCCTACCCCCTTTATCTATACACAAACGGGTCTAAGGTCTCTCATCCTTGCTGCTGATATGTACCTGGGTCCAAATTTGTGGGCGGTCAAAAGACAGCTCTCCTCAGCTAAGGTGTGGGATTGCCCATTGGCATCAAATCAGATGCCAGACAATCACGTACAAAGCTAAACCATACCTTCTACATGATTGCCCCTTTTAAAAAACATCCAAGTTCGCTGGCAACCCGCACGGCCACCGAATTCTGACTTCATTACATCCCACCCAAGTAGTTTGGAGGCAATGGGGAGGAGAGAGATGGGGCTGTAATTAGAGAGGGCGTATGGATCAAGGGTGCTTTTTTAAAGAACGGGAGATAAAGGCATACTTGAATGAAAAAGGAACAGTGCCTGATGATAGGGAAAGATTGAGGAGAAGAGCAAGATGGGAACAGCAACAAAATAGAGGGAGCAAAGGAGCCTGGAGGGGAGGTGGAAGGGGGTGAGGACTGGATTAGGGCCATGGCATCATCTCCAGATACTGGGAAGAAGAAAGTCAGAGTAGGTAAAGTGGATGGGGAAGATGGCGAGAGGTAGGCTGAGAAAGGAGAGTATGGGACAACAAGGTTTGATGGGATGTGGGTGGCAAATTCAAGGTCAGAGAGTAAGAAGGTGAGGCAAAGTGGAAAGAGCAGAGGAGGAAGTTGAATGTGGGGAGGAGACAATAGGGTTTGGAGGAATGGGAGGAGATAAGATTTTCAAATAAGATTAGGCTGAGAGCATAAATTTAAAATGGAGAAAGTCTGCACAGGAGTGCAATTTCCTCCACTGCCACATGGCGGCTCATAAACACTTTTGCAGGCATCTGGTGCATTTGGAATGTCAAGGTTGAGGAATGGATCCATGAAGGGGAGTAGTGACCACCGGAGAAACAGAATCTAGAGCAGAAGCAAGGAACACATTGTATAGGAAATCTGCTTAGTCAGGACAGGAGAGACAATGGGTGAGAGCAGGGAGTTGGGCAAGGATCATCAGGTCAGTATTAATAGCCTCAAGGTTACACTTGTGCCTCCCAACGCTACCTAGTGTTCATTCTAGCACCTTGCACCTAATAAGTTTGGAGGACATTTTTATTTTAAGGGCAATTTTTAGATATATTGCTACAACGATACATCATGTTTAAAATTTACCCTTTAATACTTAAAATATGCCCTCCTCACAGATTAGGTGCAGGGTGCTAGAATGAACACTAGGTAGCCTTGGGAGGCACAGGTGGAGGAGGAGTGAGGGATACGGTACAATAAAGAAAATGATCAGAGAGAGAGAGAGAGACTGAGAAATTGTAAAATCAGAGATATCACAATGGTCAGTGAAAACCAGATCAAGTGAGTGTTCACACATGAGAGGGTGAGGAGGTCCATTGAGAGAGACGAAATGATGTGAGGATAAGAATTTTAGGCCCCCATTTATGAAGCAGCAGTTAGTGAAGTGGTAAATACCGTTTTCACTCGCCGTGCTATAGTGGCATCGCGCTCTTCCATTTAAGAAGAGCATATGCCACGGCGAGCGAAAGCGGTATTTGCCGCGTCAGTGCTGATGTTTACCTTACATCAGCGGTGACGAATGATCTGTGTCCCCGGACTGGCCTCCTACCGCGCATGCACCGGTTTATACTAATTCCCGGCACATGTGCAGTAGTGATTTCCGGACGTGGCGGCCATTTTAGTTTTTCTGTCACTATAGCAACCCGGCAGGCGTGATGCATGCCGGGATTGCTGCGAGAGGGGGGAGCCGGAGCGCAGGACGGACACCGCTGCAGCGGTGTCCATAACATCTGCTTGGAGCAGACAAAGCAATTTTAGGTAAGCGAACACTATTTCAGAAATAGCGCTCATTGTTAAATACAGTTTAGTGTGCAGCAGTATAGGGAAAAATAAGATTTTACTCACCGGTAAATCTATTTCTCGTAGTCCGTAGTGGATGCTGGGGACTCCGTAAGGACCATGGGGAATAGACGGGCTCCGCAGGAGACTGGGCACTCTAAGAAAAATTTAGTACTACTGGTGTGCACTGGCTCCTCCCTCTATGCCCCTCCTCCAGACCATCAGTTAAGGAAACTGTGCCCGGAAGAGCTGACATTACAAGGAAAGGATTTTGGAATCCAGGGTAAGACTCATACCAGCCACACCAATCACACCGTATAACTTGTGATAACATACCCAGTCAACAGTATGAACAACAACAGAGCATCAGACAAACCTGATGCAACCATAACATAACCCTTATTTAAGCAATAACTATATACAAGTATTGCAGAAGAAGTCCGCACTTGGGACGGGCGCCCAGCATCCACTACGGACTACGAGAAATAGATTTACCGGTGAGTAAAATCTTATTTTCTCTAACGTCCTAGTGGATGCTGGGGACTCCGTAAGGACCATTGGGATTATACCAAAGCTCCCAAACGGGCAGGAGAGTGCGGATGACTCTGCAGCATCGAATGAGCAATCACAAGGTCCTCCTCAGCCAGGGTATCAAACTTGTAGAACTTTGCAAAAGTGTTTGAACCCGACCAAGTAGCTGCTCGGCAAAGCTGTAATGCCGAGACCCCTCGGGCAGCCGCCCAAGAAGAGCCCACCTTCCTTGTGGAATGGGCTTTTACTGATTTTGGAGGCGGCAAGCCAGCCGCAGAATGAGCCTGCTGAATCGTGTTACAGATCCAGCGAGCAATAGTTTGCTTTGAAGCAGGAGCACCCAGCTTGTTGGATGCATACAGGATAAACAGCGAGTCAGGTTTCCTGACTCCAGCCATTCTGGCTACATAAATCTTCAAAGCCCTGACTACATCTAGTAACTTGGAATCCTCCAAGTCACGAGTAGCCGCAGGCCACAATAGGTTGGTTCAAATGAAAAGATGACACCACCTTTGGCAGAAATTGCGGATGAGTCCGTAATTCTGCCCTGTCCATATGGAAAACCAGATAGGGGCTTTTACATGACAAAGCCGCCAATTCTTGACTACTTTCCACGTGAGATATTTTAACTCCACGGTCTTAAGCGGCTCAAACCAGTGAGATTTCAGGAAACTCAACACCACGTTAAGATCCCAAGGTGCCACTGGTGGCACAAAAAGGGGGCTGAATAAGCAGCACTCCCTTTACAAACGTCTGAACTTCAGGTAGAGAAGCTAGTTTTTGTATGAAAGAAAATGGATAGGGCCGAAATCTGGACCTTAATGGACCCCAATTCTAGGCCCAAAGTCACTCCCGACTGTAGGAAGCGAAGGAAACGGCCCAGCTGGAATTCCTCTGTAGAGGCATTCCTGGCCTCACACCCAGCAACATATTTTCGCCGTATACGGTGATAATGTTTAGCCATCACGTCCTTCCTAGCCCTCATCAGCGTAGGAATAACCTCATCCGGAATCCCTCTTTTCTACTAGGATCCGGCGTCCAACCGCCATGCCGTCAAACGCAGCTGCGGTAAGTCTTGGAACATACAAGGTCCCTGCTGCAACAGATTCTGCCCTAGAGGCAGAGGCCATGGGTCCTCTGTGAGCATTTCTTGCAGCTCTGGATACCAAGTCCTTCTCGGCCAATCCGGAACAATGAGTATTGTTCTCACTCCTCTTTTCCCTATGATTCTCAGCACCTTGGGTAAGAGAGGAAAAGGAGGAAACACATAAACCGACTGGAACATCCACGGTGTCACCAGTGCTTCTACAGCTATCGCCTGAGAGTCTCTTGACCTGGCGCAATACCTCTGTAGCTTTTTGTTGAGGCGGGATGCCATCATGTCCACCTGTGGCAGTTCCCACCGACCTACAATCTGCGCGAAGACTTCTTGATGAAGTCCCCACTCTCCCGGGTGGAGGTCGTGCCTGCTGAGAAAGTCTGCTTCCCAGTTGTCCACTCCCGGAATGAACACTGCTGACAGTGCGCTTACGTGATTCTCCGCCCAGCGAAGAATTCTGGTGGCTTCTATCATCGCCACCCTGCACCTTGTGCCGCCTTGGCGGTTTACATGAGCCACTGCGGTGATATTGTCTGACTGAATCAGAACCGGTTGGTCGCGAAGCAGGGTCTCCGCTTGACTTAGGGCGTTGTATATGGCCCTTAGTTCCAGGACAATGATTGAAGGCCAGTCTCCTGCCTTGACCACAGCCCTTGGAAATTTCTTCCCTGTGTAACTGCCCCCCACCCTCGGAGGCTTGCATCCGTGGTCACCAGGACCCAGTCCTGAATGCCGAATCTGCGACCTTCGAGAAGGTGAGCACTCTGCAGCCACCACAGGAGAGACACCCTGGCTCTGGGGGATAGGGTGATTAACCAATGCATCTGAAGATGTGATCCGGACCACTTGTCCAGTAAGTCCCATTGGAAGGTTCTCGTATGGAACCTGCCGAAGGGAATGGCCTCGTATGATGCCACCCTCCTTCCCAGGACTCGAGTGCAGTGATGCACTGACACCTGTTTTGGTTTTAATAGATTCCTGACCAGTGTCACGAGCTCCTGAGCTCTCTCTATCGGGAGATAAACCCTTTTCTGGTCTGTGTCTAGGATCATGCCTAGGAGAGGCAGATGAGCTGTAAGAACCAACTGCGACTTTGGAATATATAGAATCCATCCGTGTTGCCGTTACACTTCCAGAGAAAGTGATACGCTGTTCAGCAACTGCTCTCTTGATCTCGCTTTTATGAGGAGATCGTCCAAGTACGTGATAATAGTGACACCTTGCTTCCGCAGGAGCACCATCATTTCTGCCATTACCTTGGTGAATATTCTCAAGGCCGTGGAGAGACCAAACGGCAACGTCTGAAAATTGGTAATGACAATCCCGTACCGCAATTCTGAGGTAGATAAGGTAGATAAATGGGGACATGAAGGTATGCATCCTTTATGTCCCGAGTCACCATAAAATCTCCCCCTTTCAGGCTTGCAATGACCGCTCTTAGCGATTCCATCTTGAACTTGAACCTTTTCAGGTATATGTTCAGGGATTTTAAATTCAATATGGGTTCGACCGAACCGTCTGGTTCCGGGACTACAACATGGTCGAATAATAGCCCCCTCCTTGTTGAAGGAGGGGAACCTTGACCACCACCTGTTGAAGATACAATTTGTGAATTGCAGTTAACACTGTTTCCCTCTCGTGGGGGGAAGCCGGCAGGGCCGTCGGTGAGGGGGCATCTTCTCAAAGTCCAGCTTGTATCCCTGAGACACAATATCTATCGCCCAGGGATCTAACAGGGAGTGAACCCACTTGTGGATGAACTTACGAAGGCATGCCCCCACCGGGCCCAGCTCCGCCTGTGGAGCCCCAGCGACATGCGGTGGATTTTTGTAGAGGCCGGGGAGGACTTCTGTTCCTGGGAACTAGCTGTGTTGTGCAGCTTCTTTCCTCTGCCCCTGCCTCTGGCAAGAAAGGACGCACCTCGGACTTTCTTGTTTCTTTATTCGAAAGGCTGCATTTGATAATGTCGTGCTTTCCTAGGCTGTGCAGGAATATAAGGCAAAATATCAGAATTACCAGCTATAGCTGTGGAGACCAGGTCCGAGAACCCTTCTCCACACAATCCTCAGCCTTCCATATGCCTCTTAAGTCGGCATCATCTGTCCATTGCATATTCTACAGGACATGTCAAGCAGAAATCGACATAGCTTTGACTCTAGACCCAGTATACTCATGTCTCTTTGGGCATGTTTTATATATACATATCTCTTAAGACAGCATCTTTAATATATATATATATATATATATATATATATATCTCTCTATATATACATATATATATCTATATGCATACTAGGGTCTCAATCTCTGCTGATAAGGTACCTGTCCACGCTGCCACAGCGCTATAAACCCATGCCGACACAATCGCCGTTCTGAGTAGTGTACCAGAATGTGCACGCTATCTGCAGGATCCCTGAGAATAGCTAGTGCTACCTTCTAGGCAAACGTGACACCCTAGGGGAAGATTCCCATCACATCCTGGCCCTAGTGGGGAAAGGATACTGCCTGAGAATTTTTTGTGGGAAGCTGCAGTCTCTTGTCTGGAGATTCCCGCTCTTTTTCCTCATGAGAGGAGGGAAATTTACCTCAGCTTTCTTCCCCTTAACATGTGTACCCTTGTGTCAGGGACAAATGAGTCATCAGTGATATGCAAATCATCTTTTATTACAATAATCATATATTGAATACCTTTCTGCCATTTTGGCTGTAACTTTGCATTATCGTAGTCGACACTGGAGTCAAACTCCGTGTCGATATCAGTGTTTATTATTTTGGATAGTGAGCCTTGTGAGACTCTGAAGGTCTCTGTGACATAGGGACAGACATGGGTAGATTTCCTGTCTGTTCTCTAATCTTTTGTGCAATAAATTCACCTTAGCACTTACACATATCCAAACAGGTGTCGGCGTTGTCGACGGAGACACCCTCTCACACACATATTTGCTCTATCTCCTCCTTAGGGGAGCCTTTTACCTCCGACATGTCGACACACACGTACAGACACACCACACACACAGGGGATGCTCTATTTGATGACAGTTCCCCCACAAGGCCCTTTGGAGAGACAGTGAGAGAGTATTCCAGCACACACCCCAGCGCTATATGACCCAGGAATCACACAGTAACTTAGTGTTAACCCAGTAGCTGCTGTATATATTGTTTTTACGCCAAATTTATGTGCCCCCCCTCTCTTTTTCACCCTCTCTATCGTGCTTCTGCAGGGGAGAGCCTGGGGAGCTTCCTCTCAGCGGAGCTGTGGAGAGAAATAAACGTTATGGTAAGAACTTACCGTTGATAACGTGATTTCTCTTATGTCCACAGGTATCCACAGGATAACATTGGGATATTGTCGAGCGACAGCGAAAATGGCACCAACACGGTCACGAGCTTTCTGGCCTCCCAGGATGCATTGGGGCCTCCACTATATAGTCCCGCCCACTGACTCAGTCAGATCAGTTCTTTCCACAGCGATTATAGGCAGGAACATTAGGTAGAGACCTGTACAGGCGATAAGAACACACATGCACACCCTTCCATACAAGAAGGAAGAGGTTTTTAGTGTTTGTCTAGATCCTCAAATCAGATGCGTCCGGGTGGGATCCCTGTGGATACCTGTGGACATAAGAGAAATCACGTTATCAACGGTAAGTTCTTACCATAACGTTTATTTCTCTGGCTGGGTCCACAGGATTATCCACAGGATAACATTGGGATTCCCAAAGCCATTTTAGTGGTGGGGACGCTCCTGATTGCACAGGAGGACCTTTCGCCCGAAGTCTGCGTCATGAGAGGCAAAAGTATCCAAGGCATAATGTCTGATAAATGTGTTTATGGAAGACCATGTGGCTGCCCTACATATCTGTTCTGCTGATGCACCCTGTTGTGCTGCCCAAGAAGGACCTACCTTACGTGTAGAGTGTGCAGAGACATTAGCCGGAATAGGGAGATCTGCATGAGAATAAGCTTCAGATATTACCACTCGGAGCCATCTCGCCAGCGTCTGTTTACTAGCAGGCCAACCTCTCCTATGGAATCCGTAGAGGATGAAGAGGGAATCTGTTTTCCTGATGGCACTAGTACGATCTATATAGATTTTTAAAGACCGGACCACGTCCAGTGACGCTTCTCCCGCAGATAGTCCCGATACCTGAAAAGCTGGGACTACAATCTCTTAATTCAGGTGAAACTTTGACACCACCTTTGGAAGATAACTAGATCTCGTTCTGAGAACTACTCTGTCTGGAAAAAAACTTAGGAAAGGAGACTTACATGATAATGCTCCTAAATCTGACACTCTTCTGGCTGACGCCATTGCCAGTAAAAAAAGAACTTTAATCGTTAACCACTTAAGATCCGCTCTCTCAAGTGGTTCAAACAAAGGACCCTGGAGAAATTTAAGAACTGAATTCAAATCCCAGGGAGCTGCAGGAGGAACAAATGGAGGTTGAATATGTACTACTCCTTGGAAAAACGTACGTACATCCTGTAGGTCAGCAATCTTCTGCTGAAACCATACAGTCAACGCTGAGACTTGCACCCTCAAGGAAGCACCCTTCAACCCCTTATCCAATCCTGCCTGCAGAAAATCCAAAATTCTAGCTACTTTAAAGGCTCTTGGATTGTAATTTTTTCCAGAACACCAATGAATATAGGCTTGCCATATTCTATGATATACACGGGCCGAAGAAGGCTTCCTTGCTCTAAGCATGGTTTGGATTACTTGCTTTGAAAATCCTTTAGCCTCTAAGATAGAGGTTTCAACAGCCACGCCGTCAAAGACAGGCGATCCAGATGACTGTGACAACAAGGACCCTGCATTAACAGATCTGGACGTTGAGGGAGCAGTATCGGTGCTTCCACGGACATTCTCCACAGATCTGTGTACCAATGCCTTCTTGGCCAAGCTGGAGCTGTTAGAATGATTGCTCCTTTTGCCTGTTTTATCTTTCTCACTACTCTGGGTAACAGAGATATTGGAGGGAACAGATATGCCAGCTGAAACCTCCATTCTACTGACAGTGCGTCTACCAGGACAGCTCCTGGGTCCCTTGTTCTTGATCCGTACCTCGGAACTTTGTTGTTTAGACGAGAAGGTCTATCTCCGGTAGACCCCATCTGTTCACCAGTGTCTGAAACACTTCTGGGTGTAGTGCCCATTCGGTTTCCTGAATGGTGTGCCGACTGAGAAAATCCGCTTCCCAATTTAGTACACCCGGGACAAATACTGCTGACAATGCTGGGAGATGGAGTTCTGCCCGCTTTAGAATGGGAGTTACTTCCTCCATCAGACTCTTGCTGTGAGTCCCTCCTTGATGATTTAGGTATGCTACTGCCGTCGCATTGTCTGAGCGGATCTGGACTGGTCTTCCTTGTAGATTGTCCTTTGCCTGAACTAGGGCCAAGTAAATGGCTCTTATTTCTAACAGATTTATCGGCAGGCGACTTTCCCTTGCGGTCCATTTTCCCTGGAACCACAGGCTTCCGAGTACCGCCCCCCAACCTTGCAGGCTGGCATCTGTCGTCAGGACTTGCCACTCTTTTATCCAAAAGGGTCTCCCCTTGTTTAAATGGTCTGTCTGTAGCCACCATGCTAGAGACCTTTTTACATTTACTGGAATCTTTATCATCTGCTTCTTTATTGTTTGATGATTTCTGTTCCATTTTGTCAAAATGAGATGCTGCAATGGTCTGGAGTGGAATTGCGCATATTCCACCATGTCGAACGTTGATACCATCAGACCCAACAGTCGCATTGCTGCATGGACTGACATTGTCTGGGCTTGCAACGCTTCCTGAGCCATGACCTGCACCTTGACTATTTTCTTCTCTGGTAAGAGAACTCTCTGTAGGTCTGAATCCAATATGGCTCCCAAATGAACCATCCGCTGTGATGGATTCAGGGACGACTTCTCCCAATTTATGAGCCACCCGTGTCTCTGTAAACAAACTATCGTCTGTTGGAGATGGCTCAACAGTAAATCTTGCGACTGTGCTAAGATTAATAGGTCGTCTAGGTATGGGAATATCCTTATCCCTTGTTTGCGCAGACAAGCTGCCATAACCACCATGATCTTGGTAAACACCCTGGGTGCTGTAGCTAGCCCGAAGGGTAGAGCTTGGAACTGGAAGTGTTCCTTGAGGATGGCAAACCTGAGGTAACACTGATGTGATAGTGCTATAGGCACATGTAGGTAAGCATCCCGCACATCCAGAGATACCATATAGTCTCCCGGTTCCATAGCCAACATTATGGAGCGTAACGTCTCCATGTGGAACTTCGGGATCCATATGTAATTGTTCAACATCTTCAGATTTAGAATTGGTCAATATGACCCATTTGGTTTCTGGATTAGAAACAGATTGGAGTAATACCCCTGTCCCTTTTGTGATGGAGGTACTGGGACAATCACACCTGACTGCAGTAATTTTTGGACTGCTTCTTGCAGGGCATTGGCCTTCGACTCTATACGAGACGGGCTGGTGCAAAAAAATCTTTGAGGAGGCTGCCTCCTGAATGGGAACCCATACCCCTGAGATACTACCTTCTGCACCCAGGTATCTGTTGTTGACTGTTGCCATGTGGGTGCAAATTGCAGGAGTCGGCCCCCAACCCTGGAATCCTCCAGGCGGAGGCCCGTCTCTTCAGGCTGAGGGCTTTTGTTCAGGTTTGGAAGCTGGCTTTTTGCTAGCCCACTGCTTCCTACCCCTGGATTTAAACTGGGGTTGTTTAGGCTCCTCTTTACCTTTCGCTTTGCTTTGCCAGCGAAATGAGCGAAATTTTAAACCCTTGGACTTAGGGTTGTAGGTAGCCGGAAATCTGACCTTCTTCGATTCAGCCTCTGACTCTAGGATATCCGATAAAGGTTTTCCAAATAATATATTACCCACGAAAGGCAATGCTTCCAATTCCTTCTTGGACTCCGCATCTGCCTTCCAGGTCCGTAGCCAGACTGCTCTGCGAGCGACTACTGCCAGGGCTTAAGCTTTAGAAGCAACAGTGCCTACATCAATGGCTGCTTCTTCTAAATACTGGGCAGATTGTCTTAAACGGCAAAGACGATCCTCTTGCTCCCTAGTAGGAGAGGGGATGTCATTCTCTAGTTCCTCTATCCATTCGCCCATTGCCTTTGCTACCCAGGCCGAAGCCATAGCAGGTCTTACCACTGCACCCACAAGAGAAAAAATATTTTTCAATAGGCTCTCTACCCTCCTGTCTGTGACATCATTCAAAGAGGTAGATGACAGTGGCAAAGCAGATTTGTGCACTAGTCGCAGAACATGTGCATCTACTTTTGGAGGAACTTCTCTCTTCAAACAATCTCCAGCAGGAAATGGATAATAAGAATCCCATCTCCTAGGAATCTTATACTTTTTACCGGGCGCTGCCCAAGACTCATCCATCATTTCAGTCAACTCCTCTGACGCTGGAAATTCAGCTTTCACTGACTTTGTTCGTTTGAATACAGGTGCTTTCGCTTTTAACGCTGTCTTGGCTGGTTCTTCCAGAGAAAGCACAGCCTTTACTGCATTAATGAGTTCAGCTACATCATCTGAACTAAAGCTCTGCGACTGATCATCATACGGAGTTGAATCTATTGTTTCCGCATCATCATCCGATGTATCCTCTTGTGTAGTCTGCCATACAGACGTATCTGTCTTAGTCTTACCTACCCCTTGGTTGCTTGTAGAGGCTACTGGAACCAAACCATAGGAAGGGAGCTGCATGTATGGGTTCATAGTGTAACCTAACCCTTGAGGTGGTGCTACTGGAGCTAACCTGTCCGCTATTGAAGACAGAGTCTTTGCGAACATATTCCATGGTGGCTCTACTGGAGGTTGAACTAACTCCTGTTTTTTACTTCGCTGAAAAGCGAAACAGTTTGCACACAAACCCTCATAAGTGACCAATTGAATCATATCAATTACCCCTGACTTACAAGATAAGCATGTTAGGGCTGTAGGAGTGCTTGACAAATTCTCCTCATCACTTTTGCCGCTCACAGACATTTTTTCTGATATTGACTACACAATTTTGTGACTGAACCACACCCTATAATCAGTATATAGAGGTGAAATCAATCTGACCACAGTGCACCTGATTTGAGGGTCAGAACAGGACTGACATTACACAGAAAAGTCAGCACACATACTAGCAGTCAGTCACATGTTAAAGCATTAGACATTGTCATATGAGAATACAACCTCCATAATAACTTATACATAAGTAGGAAAATTGTACTTCTGTTTAACTGGTTCTTTTTCAACATAACATGCAGAAAACACAGTAATATACAGGTCTCATATGCAATAGGTACTAAAAATTAACAGTGCACACTAAGAAGTAGAAGGAATTTTTAGTACTGTATACCCTGCCTCCAGGGAGCGGGATACAGGGAGACTCACCACACTTCCATATCCAAGCAAAGACGCTCGAAAGACGCTGAGTGGATTCAGACGCTACTGGTGTACACTGCCGCTCTTGGTAACTGATAACGGACACGGACGCTCACCAACGGACACGGACGCTGAGCGACTCCACGTGCATGCAGACACTAAAGGCCTGCGACTCGGTCTGGGTGGGTTTATATCCAGTGTACACAACCGCAGCGTCTAAGCTGCGACCGAGTACCCTCGTGGTAGCGTCTGAGCCGGAAGTGAGGTCATTCAGTTCATGAAACGAGAGACCCGCGGGAACTGGCCATGAACTCGGAGGAGGGACGGCCAGGAGAGCGTCTGAAACCCCCTGTTGACTTAAACTCCCAGGATCGCGGCCTCACCTAGTCCTGACGCCTATGATCCCCGGAGCGTAGCGCTGTCACACTCGAGATGTTCAGCGCATCAACACGCTGTTTGTAGTCTCCACCAAATCAGCGTAGCTGTGTCCTGACCCCTCTAGTAAGAGGAAGTCCATATACTCACTGTCTCCCCATGCTCCGGCCACAGCCTGGTAACGTCTGCTGGACCTGCTAGAACATCCGACACAGACGCCCGTCGAGACAGCACTGTACTGCGAAGGTAAGCGTTGTTGCGACCCGGTGGGGAGTTGTTGGAGCGACTCTTTCTAATACACGTTTAAGACGCTGTTAAGAGAAGTCGCTCAAACCAAAACAGTAAGTCTATAAAAATAAAGTAATGAAAACTTGAGGCTGCTTTCACAGCAGCCCTGTGACCATGCGGCTTCCTGCCGCACCAAGCAAAAAACTGATCTGACTGAGTCAGTGGGCGGGACTATATAGTGGAGGCCCCAATGCATCCTGGGAGGCCAGAAAGCTCGTGACCGTGTTGGTGCCATTTTCGCTGTCGCTCGACAATATCCCAATGTTATCCTGTGGATAATCCTGTGGACCCAGCCAGAGAAAATGGCGCTGGTGAGTGCTGAGGAAGAAGGCCCCACCCCCTCAGCGGCGGGCTTCTGTCCCGCGATTTTGTGTAAAAATAATGGCGGGGGCTCATGCTTATTACAGTGTCCAACTGTATATATGCTGCTTTTGCCAGGAGGTACTGAATTGAGCCCAGGGCGCCCCCCCCCCCCCTGCGCCCTGCACCCTACAGTGACCGGAGTGTGTGGGTGTAATGTGGGAGCAATGGCGCACAGCTGCAGTGCTGTGCACTACCTCATATGAAGACAGGAGTCTTCTGCCGCCGATTTTGACGTCTTCTTGCTTCAACCCGCCAGCTTCTGTCTTCTGGCTCTGCGAGGGGGACAGCGGCGCGGCTCCGGGAACGGACGACCAAGGTTAGGTTCCTGTGTTCGATCCCTCTGGAGCTAATGGTGTCCAGTAGCCTAAGAAGCGCAACCTAGCCACAGTTAGTAGGTTTGCTTCTCTCCCCTCAGTCCCACGTAGCAGAGAGTCTGTTGCCAGCAGAAGCTCTCTGAAAATAAAAAACCTAACTAAAATACTTTCTTATTAGCAAGCTCAGGAGAGCTCACTAAAATGCACCCAGCTCTGTCCGGGCACAGATTCTAACTGAGGTCTGGAGGAGGGGCATAGAGGGAGGAGCCAGTGCACACCAGTAGTACTAAATCTTTCTTAGAGTGCCCAGTCTCCTGCGGAGCCCGTCTATTCCCCATGGTCCTTACGGAGTCCCCAGCATCCACTAGGACGTTAGAGAAATGAAAGGCTAATAGTGTTGCTAGTTAGCAGCGCTATTAGCCTTGTTGAATATAAATTGGTCCCATTTACCACCTAAAATGAGTTTCCAGCAAGGAAACTCATTGATAAATGGGGCCCTTAGAGTTAGAGGGGGTCAGTGGGGGCATCGATAGGGATATTGAAGCCACCTAAGATGAGAGAGGAAGTGGGGGAGCCAGGAGGCACAGTTGTCAAGGAATTTGGAGATAGGGAGAAGGGAACAGTAGATGACTGCTACTCGAAGGTGAACAGGTTGGAAGAGGCAAACAGCATGAACCATAATGTAGAGAATAAAAGGGATGTTTCTGCTGCGGGGTACACTGGGCTCCACAAGGATAGACATTGGGATGTAGAGTAGGATCTTGATCCGAAGCACCAACAGGCTCAAAATCTTTGACCTTCTTCCCAAGATGCATAGCGCCGCCTCCTATATCACCCCGCCTCCGTGCACAGGAGCTCAGTTTGTAGTTGGTGCTTGCAGTGCAAGCATGTAACAGGAAGAGCTGCTCACAGCAGCTCAATAAAAGGTTTCCAGTGGTGGAGCTGCAGCGCAGTCCAAATGTCAAATAGGGGAGCCACACCAACTGCCACCAACTGTCATCCCAAACTGACTCAGTGGCAGTTAGCGTGGCACTCCTATTTGAAATGTGGACCCTCTGGAGCCGCCACTGGATGGTTCTAAGGGTACAAGTTGATTGGAGCAGCAGGAGGATAGAAGGACCCCCTACGCTACCACCATTCCAACCTCCAGGGCGGATATGTGACAGAATGCAAGGCCCCCATAGAAGCGTGCATCGGGAGAAGTGGTGTCTGAAGGGGAATCCAGGATTCAGGTGGCTAGGTGATCCACAATGAGATTTGACACGAAAACAGGGTAATGGGTAGAACGGTTAGCGCTGGATACAGGAAGGAGAGTATCAGAGTAAATCCAATGAAGTCTCCCCTGTGCTAGTTACTGGCATTTCCAGGACACTTTGGAATTGAAGCCAGTAGACGCCCTGACTTTGCACTTGGCAGACTATAAACTGGAGAAATTAAATGTAAATGTAATATGTACGCTTCACAGGCAGTTCCCGTAGTTCGGCCAGTTGGCGAGCACACATTATGTTAGGAAAAGTATCTGCAGCTAAGACGCAGAGTGGCGCACGTACTGTGTGCCAAGAAATGAGGACTGTGTAATAATGTAGGTTACAATGTTATCATTGATTATTCAACTGTATTGCCTTGCTAATGTATTTGGGCATTCCCTTTAGTACCTTCAGTGGGGGTATACTAGGTGTGTGCTGTTAAAAACACTGGACAGTATGTGTGAACCTGACATCCGGAGACCCCCCGCCCCCCCCCCCCCCCCCCTCCTCTCCTTTCCAAAGCCTACAGGAAGCTGGGAACAACTGGACACAAAAGAATGCATGAGGTTAAAAAGTTTGGGGTTCCTATCAATCAAGGAAGCTGAACCTCTCTGTTGCAGTGATGGACAACCCACTGTGTAAGAAGCAGACTTAATTAGAAATTGGAGGCACCACATCAACGGGAGGTGATGGGATTGATATTTTTTTTAAATGGTATCCTGAGCAGCCCCTTGATTTAGAACAGTCCACTTAAAACAGACATTCAAACTCCTGGGGGTGTCTCCTTATTGCGGAGATGCTGACAAGGGATAAAAAGGTCAAGTTGGTGATGTCTGGGGGTTCTGTGTGGAAAGAGACTGATATTGCAGTTCCAGCATCTGCCAGGTCTTAGGAAGACACAGTGCTTTGTTGGACCACAAGATATTCCCATCTATCTCCTGCAGCCTTCTTCATCCGAAGCCAATCATGAGGAATCTATCAGACCATTTTTTGAGGCCAGGAAGGAATTTTTCTTGTCTCTGTTAAATTGGCAATTTATATTTTGACTTTCTCTGGACTAACAACTATAGTTTATTGTTAATCCAGTTCAACATGATCACCCTTTATCATCTTTTTTGCAACGTTGCTAATTATACAACCGAGTACTTATCACATAGTATGAAAAGTTTTGCAGGATGCACAGTATATGTAAAAGAAAACTATGCTTAAAATGTAACAGCACCAAACAAAACCCACCAAATCTCACCATTTAAGAAGGTCTCCAGACTAAAAAGTTTGATCCTCTTCTCCCTTTCTATAGGATTGGGTCCACTTATGTTGGTTGCACATGGTCCAGACCAGAAAACTTTGCATTGGCACAAGCGAATGGCATAGATATCCTGTCCTTGCAGGGTGAGGATGAGTCCTCGATCCATCACATCAAGAAGATGATTAGTATAAAACTTCTGTTTCTCATTACTAATCTCATCTGTTCCCGGAAACCGAACTTGTTCCAGTGTAGTCGGTCCAAACAGCTCCACCTGTTCTGGCGTTGGCTCAAGGTTACTGTAGAAAAGGCGGCAGCCGTGAGGGTTACTCACAGTCATTGCTCCGGCTTGCTTCCCTCTATATAAAAACTTTATTTCCAGATCTGTCACTGAGACGAGTAAGAAAGATATGCAGTCACACATTTACAGTCTACAGATCTCTTGTTAGTAGAACACTACATTCCTTTGTCATATAAGTACTGTTCATATTTTAAAATGATCTTTCCTTGTCTCTCTTGATGGACCTGTCTTCCCGTCCATAATAGTAGATGGATAAAAAAGTAATTATTACATAAAAAATAATGTAAAAAAGAAGGTTTTTGGAACAAATTCATGACATAATCTGTGTATGCCGATCTGGTGTGTAAGTGTGATATTGACAGTGGCTGTCAAAATATCACATTCTAGTATTAATCATTCTAGTATTAAACTATGTCCTAAACTCGTCAAAAGAATTTCATCTCCCTTTTTTAAAAATAAATTCTTCTTCTAACAGCAATACAGACAATCATGATTTTGTTCTTTCTGAAACTGGAAACAAATGTATTTATTTATTGTTTTTTTACGAATGATAATGATCTCATCACTTTTGGATCAATTTTCATCTTTAAATTGTATATATATAATGTACCATTAGAATGTTGTAAAAAATGAATTAATTTCTAGGAAGACTTCATACACTTAATCTGTTTTACACGGACATTCTGTGTGCTCTCATCTTACAGGATGGCATAAATTATACGAAATTTGTGTCATTATAAGCAGAGACCACGCCTTGATGGTCCTTAACAGTTTGCACAAGACAAGATACTGACTTCCAGCTCAGCATCTTGTCCCAAAAAATGACGCAGGAATAATATCTACTGTATGGAATATTTTTTTAAAAGGTGTTTTAAACATATAGGACAAGCAAAATATCTTGATCTTTATTATTGACAGAGCACAATAGCTGCACATTTTCTGGGCACCATTTTCTAGACGCATTGGAATTTCAGTGCTCTGGACATTGAGAAAAACAGGATTTTAATACCTACCGGTAAATCCTTTTCTATAAGTCCGTAGAGGATGTTGGGGACACCAAAAGAACCATGGGATATAGACGGATCCGCAGGAGACATGGGCACTTTAAGACTTTCAAAGGGGCATGACCTGGCTCCTCCCTCTATATCCCTCACCAGACTCAGTTTGGAACTGTGCCCGGAGAAATGGACATTTTGAGGAAAGGACTTAACAAACAAGGTGAGCATCATACCAGCTCACGCCATAAACATGCCGAATTACATGGCATTCAACTGAACACATGCCAACGTACAAAATTCAGCAACAAGCTGAAGAAACCATAACACAAGATGTGTGTAACCAGAACTAAACTGCAGATACAGTACACACTGGGACGGGCGCCCAACACCCTCTATGGACTTATAGAAAAGGATTTACCGGTAGGTATTAAAATCCTGTTTTCTATTACGTCCTTGAGGATGTTGGGGACACCAAAAGAACCATGGGATCATACCAAAGCTCTATAACGCGCGGGAGAGTGCGGACGACTCTGCAGCACCGATTGACCAAACTTTAGGTCTTCATCGGCCAAGGAATCAAACTTGCAAAACTTAGCAAACGTGTTTGACCCCGACCAAGTAGCTGCTCGGCCAAGTTGTAATGCAGAGACACCCCGGGCAGCCGCCCAGGACGAGCCCACCTTTCTAGTGGAATGGGCTTTTACCGATTTAGGTAACGGCAAACTTGCCGTGGAATGAGCCTGCTGAATCGTGTGACATATCCAGCGGGCAATGGTCTGATAGGAAGCAGGATACCCAAGTTTATTGGGAGCATATAGTACAAACAGAGACTCTGTTTTTCTAACTGCAGCCGTTCTGGCAACGTAAATTTTCAAAGCTCTGACAACATCCAGAGACTTTTCCTCAGCCAAAGTGCCAGTAGCCACTGGCACCACAATAGGTTAGTTAATATGAAAAGAGGAAACCACCTTTGGCAGAAATTGTTGCTGAGTTCTCAATTCTGCCCTATCCTCATGGAAGATCAAATAAGGGCTCTTGTGAGACAAGACCGCCAATTCAGACACCCGCCTTGCGGATGCCAATGCTAACAAAATGACAACCTTCCAAGTGAGGAATTTCAACTCCACTTTACTTAAAGGTTCAAACCAATGTGATTTTAGGAATGTTAAAACCACATTAAGATCCCAAGGTGCCACAGGTGGCACAAAAGGAGGTTGGATGTGCAGGACCCCTTTTACAAAGGTCTGCACCTCAAGAAGTGAGGCCAATTGTTTCTGAAAGAAAATTGACAAAGCAGAAATCTGCACTTTTATGGAGCCTAATTTAGGGCCCGCATCCACTCCATTTTGTAGAAAATGGAGAAAACGTCCAAGGTCAATCTTCTCCACTGGAGCTTTCTTGGACTCGCACCAGGAAATATATTTCCTCCAAATACGGTGATAGTGTTTCGACGTCACACCCTTCCTAGCAAGAATAGGAGTGGGAATGACTTCATCGGGAATACCCTTACGGGCTAAAATCTGGCGTTCAACCGCCATGCCGTCAAACGTAGCCACTGTAAGTCATGATAGACGAACGGCCCCTGCCGCAGCAGATCCTCGCAAAGAGGAAGAGGCCATGGATCTTCGACTAACAACTCCTGAAGATCCGGGTACCAAATTCTCCTTGGCCAGTCTGGAACTACATGGAGCGCTGGAATCTGTGATTTTCTTAGAATTCTCAGAACCTTTGGAATGAGAGGAAGCGGAGGGAAAACGTACACCGACTGATACACCCAAGGTGGCGTCAGTGCATCCACTGCCGCCGCCTGAGGGTCCCTGGACCGGGAACAATACATTAGTAGTTTTTTGTTGTGGCGGGACGCCATCATGTCTATGTGGGGAATCCCCCAAAGATTGGGGATTAGAGTGAAGACCTCCTGATGGAGGCCCCACTCCCCTGGATGAAGATCGTGTCTGCTGAGGAAGTTTGCTTCCCAGTTGTCCACTCCCGGAAGGAATATTGCTGACAGAGCGCTTACCTGAGTCTCTGCCCAGCGAAGAATCCTTGTGGCTTCTGCCATTGCTGTTCTACTCTTTGTGCCGCCTTGGCGGTTTATGTACGCTACTGCTGTCACATTGTCCAATTGGATCAGGACAGGCCGGTTTCGAAGAAGATGCTCCGCTTGTAGAAGGCCGTTGTAAATGGCCCTCAACTCCAGCACGTTTATGTGAAGAAGAGTTTCCTGACTTGACCATCTTCCTTGGAAGGTCACCCCTTGTGTGACTGCTCCCCAACCTCGGAGACTTGCATCCGTGGTCACTAGGATCCAGTCTTGGATCCCAAATCTGCGTCCTTCTAAGAGGTGAGAGCTGTGGAGCCACCACAGGAGTGAGATCCTGGTGTTGGGGGATAGAACTATCCTCCAGTGCATATGGAGGTGGGATCCGGACCATATGTCCAACAGGTCCCACTGAAATACTCTGGCATGGAACCTCCCGAATTGGAGGGCCTCGTATAACGCCATCATTTTACCTAGCAACCGAATGCATTGATGAATGGAGACTGTTGGTGGTTTCAGAATGAGTTTTACCAAACTCTGAAATTCCAGTGCTTTCTCCAGAGGGAGGAACACTCTCAGCTGGACCGTGTCCAGAAACATACCCAAAAACGCCAACCGGGTTGTTGGAACTAATTGTGATTTCGGCAGGTTCAAGAGCCAGCCGTGCTGTTGTAGAAGCGACAGAGACAGTGTAATGTCCTGTACCAGTTTTTCCTTGGACCTCGCCTTTATCAGGAGATCTTCCAAGTACGGGATAATTGTAACTCCTCTTTTTGTGAGGAGAACCATCATTTCTACCATGACTTTTGTGAAAATCCTCTGAGCCGTGGACAGGCCAAACGGCAACGTCTGAAATTGGTAATGAGTATCCTGGATTGCAAACCTGAGATAACTCTGATGAGGGGGATAAATGGGAACATGAAGGTAGGCATCCTTTATGTCCAAAGACACCATGAATTCCCCCTCCTCCAGGCTGGAGATAACCGCTCGGAGAGACCCCATCTTGAATTTGAATTTCTTCAGGAAAAAATTTAGAGATTTTAGGTTGAGGATTGGACGTACCGAGCCATCCGGCTTTGGCACTACAAATAGGCTTGAATAAAAACCTTCCCCCTTGTTGCTCCCAGGGGACCTTATTTTGACATAATTTTTGTATTGTTTCACAGACTAGAGCTCTGTCTGGAAGTGAAACTGGTAAGGGTGATTTGAAAAAACGGCGGGGGGAACGTCTTGAAATTCCAGTTTGTACCTTGGGTCACAATTTGTAACACCCAAGGGTCCAGGTCCGAGCGAACCCAAACCTGACTGAAAAGCCCTAGACGTGCCCCCACCGGTGCGGTCTCCTGTAGGGGAGACCCGGCGTCATGCGGTGGATTTGGCGGAAGCCGGGGAGGACTTCAGCTCTTGTGAACTCGAGGAAGCGGGAGTTCTCTTGCCCCTTCCTCTACCTCTGGTAGCGAGGAAGAAATTACCTCAGCCTTTTCTATATTTGTTGGGCCGAAAGGACTGCATTTGATAGTGCGGTTTCTTCTGTTGCGCAGGAGCATTAGGTAAATAAGTAGACTTACCCGCAGTGGCCGCTGATACTAAATCACTAAGGCCGTCACCAAACAGGGAAGGGACTCCATGTTTTTCTTGGAATCCGCGTCAGCATTCCATTGATGAGTCCATAGCGCACGCCTAGCCGCAATAGACATAGCATTAGCCGTAGCCCCCAGGAGGCCAGCATCTCTTGCAGCCTCTTTCAAGTACGCAGCCGCGTCCCTGATATAACCAAGCGTCACTAGGATGCTATCCCTATCCAGAGTATCTAAATCAGCAGATAAACTTTCAGCCCATTTTTCAATGGCGCTACTAACCCACGCTGACGCAATAAGCGGTCTAAGCTTCGTCCCCATGGTAGTAAATGTAGCTTTTAAAGTAGCCTCCTGGTTACGATCAGGTGGCTCCTTAAGACTCGTCGACTGAGCTGCAGGGAGCGCTACCTGTTTTGACAAGCGTGCTAGGGCTTTGTCTACTGTAGGTGGTATTTCCCACTTATCCCTATCCGTTGCGGGAAAGGGGTATGCCACCTTGATCCTATTAGGGATGAGAAATTTCTTATCAGGTGTATTCCAAATGCCATCAAAAAGGTCATTTAATTCAAAACAAGGAGGAAAAGAAACAGAGCGTCTCTTTTCCTTGTAAATAAGGACCCTCGTTTCTGGTGTAAAGGGGTCCTCATCAATACGTAATATGTCTTTGACAGCCACAATCATATATTGAATACTCTTAGCCAATTTAGGATCTAATCTAGAATCAGCATAATCGGCACCTGTATCAGAGTCCGTGTCGGTATCTGTGTCATCTAGTTGGTCAACACTACGTTTCAGTGACCCTTGTAATAAAGCGTCATCTACTGATTACTTCCAAATCTGCAGTTGAGAGTCAGATTCAGTAAACTTTTGATTTAACAGTGTAACATTAGCATTTATAGCATTTAAAGCAGTTAACCAATCAGCCGTCGGCGGTGCCGACCAGTGGCGTGCGGTGAGGTCAGTGGCTAGTGAGGCACTACAGCCATAATGTCCGCCGAATCCTGCCGATGACCCCTAGCCAATGCCCGCTACTGCCTCTGAGCCGGTACCCGCTGCCACCACCTATGGCTTACAAACTCTCCCACAATCAACTGACCCAGCCCTCCGCCACTAATTTCTATCTCAGTCCGATGCTGCCAATGCCCGCTGCCTGCCTGCTCATCATACTTGTGATATATTGTACATTTTTATAGAAAAAAAAAAAAATTAGTGTTTGGGACTGGGAAGGGAGTGGGAGGAGGACATGAATGCAATTCTGTTGTCCAGGGCTTCCATTAACTTAATGGAGAAGGGTCTGAATGGGTTAAAAAAAAAAAAAATGCGTGAGGTCCCCCCTCCTAAGTATAACCAGCCTCGGGCTCTTTGAGCCAGTCCTGGTTGTTTAAATACTGGGGGAAAAAATGGACAGGGGTTCCCCGTACTTAGACAACCAGCACCGGGCTCTTAGTCCGGTCCTGGTTCCAAAAATACGGGGGACAAAAGATGTAGGGGTCCCCCGTATTTTTAAAACCAGCACCGGGCTCCACTAGTCAGAGAGATAATGCCACAGCCGGGGGACACTTTTATGTAGGTCCCTGCGGCCGTGGCATTACCCCCCCAACTAGTCACCTCTGACCGGGGTACCCTGGAGGAGTGGGGACCCCTTAAATCAAGGGGTCCCCCCCTCCAGACACCCAAGGGCCAGGGGTGAAGCCCGAGGCTGTCCCCAGCACCCCTGGGCGGTGGGTGCCGGGCTGATAGCCATGTGTGTAAAAAAATAATGTTTTTTGTTGTGGAACTACAAGGCCCAGCAAGCCTCCCCCGCTTGCTGGTACTTGGAGAACCTCAAGTACCAGCAGGCGGGGAAATAACGGGCTCGCTGGTACCTGTAGTTCTACAACAAAAAAATACCCAAATAAAAACACAAACACACACCGTGACAGTAAAATTTTATTAAAACACACTTACACACTCACACATACTTACCTACATCCCACGCCGGTCACGTCCACTTGTCCAGTAGAATACAGAGGGGTACCTGTAAAAATGAGAGAAATTACTTACCTACATCCCACGCCGGTCACGTCCACTTGTCCAGTAGAATCCAAAGGGGTAGAGGCACCTGTAAAATTGAACATTATACTGACATATGATCCAGGGAGGGAGGGAGGGAGAGGGAGAGGGAGAGGGAGAGGGAGAGGGAGAAACTAACCTGCTGCTGGAGCCGGCGGAGGAGGACAGCCGCACGTACTGTACAGCCACCGCTGCTGCCTGTCAGGTGATCGGGAGCCGGGAGGACGGAGCCAGAAGGGGAGGACGGGGGGAGAGCTGCACCCTCCGCAGGACCGCCGCTGCTGGTAGTGAGGTGAGCGGGAACCGGAGCAGGAGAACGGGGGGGGGGGGAGCCGCACACGCTGAAGGCCCACCGCTACTCCCGGCTATCATTAACGCCGGGACCCACCGCCTCCAGCGCCGCTGTGGATGATTGGACAAGCGGATCCAGCCCTGGATCCTCTGTCCAATCACAGGTGCCTCGCTGACATGGGGGTGGTGTCCCTGTCAGCGAGGCACTTGGAACAGTGCCGCTTTCCCTATGGTTTTTCATGGGCTTTTACAGCCCAGTGCTAGGCTCCGCCCCCCGCACTGTCCCCGTTCCCATTATCCACGGGAGGCACTGCTATCAGTGCCTCCCAAAGTACTTTAAAGCAGAAAAATGATTAGGATTCAATAAAGAAGATACTTATGACACAGAATATGTGTCATAAGTATCTTATCACAGGGGAGGCACTGCCTCCCCTGACTGCACGTCCCTGGTGCCGACAGGACCCCCACAACATTTGGTGTCCCCAATAAATTATCCCCCTGAGAGGAAAATTCTGCCTCACACATGTTGTCTCCCTAACAGCACCCAAAAGAAAGCCTGTGAGGGAACAAAAGGAAAGGAGCCAACTCACACCCCAGCGCCAAAGTGCAGGTCTGAAAAACACCCTCAAGTGTCACAGAGCTGCAGCGCTATAATATGTATGTAAATAATCTGCCCCCCCTCGTTTTTATAGCCCCTGGTACTTGTCTGCTGTGAGGAAGGACCAGCGCTGCTGCTTGGAGGAGGAAATGGCGCCGAGTGAGCCTGGAGGAAGAAGCCCCGCCCCCAACATGGCGTGCTTCTTCCCGCTTATTTTTACATGTTTATCCTGGCGGGGGGTTTGCGGGCAGTGCCAGGGCACTGTACAGATATGCCAGCCTTATTTATGAGGTATTTTTATCTCCCCCCCCAGCGCCCTGCACCCAGCGGTGTGTACATTCCGGGAGCCTGGCGCGCACTGAGCAAGTCATGCTGCGCGGTACCTCTATATGCCGTCTTTGTTGAAGAGAAGATGTCTTTTCCTCACATACTCACCTGTCTTCTGACTTCTGGCTTGAAGAGGGGGGACGGCAAGCTGTGGGAGCGAGCATCCAGGAGAGCCCGGCGTTCATCTCCCCTCAGGAGCTGAAGGCATCCTGTCAGCAGCAGCAGAGCCCTGAAACTCATTAGAAGTGGGTCTAGACTGCTCTCCCCTCTTTCCCACGAAGCAGGGAGTCTGTAGCCAGCAGATCTCCCCAAAATTAAAAACCTAACATTAAGTCTTTTCAGAGAAACTCTAAGAGCTCCCCCGAGTGCCTCCATCTCGCAGGGCACATTTTCTAAACTGAGTCTGGGGAGGGATATAGAGGGAGGAGCCAGGTCACGCCCCTTTGAAAGTCTTAAAGTGCCCATGTCTCCTGCGGATCAGTCTATATCCCATGGTTCTTTTGGTGTTCCCAACATCCTCAAGGACATAATAGAAAGTAGGTTTCCCAAAGTAACCTCTCTTCCCACTACTGCCACCTTTCTACTAGTCATGAGGAGTGGACACGATTGAAAATAGTGATTTGACCCTTTAGGTCATCTAAGTTAATAATTTTTCAAGTCTCACTTACAAACTTTGATACAGATTTGAGTCCACCACAGCTTTTCCATTAAAACTCACATAATGTTTAAACGGGAAGTGATTAAGATAACGCCGCTCGGGATCCCGGCGATCAGAATGCCAACGCCAAAATCCCGGCAAGACAGGATATTCTCCCTCTGTGGGTGTCCACGACACCCACAGAGGGAGAATATAACCTGTGGCGAGCGCAGCAAGCCACCATGCCTGCAGCGTGGCGAGCCTGCAAGGGACATTGGAGCGCTCGCTCCGCTGCCAGCATACTACTGACTGGGATGCCGCTGTCGATATACTGACGGACGGCATCCCAGTCAGCGGTAATTCATACTGAACCCGTTTGAACTCCTGGTTTCCAAATAAGGAAGCGCTGGTAAACAGTATAGAAAATTTATAGAACACATTTATTTCTCTTTGGTTCTTTATCAGTATCAAATTAATCAAAGGTTGATTATAGATGTTGTGCTCTGTTTGAATATCTACGTGGCCAAACAAAGTTGGAATTTTATTGTTATGTATTTTTATTGTAAATATTGATGTGGATCAATCAGCTGATACCAAAAGATTGATATATTAACTTGATAGTAATTAAGAACGAAAGAGAAATAAATGTGTTCTAGAAATTTTATATACTGTTTACCAGCGCTTCCATATTTTTTCTGTTTGGTATATACAACTTTTTGTGTGGGGGGTTGGGGGTCCTTATTTGGGAGTAGCAGGTCTACAGAACGTCGCACTGGGAGTACAACTGGAGCCAGGTATCTGTTTTCTAGATTGGTTTCCAAATAGTCTGCAGTTCTAGAAAAATTTAAATATATTGGTCTATAAAACTCGTAATTGGTGGCATTAACTCTGTATTTATGTTTTAAATTAAGTCTATGTATTAGTGAAGAATTAAGCTAAAGCCCACTTATGTTATACAAATTCATAAAATGACTACAAACATTAACAGCGAAAAAGATGTAAAAAAACATGACATTTATTTATACTCTTTCTCTCTACTCACATGGAAGCATCTGTGGACTGATGAGCAACTCTGGAATTCCCTGCTCAATAGGTGCTGGGATCACCCCCTGTATAGGAAGAGCTGCATTTTGTGATGACTCAAGGCCCCTTGCAGGAACCAGTTCTGGAAGAGGTAGAACTACAGGCTGTGACACCAAGCCTTGGGGGGACAGTTCCACACCAGAGTATGCTCCAGGAGCAGCTGGTGTTGCAGCAGGATCTGTTGGTCTCAGGTTGTGCTGTATGAGGTTTGGGCAGGAGCTGAAACTTGGCTCAGGTTTGGGCCAAATGTAGGGAGGAAGTGGGTCTGCAAAAACATGGTTACATATAAAGAATTATGGGAAATACATAGAAAAGAGTGGTAATAATGATTGCCATAGACGGACTATAAAGGTATTTTATTTGTTGCAATATTAAACAATCTCCGCGGCTAATTGCCATGCCAGAGCAATTCCATTAGTAGGAAATACCCCACAGGTGAATGCCAAATGTTGGACTGAACCTCACAGCTAAAGTCCGCGAGAAAACAGCACAATTGGGTTTTACGAGCATGGAAAAGCAGTTTATGCGGCATCAGTAGGTTTCTGTGCATGAACCCAATTTTTAGTAAACCCCACGGTTAATTGAATATCCCCCTGAGAGTCCATACATTTGTATTTTATGTATAACTTTATTATTTTAACATTTTTATAATAAAATCAAGTCCTGATAAAAAATGATGTCAAGAAGTTGGCATGTAATGAAAGTTGGTCTGAACTCTGACCCCTTCCACCTTTGTCAGTGATGTTGCAGGAGTTAGGGTTGGTGACAGAGCAGGCAGCGTGGGTAGGCAGGAGATGTAGAGAGAAAATGTTGCATTGTGGAAGTGAGAGAATAAGGAGAGGGTGAAAGGGAAAGGTGGGGATAAAGCACTGACAGGAAAGAGAGAAGTAGGAAAGAAAGAGTGTAGGGGTAGATACAGAGAAAAGCAAACAAACAAGTGGAACCAGGCAATGTTGGGCATTATTGCTACGGTTATGTTACAAGAATCAGTCTGAGCAGAGTAGAGTAACTTTCGTCAGCACAATGACATCTCAAATTGGCCTTGTTACTGGGGGGTATTCAATTAGTGCCATTTTTTCAACCAGTCTAAAAAATGGCAGTTTTCGCCTGTTTTTAGGTCGAATTTACATTCGACCTATTCAATGCCCGTGCCATTTTTTTTGACTCTCAAAATATCCGGCACTGGCGATACACATGTGTTGGTGAAATCGCGGGCGTTTTCGCCCATTTTTGGCGCAATTTTCGCCCATGTCGATTCGACAGAAAAAAGTGAAACGGCATGGGCGAAAATGGATTAAAAAATGGGTGAAAGTGCCTGCAATTGAATACCTTGTGTCGTATTAGTGCAGTAATTGAATACTCCCCACTCGCACAGGTACCTTTGCGATGCCGCTCGCAATGAGGAATCAGTAGCAGTTTGACTGACTGAAAGAGGTAGTTTAGGGGAGGTAACGAGGAAAGCCACATGCCAAAACGTGTTTTGGCATGTGACTTCGATCTCGTACGCATAAACATGGTACCAGCATCATAGTTCTCGTGGTCATTCTGTGCAGCCATGAAGGCACTCAAGGAGTTGATGTTCTGTGTTGCTATTGCGACGGAGTACGCAGTTGCTGAGATTGTTGCAATGGCTTTGGTGGGAGTCTCTGCTCACTTGTGGGCAGCGGCTACACTTGCAATGCTTTGCAGTACAGTCACTGAAAAGGATCGCTGCTGCGTCGGCATTGCAACCGCATCTAAATCAGGCCCATTGCCACTTACTGAATACAACCATATGTTTCACGCATCAGCTATTTTATTACACAATTCCATGAGCCATTCAGCCTGCGTCACATAACTTAGTGTCTCTCACTACACGTATTAACAGGCAAAAGTTTTACTCTAATCTACACTTGTACAAAGTTAAATTTAATACTCACCGCTTATATCAAGCATTGGAAAAATGTGATCAATCTACACACAAAACACAGAAAAATAATTAGTGAAATAAGCAGTTACAAAATATATTTAATACTAGTAATTGCATAAATATACAGTTGATAAAACATACAGATATAATCACTGAAAATTCTGCATCTTTTATAAACTTTATGGGCTGTATTCAATAACTGTCGGAAGCTGCCGTCTTGTCGGAAAGACGGCGGCTTCAGACAGAAATAGGTCGGAACGGGTTACGAGCTATTTAATAGGGGCCGATCCACGTGCTTCTGTCGGAAATGGGGCCAAATCCAACAGGTTTTGGCCCCTTTTCCGACAAACTCAATCCGACTTGAAAACAAGTCGGATTGAGGTGAGGAGAGGAGCGGTGCTGCGGGCGGCGGGGGGGAGCCGAGATCGACGGCCAGCGGGGGGACATATCTGCGGCAGCGGGGGGAGGCGCTGCAGGGAGAGAGGTGCCTGCAGCGCCTCCCCCCGCCACCACAGACATGTTCCCCCGCTGCCAGCACCTCCCGCCGGCCGCCGATCTCTGCTCCCCCCGCCGCCGCAGCACCTCCCTTCCTGCTGCCAGCTCCTCCTGTGTCTCCACACATGTCCCCCGCAGCCAGCCCCTCCTGTTCACGGCCGCCGATCACTGTTCTCCTGGTCGCTGCTGTCAGCGCAGCCGCTGACAGGACGGCCAAATCAGACAGTCGGATTTGGCCGTCCATTGAATAGGGGTTGTCGGATCCATTCCGACAACTGCATGTCGGAATGGATCCGACTCCTATTGAATATACCCCTATGTCAGGAAAAGATACCGATGGCTCACTAGCTCTTGTTGGAATACAACTACCAATATGTCCAGTTTACCAACTGATTCTTTTACCCCTTTCACACCGCACAAATTACTCAGTATTGACCCCGGCAATAATGCCGGGTCGACACTGGTCGGTCTGCGGTGTGAAAGGATGTGCGGTGTGAAATTCCCTGGTCGCCTGACCTGGTAATTCAACCCCGGTTATAAGCAGTGTTATTCCCGGGTCAATGGCAGCGCAAACGGGTCACCGGGTCGATGTGACCAGGGACCCGTTTACTACATAGGGAGAGGCGGCGCAGAGATGAGCTCATCTCCCAGCGCCTCCCCCGCTATCGACTCCGCCGCTACGGCAATCGGCCCGGCATATTGCCGGGTCGAGAAGCCAGCGCTTAGGCTCCAATGCCGGATCCCACCAAGGACCCGTTTCCAATTCCCGGGTGGGATCCGGCATTGGCGGTGTGAAAGGGGTATTTGAAGCAAATATCTTGTGGCTCAAGTACAAAATATACATTACGGATGGTACAAAGTTTTAAATATAGGATTCTTACTTCCTCCTCGTCGTCACATCCATTGTCATCAGGTAAAGGTTCTGCAAAAAAATAGAAAGGATGAAGCACAATTAAGAAAAAGGATACTCACATTATGCAGCTAACAGTGATTATTGTAATCGGTGCAATTCAGTACAAGCCTGCTATAGAAAGTGATATGCAACACATACCGCTTTCAGATCGCTAATGCCGGGTCGCACCCGGTAATTGCAAACAGGTCCTTCCTGGGTGCAACCTGGCATTGGACCCTGAGAACTGGCTTCCCAACTCGGCCGGGAAGGGTTGCCATCAGGGGCGGGGACCGTGGCATCATAGAGGGCGGGTGCGGAGGCAGCGGTAAGAGATGAGATCATCTCCGCGCCGCCTCTCCCTATGCAGTGAACAGGTTCCGGGTCGCATCGACCCGGGAAACCTGTTCACACTGCCACTGACCCGGTAATAACCAGATAATAACCCCTCTTATTACCCGGGTTGAATTACAAGGTCAGGCGACCCAGGAATTCGGGACTGACCTATTAACACCGCACAGCGACCCGTGCCGACCCGGCAATATACCGGGTCGATACTGGGTTATTTGTGTAGTGTGAAAGGGGTATTAGTAATATAAAGCATGACAAAGACAACCTAAAGCACAGCTACATAAGTAAATAGAAGTTACTAGCACAGGAAAACCTATGTGTCCACCTAATCTGCTCATTTGTCTTTAGGAGGAATGGGGCCGAATTAATTTTTTCTTAATACTTTCTATTTAAGGCCTTACAATAGTGTAGCAAGTACTCTTGTATTCTCTTATTGCAGAAGGCCCCATCTCAGCTGCTTCCATTGATCGACCACCAATCTCACTGCAAAAATATTTTTTCCTTAGGTTATTACTGCCTTTGTTTGTGTTCTGCAGCAGCAGGGCATACATAAAGAAGGAACACACAAAGTGTACATGCAGACATGAAAATAAAAGCTGGGTACACACCTAGCCGACTTGACGGCGGACATGTCGCTGCGATGACAGAGCAGCTGATTTTGGTAAGCATATACACTTACCAATCGGACGCTTGCTGTGTCAGTCTCGCATCACAGCCAGGTAGGCACTTGAATTTTCCCACCCAGCTTTGAGGTCAGACCCTGCAGCCAGTGTACAGATGGTCAGTGGGTCACCCTTACACACAGCCAGACATGCCAACATATCTGGCATCAGCTGTGCTGCAGGGCCAACGTCGTTCACAGGAATATTGAGTGTACAAACCCGCCACCGATATATTATCTGAATGGACAATATTTCGCCCTATGTACCCCAGCATAAGAGCAGGGAAGCCCTTGCTCATCAGAGACTTTATAAACTAGTGGATTTCTATTACCTTTCAGGGTTTTTTTTAAATACAACATTCCTAAAGGCTTAATACATTTTGATACAGTATATTTCGGTGTTTCTATCATATTAGCGCTGTGCCTTCTCTCCTGTAAGGTGTACATGTTCAACTAATTAAAACTTTCCCCATAAGTATGGCTGCACAGGTCATGCACCACCAAAAGCACTCCTCTATGATCTTATCATTTTGTTGCCTTAAAGCCTCTTGAAATCTATGCAGTGACGTGAGGTCGTACTAGTGACCTATAAAGGGGCAATATACTCTACTTCTTCCTTTTACCTGTACATTTTCCTGATAAGTGCTTCCAGAGTGATTGAGCAGTTTGCATATTATTATTATTATTATTTATTTATAAGGCGCCACAAGTGTTTCGCAGCACCGTACATACAACACACATTAGAACAATACAGGGTATACAGAACTTAACATTACAGAAAGCTAAAAAAAAAAGAGCACAAGTAACAATTAGCACCACGGTTCTCAGTACACAATACAGTGGAGATGTCAGGAAGCAAAGGAGTAATCAGCATACTACTGGGGGCAAGCAGCCATTGGAGAGGTGAACAGTCACGAGCAGGAGGAAATGCAGGTATAGACAGTCACTAAATAGGAGAGCTGTAATTGAGGTGCAGGAGAAGAGGGCTGTTAGAACAGGAGGGAAGAGGGCCCTGCTCTAAGGAGCTTACATCTTCCTGTGCAACAAAGTATTTCTTCGGCAGGGTCCACAGGTTATCCACAGGATAACACTGGGATATGATGGAGTGACAGCGGATTTGTACCAGTCAAAGCTTTTAGGCCTCTCAGCATGCAACGGGCCCGTCCATATATCCCCGCCTCCTGGCTCAGGCAAATTAGTTTTTTGTTTGGTGCGGCAGGAGCCAGACCATGGTCAGAGGACTGCTAGTTTTTAGCAGCCATAAGCTTTCTTATTTAATTTTTATAGTCTTACTATTTTTTCTGAGTGATCTTTCTAAAAAGCGTCTTATACGTACCTTAGAAAGAGTCGCTCCAACAGCTCTCCGCCGGGTCGCGACAACGCTTACCCTTAGTACAGTGCTGTTTTGGCGGGCGTCTGTCGGTTATACTAGCAGGTCCAGCAGACGTTACCAGGCTGTGGCCGGAGCACGGGGAAAAGGTAAGGCATCGGTTCCACTTAGAAGGGGAATACGGACAGAGTCGCACTGTTTTGGGAGGAGACTACCAAACAGTAGCTGATGCGGCTGCCACTTCGGGTGCACCAGCACTAGGCCTTAGGGATCATAGGCTCCAGGAATAGTATGAGGCCACGATCCCTAGGGTTGATGTCAGCAGTGGGGAGTCAGACGCTCTCCTGGTTGCCCCTCCCCCCGGTTCATGACCAGTTTCCTCCGAGTCTCCCGCCATGAACTGTTTTCCAGCTTCCGTCTGAGACGCTGTATACGAAGGGGACCCAGTCGCAGCATAGGCAGCTGTGTAACTGGTGCGTCTGTATTCACCGAGTGTCTGTGTTCACTATAGGTTCATGGAGCGTCAGTATACACTAGTAGCATCTGGATCCACTCAGCGGTTGCAAACATATTGATCGGTCTTGGAAGCGGGGTGAGTCTCCCTGTATCCCACTCTACTGAGTACGGGTAATACAGCACTAAGTCTCTATCTACCCTTTGAGTTCAAATAGTTAGATAAGTGCCTATTGCATATGAGTCTGTATACTATTACTGTGGTTTCTTTCGCTATGCATCCGAATACGGTAGATCTGTTTAAACATGATTCAATAATATGTTCTCCCACATACTTGAAACGCATTTGTAGTTGATGATGTGTCATATTGCTTATTATACTAATGTATAACATGTGACTGACTGCTAGTGTGATTGCTGACTTTACTATATACTCTGTCAGTTCTTTTCTATTCCGATCTTTAATGCTGGTGCATAAGCAGGGTAGGGTCAGATTGTATGTCACTTTAAAAATCTTAAAGTGATTACAGTCACAAATTGTGTAGTACACTGTGGAAGTGTTGATTATTTATCATGTCTAAGAGGTGAGAAAAATACACTCACAGCAACACCAACACTCATATAATGTTTATCTTGCAAAGCTATGGTTCACCTCTCAGGATCTGGTTCAGGATGGTTTGCGTGCAAATTGTTTTAGCTTTCACCAGGGTCTCTTGAAAAATACAAGGCAGATTCAGGTGCAGGTTGATCCAACTTGGACTATGTTTGCACAAACATTATCCAGTATAGCTGAATGATTAACCCTTACATGCAGCTTCCCACCTGCGGTTTATCACTTCCAGCAGCAGCCTCTCAAAAGAAACATGCTGATAAGCCAGTGGTAAATTTTCATCCTCACAGGCTATACATGTTTCAGATGAGGATTCATCGGAGGATGAAAGCTCTATAAACTCTGCTTCGGCATACGAAGAGGAGGAAGGTCTCAGCTCAGTGGATATAGCGGAGTTAATTAAAGCAATGAAAGCCATTCTATCCTTAGAGGATTCAACAGAGCCTGTGTTAAAAACCAAGGCACCTGTGTTTAAACATCCCAAAACAGTGAAGACTGAGTTTCCGGGGTCAGATCAGCTGACGGAAATCATGGAAGAGGCTTGGGCTACGCCCAGTAAGAAGTTTAGAATTCCTAGGAAATGGAATTCCAATTATCCTCTTCCAGCTGGGGATTGTTTAAAAAGGGAGGTGGCTCCCAAGGTAGAGACGCATGTGATTCGATTAGTGCGAAAATCTACATTACCTCTGCCTTCAACATCATTAAATGATGTCACGGATAGGAGAGTGGATGGTTTTTTAAAAAACATTTTTTCCCTGTCTGGGGCAGTCATAAGGCCAGCCATGGTTTCAGCTTGGATGGCAAAGGCAGTGGCTACCTGGGCTGATGCACTGGACTGGGATTTCTCAATGGCATTTAGAGAGCAAAAATCCCATATAGCACATATAAAACAGGCTGCGATGTTCTTGGAATGGGCTGATGCACTGGACTGGGATTTCTCAATGGCATCTAGAGAGCAAAAATCCCATATAGCACATATAAAACAGGCTGCGGTGTTCTTGGAAGTAGCAGCATTGGATATGGGTACTATTGCTTCCAGTGCATCAGCTTCAACAATAGCTACTCATAGAGCAGTTTGGCTACGTACGTGGAAAGCTGATTCAGAATCTAAGAAGGTTTTGGAATCTTTGCCTTTTTCTGGAGATATTCTTTTTGGTAAAGAATTGACAGATATTTTGGAGTCAGAAGCAGACTCCAAGAAGGTAACATTTCCTTCCACATACAAATTCAAACCTAAAGTTCCAGCTTTTCGGCCCTTTGGTCTCAGGGAAAAGCTAAAAGGAAAAAGTGATGGCAGGCAGCCCCAATACAAGTCTGGTAAGACTTAAAAGCATTGGGCTACCAGAGGACCAGTTGGTAAAACAGAAAATAAGCTATCAGCCTGATGGTGCGGGCCTCCACCTGGGGGATTCCAGGGTGGGGGGCCGACTTCTTCAGTTTGCACAGATCTGGCAGCAGTTTACAACAGATGCCTGGGTGCAGGAAGCGGTATCTCTAGGTTATGCTTTTGCCTTCAAGAAGCACCCTCTTCTAAGGTTTTTTTTTTGTACCAGCCCGTCTCGGGTAGAGACGAAGGCCAGGGCTTTGCAAGAGGCAGTTCAGAAAATGCTTTAGTCAGGAGTAATCATTCCAGTACCTCCTGCACAATAAGGACAGGGTTTTTACTCCAACCTGTTCTAATTCAGAAGCCAAATGGGTCACTCCGGCCCATTCTCAATCTCAAAGTGCTGAACAAATTCATTTGAGTACCTCGGTTTCATATTGAAGCTTTACGTTCCATCATTTTGGCCATGGATCCAGGGGATTTTATGGTATCCCTGGATATCCAGGATGCTTACCTACATGTTCCTATAGCACTGCCCCATCAGTGCTATCTCAGGTTCGCTATCCTCCAACAGCATTTTCAGTTCCAGGCCCTACCTTTTGGGTTAGCCACAACCCCTAGAGTATTTACCAAAATTATGGTGGTAATGGCAGCTTATCTCCGCCAGCAGGGGATAAGAATTTTTCCATACCTCGATAACCAGTTAATCCTGGCACAGTCGCAGGAATTGCTCCTATGTCATCTGCAACATACAATAACGGGTTTGCAAAGCCACGGGTGGCTCATAAATTGGGCGAAATCATCTCTGGTTCCGTCACAGCGGATGACTCACTTGGGGGCTGTACTGGATTCAACTCTTCAAAGAGTAATTTTACCTCTGAACAAGATATCCAAAGTTCAGTCAAGGATTCAGGAGTTGCTACACAGTCAAAAGGTATCCATTCATGCAGCAATGCGTGTGATGGGATTGATGGTGTCAACATTCGACATGGTGGAGGATGCACAGTTCCACTCGAGGCCTCTGCAGCATCTGATCCTTGCCAAATGGAATGGGTTGCATCAGATGATAAAAACGCAGACTATAGTCCTTACGATGGAAGTAAGGTCATTAGCCTGGTGGCTACAGACATCCCATCTGTTTCCAGGGGAAATGGACTAAGGAAGGTGGTTGCCTGCCAATAAATATACTGGAACTTCGGGCCATATACATGGCACTGATTCAGGCAAAGGACATTCTTCTGGGAAAACCAGTTCAGGTCCACTCGGACATTGCGACGGCAGTAGCGTACCTCAACCATCAGGGAGGAACTCGCAGCCAAAAAGCTATGAAGGAGGTAAGTCACACATTAAAGGTGGGCAGAACTTCATCATCCTGCCTTGTCCGCAGTGTTTGTTCCAGGAGTCCTAAACTGGGAAGCGGATTTTCTCAGTCGACACGCCGTTCAGGCAAGCGAATGGACTCTACACCCGGAGGTCTTTCAGACTCTAGTAGACAAGTACAAGTGGGGGTTGCCAGAGATAGATCTCATGGCGTCCCGTCAGAACAACAAAGTTCTCGCATACGGGTCAAGAACAAAAGATCCCAGAGCGATCTTTGTGCATGCCCTGTCGGTGAGATGGGACTTTCATCTGGCCCATGTGTTTCCCCCAATCACCTTATTACCCGGGGTGGTAAGAAAGATAAAGAAAGGATAGGGTGCCATGATACGAATAGCTCCGGCTTGGCCCAGAAGACATTGGTACACAGATCTGCAGAGAATGTCGATGGATGCTTCCCTCCTGCTCCCTCAACGTTCAGATCTACGGATGCAGGGTCCTTGTTATCACAGACATCTGGATCGACTGTCTTTGACGGCATGGCTCTTGAAACCTTTATCCTGAAGTCAAGAGGATTCTCACAAAAGGGAATTCATACAATGCTCAGAGCAAGGAAACCTTTCTAAGCTCGCATTTTTCACCGAATATGGCCTATATTCATTGGTGCAGTGAACAGAAAATGGAGCCTAGGTCTTTAAGAGTATCCGGGGTCTTAGCATTCCTTCAGGCAGGAATGGATAAAGGTTTGAAGGTGACTTCCTCGAGAGTGCATGTGTCAGCACTGACTGGATGGTTCCAAAAGAAAAGAAAATTGACAACTTACAGGATGTGTGGACTTTTTTCCAGGGAATGCTGCTCATTCAACCTCCTTTTGTTCCTCCTACAGTGCCTTGGGACTTAAATTTAGTCCCAAAGGCCCTTCAAGTTGCCACATTTGAACCACTTAATAAAGTGGATCTTAAATGGTTGACAGCTAAGGTTCTCTTTCTACTGGCCATGGAGTCAGCTAGAAGAGTATCAGATTTAGCTGCATTGTTATGTCGTCCTCCATTTCTGATCTTTTATCCAGATAGAGTGGTTCTCAGAACTAAATCTGGGACTCTTCCCAAGGTGGTGTCTAAATTTCACCTTAACGAAGAAACTGCAGTACCGACTTTCCAGGAACCGGGCCCTTCTGCGGGAGATGCATCGCTGGACGTGGTCCGTGCCTAAAGGATCTACGTGGATCATACCAGTGCCATCAGACACATTCTCTCTTCGTTCTCTACGGATTTTACAAGAGAGGATGGCCTGCTGATAAGCAGACGCTGGCAAGGTGGCTTTGGTTGACGATTTCAGAAGCATATTCTCAAGCTGATCTCACTGTTCCGGCTAATGTCTCTGCTCACTCTACTCGTAAGGTAGGTCCATCATGGGCAGCATAACGTGGTGCTTCAGCAGATATCTAAGGCAGCCACATGGTCTTCCATTAACAAATTCATTAGACATGGATACCTTTGCCTCTCACGACGCTGAATTCGGGCGAAGGATTCTCCTGTCCAATCAGGAACGTCTCCACAAATAAATTCCTGTGGATAACCTGTGGACCCTGCCGGAGAAATATACGTTATGGTAAGAACTTACCATTGATAACGGTATTTCTCCACAGGATCCCCCCTGACGTACCTGATTTGAGGATCCTTTTACTAGTAAGCTGCTGTTGACATACTGTGGACCCGGGGTTGTTTTGAGGAGGCTGGTTCTCTATCACTGCACGTGCACTTTTCCATCTGTGAGGATAACCTGCTGCTTGATTTTTAACTCCTGGACCCAGATGTTGGGTAGATATGCCTGTACTTGTTTGTTAAAATGTGAGTGTCATTTATTATAGATATCGTTGTTTTTATAAAAAGACGTTATTTGCACCATTATATGTTCTTTTCATTTGGTGGTACTGCTTTGGAGGATTGTCCAATAGAGACCTATCTTCAGAAGAAGGAAAGAAATTATCCCTATCTTGGAAACTACTCACTATTGAGTGAGATACATGCCTTCACTCATTTTATGAAATGTAAGTGCAACTTTAAACCATCCCCATATCACTAAACCCTACAGGATTACACTATTATTGTTTTTTTTCCTTTTTGGGTATACGCCGAATAACTGCCAAAGGGAGTCTATCTGGAAGGAGTAAAGAAATCAAGAACCTTGGGGACTGTCTGTATTACCCAAAGAGACATCTGAGGGAAGATTACATCCACTTTGGTGGAATTGACTAACTTTCTTTTGTGTATATGTAACCTCACATAACGCCTATTGAAGTCTCTACATTGTTTTTTCCATATTTGCTTGAAGTTAGGTGTTACGTCTAAGAGGCTTTTTGTGCTGTTTGTGTGGGGTGTAGCGCGCCTATTCATTTATCATCAGCCACTGTTTCGATCCTTTTACTCACTAACCTCTTCCTTCTTATATGGAAGGGAGTGCATGTGTGTTCTGCTCGCCTTATTAGGGCTATCTATAATGCTCCTGCCTTGAGCTTTGGGAATACAACTGATTTGCCTGAGCCAGGAGGTGGGGATATATGGACGGGCCCGTTGCATGCTGGGAGGCCGAAAAGCTTTGACCGATTGGGATATGATGGAGCGACAGCGGATTTGCACCAATGTTATCCTGTGGACTTAGGAGAAATACCGTTATCAA
Organism: Pseudophryne corroboree; assembly: GCF_028390025.1. Classification (NCBI taxonomy): domain Eukaryota; kingdom Metazoa; phylum Chordata; class Amphibia; order Anura; family Myobatrachidae; genus Pseudophryne; species Pseudophryne corroboree. Next base: position 371,977,403 of record NC_086449.1, read on the forward strand.
TGGTAAGTTCTTACCATAATGTATATTTTACTAGCTTTTCCCACTGCTTGACTACACTACTTGCTTATCATATGAAACTATAACTCCAGATTTTCTCTTTCCTCCAGTGGTTCACATTACACCTTTTCTGTATTCTGCTTTCTCCCTAATATATTATTTTACAACTTGGTGTATTACATTTAGATTGCACCCTAGGGCCGAGTTGTACGCTATGTCAATGTTTTTACAATTGAGCGATTATCGGCAAACTGTGCATGTGCTGCGATCGCATTGTGCGAGGGTACTGCTGCAATCCCGCTAGAACTTTGTCTCAGTGTGATTGACAGGAAGTGGCCATTTGGAGGTGGTAACAGGGCGTTTAATGGGAGTGATTGGGAAAACGCAGGCGTGTTGTGGCTGTTTTCAGGACGTGTATCGGACGTCAGCTGTGATCATGTACGTAGAGAAACATGGCACCTGCATCGCTATTGCTACGGCCAGTCTGTGTAGCCATATCCAGCAGTCGACGGTCCTCTTTATTGCATATAAACTGTGAATGTGTACGCAATTGCGAATGAGTTTTCAATGGCTCCGGTGGGTGTCTCTTTTCATTACAGGGTGTCAGCTTCACTTGCTCACATTATCAGCTCCGTAGCCTAGAAAATCGCTATTGTATTAACCCTTTTAGGGCATCAATTCTCTTAGAAATGTTGAGAGCATTACAAGAATAAATACCTTCCCTATTAGGCAACAAGTCATATCACTAATGATCACTTCAGAGGGAGACCGTGGACTGATTCCCGGCATACACCACTGGAGTATGCGAGGTATGCATAATCTATATACCTTATATGAAATTGGTTGTAATAACATTTTAAATTATTACATGTTGAACATTTAAACTCCGAGTTCATTTTTTCCTAAATATACTGTACCTTCATTTTGCACTGGAAGATCACATAGCTGATAAATCTTGAATGGCTGCATTGGTGTTTCTTTTGTACCATCGTAGAGCAGTTTAAATTCTCTGCTTTTGTTTAGAGCACAGCGCAAATTAGCCTTCCACTTTGCTGGGTCGGGTTCATCCACCCCTTCTTGGTACTTCCCAGTTTCCTTGGCCCAAGCCTGGGTAAAAAAAATTAGATTACATTTGAATATAACGGTCTTGTTCTCTCTCATCCAAACTAAGAGGGTAATTCTAAATTAATCTGGTGCCGCAAACATGGGGGGGGGGGGATCCACCGTTGCACAGGGTGGAGGGGGACAGGGTGGGCACCGCGGAGAGGGAGGGATGGCGGCAGCTCACTTGCATCTATGGGCCAGCGGAGAAGGGAGGGTTGGAACAGACAGGTCTCTCCAGCAGGTGGCCAGACAGTGCTGAACTGCTAATCTGCAGGTGAGAGAGGGTGGTGGCGGGGCACATCCACCTAGAGGGGTTGATAGAGGATGAGTCGCGATGGCAGCGGGTGTGGTGGGTCTGCCAGGCACCGTAGCATGCCATTATTTTATTGTCGCTCTCCCATTGCGACTGCAGGGTAAGAGCAACACCACTGCACTCAACACCAAGAGACCCACTTTCCATGTGTAGGGTAGCACTAGGAGTGTCAAACATTAAGGTGTCAGGGCCGCAACTAGGGGGGGGCTAGGGGGGCATGTGACCCGGGCGCTGGATGGACGGGGGCGCTGTGATCACTCTGAACCCCCCCATCCCGCTACGTGGATGCTGCAGTGCTTTGCCGGGATCAGAGCTCATGGATTGATTATGATGTCTGTGACAGTCTGTAACTATTGAGTGCCGAGCTGCTAATGCTCCTGTCTGCAGGCTCAGATCTCCGTCTGGCCGGCTGCCTGTGGCTGCACTGCGTGGCTGTAAATCTCACTGCTGACAGGATGACCTGCTGTAAAGTCAGACAGTGAGTAAATGCTATTTCAGATAACATCTATTGAATTTCTTAATAGACCCCTTCACGATCTAGGAACACCAGCAAACATTTAGCTCACTAAAAATGATTTCAACACTTTTGGTGGCTAATGGGCACTGGGCATCTGGCGTTTGCTCTGCATTCTTTTGGACCCATTTAATTATTTTGGCATTGGGGGTTTTAAAGTCAAGTTAAATAAAATGTGGTAGTATTTCATTTTATCAGTATTGTTCTATTCTTTCCCTTTATACCTGGAGAGGCAGAAAATTGGCATGTCAGTAGAATAGAGTATGGATGTACACACCTGTACACACATGCTGTAGGTGTAGCATTCTCAACTGATACGCTGTCTACCTGTACAGTGGTTCATAATGACAATTTGTCATGTCTGCATGCATTAGGCTGGCATGTTATACACCGCATGTCAACAGTAACCATGTCAACATTTATCATGCCTACCAAGACCACATGTTGACATGAGAATGTCAACTTAATGTCCCTAATGGTTAAGCAGTCATATAAATCTAACCTCCCTCCCCCCCAACACACACACAGCCTAACCCTAACTGCGCCTGCAGCCCAACCCTGACCCTCCCAGTGTTGCCTATCCATTGGCATTCTGAAGATGTCGACACGTTGAATCATGTTGACATTCTGCTGTCAACATTATGAATGTCGACGGGAGGAGGGGGGCGACACTTTGCTGCTTTGCCCCGGGTGACAGAAATCATAGTTTCGGCCCTGAAGGTGTGCTTGTGTACACAAAGCACTGCCCGTGCACACACCTATTCATGGGTACATGGCTGTGCGGTAATGTGGCTGTGCAGAAACGTGGAGTCTTCCGGTTTAATTAGCAGTGTGTGGGGGCCCCGGCCCTGATGACTTGTGACTATTTAATGGGCTTGATTACTAATCCTCAACTTTGGTACACGTTAGAACTGTGCACTCATTAATATAAAATAGTAGTATTAATAATAAAAATAATAACAACAACAGTTAATAATATTATGCCTGCTGCTACTGGGTGTGCAAATTGCAGTGTCACAACTTTAGCCTAGGGAAAGAGAGAAAAAAATATGAGTTCTGCAGCAGTGGCTATATTTTAAAATTTGTTAAAAATATACAATATGAACAAATATATATGTCTCTGCATACCATAAAATAATGTCAGGGAGGTATAATACAAATAATCACATGCTATGGACCACGTAACAGACCTGACACTTGGTATGTGGCGAGTCTGATGTAGTGAGACATCTTGTAACGAAATGCGTCAACAGTCTAGTTCGGCCTCATCCAATTTTAACTTCCCTGGCTACTGCAACAAACTTGCACGGAAACAAAATTCAACACGTAACCACTTTCTCAGTTTCATGTTAGCCGGCATGGGACTCACTACACACAAAGGAGTGACACATATGTCACGTGGTCCATTGAAGCTATTGACACCACATTCCTTTCCTCCCTGTTTCACTCACTTCTCTCTCCTATTCTCTCTCTCTTATGCCCTGAACAAGCCACTTCCACATACAATGCATCCCTTACTTCTGCTCTTGACTCTGTTGCTCCACCAACCACTACTCACCCTCGCAAATTAACACCTCAACCCTGGCACACCAAATGCACCAGATATCTGCAAAAATGCTCACGTACTGCTGAGCGACACTGGAGGAAATCACGCTCTAAGGCAGACTTCCTCCATTTCAAACTTATGCTCTCATCCTTCAGTGCTGCCCTTTCTCTTGCTAAACAGTCATACTTCAAGAACCTCATCTCCTCCCAGTCTTCCAATCCCCGGCGCATCTTTGCCACTCTCAACTCACTCCTCTGCCCACCTCCACCTCGTCTCCTTTCCTCAATCTCTGCTCTTGACTTTGCCACTTACTTCACATCCAAAATTGACTCCATACGTCAGGACATCACATAACACCAGTCCATCAGTAACCAGCCTTCTCCCATCCCTTACCAACTCTCCCCATCCCTCGCACCTACTCGGACATCTTTCTCCCATGCATCTGGAGAGGAAGTCATGGCCCTCATTCGTTCCTGTCCCCTCACCACCTCCCCACTTGACCCTATCCCCTCCCGCCTCCTCCGCTACCTCTCTCCTTCTGCTTGTTCCCATCTTTCCCACCTTCTCAATCTCTCCCTCTCATCAGGCACTGTCCCCTCTGCCTTCAAGCATGCACTCATCTCTCCTATTCTTAAAAAACCTACCCTTGATCCAAACACTCTCTCCAACTACCGACCCATCTCTCTCCTCCCTTTTGCCTCCAAACTCCTTGATCGTATTGTCTACAACCGCCTTACTTCCTTTCTTTCCTCACACTCACTGCTTGACCCATTCCAGTCTGGCTTCCGTCCTCTCCACTCCACTGAAACTGCCCTTACAAAAGTATGCAATGACCTCCATGCTGCTAAATCTAAGGGACACTACTCTCTACTTATTCTTCTTGATCTCTCTGCTGCTTTTGACACTGTGGACCATCCTCTCCTACTGCAAATCCTTCACTCAATTGGTCTGCATGACACTGCCCTCTCTTGGCTGTCCTCCTACCTTTCTGACCGTTCATTCTCTGTCTCCTCTCATGACTCCACCTCCCCCTCACTTCCACTAACTGTAGGGGTACCCCAAGGTTCTGTCCTTGGTCCTCTTCTCTTCTCTCTCTATACGTCCTCACTAGGTAAGCTCATTGGTTCTTTTGGTTTCCAATATCATCTCTATGCTGATGACACCCAAATCTATCTTTCCTCTCCAGACCTCTCCCCTGCTCTCCTCACTCGTATCTCCAACTGTCTCTCTGCTACCTCTTCCTGGATGTCCCAGCGCTTTCTTAAACTTAACATGTCTAAGACCGAGCAGATCATCTTCCCTCCCTCCCGCATAACCTCACCTCCTACAATCTCATTATCTATTGATGGCACTACTATCTCCTCTAGCCCCCAAGTGCGCTGTCTTGGAGTAATCCTGGACTCCTCCCTCTCCTTCAAACCACACATTCAGCACCTCTCACAAACCTGCCGTTTTCATCTAAAAAATATTTCCAGGATCAGACCCTTTCTGACCCAGGATGCTACTAAGACTCTTATCCACTCACTGGTCATCTCCAGACTGGACTACTGTAATCTCCTCCTGACTGGCATTCCTGACAAATACCTCTCTCCACTCCAATCTATCCTCAATGCTGCTGCCCGGGTCATCTTCCTCACCAAACGCACTACGTCCACCTCTCCTCTCTTACTAGACCTTCACTGGCTCCCCTTCCCTTTCAGAATCCATTTCAAGCTTCTCACACTCGCTTACAAAGCCCTCACCCACTCCTCTCCCATCTACATCTCAGACCTTATCTCCCTTTACACTCCCACCCGTCCTCTTCGCTCTGCTAATACATGCCTGCTTACGGATTACTTCCTCCCACTCCTACCTCCAAGATTTTTCACGTGCTGCACCACTTCTCTGGAATTCCCTACCTCTCCCCCTCAGACTCTCCACCTCTCTACAAAACTTCAAATGGGCTCTCAAGACCCACTTCTTCACCAACCCAGCCAAATCTCATCCTAACCCTCTGTTCTACGCTCTCTATGTACTCCATCTAGGTCACCCCTGTCTGTCTACCCCTCCCCTTTAGAATGTAAGCTCTCACGAGCAGGGCCCTCTTCCCTCATGTGCTTATTCTTTCTTACTTTAATAATCTTCAACTGCACCAAATCCAGCAGCCTTCTGCCACCTGATAGTTACATCAGCAGATGACACTGGAATAAGTATGTTCATTTACCCTGTACTTGTCCTATACTGTCATCAACTGTAAGTTGTTTTCCTGTTTGATTATTTGTCTATGTACTCTGTAATTGGGCGCTGCAGAACCCTTGTGGCGCCATATAAATAAAGGATAATAATAATAATAATAATAATAATAATAATAAGAGCATCCCCAGAAGGTCCGCGTACCAGGCCCTTCTTGGCCAGTCCGGAGCAATGAGTATTGCTTGAACCTTTTCCCTTTTTATTCTTTTGAGAATTCTTGGGATCAGAGGAAGTGGAGTAAACACGTACACCATCTGATAGACCCATGGAGTCTTCAGAGCGTCTATCGCCACTGCCTGTGGGTCTCTCGACCTTGACCAATACCATCTGAGCTTCTTGTTGAGACGAGAGGCCATCATGTCGATCTGTGGATATCCCCACTGATGTGTCAAGCACCTGAACACTTCCGGGTGAAGGCCCCACTCCCTCGGGTGCAGGTCATGTCAGCTGAGAAAGTCTGCTTCCCAGTCGTCTACTCCCGGAATGAAGACCGCCGACGATACCACAGCATTTTTTCTGCCCAGAGGAGAATTCTTGACACCTCTAACATTGCTGCTTGGCTTTTCGTTCCGCCCTGTCGGTTTATATACGTCACTGCCATCACATTGTCCGACTGGATATGAATGGCCCGATCGTGGAGAAGATAAGAGGCCTGCAGAAGGGCGTTGTATATGGCCCTGAGTTCCAGAATGTTGATTGGAAGGATGACTTGACCATATTCCTTGAAATTGCACCCCCTCGGTGACTGCTCCCCAACCTCTGAGGCTTGCGTTCGTGGGTAACCGGATCCAGTTCTAAATTCAGAACCTCCGACCCTCGACGAGGTGAGAAATCTGTAGCCACCACAGAAGGGAGATCCTGGCTTTTGGTGACAAACTGATCCTCTGGTGCAAGTGAAGATGTGATCCGGACCATTTGTCTAAGAGATTGAGCTGGAAGGGTCTTGCATGAAACCTTCCATATTGAAGCGCCTCGTGAGAGGCCACCATTTCCCCCAGAAGGCGAATGCATAGATGCACCGATATCAGGGTTGGCTTCAGGACATCCCGAACCATCGACTGGATTACCAATGCCTTTTCCAACGGAAGGAACACTTTCTGCGACTTAGTGTTCAGTGTCATTCCCAGGAATGGTAGCCTCCGTGTTGGCTCTAGGTGAGATTTCGGAAGGTTCAGAATCGACCCGTGATCCTGGAAAAGTTTGGTTAAGAGACCAATGTTGTCCAGCAACCTCTCCCTGGATGGTGCCTTTATCAGAAGATTGTCCAGGTACGGAATTGTGTTCACTCCCTGCTTGCGGAGTATAAATATCATCTCTGCCGTCACTTTAGTGAACACCCTCGGTGCCGTGGAGAGACCAAATGGCAGGGCCTGGAACTGGTAGTCCTGCAGTGCAAACCATAGATAAGCCTGATGAGGCGGCCAAATCGGAATGTGAAGGTACGCATCCTTGATATCCAGAGACACTAGGACTTTCCCTTCCTCCAGACCTGAGATCAACGCTCTCAGAGACTCCATTTTGAACTTGAACACTCTTAAGAATGGGTTCAAGGACTTGAGGTTCAGAATTGGTTGTACCGAACTGTCCGGTTTCGATACTACAAACAAGTTGGAATAGTGCCCCTTGTTGTGCAGATATAGTGGAACTGGAACAATGACTTGAGTCTGTACCAGTTTTTGGATGGCCTGCTGTAAAGTTATACTTGCCTCTTGTGAAGCTGATAAGCCTGATTTGAAGAATCTGTGAGGTGGGAGCTCTTGGAACTCCAGTCTGTAGCCCTGCGAAATAAGATCTATGACCCAGGGATCCTGGCATGAACTTGAGCAGATGTGACTGAAGAATTTTAGTCGGGCTCCCACCTGACAGTCCTCCAGGCATCGCGGTCCACCATCATGCTGAAGGCTTTGAGGAAGCAGAGCCTGAGCTCTGTTCCTGAGCACCTGCAGTTGCTGGTTTGCGTGGTTTTCCTCTTGCACCTTTGGAGGCCGTAAAAGCACCTCTGGAGGCCGTAGAAGCACCTCTGGATTTTCCCTTAAAAACTTGGCTGTCTGAAAGGACTGTAAATTTGAAGCTGAATAAGCTTTCCTGGCAGGGAGAGCTGCAGAAGGAAGATACATAGACTTACCCGCAGTAGCTTTGGAGATCCATTTGTCTAGTTTGTCTCCAAACAAGGCCTCTCCTGTGAATGGTAGGTCTTCTACGCCTTTCCTGGAGACCGCATCAGCAGTCCACTGGCGTATCCACAAGCCCCTGCGTGCTGACACTGCATAGCGGTGGTGCGTGCATTAAGCAAACCAATCTCTTTTATGGCTTCCACCATAAAGTTCGCAGAGTCCTGTATATGCTTCAGGAGTAAAACAACATCCCCCTAGACAAGGAATCTAACCCCTCAATAAGGTTACCTGACCATTTAGCAATGGCTTTTGTGATCCACGCCCATGCTACAGTGGGTCTCTGGGCCACCCCAGCAGCTGTGTACAATGATTTGAGTGTAGTCTCAATTTTACGATCAGCCGTATCTTTTAGGAAGGCTGCACCAGGGACAGGCAATACAAAATTTCTTGACAGCGTAGAGACTGATGCGTACACTATCTGTGGATTTTCCCATTTTTTCCTATCCTCCAGAGGAAAAGGAAAAGATGAGAGCAACCTTTTAGGGATTTGAAATTTCCTATCAGGATTAACCCACGGTTCTTCAAACAGGGTATTCAATTCCTTTGATGCAGGAAAAGTGACTGAGGACTTCTTTTTACATTAAAATAAGATTCCTCACACTCCTCTGACACCTTATCAGGAATTTGCAGAACATCTCTGATAGCCTCTATAAAAGCCTCTATTCCCTGTGACAGAGTAGCATCCCCCTTCCCCCCACCTCACCCTCCTCCATATCTGACCCGCCAGACTGCAGGATACGGGCCAGAGATCGTTTTTGCGGACAAATGGGAGGGGATTGAGACGCTGGTTTGGGACCGAGTCTCTATTCATAAACTCATCCACAGTCTGTCTTAAGTATTGCGTCTCTTTCTCATTGCGGGATAATTTCGTAGAAATATTGGAGATCATTCCTTTAATGGAATTATCCCACTCTGGTTCAGCCCCGCTATTCTGGGAAGGTGCACTGCCCCGAGTACCCAGTAGTGAGCCCCCTGGTGAAGAAGAACACTCCGCTGTACAAGAAACACACTATTTGCCTAACATAATGTAAATGTGACAGCACACACACACACACACACACACACACAGGAAAAGGTTAAGCACAATTAACCCACAAAGAGCCCTTCAGGGAGACACTGAGTTATTTGGAACCAGCCCACACTGCACCCTTATCACTAATGCCAAGCTTATCCGGGTCGCAGACTAAGTACCCTGATATGGGACTTAGTACACTAATCATTGCTCCCCCCTGCTATGACCCCTTGGTACCGCTGAGGTAATCTGAAGTCTCTCCAGAGGAGCTGCGCTTCCCTGTCAGTCAGCGTCTGTGTCCACTGCAGAAGCAAAATGGAGCTGGTGAGCTGCTGGATCCGCTCATAGTGAAGGCCCCGCCCCTTCAATGGCACGCGGTCTTCCTGTTTGTGTTATACTGGCTGAAGTAATCTGGTGCTTAAAATGGAGAGAAAACCGTTTTAAGGCTGTTTTTGCCAGTGTGGGTACTGTGTACAGTGTACGGAGACGCAGCCGTGTCCTGTGTCTGGAGATGCATTCCGCCCCGTTAGAAGCCGTGCGTCTCCGTACCCTGATGCCGCCATAATGGCCGGCGACCCGCTAGATGGGACCGGCTTAGTACTCACCACTCTTCATTCTTCTGGCTCTGCTAGGAGTGACGGCGTGCTTCAGGAATGTACGCTCGCCGTGGTGGGGCTTGCGAATAGTTCCCTCAGGAGCTCAGTGTCCTGTCAGCGGGGAATGGGACCATTAACTCTTCAAGAGGTTGGGCCGTTCCCCCGTCCCCTAAGTCCCAGGAAGCAGGCGGGCTGGTGCCAACCAGCCCTGCCTGAAAATAACAAACATATAAAATAAATGCATAAAACTCTTCAGAAGCTTCCATAAGCGTGACCGGCTCCTCCGGGCACATTTTCTAAACTGAGTCTGGTAGGAGGGGCATAGAGGGTGGAGCCAGCCCACACTATCAAATTCTTAAAGTGCCCATGGCTCCTAGTGGACCCATCTATACCCCATGGTACTAAATGGAACCCCAGTATCCTCTAGGACGTAGGAGAAATTCAAAATGTATTAGGAGATCATCTGTTAGGAGGGCCACAAGATTTCGACTGCCTAGGGGCCTCCACAGGGTTTAATCCGGCCCAGATATTTACGACTTGCAAACAAATGGGGAACAAATTGTGCACTTGATTGGTGAGAGACTTTTGATATGAGTAGTTAGCTTTAGTTTCAAGGTTTTCATCCAGACATCTGCAGAGATCTTATTCTCACACTCTAATTCAGACTGGAAAGCACCTGAAGCAAATTTGCTTCGACAGATCATTTGTAGATGAAATATCCATTATTGGTAATTAGATTGAAGTCCCATCATGCATGCAATACAACCTGCTTCTATAAATAATACAATCTGAAGTAGTCACAACAAATGTGGAAATATAACTCTGGATGTTACGGTGAAAATCTGGTGATTTCTGAATCTCGTCATGTTAAACATTTAAATGAAGCAGAATAATTTCATCATAGTACAGTATTATACTTGAAAGCTATTTAATATAGTGACATAATGTACAAGACCTTTGAGCTCTCAGAGGTCACAAGTGTAATGTGTGGAATGCAGTTATAGGCTTGCCTCAAATCAGGTACATGGTGTCCCTACATTGCCACAAGTGAGGTGATAGCTGGAGGGGTCAAAGGCTACAAAGCTATAGAGTTAGGTTTTATGTGGTTACTAATTATTCTTAGACAAAACTTATTTTATGGAGGAATTTGATCTGTGATTTATGAAACAAGTGAAACAATATCTCCCTTTAGAAACTGATTATTTGTGTATGTTTCAATCATGTTTGGACATGTTCATGTAATTATGCATTAGAAAGAACATTATTTAAGGTGTTACTACCTTCCAGCACTGTGCCCACCTTAAATATGGTGTTCTCATCCTCCTGTATAGGAATATGTCGGGTTGCATGACGCCACGGGATGCGGAACAGCTTGCGATCCTGATCTTCCCAATGCAGCCCTGGGTAATTCCCACTGTCCACCTGTGCCACCAGCCAAGGCTTTAGACGAATTCGCCGGGGATGAGGATTCATGTCCACGTGCCTCACAGTGGGTGGTTATGATACCAGGATGGCAGTGAGATAGAACAAGTGCATTGTCATATTGTTTCCTGTAAAACAGAAGCATAAAAGCGGACATTACTGGTAAGCAGTTATGCCAACTTACCTCAAAAGTATTGTCTGACTTACACACATACAAATTACAGGGTGCATTGCAATGCTATTAAAGGAACCATTTCATGCACTCCTCACAACAATCAATAATGATGGTATTGCCGGTGCCCTCCCAGGTGGGCAGGACAATCCTCGTCACCTGAAATAGTATCCATGTAGGCGGCACTCATAGCAGCATAAAGAATGACAGGAGTCTTGTTATCTCTGGCAAGACTCCTGTCGTTCTTTATGCTGCTGTGAGTGCCGCCTATTTGGATACTATAATATCTAAAAAAAAAAATATATATATATATATATATATATATATATATATAAAAGAAAAATTATCTCTGAGGAGCGTTCTTATTGAATGGACATTCCAATATATGTTTGTGAACTGAGGATGCTCTATTAGTACCCTATAAATGCATACACCTGAATGTTAAAAACATTTTTTTTATTAAAATGCAAAATAACACATTCAGAAATACATTTTCATAATTATTTCTGACTAATAAAAAACTTGTATGTTTGTTCAGTTTTTGTAAATATTATGTTAAAACAAAATAAAATGAAATATTCGGGTGAAACTAAATATTTAATTTTATTTTGTTTTAACATTATAATATTTACAAAAACTGAACAAACATACAAGTTTTTTATTTGTCAGCATTTTAATAAAAAAAATGTTTTTAACATTTGGGTGTATGCATTTATAGGGTACTAATAGAGCACCCTCAGTTCACAAACATATATATGCACTGGAGTCCCAATCTGCTGGGTTTCCCCGCACTTGGAGATGACATCATCTCTAAGCTCGGGCCAAAAGACACTGCACCGGTGTGCAGTGTAAATGGTGCCTATCCAGTAATAGCCCAGATCGGCACTGTGGTGTAAAAGAGGGTAGTCCCAGGTCTGACATGGCTTGGAACAGTGTTCCAAGTTCAGGGACCGGGATGATTTGCTATTACATTGTCTCCCTCAACAAGATTCCCACTCCCTGTTTTTAGTCTTATTACTCTGCCTTTTCTTTTTCTTCTCTCGCTTATATTCCTAAAAAAAAGTTTTGACTCCTTTAACTACTGATTGGGCCATTTTCTTCTCAGCTTGTGCCTTTGCACATCTGATTACCTTGCTTATATTTCCATCTTTCATCTTTTTTGCTTTCACAATACTTGTTACTTCGTTCGCAAACCACACTGGCTTCCTTTTCCTTGTCTTTTTCCTAACCCTTTGGACACAAAGATCTGTTGCCTTTATTATTGCACTTTTTCATTTTTCCCACCTCTCCTGCATTCCTTGCACACCCAGAGGCGGATTGGCCATAGGGTTCATAGGGAAGATTCCCGGTGGGCCGGCGCACCCGTGGGGCCTGTTTTATTTGAGGACGTGGTCCTTTTTATAGACATAATGAATAAGATGCTAAATAATTTGCATATATGAAAATTACTTTGCCACTTAGCCTGTGATTGCAGATGATCTATTGTATGCTCTGCCTGCCTGCTTGGCTGACATATAAGATTGAGTGAATAGTGATTGGGATACAGTTGGTGTAATAAGCAAGAAAAATAAGAATTTACTCACCGGTAATTCTATTTCTCGTAGTCCGTAGTGGATGCTGGGACTCCGTAAGGACCATGGGGAATAGCGGCTCCGCAGGAGACTGGGCACAACTAAAAGAAAGCTTTAGTCTAACTGGTGTGCACTGGCTCCTCCCACTATGACCCTCCTCCAGACTTCAGTTAGGATACTGTGCCCGGAAGAGCTGACACAATAAGGAAGGATTTTGAATCCCGGCTAAGACTCATACCAGCCACACCAATCACACCGTATAACTCGTGATACAATACCCAGTTAACAGTATGATAACAACTGAGCCTCTCAACAGATGGCTCAACAATAACCCTTTAGTTAAACAATAACTATATACAAGTATTGCAGACAATCCGCACTTGGGATGGGCGCCCAGCATCCACTACGGACTACGAGAAATAGAATTACCGGTGAGTAAATTCTTATTTTCTCTGACGTCCTAAGTGGATGCTGGGACTCCGTAAGGACCATGGGGATTATACCAAAGCTCCCAAACGGGCGGGAGAGTGTGGATGACTCTGCAGCACCGAATGGGCAAACTCTAGGTCCTCCTCAGCCAGGGTGTCAAACTTGTAGAATTTAGCAAACGTGTTTGACCCCGACCAAGTAGCTGCTCGGCAAAGTTGAAGAGCCGAGACCCCTCGGGCAGCCGCCCAAGAAGAGCCCACCTTCCTCGTGGAATGGGCTTTTACCGATTTAGGATGCGGCAGTCCAGCCGCAGAATGTGCAAGCTGAATCGTACTACAGATCCAGTGAGCAATAGTCTGCTTTGAAGCAGGTGCACCCAACTTGTGGGGCGCATACAGGATAAATAGCGAGTCAGTCTTTCTGACTCCAGCTGTCCTGGAAACATAAATTTTCAGGGCCCTGACTACGTCCAACAACTTGGAAGCCTCCAAGTCTTTAGTAGCCGCAGGCACCACGATAGGTTGGTTCAGATGAAAGGCTGATACCACCTTAGGGAGAAATTGGGGACGAGTCCTCAAGTCTGCACTATCCATATGGAAAATCAGATAAGGGCTTTTACATGACAAAGCCGCCAATTCTGATACACGCCTGGACGAAGCCAAGGCCAACAACATGACCACTTTCCACGTGAGATACTTCAATTCCACGGTTTTAAGTGGCTCAAACCAATGTGACTTTAGGAAAACCAACACCACGTTGAGATCCCAAGGTGCCACTGGAGGCACAAAAGGGGGCTGAATATGCAGCACTCCCTTAACAAAAGTCTGAACTTCAGGTAGTGAAGCCAGTTCTCTCTGGAAGAAAATCGATAGAGCCGAAATCTGGACCTTAATGGAACCCAATTTTAGGCCCATAGTCACCCCTGACTGTAGGAAGTGCAGTAAACGGCCCAGCTAAAATTCCTCCGTTGGGGCCTTCCTGGCCTCACACCACGCAACATATTTTCGCCATATGCGGTGATAATGGTTTGCGGTTACTACCTTCCTAGCTTTAATCAGCGTAGGAATGACTTCCTCCGGAATACCCTTTTCCTTCAGGATCCGGTGTTCAACCGCCATGCTGTCAAACGCAGCCGCGGTAAGTCTTGGAATAGACAGGGCCCCTGCTGCAGCAGGTCCTGTCTGAGCGGCAGAGGCCATGGGTCCTCTGAGATCATTTCTTGAAGTTCCGGGTACCAAGCTCTTCTTGGCCAATCCGGAACAATGAGTACAGTTCTTACTCCTCTTCTCCTTATTATCCTCAGTACCTTTGGTATGAGAGGAAGAGGAGGGAACACATAAACCGACCGGTACACCCACGGTGTCACTAGAGCGTCCACAGCTATCGCCTGCGGGTCTCTTGACCTGGCGCAATATCTTTCTAGCTTTTTGTTAAGGCGGGACGCCATCATGTCCACCTGTGGCCTTTCCCAACGGTTTACAATCAGTTGGAAGACTTCTGGATGAAGTCCCCACTCTCCCGGGTGGAGGTCGTGCCTGCTGAGGAAGTCTGCTTCCCAGTTGTCCACTCCCGGAATGAACACTGCTGACAGTGCTAACACGTGATTTTCCGCCCATCGGAGAATCCTTGTGGCTTCTGCCATTGCCATCCTGCTTCTCGTGCCGCCCTGTCGGTTTACATGGGCGACTGCCTTGATGTTGTCTGACTGGATCAGTACCGGCTGGTTTTGAAGCAGGGGTTTTGCCTGACTTAGGGCATTGTAAATGGCCCTCAGTTCCAGAATATTTATGTGTAGGGAAGTCTCCTGACTTGACCATAGTCCTTGGAAGTTTCTTCCCTGTGTGACTGCCCCCCAGCCTCGAAGGCTGGCATCCGTGGTCACCAGGACCCAGTCCTGTATGCCGAATCTGCGGCCCTCTTGAAGATGAGCACTTTGCAGCCACCACAGCAGAGACACCCTGGTCCTTGGAGACAGGATTATCAGCCGATGCATCTGAAGATGCGATCCGGACCACTTGTCCAACAGGTCCCACTGAAAGGTTCTTGCATGTAACCTGCCGAATGGAATTGCTTCGTAGGAAGCTACCATCTTTCCCAGGATCCGCGTGCAGTGATGCACCGACACCTGTTTTGGTTTTAGGAGGCCTCTGACTAGAGATGACAGCTCCTTGGCCTTCTCCTCCGGGAGAAACACTTTTTTCTGTTCTGTGTCCAGAACCATCCCCAGGAACAGTAGACGTGTCGTAGGGACCAGCTGTGACTTTGGAATGTTTAGAATCCAGCCGTGCTGTTGTAGCACCTCCCGAGATAGTGCTACCCCGACTAACAACTGCTCCCTGGACCTCGCCTTTATCAGGAGATCGTCCAAGTACGGGATAATTAAAACTCCCTTCTTTCGAAGGAGTATCATCATTTCGGCCATTACCTTGGTAAAGACCCTCGGAGCCGTGGATAGACCGAACGGCAACGTCTGGAATTGGTAATGACAATCCTGTACCACAAATCTGAGGTACTCCTGGTGAGGATGGTAAATGGGGACATGCAGGTAAGCATCCTTGATGTCCAGTGATACCATGTAATCCCCCTCGTCCAGGCTTGCAATAACCGCCCTGAGCGATTCCATCTTGAACTTGAATTTTTTTATATATGTGTTCAAGGATTTCAAATTTAAAATGGGTCTCACCGAACCGTCTGGTTTCGGTACCACAAACATTGTGGAATAGTAACCCCGTCCTTGTTGAAGTAGGGGCACCTTGACTATCACCTGCTGGGAATACAGCTTGTGAATTGCCTCTATCACTGCCTCCCTGCCTGAGGGAGTTGTTGGCAAGGCAGATTTGAGGAAACGGCGGGGGGGGAGACGTCTCGAATTCCAGCTTTACCCCTGAGATACTACTTGAAAGATCCAGGGATCCACCCGTGAGCGAGCCCACTGATCGCTGAAAATTTTGAGACGGGCCCCCACCGTACCTGGCTCCGCCTGTGGAGCCCCAGCGTCATGCGGTGGACTTAGAGGAAGCGGGGGAGGACTTTTGCTCCTGGGAACTGGCTGTATGCTGCAGCTTTTTCCCCCTACCTCTGCCTCTGGGCAGAAAGGACGCGCCTCTAACCCGCTTGCCCTTATGGGGCCGAAAGGACTGTACCTGATAATACGGTGCTTTCTTTGGCTGTGAGGGAACATGGGGTAAAAATGCAGACTTCCCAGCTGTTGCTGTGGAAACTAGGTCCGAGAGACCATCCCCGAACAACTCCTCACCTTTATAAGGCAAAACTTCCATGTGCCTTTTAGAGTCTGCATCACCTGTCCACTGCCGAGTCCATAACCCTCTCGTGGCAGAAATGGACATTGCACTTATTTTAGATGCCAGCCGGCAAATATCCCTCTGTGCATCTCTCATGTATAAGACTGCGTCTTTAATATGCTCTACGGTTAGCAATATAGTGTCCCTGCCTAGGGTATCAATATTTTCCGACAAAGAATCTGACCACGCAGCTGCAGCACTGCACATCCATGCTGAAGCAATAGCTGGTCTCAGTATAATACCTGTGTGTGTATATACAGACTTCAAGATAGCCTCCTGCTTTCTATCAGCAGGTTCCTTTAGGGCGGCCGTATCCGGAGACGGTAGTGCCACCTTTTTTGACAAGCGTGTGAGCGCTTTATCCATCCTAGGGGATGTTTCCCAACGTGACCTATCCTCTGGCGGGAAAGGGTACGTCATTAGTAACCTTTTAGAAATTACTAGTTTCTTATCGGGGGAAGCCCACGCTTCTTCACACACTTCATTTAACTCCTCAGATGGAGGAAAAACTACTGGTAGTTTTTTCTCTCCAAACATAATACCCTTTTTTGTGGTACCTGGGGTAACATCAGAAATGTGCAACACATTTTTCATAGCCTCAATCATGTAACGTGTGGCCCTATTGGAAGTTACATTAGTCTCATCGTCGTCGACACTGGAGTCAGTATCCGTGTCGACATCTGTGTCTGCCATCTGAGGTAGCGGGCGTTTTAGAGCCCCTGATGGCTTTTGAGACGCCTGGGCAGGCACAGGCTGAGAAGCCGGATGTCCCATATTTGGTATGTCGTCAAACCTTTTATGTAAGGAGTCGACACTGTCACGTAATTCCTTCCACATAACCATCCACTCAGGTGTCGGCCCCGCAGGGGGTGACATCACATTTATAGGCATCTGCTCCGCCTCCACATAAGCCTCCTCATCAAACATGTCGACACAGCCGTACCGACACACCGCACACACACAGGGAATGCTCTGACAGAGGACAGGACCCCACAAAGCCCTTTGGGGAGACAGAGAGAGAGTATGCCAGCACACACCAGAGCGCTATAATAATACAGGGATTAACTGAATTATTTCCCTTTATAGCTGCTATATAAGTTATACTGCGCCTAAATTTAGTGCCCCCCCTCTCTTTTTTACCCTTTGTAGCTTGATACTGCAGGGGAGAGCCTGGGAGCGATCCTTCCAGCGGAGCTGTGAGGGAGAAATGGCGCCAGTGTGCTGAGGGAGTTAGCCCAGCCCCTTTTTCAGCTGACTTTCTCCCGCTTTTTTCAGGAATTCTGGCAGGGGTAATTTATCACATATATAGCCTCTGGGACTATATATTGTGATGATTTGCCAGCCAAGGTGTTTATATTGCTGCTCAGGGCGCCCCCCCCAGCGCCCTGCACCCATCAGTGACCGGAGTGTGAGGTGTGCATGAGGAGCAATGGCGCACAGCTGCAGTGCTGTGTGCTACCTTGTTGAAGACCGAGGTCTTCTGCCGCCGATTTTCCGGACCACTTCTTGCTTCTGGCTCTGTAAGGGGGACGGCGGCGCGGCTCCGGGACCGAACGATCGAGGTCGGGTCCTGTGTTCGATCCCTCTGGAGCTAATGGTGTCCAGTAGCCTAAGAAGCCCAAACTATCTCCAGTCAGGTAGGTTCGCTTCTTCTCCCCTTAGTCCCTCGTAGCAGTGAGTCTGTTGCCAGCAGATCTCACTGAAAATAAAAAACCTAAAATATACTTTCTCTTCTAGGAGCTCAGGAGAGCCCCTAGTGTGCATCCAGCTCAGCCGGGCACAAGATTCTAACTGAAGTCTGGAGGAGGGTCATGGTGGGAGGAGCCAGTGCACACCAGTTAGACTAAAGCTTTCTTTTAGTTGTGCCCAGTCTCCTGCGGAGCCGCTATTCCCCATGGTCCTTACGGAGTCCCAGCATCCACTTAGGACGTCAGAGAAATATATATTTCTAAAGAATTATATAGTTTCCTAAATTCTGAAGGCGTATCATATAATGTGCTCATAATATTTAATTTTATTTCTTTTTAACTTCCCCCTTGATGCTGGACATGCCCACTATCTGGAAAGTTTTGGGGGGAGGGTGCTGCTGCCATGGCCCATGGCTAGACCTTACACCTCTGGTGCTGCCCATGTGGGGCCACTAGTACAAATTTTTCCAGGGCCGCTTTTTGTTCCCAATCCGCCCCTGTGCACACCTGTCCTACATAATGCATACATAGATCATTCGTACATGTATTTAATTTTAGATTAATTGGGAAACTGCCAGGGTGATCTAAGGGGATTCCCATGCAGCTGAGCAGCTGCACTAACATGCAAATTATGCTAGTAGACCGTCAGAGCTCCCCAGTTATTAATGCTCACATGATGCTGGCCAGATTCTACACTGGTAACCCTGCATACCACAAGCAATTAAAAAAAGACATTAAAAAAAATAAGATTTTACTTACCGATAAATCTATTTCTCGTAGTCCGTAGTGGATGCTGGGACTCCGTAAGGACCATGGGGAATAGCGGCTCCGCAGGAGACAGGGCACAAGAATAAAAGCTTTAGGATCAGGTGGTGTGCACTGGCTCCTCCCCCTATGACCCTCCTCCAAGCCTCAGTTAGGATACTGTGCCCGGACGAGCGTACATAATAAGGAAGGATATTGAATCCCGGGTAAGACTCATACCAGCCACACCAATCACACCGTACAACTCGTGATCTGAACCCAGTTAACAGTATGATAACAACGAAGGAGCCTCTGAAAAGATGGCTCACAACAACAATAACCCGATTTTGTTAACAATAACTATGTACAAGTATTGCAGACAATCCGCACTTGGGATGGGCGCCCAGCATCCACTACGGACTACGAGAAATAGATTTATCGGTAAGTAAAATCTTATTTTCTCTGACGTCCTAGTGGATGCTGGGACTCCGTAAGGACCATGGGGATTATACCAAAGCTCCCAAACGGGCGGGAGAGTGCGGATGACTCTGCAGCACCGAATGAGAGAACTCCAGGTCCTCTTCAGCCAGGGTATCAAATTTGTAGAATTTAGCAAACGTGTTTGCCCCTGACCAAGTAGCTGCTCGGCAAAGTTGTAAAGCCGAGACCCCTCGGGCAGCCGCCCAAGATGAGCCCACTTTCCTTGTGGAATGGGCTTTTACAGATTTAGGCTGTGGCAGGCCTGCCACAGAATGTGCAAGCTGAATTGTACTACAAATCCAACGAGCAATAGTCTGCTTAGAAGCAGGAGCACCCAGCTTGTTGGGTGCATACAGGATAAACAGCGAGTCAGACTTTCTGACTCCCGCCGTCCTGGAAACATATATTTTCAGGGCCCTGACAACGTCAAGTAACTTGGAGTCCTCCAAGTCCCTAGTAGCCGCAGGCACCACAATAGGTTGGTTCATGTGAAAAGCAGAAACCACCTTAGGGAGAAATTGAGGACGAGTCCTCAATTCTGCCCTGTCAGAATGAAAAATTAAGTAAGGGCTTTTATATGATAAAGCCGCCAATTCTGACACACGCCTGGCTGAAGCCAGGGCTAACAGCATCGTCACCTTCCATGTGAGATATTTTAAGTCCACAGTGGTGAGTGGTTCAAACCAATGTGACTTAAGGAACCTCAAAACAACATTGAGATCCCAAGGTGCCACTGGAGGCACAAAAGGAGGTTGTATATGCAGTACCCCTTTTACAAATGTCTGAACTTCAGGTACTGAAGCCAGTTCTTTCTGGAAGAAAATCGACAGGGCCGAAATTTGAACCTTAATGGACCCTAATTTTAGGCCCATAGACAGTCCTGTTTGCAGGAAATGGAGGAAACGACCCAGTTGAAATTCCTCTGTAGGGGCCTTCTTGGCCTCACACCACGCAACATATTTTCGCCAAATGCGGTGATAATGTTTTGCGGTTACATCCTTCCTGGCTTTGACCAGGGTAGGGATGACTTCATCTGGAATGCCTTTTCCCTTCAGGATCCGGCGTTCAACCGCCATGCCGTCAAACGCAGCCGCGGTAAGTCTTGGAACAGACAAGGCCCCTGCTGGAGCAGGTCCTTTCTTAGAGGTAGAGGCCACGGGTCTTCCGTGAGCATCTCCTGAAGTTCCGGGTACCAAGTCCTTCTTGGCCAATCCGGAACCACGAGTATCGTTCTTACTCCTCTCCTTCTTATGATTCTCAGTACTTTCGGTATGAGAGGCAGAGGAGGGAACACATACACTGACTGGTACACCCACGGTGTCACCAGAGCGTCCACCGCTATTGCCTGAGGGTCCCTTGACCTGGCGCAATATCTGTCTAATTTTTTGTTTAGACGTGACGCCATCATGTCCATTTTTGGTTTTTCCCAACGGTTTACAATCAGGTGGAAGACTTCTGGGTGAAGTCCCCACTCTCCCGGGTGAAGGTCGTGTCTGCTGAGGAAGTCTGCTTCCCAGTTGTCCACTCCCGGAATGAACACTGCTGACAGAGCTATCACATGATTTTCCGCCCAGCGAAGAATCCTTGCAGCCTCTGCCATTGCCCTCCTGCTTCTCGTGCCGCCCTGTCTGTTTACGTGGGCGACTGACGTGATGTTGTCCGATTGGATCAATACCGCCTGACCCTGAAGCAGGGGTTTCGCTTGACTTAGGGCATTGTAAATGGCCCGTAGTTCCAGAATGTTTATATGAAGAGATGTTTCCATGCTTGACCACAAGCCCTGGAAGTTTTTTCCCTGTGTGACTGCTCCCCAGCCTCTCAGGCTTGCATCCGTGGTCACCAGGATCCAATCCTGAATGCCGAATCTGCGGCCCTCTAGAAGATGAGCACTCTGCAACCACCACAGGAGAGACACCCTTGTCTTTGGTGACAGGGTTATCCGCTGCTGCATCTGAAGATGCGAACCGGACCATTTGTCCAGTAGATCCCACTGAAACGTTCTTGCATGGAATCTTCCGAATGGAATTGCTTCGTAAGAAGCCACCATTTTTCCCAGGACCCTCGTGCACTGATGCACTGACACCTGGGCTGGTTTTAGGAGGTTCCTGACTAGCTCGGATAACTCCTTGGCCTTCTCCTCCGGGAGAAAAACCTTCTTCTGGACTGTGTCCAGAATCATTCCTAGGAACAGAAGACGTGTCGTTGGAATCAGCTGCGATTTTGGAATATTTAGGATCCACCCGTGCTGACGTAACACTATCTGAGATAGTGCTACTCCGACTTCTAACTGTTCCCTGGACCTTGCCCTTATCAGGAGATCGTCCAAGTAAGGGATAATTAATACGCCTTTTCTTCGAAGAAGAATCATCATTTCGGCCATTACCTTGGTAAAGACCCGAGGTGCCGTGGACAACCCAAACGGCAGCGTCTGAAACTGATAATGACAGTCTTGTACTACAAACCTGAGATACCCTTGGTGAGAAGGGTAGATTGGGACGTGGAGATAAGCATCTTTGATGTCCAGAGACACCATATAGTCCCCTTCTTCCAGGTTCGCTATCACCGCTCTGAGTGATTCCATCTTGAATTTGAACCTTTTTATGTAAGTGTTCAAGGATTTCAGATTTAAAATTGGTCTCACCGAGCCGTCCGGCTTCGGTACCACAAACAGCGTGGAATAATACCCCTTTCCTTGTTGTAGGAGGGGTACCTTGATTATCACCTGCTGGGAATACAGCTTGTGAGGTGCTTCCAGAACTGCCTCCCTGTCGGAGGGAGACTTTGGCAGAGCAGACTTCAGGAACCGGCGAGGGGGAAACGCCTCGAATTCCAGTTTGTACCCCTGCGATACTACCTGTAGAATCCAGGGATCCACTTGCGAGTGAGCCCACTGCGCGTTGAAATTCTTGAGACGGGCCCCCACCAAGTCTGAGTCTGCTTGTAAAGCCCCAGCGTCATGCTGAAGACTTGGCAGAAGCAGGGGAAGGCTTCTGATCCTGGGAAGCGGCTGCATGGTGCAGTCTTTTTCCCCTTCCTCTGCCCCGGGGCAGAAAGGAATGGCCTTTTGCTCGCTTGTATTTATGGGAACGAAAGGACTGAGTTTGAAAAGACGGTGTCTTTTTCTGTTGATGTGAAGTGACCTGGGGTAAGAAGGTGGACTTTTCAGCCGTTGCCGTGGCCACCAGGTCCGAAAGACCAGCCCCAAATAACTCCTCCCCTTTATACGGCAATACTTCCATATGTCGTTTGGAATCCGCATCCCCTGACCACTGACGCGTCCATAACGTTCTTCTGGCAGAGATGGACATAGCACTTACTCTTGATGCCAGGGTGCAAATATCCCTCTGTGCATCACGCATATATAGTAATGCATCCTTCAAATGCTCTATAGTTAACAATATATTGTCCCTATCCAGGGTATCAATATTTTCAGTCAGGGAATCCGACCACGCGACTCCAGCACTGCACATCCAGGCTGAAGCGATTGCTGGTCGCAGTATAACACCAGTATGTGTGTATATACTTTTTAGGATATTTTCCAGCCTTCTATCAGCTGGTTCTTTGAGGGTGGCCGTATCAGGAGACGGTAACGCTACTTGTTTAGATAAACGTGTGAGCGCCTTATCTACCCTAGGGGGTGTTTCCCAACGTGTCCTAACCTCTGATGGGAAAGGATATAGTGCCAATAATTTATTAGAAATTAGCAGTTTTTTGTCGGGAGAAACCCACGCTTTATCACATACCTCATTCAATTCATCTGACTCAGGAAAAACTATTGGTAGTTTTTTCACCCCCCACATAATACCCTTCTTAGTGGTATTTGTAGTGTCAGAAATGTGCAATGCTTCCTTCATTGCCGTGATCATGTAACGTGTGGCCCTACTGGACATTACGTTCGACTCATCACCGTCGACACTAGACTCCGTATCTGTGTCTGGGTCTGTGTCGACCCACTGAGGTAACGGGCGTTTTAGGGCCCCTGACGGTGTCTGAGACGCCTGGACAGGCACTAATTGATTTGCCGGCTGTCTCATGTCATCAACAGTTTTTTGCAAAGTGTTGACATTATCACTTAATTGTTTGAACACGATCATCCAGTCAGGTGTCGACTCCCTAGGGGGTGACATCACTAACGCAGGCAATTGCTCCGCCTCCACATCATTTTCCTCCTCATACATGTCGACACACACGTACCGACACACAGCACACACACCGGGAATGCTCTGATAGAGGACAGGACCCCACGAGCCCTTTGGAGAGACAGAGGGAGAGTCTGCCAGCACACACCCAGCGCTATATATATATATATATATATATATACAGGGATAACCTTATATAAGTGTTATTCCCTTATAGCTGCTGTTTATATTGTCATTTGCTGCCAATAGTGCCCCCCCTTCTCTTTTTTACCCTGATTCTGAAGCAGGACTGCAGGGGAGAGTCAGGGAGCCGTCCTTCCAGCGGAACTGTGAGGGAAAATGGCGCTTGTGTGCTGAGGAGATAGGCTCCGCCCCTTCACGACGTCCTTATCTCCCGCTTTTTTGTGTAAAAATGGCAGGGGTTAAAATACATCCATATAGCCCAGGAGCTATGTGTGATGTATTCTTTTGCCACCTAAGGTATTATCATTTATATTGCGTCTCAGGGCGCTCCCCCCCAAGCGCCCTGCACCCTCAGTGACCGGAGTGTGAAGTGTGCTGAGAGCAATGGCGCACAGCTGCGGTGCTGTGCGCTACCTTAGTCTGAAGACAGGATTGTCTTCTGCCGCCGATTTCACCGGACCTCTTCGTCTCTTCTGGCTCTGTAAGGGGGACGGCGGCGCGGCTCCGGTGACCCATCCAGGCTGTACCTGTGATCGTCCCTCTGGAGCTAATGTCCAGTAGCCTAAGAAGCCCAATCCACTCTGCACGCAGGTGAGTTCGCTTCTTCTCCCCTTAGTCCCACGATGCAGTGAGCCTGTTGCCAGCAGGACTCACTGAAAATAAAAAACCTAAATTAAACTTTTATTCTAAGCAGCTCAGGAGAGCCACCTAGCCTGCACCCTTCTCGTTCGGGCACAAAAATCTAACTGAGGCTTGGAGGAGGGTCATAGGGGGAGGAGCCAGTGCACACCACCTGATCCTAAAGCTTTTATTCTTGTGCCCTGTCTCCTGCGGAGCCGCTATTCCCCATGGTCCTTACGGAGTCCCAGCATCCACTAGGACGTCAGAGAAACAGGGTAGGTCTTGTATTTAGAGAATTAAAGATATCTTAACTATAAGAAAGTCTTTCGATGCCACACGGAGTCCAGTAGGGCTTTGAGCACCACCATAACAGATGTTCACGAGAGAACCTCAAATACCCCTTTCACATCACAAAAATAACCCGGTATCGACCCGGCATATTGGCGGGTCAACACGGGTCAGTGTGCGATGTGAAAGGACCCCATGAGAATTCACGGGTCGTCTGACCCGGTAATTCAATCCGGGTAATAAGAAGGGTTAAATACCGGGTCAGTGGCAGCGTAAACGGATTCCCGGGACATGTTTACTACATAGGGAGAGGCGGCGCAGAGATGAGCTCATATCCCAGCGCCGCCTCCACCCCCGCTGCCGGTTCCGCCCCCTGCCGCTATGGCAACCGACCCGGCTTATTCCGGGTCGGAAAGCCAGCGCAGAGGCTCCAATGCCGGATCCCACCTGGATTGACCGGTTTCCAATTCCCGGGTGGGATCCGGCATTGGAGATCTGAAATGGGTAAAAGGAATATTTACACTATTAACTAGGTTGATTAAGAAATGGCTCTTTGCTGGCTTTGCAGTAGGGATAACAGATTTAGAAAAACAGCATGTCACATATTTCTCTGCAGAGCGCAATTTAATGAACTGGTAAAATGAATAATGTTTATCCTCAATCTGTTACCTCACAATGGGGTTGGTAGATCTGTAATACTGACTGCTCAATGAACCCTACAATGGCTTTTCCTTAACTAGGTTAATCCTTACAGCAGTATCTGATACAATGACACTACTATTGTAGTGAGCAAAAGTTTTAGGCAGATGTGGAAAAAAATGCTGCAAAGTATGAATGCTTTCAAAAATAGAAATGTTACTAGTTTAATTTTATCAATTAGCAAAATGCAGAGTGAATGAACAAAGGAAAAATCTAAATCAAATCAATATTTGCTGTGAACACCCTTTGCCTTCAAAACAGCATCAATTCTTCTAGGTACACTTGCACAGTTTTTGAAGAAACTCGGCAGGGAGAATGTTCCAAACATCATGGAAAATTAACCACAGATCTTCTGTGGATGTAGGCTTGCTCAGATCCTTCTGTCTCTTCATGTAATCCCAGGCAGACTCGAGGATGTTGAGATCAGAGCTCTGTGGGGACCATATTATCACTTTCAGATGCCTCCCTGATCATATTGATAGATAAGTACCTGCCTGTATGAGCATTCGAGGACTTCATTAATCCAATTCTCTTAACATTTATGGCTTTAATTCCCATCATGGCCCTAACTGGAGTTTGTATATTCTCCCTGTGCTTGTGTGGGCTTTCTCCAGGGACTCCGGTTTCCTCCCACAATCCAAAAATATACTGGTAGGTTAATTTACTCCAAACAAAATGAACTCTAGCGTGAATGTGTGTGTGTGTGTACATGTAGTAGGGAATATAGATTGTAAGCTCCACTGGGCAAGGACTGATGTGAATGACCAAATATTCTCTGTAAAGTGCTGCGGAATACGTGTGCTTTAAAAATAACTGGTAATAACTAAATAAATAATGTTGTGTATGTATGGATCTGAGTAGTCAATCAGTGAACAGGAACAGAGAGCAGCTGCCAGCAGGAAGAAAGAGGTATAAATGATGAGGTGAGAGAATGTAAGCATCTCAGTTCTGTCTCCTGGACCTAGGGAATAGGTCACTGAGGCCAACTTTCAGCCATACATCTAAAGCCGATCACACATTTAAAGATTATCATTCCAACCAGCCAACTAGGCTGGTTGGCTCAAAAAATTATTTTAGGACTTGCACTTCGATATATTAACAGTTTAATTGGTTGCGGCTAGATTTGTTCTAACTATTGTACACATAGGGGTATATGCAAATCCGGGCGAATTGCGGCTTTTTTTCGCCCGTTTTTAAATTCGACCGTCGAATTCCAGCCGGCGGGTGCCGGAATTCGACATATTCAATAAAAAACGGATTTGACAGTCCCGCTGTCGAAAAACGGACCAATTGACGGATAAGTGCTTCCTGAATTCAACTTTTCGGACGGCACAAAAATGGTTAAAAAACCCTAAAAAAATTTGCGTGGGGTCCCCCCCCCCTCCTAAGCATAACCAGCCTCGGGCTCTTTGAGCCAGTCCTGGTTGTAAAAATACGG
The DNA here is from genome assembly GCF_028390025.1 of Pseudophryne corroboree. Lineage (NCBI taxonomy): Eukaryota > Metazoa > Chordata > Amphibia > Anura > Myobatrachidae > Pseudophryne > Pseudophryne corroboree. Next base: position 372,004,067 of record NC_086449.1, read on the forward strand.
GGGGGAAATGGACAGGGGATCCCCCGTATTTTTAGAACCAGCACCGGGCTCTGCGTACGGTCCTGGTGCAAAAAATACGGGGGACAAAAAGCGTAGGGGTCCCCCGTATTTTTTACACCAGCACCGGGCTCCACTAGCTGGAGAGATAATGCCACAGCCGGGGGACACTTTTATACCGGTCCCTGCGGCCGTGGCATTAAATCCCCAACTAGTCACCCCTGGCCGGGGTACCCTGGAGGAGTGGGACCCCTTAAATCAAGGGGTCCCCCCCTCCAGCCACCCAAGGGCTAGGGGTGAAGCCCAAGGCTGTCCCCCCCATCCAAGGGCTGCGGATGGGGGCTGATAGCCAAGTGACAAATCAAAGAATAGTGTTTTTTGCAGAAGAACTACAAGTCCCAACAAGCCTCCCCCGCAAGCTGGTACTTGGAGAACCACAAGTACCAGCATGTGGGGGGGGGGGGGGGGGACGGCCCCGCTGGTACCTGTAGTTCTTCTGCAAAAAAAATACCCAAATAAAAACAGGACACGCACACCGTGAAAGTACAACTTTATTACATACATGCCGACACACACATACTTACCTATGTTCACACGCCGACTCTGTCCACGTCTCCAAGTAGAATCCGGGGTACCTGAAAATAAAATTATACTCACCTAAATCCAGTGTGTCCTGTTCTTTTTTTGTAATGCACGTACTTGGCAAAAAAACAAACCGCATACCCGATCCACGCACTGAAAGGGGTCCCATGTTTACACATGGGACCCCTTTCCCCGAATGCTGAGACGCCCCGTGACCGCGGGTAACCTCACCACTGACTGCAAAGTTCCCACCATTGAATATAATGGAGCGGCTTTGCGATGCGCTGTCTGCCAGCTCAGACGCGCATAGCCAATCAGGAGAGTGCCACGACGTGACAGCAGTCACGGGGGGTCTCAGCATTCGGGGAAAGGGGTCCCATGTGTAAACATGGGACCCCTTTCAGTGCGTGGATCGGGTATGCGGTTTGTTTTTTTGCCAAGTACGTGGATTACAAAAAAAGAACAGGACATACTGGATTTAGGAGAGTATAATTTTATTTTCAGGTACCCCGGATTCTACTTGGAGAAGTGGACAGAGGTCGGCGTGTGAACAAAGGTATGTGTGTGTCGGCATGTATGTAATAAAGTTTTACTTTCACGGTGTGCGTGTCCTGTTTTTATTTGGGTATTTTTTTTGCAGAAGAACTACAGGTACCAGAGGGCCCGTTTTCCCTCTGCATGCTGGTACTTGTGGTTCTCCAAGTACCAGCTTGCGGGGGAGGCTTGCTGGGACTTGTAGTTCTTCTGCAAAAACCAATATTTTTTTATTTTACACAAGGCTATCAGCCCCCCCATCCGCAGCACTTGGGTGGCTGGAGGGGGGGGACCCCTTGATTTAAGGGGTCCCCACTCCTCCAGGGTACCCCGGCCAGGGGTGACTAGTTGGGGATTTAATGCCACGGCCGCAGGGACCGGTATAAAAGTGTCTCCCAGCTGTGGCATTATCTCTCCAGCTAGTGGAGCCCGGTGCTGGTGTAAAAAATACGGGGGACCCCTATGCTTTTTGTCCCCCGTATTTTTTGCACCAGGACCGGACGCAGAGCCCGGTGCTGGTTCTAAAAATACAGGGGATCCCCTGTCCATTTTTTCCCAGTATTTTTACAACCAGGACCGGCTCAAATAGCCCGAGGCTAGTTATGCTTAGGAGGGGGGACCCCACGCATTTTTTTTCCAGGATTTTAACCCATTCCCTCCCCTTCCCATTGAAAACCATGCTCTCTCTATTTTAGTCAGTGAAAAAAAATATATTATTTTAAAAAATATATAAATAATAGTTGTGTGTCCTAATAGACAAACCAAGCACCTAATCCCTTCTAATATAAATAGATATGCTATTAGCAATAAAAAAAACACACAAAAAAAACATGTTTTTAAATTTTTTTATTAGATTCCACCAGCAAAGTGAGGCGGAATGAAATTGACAAAATTACTGTCGAAAAGCACTGTTGTCCAATCGACATTCTTCAATTGAATATACTTTTGTCGAAAAGCCGCATTTTTACCATTGCAGACATGTCGAATTTGTGAACTGTCGAATTTCAAAAAGTCGAATCCGAAAAGTCAGTTTTTTTGTCGAAAAGTACTGTATTGCATTGTCGAATTTTTTTTGTGTGTCGGAAATGCCCCATTTTTCGACATTTGTGGCAACTCGACCGCAATTGCATATACCCCATAATATTTATCTTTTAAAAAACAATCTCAAATTGTGTCTGCCTTTATCATATGCAACTACTGTATAAATGAGAAGTTTTCTCTAGAAGACCAACCTCTTACAGGTTCTATAAAATGCATTCAATAAACACTTACTATGAATTCTCAACATGCCACAATCAGGATCTGCAAGCCAGGACAAAAGGGACTTCCCCACCATATTTATAGCAATTATATCCGGACTAAGCCAACATCCGATACAGAAAAGGGAAGTATGCATATGTAGCTAAAGATCCTTGATGGCAACCACAGTACCAAATAGCCCCCAGTGATAGTCACGTGCACAGTGTGGAGGTTTTAAATGTGTTTTTATTCAAATTTTTTATTTCCCCAGCCTAATTATATATATATATATATTTCTCTTACGTCCTAGAGGATGCTGGGGACTCCGTAAGGAACATGGGGTATAGACGGGCTCCGCAGGAGACATGGGCACCTATAAAGAACTTTTAGTATGGGTGTGCACTGGCTCCTCCCTCTATGCCCCTCCTCCAGACCTCAGTTAGATCTTGTGCCCAGAGGAGATAGGAGAGCTCCCTGTAATGCACCCTGAGTTTCTCTGTTTAAAGAATTTTGTTAGGTTTTTTATTTTCAGGGATCACTGCTGGCAACAGGCTCCCTGCATCGTGGGACTGAGGAGAGAGAAGCAGACCTACTTAACTGATAGGCTCTGCTTCTTAGGCTACTGAAAACCATTAGCTTCAGAGAGAGTCGGAACGCAGGTCTCACCCTGCCGTTCGTCCCAGAGCCGCGCCGCCGTCCTCCTCGCAGAGCCGGAAGATAGAAGCCGGGTGAGTATGAGAAGAAAGAAGACTTCAAAGGCGGCAGAAGACTTCTGATCTTCACAGAGGTAAGCCATTGCTCTCGGGACACACACACACATATTGGGAGATATTAGGCTGCAGAGGCAGTAAATATGTGAACCCCCGCCATTTTTTGTAATTTCTAGCGGGACCGAAGCCCGCCGCTGGAGCTTGTTCCTCAGCACTAACCAGCGCCATTTTCTCCACAGAAGCTGCAGAGACGCTGGCTCCCCGGACTCTCCCCTGCTGAATTCAGGACAGAGGGCTTAAAAAGAGGAGGAAGGGGGCACAATTCTTGGCGCAGTGAGTTATATTATATCAAAAAGCGCTGTCTGGTATTTCTCCAGTGTCAGTGAGCGCTGGGTGTGTGCTGGCATACTCTCTGTGTCTCTCCAAAGGGCCTTATTAGGGAATTGTCCCGTTATAGCTATATCCCGGTGTGTGTAGGGTGTCGGTACGTGCGTGTCGGCATGTTTGAAGCGGAAGGCTCTTCCAAGGAGGAGGTGGAGCAGATGAGTGGTGAGTCCCCGTCGGTGGTGCCGACTCAAGAGTGGATGGATATGTGGCATATGTTAAATGCAAGTGTGGCATCACTACATAAGAGACTGGACAAAGCAGAGTCCAGGGAGACAACAGGGGGTCAATCCACGGATTGGACCGACTCACAGGGCCCTTCAGGGTCTCAGAAACCTTGTCACAAATAGTGGACACAGATACCGACATGGAGTTTGACTCCAGTGTCGACTACGGTGAAGCTAGATTGCACCCTAGGGTGACAAAAAGTATTCAGTGTATGATTATCGCAATAAAAGATGTTTTACATATCACTGATGAACCCTCTGTTCACGACACGAGGGTACACATGTTTAAGGGGAAGAAGCAAGTAGTAACCTTTCCCCCATCTCATGAACTTAACGAGTTATTTGAAAAAGCTTGGGAAACTCCAGATAAGAAACTGCAGATTCCCAGAAGGATTCTTATGGCATTACCCTTTACCTACGCAGGACAGGGTACGTTGGGAGTCCTCTCCCACAGTGGACAAGGCTTTAACACGCCTGTCCAAAAAGGTGGCGCTGCCGTCTCCAGACACGGCAGCCCTCGAAGATCCTGCAGACCGCAGGCAGGAGACTACTTTAAAGTCTATGTATACAAATACTGGTGCTTTGCTCAGGCCGGCAATTGCGTCGGCATGGGTATGTAGCGCAGTTGCAGCTTGGACATATACCTTGTCAGCTGACCTTGATACCCTAGACAGGGATACCATTTTATTAACATTAGCCCATATTAGAGATGCTCTGAGACATTGGACTGCTGGGTTCCAGAGCCAATGCCATGGCTATTTCTGCGAGACGAGCCTTATGGACCCGTCAATGGACAGGTGATGCGCACTCGAAAAAGCATATGGAGGTTTTGCCTTACAAGGGTGACGTGTTGTTGGGGGAGGGGCTCGCGGATCTGGTTTCCACAGCTACCGCGGGTAAATCTACCTTATTACCTTTTGTTCCCCAACAGCAAAAGAAAACTCCACAGTATCAGATGCAGTCCTTTCGGTCGCATAAGCCCAGAAGAGGTCGGGGCTCCTTCTTCCTTGCCAGAGGTAAGGGTAGAGGAAAGAGAACACCTGCTTCGGCTAGTTCCCAGGAGCAGAAGTCCTCCCCGGCTTCTGTAAAATCCACCTCATGACGCTGGGGAGTCCGCACCGGCGGGGGCGCACCTTAGATTATTCAGCCAGGTCTAGGTTCGGTCAGACGTGGATCCTTGGGCGATGGAAATTATTTCCCAAGGCTACAGGCTGAATTTCGAAGAGGTGCCCCCTCGCCGATTTTTCAAGTCAGCCTTACCAGCTTCTCCCCAAGGGAGGGAAGTAGTGTTAGCTGCAATTCAAACATTGTACCAGCAGCAAGTGATTGTCAAGGTCCCCCTGGCCCAACAGGGAAAAGGGTATTATTCGACTCGTTTGTGGTTCCAAAGCCGGATGGTTCGGTCAGACACATTTTGAATCTAAAATCTCTAAACCTGTACATGAAAAAATTCAAATTCAAGATGGAATCGCTCCGAGCTGTAATATCCAGCCTAGAAGGGGGGGATTTTATGGTGTCGCTAGACAAAGGATGCTTACCTTTATGTCCCCATACATCCCTCTCATCAGGAGTACCTGAGATTCGCTGTACAGGACTGTCATTACCAGTTTCAGACGTTGCCGTTTGGGCTTTCCACGGCCCCGGGGATTTTCACCAAGGTGATGGCGGAGATGATGGTGCTCCTGCGCAAACAAGGAGTCACAATTATCCCATACTTGGACGATCTCCTGATAAAGGCGAGATCAAGAGATCAGTTGCTGAAGAACGTGGCGCTCTCCCTGAGAGTGCTCCAACAGCACGGTTGGATTTTAAATCTGCCAAAGTCTCAATTGGTTCCAACGACTTGACTATTGTTCCTAGGCATGATTCTGGACACGGAACGAAAGAAGGTTTTTCTCCCGTCGGAAAAAGCCCAGGATCTCCAGACCATGGTCAGAGACCTGCTAAAGCCAAAAAGAGTGTCAGTTCATCAATGCACTCGAGTTCTGGGAAAAATGGTGGCAGCCTACGAGGCCATCCCCTTCGGCAGGTTTCATGCAAGGACTTTCCAGTGGGACCTTCTGGACAAGTGGTCCGGGTCCCATCTACAAATACATCAGACGATAACACTGTCCCCCAGGGCCAGAGTATCTCTCCTGTGGTGGCTGCACAGTGCTCAACTTCTAGAGGGTCGCAGGTTCGGCATTCAGGACTGGGTTCTGGTGACCACGGACGCGAGCCTCCGAGGGTGGGGAGCAGTCACACAAGGAAGAAACTTTCAGGGACTGTGGTCAAGCCAGGAGGCTTGTCTGCACATCAACGTCCTGGAATTAAGAGCCATATACAACGGCCTACGACAAGCGGAGGCTCTTCTTCGCGACCTACCAGTTCTGATTCAATCAGACAATGTCACAGCAGTGGCTCATGTGAACCGCCAAGGCGGGACAAGCAGCAGAGTCGCGATGGCGGAGGCCACCAGGATTCTTCGCTGGGCGGAAAATCACGTAAGCGCTCTGTCAGCTGTCTTTATTCCGGGAGTGGACAACTGGGAAGCAGACTTCCTCAGCAGACACGATCTCCATCCAGGAAAGTGGGGACTTCATCAAGAAGTCTTTGCAGAGATAACAGGTCTCTGGGGAATTCCTCAAATAGACATGATGGCGTCACGCCTCAACAAGAAGCTTCGGAGGTATTGTGCCAGGTCCAGGGACCCTCAGGCAGTAGCGGTAGATGCCCTGGTGACACCATGGGTGTTTCAGTCGGTCTATGTGTTTCCTCCTCTTCCTCTCATCGCAAAAGTTTTGAGGATCATACGAAAAAAAAAAAAAAAAAGTACAGACAATACTCATTGTTCCAGACTGGCCTCGAAGGGCCTGGTACTCAGATCTTTAGGAAATGATCACAGAAGATCCTTGGCCCCTTCCTCTCAGGTAGGACCTGTTGCAGAAGGGGCCCTGCGTGTTCCAAGACTTACCGCGGTTGCGTTTGACGGCATGGTGGTTGAACGCCGAATCCTAGCTGGGAAAGGTATTCTGGAGGAGGTCATACCTACTCTGATAAAGGCTAGGAAGGAGGTGACGGCGAAACATTATCACCGTATCTGGCGGAAGTATGTCTCTTGGTGTGAAACCAAGAATGCTCCTACGGAAGATTTCCATCTGGGCCGTTTTCTCCACTTCCTACAGACAGGAGTGGATATGGGCCTGAAGTTAGGCTCTATTAAAGTACAGATTTAGGCCCTATCTATATTCTTTCAGAAGGAATTGGCTTCTCTACCAGAAGTCCAGACTTTTGTAAAGGGAGTGCTGCACATCCAGCCTCCTTTTGTGCCCCCAGTGGCACCCTGGGAACTTAACGTGGTGTTACAGTTCCTTAAATATCACTGGTTTGAGCGCCTTCAAACGGTCGAATTGAAATTTCTCACCTGGAAGGTGGTCATGTTATTGGCCTTGGCATCTGCAAGGCGTGTGTCAGAATTGGCGGCCTTGTCTCACAAGAGCCCCTACTTGATTTTTCATGTGGATAGAGCGGAATTGAGGACTCGTCCTCAATTTCTGCCTAAGGTGGTGTCTACATTTCATATGAACCAACCTATTGTGGTGCCTGTGGCTACGAGTGAGTTGAAGGACTCCAAGTTCTTGGATGTAGTCAGGGCCTTAAACATTTATGTGGCTAGGACAGCTAGAGTGAGGAAAACAAAAGCCCTGTTTGTCCTGTATGCGGCCGACAAGGTTGGCGCACCTGCTTCTAAGCAGACTATTGCTCGCTGGATCTGTAACACGATTCAGCAGGCTCAGTTCTCTAACTGAGGTCTGGAGGAGTGGCATAGAGGGAGGAGCCAGTGCACACCCATACTAAAAGTTCTTTATAGGTGCCCATGTCTCCTGCGGAGCCCGTCTATATAGCCCACGGTCCTTACGGAGTCCCCAGCATCCTCTACGGACTAGGAGAAAAAGATTTACCGGTAGGTTTAAAATCTTATTTTATATATATATATATATATAGATATATAGATAGATAGATATATAGATAGATAGAGATAGATATAGATAGAAGGCTTTAATAATGCCATAACCTGTTTATATATGAATTTGTCAATTTTGATGAAATAGTACAAAATATATACAGAGTATACCATATCCAAAATGCTTGGGACCAGAAGTATTTTGGATATCGGATTTTTCCGTATTTTGGAATAATTGCATACCATAATGAGATATTATGGCGATGGGATCCATGTCTAAGTACAGAATGCATTTGTGTGTCATATACACCTTATACACACAGCCTGAGGTATACTTCAGGATCCCGGCCGTCGGAATCCTGACACCAGGATCCCGGCTGTCGGAATCCCGACACCAGGATCCCGACAGCCGTCAGAACATCAACGACGGAATCCCGAAAGGATCACGCCGATGAAATACCGACAGTCATGATCTTGAAGGTAAGTATTAACGGGCGCCTTAGATTTAGGCTGCAGGAGGTTAGGGTTAGACTGCAGAGAGGGGGGGGGGGTTAGGGTTAGACACCACGGGGGGAGTGTCAGGGTTAGGCACTAAGGGAGGGAGGGTTAGGTTTAGGCTGCGGAAAAGAGGGAGGGGGGGTTACGTTTAGGCACCATCAGAGGGAGGTTAGGGTTAGGCATCAATAGGGGAGGTTAGGGTTAGGCTAAGGACAGGGAGGGTTAGAGGGTAGAGGGGAAGGGAGGGAGGTTACGGTACCTCCCCTGTCTGCATTACCACGATCGGGATGCCGATGTCGGGATAGTGACTGGCTTTTCATACTGAATCCCTGATAATTTTAGCCAATATGTTTAATACCTTTGTGTTTAAACAAAGTTTGTGTACATTGAGCCATCAGAAACAAAGGGTTCACTATCTCATTCTCACTCAAAAAATTCTGTATTTCTGAATATTTGGATGTGGGATTCTCAGCCTGCAATACAGAAAATGAAATGAAGCGGTGTTAGATGAACAAACTGCAGTGGTGGAAGTACAGAGCATGTAGCTGTTGCAGGAACCACAAGTGAGGGGGGTGCGCAATGTTGGCTCCCTCCCACCTTCCCGAGTCCTCTGTGCTGAAATTGTCAGAGTGGAGGACAGCTTTGGAGTGGCACATGCTCAGAGGGAGCATGGAGCAGATTTGCATACTAAGAAGTGACCCCTGCTCTGCTTTTTATTTATTTTTATTTTAAGAGGCCCAGGTGGTTAGAGCAGCAAAGTTACACCCTTAGGAGCCAGAGGAGTAACTGTAATGGTGTAGGGTGTGCGGTGCACATGGGCCATGCTTGCCTACTCTCCCGGAATGGCCGGGAGGCTCCCGAAAATCGGGTGACCCTCCCGGCCCCACGGAAGAACAGGCAAGTCACCCGATTCGCGGGGACCCCCCTGCCCGTCCGCCCACTTAGTGTGTAAAGTGGGCGGTCCGGGCAGTCGATGACGCAATTCTTGTAGAATCGCGTCATCATAGCCACGCCCCCTGCAGTGTAATGCCGGTGATCGCGGCATTACAGAGCGGGGGCGTGGCTTAAAGGAGGCGTCATCGTGACCCCACCCTTGCTCCGCCCTGCCCGTCCTTGCTCCGCCCCACCTCCGGCCCACCCTCTCCTCTTCGTCACACCCTCCCCTGCCCGCCCTCTGAGCCGACCTGGCTGCTCTCTCCCGCAGAGAGCAGCCAGAATGTCGGTAACTATGACATGGGCCCCCTGAGTCCAGAGAGGCGGACACCACTCACCCTGCACCCATTGACTATACTTACCTTTCTGACTCATAAATCACATGGTAGATGGCGCCGGTACCTTTTTCTTAGAAAGATGCACAGTAGCAAAATCACTGGGAAAAAGTAATCATCATTTGCCGGGTCCAATATACTAATTTGTATTAGTTTGCAATACTATAAACTGGATGTATTTGGCATCCTGACGCTCTAGATGCCGGCGGTCAGAAAACAGCTACATGTGATCTCGACACTGCTCTGAATTTTGACGCCAGGTCCCCAACAGTCAGCTTCCCAAATGTAAGTATGTCGGGTAGGGTTAGGGTTAAGCACTACGGAGAAGGATAGGTTGCAGGAGGGGAGGGTTAGGGGCAGGGTAACGGTTAGCCTACTTACCTAAATATGTCTGGTTGCCGCTGCTAGTATTCTGTCTGCTGGCATCCTCATGGTCGGGATGCAGTACCTAATCCCTTTAAGAGAAACAGCTGCATTTGAAAAGGCTTCCTGTTTCCTCCTGGTTATGTGGTACAGCAACAGGACGAGATACAAAACACATCCTCATTTGTTCTCAGAATTTGCAGTTTGAAGGAACTTTGTTATCCCTACTCACAACTTCCTGTTCTGCATTATAGGCCTTATTCAGGTTTTTAACAAACCAAAAAAAGCATGCAACTGGGCAAAACCATGCTGCACTGCACGTGGGGCAGATGTAACATGTGCAGAGAGTTAGAATTGGGTGGGGTGTGTTCAAACAGAAATCTAAATTGCAGTATAGAAATAAAGCAGCCAGTATTTACCATGCGCAGAAACAATATAACCCACCCAAATTGAAATCTCTCTGCACATGTTACTTCTGCCCCACCTGCAGTGCAACATGGTTTTGTACAATTGCTTACTTTTTTGGTTTGCTAACAAACCTGAATAACCCCCACATTTCATTACATTGTGATGGCCAGCCTTTATGAACGGGATGTGGTCATTTACCTACAATCAAAATCCTGACAGTCAAAATACCGACAACCATTGACCGACGGTCAAAATCCCGACATGGTCAAAATACCGACATTTAAAATGTTGACAGGTCAAAAATTCAACAGGTCAAGAAGTTTTGACCGTCGGGATTTTGATTGTAGGAATTTCATACTAAACCTTTTATGAACTGTAAGTCCAGATCAAGCACACAGTAGGGCCACAACCTCAATAAGTCTCTGTGACATGTCAGACAGCTCTGTCCTCAAGACATCTGTTACTTGCATATGCAAAGCTTGCCATCATTAGAAGTGATACAGGCAATGCGCTAAACTGCAACTGACTTGAATTATCTGCAGGATCAAACAGAGCTATGGGCCTAATTCAGTAAGGATAGCAAATTCTGCTAATTAGCAGAATTTGCTATCCTTTGGATCGCATGCTGGAGGCTGCCCATCGCTGGGAAAAGCCGCTTGGCCGTCTGTGCCCTCGCAACGCTCCGTCTCCTCCCTGTATTTGTTTAGAAAGGCTTACTTAAATGTAATTTTTATAATCTCAGCATCAACGGACAAGTAGCTGTAATGATGACAGCTCCTTCGTTTTCCAACATTCCATTTAGGTAAAAAGAAATTGCACTTAACCAAACAACCAATCAGCAATTAGATTTTAACTGTTCAGTGCAAGTGTAAACCCCAACCTAGATGCCAACAGCAAGGAGGCCAGTGGAGGCAGGTCCTGCCAATCACAGCTTCGGGGAACGCCAAGAAAACGAAGCCTCTGCTGTCCATGATGAGATTTATAGTACAGCTCTAGTTAATCGTGAGAGTAAAAGACAATTTAGGCAGTCACAACTGGCTGAAACACAAGAAGTAGCTTGCGCCGCCGAGGTGGAAGAGGCTAATTATGCAGCACAGAATATAAAGTCAAGTGCCACGGACGCTGGCAGATAGTGCTGAGGTACTTTCGCTTTTGGAGAGGTAACCATTAGCCTCTGTCCAGTGTGGAGAGAAACAAACAGAGTGGGGTATATGCAATTGCGGTCGAATTCCCGAAATTGTCGAATTTCGGGTCATTTTCGACCAAAAAAAAAAAAATCGCCTATGCAATTCAGTACTTTCCGACCAAAAAACGGACTTTCAAAATTCGACTTTTTGAAATTCGAATTTTTGCAAATTCGACTTTTCTGCAATGATACAAGTGCTGCAATTCGACCAAAGCATATTCAATTCAAGTTTGGAAATTCGACAGCAGTGCTTTTAGACAGCAAATTCGTCATTTTCAATCCGCCACACTTTGGAGGGTGAAAACAAATAAAAAAAATTTAAACATGTTTTTTTTTTGTGGTTTTTTTTTGGGGAATAGCAGATCTATTTATATTAGAAGGGATTAGGTACTTTTTTTTTATTTTTTTTTGGAGGCACAAATATTATTTATATATTTTTTAAAATATTATATATATATATATTTTTTTTTTTATGCTGGAACGGTGAAATCATAAAAAAAAATGGCGTGGGGTCCCCCCTCCAAAGCATAACCAGCCTCGGGCTCTTCGAGCTGGTCCTGGTTCTAAAAATGCGGGGGAAAAATTGACAGGGGATCCCCCGTATTTTTAAAACCAGCACCGGGCTCTGCGCCTGGTGCTGGTGCCAAAAATACGGGGGACAAAAAGAGTAGGGGTCCCCCGTATTTTTAACACCAGCATCGGGCTCCACTAGCTGGACAGATAATGCCACAGCCGGGGGTCACTTTTATGCCGTGCCCTGCGGCCGTGGCATTAAATATCCAACTAGTCACCCCTGGCCGGGGTACCCTGGGGGAGTGGGGACCCCTTCAATCAAGGGGGTCCCCCCCCCCAGCCACCCAAGGGCCAGGGGTGAAGCCCGAGGCTGTCCCCCCCCATCCAATGGGCTGCGGATGGGGGGGCTGATAGCCTTTTGTGATAATAAAAAGATATTGTTTTTTCCAGTAGTACTACAAGTCCCAGCAAGCCTCCCCCGCAAGCTGGTACTTGGAGAACCACAAGTACCAGCATGCGGGAGAAAAACGGGCCCGCTGGTACCTGTAGTACTACTGGGAAAAAAATACCCAAATAAAAACAGGACACACACACCGTCGACAGTAAAACTTTATTTCATACGTCGACACACACATACTTACCTATGTTCACACGCCGACATCGGTCCTCTTCTCCATGTAGAATCCACGGATACCTGAAAAGAAAAGATCAATATACTCACCTCAGCCATGGTCCAGAGATAAATCCACGTACTTGGCAAAAAAACAAACCGAACACCCGCTCCATGCCGGACTGAAAGGGGTCCCATGCTGACACATGGGACACCTTTCCACGAATGAGACCTGTCAGTGACAGCTGTCACAGAAAGGTCTCTAAGCCAATCAGGAAGCGCAACTTCGTTGCGCTCACCTGATTGGCTGTGCGCTGTCTGTACTGTGACAGCACATCGCAAAGCCGCTCCATTACTTTCAATGGTGGGAACTTAGCGGCTAGCGGTAAGGTCACCCGCCGGTCAGCGGCTGACCGGCGGGTGACCCCACCGCTACCCGCAAAGTTCCCACCATTGAAAGTAATGGAGCGGCTTTGCGATGTGCTGTCACAGTACAGACAGCGCACAGCCAATCAGGTGAGCGCCACGGAAGTAGCGCTTCCTGATTGGCTGAAGGGACTTCAGTGACAGGAGTCACGTGATGTCCCGGCATTCGGGAGAAAGGGGTCTGATGTGAAAGCATTGGACCCCTTTCTAGTCCGGTATGGAGCGGGTATTTGCGTTTTCTTTTTTTTTTACAAGTACGTGGATTTATCTCTCTGGACGTGGATTTATCTCTGGACGCTGGAAGGTGAGTATCATTTTTTCACAGGTACCCTCGGATCGTCGGAGACCGTGGCAGTCGGCGTGTCAACATAGGTAAGTATGTGTGTGTCGGTAGTGTGTAATAAAGTTTTACTGTCACGGTGTGTGTGTCCTGTTTTATTTGGGGTATTTTTTTCCCAGTAGTACTACAGGTACCAGCGGGCCCGTTTTTCTCCCGCATGCTGGTACTTGTGGTTCTCCAAGTACCAGCTTGCGGGGGAGGCTTGCTGGGACTTGTAGTACTACTGGAAAAAACAATATCTTTTTATTATCACAAAAGGCTATCAGCCCCCCCATCCGCAGCCCATTGGATGGGGGGGGACAGCCTCGGGCTTCACCCCTGGCCCTTGGGTGGCTGGGGGGACGGGACCCCTTGATTGAAGGGGTCCCCACTCCCCCAGGGTACCCCGGCCAGGGGTGACTAGTTGGATATTTAATGCCACGGCCGCAGGGCACGGCATAAAAGTGACCCCCGGCTGTGGCATTATCTGTCCAGCTAGTGGAGCCCGATGCTGGTGTTAAAAATACGGGGGACCCCTACTCTTTTTGTCCCCCGTATTTTTGGCACCAGCACCAGGCGCAGAGCCCGGTGCTGGTTTTAAAAATACGGGGGATCCCTGGCCAATTTTTCCCCGGATTTTTAGAACCAGGACCAGCTCGATGAGCCCGAGGCTGGTTATGCTTTGGAGGGAGGACCCCACGCCATTTTTTTTTCCGGGTTTTTCCCGTTTTTTCCCGTTTTTTAAAATCGCGGCAAAATCCGCCAAATCGTCCGATTTTCGCCCGCGACTCTGGCGAATCCGTTTTTCATTGAATATGGTGAATTCCGGAAGCCACCTTCCGGAATTCACCTGGCGAATTTAGTCGAATTAAAAAACGGCGAAAAATTACCGCGATTCGCTGTGAATTGCATATACCCCTATATGTTGAAAGTTAGTGAGGTGACAGCCAATACACGATTCTAAGCTGTCAGTCATGATTTCATAGTGCAGTGAAGGAGGGAGCAAGGAGCGCATTTATCACTGCTTACACATGCAATGCGATCTGGGCGCAATATTAGTGCCCAGGATCGCATTGCAATATGCAACGAAATCATCCGGATGTATGATTAGGCACCCGCAGGGACTGGAGCTCCGAATGGTGCCTGTCCCTGCAATGTGCTCCATGAGCTGCCGGGACTTCTGCGCATGTGCGGCCCGCTGGCCGCATATGCACACCGGACATTTCCGTGGCGAGTTCCAGGGGAACCCTTTGGAACTACATATGCGGTAAGTAGCCCATAGTCTACACCGAGCTACCGCCAGATGGCGGTAGCTGCAGGGGTCAATCTCTGGAATGCTTCACACTCCAGAAATGGATCACTCTGGCAGCAATGCATCCCCCATAGAAACCTATGGGTAATGCGGCTGCTGGCGGGAATGGAGGAATCACAGCTAGGTATCGGAGATATCTGCTGCGGTACCTCCTACATACATTCAGGGAATATTTACAGTTAATAATGTTAATGTATTTTCGGTTTTTAGGTTGCAAATATACAATGATAAATGGGACCCCTAGTCTGAAACCAACAACTGCACTGTGGAAGGACTTGCAAAGGGATCCTTCTCATAGTTGCCGATATTCTGACTGCCGCATGTGGGAGAGGGCAGCCAGGTCGGCACAGGGAGGGACGTGGCGGGGGTGAATGAGGCGACACAGGGGCAGAACCGGGGCGTGATTGAGTCATCATGTCCACTACCCTGCAACGCAATCCATGAAGCAGAAAGACTTAGATTTGGGTGGGTTATATTGTTTCTGTGCATGGTAAATACTGGCTGCTTTATTTTTACACTGCAATTTAGATTTCTGTTTGAACACAGCCCACCCAAATCTAACTCACTCTGCACATGTTACATCTGCCCCACATACAGTGCACCATGGTTTTGTTCATTAGTGTGCTTTTTTTGGTTTGCTTAACTCTGAATAACCCCCAGTGACCATTACTGGAGCCAAAAGAAGAATTTTGCGAGAATGCCTCCATCTATCTGAGGATGGTTGTAACCAACGGGGCTAAACTCAGACAAGTTACGCTTTTTTGTAGTTTGGAACATAGGGGTCAGACTGTAGTCCCCATTTCTAAGAAACCTCCATCATTATGTTATTAGTACATAGACTTATTTTCATTAAATATTTGTGCCATATTCACAAAAAAATCACACCTTTTCAGGGGGTACCTACAAATATTTAGTCTCACCATTAATTACTGTGATCCCTCTATTTTTGACAGCAGACGCAACCCCCATAGGTTTCTATGGGAGAATTACCAAGCAAAAAATGGCATTGTGCTATTGTAGCCTATGGGCTACACTTCGCAAAATTTACAGAGAGAGGTGTCTTCCAAAACCCTCCCTACAAATGGCCGCTGCATGGTCAGTAGACAAAGGTTTTGTATTCTTTCCATTAAAATACCTCTCTTACAGGTACCATAAGCAAGCATTTTTAAATCTGGTAAGGTCAATGACACACTATTTTGTCTTTTGCATGTTAATTGAGCCAATACAAAGTAATAGAATATTGCGAGTACTGCGGCTAATGAGATAACATCACAGCTATTCAAAGAGCGCGATTCTGCTCCCTCTTTGACGCTCACTAATTTCTGAGAAGGGAAAATGCCTTTATTGCCAGAAGGGTGTAGCTGCAGGTCGTCTGTGAGATGCTGCACTCAGTACAGAGCTCAGGAGCCGTGCAGAAGACTCCAGTGTAGCATTTACACCACATCACAAAGCCATATTGCAGCAGCTGTCAGACAGATCAGACACAGGGCACATCGGTTGTTATTGGTGGACAGTTCTGAGGTTGTTAATATCACGGCTCACTAACATATCTGCTACTGTACAGCGCCTCCTACAGGCACCTCATGGCTCTACACTTTCCTATCGGCAGGAGCACATGTATACTGTACAAATTTATTCCTATATATCTGCAGGAGCTCTGCCAGCACCTGGCAGCTGTCAAGTCACAGCGCTGACAGCCTACCGGGGCCCAGAAGTGTTCCATCAGTCCAGCACGCTGCAATCACACATGCGCTGCCTTCATAATACAGCCCTGTCGAGGGGCCCCCTGGGACTTGCTGGGCCTGAAGAGTGTGCTTTGGTAGCATAGCAGTAAATCTGCTACTGCGGTACATTTAAACAGAATAGTGCTATTGAAAAATGATAAAGAATGTCCTTTTAGTCAGGACATACAGTTCGCGAAGCAAAAACTAGTTACACAGCAATCTGGACATAAACTTGGTATCTTAAAAACTTCTCATTTCCAGTTTTTCCTGATCTGCCTGCAGAGAAAAGACAAGGGGTAGAAGTACATTGGCCTAGTCCTTAGCAGAGCACTGACTTTCTTACTGCTTCTAATATCAACAGTAAGGATTGGTCCTCTAACCAGAAAGTGCCAGAGCTGATATCTAGAATGAAAAGTGGGGCTCCAAATGAGGTTCCTTGATGCTACACAAAAAAATATCGCTAGCAGCTTCTACTTACATTAGCCTCTTTTCATTCAACCTCTGCTAGCCAACACAGAAACTCTGCAGTTAATCTTGTGAAAATGGCAATCCTTTCTTTATAAATAGCGAAATTAACACTTTTAGCCCTTCCGTGCTTTTTCCCTCTAACCGCCTTATGACAAACTAGGATCTAAACCAGGTCTGCTGGCTCCAGGACCCCTATGCTACTCATAGCAGGCTTATGCTTCTTACATTCAAAAGAATAAAGTTGTTAACCCAGTGGTTTCCAAACTTTTTTGAATCACGGCGCCCTAGAATATCAGAATTTTTTTCACGGCACCCCTAGGCCAAAAATTTCTTATTGAGAAAATTAGAAAGAAATATTACATTAAGTAGATCGCGTTTATATGTCATCCTTAGGGTCAATTGTGTGGTGAGGGACAAAATTTGCTTCTGTTTGGCCACATATTTTATGACTGGCAGCCACCAGCACTGGTTTTGCCTATTATATTGACCATGAATAATTTGAATTGGTCCTGGACCACCAACCCAGGGCACCCCTGCACGTGTCCCGAGGCACCCCAGGGAGCCACGGCACACAGTTTGGGAACCTCCGAGTTAACCTGTAGCATTGTTCATCCTACACAAGAGAGTACTATGCTAGGTGCACTATGTAGATTACACGGTGCGAGATAAGCAACACATGCAAGTGTAAAAATAGGATTTTAATACCTACCGGTAAATCCTTTTCTCTTAGCTCGTAGAGGATGCTGGGGATTCCAAAAGGACCATGGGGGTATAGACAGGATCAGCAGGAGACATGGGCACTTTAAGAATTTAAAAGGGGTGTGAACTGGCTCCTCCCTCTATGCCCCTCCTCCAGACTGCAGTTATAGAACTATGCCCAGGGAAACGGACATTTCAAGGAAAGAATTTATCAGTTAAACCCGGTGAGCGTCAAACCAGCTCACACCTCCACCATGCCGCAGAACGTGGCATTCAACAGAACACTAGCTGACGGCATGAACAATATGCAGCAATATGCTGCCAGAAAACGTAACACAACTAATAATAGCATAACACATGCCACGGCATGAATAACGTCAGCCACAGGCTGACGGAAAAGCAACACAGCATGTGTGTAACCAACCTTAATAACTGCAGATACAGTACGCACTGGGACGGGCGCCCAGTGCGTACTGTATCTCTTAGTCCGTAGAGGATCTACGGATTAAGAGAAAAGGATTTACTGGTAGGTATTAAAATCCTATTTTCTCATACGTCCTAGAGGATGCTGGGGACTCCAAAAGGACCATGGGGTTTATACCAAAGCTCCAGAACGGGCGGGAGAGTGCGGATGACTCTGCAGCACCGACTGACCAACATGAGGTCCTCATCAGCCAGGGTATCAAACTTATAACCCTCTCAAAGGTGTTTGAACCCGACCAAGGAGCCGCTTGGCAAAACAGTAATACCAAAACCCCTCGGGCAGCCGCCCATAACGCGCCTACCTTTCTGGTAGAATGGGCCTTCACCGGTTTCGGCAACGGCAATCCAGCCGTAAAATGAGCCTGCTGAAACACATCAAAGATCCAGCATGCAATAGTCTGCTTGGAAGCAGGAACCCCAATCTTGTTGGGAGCATACAGGATAAACAGAGCATCTGTTTTCCTATTCTGAGCCATTCTGGCAAATAGATTTTCAAAACTTAGACCACATCGAGATACTTCGATGTCGCCCAGGCGTCGGTAGCCACCGGCACCACAATAGGATTGGTTCATGTGAAACGCTGAACCTACTTTTGGCAGACAATGCTGACGAGTTCCCAACTCTGCTCTATCTTCATGGAAGATTAAACAGAGCTCTTGTGAGACAAAACCGCTAATTCAGACACCCTCCTTGCGGATGCGAAAGCCAACCGCATGACCCCTTTCCAAGTGAGGAATTTCCACTCAACCTTATTGAAATAGTTCAACCAATGAGATTGCAGGAATTGCAACACCACGTTAAGATCCCATAGTGCCACAGGGCACAGGGAGGGTGGATGTGTAGCACTCCTTCTACGAAAATTTGAACCTCTGGAAAGAAGGCCAATTGTTTTTGGAAGAAACCCGATAAGGCCTGAAAACTGAACCTTAAATCGAGCTCAACTTAAGACCCGCATCCACACGATCTTGTAAGAAAAGAATGGAGAAAACGACTCAACTGGAATCCTTCCGTAGGAACTTTCTTGGATTCACATCAAAACACATACTTTCTCCAAAAATGGCGGTAATGTTTTAACGTTACTTCTGTTCTGCCTGAAGAAGAGTAGGGATGACTTCACTGAGAATATCCCTTCGGGTTGGGATCCGGCGATCCACCTCCAAGCCGTCAATGGAAATTGCGGTAAAGTCTTGGAACACACACGGCCCCTGCCGTAACAGATCCTCTCGTAGAAGATAAAACCAGGGATCTCCTATGAGTAATTCCTGAAGATCCGGATACCAGCACTCCTTGACCAGTCTGGAAGAATGAGGATCACCTGAACCTTTGTTCTTCTTATGATCTTTTAGCATCTTTTGGAAAGAGTGGAAGTGGAGGGAACACATAGACCGACCGAAAACACCCACGGTGTCACTAGGGCGTCCACCGCTGTTGCTTGAGGGACCCTCAACCTGGACCAATATCTCTGAAGTTTCTTGTCGAGGAGAGACGCCATCTTGTCTATTTGTGGAATTCCCCAAACTTGTCACTTCTGCGAAAACTGCTTGATGAAGACTCCACTCTCCTGGATGGAGAACTTGTCCGCCGAGGAAGTCTGCTTCCCAGTTGTCCACTCACAGAACGAACATCGCTGACAGAGCACGTAATTGTTTTCGTTGCCCAGCGGCAAATCTTTCTGGCTTCTGCCATTTCTTCTCCGGTTTTTGTTTGTAGAAAATCGCTACAAACAGGCCCTTAACTCTAGGCCGTTAATGTGGTGACAAGTATCCTAACTTGACACTTGTCCTCGGTGAGAACTGCGCCGCTACCACAGGAGTGATATTCTGGTCTGGAAACCATGAATATCTCAGGTGGGAACCGGACCACTTGTCCAACAGGTCCCGCTAACACTCTGGCATGCAAGCTGCCCACTGAATGGCCTCGTAGGCCGCAACCCTCTTTTCCAATAACTGAATGTATTTGGATCGACACTGTTGCAGGTCCGACCAGACTCTGAATCCTCAGAGGTTTGTTTTTTTTTGGAAGCAAATAATATTTTCCAAGCCGATCACCGCGTCGTTGGGATCCACAGGGATTCCGGCAAGTTCTGCTGTCGAAGAACGGTCAGGGGGAAAAACAACGTTTTTCACCAACTGGCTTCTTGAACTCTCCGTAATCCGGAGAGTGATCCAGTACAGAAAACTTCTGTCTCCTTACTATTGAAGGAAACCTATCATACCGTCATCACTCCGGTGAATTGGTAACGACAATCCTGAATCACAAACCTCAGGAAAGTCTAATGCGACAGAAACCGCAATTAGACCTCATTTCTCCCTGTTCAGAGTAGAGAAAACTGTCATGAGAGATCCCCTCATGGATTTTAAGTAGGCAATTTTAGATTTGTCTGACCGAGCTGTCCGGCCTCGGAAGCACGAAAAAGCTCGAAAACAGCTTCTTCCCTTCTTTTTTTTTTGTGTGTGACCGGACAGCAGGACAAAGACCTGATCCTGACACCACTCATGTATTGCGTCATATACTACCTCCCTGTCCAGAGGAGAAGCGGCAAGGTCTATTTGAAAAAAATCAGTGAGGGGAAACGTCTGGAAAAAAATCCCGTATGTCCCACCAGGGACTCTATCCATAACTCACTAGGCCATATCCTTTCCCGGGCTGACTGAAGAGTTTTAGACGAGGTCCCACCGGTGTGGGCTCCCGCAAGATAGACCCACCCTCCTGCGGTGGACGTGGCAAAAAACATAGGATGATTTCTGCTCCTGTTGAAAGAAGGTAGCTGACCTCCTTCCTCTTTACTTTCCTTTACCTGCAAAGAAAGGGGAATCTTTATCTACTTAGTCGAAATGACTGCATCCTACAATAATGCGTCACCAGCCGTAGTGAGGGAACCTAGGGCAAGAAGGTAGACCTACTAGTGGCACCTGCTGCGAGCATATTAACCAAGTCATCACCAAACCAGTCTTCACCTTCATAGGGAAGGGGCTCCACTCCTTCTCGGAGTCAGCATTAGCATCCCTTTGGTTAATCCACAACACCCTCCTAGCCGAGAGCGCCATGGACTTGGCTCTCGAACCCAAGAGTTCCATATCCCTTGTAGTCGCACGGTAGTATGCTACAATGTTCTAGATATGACCCAACTTAAGGAGTATCCCATCTCTCCCCAGGGTAATTATATCGGACAATAAGGTAACCGACCATTTCTGAATACAAATACTCCCCCATGCGCATGTCATGCAAGTATAATAAACGTATATAATGAAAATATCACTTAGCTTCCTGTATACGATCCTCTGTGACAGGGCCCCGTGCATGACAGGGCCCCGTGCAAGACAGGGGTTGACTCTCACTTTATTCTACCCACGGCGGGAAAAGAATAAACACTTGGCCTCCTCGTGAGGATTTGAAACCATCTTGTCACGGCTGACCTAGAGTTTTTTCAACAGAGCGACCAGCACATGAAAAGGAACAACTTTACTTCAGCATTCATTATAAATTTTATGCACATTTAAATACACATATACACACATATATCTATCTATCTATATATATCTCTATCTATATCTATACTTTAGAGAATGTCTGCACACACAATTCCTATAGCAGCTTGTTGGGGTGTCATGAAATCTTCATGTTTAGAGAAAAGCAATCCTCTGGCATGAGTATTTATAACAGTTCAAAAGTCCACTCACCAAACCAATATAGCTTCATCAGAGTTTTATTTGTGGCAAATAGGCATAGACATCATTCCGACGTTTCGGTCCCCCCCCACCCCCCAAACTGCAGTTTGTACATAGCACCTGAACCTTGACAAAGGTCCCAAGGGGGGACCGAAACGTGGTTTGGTGAGTGCACTTTTGAACTGATATATATATATATATATATATACACACACATACATACACACACATTTTTGTCCGGAACAGCAGGGTCCCTAGTGACGTTAATACGTTCTTAATGTGTAAGAAAACATGTACTGAATGCTGATATTGTGGATCTAATCAGGAAACCTTATGGTCGACACAAGAAATAGTATCCGTGTCGATACCAGGGAGTAGTAGCTGGGCAAAATAAAATTTTTGCGACCCCAAGGGGTCTGAGGGAAAACTATATATATTCTTATTAGTATTACCCTTAGTACGTCTGTGATCTAGCCACAGAACTATGCAAACGTACCATACACATATATAGCCCCGCTATCTTCTAGCTATTGGCGGGGGTCTGTATACAGTGCCTATGCACTGTATACCTCTTATGCCAGGCTTAATATTGAGGTTTTATTGCTGCCCAGGGCGCGCGCCCCCCCCCCCCCCCCCGTGCCCTGCACCCTTGTAGTGCCGTTTGTGTGTGGGAGCAATGGCGCACCTCTGAGACTGAAGTCTTCTGCCGTCTTTATTGAAGTCTTCTGTACTTCGGTTACTCACCCGGCTTAATTCTTCTGGCTCTGTGAGGAGGATGACGGCGCGGCTCCGGGAACGAGCAGCTAGGCTATACCAAGTGATCAGACCCTCTGGAGCAAATGGTGTCCAGTAGCCTAAGAAGCAGAGCCTTTAAACTCACAGAAGTAGTCCTGCTTCTCTCCCCTCAGTCCCACGAAGCAGGGAGCCTGTTGCCAGCAGTGCTCCCTGAAAATAATAAACCTAACGTCTTTTCCGAGAAACTCAGGAGAGCTCCTCAGTGTGTCACCAGTCTCTCTGGGCACAAAATCTAACTGGAGTCTGGAGGAGGGGCATAGAGGGAGGAGCCAGTTCACACCCCTTTTAAAGTCTTAAAGTGCCCATGTCTCCTGCGGATCCCGTCTATACCCCATGGTCCTTTTGGAGTCCCCAGAATCCTCTAGGAGTATGAGAAATGAAAAGCAACCCACAGGATACCTACTGCATAAATAATCCACATAATCCACATGTTGTTCATCTTGCTCTTGTCACTACAGGTTTGATATATACTGCAGAGATTTCTGATGGTTGATGTTCTTAAGGGCCCTACACACTGGACGATTTTAGCGATGTTATCAAATCGTTGGTCGATTTTTTTCACCATTGATTTTTGACTACACACTGGACGATATCGATGGCCGATTTGGGCAATATGAGAGTACATACATCTATATCGTCCAAATTAACTTGCATGTATAAATGAGGATAGATCACAGATGAACGATGGCGGGGCCGTGCATCGTTCATCGTTGATGCATACACACTGACCGATATGAACGACTTATTGTTCATTTTTGAACGATATCGTTTACATCTATCATCGTTATCGTCAAGTGTGAAGGGCCCATTATACATAGATAGAAGGGGTTTATAGTTCTTCATTATTGTAACTCTAGGAAAGTCATACAGTGCCTTGCTAAAAGTATTCACCCCCCTTTGCATTGTTCATTTTTTGTTGCCTCACAACCTGGAATTAAAATGGATTGTTTGAAGGTTTACATCATTTCATTCATAGAACATGACTACAACTTTGAAGATGGTTTATGTTTTAATTTATTGTAAAGCAAACAACAAATACTGCAGGACAAAATAACAAAAAACTTCAACATGCATAACTATTCACCCCCTAAAGTCAGTACTTTGTAGAGCCACCTTTTGCGGCAATTACAGCTGCAAGTCGCTTTGGATAAGTCTCTATGAGCTTGCCACTGGGATTTTGCCCATTCCTCAAGGCAAAACTGCTCAAAAAAGGAGCTCTTCATGTTGGATGGTTTCCGCTTGTGAACAGCAATCTTCAAGTCTGACCACAGATTCTCAATTGGATTGAGATCTGGGCTTTGACTAGGCCATTCCAACACATTTAAATGTTTCCCCTTAAACCACTCGAGTGTTGCTTTAGCAGTATGCTTTGGGTCATTGTCCTACTGGAAGGTGAACCACAGGCAGACTGAAACAGGTTTTGCTCAAGAATATCCCTGTATCCATCTTTCCTTCGACTCAAAATAGTTTCCCAGTGCCTGCTGCTGAAAAACATCCCAACAGCATGATGCTGCCACCACCATGTTTCACTGTGGGGATGGTGTTCTTGGGGTGATGGGATGTGTTGGGTTTGCGCCAGACACTTCTTTTTCCTTGGTGGCCGAAAAGTTCAATTTTAGTCTCATCTGACCAGAGCACCTTCCTCCATACATTTGGGGAATCGTCCACATGCCTTTTAGCAAACTCAAAATGTGCCTTCTTATTTTTAACACTAAGTAATGGCTTTGTTTGGCCACTCTTCCATAAAGCCCAGCTCTATGGAGTGTACAGCTTATTGTGGTCACAGGCGCAGATACACCAGTCTCTGCTGTGGAACTCTGCAGCTCCTTCAGGGTTACCTTTGGTCTCTGTGCTGCCTCTCTGATTAATGTCCTCCTTGCCCGGTCTGTGAGTTTTGGTGGCCGGCCCTCTCTTGGCAGGTTTGTTGTGGTACCATGTTTCTTGAAGATGATGGATTTGATGGTGCTCTGGGGGAACATCAAAGATTTGGATATTTTTTTATAACCCAACCCTGACTTGAACTTCTCAACAACTTTGTCCCTGACTTGTTTGGAGAGCTCATTCGTCTTCATGGTGTGATGCCTCTTGCTTAAGGCCCATACACACTATGAAAAGCCGTTCACCCCCGCTGACATCGCTAGGCAGGGGGGAAAATAGCTCAGTGTGTATGCACTGAGCGATTTTCAGCCCAGCGATGTCAGCGATCATCGCTGTGCATATACGCTGGGCAAAAGTGTGTATGCACCTTTAGTGGTGTTGCAGCTTCTGGGGTCTTTCAGAAAAGGTGTGTTTATACTGACCGATCATGTGACAATTAGATTGCACACAGGTGGACTTCATTTCATTAATTACGTGACTTCTGAAGGTAATTGGTTGCACCAGTATTGTTGAGGGGCTTCATAGCAAAGGGGGTTAATACATATGCACATGCCAAGTTTCAAATTTTTATTTATAAAAATTATTTTTTATATAAATTTTTCTCATTTCACTTCACCATCTTAGACTATTTTGTGCATATCCAGCACATAAAATTCTGCCGGAGCCACACTCCACCCGGCTGCCCGCTTCCTAAGTGAAGCGGACAGCACAGGCTGCATTTGTGTTGAATTGCGTTATTGTGGCCCCGCTTCCCAATGCCATTAATCGCTGCATTGTGTAGCAGAGGTGGGGCAATGATTACACCATTGCATAACCCCCCTGTATCACCCACTTGCATAAAACCCCCTGCATCACCCACCTTTGCCACACCACACTCCCCTCAGTGCTGACCTGCTTACCACTCCCCGAGGGGGCTGCCCACAGGTTGACAAGTATGAGGAGTGTTGGGTTCTGCAGTTTCTGTATTTATTTTCCGTTATACAGCAAGATAATGACCAGGGCCGAAACTAGGATTTTCGTCACCCGGGGCAAGGCAGAAAATTATCTCCCCCCTCCCCAAAAAAACAAACAAAAACAAACTCTGTCAGACTAAAATAATCATATTATCAAAAAATGCGAAAAAAGAAGATACTATTGGACAATATTCCCCTATGTGCCTCAAATGTCCTAAGCGTCACATGCCCTACCAGCGTGTTCAACTACATGCTCCTTGGTGTGTCCCCATACATTGCACTATATCATAACACTTCATCACTGCACTACATTCCCCTATCCACTGCACTACATCACTATACTACATCCCCTACACGCTGAACTACATAACTGCACTACATACCCTATATGCTACACCACATCACTACACTACATCCCCTTATATGCTACACCACATCAGTGCACTACGAGCCCCTATATACTGCAATACATTACTACACTACATACCCTATAAGCTACACCAAATCCCCCCATCTGGGAGGCAATGTGGAGGTTGACACTGCTAACTGGGAGCTCAGTGCGCTTCCATAGCTTGTACAGTGCACCACACGCTAGTCGCAGCACTGCATGGCAAAGAAGAGAGTTTAAGACAGTAGCCGGCAGCACAGCGCCGGAGACAGCTGCGGGCAGACAGGTGGGTCAGAAACATTGCCCTGGGAGCTGTCTGGTGTCTCACAGGAGCAGCACAGCACTGCTGGTTGGAAACCCTCCCCCCCCCCCCCCCCCCACCCCCCCTTTGCTCCTCTGTAACTCCTTGGCGCCGCCTCAAATCTTACACCCGGGGCGCATGCCGCCTTAGCCCCCCCCCCCTAGTTACGGCCCTGTAATGACCCAAAACATTCATTCATCTTATGTTAGAACTATCTTCGAGAAAAAGAACAAGATTGTAAACTTCAAATTATGGAATTACCAGCAGAGTCTCTAGGCTTAAAACTAATCTACACAGAAGGAAAGAAAATGCAGATGCACGCTCTATAGTACTAAGCCCTGCTAAGCAGAAGAAGAAGAAAAAACTCTGCAATCTAACATAAAGCAAAATCAAGGTACTTAGTATAATTTATTTGTCAAAAAATATGGACCAACCAACATCAAGGTGACCTTGATGGGTCCCTAACACTATTACTAACAAAATTTGACAGCAGATAAGAACCACTTGGCCCATCTAGTCTGCCCTTTTTTTTTACCATATATTTTTTTTTTTTAATCTCAAACCTTATTTGATCCTTATTTCTTTGTAAGGATATCCTTATGTCTATCCCAGGCATGTTTAAATTGCTCTGCTGTCTTAGCCTTTGCCATCTCTGATGGGAGGCTATTACACTTGTCCACTACCCTTTCTGTGAAGTAATTTTTCCTCAAATTTCCCCTGAACCTACCTCCCTTCAGTCTCAGTGCATGTCCTCGTGTTCTATTGCTTCTCTTCATTTGAAGAATGTTTCCCTTTTGGACTTTGTTAAACCCCTTGATATATTTGAAAGTTGCCATCATGTCCCCCCTTTCCATTCTCTGCTCCAAACTATGCATATTGAGATTTCTTAGTCTTTCTGGGAATGTTTCGTGATGTAGGCCATGCATCATTTAGTTGCCCTTCTTTTTACAGTCTCTAATATATTAATATCCTTTTGAAGATATGGCCTCCAGAATTGAACACAGTATTCTAGATGAGGCCGTGCCAATTACCTATACCAGGCTTGGCCAACCTGTGGCTCTCCAGCTGTTGTAAAACAGTCCTATCATGCTTTACCACAGTTTTGCTATTAGGGAATGCTAAAACCGTGGCAGGGCATGCTGGGATGTATAGTTTCACAACATCTGGAGAGCCACAGGTTGGTCAGGCCTGACCTATACAGTGGCATTATTACTTCTTTCTTTCTGCTACTGATTCCTCTCCCAATGCAGCCAAGCATCTGATTAGACTTCCTCATTGCTTTATTACACTGCTTACCTGCCTTTAAGTCACCTGAAATAGTGACTCCTAGATCCCTTTTCTCCTCAGTAGTTTCCAGTATAGTGCCATTAATACTGTATTTAGCTTTAGGATTTTTGAGACCCAAGTGCATGATTTTGCATTTTTTGGCATTAAACTGTAATTGCCATGCTCTTAACCATTCCATTGCCACACTCTTGCTGCACTCTTGACTAAAGTTAAAGTCCAAGGCACAAGACCCCACCAAGTCAGCAAAGACCAGCTGCCCCAAGGCACCACAATAGTGAGAGGCTAGAGTGTTTATAAGTGTTAATAAGTAAAAAGCATAAGCTATGTGTTAAGGAGCGTTATTTAGGTGAAAGGTATTAATTAGAACGCTAAAAGTTGTTAAATGATAGAAAAATAATAAGGTGCTAAAAAATTGCTGAACTACAATGTGATGCAAAATCTGAAAGCAGCCAGACCACAGCAACCCAAGGGGTCCCGTAACCCCAAACTCATTAAACCCAATCTAGCTGGTTTGGGGTGAACTGGACAGAAGGTGAAAGCAAAACATTGTACAGTACACGTGCAACACATTTGTTGGACTTTCTACAAGAGTGTTAGGAAGAAATCCCAGAACAATACATGATTTCCATTGTAGAAAGAATCCACAGGTGTGTTTGGCGGTTATATCTGGAGCGCTACTTTGAGGAGTGAAGAATTTAGACAGAATGTTGTTAAAAAAGGGATTCTATAATTTATTTATTTTTCCTTTCCATTATTTATTATCTGCTTCAATTTAAGAGTACATTGAGATTAAACTGCGTAAAAGGAGATTTATGGTAGACTTACCATGGTTAAATCTCTTTCTGCGAGGTACACTGGATTCCACAGGGAATAACATCGGGTGTAGAGTTGGATCTTGATCCGAGGCACCTAAAGGCTAAACTTTTGACTGTTCCCAGGATGCACTGCACCGCCTCCTCTATAGCCCTGCCTCCAGGCACTGGAGCTCAGTTTTGTTAACCAGTCCAATGCAGTAGCAGGTAAAATAGAGACGGTAAATGTTAGCCACATAGAACCACATTCTCATGACAGGAAAAGGTACCAGCGGCTAATGCCATACAAACGGCAAAGAAGCTAAGTGCGTCACGTTGGGCGCCCTGTGGAATCCAGTGTATGTCACAGAAAGATTTAACACGGTAAGTCTACCATAAATCTCCTTTTCTGCAGCGGGGTACACTGGGATTCCACAGGGAATAACAACATCGGGGATGTCCAAAAGCAGTTCCTCATGGGAGGGGGAAGTATCCTGGGAAGCAGAAGTATCAAACGCATAGAACCTGATGAACATGGACACAGAGGACCAAGTAGCCGCCTTGCACAATTGTTATGCGGACACGCCAGGGCGGGCCGCCCAAGAAGGTCCAACCGACCGAGTAGAATGGGCCTTGATAGCAGCAGGAGCTGGGAGCCCAGCGTGTGCATAAGCTTGTGCAATCACAATTCTAATCCATCTGGCCAAGGTCTGCTTATTCGCAGGCCAGCCACGTTTGTGAAAACCAAAAAGTACAAAAAGAGAATCAGACCTCCTGATGGAGGCAGTCCTCTCCACGTAAACACGGAGAGCCCGTACCCCATCCAAAGATTTTTCTTTGGAGGACAGACCAGAAGAGGTGAAGGCCGGAACCACAATCTCCTGGTTAAGGTGAAAAGAGGACACCACCTTAGGCAAATAACCAGGGCGAGTTCGAAGGACAGCCCAGTCACGGTGAAAAATCAGAAAGGCTGGACGACAGGATAAAGCGCCTAAGTCCGACACCCTCCTAGCAGAGGTAATAGCCAACAGAAAAACAACCTTAAGCGTAAGGCATTTAAGGTCCACAGACTCAAGAGGTTCAAATGGAGACTTTTGCAGGGCATTCAATACAAGATACAGATCCCATGGAGCCACAGGAGGGACATAGGGAGGCTGAATCCATAGAACACCCTGAGTGAATGTGTGAACATCAGGAAGAGACGCAATTTTCCTCTGAAACCACACCAACAAGGCAGATATAGGTACGGTGAGGGAGGCCAAATGAAGGCCCAAGTCTAGTCCTTGCTGGAGAAAAGCCAAAAGTCTTGAAGTTCTGAAAGTATACGCATCATAATTCTTAGCAGCACACCAAGTGAAGTAAGAATTCCAGACCCTGTATTAAATCCGAGCCGAAGCTGGTTTACGGGCTTTCAACATAGTTTGAATGACCGCCTCAGAGAATCCTTTGCTCTCAGGAGTGATGCCTCAAGAGCCACGCTGTCAAAGCCAGTCTGGCCAGGTCCGGGTATACACAAGGGCCCTGAACGAGGAGGACTGGGCATTGAGGAAATAGAAGAGGACGCTCTATCAAAAGACCCCACAGGTCTAAGAACCAATGCCGTCTGGGCCACGCTGGAGAGACCAGAAGTAGTACTCCTCCTTCTTGCTTGGACTTCCGTATTACCCTGGGCAGGAGTGACACTGGAGGGAACACATATGGCAGCCGAAAGTTTCCATGGAATTGTTAGTGCATCCACGAACGCTGCTTGAGGATCCCTTGTCCTTGCTCCGAAGACCGGAACCTTGTGATTGAGATGCCATCAGGTCTACATCTGGTAGGCCCCACTTGTCCACTAGGAGTTGAAAGACTTCGGGATGAAGACTCCACTCTCCGGCGTGCACGTCCTGACGACTGAGGAAGTCCGCTTCCCAGTTGAGAACTCCCGGAATGAACACTGCTGATATGGCTGGCAGATGGCGTTCCGGCCATTGGAGAATTTTGACACTTCCATCATTGCCATGCGACTGAGTGCCACCTTGATGATTTATGTACGCCACCGAGGCGGTGTTGTCCGATTGTACTTGAACAGGCCTGTTCTGTACCAGAGGCAGGGCCAGGGTCAACTCATTGAACACTGCCCGCAATTCCAGAATGTTTATCTGGAGGAGAGATTCCTCCTTGGTCCACTGACACTGGAGAGAGTGTTGCTCCAACCCCGAGCCCCAACCCCGCAGACTGGCGTCTGTTGTTAGGAGGACCAAGTTGGAGATCCAGAAGGGACGGCCCCTGCTCAACTGTTGGTCCTGTAGCCACCAGCTCAGTGACAGACGAACCTCTGGAGTCAAGGAGATCATTTGAGACCTGATCCGGTGAGGCAGGCCGTTCCACTTGGAAAGGATTAATCATTGCAGAGGGCAGGATTGAAATTGAGCGAACTCTACCATGTCGAATGCCGACACCATGAGGCCTAGTACTTGCATCGCCAAGTGTATTGACACTCTCTGGTGAGAGAGGAAGTATCTGATCCTGTCCTGAAGTTTCAGGACAGGATCAGACCTTAACCATAAAATCCGGCGAGCCAGGAAAGACAACATGACATACACTGTCAACATGACATACACTGCAACTAGTGCTTGTGCTGTGGCCCTTGAAGTCTTCTAAAAAAAAAGCTACATTTCAGGGCTGCCTAGCACAGCCTCCCTGTTAGTGACCTGCACTGCAGGTACCAACTTACAAACTGAGCTCCAGTGCCTGGAGGTGGGGCTATAGAGGAGGCAGTGCAGTGCATCCTGGGAACAGTCAAAGCTTTAGCCTGTTGGTGCCTCAGAGATCCAATTCTACACCCCCCGATATTATTCCCTGTGGAATCCCAGTGTACACCGCTGCAGAAATTTAAATAAACATTGGAGAAATGGGGGTGTTCTAAAACTTTTGAGTGGTAGTGTAGGTTAACTTCCTTTTTCTGTTGTCTTGTAATTGACTACAGTGTGGTTACTAGTAGTATTATCCTATGGAGACAATTCCATTCCAGGCAGTGTGTCATGAACATCAGACCAGGACATAGCGCACAGAGAGGGGCTGTTTGGGGCAACTGAAGCCACAGTGTAGAACAGAGGTTCTCAAACTTGGTCCTCCTGGGCCCACACAGTGCATGTTTTGCAGGTCTCCTCACAGAATCACAAGTGAAATAATTAGCTCCACCTGTGGACCTTTTAAAATGTGTCAGTGAGTAATTAATACACCTGTGCACCTGCTGGGTTACCTGCAAAACATGCACTGTGTGTGCCCACGAGGACCAAGTTTGAGAACCTCTGGTGTAGAAGGACACATCTGTGATATCTGTTGCAGCATCAAGAAAGCACATTAACAAATGGAGAGAAGCATAAATGTCCCATATTTTCATTCTTCCTTATAGGACACTATGCATATCATGATTAGGATTACCCCTCAATGTTTCAATTAAGGAGTTCCCTAGAATATGACAATGAATATATATTAGTCTTATAATACATACAATTACACAGTATTTGAATATAGAATAATAAACCTACCCTACATAAGACAAATATTGATAGAACTGTGTGGAGAGTGCAATTCGTTTTCACATATTGGGTTTGTGCATCTGCCTGAAAACATGCATGGTGAAAAGAGAAAACACTCCAAACTTATCATAACCCACTCTCCTCCTCCTTCATTTTGCCCCAAAAATATTACTTAGTTTAGACTCCTTTAAGATGTAAATACCATATTTACTGCATGTGTCTTTTTTTTTTCCCCAGTGTTATTATATTGCTTGAATCTAAAACTATAAAATGTGAAAATGGAAGTAAAAAGTATTATTTTGCCAATATTTGCCAATGCCCAATCCTCACCACTTTTGAGGTAGTGAAAAAAAATCATATTTTCAAACGGGAAAAAAGTTGCATTCTGTCTTGCAAAGCAGAGTATATCACTCTAAACCAGGGGTCGGCAATAAACGGCACACCAGCTGTTGTAGAACTACACATCCAAGCATGCCCTACCATAGTTTTGCTATTTGGCAATGCTAAAACTGTTGACGGGCATGATGGGATGTGTAGTTCTATTGGAGGGCCTCTAATTTTCCACCCCTGCCCTAAGCCCAGCTTCTCCACTTCTATGGACCAAATGTAATGGTCCCGACACACTGGTCGATACCAGTGAAAGATATGAACGATCTTGTTCATTAATGACCGAGATGGCATTCATATCTTTCAGAGTGTAGGCACCAGCGATTAACGATGTGCGGCCCCACGCTCGTTCATCGCTGTTGCCGGCTTGTTTAAACATGCAGGCCAATATGGATAATCTCGTCCCTATTAGCATGCAGTGCCATGGTGACGGGGGGAGTGAAAAAACTTCACTCCCCCTGTCGTCATCGTCATCATCACCACCACCACCACCACCACCACCCCACCCCGGGTCGGCCGTCGGGCAGCTCGGCGGCGGGTCGCTAGGTGTGTAGGCCCCTTTAGAGTGTGATATTTGCAAAGCAGTGCCGTAACTAGACATTTTAGTGCTGTGTGCATGAAACAGCATCGGCGGCGCCCCCCCACGCGCACCAAAAGTATATGGTACACATTACAGCAGGTAGAGCTCCCTTTTACACATTACAGAAGGTAGAGTCACATTTTACACATTACGGCAGGCAGAGCCCCCTTTTACACATTACGGCAGGCAGAGTCCCGTTTTACACATTACGGCAGGCAGAGCCCCCTTTTACACAGTACGGCAGGCAGAGTCCTCTTTTACACAGTATGGCAGGTAAAGCTCTCTTTTACACAGTACGACAGGTAGAGTCCCCTTTTACACATTACGGCAGGTAGAGTCACATTTTACACATTACGGCAGGCAGAGTACCCATTTTTACACATTACGGCAGGTAGAGCTCCCTTTTACACAGTACGGCAGGTAGAGTACCCCTTTTTATACATAACGGCAGGTAGAGTTTCTTTTTTATACATTAGGCAGGCAGAGACCCCCTTTTACACATTATGGCACAGAGTCCCCTTTATACACATTAGGCAGACAGAGTCCCCTTTCTACACATTACGGCAGCAGAATCCCCCTTTTTACATATTACGGCAGGCAAAGTCCCCCTTTAACACATTAGGCAGGCAGAGTCCCCCTTTTACAAATATCGGCAGGCAGAGTCCCCTTTTTACACATTAGGCAGCAGCAGAGTCCCCCTTTTTACACATTACAGCGGGTCGAGTCCCCCTTTTTACACATTATGGCAGGCAGAGTCCCCCTTTTTAGAAGAGAGAGAGCATTACACTTACCTGTGACCAGCCGGCAGACCAACAGTGCCACCTGCAGCAGAGGGCACTGTGGGTGGGCTGGGTATGGGCGGGGAGAAACGTCATCTCTTCCAGAACATGAAGGGGGGGAGTAGAGCGGAAGGGGGACCTAGGAGACGAGGAGCGGAGGCTGCAGCGCTACCCGGCTACCTGTGTGAGAAGAGGTAGCCGGGCAATGCACTACAGCTGAGCGGTAATGGTTGGTGTGGGGACCCCACAGTGCAGCGGCGTGGACAGGCGGGTGTTGCCAGTGGTCCTGCGCCCACAGTGCATCTGCGCTGTGTGCCAGGCACCACTGGCACACACCTAGTTACGGCCCTGTTGCAAAGGGTAGGGATTTATGTGATTTAGCAGTAAAACTTAACCCAGCCGCTTTTTTACAATGCAAAATCAACATTTCTTAAATTGTACAAACTGACCCTGAAATCTTGGCACTTGGCAAATCTTACACAATGTTATATTAGGGTCTATAGCTCAGTTAAGTAGCCTAGTTCCAGACAATTAAATCTCTAAATGTCTCCCATCAGATGGTTCAAAATCCTGCACCCATGCAGATGTGAACATCTATTCATGTACCCATAAAAATGGGTGCATTAGTACATAAGCAAGTGTGTGACATCACAAAACTGAATTGTACTGTGTGTCTGCATACTTTTGAGAATTTCCACTATGTACTAACAACCTAGTAAAGCAGTATATTTCCCAGAAATCTCCTGCAAAAAGCTAATGAGCGCAGACTGCAGCCCCCAATATTATCAATGGAGATTACTCTCTGACCCCTATTTACCAGATTCTGAAGGATGGTTATAACCGCTGTCCCTGCAAGTTGCACTTCTGGGGTAGTGGAAGCTGCTGCCTGTGGGGGAGGGGGGGTTGGGGTTGGAGGGGTTCAGCGCCTGGCTAATGCATAATCCTTACAGTACCTGTCAGGTTGTTTTTGAGATAGCTTATGCACTGAAGCAGGGCGCTGCATTCCGGGTGCAGCAGCGGTGTTCCACAGCGCTGCAGATTCCCAGGGACAGGCAGATGTTGCATATTTCAAAAACAACATTAAAGGTACTATAGGGCTTATGTATTACCCTGCCCCCATTGCTATATGTGGTCTGAGCTGCAGCCAAGGGGCAGCAGTTGCTACTAATTTCAGGAGTCTTTCACATTTTGAAAGACTCCTCCTGGGAAACAGACACTGTACATGTGCTGAGGGTGTCAGCCTCCAGAGGCTGCGGAAGAGGGATTGTAACTATACATTGCCTCTGAATAAAGGCCCATACAGACTAGGTGACTTAACGAACATAAGTAGTTATCGTTTATTTTTAAGGCTTATATCGTCCACTGTGTATGGGGTAATATTGGTGACCGATGAACGATACGTGCTTCCGCACACAGTTTAGCGATCACCAATATTGAGCTGACATGCAGCTCAACCTGTCAATGTTGGGCGGAGTTGCATGTTCGTAAATGACGCCGGTGACGTCGTTGAACGATAACGTTCAGTGTGTACGCACTATATCGTTGAACACTATATTGTTCAACAATATAGTCATCTGTCGCTGGCATTCCACTATCGGGTAGTGTGTACCTGCCTTAAGCCTCAATAAGCATGAAGCTGCTTACGCAAAAAAAAAAAAAAACACGAAAAAAA
The DNA here is from genome assembly GCF_028390025.1 of Pseudophryne corroboree. NCBI lineage: Eukaryota > Metazoa > Chordata > Amphibia > Anura > Myobatrachidae > Pseudophryne > Pseudophryne corroboree. The sequence goes on from NC_086449.1 coordinate 372,038,963, forward strand.
AAAAACGTTCTAGTCTTTTAAGGGGGATCTAAAGTACATGTGATGCATTGCACCCAGGTAGTGCATTGCAGTAAAACACGGATCTCACTCTACAGTACACTGCTCTGATTTTAAGCAGGTAGATTGCATAGTTTGGTAACTATATAAAAGCCTATTATCCCAGGCAGCAGTAATCAGGCAATTAGGGTTGTTTGGACAGCTTTTTGCATATATCTATAGTGAGAGAAAAACCAGTCCAAAGGGCTCTCAGCAATGACTGCTCGTTATATATGTGTGAGATGCTGTCAGCACCTGGAATTGGCAGATTTGTTATCTCATATGTAACAGGCTGACAACAGAGACACCACTTACTGCACTTCTCCGGGGAGCGGAGGCCCAGCTCTCACCTGCTGTCTGCTCAGGGGGAAGCGATCCCTCGGCCGCCCATAGACCTGCTGCCCTCCTAGGTGTCTCTCCCAGCAGCCATACCGCCGCACGCACCGCGGAGCAGGACGCCGCACTGCAGCGAAGGGCACCGGGGAAAACACATTGAACACTGCGATGGAAATGTTGACAACAACCAGAAAAAGCAGAAGCTGGATGTGAAAGCAGAACGGAGAGGTGGGCGGGGCGCTTCCTGCTCTGGGAGCGGAGTGGGAGGCGGCAGCCTGGGCTTCAGGTGACACTACTGCCCGGCCGCAGCTCTCCGTGCAGGTGAGATCATGTGCTCCCTGCTCAGTGCCTGTATTCACGCTGCTGGGTATTGTCCTGTGTGTGTATATAAGAGAAGTGACATGTATACTGTACAGGCTGTTATCTGTGCTGAGATAAACTCACACGCAATATGATGACAGCAACAGTTACACCGACATGACGGACTTGGGAATTCACAGAAGTTGGCCAAAGCTGTCTGTGTTTGATATTAGTAATGGTGTTCGCAAATATTTACGCACACGCACACACATACAAACAAGGAACTTGCTGGATTTACACAAACCACAGGACCTGCAGTAAGTTCGCACAAACAATACATTCACATTTTGTTTCCTGGTAGCTATAGGGCATATACAGTTGTGCTCATAAGTTTACATACCCTAGCAGAATTTGTGATTTTCTGGCCATTTGTCAGAGAATATAAAGGATAACTCACAAACTTTTCTTTCACTCATGGTTAGTGGTTGGGTGAAGCCATTTATTGTCAAACAACTGTGTTTACTCTTTAAATCATAATGACAACAGAAACTACTCAAATTGCCCTGATCAAAAGTTTACATACCACAGTTCTTAATACCGTGTATTGCCCCCTTTAACAACAATGACAGCTTGAAGTCTTTTGTGGTAGTTGTGGATGAGGCTCTTTATTTTCTCAGATGGTAAAGCTGCCCATTCTTCTTGGCAAAAAGCCTCCAGTTCCTGTAAATCCTTGGGCTGTCTTGCATGAACTGCACGTTTGAGATCTCCCCAGAGTGGCTCAATGATATTGAGGTCAGGAGACTGAGATGGCCACTCCAGAACCTTCACTTTATTCTGCTGTAGCCAATGACAGGTCGACTTGGCCTTGTGTTTTGGATCATTGTCATGTTGGAACGTCCAAGTACGTCCCATGCTCAGCTTCCGGGCCGATGAGTGCAAACTTTTCTCCAGTATTTTCTGATAACATGCTGCATTCATCTTGCCATCAATTTTGACCAAGTTTCCAGTGCCTTTGTAGCTCACACATCCCCAAAACATCAGCGATCCACCTATGTGTTTCACAGTAGGAATGGATGGTGTACCTTTCATCATAGGCCTTGTTGACTCCTCTCCAAATGTAACGTTTATGGTTGTGGCCAAAAAGTTCAATTTTGGTCTCATCACTCCAAATGACTTTGTTCCAGAAGTTTTGAGGCTTGTCTCTGTGCTGTTTGGAGTATTGTAAGCGGGATGCTTTGTGGCATTTGCGTAGTAATGGCTTTCTTCTTGCGACTCGACCATGCAGCCCATTTTTCTTCAAATGCCTCCTTATTGTGCATCTTGAAACAACCACACCACTTTTTTTCAGAGAGTCCTGTATTTCAGCTGAAATTATTTGTGGATTTTTCTTTGCATCCCGAACAATTTTTCTGGGAGTTGTGACTGAAATTTTTGTTGGTCTACCTGACCGTGATTTGGTTTCCATAGAATCCCTCATTTTCCATTTCTTAATTAGAGTTTGAACACTGCTGATTGGCATTCTCAATTGCTTGGATATCTTTTTATATCCCTTTCCTGTTTTATACAGTTCAATTACCTTTTCCCACAGATCCTTTGACAATTATTTTGCTTTCCCCATGACTCAGAATCCAGACACGTCAGTGCAGCACTGGATGAAAGATGCAAGGGTCTTTCAGGAGTCCAGAAACTCACTGACCTTTTATATACACACAACTGATTACAAGCAAACAGATCACAGGTGAGGATGGTTACCTTTAGTAGCCATTCAAACCCGTTTGTGTCAACTTGTGTGCATGTTATCAGGCCAAAATCTCCAGGGTATGTAAACTTTTGATCAGGGTCATTTGGGTAGTTTCTGTTGTCATTATGATTTAAAAAGAGTAAACACAGTTGTTTGACAATAAATAGCTTCACCCAACCACTAACCATGAGTGAAAGAAAAGTTTGTGAGTTATCATTCATATTCTCTGACAAATGGCCAGAAAATCACAAATTCTGCTAGGGTATGTAAACTTATGAGCACAACTGTAAATATTTTTTATTATTATTTATAATTATCATTATTTCTGGGCTATTTACTGAAAATAGCCATTTTTTTTGCGGGATATCCACAAATATTAAGTATATTCCAAATGTACCATGGTGACAGACAGCAGCCCCCATCGGAACTTCAGCAGTCCCTCTCCGTTGCCCACCCCCCTCCCTTTGTTAGCGTTTGGGTGGTACATGGTGCCATTACATTTTACTATGGCAGTGCCGTTTCTACCAGCAGGCAGGTCTGCAATCACACGGAGCGCACGCTGCGACACCCGCTGACTGCTATTACCTGCTCCCCCTCCTCTTGCTCATAGTACACCGCTCGGGGGTGGAGTTTCGCAAAATGACGTGGTTGCATCGTGACATCTCGACGCAACTGCATCATTTCGCAAAACTCCGCATAGCGAGCAGAGTATTATGGGTGGGAGGAGGGGGAGCAGGTAATAGCAGTGCTGCTTGGTGCCAACGATCATTACACCCCTGGCAACAAAGCATTACACACCCCTGGCAAAGAGCATGACTCCCAGACCACAAAACCCCTGGCAATAAGCATTACACCCCTGGCAAAGAGCATGACACCCAGAGCATAGAAATCCCAGACAACGAGCATTACACACCGCTAGCAACAAGCATGTCATCCAGCCCATGAAACCCCTGGCAATAAGCATGACACCCAGAGCATGAATCCCTTGGTAACAAGCATTACACACCCCTGGCAACGAGCATTACACCCAGCACATAAAACCCCCCGCAACGACTACAACCCTGGCAGCAAGCATGACAACCAAAGCATGAAACCCCTTACAACGAGCATGAAACCCAAAGCATGAAACCCCTGGCAACGAGCAGGTAATTTAAAAGTAATTCAGAGCCTTACTGTAGAGCATAAAGTGTCACGGGCATTGCGGTGTGGTGGCATAATATGGTGCATGGGACATAATATGGTGCAAGGAGCATTACTGTGTGGAGCTTGATATGGTGGAATTTTTTTTTCCTTCCTGTTGGTCTGTTGGTGCTGGGTCAAAAACTGGAGTGTAAGGTAGTCTTTTCCTGCGAGGCCACGGGCACGCAAAATAAAAAAAAGTAAGTCTGTGGGAGGGGCATTTTTTTTTTAATGTCTATGGATGGGGGAGGGTTGCATTTTTTTTTGCTGTTCGCACTGGGAGCCAAATTGTCTAGAAACAGCCCTGTACTATGGGGCCCACAAATTACTAGTTATGCCCCTGAGCATGAATCCAAGTTTTTCTGTGGATCCTGATGTTTCCGTGGAATGGATACAGTTTTATGTTTGAGTTTAGCATGTAGTGAGAGGCACCCAGATCTAGTGCATGCTATAGAATAGAATGTAAGGGAGTGTGTGCTGCAGGGGGATGGCAGGTGTGACAAGACAGCAGGGGGGGCAAGTCACAGGGGGGCTAGATGGAGGGGCGGGCTGGTGAAACAGCAGAAGGGCTGGATGGAGGGGCAGGCTGGTGAGACAGCAGGGGGGTGGGAGCTGGTTGGGGAGACATGGGCTAGCTGGAAAGACATGAGATGCTGGCTGAAGAGACAGAAGGGTGCAGGCTAGGGAGATTGGCAGGTTGAAGAGACAGAAGGGTGCAGGCTGGGCAGACAGGCTGACTAGAGAGACAGAAGGGTGCAGGTTTGGGAGATAGGGGCTGGCTGGAGAAACAAAAGATACCTGTGTGGATTTGTCTTCTTTTGTGGATCCGGTTGTGTTTGTGTGAATACTTATTTATGTATAAAAGACTGATACAAACAGAGTAAAAAATATTGCTTTTTATGTCATACCCTAACGAGGGAAGGGTTTGTTTCTTTAAGTCAGAGGTTCTCAAATGCAGTCCTCAAGGCATCCCAACAGTCAGGGTCTGACGTTAATACATGCTTGGCCACATGTGACTTAATTAGCATTAATTTGATTTACCATCTGTGCTGAGCCATGGATATACCTAAAACCTGGACTGTTCAGGTGCCTTGAGGACCACATATGAGAACTTCTGCTCTTATTCCTATTCATACTTTGCTCTCCCCCAAGACATAATCATAAAAACTAATTTTAAGCTTAGAGGTTTTTTAGCTGTGCCCATTTTCTCCCGGGACCTTAAATGGGGGTCCAACGCTGACGCCACTGTTGGGAAAGCGCAGCAGAGGTTGTTCTTCCTCAGGCAACTAAGGAAGTTCAACATCCCACAGAAGCTTCTGCTCCTCTTCTACTCCGTGATTGTGGAGTCGGTACTGTGCTCCACGATACTCGTTTGGTACAGCTCCGCCAGCGCGAGGGACAGATGCAGGCTCCAAAAGGTGGTGAGAACCGCAGAGAAGATCATCGGGGCCGACCTTCCCTCAGTCCAGGACCTGTACCTGTCCAGAGCTAAAAAGCGGACAATGAAGATAGTAAAAGACCAGCTACACCCCGGACACAGCATGTTTAACTTGCTTCCTTCAGGCAGGCGTTACAAGGCTGTCCCCGCCAGGTCCACCAGAAGCCTCAAAAGTTTCTTTCCCCAAGCGGTCCACCTGCTGAACTCCTGAACATTGACTGACTAGACGTACATGTAACTAACTTGTGTCCCTACGGTATACCTATCTGTGTGACTTTACTTGTGCCCCCCGCCCCCCCCCACCACCACCACCTGCTTATCTGTTACCTACTTGGCTGTTGTATAGCAAACCGAAGATAAATTCCTAGTATACGCAAGTATACCTTGCCAATAAAGCTGATTCTGATTCTGATTTCTTGAACTGTCTTGAGCAAGTCCAAGATATGGCCCATACACACGGTGAGATTCGGGCTATGCCTGATTCTCACTATTCGACAGGGACTAGGTCGGCATCGCAAGCACATAATGAGTGTGCTTGCAATACTGACTATGTGCGATTTTGGCTAAGTGTCAATTTTGACTATCTCTTCTATAGAGATAGTCAAACTTGACTTGCCTGCACAGTCTATTTTGGCTTGCGATGCCGACCGCACATCGAATCGGGATCGCAAGGTGACTTTCACCTTGCGATCTGCACTAACTTTTCTTACGATTTTGACTATATAGTCAAAATCGTAAGAAAATATCTCACCATGTGTACACACCAATAGTCATGGGATCAGCTACTGGTGACCTTTAGCAGATGGCTGTTAGGCGCCGGGGTCCGCTCGTCGCTGCGGCCCGGCGCCTAGCAACCAGGGACGCCGTGCGCGTACAGCCGCCGGCTCCCTGGCAACGCTAGACGCCGGGCGCACGGAGCCGCACGGACCCTAGCAACGGGGACGCCACTTACGGACTGCGTTCCCCGTTGCTGGGTTCAATTTAAATAATGAGATGTCTGTTTTCCTGGCCATGCAGCTTGGCAGCTGTATGGCATTTAATCCAATCAGCCTCCAAACAGCTGATTGGAGGACTCCCTGTTAAATACACTTCCTGGGCTTCTCACAGACGCCGGTAATAGCTTCCTGAATGCTGAATCTGTTTGCTGAAAGTGTTTCCAGTCCTGCTGTATCCGGTCGTTCCTGTTCTCAGTTGTCCTGTACTCGGAAGTCGTCCTCTGTTCCTGGAGTCCCGACTGAGCACCTTTGAACATCCAGTGGTGTTCGTGAGTCACGGCGTAGCCGTGTGTTGCGGCTTGGGCCGCTTAATTATTTATCATTTATTATTTGTGTTCCGGAGCTTTTGCGGAGGATTCCGCTCCCACAGATCCACTCTGGTATCCAGCGGTGCTGGGTAGGAGTACGGACTAGTGGATTTTGGTTGTCCTTTTCCCTGGCGGGTTACCGCACATACCTCAGGTTTAGTCAGTTAGCTTGTAGCCCCTGGCCTGGTTGTTTAGTCAGAGGGCCCCTTGTTATCACCCTGTCTCGGATTTCCCTTTGTCTCCCATTAAGACCTGAGGGGGCATCGGAGTTGGGCAGACATAATCCGCCCTTCAAACGCGGCTGCCATGGGCTCAAGCAACCATAGTCTCGCAGGGGATTTCTGACCACACGGGCGAGACAACGGAGTTAGGGAGCCAGGGGCTACTTTCTATTCCCGCTCCCTTCCCCAGCATTCCGTTCCAGTGCTCCGGTCCTTGCAATAGGACCACCTCAGACCAGAGTGCTGGAATCATAACATTATTACCGGCCACACCAAAACTTAAAATTAAACAGGGTTTGATTTTTTCCCTTATTCAGTTTTGTAAGGTTTGTCGGCCTCATGAATCCCACTGGTTTAGGGCCAAATCCTGGCCAGCTTCTAGTTAGCCAGATTCAAGAACTTACTCAGATGGTTCAGGATCTTTCCCTTTGGGTGAAGTCGCAGGAAGATCTTTTACGAACTTCCCCGAGGGTAGTTCCTGAACCGAAAATGCACTTGCCTGACCGTTTTTCTGGTGATAGGAAGCAGTTTTTTAATTTTAAAGAGTCCTGTAAACTTTATTTTCGTTTAAGACCTATCTCCTCAGGTACTGAATCTCAGCGGCTCGGAATTATTATTTCTTTGCTCCAGGGGGATCCCCAGACCTGGGCTTTTGGTTTAAAAGCAGAGGATCCGGCATTGTTGTCTGTAGACGCCTTTCTGGGGTCTTTAGGGCTTTTGTATGATGACCCTGATAGAGAGGCATCCGCCGAGAGTCAGTTACGCGCTCTCAGACAAGGTAGAAATCCTGCAGAGGTTTATTGTACAGAGTTTCGCCGTTGGTCGAACGACTGTGGCTGGAATGACCCAGCCCTGCGCAGTCAGTTTCGCCTCGGCTTATCTGAGTCTATAAAAGACAGTCTCCTTCAGTATCCCGCTCCTGAGACTCTCGATAAACTCATGGAGCTTTCTATTAAGATTGATCGTCGTCTCAGAGAGCGGAGGGCTGAAAAAGGAGCACCTGTCAGATCTACTCCGTGTGTATTTTCCATTCCTGAGGACATAGAGGAGCCCATGCAGATGGGACTCTCCAGGCTGTCTCCAGAAGAAAGAGCCAGAAGGCAAAACTCTGGTCTTTGTTTGTACTGTGGGGGTAAGGGACATTTTGCCCGTAATTGTCCGAACAAGTCGGGAAACGCCTCGACCAAGTGAATTGTGAGGGGGTTCACTTTGGTCTGCAGCTTATCTCCTCGAATAACTCCCTGTTAGTCCCAGCTAAAGTTTCCTTTGGCAGCCTCAGTTCTTCGGTGTCGGCTTTTGTTGACAGTGGAGCTGCAGGGAACTTTATGGACTTAATGTGGGCCAAGGCCTTAGGTATTCCTCAGTTAAACTTGGGTAGGTGTGTCACCATGCATGGTTTAGACGGGAGTCCCTTGTCCAATGGGGTTATTTCCCTCTGTACACCCCCTGTACTACTTACGGTAGGAGCTCTTCATTCCGAAAAGATTGAGTTTTTCCTTACCCATTGCCCAGCAGTTCCAGTGGTTCTGGGTCACCCTTGGCTGGCCTTTCATAATCCCATCATTGATTGGCAGTCGGGGGAGATCTCACAATGGGGTACCATCTGTAATAAGGAATGTATTACGTTTCCCGTCAGAATAGCTGCTGCCATTCCCGAACCCATTCCCGTGGAATACCAGGACTTTGTTGATGTATTTTCCAAGGGCAATGCGGACATTCTGCCTCCCCATCGGCCTTATGATTGTGCTATTGAGCTAATTCCTGGTGCCACATTGCCAAAGGGAAGGTTATATGCATTGTCCGGACCAGAAACTGCGGCCATGAATGAGTATGTTAAGGAGAGCCTAGGGAAAGGATTTATTAGGCCATCTAAATCCCCTTTAAGTGCAGGTTTCTTCTTTGTGGAGAAGAAAGATGGATCACTCAGACCTTGCATTGACTTTAGAGCCCTGAATAAGATCTCAGTTAAAAATACTTACCCTCTGCCGCTGATTTCTGTCCTCTTTGATCAGCTGCGTTCGGCTGTGATTTTTTTCTAAGATTGACCTGAGGGGAGCGTATAACCTCATCCGAATCAAGTCGGGAGATGAGTGGAAAACGGCGTTCAGTACTCAGTCGGGTCACTACGAGTATCTGGTGATGCCGTTCGGCTTGTCTAACGCTCCGGCAGTTTTCCAGGATCTCATTAACGATGTGCTCCGTGATTTTCTTGGAAGATTCGTGGTCGTTTACTTAGACGATATCCTGATCTATTCTGACTCTAGTGAACAACATGTTACCCAGGTGCGTCAGGTTCTTCAAAAATTACGTGAAAATCACCTTTATGCCAAGCTGGAGAAGTGTGAGTTTCATGTCACGGAGGTATCCTTTTTAGGGTACATTATTTCCCCTCTGGGATTCTGTATGGAACCAAAGAAGCTCCAAGCCATCCTTAGTTGGGCGCAACCCACCAACTTAAAAGCAATTCAACGCTTTTTAGGGTTTGCGAATTATTATAGAAGATTTATTCATTCTTTTTCCGACCTGGTTGCTCCCATTGTGGCACTGACTAAGAAGGGAGCGGATCCTACCAACTGGTCACGTGAAGCTGAGTTATCCTTTCAGGCCTTGAAACAAGCTTTCGTCTCAGCCCCAGTCCTCAGACATCCCAACCCAGAATTGCCCTTCATTGTTGAGGTTGATGCCTCGGAGGTTGGAGTGGGGGCTATCCTATCCCAGAAGGATCCGAACTCTCTAGAATTACATCCTTGTGCCTTTATGTCCAGGAAATTCTCATCCGCTGAATCCAACTACGATGTTGGTAACCGGGAGTTACTGGCTATTAAATGGGCTTTCGAGGAGTGGAGGCATTGGCTTGAGGGAGCAACACATACCATTTCAGTATTGACTGACCACAAAAATCTTCAGTACATCGAATCAGCTAAGCGGCTGAATGCCCGGCAGGCTCGTTGGGCTTTATTTTTTACTCGTTTCAAGTTTATTATCACCTTCAGGCCAGGTTCCAAGAATACCAAGGCGGATGCCCTGTCACGCAGTTTTCTTCCAGTTCATAATAACAGTCCTGTTACTCCCATACTTCCGTCTTCAGCCATTTGGGCAGGCCTCACACAAGATTTATTTACCCAGTTAAAGCAGCTTCAACATCAAGCTCCTGGGAATACTCCTGCTGGTCGTCTTTATGTCCCTGAGTTTTTGAGAGCTACTGTTTTGACTGAGTTTCACGATAGCAAAGTTGCCGGGCATCCGGGGATCTCTAAGACTTTGGAATTAGTCTCCCGCTCAGTATGGTGGCCTGGTCTTTCTAAAGACATTAAGGAGTTTGTTTTTTCTTGTCAGGTCTGTGCACAGCATAAAGTTCCCCGTTCCTTGCCTATCGGGCAACTTATGCCCTTAAATGTTCCTCTCAGGCCATGGTCTCATATTTCCATGGATTTTGTGGTAGACCTCCCTCTGTCAGCCGGATTCCGAGTCATATGGGTGGTAGTGGACCGTTTTAGCAAGATGGCCCATTTCATTGCTCTTCCCCGACTGCCATCTGCCCAGGGATTGGCAGTTTTGTTTCTCCGCCATGTTTTCAGACTTCATGGGTTACCCACTGATATTGTTTCTGATCGGGGTCCACAATTCATTGCACAATTTTGGAAGTCTTTTTGTGCCTCATTAAAGATGAAATTGTCTTTAACGTCCGGCTACCATCCCCAATCCAACGGGCAGACCGAGCGAGTTAATCAATCATTAAAACAGTATTTGCGTTTGTACTCAGCCAAACTCCAGAATGATTGGTCCGAGTTTCTTCCTTTGGCGGAGTTTGCGTACAACAATTCTTGCCATTCCTCCACTAATGTGTCTCCATTCTTTTCAGTTTTTGGTTTTCACCCCAGAGCTAATTCTTTTTTTCAACATTCCTCTGTCTCCTCGCTAACCTTAACCTCTCATCTCAGACTCATTTGGAGAAAAGTGCACCTTGCTCTCAGAAAAGCGGCATTTCGAGAGAAAAAATTTTCTGACAGGCTCCGGCGGCCTTGCACTTTTAAGGTGGGAGATAGGGTATGGTTGTCGACTCGTAACATTAAACTTCGACAAACCTCAGCTAGATTGGGCCCCAAATTTATTGGACCATTTCATATTATTAAAAAAATCAATCCAGTTGCTTTCCGGTTACGTTTACCAAGAGCTCTCCGGATCGGAAATACGTTCCATTGCTCCCTGTTGAAACCATATGTTTCATCCAGTAGATTTCCTCGGAAGATCTCTCAGGGGAAATCACCAGTAGATGTACAGGGTCATCAGGAGTTCTTGGTAGAGAAGGTTCTCGATTCCAAATTGTCCCGGGGTCGGCTTTATTTTCTGGTGCACTGGAGAGGCTATGGTCCAGAAGAAAGGTCTTGGGTCCTGGATAAGGATCTCCATGCCCCGAGGCTCAAGAGGGCATTTTTTTCGGGAATTTCCTCGGAAACCTGGCTTTAGGGGTTCCTTGACCCCTCCTCAAGGGGGGGGTACTGTTAGGCGCCGGGGTCCGCTCGTCGCTGCGGCCCGGCGCCTAGCAACCAGGGACGCCGTGCGCGTACAGCCGCCGGCTCCCTGGCAACGCTAGACGCCGGGCGCACGGAGCCGCACGGACCCTAGCAACGGGGACGCCACTTACGGACTGCGTTCCCCGTTGCTGGGTTCAATTTAAATAATGAGATGTCTGTTTTCCTGGCCATGCAGCTTGGCAGCTGTATGGCATTTAATCCAATCAGCCTCCAAACAGCTGATTGGAGGACTCCCTGTTAAATACACTTCCTGGGCTTCTCACAGACGCCGGTAATAGCTTCCTGAATGCTGAATCTGTTTGCTGAAAGTGTTTCCAGTCCTGCTGTATCCGGTCGTTCCTGTTCTCAGTTGTCCTGTACTCGGAAGTCGTCATCTGTTCCTGGAGTCCTGACTGAGCACCTTTGAACATCCAGTGGTGTTCGTGAGTCACGGCGTAGCCGTGTGTTGCGGCTTGGGCCGCTTAATTATTTATCATTTATTATTTGTGTTCCGGAGCTTTTGCGGAGGATTCCGCTCCCACAGATCCACTCTGGTATCCAGCGGTGCTGGGTAGGAGTACGGACTAGTGGATTTTGGTTGTCCTTTTCCCTGGCGGGTTACCGCACATACCTCAGGTTTAGTCAGTTAGCTTGTAGCCCCTGGCCTGGTTGTTTAGTCAGAGGGCCCCTTGTTATCACCCTGTCTCGGATTTCCCTTTGTCTCCCATTAAGACCTGAGGGGGCATCGGAGTTGGGCAGACATAATCCGCCCTTCAAACGCGGCTGCCATGGGCTCAAGCAACCATAGTCTCGCAGGGGATTTCTGACCACACGGGCGAGACAACGGAGTTAGGGCGCCAGGGGCTACTTTCTATTCCCGCTCCCTTCCCCAGCATTCCGTTCCAGTGCTCCGGTCTTTGCAATAGGACCACCTCAGACCAGAGTGCTGGAATCATAACAATGGCATCTCTTCTGTAAAAGCCCTTTGTGTTTATGTACATTTTTATCCTTGGACGGTCGTTTGGCAACCCTAACAAACTTGCTATGAAGCCCACAACAATCTATCAGTAACTTGTTATTTTAAAAATATTCATTAGAATTGTATGTGAAATAGGTTTCCTTTGAACAAATGTTTACATTTTGAGATTTAATTGGTCTACGATTTTGACATAATTGAAAATAAAAGGAGGTTTGAGAAACTTGAAAGTGTCCCCACAATATCCAGGCTATTGGTTAGAATTGTATTGCCTGAGCAAACTTGAAATAGGTGTCACAGTTTTTAACATGTAGAGTCAAAAACCAGTCAGTCAATAGCACACTCATGTCCACTCATATCCTTTACCTACAGTTGGGTTCCTAGTTAGCTACCTCCTCATTTGCCCAACAGATTCAGTGTATGTGGTTTTAATTGTCTACATTTATTATAGAATTCTGATTATCTCCTAAACACGTGAATTAGTAAGGCCGGCCATCCAGTCAGAGACGAGAGACAAATATCTACAGATTCTTATAAAGAGCCAGACCTCTTCACATGCCATCAGACTTCGTTAAATTGCCAGTCATCACTATCAGCATGCCCTTTCATCCTTGGGGCAAGGCAGAGACCCATCTGCTGTCAGACGGGTCTCTGAGTAAGCACAGCACTGCATAGTCCATAATCCATGGTTGTGTTTACACGCCTTCACTGAAGTTAGTCCATGTGTGAGCTCCCACTTACCACCAAATTCTGCCCATTAAGCCACAAGTGCTGATTCAGATAAGATGCATTTGACTCTGATTGGTCTGTAGATGTGTACACTTGGATATAGAGTGAAAAAAAATCAAGATTCATCTGCAAAACTGACTTTTTTGCAACTCTGCATGAGCCCTATTTCCACGTAACTTTTTCTTAACATTCACTGTTAAGAATTATACTGTACTGGACACTTGCTGTAACATCATCGAAAGGAAACTTCTATGTAAAACACAAGAAAAAACATTAGTAAGTTAGAAATGGGCCCATTACGGGTTGGTATCAATATCCCACCACTCACAGTGACACACCAACGGTCAAAATCCCAACGGATCCTGGTAAGTATTTTAAAATTACACCAGCCCTAACTGTCCCCTCCTGCAGCCTAACCCTAACCCCTTCCCTAGTGCCCTAGTGCCTAAGCCCAGTACTTACCATCGGGATCCAACTGTCGGGATCCCAACCGCATCCCCCATTACTGTGTATTAAGGATTGAGAAGACCATGAGGTGGAAAAAAAGACCTTCTAAGAAAGTGTAAAAGTAGAGAATGTAAATGTATTTTAACAATGTATTTGCGGGAGATCATACAACAAGTACGCATTTTAAATGGCGCAAGTACAGGTGGAGACCATTTTCTTCATATGACAGAGCAGTTGAGCACCTGGCACCTTTGCTATGATCCTGCAGGTCACATCAGCAGTGATACCATCCTCCTTCACTCAGTAGTGTGGCACGCTCTCTCACACCACAACACGCATTCCAGGAAGCATCAGACCATGTCATTTATCAAAAAGATATGTTTAATCATTACTAGTATGCTCACACATATGGTAGTGATGCACTGAAGTGTACCAGGTGTATTAGATTTATGTACTAATCATAAATAATACAAAGTTACCTCTTGTGTGGCATTGCGTTGTGTACATGACCCTTTGTGTGCTATAAAAGGAATGACATATGTAACAAGTCTAAATGTAATAGGCTGCAGAATGCAGACATCGCCCGGGAGCCGCTGATACCTGCATTTTCCAGCCTATTACATTTACCCCATTGTATTAGAAAAAGGTTCTTGTATCATAAATATGTATTTTTTACATGTGCAGATATACATTGAAATAATATTCTGTTTACAAATTAACATAGATAAATATGTTTTACTGAATATGTTTAAAAGAATCTAAATAAAGCTTATCTGTAAACGGGGATGACTAGGAAATATTTTATTGCTAATTCTTCTATTCTTATAAAATTCCAAAGCAAGCTGCTCATTTCATTCCTGCATAAATAGTACTGGATCTCTCATCTGCACCAAATAGATGTCATAATTTTGGAGGTGGAACTAGTATTCATGAGATGATATTTACTAGGAACCAGTGACATCACTGAGGCACTTTGCAACCTTGTGCTTGAACCACTGCTACATAATATGTATATAGGCTACATTCTTCTGGGTGTTCTTTAATCAACGTGACTCACTGTCCAGCACATTGTGTAATGTATAATCACAGGTATGTACTGTAAGGGGTGGTCTTCTGTTTGCCGGCGGTCGGGCTCCCGGCGCTCAGTATACCGGCGCCGGGAGCCCGACCGCCGGCTTACCGACACTTATTTTCCCTCGTGGGGGTCCACGACCCCCATAGAGGGAGAATAAAATAGTGTGGCGCGCGTAGCGCGCCACCGTGCCCGTAGCGTGGCGAGCGCAGCGAGCCCGCAAGGGGCTCATTTGCGCTCGCCAAGCTGTCGGTAAGCCGGCGGTCGGGCTCCCGGCGCCGGGATGCTGGTCGCCGGGAGTCCGACCGCCGGCCACCCGTAGTGAACCCACTGTAAGCATAGAACATGAATAATGTCAGTAATTTATCATAATTGCAACATACATTCTTATGTGATATGAGAGATTGGTAGTTCATATACTCAGTATTGGGAAAATTGGGACAATACCGACTGCTTCATTTTTGACTTCCTCCATCTCATACCTCTATTAGATTGGCAGAACCGAGTGCGACCTGGCTTGAGACCCCTTTCAGACTTGTTTCGTCACCGTTGACTCTACAGGAGGCGGCGCTTGGAGATAATCATCTCCAAGCGCCGCCTCCTCCTATGCAGAGAACAGGTGCTGGGTTCTGACCACTTCTGTCACACAGGGCGTTGGCCAGGGTAAATCAGGACATGGCCTGGCCTGTTTTTAATCCACTTTTTTGAAGGTTATTGTTCAGTATTTATTCTTACCCTTAATAACATAACCAGCTGTTTCTGTACACATGGGGTTATCTGCTGTATGTATCATGGACCAAACACTTGTTCTTGCCCCCAGTTGGTGTTCAACAAGATGTTTTGACGGGTGTGAATCATAGGGTCAATCACACTTAGGTCGACAGTGTCTAGGTCGACCACTATTGGTCGACAGTAACTAGGTTGACACCTGAAATAGGTTGAGCAAGCATTAGGTCGACATGAACAAGGTCAACGTGACAAAAGGTCGACATGAGGATTAAAAAAAAAATTGTGTAATTTTCTTCATAGAGTGACCGGGAACCTAAATTAGTGCACCGTGTCCCCTCGCATGGCTCGCTTCGCTCGCCATGCTTCGGGTAAGATGCCTCGCTGCACTCGGCACAGGTTACCATTCCCATTTGTAGTCCACGTGGATCGTAAAGCATGAAAAAGTTAAAAAAAATGGAAAAAAAAATGAAAAATGCATGTCGACCTAGAACATGTTGACCTAGGAACCATGTCAACCTAGAAACCATGTCGACCTAATGCATGTCGGCCTAAGTGTGGTCGACCTAGAGGCCAGATACCGTTTTGACTGTGCAAGTGTGTGACTACAGCATGTATGTTTCATAGACTATACAGTATACCTACAAGAGATGCAGTGGTTGTTATGCAATAATAGGAAGAGAACCATTCCAGGAGAACATGTCATACAATCTTGTGAAATAATTATATAATGCTTAGCATAGTTAGATGAACACATAGTGTTAACAACCATACACTGATTCATCAATAAGATATTGTCATCAAAGGTAAACAGTTTTTATTCTATATTTAGGAAAATTTGCAAACCATTCTCTATCTGCTCCATTCTGGAAATATATCTAAATATGATCATGACTATGATATTGGAGCTGCCATTCTCTGAGCAGCTGGCTACTGTGCCTGGCATTACAGTAGTTTTTAAATCCCATCTTTCTCTTCCCCCCCTTCCCTAATCAGTGGGGTTGAGGCAGTGTATTGGGAAGGGCTGCAGTGAGACAATATGTACTGCTGTTTAGTCTGTAGTGGGGCATGAGGTAATGGTTTCGGGGAGGATTGGAATGGTGGGTCATTTGAGGAAGTTTATTTGAGGTAAGGAGCAGTGAGGTGTGTACTGTGTGTAGAGCACTGCTGCGCAGATTCCATGTTGCTACCCCTCCAGGGAAGGTCCATTTCCTATACCACGATGGCTGCTGAAGCTACTACTGAGCAAGTGCAGAGCCATCTTGGGACTGTGTAAAAGTGACACAGTGAAAGACAGTAGTCTTCCACTTAGCTCCAGTGAGACCTGTGTTTACCTGCAATATAACCTACAGCTACCAGGTACGTACTTATATTCAGCAGCTCGTAGCTGTATGACACCCCTTTCCATTCAAGCTCTGCTCCATCTACCAGTGTGTATAGCAATGAGTACGGGTTGCTGTAAATATATAGATGTACATGCTTACAGTGAAATCCAATATTCCCGTCCTCCCCATTATCCCAGGGGAAGGTCTATAGTTCAACTCCAGCCACCCTGAGACCCTACTCACCCCAGTACCTGCCTGGCAGGTCCTTCTTCAGTCTGTCACTGCTACCAGTACACGCTGAGAACAGGGGGTGGTAAACAGACATAAATAAAATTATATAATATATATTACAAAAATAATGTTTTTAATCAGCACTACTCTAATTGAGTAATAACTGAAAAACAAGCATTGTTTCTGAAACCAAAATCCAGGACACATACTTCTGACAAAATCCAGGACACGTTCATAGTAAACAAATGTACTTCTTATTAGATCATTACGCTATGTAACAGATTTAATTTTTTTTGTTTGTCCTTGTGTTTGAAGTGTTATTTACAAATTGACTATGGGGTTAATTCAGAGTTGATCGCAGCAGCAAATTTGTTAGCAGTTGGGCAAAACCATGGGGGTCATTCCAAGTAGATCGTAGCTGTGCTAAATTTAGCACCGCTAATGATCAGGCACTCAGACATGCGGGGAGGGGGGGAGGGGGGGGGGGGACCCAGCACAGGGCTAGTCCACCCTGCATGTCAGGGCCGCCCCCCCCCCCCCCCCCCCCCCCCCCCGCAGAAATGCAAAAGCATCGCACATCGGCGATGCTTTTGCATTTGAGGAGTAACTCCCGGCCAGCGCAGCTCCTGCGGCTGGCCGGGAGAACCTCTTCGCTGCCCGGATCGCAGCGGCTGCTGTTTCTTTGTAACAGAAACAAGTACCGGTCTCTTCCTCTAGCTCACTTGGTGCACCGCAAAGAGGATTATAACAGCGTCATGAACTTGCTAGAAGCTTTGAAATATGATGAGTACGGCTGGAAGGTCATCAGTGACTTCAAAATAGTGGGATTCCTAATGGGTCTCCAAGGCGGTTTTAACAAGTTTCCCTTCTAGCTTTGCCTTTGGGACAACGGGGACACCATGGTGCACTACAAACTTTACTTTTTCTTTTTTTTTCATATTTTGTTATGTTACAACCTTATTATAAAATGGAATTAATTATTTTTTTCCCTCAGACTTCTACGCACAATACCCCATAATGAAAACATGAAAAAAAGTTTTTTTGGATATTTTTGCAAATTTATTAAGAATAAAAAACTAAGAAATCATATGTACATAAGTATTCACAGCCTTTGCCATGAAGCTCAAAATTGAGCTCAGGTGCATCCTATTTCCACTGATCATCCTTGAGATGTTCCTACAGCTTAATTGGAGTCCACCTGTGGTAAATTCAGTTGATTGGACATGATTTGGAAAGGCACACAGCTGTCTATGGGGGTCATTCTGAGTTGTTCGCTCGCTAGCAGATTTTAGCAGCATTGCACACACTAGGCCGCCGCCCTCTGGGAGTGTATCTTAGCTTAGCAGAATTGCGAACGAAAGATTAGCAGAATTGCGAATAGAAAATTCTTAGCAGTTTCTGAGTAGCTCGTGACTTACTCCTACACTGCGATCAGCTCAGCCCGTTTTGTTCCTGGTTTGACATCACAAACACGCCCTGCGTTCGGCCAGCCACTCCCCCATTTCTCCAGACACTCCCTCGTTTTATCCTGGCACGCCTGCGTTTTTCCGCACACTCCCAGAAAACGGTCAGTTTCCGCCCAGAAACACCCACTTTCTGTCAATCACACTCCGATCACTTCAACGATGGAAAGTCTTCATTCGGACGTGAGTAAATCTACTAAGTTTTGTGCTAAAATACTTAGCGCATGCCTTAATCGCTCCATTGCGAAAATCGGCAACGAGCGAACAACTCGGAATGACCCCCTATGTAAGGTCCCACACAGTGCTTAAAGTGGTCCTACAGAGGTGGTGTAACTCACCCCCCACCCCACGGCGCCCATGTAACAAAGGTATTGCGCGCGCATCAACAAAAAGTTGGCGTGGTCTCAAAAAGAAAGGGGCGTTGTCACTGAATAGTAATAATGCCACAGTAGAAGCACCCCGTAATACACATAATGCCCACCGCAGTAGCGCTTCTTATACAATGCCCACAGTAGTAGTGCTCCTTATGCAATGTCCACTGTACTGCTAGTGCCCACAGTGGTAGTGCCCCTTATATAGACCCCATAATAGTGGTGCCCCTTATACAATGCCCGTAATAGTAGTGCCCCTTATGTCCCTATGAGTGATGCCCCTTATGAAGTGCCCTCTTTACAATGCCCTCATTAGAAGGGCCCCCAGTAGTAATGCCCTTAATGGTAATGCCCCTGTGTAGTATTTCCCCCAGTAGTAATGTTGCCTGTACTAATGCCCCTAGTCATTTAGCCCCCTGTAGTTTAGCCCTAGTAGTTATGCCCCTGCAGATATGACCCCAGTAGTTTACCCCCCCCCCCTTTAGTTTAGCCTCCCAGTGGTAATGCCCCCCAGTAGTTTAGCCCCAGTAGTTTGCCTGCTTGTAGTTTAGCCGCCAGCAATAATGCCCCCCTGTCGTTTGCACCCTTGTAGTTTAGCCCCTGTAGTTATGCCCCTCTTGTAGTTTAGCCCCAGTAGTAATGTCCCCAGTAGTTTAGCCCCTGTAGTTATGCCCCCAGGTAGTAATGCCCCTGTAGTTACGCCCCCAGTAGTAATGCGCCTGTAGTTATGCCCCCAGTAGTAATGCCCTCCTGTAGTTATGCCCCCAGTAGTAATGCCCTCCTGTAGTTTGCCCCCGTAGTTTGCCCCCAGTAGTTAGCCTCTTTGTAGTTTGCCCCAGTAGCTTGCCCCCAGTAGTTTGCCCCCTTGTAGTTAGCCCCCAGTAATAATGTTCCCCAGTAGATGCCCCCCCAGTAGTAATGCGCTGCTGTAGTTTGCCCCCAGTAGTAATGCCCTCCTTTAGTTTGCCCCCAGTAGTTAGCCCCTTTGTAGTTTGCCCCCAGAAGCTTGCCCCCTTGTAGTTGGCCCCCAGTAATAATGTCCCCCAGTAGATGCCCCCCCCAGTAGCAATGCCCTCCTGTAGTTTGCCCCCATTAGTAATGCCCTCCTGTAGTTTGCCCCCAGTAGTTAGCCCCTTTGTAGTTTGCCCCCTTGTAGTTTGCTCCCAGTAGCTTGCCTCCAGTAGTTTGCCCCCTTGTAGTTAGCCCCCAGTAATAATGTCCCCCAGTAGATGCCCCCCCAGTAGTAATGCCCTCCTGTAGTTTGCCCCCAGTAGTAATGCCCTCCTGTAGTTTGCCCCCAGTAGTAATGCCCTCCTGTAGTTTGCCCCCAATAGTAATGCCCTCCTGTAGTTTGCCCCCAGTAGTAATGCCCTCCTGTAGTTTGCCCCCAGTAGTTAGCCCCTTTGTAGTTTGCCCCCTTGTAGTTTGCCCCCAGTAGCTTTCCCCCTTGTAGTTGGCCCCCAGTAATAATGTCCCCCAGTAGATGCCCCCCCCCCCCCCGTAGTAATGCCCCTAGTAGATGCCCCCCAGTAGTTTGCCCCCAGTAGATCCCCCAGTAGTAATGCCCCCCAGTAGTTTTCCCCCTATAGATGCCCCCCCAGTAGTTTGCCCCCCGTAGATGCACCGCTAAGGAAGAAAACTCATAATACTTACCGAGCCCCGCTCCCGCTTCCAGACCGCAGCAGTCCTCTCTCGCCGCCCGCTCCTCGGCACTATGGGAGAGACATCATGATGTCTCTCCCATAGCGCACAGTGACAGCGCCGGAAGCCAGAGCTCAGTACTGTAAATTGAAGAAGTTCGGAACCACCAGGACTCTTCCTAGAGCTGGCCGGCCATCTAAACTGAGCGATCGGGGGAGAAGTGCCCTAGTCAGGGAGGTGACCAAGAACCCGATGGTTACTCTGACAGAGCTTCAGCATTCCTCTGTATAGAGAGGAGAACCTTCCAGAAGGACAACCATCTCTGCAGCAATCCTCCATTTGTTGATGCCCCTGCCTCTGCAGCCAGGCAGCGAAGGCAGGCACAGAGCTGCCCCGAACCCGCCCGTGTTTCCCACGCCCAAACAATGCCATTCCACCGGCCCCACGATGCCACGTTGCTGCCCCGTACCACCCCGCAAACACCTCTGCCTGATGCGATCGCATCTCCCTGCCCGCGCAGAGTGGGTCCTGTGTGTGTGCACTGAGGGGGAAATCCTGAATTCAGGAATCTATATTAGACTGCTACACAAGCACGTTTGGATCTATTTGTGAATTCCATTGTGGAGGTTTCTATTGTCAACATATTTTTAAAAAACAAACAAACGTCTGTTGTACTATTATGATAAATCTTTATATATGAAGTTTTTTTCACCTAATTGATTTGGATATAAAAGTCCCTAGTTTTTACAGGTTTTTAAGGATCTTTATATGGCCATCTTGGGTACACTTCACAAGTTTTTGTGATCAAATCTCCCTGTTGTTCAGTAAAAGTGACACATGGAGGTAGCTGTATGACCATTGGTGTATACTAAGTGTAATTCCACCGTTTGGTCTCGATATTTGTGAAGAACTGCCCCTGATAAAGTCATAATGACGAAACGCGAAGGGTTTGTCAGCTATGAGACAGTAATCCAAATTGTGAAGATTTTCCCTTTATGAGCTCACACCTTGTTAAGGTGAGGGAGGAACTAATTTGCCATCAACACATTCTGGATACCTCTCACTGATATATAGCAGTTTTATTTCTGTACAACATTTTTTAATGTGTATGTTACACACTGTGTCAATAAACCAGTAATTGGTACTAATAGGCCCTTTTGGCCTTCTGTTTGGGTGATTTTTCTGGTGAGGGGATATCTGTTCTAGGATTCCAGGAGAATAAACTGTGCAAAGATTTCTTAAACCTACAGTCTGCACCAATTGGGTCCATTATTTTGGAAGATTAAAAGATTTAATATCCAATGAATATAGCGCACCAGGGGATTTTTGTTTTTTTATGTGTATTTGAGGTCTTACAACAGCGATCTCTCCCACAGTGCTGCTTTCATCTGTGCGCAAGACAAGGATATTGTTATGTGTATATATATATATATATATATATATATAAAATGGAAATCCCCTCCCACATATATAGAGATAGCTTGGTATAGAGTCTATAGACCAACAGATGCAGATAGATAGATAGACAGACAGATAGAAAGAAGGAAAACTCAGAGTTCCTCTGTAGGGTCCCGGGCAGTCTCTCTGCTGATCAGGGCCCTGGCAGGTGAGATGATTGCTCAATGGAGATGGGGGGCATCTAGTGGCTTCTGGCAGTACTGCAGTCCTCTCTGCTCCTGGAGCCAGTGTTTGCTCATGAGTCCCCCCTCCCCCCCACACACACACTCACACTCTCCCTTCCTCCAGCGCCACAGGAGATCACAACAGCGGCGGGGCAGGGCTAGAATATCCGCGATCAGGCTGCTGGCGCTGCTGCTTGTACAGTGTGAGAGGTGCTGTGGCAGCCGGAAGCAACAGCGCACAGGGATGCAGAGCAGGGAGAGCGCCTGTCCAGCTTGGCACCTCCTTGCTTTGCATCCTTTTGCTGAGCGGGTTCCGCCGGCTCTGCACCGACGCTTCCCATCCAACCTGATGGAGCTTGAGAGGTGTTACAAAGAGGAATGGGCGAAACTGCCCAAAGATAGGTGTGCCAAGCTTGTGGCATCATATTCAAAAAGACTTGAGGTTTAATTGCTGCCAAAGGTGCATCAACAAAGTGTTAAGCAAAGGCTGTGAATACTTATGTTCATGTGATTTCTTAGTGTTTTATTTTTAATACACTTGCAAAAACTAAAGAAAAAAAAAACATTTTTCCACATTGTCATTATGGGGTATTGGTTTCTGAGGGAAAAAATTAATTTAATACATTTTGGAATAAGGCTGTAACATAACAAAATGTGGAAAAAGTGAAGCGCTGTGAATGCTTTCCGGATGCACTGTATATTGGAGTTTGGACGCCAATATCATGGATAGTATATCGAGAACATCATGGGAGACTACATCTGGGGCTGATTTGTGAAAGTGATATACTGTATAATCGTAAATCTCGAAACGCTACTCACTTCTAATTATTCTGTGGTCATGTTTGTACAACTTTAACTATTAATTTTCATACATACTGTACGTCGATTTTTAAAAATGCAAATTCACACTTTTTTCATCTAAAATAGATACATTTCAAAGTATAAAATGTTTTGGTCACAAAAAAGGGGAATACCATTTTCTGTACTTATGTACTTGATACATAAGCAATTTAGAGACAACACTTGCTACCCTAGGACAAAAATGTTGTTACATAGGGGGTCATTCTGAGTTGATCGCTCGCTACGGATTTTCGATGCACAGCGATCATGGCAGAATGGGGCAAATCTACGCATGCGTATGCACCGCAATGCGCAGGTGCGTCGTACAAGTACACAGTGGTTCATTACCCAGCAATGGCTTCTACAATCATTCCGCTCGCACAGCCGGTCGCAAGGAGATTGACAGGAAGAGGGTGTTTGTGGGTGTCAACTGACCGTTTTCTGGGAGTGTTTGGAGAAATGCAGGCGTGTCCAGGGGTTTGCAGGGCGGTGTCTGACGTCAATTCCGGGGACAAAAACACTGAAGTGATCGCAAGGACTGAGTAAGTCCAGACCTACTCTGAAACTGCACAAAATGTTTTTGCAGAGCTCCACTGCAAAGACGTTCGCACACTTGCAAAGCGAAAATACGCTACCCTGTGGGCGGCAACTATGCGTTTGCACGGCTGCTAAAAGTAGCTAGCGAGCGATCAACTCGGAATGAGGGCCATAGTGTTATATTCTTCACACGTACACTATTTGTAACAGAAAATGCAGAATACCTGGCGGACCTTTAGATAAGTGCAATCATAGATGGAACATACTGTACATACTAACATTACAGACCAGCATGCTTACTATAAGATTATCTGACCAATCTTTTTGGCTGAAGCGTAAATCTGGTAATTTATGAGATCAAATGACAATCAACCATTTGCTCCCAAAAGCCGGTAAAATGGGCAAAAATGGTTGTTCACATAAATTGGTTTAATCAAATGGATTTAACCAATTTGTCTAAGCATCCATTTTTGTCTGTTTTTTAGTGTTTGGGAGCAAATGGTCAATTGTCATTTGCTCCCATCAATTACCAGATTTTTATTCCAATAAGAAAGATTGAACAGATAATCGTATAGTGTGTATCAAGCTTTACATGTCTGGTTTACTTGTTCTGTGACTAATGTACCCCATTCATTGCAACCCATACTATATAATACTGTATATAGGACAGAAACACAATTGTGACTGCAAATGATTGAAATTTCTATTGTTAAGGGGCAAGACAGTAATATAGAAAAAAGATTCAGGTCACTGACTCATGAGGTAGCGACACTAATTTAAATATCTACTTATAGAACAATACAACTATTTTGATATGTTTGTCTTGATCTGGACTATCTAGTTGAATGTAGATTTCCCGTTTTGATGCCAGAGTATCCTATAAAACAAGAACGATGACTGAAGCCACTTCCTGTTCCAATTACAGATTGGATGACGTGATTCAGACAGGCCCCAGCTAAGCCAAGATAAATCCACACCCATTCTCAGTCAGCTTGGCACACATTACAACCAGCACAGCTAAATAACGTATTTTGGGATTTCAAGCATATATAATATTAGATGTACAGTATAATGCTATGCACTCCTATGTTGTAAGACAAATTAGATGTGGGAACAATTTAAGCGGGGATACATGCTCATTTGAAAGTCTGATCTTGATGTTTTTGTTAGTTTTTTCCAAAAGCAGGTGGCCCGTGATGTGTCTGAAGAGTTTAAGAGCATGTCTGGGCAGGGCCATAACTAGGTGTGTGCGGAGGGGGCACTTCGCATAGCGCTGCAGCGTAGGGGGCGCTGTTACCAGCACTTGTCAATTACCTGTTTTAATTATTTTCACTTGCAGCTTCCCCCCTTTTTGAAACCCAGCATCTCCTGACCGTCCCTGTCTCCTACCCCCACACTTTCTATCGCTAATACCTATACAGCAGGGGTATTAAACTCGTGGCCCATGGGCCACATGCGGCCCCTACCGCATCCTTTTGTGCCCCCTGGCCAGGGGTCCTTATGTGGCTCGTTGGCAGGGAATTGAGCCAGAACGCTGACCAGGTTAGCGGTGTCCACCTGGCTCTGGCCCCTGCTCCAGGATGTAGCCCACCTCGTCCAGGCTCCGTAGGATGACCAGGCACCAGCTCAGCAGCCACCACACCCCAGCCCCAGCGGCGGCAGCAGCAGCACCGTGGGCAGGAACGGGCTCCGGACAGCAGCAGAGAGCAAGGAGGGGAGTGGGCTGGAGCCGGGGCAGCAGGCTTAGGCACAGGCCAGCAGCACTGCCCCCAGCATACACAACACAGCCAGCGAGCAGGGGAGCGACTCCATCACCTCCCGCCCAGCATCTCACCAGCACGGTGCGGCTCTGCTCACCTGCCCGGCCCCGCTCCTGGCAACACAGTGGTGTCCCTGGCAATTTCGGCGGTGATACATGACCCTGATTGCTGATAGCAGGGGGCAGGTAAATGGGTGAGGGGGCAAGTGAATGGGTGAGGGGGAAGGTGAATGGGTGATTGTGGCAGAGGCACTATACTGGGGGCATTATATGGGGGCGGGGATTATTAAATATTACAAAATAAAGAATAATCCATTTTCCAAAATGCTTCTGGTCCCAAGCATTTTGGATAAGGGATACTCAACCTGATTTATATATATATATATATATATATATATATACATACAGCAATCATGGACTTGACTTGATAGCTCTTTGTTGTTCAGTCACACTGTCCTTTATATCATTTCGGGATGCTGATGTGCCCAGGATTTGAACCCATTGCATATGGTATTGTAGTTGGACACCATTCATTCAGCTATCTGAAAGCTAGAGAATTCCAAGATGGAGAATTCTAAATATTTGAAGCTTATCTTGTACTTTGTGTACGGGTGATCAGCGTTACGGCTGGGCAGATCTATGCAGGGTGTGGCTGCAAGGGATTGGATGTGTGGCTGCACTGTACATAGATCTGCTCAATTATGGTGTGTTTTTTTTTAACGGGGTACAGGTCGCTTCATATAATTAGAAATCTCATAGTTTTTATGCGGGATCAAGTGGCTCAGTGGGTGGGGTGTTTGGCTTGGATACAGCAGGTTGTGGGTTGGATTCCTGGATGTGACAGTATATTGGAATGTATTATTTAATGAGGGGTATTGTGGCTGAATGGCGGCAAGCTCTTGGGTTAAGCGCATGAATGTGGTATAAAGAGGATTTGTGTCCAAATCCATTTTCTTGCAGTGTTCTATAAATGTGTGTGTATTTTATATATATATATATATATATATATATATATATAGACAGCGGTAAGGTTCGGCACTCAATTGGGTATAGGGTGGTACTTGCTGCGGTGCCCTCTGTGATCAAAGGCAAGATCCAATAAGGTGAAGCAGGGGCCTTGTCCCCGAAACGGCGTAGGACCGCATTAAAGACATTTTAACCTGATACCCAGTCTGCAGAGTGCCGCTGATTCCTGCTTCACCCTATATATATATATATATATATATATATATATATATATATATATACAAACAGACAGAAAACCCAGCACTCACCAATGTAAGCTCACTTATCCTCAACAATTCAATAAATAAATGATGGGGGTTTAGTTAGTGGATTGGCCAATGCACGGAAGCCTGCAAACCGCTCGCCAAGGTACCCCACCTTCAAGCAGGTCCTACACTATCACAGAGTCTTAAAACCTGACTACTACACTGCTAATATGTGCAGTGAGGTGCCTGCTCATGCGCAGATCATTAAACATCGGAGATTTATATAAATCTCAGAATCGGACTATATATATTTGACCAATATCTCCCCCTATTAGCTAATAACACTGTTCTGTAACATTACTTTCTCTAACGTCCTAGTGGATGCTGGGGACTCCGTAAGGACCATGGGGAATAGACGGGCTCCGCAGGAGACTGGGCACTCTATAAGAAAGATTTGGTACTATCTGGTGTGCACTGGCTCCTCCCTCTATGCCCCTCCTCCAGACCTCAGTTAGATTTCTGTGCCCGGCCCGAGCTGGTTGCACACTAGGAGCTCTCCTGAGCTGCTAGAAAGAAAGTTTAAATTAGGTTTTTTATTTTACAGTGAGACCTGCTGGCAACAGGCTCACTGCATCGAGGGACTAAGGGGAGAAGAAGCGAACCTACCTGCTTGCAGCTAGCTTGGGCTTCTTAGGCTACTGGACACCATTAGCTCCAGAGGGATCGACCGCAGGACTCGTCCTTGGTGTTCGTTCCCGGAGCCGCGCCGCCGTCCCCCTTACAGAGCCAGAAGCATGAAGATGGTCCGGAAAATCGGCGGCAGAAGACTTCAGTCTTCACCAAGGTAGCGCACAGCACTGCAGCTGTGCGCCATTGCTCCTCATACACACTTCACACTCCGGTCACTGAGGGTGCATGGCGCTGGGGGGGGGCGCCCTGAGCAGCAATAATATCACCTTGGCTGGCAAAATAACCACAATATATAGCCCCAGAGGCTATATATGTGGTAATTACCCCTGCCAGAATACAGAAAAAAGCGGGAGAAAAGGCCGTCAAAAAAGGGGCGGAGCCATCTCCCTCACCACACTGGCGCCATTATTCCCTCGCAGTTCCGCTGGATGGAAGCTCCCTAACTCTCCCCTGCAGTCTACACTACAGAAAGGGTAAAAAAAGAGAGGGGGGCACTAAATTTGGGCGCAGTTTAATACAATAAGCAGCTATAAAGGGTCATAATTCAGTTAGTCCCTGTATTATTATAGCGCTCTGGTGTGTGCTGGCATACTCTCTCTCTGTCTCCCCAAAGGGCTTTTGTGGGGTCCTGTCTCCTTTAAGAGCATTCCCTGTGTGTGTGTGCGGTGTGTCGGTACGGCTGTGTCGACATGTTTGATGAGGAGACTTATGTGGAGGCGGAGCAGATGCCTATAAATGTGATGTCACCCCCTGCGGGGCAGACACCTGAGTGGATGGATTTATGGAAGGAATTACGTGCAAGTGTCGACTCCTTACATAAAAAATTTGACGACATGCCAAATGCGGGACAGCCGGCTTCTCAGCTCGTGCCTGCCCAGACGATTCAAAGGCCGTCAGGGGCCCTGAAACGACCACTACCTCAGATGGCAGACACAGATGTCGACACGGATACTGATGCAAGTGTCGACGACGATGAGTCAAATTTAATGTCCACTAGGGCCATTTGTGGCATGATTGAGGCTATGAAAAAGGTATTACACCTTGCTGATATAAACCCAGGTACCTCAAAAAAGGGTATTATGTTTGGGGAGAAAAAACTACCTATAGTTTTTCCCCCATCTGAGGAATTGAATGAGGTGTGTGAAGAAGCGTGGGCTTTCCCCGATAAAAAATTGGTGATTTCCAAAAAATTACTAATGGCGTTCCCTTTCTCGCCAGAGGATAGGTCACGTTGGGAAACTCCCCCTAGGGTGGATAAAGCGCTCACACGTTTGTCTAAAAAGGATACGGCCGCCCTAAAGGAACCTGCTGATAGAAAGCAGGAGGCTATCCTAAAATCTATATACACACACACTGGTGTTATACTGAGACCAGCTATTGCTTCAGCCTGGATGTGCAGTTCTGCTGCTGCTTGGTCAGATTCCCTGTCGGAAAATATTGACACCCTAGACAGAGACACTATATTGCTAACCATAGAGCATATAAAAGACTCGGTCTTATACATGAGAGATGCACAGAGGGAGATCTGCCGGCTGGCATCTAGAATAAGTGCTTTGTCCATTTCTGCTAGGAGAGGCTTATGGACTCGGCAGTGGACAGGAGATGCAGATTTTAAAAGGCACATGGAAGTTTTGCCTTATAAGAGTGAGGAGTTATTCGGGGACGGTCTCTCAGACCTTGTTTCCACAGCAACAGCTGGGAAGTCTGCATTTTTGCCCCATGTCCCCTCACAGCCTAAGAAAGCACCGTATTACCAAGTACAGTCCTTTCGACCCCAGAAAAACAGGCGGGGAAAAGGCGGGTCCTTTCTGTCTAGAGGCAGAGGAAGGGGGAAAAAGCTGCAACACACAGCAGGTTCCCAGGACCAAAAGTCCTCCCCCGCTTCTTCCAAATCCGCCGCATGACGGTGGGGCTCCACAGGCGGAGCCAGGTACGGTGGGGGGCCGCCTCAAGAATTTCAGCGATCAGTGGGCTCGCTCACGGGTGGATCCCTGGATCCTTCAAGTAGTATCTCAGGGGTACAAGCTGGAATTCGAGGCGCCTCCCCCCCGCCGTTTCCTCAAATCAGCCTTACCGACGACTCCATCGGGCAGGGAGGCTGTGCTAGAGGCCATTCACAAGCTGTATTCCCAGCAGGTGATAGTCAAGGTACCCCTACTTCAACAAAGCCGGGGCTACTATTCCACACTGTTTGTGGTACCGAAACCAGACGGTTCGGTGAGACCCATTTTAAATTTGAAATCCTTGAACACTTACATAACAAAATTCAAGTTCAAGATGGAATCGCTCAGGGCGGTTATTGCAAGCCTGGACGAGGGGGATTACATGGTATCCCTGGACATCAAGGATGCTTACCTGCATGTCCCTATTTACCTTCCTCACCAGGAGTACCTCAGATTTGTGGTACAGGATTGCCATTACCAATTCCAGACACTACCGTTTGGACTGTCCACGGCACCGAGGGTGTTTACCAAAGTAATGGCAGAAATGATGATACTCCTTCGAAAAAAGGGAGTTTTAATTATCCCGTACTTGGACGATCTCCTTATAAAGGCGAGGTCCAGGGAGCAGTTACTGGTCGGAGTAGCACTATCTCGGGAAGTGCTGCAACAGCATGGCTGGATTCTGAACATTCCAAAGTCACAACTGGTTCCTTCCACTCGCTTACTGTTCCTGGGGATGATTTTGGATACAGAACTGAAAAAAGTGTTTCTCCCGCAGGAGAAAGCCAAGGAGCTGTCATCTCTAGTCAGAGACCTCCTAAAACCAAAACGGGTATCGGTGCATCGCTGCACACGAGTCCTGGGAAAAATGGTGGCTTCATACGAAGCAATTCCATTCGGCAGGTTCCATGCGAGGACCTTCCAGTGGGACCTCTTGGACAAGTGGTCGGGATCGCATCTTTAGATGCATCAACTGATAACCCTGTCTCCAAGGACCAGGGTGTCTCTACTGTGGTGGCTGCAGAGTGCTCATCTTCTAGAGGGCCGCAGATTCGGCATACAGGACTGGGTCCTGGTGACCACGGATGCCAGCCTTCGAGGCTGGGGAGCAGTCACACAGGGAAGAAACTTCCAAGGACTATGGTCAAGTCAGGAGACTTCCCTACACATAAATATTCTGGAACTGAGGGCCATTTACAATGCCCTAAGTCAGGCAAGACCCCTGCTTCAAAACCAGCCGGTACTGATCCAGTCAGACAACATCACGGCAGTCGCCCATGTGAACCGACAGGGCGGCACAAGAAGCAGGATGGCAATGGCAGAAGCCACAAGGATTCTCCGATGGGCGGAAAATCACGTACTAGCACTGTCAGCAGTGTTCATTCCGGGAGTGGACAACTGGGAAGCAGACTTCCTCAGCAGACACGACCTACACCCAGGAGTGTGGGGACTTCATCCAGAAGTCTTCCTACTGTTGGTAAACCGTTGGGAAAGGCCACAGGTGGACATGATGGCGTCCCGCCTCAACAAAAAGCTAAAGAGATATTGCGCCAGGTCAAGGGACCCTCAGGCGATAGCTGTGGACGCTCTAGTGACACCGTGGGTGTACCAGTCGGTTTATGTGTTCCCTCCTCTGCCTCTCATACCAAAGGTACTGAGAATAATAAGAAGGCGAGGAGTAAGAACGATACTCGTGGTTCCGGATTGGCCAAGAAGGGCTTGGTACCCGGAACTTCAAGAAATGATATCAGAGGACCCATGGCCTCTACCGCTCAGACAGGATCTGCTGCAGCAGGGGCCCTGTCTGTTCCAAGACTTACCGCGGCTGCGTTTGACGGCATGGCGGTTGAATTCCGGATCCTAAAGGAAAAGGGCATTCCGGAGGAAGTCATTCCTACGCTGATAAAAGCCAGGAAAGAAGTATCCGCGAACCATTATCACCGTATTTGGTGGAAATATGTTGCGTGGTGTGAGGCCAGGAAGGCCCCAACAGAGGAATTTCAGCTGGGTCGCTTTCTACACTTCCTACAGTCGGGAGTGACTATGGGCCTAAAATTGGGTTCCATTAAGGTCCAGATTTCGGCCCTGTCGATTTTCTTCCAGAAAGAACTGGCTTCACTGCCTGAAGTTCAGACTTTTGTAAAGGGAGTGCTTCATATTCAGCCCCCTTTTGTGCCTCCCGTGGCACCTTGGGATCTCAATGTGGTGTTGAGTTTCCTAAAATCACATTGGTTTGAACCACTTAAAAACTGTGGATCTGAAATATCTCACGTGGAAAGTGGTCATGTTATTGGCTTCGGCCAGGCGTGTGTCAGAATTGGCGGCTTTGTCTTGTAAAAGCCCTTATCTGATTTTTCATATGGATAGGGCAGAATTGAGGACTCGTCCCCAGTTTCTCCCTAAGGTGGTATCTGCCTTTCACTTGAACCAACCTATTGTGGTGCCTGCGGCTACTAGGGACTTGGAGGATTCCAAGTTACTGGATGTAGTCAGGGCCTTGAAACTTTATGTTTCCAGGACGGCTGGAGTCAGGAAGACTGACTCGCTTTTTGTCCTGTATGCAGTATGCACCCAACAAGATAGGTGCTCCTGCTTCTAGGCAGACTATTGCTCGCTGGATTTGTAGCACAATTCAGCTGGCGCATTCTGCGGCTGGATTGCCGCATCCTAAATCAGTGAAAGCCCATTCCACGAGGAAAGTGGGCTCATCTTGGGCGGCTGCCCGAGGGGTCTCGGCTTTACAACTTTGCCGAGCTGCAACTTGGTCAGGGGCAAACACGTTTGCTAAATTCTACAAATTTGATACCCTGGCTGAGGAGGACCTTGAGTTCTCTCATTCGGTGCTGCAGAGTCATCCGCACTCTCCCGCCCGTTTGGGAGCTTTGGTATAATCCCCATGGTCCTTACGGAGTCCCCAGCATCCACTAGGACGTTAGAGAAAATAAGATTTTACTCACCGGTAAATCTATTTCTCGTAGTCCGTAGTGGATGCTGGGCGCCCATCCCAAGTGCGGATTGTCTGCAATACTTGTATATAGTTATTGCCTAACTTAAGGGTTATTATTGAGCCATCTGTTGAGAGGCTCAGTTATATTTCATACTGTTAACTGGGTATAGTATCACGAGTTATACGGTGTGATTGGTGTGGCTGGTATGAGTCTTACCCGGGATTCAAAATCCTTCCTTATTGTGTCAGCTCTTCCGGGCACAGTATCCTAACTGAGGTCTGGAGGAGGGGCATAGAGGGCGGAGCCAGTGCACACCAGATAGTACCAAATCTTTCTTATAGAGTGCCCAGTCTCCTGCGGAGCCCGTCTATTCCCCATGGTCCTTACGGAGTCCCCAGCATCCACTACGGACTACGAGAAATAGATTTACCGGTGAGTAAAATCTTATTTTTTTATTTTATCTTTGGCCTAATCTGAGCCGGACAGGGCCATGTCAGTTCAGGAGCTCCAATGGCTCATCGTGTCCTACCGGAATTGCAACACGGAGAGGCGAAAGAAAACCTGAGATTTGGGCACTACCATAAGTGCCCGATATGTGCTCAGCTGGACATTGCTGCAATGCCAGAGGGAGAGATGTAGCAAACCTTCTAAATAGCAATCAATGAGCTTCTAGCTATCATTTATCAAATATATTCTATAAAATTATAGCTAGAACCTGGTTGGTTGCTATGGGCATTGTATGGTGGTCACTGGGATGCTCCTTGTATTGAATATCTCTCAGTGTAATGGTAGACAAAGGCATTGTGATTTATTTTTTCTATTACACTGCAAGAGAAAATGTTAGACCAGTGGGTGTTTAACAATGGATGAGACCCCAGTAAGAATTATCTATTTTATAGTGATCTTTTACCAAGTCGGTGCTAATCTTTGGAATTCCCTGCTGTTAGATTAAGTAGTAGTAATCATTTAATGTGTCTA
Organism: Pseudophryne corroboree; assembly: GCF_028390025.1. Classification (NCBI taxonomy): domain Eukaryota; kingdom Metazoa; phylum Chordata; class Amphibia; order Anura; family Myobatrachidae; genus Pseudophryne; species Pseudophryne corroboree. Next base: position 372,071,540 of record NC_086449.1, read on the forward strand.
CTTGTCACCCGGGTGTGCTGCCTACCAGTGCAATACCTCACCCACTGGTGTGATCCACACCTACTGTGACAGGATCCTTCTGCTGATGCTGTGACTGCCTACCATGCTGCATTGGCCTTGCTTACTACCATTGTGACTAATGCAAACAATTTGCTAACCCTCAGTTTGTCTTGGGCCCCGCTTATAAATGACTTACTCCAACCTACATGAGGCCACTTTTCATATTTTTCCAGGGCCACGTTAAGTTACCAATCCGCTCTTGTCTGGCATGGAAGAAACGTGAATGAAAAATCAAAGTAAATGTACCAGGAGGGTATTGACAAGCCATTAAAAAGTTGTCGGAAGATGGAAACCCTTTTTAACATTATCTTATACTGGGAATTTCTTACCCTGTTTCCAAGACAAAGACAATGGGGGTCATTCCGAGTTGATCGCTCGCTAGCTGTTTTTAGCAGCCGTGCAAACGCTAAGCCGCCGCCCTCTGGGAGTGTATGTTAGCTTAGCAGAAGTGCGAACGAAAGGATCGCAGAGCGACTACAAAAAAAAATTGTGCAGTTTCAGAGTAGCTCCAGACCTACTCAGCGCTTGCGATCACTTCAGACTGTTCAGTTCCTGTTTTGACGTCACAAACACGCCCTGCGTTCGCCCAGCCACGCCTGCGTTTTTCCTGGCACGCCTGCGTTTTTTTGAACACTCCCTGAAAACGGTCAGTTGACACCCAGAAACGCCCACTTGCTGTCAATCACTCTGCGGCCAGCAGTGCGACTGAAAAGCTTCGCTAGACCTCGTGTGAAACTACATCAGCCATTGTGAAAGTACGTCACGTGTGCGTATTGCGCCACATACGCATGTGCAGAAGTGCCTTTTTTTGCATTGTCGCTGCGAACATTTTCAGCTAGCGATTAACTCGAAATGACCCCCAATGTCAATTATTAATTTAACTTGTTAATTAAGTGAAAAGGAGACATGGGGTATATGCAATTGCCGGCGAATCGCGGCAAATTTTCGCCCGTTTTTTAATTCGACACAATTCGACCGTCGAATTCCGGCAAGTGGGTGCCGGAATTTAACATATTCAATAAAAAACGGATTCGACAGTCCCGCTGTCGAAAAGTGGCCGATTTGACGGATTTTGATTAGATTTTTAAAAAACGGGAAAAAACTGTAAAAAACCCGAAAAAAAATTGCGTGGGGTCCCCCCTCCAAAGCATAACCAGCCTCGGGCTCTTCGAGCCGCTCCTGGTTCTAAAAATCCGGGGAAAAAACTGACAGGGGATCCCCCGTATTTTTAAAACCAGCACCGGGCTCTGCGCCTGGTGCTGGTGCAAAAAATACGGGGGACAAATGGAGGGAGCTGTGCAATGCGCGTCTGAGCTTAGATGCGCAGAGCCAATCAGGTGAGTGCCACGAAGTGGCGCTTCCTGTTTGGCTGAAGAGACCTTTCTGTGACAGGAGTCACGGGGGGGTCTCTGCATTCGGGGAAAGGGGTCCCATGTGTAAACATGGGACCCCTTTCAGTCCGCCTGGTCCGGGTGTTCGTTTTTTTTTCTTCTTCCAAGTACGTGGATTATAATCTGGACACTGGATCAGGTGAGTATAATTTTATTCACAGGTACCCCGGATCGTCGGAGACATTGGAGACGTGCCAGTCGGCGGGTCAACATAGGTAAGTATGTGTGTGTCGACATGTGTGAAATAAAGTTTTACTCTCACGGTGTGCGTGTCCTGTTTTTATTTGGGTATTTTTTTTCCAGTAGAACTACAGGTACCAGCGGGCCCATTTTTCTCCCGCATGCTGGTACTTGTGGTTCTCCAAGTACCAGCTTGTGGGGGAGGCTTGCTGGGACTTGCAGTACTACTGGAAAAAACAATATTATTTCATTTTTTCAAAAGGCTATCAGCCCCCCATCCGCAGCCCTTGGATGGGGGGGACTTGGATGGGGGGGACAGCTTCGGGCTTCACCCCTGGCCCTTGGGTGGCTGAAGCGGGGGGACCCCTTGATTGAAGGGGTCCCCACTCCTCTAGGGTACCCCGGCCAGGGGTGATTAGTTGCATATTTAATGCCACGGCCGCAGGGCGCTGTATAAACGTGACCCCCGGCTGTGGCATTATCTACCCAGCTAGTGGAGCCCGATGCTGGTGTAAAAACTATGGGGGACCCCTACTCTTTTTGTCCCCCGTATTTTTTGCACCAGCACCAGGCGCAGAACCCGGTGCTGGTTTTAAAAATACGGGGGATCCCATGTCAGTTTTTCCCCCGGATTTTTGGAACCAGGACCGGCTCGAAGAGCCCGAGGCTGGTTATGCTTTGGAGGGGGGACCCCACGCATTTTTTTTTCTGATTTTACCCCATACCATTTAAAAAAAAATTATATTTTTTAAAATATATAAATAATACTTGTGCCTCCTAAATAGACAAAACGTACCTAATCCTTTCTAATATAAATAGATATGCTATTACCAATAAAAAAAACACCAAAAAAAACATGTTTTTAAAAATTTTTATTAGATTCCGCCAGCAAAGTGTGGCGGATTGAAAATGACGAATTTACTGTCTAAAAGCACTGTTGTCGAATTTACAATCTTCAATTGAATATACTTTTGTCGAATTGCCGCATTTGTACCATTGCAGAAATGTCGAATTTGACAAAAGTCGTATTTCAAAAAAGTCGAATTTTGAAAGTCCGTTTTTTTGACGAAAAGTACTGAATTGCATTGTCGAATTCTTTTTTTTTGGTGAAAATGTCCCGTTTTTCGACATTTTCGGGAATTCGACCGCAATTGCATATACCCCATGATGTTTTCGTGTGTAGTGTGGTATGCCGGCGGTCGGTCTCCCAGCGACCAGCATACCGGCGCCGGGAGCCCGACAGCCAGCATACCGACAGTGTGGCGAGTGCAAATGAGCCCCTTGCGGGCACGGTGGCGCTATTTTATTCTCCCTCCAGGGGGGTCGTGGACCCCCATGAGGAAGAATAAGTGTCGGCATGCCGGCTGACGGGATTCCAGAGCCGGTATACTGTGCGCCGGGATCTTGTCAGCCGGCATACTGAAGACCACCCATATTTTCTGGGAGATGTATCAAGCCGTGGAGAGAGATAAAGTTGGGTATTTGCCCAAAGCAAATTATGCTTCTAACTACAGGTACTGTACTACAGTACTTTCATGTACTGCTCTGGATAAGTGACAGAAGATGATTCGGTGCTTTGGACATTTCCACTTTCTCTCTCTCCAAAGGCTTGATACATTTCTCCAAGAGAGCTGTATATAAAATATATGTGTAGCTGCTATTCAACAGGTCAGGAACACCAGCAGGACAGTAGCGTAACAGTTATATCAGTAATAATTTACGGACCCTGTGAAATTAGCATGCAATAAAGAACAGAGACTCGATCAATGAATACATAAAACATTTTTTAGTTTATGCTAAAATATAAAAAGTTTATTATGAAGAATATTTAACAAATAATATTTGTGAGACATTAAAAAAAACCAGTCAGTTTTGGAGGCTGCCGACAAATATTAAACAGGCCCTGAATGTATGTATTGGGCACTGCAACAGATATTGAAGAAGTATGATATCCCGGCGCATGGGATCCTGGTGAGCATAATACTGACGCCGGGATCCCTGTGCAAAAAAAGACCAACAGGGGTGAGCAGCGGCATCAGAACAGTTATGGGCTGGGAGGGGGGCAAGATAGATACTCATTTGGCGTAGCCACCGGGGAGGAGGAGGCCAAGCTATGGGGACAAAATGGAGACAGCACCATGGTGGGGAGTAGGTGGGAAGAGAAAGGGAGGCTGTCAGGGGAAGAAGGGGGAGATTCAAATGTTTGAAAAGTCAGTTGAGAGTTTGTTTTTTCTTATCTAATAGACAGGAAAAAACAGACACCCAACCAACTTTTCAAACATTTGAATCTCCCCCTAAGAGTGAGGTAGAGTGAGGAAGAGAACGGGACAGATTCAGGTAGAGAGAGAAACAGTGTCAAGGAGAAAGAGGAGCAAGAGGACAGAGAATGTTAGGGAGAGAGAAGCTAGAGTGTTAGAGAGAAGCGAGAGTGTTAGGGAGAGAGTGTTAGGGAGAGAGAGAGGAGAGAGAGTGTTAGGGAGAGAGAGGAGAGCGTGTCAGGGAGAAAGAGAGGAGCAAGAGTGTTAGGGAGAGAGGAGAGAGTGTGTTAGGGAGAGAGAGTGTGTAGGGAGAGAGAGAGGAGAGAGAGACTAAGAGTGAGGTAGAGTGAGGAAGAGAACGGGACAGTTTCAGGTAGAAAGAAACTGTCAAGGAGAGAGAGGAGCAAGAGGAGAGAGAATGTTAGGGAGAGAGAAGCTAGAGTGTTAGAGAGGAGCGAGAGTGTTAGGGAGAGAGAGAGGAGAGACTGTTATGGAGAGAGGAGCGAGAGAGTTAGGGAGAGAGAGGAGAGAGTGTTTTAGTGAGAGAGGGGAGAGAGAGGAGCGAGAGTGTTAGGGAGAGTGGAGAGAGTGTTAGGGAGAGAGAGGAGAGAGAGTGCTAGGGAGAGAGAGAGGAAAGAGAGAGAGAGAGAGAGAGAGAGAGTGTGTTAGGGAGAGAGAGAGTGAGGAGAGAGAGTGGAACAGGGAGAGAGATGGAGTGAGAGAGACACTATTGTACCTGTCCTGATTACTCAGCAGCACAGTAGGCGGGCACTCCTCAGCATTAGGCCATGCCCCCAAAACACCCGTGATACGCAGCAGTTGGCAGTGCTCTGTTGGGAGTTAGGGGTAGGGGAGCGCTGTTGCCTAGTCCCTGCACTGCACGGAGGTTGTGATGTGTGGTTTTTAAAACTGACTGCACATCACTCCTCCTGTGTACATTGGCTGTCGCCTCTCATGCTTGGGGAAGGGGGGGGGGGGCGAGCTGCTCCTTGCCCCACCCATTCCGCCGCCTCGGGTGAATAAAGGGGTGTTTTCCCCTCTCCCCACCTCCTTATCCCTCCCTATCCACAGCCTAACACTTACCTCCCCTCTTTGTGCCTCACTCTAACCATAGAGGTACCTAATACTAACCTCCGTCCCCGCTGCCTAAACATAACCCTCCCTCTAATACCAAAAATGTGAAGATTTTATGGTGCGCTGTAGCTGCCTATAGACTTTTCAGTGAAACCAGGTGTCACCGCACACCCCAACACAAATTGTAAGAAAGAAATATCACCAAAATATCTTCAGGCGCTGATGTAAGTCATGTGGGGTACTTCTCAATGATCTATCTGACCATCAGTGTATTGACCCTCAAACAGAAAAAATAAAAATACAATAGTGTAATACTGATAACACCAAATGTAATCGATCCTTCTCTATGTAGGTAGAATCCGTACCGTAGGGTAATGTCTAACTAATAACCCTCCCTCCCCTGCAGCCTAACCACCCCCGGGGGTGCCTTACCATAACCCACCCTACCCGCAGCCTAACCCTAACCTATTCCTACTCGCAGTCTAAATCTAACCCCCCATGAAGCTATAGGTAATGGGAGGGGTTCAATACTTACCTATAACTGCCCATACTGCCAAAGGTCAACTGCTGTGTAGACTAAGAGGAAAAGATTAAAAAAAACATTGTTAGTGGGTGAACAAGCAGAGAGACAAACTGCAGACAGTGGTGTGGTTGTGTAGAGTGAAAAATCTCTCTATGGAAATATGTTACTGTAACTATTAAGGACATGGAAAATGCCTAAAGTAAGGACAATTAACCCAAAGGGCCTATTATTTTTATACAATACACACATTTGGGGGGGGGGGGATAAGTTATTTCATATAGTAATAAGTAGAGATGAGCGGGTTCGGTTCCTCGGGATCCGAACCCGCCCCGAACTTCATCCATTTTACACGGTTCCGAGGCAGCCTCGGATCTTTCCGCCTTGCTCGGTTAACCAGAACGCGCCTGAACGTCATCATCCCGCTGTCGGATTCTCGCGAGATTCGTATTCTATATAAGTAGCCGCGCGTCGCCGCCATTTTCACTGGTGCATTGGAGATTGAACGGGGAGGACGTGGCAGCGTTCTCTCCCTGAAAAGATCTGTAATCTGTGCTCAGTGTGCTGCAAATATCTGTGCTCAGTGTGCTGCAAATAATCTGTGCTCAGTGGGCTGAAAATATCTACGTTCTCTGCCTGAAAACGCTCCATATCTGTGCTCAGTGTGCTGCAAATATCTGATCAGTGTGCTGCATTGTGGGGACTGGAGACCACCAGTATATAATAATTATAGTAGTACAGTACAGTAGGCCATTGCTGTATCTTGCAGCTCTGTGTCACTGCAAGTATCCATTCCATATCTGTGCGGCATTTTTGTGAGCAGTATATATAGTATTACAGTGCAGCATTTTGGTGACTAACAGTATATAGTTGTACAGTAGGCCATTGCTGTATCTTGCAGCTCTGTGTCACTGCAAGTATCCATTCCATATCTGTGCGGCATTTTTGTGAGCAGTATATATAGTATTACAGTGCAGCATTTTGGTGACCAACAGTATATAAGCACATGAGGGAAGAGGGCCCTGCTCGTGAGAGCTTACAATCTAAAGGGGAGGGGTAGACAGACATGGGTGACACAGATGGGGTACATAGAGAACGTGGAACAGAGGGTTAGGAAGAGATTTGGCTGGGTTTGGTGAAGAAGTGGACCCCCAGAAGGCACAAGTCAATACTTAACATTGCAACATTTTACTGGGCTATGCAGGAGAAGATTAAAAATAGGGGAAAATAAAAATAAAAAAAAAGAATCGATAACTTCTACCGCTTTCAAAAAGGTCAATGGAAGCTGTAATAATGGACAACTACCTCATGGAAGCCAGATACAGTATACCAAACAGTACATAGCAGAGTTAGGAATGAGTGCTTATGAAATACAGTAACATTTTTTCAAATTATATTTCAGAAACTGCATGGCTGGTCTCTTGCACTCTTTTGCTCTAATACACCACCTGCTTTAGGATTTATATTCAAAAACATTATGTCTCCATAATCCCAAAAACGTCAGTTTTCTTGGAAAGTGGTTTGTTCCTTTGTAAGGGAAAGAGAACAAACGTTCTCAAACAACGGTTTCTCAATTTCTTTTTCCTCTGGGAAGGGATTGTGGATTCGCAGGAATATCTGAGCATTTCTGTAATCAGAAAGCAGCGACTTTCTACAAATGTTTACAAATAATTCCAGTGATTTTGTCATTTTCTTCCAGTGATTTGGACCAATAATACCATTGATTAGAACGAATAATTCCAGTGATTTTGTCATTTTCTTCCAGTGATTTGGACCAATAATACCATTGATTAGAACAAATAATTCCTGTGATATTGAGGTGTTTGTGTCGCATAGCTTAGCCGTCCAGCGACCACAGTGCACCTCTTTTTCTCTTTTCTTTGCATCATGTGCTGTTTGGGGCCAATTTTTTTAAGTGCCATCCTGTCTGACACTGCAGTGCCACTCCTAGATGGGCCAGGTGTTTGTGCCGCCCTCTTGGGTCACTTTGCTTAGTCATCCAGCGACCTCGGTGCAAATGTTAGGACTAAAAATAGTATTGTGAGGTGTGAGGTGTTCAGAATAGACTGGAAATGAGTGTAAATTGTGGTTATCGAGGTTAATAATACTATAGGATCAAAATTACCCCAAAATTCTATGATTTAAGCTGTTTTTGAGGGTTTTTTTTTTTTTAAACACCCAAATCCAAAACACACCCGAATCCGACAAAAATTTTCAGGGAGGTTTTGCCAAAATGCGTCCGAATCCAAAACACGGCCGCGGAACCAAATCCAAAACCAAAACACAAAACCCGAAAAATGTCCGGTGCACATTTCTAGTAATAAGTAGGTACCTTCAGAAAACAAATTTGACCAGTAAATATTAAAGGCTATAAATTGCTAACATTTAGGGGTCAATCCAATTAGGTACGAGTTACCATTGCTGCAATGTTTCAACACTGGCAGTGGCACCTAAACTCGTACTCGTTTGTGGGCAGATAGGGCTGTGGGCATTTGTGAGCAAGCTTGGGTTGCCGGAAAGTGCAGATGTTGTAAGACAAACTCACACCTAATTAAATTGACCCCTTAGTTGTTAAAAGCGATAAAATAGTAAAATATAATGGTGTAATTGTGGGCCTGATTCAGTTGTGGTTGTTAAAGTGATCATTGCTGCAATCTTTTGCCGTTCGCAATTGGATCGCAGTCCACCCTGAGTGAGTCTGAGCAGTGGTAGGCTGAGCAAGTCTCCTAGACACAGAGGGCTCTCCAGCAGAAACATAGGTCACAATGGGTAATTTATGCATACGCACGGAAAGGTGTTTGAACAGAACTGACATGCTTGTGACAGTTAGCCACCCCCTTTACCACCCAAAATACTGACTTCCTGTCAATCACTTTGCAATGGGATCCTCTATGTGAGCTTGATCGCATCTTGGGGGTAATTCCAAGTTGATCGCTACAGGAACATGTGCAGAGAGAGTTATGTTTGGGTGGGTTATATTGTTTCTGTGCAGGGTAAATACTGGCTGCTTTATTTTACACTGCAATTTAGATTGCAGATTGAACACACCCCACCCAAATCTAACTCTCTCTGCACATGTTATATCTGCCTCCCCTGCAGTACACATGGTTTTGCCCAACTGCTAACAAAATTCCTGCTGCGATCAACTTGGAATTACCCCCCTTGTGTGCAGTGCAGCTTACACGCATGCACATGCGCAGTGAAAAGCATTGAGCTACTTGCGTGCAACAGCAGCTTTGCGTCCGCATCTGAATCAGGCAACCAGTGCGGTAAGGAAAAGTACTCTAGGAAAAAGGGCCATGTTACCTTTATAGTATTCAAAGATAGGGAAATAGTCACTTGTTACAGCTCTATTTCATATAATTTATACCATTTTGATCCATTTCATCATTTGGTTATTCTATGGGGGAGAGTTATTAAGCCGTGCAGAGTGATAAGGTGGAGAGAGATAAAGTAGCAGACGATCAGCTCCTAACTGCCACGTTACAGGCTGTGTTTGAAAAATTACAGATAGTAACTGATTGGTTGTTAGTTATTCTTTCTCCACTTTATCACTCTTCCAGGCTTAGTATATCTGCCCCCAGTTTATTGATAAAAAGGTCAGCCATTCCACTCCCCATAGTAGCGGCTTATCCAGTTTTGACATTAGGAGAAACAAACAGAGAAAATAGGCTCCCCACTACTACTATGGGCATTATGTGTATAAGTGGCACTACTACTGTGCGCATCATGTGTATAAGGTGCATTACTACTGTTGACATTATGCATATAAGGGGCACTACTGTGGGCATAATGTGTATGAGCAGCACTGCTGCCTTTGGCATTATTTGTAAGGGTCGTTACTACTGTGGGCATTATGTGTATAATGGGCAGTACTGTATAGAGTAACATGACTAGGGGGCATGTTACTCTAATGTGTGACGTAATGTGAAAAAGGGACACTACTATGTTGTGTACTATGAATCAGGGGCACTACGTGTGGTGTAATGTGAATAGGAGTGTTCTATTGTGTGGCATAATTTGAACTGGGAGTACTATTGTGTGGTCACGCCCCTTCTTTGTGAGACCACACCTCTTTTTTTCAGGCAGCTTGCTGTCACTTTACAAAGTATGGGAGGGCTCAAATGTATAGTTTGCAGGGGGGTGCCGAACACCCTAGCACCGCCCCTGCCTCCACACCATCTGTATGTCCTATACTGAGCTACCCCCTTCTGCATGTTTTGTATTGTCCACTCTCCCCCACCATAGATTCTGTTTTGTACTGTGCTCTCAGTACCCCCAACACAGTCAATTACACAAGTATGGTAACTTACCTCCTGCATGTTATACTCTAGTCCTTGCTGCCTCTGCGACCCCTCCTGTCGTCTTCAACTGATACTTTGCAGATCTCTTTGCCGGACATCCGACACTCTGCAAATCTCATTGCCAGAACTTTGCCAGATGATGAAAAAACACAAAAGACTATCCTTAAGCATAGTACTAGTTTAAGTACAATAGAAATAGAAGTACAATAAATGTCAATGACTCAACCACTTTTCCAATTTTCCTTAAACCAAACGTACTTTAAAATTTATCAATTTGCCATTTATCTATTTTATTTAGTTTTTCATCCCGAAGCAACATCCTGCCTCATAGAGACTTATCTGCGTTCCCTGTATGTGTGGTTATCCTCCATACTGCCCTCTTTATTTCTGTAACGCATCATTTTTATTCCTAAATATGTAATTCCTACCTGCACTTCTCCTAATTATGTATCCTTGTAGCTATATCCCCTGTTCTGTCTATCTTGTATTGCCTTTCAGCTGACTATACTGCACTCTGTCTTTCTTACCCCCCTCCATCATACCCTGCTATGTAGGACTCACCTCCTCCTACCTGTCTTCCTGCATGGTAACTGGAAACTTCTGCAGCTGTAGATAGAATGTTACAGGAAGAAGCACTGTGATATCACAGGCTAATGATGTCACAGCCTAGGTGTGTGATGTCACAGTAACCAGAAGCAAAGCTACACAGCTATCTTACATATATATTTTATACATCAATTATAACTGGTGATAAAGCTAAATATTTATCGTATATAATACCCTTTATGAGGTCTAAGAACACTGTACGCTATCTACGTATGAAGTACCGTAAGGGTACGCACGTTGCGTAACAATCGCTTAGCCGTAGTCGAGACGCTCAAGCGTCACGTTCGCTCACGGCCAAGAGATCACTGGCAGGCATGCTATTGGCTGCTGACTAACATAATGATTCGCTATAGCGTAGCGGACGCTCGGGACCACGAGGAGATCACCAGCGGCGCTGACGCTCACAATGTTAAACCTTTATATCTAAACCATAAACAATGTAATATGCTGTAAAACCTTAGTATAGAGATAGGGTGTAGATGCAACCTAGTGTAACCTTATTAACTTAAAAGCTGTTTGAGCGTCACCGACGCTCTGAGAATACTAAACACTATAAGAAATACACAGATACCTGGGCTTAGGGTCCAACGCCTAATATATATATATTTTGAATGATATACTTGCAAAAGAATTAATACAAATACAAATCATACACTACAATATAACATAGACTACCTAACCAGATAACTACACAGGAAATATAATACAATTACTATTTAAGAGAAAATAAGAGAGAAAGAGGAGAAGAGAGAGAGAGAGAGAGAAATTGGCCCACAATAACAAGAAGATCAATATAGTTGCGGAGAAACACTTACGCACAAGGGGAAACGATCGCATGCGCCTCGATATCCAGCTCCCGATTATCAGCAATGAGAACCGTTGAAGAGAGTGAACTGGATATGGTCGGCCTGCCTATTTATGCCCCACACACAATACAATTCAATGGTCCCTACAATCTCATTGTTCATTGGACACAGGAATTCGGCTTCGCATTATAACAAAAGGTCATAGGTTGATTCATACAGGTGGGCTGTGACTGCTTCCAACTGTTCAGGTGGGTGGGATACTGGGTTTCCCGCCGCATGACTAAATAAGAACAAATAATAGTAAATGGACATAAACTTCTTATGTCCATAACTATTCGCACGAGCGATTAATCCGCTCCAAACCAACACCGGAATATTGCTATTTAAATACTCTTCCGATGGGTACCAAACACCACTGTATGACCCCTGTTAGACCCTTCGTACAATACAAAGAGGGATCTCTCTGTTCAGGAACATGCTATGTTAACTAAACTTTCAGAATCTATCAAAGGGACCATGATCTACAAAATACATTATATAGTGAAAATATGTAACGATTGAGTTGCACGCTACGATCACATAAACTCTACCGTAAATACGCATACCGTGCGCCTGCGGGTGCCCGCGACTGTGAGTATGCGCACGTACGGGAGAGCGTACGCATGCGCAGCACGGACCTGTGTGAGGTGCAAATATGGTAGTGTGCATAGAGATATTTTTCTGACTTTGACAGTCCACCCTTTGGCAGTCAACAATAACTGCCACCTTCTAAAACATTTCAAAAAGAGAAAAATATATGTCAGGGGTTAATACATTTACATGGTTGGGTAGGGGAGGAGAGGAGAAGGTAGGAAAAGGGTATGACCTAGTGAGATAGCAGAAGCATGTGTGTATGAATCCGTGCTTGGGGGTCATGTATCATCGTGCCGTACGTGTTTTAAATCAAGCTTCGAGGTATTGCGAAGTATACATGTGAATTCCTTCTTATCCCGTGGTACGGGTCTGTGGATGGGCTGTCAAACTTTACCGAGCTCTTTTCGGCTTTGGTTGTAACAAAATGGGGGAGCACATTTTAGTTGATGATACATGAATGGGGGAGATATGTGATTGCTGATATCTGTACCTGTATTCCCTATCGACTATGTGTGTCATTACCTGAGGGTTGTAGAAATGAAGAAAAGACATAATTACGGTAAATGCGGTGGTATTCTATGTCAAGTAAATGTACATTCGTCGATTGAGGTCTTGTTTGGTGTCTGTTGAATGCAGTCTTCTTTGTGCTTTTGCCCATAAGGTGCCAGCAAAAGCTGTCAATGTCCATAGATTTACAAAAGTGTTGGGCTAGCGTAATTTTAAAATTTCTAGGGAAACTGGGCATCCATGGCATAGTTCATCAAAAATCTGTGTATCAGGTTGTCAAAACTTCTTCTTTAATCCCTCTGTTGTCTGTATATCGGCTCATCAAATTCCTCGTCCAAGTGGGTCTTTTTACCTTGGAGGAAACGGAAAAACAGGTGAAAGAAATGGACCGTAGAAATCGCATTTTCATCACATCATTGTTTCTACATTTGGGTCATAAATCAAGTCCATTGGAATTACAGTTTCCTCACTCCTCAAACTCATTACCCTAGTACGACGATTGCACCTCATTAAAGCCTGACCGCATCTAAATATCAAACCGATCGTTATGATAACACCTAAGATACATAGGAGAAACTTCCCAACATCCATTATGACTCCTTGAGCCCAGTCTCCTAAACCAGAGAACCAATTTCGCGGGTTCAACCATGACACCCAACCAGTCAGCTCATTACCTACAGCAGCAAGAGTGAGATTGTGTCTCCTGCGAAATTCCCACTTCAGTTGGAGAATATCGTCCATCTTTTGGTCTATGACCTCGACCGGGTCCTCGGTGCTATTCGTAATATATGTGCAACATTTCACGCCGTATTGTGTTGCCAGTGTGACACAATATCCGCCTGTCACTGCTGTGAGGTAATTAAGAACCATTCTATGCTGTACCAGTTCTGTTTTATAAGCCTGAAGTTCTCTTCCAGTATACCTAAACGTGTCATCATACATTTCAGTGATATTATCTAACAAATTGGCGAGCGCAGATATGTATTTATAATTCAACACTCCTCTAGCGGTGCGAGTGATATCTAACGCGATTAGAAACTGAATCCCGGTGGATTCATGGATCATGTCAGAGGCCGGATGCTCTGTTCTTTCTATCAGGTGCCGTTTAACTACGTGCTCGTAATGGGTGTGAGTATAAGGAGTTTGGGCAACACGGTGTATGTCTTTCATTTTGTCATGTGATACAGTCATTACTTCAGGCAGTACTTTTCCAATATAACACAATCCTTCAGAGTTTGGGGCAAGCCACTTACACGCCTTTCTCCCGCATATGAAATATGCATCAGCAGGGAGAACATATGGGACGGAGTAGGACATAACCATATTACACACCTTCCATGTGAAATCTCCTAACCCTAATTCTTCCATCTGCTTAGTACACGTATCAGGTTGTACGATATGTGCACAGTATCCTGGTGATACCTCTCCAACTCTCGTAATCCTATTTCCTAAGGTATACCTATACCGGAAAGATTTTCCTCTACTGGCTATGTGGCGTATAAGCTCTGTATCTGTAGGCATTCTATCTGCTCTATGCGAAAAGGTCATGGTTTGATTACTCCATGACACTTCCCAATTTCCCGGCTTTCAGGGATTGGAGATGTTAAAACATAATAGGGACCTATCCACATGGTATTGGTGGAGCTTCAAACTAGGTGGGCTGGAGATATTAAACCTCCTGTCCACCGGTCTCCCACCACTTAACTCAAGTACCTCCCCTAACGTTAAAGGAAATGGTACTAGCCCTGATTTGCTATGACCTTGAGGTACTTGAGAGCATACCCAACAATCTGTTTTATTTAACACACTACCCACTAAGGAGTGATAGTCACTCAATGGATGCCGGTCCATATGGATATTAAAACTGGATTGGCATTTCTTTATGCACCCATCCTCAATGACATTGTTACAGAGCCGACAGATACAGTTTTCTTCAGCTAACAATCCTTCACAATTCCTTCTATGGTCAATGCTATCGGATCGTTTTCTGATACTCGCCTTTGCTTGTTGATTATGTTGTTCTTGGAAAACTACGCCTCCATCTCTGTCATCAGAACCCATTCCAGAACCTCTCTCGACCTCCATGGTACTCTCGCCGGAACAGACTGCTCTGGTCAACATCATGGTCAACAGGAAAATCCGGATCACAGTCTCTTGGGGCAAGTCCATCTTGTAGGAGGAAACGGAGAAGAATGAGAAGGGGGAAAAAATAATTTGAAGGAGAGGGGATGGGAAGTTGGAGAAAAACAATAAAAGGGAACAGGGGATCGACAACTGCTTTTGGTCTTGTGATTTTCAATGCTCAGGTGCCGCCTCAATCCTCCTGGAACAGACACTCCAGTGATACAACCTCTACCGTCTGTTCCTTATCACGGGGCCTCTCTGGATCAGCAACCTTCTTGCAGTGGGACGAATGAACCCAAGTCTCTCTCTCAGCAACCTTCAATGCTGTAGTGCTAGTCAATAAGACCTGGTATGGTCCTTCCCACCTGTCAATAAGGCAACCTGAGCGTAGAAAATTCCGTATCATTACATAATCCCCAGGTTCAATGTCATGACAATTACTATCTGGTAAATCAGGAATCACTAACTTCAGATTATCATTTTGATTCCTTAACTGTTTACTCATGTTAATCAAGTATTTTACAGTCACTTCATTGTTACACTTCAAATCATCCTGAGGGTTAATCATAACATGCGGTTGTCGACCAAACAAGATTTCAAAGGGAGACAGATTAAGAGGGGACCTGGGAGTGGTTCTGATGCTGTACAGTACAATGGGTAAAGCTTCTGGCCATGTCAATCCTGTCTCTGCCATCACTTTACTCAGTTTATTTTTAATAGTGCTGTTCACTCTTTCCACTTTCGCACTCGCCTGTGGACGGTATGGAGTGTGCAGCTTGCTATCAATTCCCATCAATTTACACATTCCTTGAAAGACATCACCTGTAAAATGGGTACCCCTATCACTTTCTATAATTCTAGGGATACCATATCTACATACAAATTCCTGCACAATTTTCTTAGCAGTAAACATAGCGGTATTTGTGGCCGCCGGAAATGCTTCGACCCAATTTGAGAAAACATCTATACAAACAAGTACATATTTCAAATTTCGACAAGGGGGTAATTGAATAAAGTCAATCTGTATTACCTGGAAAGGGCCGCCGGCAGGTGGGATATGAGATGGTTCTGTAGGTATTGCCTTTCCGATGTTCTTTCTCAGACAGGTAAGGCATGACATTGCTCTTTTACTCGCATGAGATGAAAATCCTGGGGCACACCAATATGCTCTCACCAACTTGCACATCCCTTCCTTGCCCAGATGAGTCAGCCCGTGAGCTGCCTCAGCTAAACATGGAAGGTATGCTCTGGGGGCCACTGGTTTACCGTGTCCATCCGTCCAGAGTCCTGAGGACTCCTGGCCATATCCTTTTGCCTTCCAGACTGCCTTTTCCTGTGTGGAACACAAATTTTGCATCTCACACAACTTCTGTGTGTTGATGGTATTAAATACCATCAGTTGTGTGGTGTCTGTCTGTCTGGGGGTAGCAGCTGCTAACTTAGCAGCTTCGTCTGCTCGGCTGTTACCAAGTGATACTGGGTCTTGGCTATATGTGTGTGCTTTACATTTGATAACAGCCACTCTGTCGGGTTCCTGTATCGCTGTTAGAAGCCTTTTTATGTGAGCTGCATGCGCTACCGGTGTACCAGCTGCCGTCATGAAATTTCTGAGGCGCCATAGGGCTCCGAAATCATGGACTACCCCGAATGCGTATCTAGAATCGGTGTAGATATTGGCTGATTTGCCCTTAGCCAATTCACATGCTCTGGTTAGGGCGACCAGTTCAGCAACCTGGGCTGAGTGAGGTGGGCCTAGCGGTTCCGCTTCTATGGTGCCTTGGTCATCTACGACTGCGTATCCAGTACACAAGTCTCCCGAGTCTGACTGTCTATGACAACTACCGTCCGTGTAGAACGTAAGTTCTACATCTTCCAGTGGGTTGTCACTGATGTCAGGCCTTGCGGTAAAATTTTGGGTCAAATATTCCATACAATCATGAGTGTCTTCCTTTGTATTAAATCCTCCTTCCCCACCACTCTCATCTTCCACCCTTTGTGCCTGTCCAGGCACACCCGGGAGATATGTTGCAGGATTTAATGCACTGCATCTCCTTATGGTGATGTTTACGGGGGCCATTAGTGCCAATTCCCATCTTGTAAACCGTGCTGATGAGACGTGTCTGGTTTGGGCAGAATTTAACAAGGCTGACACTGCATGTGGTGTATGAATTGTGAGGTTGTGACCTAGCACGACGTCTTCGCTTTTCGTTACTAGCAATGCTATCGCAGCAACGCTTCGCAAGCATGTGGGGAGGGATCGCGCTACCGTATCTAGCTGAGCGCTGTAATATGCTACCGGCCTGCTGGCATCACCGTGCTTTTGGGTTAGTACGCCTGCCGCGCAACCAGCACTTTCTGTTCCGTATAGTTCAAAGGGTTTCCCATAGTCTGGCATACCCAATGCTGGTGCCTGCGTTAGGCACTGTTTAAGTCTCTCGAATGCTGTCTCAGACTCGTCTGTATGCGAAATCCGATCAGGTTTGTTTGAGGAGACCATCTCCTGCAAGGGTAACGCTAGAATGGAAAACCCTGGGATCCAGTTACGGCAATACCCACACATTCCTAAAAATGTTCTGATCTGTTGCTGGGTTTGTGGCAGAGTCATGTCTCTAATTGCTTGAATTCTATCAGCGGTCAGGTGTCTCAGTCCTTGTGTTAGACAGCGTCCCAAATATTTTACCTTAGTTTGGCATAATTGCAACTTGTCTTTGGAAACCTTGTGTCCTGTGTCTGAAAGATGAAACAGGAGCTGTTTCGTATCCTTCAGGGATGCTTCCAATGAATCAGAACACAGTAGTAGATCATCCACGTACTGTATTAATACTGATCCACTCACTGGTTGGAAAGACTGTAAACAATCATGCAAAGCCTGGGAAAATATACTTGGGCTATCTATGAATCCTTGTGGTAATCGAGTCCATGTGTATTGGACTCCTCTGTATGTAAATGCAAACAAATATTGACTGTCAGGGTGCAGAGGTACCGAAAAGAAAGCGGAGCAGAGGTCAATAACAGTGAAAAATTTCGCAGTGGGAGGGATTTGCATTAGGATAACAGCTGGATTTGGCACTACGGGGAACTGACTCTCAACTATTTTGTTAATCCCCCTTAGATCCTGCACTAGCCGGTAACCCCTCCCCCCACTCTTTTTAACAGGGAAGATGGGACTATTGGCAGTGCTGGACGTTCTTACCAGAATGCCCTGTTGTAGCAAGCGCTCTATTACGGGATACACTCCTAACTCCACCTCTGGCTTCAGAGGGTACTGTGGGATTTTTGGAGCTATCCTACCATCTTTTACTTGTACAACTACCGGAGCTACGTTTGCCATTAATCCAGTGTCCTGTCCATCTTTAGTCCAAAGTGACTCTGGTATCTGAGATGTCATTTCTTCTACTTGGGAGGGAGTCCTATTTGTCATAATGGTATGTGACATTAATTTTGACGGGGAGTCTAACATGTCTCGCACTTCCTGAGCGTGATTCTCAGGTATGTCCAAGAATACACCTTCAGGAGTACAATAAATGACGCACCCCATTTTACACAGTAAGTCTCTTCCCAGGAGATTAGTCGGTGCCGATGCAGCCAGCAAAAAGGAATGCTTGGTATGTAAAGGCCCTATTGTAATCTCGGCTGGTTTGCTAACAGGGTAGTGCTGGACTACTCCCGTTACCCCTATGGCTGGAATTGTCTTACCAGTGGTTCTCATGCCCACTGTCGAATTTATCACTGATTTGGCCGCCCCTGTGTCTACAAGAAAGTTTAATGGTTTACCAGCTACATTGATTGCAATTTCTGGTTCACTTCCAAGGCTTGCAATCAATTTTACTGGCTGCAGATTACAGGTATGGCCACACCCCTATTGGGTATGGTGACCTCCCTGAATCCCGCTGGCAGCAACTACTTGTGATGGAGTTAATTGGGAGCTACCAGAGGCTTGCCAGTCTCTGTTCGGGGGATATCTTTTTGTTTCCCCTGTATGTGGCTCATAATTCAGTTTCTGCGGACCCTGATCCCAATGTCGTGTGTCGTGTCGTTGTCTAGGGGGTTGGTATGAGTTTCGTGAATTCTTCACTCTACAATCTCGTGCCATGTGTCCCTGTTTATGACAAGAATAACAAGTAACCACATTTGACTTACCCACAGGGTTTGGTGATATAAACAAAGGCTGCCTTGTGGTCAGGGCCTGTATACTTACTGCCATTAACTTATCACCTTGTTGTTCCCTGTGTCTGGTGATGTTCCTATCGTGATCAATAGCAGCCTCTCTCAAAGTAGCCACAGACAGACCTCGCCAACATGGTTGTGTGGTCTGTACCCTAGTCTTCAATGACTCTTTTAAACCATCCATCAGTACCGATACTGCTACTACTCGATGGTTTATGTTTGTTTTAATGTCCTCTATGCCTGTGTATTTTGCCATTTCTGATAATGCTCTGTGAAAATACTCTGCAGCTGTTTCTGACTCCTTCTGTTTAATGGAGAATATTTTGTTCCATTTAACTACGGCTGGGAAATACTCCTTTAACTGTAAGCTTATTCTTTTTACATTGTCTTTGTTGTACACATCTGTAAGAGGTACATCCTGATCTAATCCACAGTCAGCTAAAAATTGAGCTGCGTCGACATTGGAGGGTAAACATGCTCTCAGCAATATCTGCCAGTCTTTATTGTTGGGCTCTACAGTGTTACCTAGGTCTCTGATGTATTTTTGGCTGGCAACTAAGTCTTTTCTAGGGTCAGGGAATTCCGACACTATGGTCCTTAATTCCATTCGGGAAAATGGGCTGTACATGGCAATGTTCCTAACAGGAGTGACTCCTGAAGTGTCTGTTTTCCCATTTGGAACTACTATTACCTTAACAGGATTAACTCTAACAACCTCATTCTGTGTAGATTCTACAGGCTGTGGTGAAATAGTTTCAGCATAGTGTATGGTGCCGTACTTACCCGTTGATACGACCTCACCTATCCCTCCGCTAGGGGCTTTCGTTACTAATCTCGGGGGTTGAGCTGTGCCTACAGTGGTCTCTGCTATGGTGGCTGCTAGAGAGAGCGCTGAAATTGTTGCCGATTCGTCCTCTTGATCACACTCCTGAGGAAAGTTCAAAACAGGGTACAACTTGCACGGGTTAATACTTGCATTGGTTAATTGGTTAACATTATCTTTAACATTTACACAGTTGCTAAGTGTTTGTTTGTTACACCTTAATGCGTCATTCTCCGCAACTAATTTCTCTCCTGATATGTATGGTGGCGGTGGGGCCGTGGCTATCAGTTTTCTGATCGAGCCAGATCCCGCCGCCTGAGCCAATCCTCTCTGTATGTCACCCTCCTGTTGCCACAACTGCAAATAATCGTAATGTTTGATTCGTCTCTTTGCTGATTTAATGAGACATATCCTTCTCCTTAAATTCGTTAACACTTCTGTGCTGAAGCTACCTACTCTTGGGAATTTCTCCCCGTCATGTACTGTCATTCTCTCCCATTCATCACATAAAGCTTCTGTGTGACTTCCGTATTTCTCACACATTACGTACCTTGCCGACCCGACTGGTCGGTTCACTGAATCAACCCGAACCGAGGTTGATCGCCCCCTACCTGAACAAGTGGCCCCCATAGTTCGAAGGTGTTGCTTTATTCAGCCAACCCTTACGCAAACCAAAATGTTCAAAATAGGCTGACGGTGGCGGTTTACCGAGTACCCCACTCACTCGCCCACGCCGACCAATACGACCTGATCACACCGATATGGTGCTGGCGTACTCGACCCAGGGCCCCTGCGACCTGAACCTCTATTTACTGGAACCTGCGAGGGTGATCCGAAGAACACTTACTCTTTCCAGTAACTATTGGTTGTTGGATAGTTCCTGAGTGAGCAGCGAACCTCCCTTATAATAAAAAAAATTACACAAATCACGTTAGAATGTACAAATAGCGTTTATGACCTTCGTACACAAATAGTACCGGTCAGGTTTACTAATGCACACAATTACGTGCGGTACAATCGTTCAGCACATAAGCAACTAATCTTATGTACGGAGCGACCAGTGGAATCGAAAATTACGGCTGCGAATTCCTTCAGCCAGAGCTTGTATGGCCTATATGGGTGTTGCACCAACCCTTTTAGGTGTTGTGCCTGTGGACTGTATAGCGGACTTCCTTGTCTGCTGTACCTGAACCTGCTGGTCTGCTATGACCTCCTGGTCTGTTACAGTATGACCTCCTGGTCTGCTACACTCTAATGCTCAAATTGTATGTTTTAACCAGGGATGCCTCCCTAGCCACCATGTACGTCACTTACACGCATGTACCTCACGAGAACTCGACTTTTCTTGTGGTTCAACCTCAAAAATTGTAAAAACAAACACTCACTCACCACATATACACTTTTGTTTCTATTTCTATTTCTGCGCAGAAATTTCTCTTTAGACCAGATGTGTTACAAATTAGGAGAAGGATCTATTAATTTAAATTTCGAATGTTAAAATAGATTTGCGCGATTTATCGCCTTGCGTTATTTACCGCGTTGCGCTATTTATCGCGTTGAAGAAAAAAAATTAACACTTGTGATTTGAGTTACGTGGGCGTACCCGTACGCTCCGTTGCGTAATATACGCTGCGTGCGTCGTCCCTTGGGTTGCGTACGCAAGTCTCAGTCCTTTGTTAGAGACACGTGTACGCAAAGCAAAGATCCACCGTAACACAATTTATACGTTTATCAATGTAGATGATCCTTTATCATCTACCGCGCACCACACTGACTTCGCCTTGTCTCTCAGGCACAGCTGTGTTTGTCTATACTTTAACTATATTACCTTTTTACTCTTAAACTATGAAATAGCGGCAAATCTCTCTTAGCACGTTTATCAATTATACAATGGCAAACAGGAGAGTGATATACGAAAATACACAAATGAAAAAAAAGAAATGCAGATATATATGTGTGCGTGCGTGTGTACGCAAGACAGAAAAATAAACAGTTTTAAAAGAGACTAGCGTGTTGTTCTTACCTCCGGTTCCCGGATTCCTTCAGCACCCTTTACTAAGAGAAGCAGACGCTTATCCAAACAGCACTACGAGGAATATGATCTCCCGCCCTTTGCTGCTGGACAATGTCTGCTGAAATTACCTAGTGCAGATGTGTGAAGGACAGGACGAGCCCGCAATTGATAAAGCTAAATATTTATCGTATATAATACCCTTTATGAGGTCTAAGAACACTGTACGCTATCTACGTATGAAGTACCGTAAGGGTACGCACGTTGCGTAACAATCGCTTAGCCGTAGTCGAGACGCTCAAGCGTCACGTTCGCTCACGGCCAAGAGATCACTGGCAGGCACGCTATTGGCTGCTGACTAACGTAATGATTCGCTATAGCGTAGCGGACGCTCGGGACCACGAGGAGATCACCAGCGGCGCTGACGCTCACAATGTTAAACCTTTATATCTAAACCATAAACAATGTAATATGCTGTAAAACCTTAGTGTAGAGATAGGGTGTAGATGCAACCTAGTGTAACCTTATTAACTTAAAAGCTGTTTGAGCGTCACCGACGCTCTGAGAATACTAAACACTATAAGAAATACACAGATACCTGGGCTTAGGGTCCAACGCCTAATATATATATATTTTGAATGATATACTTGCAAAAGAATTAATACAAATACAAATCATACACTACAATATAACATAGACTACCTAACCAGATAACTACACAGGAAATATAATACAATTACTATTTAAGAGAAAATAAGAGAGAAAGAGGAGAAGAGAGAGAGAGAGAGAGAAATTGGCCCACAATAACAAGAAGATCAATATAGTTGCGGAGAAACACTTACGCACAAGGGGAAACGATCGCATGCGCCTCGATATCCAGCTCCCGATTATCAGCAATGAGAACCGTTGAAGAGAGTGAACTGGATATGGTCGGCCTGCCTATTTATGCCCCACACACAATACAATTCAATGGTCTCTACAATCTCATTGTTCATTGGACACAGGAATTCGGCTTCGCATTATAACAAAAGGTCATAGGTTGATTCATACAGGTGGGCTGTGACTGCTTCCAACTGTTCAGGTGGGTGGGATACTGGGTTTCCCGCCGCATGACTAAATAAGAACAAATAATAGTAAATGGACATAAACTTCTTATGTCCATAACTATTCGCACGAGCGATTAATCCGCTCCAAACCAACACCGGAATATTGCTATTTAAATACTCTTCCGATGGGTACCAAACACCACTGTATGACCCCTGTTAGACCCTTCGTACAATACAAAGAGGGATCTCTCTGTTCAGGAACATGCTATGTTAACTAAACTTTCAGAATCTATCAAAGGGACCATGATCTACAAAATACATTATATAGTGAAAATATGTAACGATTGAGTTGCACGCTACGATCACATAAACTCTACCGTAAATACGCATACCGTGCGCCTGCGGGTGCCCGCGACTGTGAGTATGCGCACGTACGGGAGAGCGTACGCATGCGCAGCACGGACCT
Source organism: Pseudophryne corroboree (assembly GCF_028390025.1). Taxonomy (NCBI): domain Eukaryota; kingdom Metazoa; phylum Chordata; class Amphibia; order Anura; family Myobatrachidae; genus Pseudophryne; species Pseudophryne corroboree. The sequence continues at coordinate 372,094,516 of NC_086449.1, forward strand.
GTGTGAGGTGCAAATATGGTAGTGTGCATAGAGATATTTTTCTGACTTTGACACTGGATTTACATAAATTTGTAGTTTAAAAAAAAATGAGGCTAGTGAAGAAAATGAAGTATAAGGCAATGTTGTACAGAGTGCTTCAATATATAGGTAAAGGGAAATTATAAGTGAAAGGAATTTCTATACTAAATCACCACTTATATTTTATAAGGATATAAAGCTCTTTATCTAACAGGCTGAATTAATAATTTTCCATTATGTGTGTGTGTGTGTTCTTTTCGGGACTGTTCCGAAGTCCCACCTGCAGTGTTCCGCGTGGGGGTGGGGGGCAGTTGGAGGCCGTTGCCAGGCAGCGACGGCAGCTACGATGGAAGCGTTTGCAGCGGTGAACGCTAGAAGATTGACAGCAGGAAGGTGTAACTGGGAGGCAACTGATTGTTTTCTGGGAGTGGTGAGGCAAACTCAGGTGTGTCGCAGCGTTTGCAGGGCGGGCGTCTGACGTCAATTCCGGGACCAGACAGGCAGAAGTGATCGCAGTGACTGAGTAAGTCAAGAGCTACTCAGAAACTGCACACACAGTTTTTGTACAGCTCCCCTGCAAAAGCGTTCTCACCCTTGCTAAGCTAAAGTACACTCCCCCATAGGCGGCGACTATCTGATCGCACGGCTGCAAAAAAACTGCTACTGTGCGATCAACTCGGAATGACCCCTATGGTTTTGCCCAACTGCTAACAAATTTGCTGCTGCGATCAACTCTGAATTACCCCCAGTGTACGGTGACCCATGTGCTGGTGTCCAACCATTCCCTTGACCCTTAGCAAGGTCAAAATTTCTATACTACTACTGGTGATCTGCCGCCCATGCACTGCTGTAATAAATAAAGAGTTCAATTTTAGTTTATGGATTACAAAGGAAAATAGGTCGTTTTCTTCTATTTTTTTATTTTACATTTGTATGTCCTACTGAAATGATTGCGCTTAGTGACGGCACTGAAGAATATATATGGCCTGATTCAGATGTGGACACTTTTGCACAGCAGCTGTGCCTAATGTGTCACTGCACTGCTATATTGTGGGCAGGAGGGAAGCATTGTGGTGGTGGGATGGGGGGGGGGGGGGACAGGTGATCATGTCTGGGCCTGATTCCGAGTTATAGGCAATGCTAATATTTATGGAGTTGAGAGATTATTGGGCAATTGCACGTGTCACAGTCACACTGAACATGCACCAAGGCAACTTAGTGATGCCACTCACAGTGATTTTTTCACAAACTGATTGGCAGCCAGCGACTATTTGGAGGAGGTAAGGGGGAGTGATGGGAAAAACGCAGGCATATGACGGCAGTTTTTGGGGCGTGTCTCAGCCTACATCTGCGATCCCTTATGCTAGCGTCTCAGTTCCCGCGGCCATTCTACGCGATCATATAGTAACTCAGGGAGGTGACTGAGGAAGGGTCCGCGCCCACCGTGCCATATCTGTACGCAGCTGCTTGGATCTGCAAAGCGGCCGGTGGGCATCTCCCTACAAGTCCAGGCATCTGTTCCATATGCATATTTTGGCATACTGCTGCACATGGGATTATAGATGCAGTGCATTGGTGTACATGTCTGAGTCTGACCTGTGTGTAGAAGAAAATCAGTTAACTTCTGTAATAAAAAATGTGTTCCTGCTATTCATTATTTATATAGCGCCAGCATGTGTCATTGTGGTCTACAATTGGGAGCATAGTAATAAAACTAGGCTTGGTATAAACAGAGAGACAGAGGTGTAAGAGGGTGCTTGCCTATAAAGCGTGCATAAACAGCTAACATAGTGTGACAAAGGGGTGTGCTATAGAAGACCTATGGTACTGTCATTAGGTCCACCCCCATATGACGCAAAAAAAGGTCAACATACATTTTTAAAAGTTTTTTTTTCAGTCAGTGGAAATGTGTACCCTTGTCTTCAGGCAAGGTCACTTGCTGCGCTAGCCACAAGTCATTGTTCCCAATCAGAGTTCACGTGCATGGTAAATCAAGCAACAGTTTAAAAATATGTGAAACCCCCCCAATTAAACTTGTGCTGACCATATGTGTGTCGACCCGTGTCATGTCAAGATTTTGCCTGTCAAGCTTTTGAACCTGTAACCTTTTGACGGGTGGTCTTCAGTATGCCGGCTGTCGGGATCCCGGCGCACAGTATACCGGCGCCGGAATCCCGACAGCCGGCATACCGACACTTATTCTCCCTCGTGGGGGTCCACGACCCCTCTGGAGGGAGAATAAAATAGTGTGGCGCGCGTAGCACGCCACCGTGCCCGCAGCGTGGTGAGCGCAGCGAGCCCACAAGGGGCTCATTTGCCACACTGTCGGTAAGCCGGCGGACGGGCTCTGGTATGCTGGTCGCCGGGAGCCCGACCGCCGTACCATACTACACCCCTTTTGACCGTGTCATCCTAATGCATGTCGACCATATTGTGTCGGCCTATTGACTGTCTATCCAGTCACTGTCTATACATTGGAACCTGTGACAAAGCAATATCAAGTTTTACTCTCAGCTCTGTACAGATAGGTTTCTCATTGCATATATCTGTACAGATTGTCTCTCTGCAATGTTCTTTGGTTTTGTCAGCTCAGTGAAAGAACAGGTTCCAGCAGGTCCTATACTACTACCGGTGATCTGCCGCCCATGCACTGCTAGACTATTTATTGCTAGACTGAGTCTGCATGTTCAGACAAGCAATTAGTTCCCAAGATACCCACAGGCAAAAGATTTGCTTCCTAATGTTTCTTAAATTCTTTTAGTCGAACGGATAGAATGCAGAGCTGGAGACAGGTCAATATGCAAACCTGAGATGATTATATAGGTTATTATTATTATTATCCTTTATTTATATGGCGCCACAAGGGTTCCGCAGCGCCCAATTACAGAGTACATAAACAAATAAACAGGAAAACAGCAACTTACAGTTGATGACAGTATAGAACAAGTACAGGGTAAATAAACATAGCTGCATCAGCAGATGACACTGAGATAAGTATCAGGTGGCAGAAGACTGCTGGATTTGGTGCAGTTGAAGATTATTAAAGTAAGAAAAAGGATAGGCACATGAGGGAAGAGGGCCCTGCTCGCGAGAGCTTACATTCTAAAGGGGTGCTGCCAAACCATGCCTTCATCCTCAACTCTTTTTTGTGTTAGACAAACCCTTTCCCTATAGGAAACATTTCAATTGACAGGTTTATATTTCTCTGTACAGTAAAATTATAACATAGATCTGTGTAATGATGAATACATCATTGCATTATTACTTGAACTCGTACACAAAATTGTATTACTGCTAAATACAACTCAGGTAAATCCCTGTGGCTGTCTATAGTAACCATATATCGTTTGCAGCAGCATTTCTCCCACTAGGCACATATACCGATGTGTCCTCATACATCTTGCCGTGTCCTCATACATCTTGCCTCAGTACGCCATGTAGCAGGAGATGCCTGGCATGAGTGAGCTGACAGGTCCCGTGCAACTCTGTTAGTGTCGGGCATCTTTGGCACCATCGTCTCTAGTGCACAGAAATCCAGAAGCCAAAAGAATAAAAGCACAAGAACAGCGTGCAAATAGTATACAGATTGATCACTGCACACAGGGCATAATTCAGAGATGGATGCAGCCATCTGCGTTCATCTCTGAATAAACCCCACAGTTAAGGAAATGTGTAGGCTGTTTAAAAGGGAAAAGTACAAGAAAAAAGTTTCCCAAAAAACAGTACAGATCTTAGTGTCTAGACGGAATTCACACAGTTGTATGTGGAACAATGAAAAAATGTGACCCCAGGACAAAAATATTTCATTTTATTCACAGTAAGGATGAAGTCTCAGAAAAACTTAAAAACTATCTTGCTCAAGTAAAGAACAAGTTTAGATGTATTCCAAAAGCACTACATGCAGATAATGGAACACAATGTACCATTCGACAGTGGGCTGAGCTGGGGGACAGGCCGCAGCTGCTGTCAACTCTGTCTCACTGCTGATTGGAGTTAGCAAAACCACGAGGCAAGGAAGCAGGGCTGTCATCCGCTGCCTGGCATGCTCTCTCCTTTCCCTGCTGCTCATGCTCTGCTTCCCGGCACTCTGTGGTGCTGGCGCAGCTCAAGCTACTGGAGCCCCTGTGTGATCCTACCGGCTACGGAGCTGCCACAGGGGATTTGTCTGCTGGGATGGTACAGCTGCTGCTGCTGCTTCCCCTGGTGCACAGCCAGTGTTTCAGGTGAGTGCCTGTGCCGCTTCACATAGTGTTCCCCCTGTGTGATGCCATGATCTCCACTGTCTCCTACTCTCCCCTTTGTCCCCTTCTCTCCCCCTGTGTCCATGTCCCCTACTCTCCCTTCTGTGGCCCCAATATTCCCTCTGTGGCCCCACTCTTTCCCCTGTGGCCCATATTCCCTCCTGTGTCCACCTACTCTCCCCTCTGAAACCCCACTCTCCCCTCTGTAACCCCACTTTCCCCTCTGTGGCCCCAATCTTCCCCCTGTGGCCCCATTCTCCCACCTGTGGCCCCTACTCCCCTCTGTGGCCCTACTCTGCTCCATGTGTCCCCCTCTCCCCCCTGTGGCCCCACTCTCCCCCCACGTCCCTTCATCTCCCCTCTATGGTCCCACGCCAGGGACGTGCAGGCAGGGGAGGCAGTGCCTCCCCTGTCATTCTCCCCTGTCATTAATGATTATCATAATATAAAGAAGATACTTATGACACATATTCTGTGTCATAAGTATATGCTTTATATGATTATAATCATTTTTACAGGTTTGGATCTGTGTTAGAGGCACCGATAGCGGTGCCTCCAGCGGCTAATTACAAAGGGTTGGAAGCGGGGGGCGGACAGGGGGCGGGGCCAAGGAGAGGGCTGTAAAAGCCCATTAAGAAAAGACGTACAGGCGGCACTGGTATGAGTGCCTCAGTGACAGGGGCGTGCTTTCAGCACATATGAAAGCACGCCCCTGTCACTGATGCAAATATGATTGGGCCCCAGATCCTGAGCCCACCCTGGAGTCCAGCCTACTTTCAACAATGTCCGCTCACCAGCCTGCTTTACTCCTTCCTGACTTGACTCCCAGCGGCATAGCCAGGGCGGCGTCAGTGGAGCTCATGGTCCAGCCAGGCACCTCTCTCAGGCAGGGGCGCCGCAGTTCCGCCGGCCAGTAGCTCGGCGGCTGCGGCAGGATGGGAGGCATGAATGAATGCTCTCCCCAGCGATCCCAGGCAAGCAAGGGGGGCCGGAGACCAGACATGGGAGGGGGAGAATCAGCCATGGGGAGACAGGGGAGAAAGGCTGCCATGCGGGGACTCTGCGCGCAGGGGGGGGGGGGGGGGGGGGCGGCGGCGGCGGAGGATTCATTGGCTGACCACTGTCTTCACGTCTATGCTATACCGATACCCGCAACAGGTGCATGGGGGAATATATACTAGTGCTAGCAACGACACTCTCCATTCTGCTGCCTCTAACCGTCCGGAAGCAGCAGCAGTGGCTAGGATGTTAGTGTAACATTTCCCTGCACAGGGCTCCGTGCAGGGCTGACAGGCAGATGTCTCCTCGGCTCTTAGTCGGGACAGCAGGAGCAGCAATTTTGGTGGAGGCTGTAAACTATCTGCCATACAATCCCCTCCTCCCCCTCCTTCCAGGACGGATAAATTAAGTGAGTACAGAGGGCTGGGGAAGGGAGGATATAACATTTGACTGCAGTGGTCATCAGGCTGCATTAAGTTACTGTACATTGTTGGTAGATCTGAAGGAGAGAGAATTGACTGCATAGGAAAGGAAAGAGTTAAACATCTGGTGAGGGGTGGACCTAGCTGTGAGGAAAGTACAGCCTTTTTTGAAGGGGAGGGTTTGATATATATAGGGAAGGTGAGGCCATCTTAGCTCTCTCTTGTGGTGATTTGCCTTGTGGGTGAGTGCTGCATTGCAGAAATTGTTTCTTGCCACATTAATTGTGCAGGTTTATTACACAGCCACTGTGCCCCCCTTTTTGCCTTGATATATCAGAAGTAAGTAGTACCAGAAGCAGCAGCAAGTGTTTGGACATCTGGACTAATAGGACAGTGATTATATCACAGAGAGGTGAGCAGCATGACACACATGCTCACTCACAGACACACATAGACTTGGGCTAGGCAGTGCAGATACTATTTTATTTATTAGATCTGTATTGCTGGGCTGTTTTTACCTTTCATTTTACAGCATCAGTTTCAGGGAGTGAAAATCCAGTGAAGTGAGTGAGACAGTGAGAAGCCTAATGCAGCTGCTGGCTCTATTCTGTCTGTGTCTGACTCCTCCTTCCTGATCAACTAATCTTTGACAAAGCTGTGAACTGAATAAACTATTTCACTTTGAAGATTAGTTGATTTTGAACTAATCTTTCATGAACTACCCATCACTAGCCAGTTTCTACGTCTCCCCTGCTGCCTCCCTTACAGCCGGCGGGGAGCGGCAGCGCGCGGGGGGGGGGGGGGTGTCGTCCCAGGATAGGGCGCGGCAGCATTGAGCCCCACAGAGGTGCCTTACCTGCAGACAGAGAGAGCTCCGGCCTGCGGGGGGAGGGCACGCGCAGGGGGGCCGGTGGCAGGCACAGCAGCGATAGTGAGGGCCAGCAGGCACAGGATAGGATAGATGATTGGCGGGGGGCCACGCCAATTGTGGTCAAGGGGGCCAGCGGATCACCAGCAGGCCAGGCGGGGCATTGGCCGTTGGGTCCCTTATCGGCGCCCGCCGGCCGACGTGCCAGGAGAGGTGCGCCGGCATCTGCGTGGGGCTCCCGCTGGTGCCGGCCGCGACTTTTGGGGAAGTCAGGAGACCTCCAGAGAGTTGGCGTCGGCTCTGTCGACGGTGGTGGCGGCATTGGGCCCATTGGCCGCAGCCGCATCCCCGGGCGCGCACGCAGAAGCGAGGGCGTCCGGTACGCAGCCGGGGTGAGCGGCTCAGCGAATAGCGTGCGCTTTCCGTCTCCTGGGGGCGGCGCTTTTGGGACACTGTTCAGTACGGACGGAGCGCGGACGCGAGGTGGGGATGTCTTTGGCCCGGAGTGCTAGGCAGGCCCCGGGAGTGGTTTCCGGGTCCCGTACTTTGTCCTCTTTTTCAGGTGATCGCGGAGAGGTTGAGGTGGACGTGAGCGATGGGAGTATTTCGAAGTTTCCACACTGGAGGACTCCCAGTCCGAACAGTCGACAGCATCAGGGGAGCTCGGGGAAGAGGAGATGGCAGAGTTCGAGGAGGAAGACGTCGGTTTAGCCACGTTGGAGGATTCCATGTCGGGGCAGTCGGCGGCATCAGGTGAGGTGGTGCAGTCGGTATCGGGTTCCTCCACAAGCTCTAGTCCTCGTAGTTCTTCCTCTTCCTCCTCTTCATCGTCTCTGTTGTCGCAGGCGTCCGAAGTCAGTAGCACGACTAGGGCGAGGAAGCGGGCGACGAAATTCGCCAAGAGGGCAGCGGGCCAGCAGAAGAGGCGTAAGAGACGCAAGCGGCTTAGCGAGGAAACTCGTAGGGCCAAGAAGTGCCGCGATTTGCCCGGTGTCGTGCGCTGCGACTATACTGCTGTAATGCGAGGGCTGCGAGATAGTTGCCGCAGGAAGATTCGCAGGGGGGACTTCGTGGATGTGTTCGTCTTGACGAAGGATGCGAAGAAGGAGTATAAGGCGGCGGTCGCAAAGAAGGGCATCGGGGCTGAGGCATTCCGTACCTTCGATAATTGGCTAGCCGGGTTTTGGGTCTTCGCGGCGTGTTACCTGGAGGACAGGCCGAACGAGCACGTTAACATAATTCGGTACCTGCATCTCGTGCATGACATGCAGCGCACGTCTTCGGGTTCGGAATGGCGTAAGTACGACAAGGAATTCAGGGAAAAGCAGGACGGTTTGCAGGTCATGGATTTTGGGTTCAAGGACGTTGAGGTCTGGCTCAAGGTCACGCGGGCTTCGCAACAGGCTGAGGAGCCCCGGAAGCCGGGGGCGGACGGCGGGTTGGCCAAGCCGGGTTGATCGGCCGTCCGCGCAGGGGGGCGAGCAGCCACAAAAAGAAAATGTTTCGCGTTTAACAACGTGGCGTGTTCCTTCGGCAAACAGTGTCGTTTTCGACACTCATGCCTGCAGCGTGGTGGATCCCACCCAGCCTCCTCCTGCTTAAAAGGCAGTCGGCAGGGTGCCCGGGGTAAGCCAACTTACCCCAGGCCAGCCGCGGGCGGGAGCGCTCCGCAGAGCACCAACACCAATTAAGTTGGAAACTATGGGCCGGTGGTTTGACTGGTATCCGAATAGGGAGGATGCACAATTTTTGTTTTCCGGTTTTCAGTTTGGGTTTCGCTTGCCTGTTGCGAGCGAGGTGTCCGTGCGGGCCCAGCGGAACCTCCAGTCTGCCCGAGCCTTGCCGTTAGTACTGAGGGAGAAAGTGGATAAAGAGGTCAGGTTGGGCAGGATGGAGGGACCGTTCCTATCACCCCCGGTGGATGACTTGGTCATCTCTCCAGTGGGGGTGGTTCCCAAGAAGACTCCAGGCGCTTTCCGGCTCATTCAGCATCTTTCTTACCCGTCGGGGGCGTCGGTCAACGACGCAATACCGCCGGCTCATTGATCGGTGGTGTATCAGTCGTTTGACGAAGCGTTGGAGATGGTCCGCGGTTACGGGACTGGGGCCCTCATGTCTAAGATCGATGTTGAGTCCGTTTTTCGGTTACTGCCATTACATCCGGACTCGTTCCGTTTTATGGGTTTCCGGATCGGAGCGGAGTATTTCATCGACAAATGTTTGCCGATGGGATGTTCCGTTTCATGCTCATTTTTCGAGCGTTTTAGCACGTTTCTACATTGGTGCATGGAGTCTTCGTTAGGGGGTCACGGGGTAGCACATTACCTCGATGACTTCCTGTGCGCGGGTCCGGCAAATTCACCACGGTGCGGCAACTTGCTTTTCAGCATCCGAGCGCTGTTTTTCCACTTCGGCGTTCCGGTAGCCGAGGATGGAACAGAGGGCCCGTCCTCCTGTTTGTCCTGTTTGGGGATTGAGATTGACACGGTGGCAGGATCGTGTCGGCTGCCTCGGGACAAGGTGGTGAAGCTCCGTGATGCTATTTGCCGGTTTGAGGGGTCGCGTAAGGTCACACTGCGGCAGGCGCAGTCCTTGCTGGGCATGTTGAACTTTGCTTGTCGGGTAATCCCGATGGGCAGGGTTTTCTGCCGGAAGCTAAAAAGGGCGACTGCGGGGTGTGTCAGACCACACCATTTTGTCCGTTTGTCCTCGGAGATCAAGAGGGATTTGGCCGTATGGGCCTCGTTCCTAGAGGACTTCTATGGTGGACAGCGCTCGGTTGCAGCTGTTCACCTATGCAGCGGGTGCCTCTGGATTCGGTTGCTATCTGGAGGAATCTTGGTGCGCGGCCTCGTGGCTGGCGGAATGGCATCGCGAAGGTTTAACTAAGGACCTTTTGCTGCTGGAGCTTTTCCCCATTATGGTAGCACTGGAGGTATGGGGCGATCGGCTGGCTCATTGCAGCATCTTGTTTAGATGTGACAATCTGGGCGTGGTGCATGCGATAAATAACCAGAGGGCGAAGTCGCTGGTCGTTCTGCGGGTGCTGGGGCAGTTGCTGTTGACATACCTTCGTCGGAACGTGTGATTCCGCGCGCAGCACGTGCCGGGGCTAGAGAACGGAATTGCTGACGCGTTATCACGAGGGCAGTGGGAAAGATTTTGTTCGTTGGCACCCGAGGCCGACGAGCATGGTTTTCATTGTCCCGGTTATGTTTGGCAGGTGATCGGGCCGGACTGGAGGGTCTAGCGTTGCGGTCAGTCGCGCCAACCACGCTTAAGGCTTACAGGCAAGCTTGGAGCGAATGGGAGGAGTTTGTGCAAGGATGAAATTCGCAAGTTAAGAGCGGGCATCGGATTATGCTTTCTTTTATTTGGCAGCTGTTTGTTTCGGGTAGGTCCAGAGCGGTGGTATCCCGATACTTGGCTGGGATTTAGTTTTCAGTAAAATAAAGGGCGTCACCGACGTGACTAAGAGTGGGATTCTGCTGACGACAATGAAAGGATGGGCGCGAGTCGCGACGACGCCGCCTGACAGGAGGCGGCCCATTGATGCGGCCTTGTTGCCGGCTGTTATCAGGGCGGTAGGAGGTGTCGCATCGTCCAGGTTTGAGTCGCTGTTGTTCAGTTTGGCTTTCTCAATGGCTTACCACGGAGCCTTTAGGGTTTCGGAATTGGTGGCGCCTTCTAAGTGAGCAGATTCGCGCATGCTGGTCGAGGACGTGGTGGTGGGTGAGAGGTCCTTGCTTTGCGGATGGCGTCGCTCTAAGACGGACCAAGTGGGGAGAGGTCGTTGGGTCACCTTGGTTCCGGCACTGGATGGGAGCATTTGCCCAGTAAGTGTGGCAGGGTAGTATGCGGCAGTACGGCCCGGCGGTCGGGGGTCATGGCTGCTGCATGATGACGGGCTGCCGGTGACGTAGTATCAATTTCATTGGATGCTGGGTCGCTGTCTTGCGAGCTTGGGCCTTCCACCCGCTGCGTTCGGGACGCATTCCTTCTGCATAGGGGCTGCGGCGGCGGGATTTTCCATGGACGAGGTCCAGGCGGTGGGGCGGTGGAAGTCGTCAAGTTACAGACGATATATTCGCCCCGTTGCATGAGATGTTGGCTCGCGCGTAGTTTTTTGTTTAATTACAGTTGTTCAGTCATGTTGTACAGTTCAGTACGTTATGGTGTTGTGCGTGTGTTTGTCTTCCCCCCTTTTAGCCTACTCAGGGATTAGCTACTCGCCGTTGCGGGCATGAGCCGGCAGCGGGGGTCTGGAGTTATTTTGCGATTTTTTTGCCTGACTTGACGGACTGAATTCTAATCCACAATTCGGCTAATCTGTTCTAATCAGAGTCCCTCAGCAGGTCTTTACGCTTTCACCTCCAGCTGAGTTATTACATGTTTTACCCATTTTTTACCCCCCCCCCTTTTTTGTTTATTTCTTAATTTTGTTTTCATCTTTCCCATTTGTGTGTTCATGTTCTGCTTCAAATTGGCTGGAAGCTCGTGCAGATCGGCTAGGCCGGGACTGCTGCAATATACGGAAACAAAATTTTTCTTTTTGGCAGATCCTTCAGGTTAATGCAGTAAATTAAACAATGGTATAGATGATTAGTAACCACTTTTACCCCCTTTTCCTCCTCTTCAGGTTGGTTGGAAGATGACTTGCCTATTTGGGTGGTTGGCCACTCTTATGTGTATTGGGCCGCCCAGTTTTGGCCTCGGAGGGGGCGCAGATGTTTCCTAGGGCTCGAGGAGTTCGTTGGCTTGGTTGGCAAGGGATGATGTGGACGGAGTTGAGAAGTAGACTAGTGAGTCAGGCCAGCAAGCATGGAGTCCCTAAGGTGTTGGTTGTCCATTTAGGTGGCAACGACCTGGGGAAGAGGACTTCTTTGGAGATGCGGTGGGCCATGATACAGGATCTGGCAAGTTTGGCCGCAGCATGGACCAATTGTGTATTGGTATTCTCCTTGATGGTGCCAAGGTTGAGTTGGCAAGGTGTGGCGGACGGTCGCGAAATTGAGGAGGCCAGGCAGAAGGTGAATGGGGCGGTGGCGAAGTGGGTGTTGTCCCACGGAGGCCAAGTGGTTCGCCACCCTAGGATTCGGTTCAGAGACAGTCACCTTTTTCGGCCTGATGGTATGCATCTATCCAGTGAGGGGATGATGCTTTTCCTGGAGGATCTGTTCCTAGTGTTGCAGGAGTTAGGGTGAGGTTATGGTGGCGGTGCGAAGACTTTGGGGATGAGTCTTTCGCTGTTGGCGGAAAAGAACGGCAGTTTTGTATTTGTATGGTAAACTGTAGTGTTTTACAGTTTGGTGTGGTTTAGGTGCAGTCACCTCCATCGACTTATTGGCCGCTTGACCACCCGTCTGGGAAGGCAGCGGCAGGGCACCCAGGAGCGGTGGGTAGTCACTGTGGGGGTTGAGTTGTCACCTATTACCGGTTTGTGATAGTTGTAGTAAAATTAGGATCGTTTCGAATTTTTGTAATTTAAGGTTAATTTAGGTTAATAGAGCCGTTCTTTTTGCTGCCACCATATGCCGGCTGGATCGGCATCTTAATAAAATTTTCTATTACAGGTTTGCTATTGGTTAGGGTCAAATAAATAGCTAGCAATTTTTCTGCCAAAATTCAAGTCTCTGTGTCTTTATTTCTGGTTTTGAAGGTAATGAATGCTTTACTTTAAAAGAAGGGGGTCCACCAAATATCACTAGGATGTTTAGGAGAGAGAATTGACTGCATAGGAAAGGAAAGAGTTAAACATCTGGTGAGGGGTGGACCTAGCTGTGAGGAAAGTACAGCCTTTTTTGAAGGGGAGGGTTTGATATATATAGGGAAGGTGAGGCCATCTTAGCTCTCTCTTGTGGTGATTTGCCTTCCCACCCTCCCGCCCCTGTGGTCAGAAATTCTGGCACGTTGTGCCTTGGCGTTAAGTTGTTGGCTGGTTTTATCGTTGGCTATTTATTGGCGGAAAAGAACGGCAGTTTTGTATTTGTATGGTAAACTGTAGTGTTTTACAGTTTGGTGTGGTTTAGGTGCACTCACCTCCATCGACTTATTGGCCGCTTGACCACCCGTCCGGGAAGGCAGCGGCAGGGCACCCAGGAGCGGTGGGTAGTCACTGTGGGGGTTGAGTTGTCACCTATTACCGGTTTGTGATAGTTGTAGTAAAATTAGGATCGTTTCGAATTTTTAGTAATTTAAGGTTAATTTAGGTTAATGAGCCGTTCTTTTTGCTGCCACCATATGCCGGCTGGATCGGCATCTTAATAACATTTTCTATTACAGGTTTGCTATTGGTTAGGGTCAAATAAATAGCTAGCAATTTTTCTGCCAAAATTCAAGTCTCTGTGTCTTTATTTCTGGTTTTGAAGGTAATGAATGCTTTACTTTAAAAGAAGGGGGTCCACCAAATATCACTAGGATGTTTAGTATCTCTCCCCATGCCCTTATTTCTCTCTCTCCATGCCCCCCCCCCTCACTCCATGCCTCTATCTTTCTCTCACCACACTCCCCCTTACCATGTCACCCTTGCGTGTGCGTGTGTGTAATATATATATATATATATATATATATATATATTCACATATCTGGAAACCCCCCCTTAAAAATCCTGCGTTTAGGGAGATACAGGGGGGAGGCAGATGCTCCTAATTGGCTGCCGGTCCGCAGCAGATATGAAATAGTAGCACCTCAGTCATAGGAGCCGCAGTGCTGCCGACCACAGCCTCCTCCTCCTTGCACCACCGCCGCCCTCTGCCTCCTCCTCACTACACCGCCACTACCCTCATCCGCACCCCGCCGTCGCCCTCAGTTCTTCTCTGCACCAGGCCGACCACAGCCTCCTCATCCACCGCACCGCAGACCACAGCATCCTCAGCACCGCCGCTGCTAAAAAGGTAATCTTACCCTGCTGCCTTTCTCCCTAGTCCCTACTGTATCCCCTTGCTGTCCCTCTCTCTGTCACTCTCCCTGTCCCTATGTCCCTGCTGTCATTGTCCCTGTCCCTATGTCCTTGCTGTCACTTTCCCCGTCCCTCTGTTACTCTCCCTGTCCCTATGTCCCTGCTGTCACTTTCCCTCTCTCTCTTCCTGTACCTGCTGTCACTCTCCCTGAATTTCGTCTCATTCAGGGTGCTATAATGTGAATTTCGGTTCATACCGTGTGGTAAAATCTGAATTTCGACTCATACCGTGTGCTGTAATGTGAATTAAAGCTCATACTGTGTGCTGTAATGTGAATTTCAGCTCATACTGTGTGCTGTAATGTGAATTTCGGCTCATACTGTGTGGTAAAATATGAATTTCGGCTCATACCGGGTGCTATAGTGTGAATTTCGGCTCATACCGGGTGCTATAGTGTGAATTTCGGCTCATACCGGGTGCTATAGTGTGAATTTCGGCTCATACTGGGTGCTGTAATGTGAATTTCGTCTCATACCGTGTGCTGTAATGTGAATTTCGGCTCATACCGTGTGCTGTAATGTGAATTTCGGCTCATACCGTGTGCTGTAATGTGAATTTCGGCTCATACCGTGTGCTGTAATGTGAATTTCAGCTCATACCGTGTGCTATAATGTGAATTTCGGCTCATACTGTGTGGTAAAATATTAATTTCGGCTCATACTGGGTGCTATAATGTGAATTTCGGCTCATACCGTGTGCTGTAATGTGAATTTTGGCTCATACTGTGTGGTATCAAGTGAAAGGGGCGCCAGTACTAGATAGTATAAGGGATCCTACTACACTGAAGGACACACCCCTGTTTGAGTGACCACACCCCCTTTTCCGGAGGCGCGCGTGTAATTGCAACCTTCACTTTTCCATACCCCCACTTCAAAATTTCCACTTTGACCACTGTATGTATGTATATGTATGTGTATGTGTGTATATATATATATATGTGTATATATATATATATATATATAAAATCTCAGTGCCTCCCCAGCCAATGACCTCACCGCACGTCACTGTCCCACGCTAACCCCATACTGTTTTTTCTTAATATATGCCTGGTGTAACATGTATAAGGGGCTCTGCTGTTTGGCATAATGTGTATAAGGGGCTCTGCTGTCTGGCGTAATGTGTATAAGTGCCCTGCTGTCTGGTAAAATGTGTATAAGGGGCTCTGCTGTCTGGCATAATGTGTATAAGGGGCTCTGCTGCCTGGTGTAACCTGTATAAGGTTCTTTGTTGTCTTGTGTAATGTGTAAAAGGGGCTCTGCTGTCTGGCATAATGTGTATAAGGGGCTCTGCTGAAAGACAGTGAAGAGAGGGAGGTTTGCAGACTGAGAGAAACAGAATTAAAGGGGCACGCTGAGAGACACGGAGTGAAGGAGGGAGCAGGCTGAGAGACACAGAGTGAAGGGGGCAGACAGAGAGACAGTGAACGGGGGGCTGGCTGAGAGACACCTTTAAAGGGGGCAGGCTGATGTCTTGGACCGATCACTCACCACTGCGGGTTCTGGGGTTCGTCCATTGCCAGCACCGTTTGCTCGCGGTGCTGTACGGATGTGTGGGGACGCGGTGTGGTCAGCGGCAGAGGTGATGCAGGTTCTGGGAGCCGGGAGTGCGGGGACAGAATGGCCAAAGGCGCCTCTGTGTGTCTGTAGTATAGGAGGTGGCCATGTTGGAGACCAAATGAGCACTTGTGAAACACCATGGAAATTCTTTCATGGGGTGAATCTTGTACCAAGGACTGTTTAACTTCAGTTAAACCCCTCCGGTCAGTTGGTCTTCCTGAGTTACCTTCAGTCTATCAATCTTTTGTGGATGTCTTCAGTAAACAAGCGGCTGACTCCTTACCCCCTCATCGCGAATGGGACTGCCCAATCGATTTGGTGCCGGGCAAAACACCTCCTAGGGGGCAAATTTATCCGCTGTCCATTGCGGAGACTCAAGCTATGTCTGACTATATACAAGAGAATTTATCCAAAGATTTATTAGACCATCTTCTTCACCTTAAGAAGAGAGATGGTGGCTTACGACCATGCATAGATTATCGCGGACTTAATGAGATCACTGTGAAGAACAGGTACCCACTGCCATTAATTTCAGGAATTATTCGACCGGGTAAAAAGAGCTGCAATGTTTACGAAATTAGATCTTCAAGGAGCCTACAATTTAATTCGTATCCGTGCAGGGGATGCATGGAAGACTGCCTTTAATACCCGGGATGGGCATTACGAATACCTTGTAATGCCTTTTGGTCTTTGTAATGCTCCTGCAGTTTTCCAAAGCTATGTGAACAAACTTTTTCGAGATCTTCTCTACAAGTGTTTAGTAGTGTACTTGGATGATATAATATTCTCCAAGGACCTGAAGTCTCACTGTCTCCATGTTAAAGAGGTACTAACCCGCCTGAGGAAAAATTATTGTAAGTTGGAGAAGTGCACATTTGAAGTATCTTCTATACCGTTCCTTGGTTATATTATTTCTGGAGCAGAGCTATGTATGGATCCTGTAAAGGTACAAGCTATACGAGACTGGTCCACTCCTACGACTCTCAAGGGGATTCAGCGATTCCTTGGCTTTGCTAATTTTTATAGGAAATTCATTAAGAATTACTCTACGTTGGCCGCTCCCATCACAGCCCTGACTCACAAGGGAGCAAATCCTTCGAACTGGTCTACTGAAGCAATCAAAGCCTTCTCTGATTTGAAGCAAGCCTTTGTGTCAGCTCCCATTCTTCGACAGACGGATTTGAACCGTCCCTTTCAAGTGGAGGTAGACGCATCTATGGAAGTAGTGGGAGCTGTGTTGTCACAAGTCTTTGAATATAGAAAAGTCCATCCCTGTGGATATTTCTCCCGTAAGTTTCTACCAGCTGAACGTAATTATGCTATTGGGAAGCAGGAATTACTTGCCATCAAATTGGCATTTGAGGAGTGGAGATACCTTCTAGAGGGAGCACAACACCCCATCACAGTATATACTGATCATAAGAATCTTCTTTATCTGCAGTCGGCTTAGTGTTTGAATCAACGACAAGCTCGATGGGCTCTTTTCTTCACCCAATTTAATTTTAAGCTCACCTATCGTCCAGGGTCTCAAAACAAAAAAGCAGATGCCCTTTTTCGGTCCTTCAATTCTTCAGAATCAAATGATACTACCATGAATCAAGCCATTGTGAGTCCTATGTCCTTTTTAACGACTCGAACTTCTCCGGTCCCGGTTCCTCCGCCTGGCAAAACCTTTGTCGCCACAAATCTTCAAAAAAAGACTACTTACTTGGGCTCACTCTTCATCCTTCATGGGTCATCCTGGGGTCCTAAAGACTCTCAAATTTATTTAACAGTCTTACTGGTGGCCACGTTTTAAAGCCGATGTTCAAGAGTTTATAGCAGCATGTCCTAAATGTGCCCAACATAAGAGTCCAAGGGGTCTCCTCCAGGTTTGCTGCATCTGTTATCTATACCCAAACAACCATGGACTCATATCTCAATGGATTTCTTGACCGATTTACCCCCATCAAAAGGGCGAAATACCATTTGGGTGATAGTGGATCGATTTTCGAAAATGGCGCATTTCATCAGCTCCTTCACTAGCCAGATTATTCATTACTGAGATCTTTAAATTGCATGGCCTTCCTCAAGAGATAATCTCTAATTGGGGAACACATTTCGTAGCCAAGTTTTGGAGGTCGCTTTGTTCATCTTTAAACATTAAGTTGAATTTTTCTTCGGCATATCATCCCCAGACAGATGGACAAACTGAGAGAGTAAATCAAGATCTTGAAACCTTTCTCCGGTTATACATATCTTCCTCACAGGATGATTGGATTGACTACCTTCCATTGGCAGAATTCGCTCATAATAATCTCTTTCATTCATCTTCAGAATCTACACCGTTTTATACTAACTTTGGTTATCATCCTCGTGTGCCAGAGTTCCATCCGTTGCCAGCTAAAGAGGTTCCAGCAGCAGATCAAGTGCTTCAACGTTTGTCTAAAATCTGGAGTTCTGTGCGCAAGTCGTTGATTAAATCCTCTGCTCGTTATAAATCTTTTGCAGATAGAAAACGTAAGGATGTACCAAACTACAAGTTAGGAGACCAAGTTTGGATTTATACTCGCAATCTTAAATTCAAAGTTCCTTCTAAGAAGATTGCTCCCAAGTTTATTGGTCCATTTCCATAGAAAAGGTACTCAATCCCGTGGCATGCAAAGTCAAGTTGCCACCTTCTTTGAAAATTCCTAACGCCTTTCATACATCGTTGCTGAAACCTTTGATTCTCAATAAATGTCGTACTGTCCTGACCAAACCTCCTAAAGTTCACTCTTTGCAGGATGAGGAATTTGAGGTTAAGGAGATTGTAGACTCACGTCGTCGATATGGATGTCTGCAGTTTCTTGATTGGAAGGGTTATGGTCCGGAGGAGAGGTCCTGGGTTTTTGCCGAAGATGTTCATGCTCCAAGACTTGTACAAAAATTCTACTCCAAGAATCCTGACAAAGTTCAAAGGTGTCCGGAGTCCTCCCTTAAAGGGGGTACTGTCACGAACCGATCACTCACTACTGCGTGTTCTGGGGTCTGCCCGTTGCCGGCACGGTTGCTCGCGGTGCTGTGCGGCCATGTGGGGATGCATTGTGGTCAGCGGCATGGTTCTGGGAGCCGGGAGTGCCGGGACAGAATGGCCGAAGGTGCCGCTGTGTGTCTGTAGTATAGGAGGTGGCCATGTTGGAGACCACATGAGCACTTGTGAAACACCTGTGGGTAAGTGTTAGCCAATCCCGTGCTTGTGCTGCCTTTAAGTAGGCTGGGATTATGTTACTCTGAGCCAGTGCTTTGTTGTATCTACTCTATGCCTTAGCTCTGTACTCTCTCTCTGTGATATCCTGTGTGGTTCCAGTGGTCCTGATATTGCCTCCGCTCCCAGAGGTCTGCCTGCAGCCATTTCCGCAAGAGAACCACCAGCTCCCTGCTGTGCTGTTAGTTAATCGCTCTCCAAGTGGCAACAAGTGGATTCCTGGAGTCCTGTGAGAGGTTTCCCTGTTTGTTCAGTGACTGCCTGCTGTAATCACAGAGTCTGTGGAAATTTCTACTTACTCCTGGTTCTCGTTCTCTCACTATCCAGTTTAACTCATTCTTCACCATTTTCGTCTGCTGCAGCTCTTCGCAGTGCTTCAAAGTATTATCTTCACAAACCTACAAGTATTCCATTCAGTATTGTAACTTCATTGTTGCTTCATTCAAGGACAATTCTTCACAGCCTTCCAGTTTAACTTTTAAGCTTCAGTACAAGTCTCTACAGCAGGCATGTCCAAACTGTGGCCCTCCAGCTGTTGTGAAACTACATATCCCAGCATTCCCCTACACAGTTTTGCTGTCAAAGAATGCTAAAGCTGTGTCAGGGCATGCTGGGATGTGTAGTTTCTCAACAGCTGGAGGGCCGCAGTTTGGACATGCCTGCTCTACAGTTATTCATTTATGTCTCCAATATCCATTTAACACTCCTTACAGTTTGGCACCAATCATTGCTTCATTTGGACAATTCTGCATTCATTCTCACGCCTGTTTAAACTCAGTTGTATGAACATTTCTTCAATGCATCTATAATACTGTTCCAGCTTATCATTATGCCATTCATTGCAGTACGTCAGTTTACATACGGTGACTATTGATTGTCATTTAACTCATTATTGGAATCGTTGTCTTTTAATAAATATATGAAACAGAACTTTCTTCATTCTCCCTGTTTTCACCATACTCCAGCACCTACACCTTCGGTTGGTCCAGGGTTAACGGATTCACAAAAGCAGTCAGCCCTGACAGCTGAGAGTAGCAGGAGGGAAATTTCTTCAGAGGTTGTAACAAACTACCATATAGGTAAGGTGCGTTTGGAATGGTGAGGAATTTTCCCAGAGTGACAAGAAATGGATGGCGTGTCATGTTGACATATGCCATTTGACATGTCCATGCCCCTTATGGCACGTGGCCAATCCCATGTTTTTGTGTGTGCCACAGTAATACTAAGAATTTTTTAAAGGGACCAGTGACCAGCCAGTACCACAGTATGTTCTAGAAGCATGACACAATTTGGTCTGTGTCAGATATCGGCTGATTGATCACATTCCCCCCTCAACAGCATGAGGGGAGGGAATCGTGGATCAGCTTTACTTAAATGAGAATCCAGCTGGATTCAGCGTTTAGATAGCATCAGCCCTAAGGGTCTGAATGAAATGATACCTTTATCTTGGTTTACTTAACTATATACATTCTACAGCTTCGTATTTAAAAAGTGTGGTTTATTACATTCATCTATGGATACCACAATGGACTTTTGCTCGCTATATATGCTCAGTGTTCCTGATACATTAATACGGTGAAACACATATTTGTGCAATTCTATACTACTTGATTTTTCCCAGATGGGTTATGTTTACTGTTTTCTTTCCATGTACACATTTGTATGGTTCTTTGATTACTGTTCTGCCCTGTAACGTGTTTTGGTTAATAAAATGTAAATTTCAAAAGTGTTGTTTATTCGGGTTAACATTTTCATTAGGTTAGTATCTGCTGGCTAGATATGATATTTGCTCTATATCTTTTCATAGTTACTGCATACAATAGTAATGTTCATTATGCCTATGCATTTGCTAATTATGACAATATGTATCTCTTAGTAATGTTTCTTTCAGTGTAACATGTTTTCTTTTTTTATATGTGTATTATTATATTCTCTATACCTTGTATCTTTCCCCAGTGTCTGTATTTTACACTGCACCTGGGTTGTCATGGTGAAGGGACTCCTTGGCATACCTTGTGCAGCGATGATGTCATCTTTGGGCGCCACGGCCGGGTAGCGGGAATCGGCCAGCGTGTATTCACAAGCACAGTGGTGGGTATATAAGGTAAGATGTCACATTTTGTTTATTGCTGCTTCCTGATGAAGACAATTTACAGTTGAAACATTGATACCGAACCTCGTGGTGGAGTTTCTTTATTTCCGAATGCCATGAGTGCCGCATCACTGTCTGGCCCAGATTTATCAAGCCTTGGAGAGTGATAAATTGCATGGTGATAAAGTACCAACCAATCAGCTCCTGTCATTTTTCAAACACAGCCTGTAACATGGCAGTTAGGAGGTGATTGGCCTGTACTTTATCACTGTGCAGTTTATCAATCTCCAAGGCTTGATATATAAATGCGAAAGCACTCACTCACTCACTCACTCACTCATCACTACTTCTCTTACTCAGGGGCTGGCTGGCAACTTTTAGCCTGGGGGGCAGGTCCAGAGCACTGGCCCATAAGTAATGGTGCCAACTTAAATGGAGGTTTTTTTCTTTAAAAAATATTTATTAATAAAAACAAATAGGCCTGGTGTAAATTATCCCAAAGATACTTTATTATACATTTGTCAGTGTGGCCGTGGCTTTAGCAGAGCTGTGTAGTGCAGGGGTGGCCAACTAGTCAGTGGCAAAGAGCCAGTAAAGACCTGTAGTGAAGGGTAAGAGCCATATCATGCACGCGCCGAAGGTGCGTGAGCAAAAATGGAGGCATGACATAGTTGTCACAAAGCCACACCCCATTTTTATGCGCACACCTTTTCGGTTTGACGTTTGTAGGAGTATGACCTTGTTTCATAACCCCATTTTTAGTCATATTGTACAGTGCCACAAACAAATAAAGCCCCTATACAGTGCCACATACATATAAAAACACCAAAAAATGGGTGCCTCCACAGTGCCAAATACATATATGCCCCCACAGTGCCAAATACATATATGCTCTCACAGTGCCAGATACATATATGTCCCCACAGTGCCAGATACATATATTCCTCCACCGTGCCAGATACATATATGCCTCCACAGTGCCAGATACATACATGTCCCCACAGTGCCAGATATGCCCCCACTGCCACATACACATCTCCCCAGTGCCAGATATGCTCCCAGTGTAAGATACACATGTCCCCCCAGTGCCACATATGCCCCCAGTGCCAGATACACATGTCCCCCCAGTGCCAGATATGCCCCCAGTGCCAGATACACATGTCCCCCCAGTGCCAGATATGCCCCCAGTGCCAAATATGCCCCCACTGTCAGCTACACGTCTCCCCAGTGCCAGATATGCCCCCACTGCTAGCTACACGTCTCCCCAGCGCCAGATATGCCCCCAGTGCCAGAAAACACATGTGCCCCAGTGCCAGATATTCCCCCAGTGCCAGATACACGTCCCCCCAGTGCCAGATATGCCTCCAGTGTAAGATACTCATGTCCCCCCAGTGCCAGATATGCCCCCAGTGCCATATACACGTCCCCCAGTGCCAGATATGCCCCCAGTGTAAGATACACATGTCCCCACACTGCGCCCCCCCCCCCCCCAAGTGCTGCTCACTGCCGCCATACTGCTCTGCTCAGTCTGCTGCTTGTGAGAGGAGGTAAGCGCAGCATGCCAATCAGAGTTCGCGGACCAGCAGCTAAGACTCCTGATTGGCTGCTGGTCCACGAGTTCTGATTGGTTCACGGCCCGGCACCGGGCACTGCAGACTAGGGCAGCGGGAGGCACCACGGGAGCTTACGAGCCGCATGCGGAGATAGAAAGAGCCGTGGGTTGGCCACCGCTGGTGTAGTGGAAGGTGGCGGCTGGCCAGTGACCCTTGGCAGTAGCGTGGCCCGGGAGGGCACATTGCACCCTGCCCCCCGGGCCTGCCCGCCTCTACAACTTCCCGATATGTTAGGAAGATGAAATTCAACATAGGTATTCTTCAGGTGGGAAAAAGGAAAACTACAGTATATATATATATATATATATATATATATATATATATGGAGACTCTGAAGTGTTGTGCACCTCTGACATATACATAGACATCAATTGACACAAATACTGCACACACACACACACACACACACACACACACACACACACACACACACACACACACACACACACCCACACCCTACATGCATACAGCAAACACATATCCACCCTACTTCACCTCTCCCCCCAATTAACAGAAAGCACAGCAATAGGGGCAGTATGTATCGTACCTCACCCAGCCAGCATTATTTATAGACTTCCGACTCCCGGCTGCTGCAGAGTTAGTGGGAGACGGAGGGCAAGAGACAGTCACTGTCTCACTGGTTCAGCCTCCACTTCACCGCTACCCCGCCACGGCGCGCCTCACCCAGCTCAGTCACACAGCTTCAAGTTTACACGAGAAGTGCCTGAGAGGTCGGCGCATTGCCGCTGTGGCTCTCCCTACTTGCGGGCAGCAGCAGCCTCTCAGTGCAGCCACATTATAGATAGTGCCTGCCACCGCATAAAAAAAAAAAATTGTTCAGCAGCGCTGACTGTTCGGCTGCCATGGGGGGGGGGGGGTTCTAGGTACTCAGAAACCCACCCCTGCGTAATGTAAAGCGCAATGGAATATACTACACTATATAAGAAACTGAGAATAATTGACCATATGTAAGCATAGCTGCCAGAGCTGTAACTAGGCATTTTGGTACCCTGTGCCAGAAAGAGAATTAGTGCCCCCAAGTTTAAAATAGGTACATTGCCGCGAAAAATGCAGAGGCGTGGCTTCATGGGGAAGAAATAGTACCAATTCAAATTACACTGCACAGTGATGTCCATTAGTCACATTACACTGCACAGAAGTACCCGTTATATACGTTACTCCACAGTAGAGCCCCTGGGCCCTTATACACATTACGCCTGGTAGAGCCCCCTGGGCCCTTATACACATTACGCCAGGTAAAATGTGTGTGTTCTCCATCCGTCCAGCCATCTTCCACTCCCAGGCCAATAGCGCTGCACCGCGCAACGGACTCCTGCAACATCTGCCAGTACACTGCTCTTCCCACAGGGCTGCACAGGGTAAGCCTCTCTCACTACGCAGCACTGCCTACTGTCACCTACACAGCAGCCATCGCTGCACCTTTCCCCGTATACAGACACTACAAATCAGAGTAAGTGCAGACGGCGCACCCGCACGAAAACTTCTCTGTGTGTGACGCACCATCTGTACTATACTAGTTAAGACCCTGATAGCTGCTAGCAGTGTCGGACTGGGGAATGAAGGGCCCACCGTGGGGATGCTGTTGTAGGGCCCCATGCTTAAGGGTGTGGCCAGCCACCATAGAGGTTTGGCTAACCATTACAGAGTACATGTTCTGTGCCCCTTAGTAAATATATAATAAACCATGTTCTTATGACGTATAATATAACATATGTATAATGCATAATTCATGTGCACTAGGATAGAGACTGGAACCTGATCACTAGAGGAGAAGGAGGGCCCACAGGTAGTGGGGCCTACCGGTGGGTTCCCCTGTTCCCCTGTGGGCCAGTCCGACTGTGGCTGCTAGGCTTTCTACAACAGAACCTGAATCAGGCCATTTGTGATCATTTACAAAATAGACCTCCAACGGTCCAACTGCCCATCACCCCCTAAGAACCAGACACTGAGCCACAACGCTAAGCAGCTCCTTAAGTGTGGCTTTACTTCTGCCATGCCTAAGGAAGCCGAGAGCTGCTCTGTATGCAGCAAAGAGGAGCAGCTGCAGCGCTATCCAGAGAAACTGGAGTGCAAGGCTGAAAAGGGATCAGAAGGAATGGAACCTGACACATCAGGCACAGTAGTGTGCTCCAGTAGCAATAGGGGCCACTGTGTAGCTTAATGGGGTTACAGTATGACATAATGGGGGCACTGTGTAACATATCTGGGCATTGTGTGTGGCATAATGAGGGCGCTGTGTGACATGCATGTGTATTGTGCGTGTGAAAATGGGGATACGGTGTGGCATAATGGGGCACTGTGTTTTGCATAGTGTGGCACTAAGGTTCAAAAAGGATTGAGATTACCTTAAGGATAAAAAAAAGTAGCAGACTAGATGGGCCAAGTGGTTCTTATCTGCCGTCAAATTCTATGTTTCTATGTTTCAGTGTGGTATAATGTGCTGCGTTTAGATGGCATTTCAGGGAGAGGGCACCAGCTAAAATGTTGCCTGGAACACAAATTTGGTCAGGGCTGTTCCTACTCGGAGAAGAGATTATTGTAGGTAAGTATGAGTGTACTCTATCTCTGTTCTCTACATACAAGGGTGGTTCAATAAATAAGGTAATAAGACCTCTCATTGTGTAAATTTATTACGCTCTATATTATATGGCAGCCACTAATGCACTCCATTATGTGGCAGTCACTTATGCTGTCTGTATTATTTGGCAGTCACTGATACGCTCTATATTATATAATGGTTAGTGATAGTCTCTATTTTATGTTGGTCACTGATGCTCTCTGTATTATATGGCTGTCACTAATGTGCTCTATGGGGGTCATTACGACCCGATCGCTCGCTGCAGAGTGTGCTGGCTGTGAAGACACAATAATGCTGACAACGTCACTTTACTCACAGACTCAGAGCTCCTTACTGTACTTTCTTGGTCAATGGCTTAGGAGCAGCTCCCACTCGTAGCCTAAATTTTCAGAGCTTGGTACTTGGTACATGCCATAATTTTGCCTTTCTGAACAAAAATGAGGGCATGCAGCTGCATATATCGCTAATATATGCTGCCGTCACCCCTTTATAATGTACATTTAAAGGAATGTTAATTTTTGCAGGAATTCTGTAAAATATTGATAATAAATAGGCCCCTAACACTGTAACTCTCACAAAGAAACTCTAAATAAAGACAACTAAGAAACACCCTTACGGTCATGACTTACAACATTTAACACATAGGTTGAACTAGACTAGACATTGATAGTATATAGGGGGTAATTCCAAGTTGATCGCAGCAGGAAATTTTTTAGCAGTTGGGCAAAACCATGTGCACTGCAGGGGGGGGCAGATATAACATTTGCAGAGAGAGTTAGATTTGGGTGGGTTATTTTGTTTCTGTGCAGGGTAAATACTGGCTGCTTTATTTTTACACTGCAATTTAGCTTGCAGATTGAACTCACCACACCCAAATCTAACTCTCTCTGCAAATGTTGTATCTGCCCCCCTGCAGTGCACATGGTTTTGCCCAACTGCTAAAAATTTTCCTGCTGCGATCAACTTGGAATTACCCCCACAGTCAAAATATAATAGCAGGCAGCCCGTAAGTTATATTTGGCCAAAATACTATCCCTCTTTATATGCAGGCATTAGTAAATGGAATCCCATGGTGTACAGGCACAAATATATAGTAAAGGTAATGAAAATATTTTCTACCAAATGCTGTCTGGCATCCCTCACACCTCGCCAGGACCCTATGTCACTGCTGTTAAGGTGGCTGAAGATTATTTTTGCGGTGTCCATCTCACAAGGCCTTTTGTTTTCTCTGATGACTGCTGATGATAGGTGTATAATCACCATTACCATTGGGATACAAGCAACTAGGACCAGTGCTATCTTTATGAGAACCAGTTGCCTAGGGGGACAAATAAAACATAGCATAATATTACTCATCTAGTGTTTTAATTGTCCCCACATGAAGCGCCAACAGCTGTCATGGAGAAAAAGCAGCCAGCAGCTTCTTATCTGTGAGGCAGCCAGCTGCTCCTCCTCCATTTCTGTGATAGGTTGAGAGTGTGTGATGTCACAGCTAACCACCACACTCCCAATGAGGAGTGGAGGATGCCTCCCCCACCTTCCACCTGCTAATATAAGAAACAGCAGGGGTAAGGGCACAATGTAGGAGGAGATGGCCAGCTAAGAAGCAGAGGGATGTCAACCAGAGCTTGCACAGGCACTGCTAACAATCAATACTTAGCCAATGTTTGCTGTGACAATAAACTATTTTAATATTTCATACTTTATTTAATTGCTTAAAAAAAGTTTGTAACAAATAATTAACAATTAAAAAGATGTCAGTATTTTTTAAAACTGGTGTTTATAATTATCCCAGCTGTGCAAGACTTTCCAAGGCTAGGAATACATGTACATACCTCCCAACAAGAATACGGTTAAATCAGGAAAAAATAGTCCCCACTCCCGATCCATCCAAACCCCATCCATATATGGTACTATGTATGGGTGCTGCAGCCATCTGGACTTGCACCCGCTTTGCATGTGATTCAGAATCAGGATATTACTGATCTAAGGCCTAATTCAATGGAAAACGCATATCCTGTCGTGGCTGTGATTCCGTAAACAGCAATTCTGCAAAAATTCCTAATGTGGTCAGCCGCATTGACTTGTACACAGATGCCCTCTGGTGGCATCTCTAATCCACCGCGTGCATACAAAGAAGCATCATTGAACTCACATCAGTCACATCATCAATCATCTGAGTCATCCTATGGTGGCTGAGAATGTCCACTGGAAGTAAGTCACTGGAGCCATTGTAACTGTTAACACACACAGTCACAGACTGACCTCCGGAAACGGGTGCAGGAAATAAACTCTTCTATTACTGCCATCTAGTGTTTGGTATTTGTTTGATTTTTATTTATTTATTTTCTTTTACATCATGGAATGGCCAGGGTTGTATTAGGAATGGACATCGGAATCCCAGCATCATATGGCTGCCTGACTTATGACATCAAATCCAGCGCCATCTCATCAAAACCACCTGATAGTATAACCATCGATGGTTATAATGTGTTCATGCGCAGAAGCATTCAGAGCTTTCAGAAAGAATTATGGATCATAGATGATGTAAACTGATTTTACTTTCCATTTGGAAAAAAGTAGGTTTTCACAATGCATCCTGTGCTCCATTTATCACGTATAAGGGAAATACAATGAGACATAGAGGGACATTTACTAAGCAGTGATAAGAGCGGAGAACTGAGCCAGTGGAGAAGTTGCCCATGACAACCAATCAGCACTGAAGTAACATCTATAATTTCCATACTATAAAATTATACAGAACTGCGGATTGGTTTATGGGGATACTTCTCCACTCTTATCACTGCTTAGTAAATGTCCCCCATAGAGTGGATGGCGCTTATATAACACAGGACTTGACAATGGTTTTCATAGTATGTATACAGGGGCGGTTCTACACCTTGTGGCGCCCAGTGCGAAAGTTTCCACCGGCGCCCCCCCCCCCCCACGCGGCAAAACAGTTTATGCACGAAAATATATACAGGGGAGTGGCTTCATAGGGGAGGGGCGTGGCCACAGTTATGCTCCCATTATCTGTGCCCCCAGATTTGCCCCAAGTAGTTGTACTCCCCAGTTGATGTGCCCCCAGTAGATATGCCCCCTGCAGGGCCGGCTCCAGGCCTACTAGTACCCTGTGCGAGAACATGTAAAAGAGAGCCCCCCCCCCCCCATGCGCGCGCGCTCCAGGAAAAGTGGGTGTGGTCTCTGGAAAAGTGGGCGTGGCCTCATAACTTCATATTATTAGACTATAAATAAATATATTTTCACACCCCCTCTACGCACACAATTAGCAGCCGCAGTAGGGTTCCTTACACACAATGGGCGGGATGTACTAAAGCAAAAATGCGGTAAAACCCCCGAAAACGGGGGTTTTACCGCATGTTCATATTTACTAACACCCTACCGCCGCGTTTTCGGCGTCCAGGGTATCGCCATCTCTGGATGGCGATACCCCATAGAAGCCTATGGGCTTCTTTTCGCCGACCGCCGCAACCCGCCAACACCGTCGACACTGCCGCAGACGCCGCCCCCCTCCCCCCCAGCTTACCCTCCTCCAGGCTGCCCTGGACCCGGAAGGTAGTCTCCTCCTCCCCCTAGCAACGCAGCCGGATGTCCTTCCGGCTGCAGGGGGGAGGAGGAGGCGCCGGGGGCAGCCTGCTAATGCTTCCCGGCATCTAGCCTGTGTGGGGACCCCTGGGAGGTATCAACAGGTATCGCGGGGGGCCTCCGTCACCGCATCGCGATGTTGATCGCATATGTTAGTACATATGCGATCAACATCGCTGCGGTAACCGGCGAGGGGCGGCGATGTATGAAATACATCCCGCCCAATGTCTCCAGTATAGTCTCAGATACACATAATGTGCAGTGCCAGATACACATGACAGGCCCCGCAGCAGTGCCAGCTACACATGACATGCCCCGCAGCAGTGCCAGCTACACACAATATGCCCCCCAGCAGTGCCAGCTACACATGATAGTGTTCACTTTTTAGGGCAGGGTGCTGATCACAGGGAGGGCACATTTTTAAGTTAGGAGGGCAAAATGATGTACATACTGTAATGCTTGGTGCTCATCTACCTACATGATAAAGCATGGACAGTGCGCGCCTTCGGCGCGCAGCAAAATTTTAGGGGCGTTGCTTCGTGGGAATGGTGCGTGGCCACATTATAGTGGCAATTCGCATTACACCACACAGTAGTGCAGTTAATTCACACTGCACCAGGTAGAACCTCCTAGACACTTTGTGCCAGGCAGAGCACGTTAGACACTTTGCGCCAGGCAGAGCACTGAGACTCATTGCCTAGCCACAGACGCCTAGCGGGAACACTACATGATATGCTCCCCAGCCGTGCCAGCTACACATGACATGCCCCCCAGCAGTGCCAGATACAGAAATGCCCCCACAGTGCCAGATACAGAAATGCCCCCACAGTGCCAGATATGTCCCCACAGTGCCAGATACAGAAATGCCCCCACAGTGCAGGATACATAAATGCCCCCACAGTGCCAGATACATAAATGCCCCCACAGTGCCAGATACAGAAATGCCCCCACAGTGCCAGATACATAAATGCCCCCACAGTGCCAGAAATGCCCCCACAGTGCCAGATACATAAATGCCCCCACAGTGCCAGATATGTCCCCACAGTGCCAGATACAGAAATGCCCCCACAGTGCAGGATACATAAATGCCCCCACAGTGCCAGATACATAAATGCCCCCACAGTGCCAGATACAGAAATGCCCCCACAGTGCCAGATACATAAATGCCCCCACAGTGCCAGAAATGCCCCCACAGTGCCAGATACATAAATGCCCCCACAGTGCCAGATATGTCCCCACAGTTCCAGATACATAAATGCCCCTACAGTGCCAGATACAGAAATGCCCCCCACAGTGCCAGATATGCCCCCACAGTGCCAGATAAATGCCCCCACAGTGCAGATAAATGCCCCCACAGTGCAGATAAATGCCCCCACAGTGCTAGATAAATGCCCCCACAGTGCCAGATAAATGCCCCCACAGTGCCAGATATGCCCCCAGTGTGCCAGAAATGCCTCCAGTGTGCCAGAAATGCCCACAGTGCCAGATACAGAAATGACCCCACAGTGCCAGATATGCCCCCATAGTGCCAGATACAGAAATGCCCCCACAGTGCCAGATATGCCCCCACAGTGCCAGATAAATGCCCCCACAGTGCAGATAAATGCCCCCACAGTGCCAGATAAATGCCCCCACAGTGCCATATAAATGCCCCCACAGTGCAGATATGCCCCCACAGTGCCAGATAAATGCCCCCACAGTGCCATCCATAAATGTGCCCCCCCCCCAAGAAAAAAAATACCTGCGGCGCTGGGATGGGGAGGAGTACTGCTGTCCGAGTGCGGGCGGTGCAGTTCCGGGTCCGGGTGCGTGCGGGCGGGCGGGCGCAGGTGCGGGTCCAGGTACGGGTCCAGGTGCGGCGGGGCGGGCGTGCGGCCTCCAAAGCGCTTGTGTGCGCTATGCGCGCTGCGTGGCGCCGGCGTCTGACGTTAGACACCGGCGCCGCACAGCGCGCATAGCGCACACAAGAGGTCACGGCTGGGCCAATGCTGCACAGGGTCGGCTCCAGCTTCGAATATGGCGGCGCCAGCGCGCGGCACCCATTAAGGGTGGCGCCCTGCGCGGCCGCTCTATTCGAACATGCCTGGAGACGGCCCTGGCCCCCTGTAGCTGTGCCCCCAGTAGATATGCCCCCTGTAGATATGCCCCCTGTAGATATGCCCCCTGTAGCTGTGCCCCCAGTAGATATGCTCCCTGTAGATATGCACCCTGTAGCTGTGCCCCCAGTAGATATGCCCCCTGTAGCTGTGCCCCCAGTAGATATGCCCCCTGTAGATTTGCCCCAGTAGTCGTGCCCCTATAGCTATGCCCCCAGTAGATTTGCCCCCAGTAGTTGTGCCCCCTGTTGCTTTGCCCCCAGTAGTTGTGCCCCCTGTTGCTTTGCCCCCAGTAGTTGTGCCCCGTTTCTTTGCCCCCAGTAGTTGTGCCCCCTCTCTTTGCCCCCAGTAGTTGTGCTCCCTGTTGCTTTGCCTCCTGTTGCTTTGCTCCCTGTCGCTGTGCCCCCTGTCGCCGCTTACAAACACACACACACACAAAAATTTAAAAAAATAGTTACCACTGCCCCGCTCCTGCTTCCCGACCGCTGCTGCTGCTGTTCTGTCTGGCCGCTGGCTCTTCTCTATGGGAGACCATAGCAACGCCGCACAGACACTAGAGGTCAATACTGACCTCTAGTGTCTGTCCCTGGAGCCAGCTGCAGCGGACGCCCACACAGCCCACGGCGTCTGCTGCGTGGAGCGGGGTGCGGGTAGGCAGCGGTGCCTGCGGGGTGACTGCGGCCACGCCCCCAGACCGCAGTGCCCCGGGCGAAGGCACTGCTTGCCCGCACCATGAACCGCTCCTGTATGTGTATATATATATATATATATATATATATATATATTGCTTTGCAGAGATGTACCGTATGTATTGGTGGTTTGTACATAGGGACAGAGCTAATTAAGTCACTGAGGGCCCCATTAATCAAGGATCGCATATTGCATGCGATCCTATCAGTAGCATGTATCACCCTGCACATGTAGGGACAAGGGTTCCGAAAGGAGCCCGTCCCTGCGATGTGCGGAGCGGGGTGACCAGGCCTCTGTGCATGTGCTATCATAGTGACAGCCATGCACAGGGACCATTTTTGCTGGAACTACATCCCGGAATATGTAGCCTATAGGCTACAGTGTGCTACCGCAATTAGGAGATTGCAGTAGCTGCGGGGGTCGATATTGATACATTGGGTAATGGAGGACAGGCTGCTGGTGGAAATGGAGGGATTGCAGCAGGTATCGGAGATACCTGCTGCAATCCCTCCTTCATACGTTCGGGGGATACCTAGTATTTGCGGCTAGCCCCAGAAAACGTGTGTTTTCGGGGACATAGCTGCAAATACTTTTTGCTAAATGGGCCCCATTATCTGAAATGAGTGCATCCCCGGCTTTCTAACCTGTATCAGGTCTCATTTGGACACTGGACCTTATTCAGGGATGGACAGAAATGCAAAGCCACTTGTAAGTAGCTTTGAATTTTCACCCAATTTGAAGGAGGAACACGAAGGAGGAATGTCTCAGTCCAAGAGACACCTCCTGAATGTAGCTGTGATCCCAGCACTGCGACTGACTTTCAGACAAACAGTGGTAGTTGCTCAATCATTCCTGGAGATAATTATATATCAGGTGCTAGACAGGGGGAGGGGTCACAAACAAACTGCGACCGACTTTGCAATCTGGTATTCAACATCACGACCATCGGTCAGGATGTTCACGCGGACAGGCAGCTGAGTAAGCCTCAGCTTAGGCAGCTGACCCTTGGCTCTCCCTATCCATAAAACAGGGATGAAACGCTCCAATTTTCAGGAACACAAGCCCACCCTGCCCCCTCCACTCCCCCTCAATGCCACTACCTGGCAATCATAGGTAATACGGGCGACACTGCAAGTCCCGTTCTGCGCATGGACCTTGCGCAACAGCAGATTACCAATAATCGGAAATCTGCGTGCTGTGGGACATTTTACTTTATTTTAGAGAACTGCAATATGAAAATGACCAAAAATTTTTATTTTTAATCTAAAAATGTCAGATGTGGTACAGTATTTACTGTTATTTCCTAAACTGATTAAAATCATACAAGTCATTTTAAAAAGACTTCATTAACAAACACTAAAACTTTGTAAAATGCTAAATTTGACCAAGAACTCTTATTTTAAAGCTTGAGGAAATACATTCTAAAATACACCGATACATTTTAAACAAAAAACATTTACCATGAAACATGCCAGAAACATGTTTGTTTTTATAGTCCCTATAACCATAAAAAGGGGCACTTTTTAGAATTTTGACTAGTCTTCGATTAATTAAAAAATGAGAGATATAAATAACTTGGGTACAAAGTATTTAACATATTGCTATCACAATTTTAAGTTTATGGTGTAGTGCTGGGTAAAAAATACACATCCATTTTACAATTATAAGGATGATTTGGTTATATGGAAGAATAGACTATTACATAGCAGATACCAGGCCTGATTCAGAATCACATGAAATGCGACCTCTAAAGTAGATGCAGATATCCACCTACTGTATATACACACCCACAGAAAACCTATGTTACCCAGTTACATCTATTTACGCCCAAGAGGAGATACATCTGACTTCAGTGCTACTCTGAATAGCCCACAGATCCCGTGAGATGCATATGTTCACCAAAAACGAGTTCACAGTGACCGCAGTCTTCCAAGAGATCCATGCTGTTAAATCAAATTCAAGAGCAAAATAATGAAAATATGCCACCCAACTGTTACACGTTTGTACTCAAATTCACTTGCAATCTTTTCTTACAAAGTGCTGCTGCTGTATGTACCTGCATGGTAAATCGATAGCGTGGCGCACGTAGCGAGCGCAGCGAGCCCGCAAGGGGCTCATTTGCGCTCGGCCAGCTATCGGTATGCCGGCGGTCAGGATTGCAGCGCCGGTATGCTGGCCGCCGGGAGCCCGACCGCCAGCATAGCATACTACACCCCTTTCAGGAGGTACTGGAGACTTGGGGATCAGATTTCAGGAGCCAGAGTAATATACTGGGGAAAATATAAAACTGCATGGAGCTGGAGCAGGGACCAGCTGCTGGAAGGCTGATATCTCTGGTTCTGGGCATAATGGAGACAAGGTGCCAGTGTCCACCAAAAAAAAAAACAAGAGTCCCAGCTTTTGGAGTATACCCTCAGAAACACTCTATGTCAGACAGAACCTGAGATATCTG
The DNA here is from genome assembly GCF_028390025.1 of Pseudophryne corroboree. Lineage (NCBI taxonomy): Eukaryota > Metazoa > Chordata > Amphibia > Anura > Myobatrachidae > Pseudophryne > Pseudophryne corroboree. The sequence goes on from NC_086449.1 coordinate 372,127,953, forward strand.
GCTGGGAAGAGCAACTAATGGGCTCAGTTATGAACCAATGCTTTGAAGTTGGATATCTCCGGTTCCCCAGGGCCAATTTTCAAAAATCTGGTACCCCTGGAAAAAGGGGACCCTCAGCTATAAGCCTGTGGCCCTTGGTCAAGTGCACATTGAGCCCATACGAAAAGACGGCCCTGGCCACAGTATGGAAACAGTGGTGCATCATGTATAGGCTGTTACTAATGTTCAAGTTCTCTCCAAACATTCCTGTTCATCTATTGCACTTTCAATTGTGTAAAAATTGCAAAAATAAATGTAGCATAATATTAGCAGAAAGTAGCATAATATTAATGGAAAAGTAGCAAAGATGAGCACACACTATACGATTATCTGGCAGATCTGGCTGGTTGGAATGAAAATCTGGTAATGGATGAGAGCTCAGACAAAAACGGCCATTCATACAAATTGCTTAAATCATGGATTTAACCAATTTGTCTGAACAACAGGTTTTGTCTATTTTCCAGTGTTTGAAGCAAATGGTCGATTGTCATTATGGATAGATGAGAATCTATTACCAGATTTTCATTCCAATCAGCCAGGTCTGGCAGATGATCTGCTAGAAATTGTATAGTGTATGCCCAGTTTAAGCCGCATTATGAGTCTCTTATATAGACAGCAATGTTAATTAAAGTGGAAAATCATGTTGTCATACTGTAAATTGTTATTTGTCATGTACAGTATGTATGTCATAGATAACTATATTGTATGTAGGACATGATTTTTTCATGTATTACCTTCTGTATAGACAGCTATGTTGATTAGTCATCACTCTCTTTGCTACTTTTTCTGTAACATGATGCTACTTATTTGCAAATATTCCGATACTTTTATGCAAATATTTTTTTCAATTTTTTTTTTCAATTGAAAGTATAGTTAAGTAGTGACAGCAATGCAAACATACTGTACAATTGCAAAACCCTAGTGCAAGATCTGGCATCGATCTAGTGAATATGTGTCACGCTGAGAGCTGAGTAAGGCCAAATCTGTATTTGAAAATATTGTATAATAAGCAATAAAGCCATACTTGTCATCACTCCATAAATATACAACTGATTAGATTTGATGCTTTATAGCTTAGGTTTCCCAAACTCAGTCCTCTAGTTATCCCAGCAGGACAAGGCTTTAAGGCTATCCATGCTAAGAAGATTAAATCAAAAGGACTCAGGCAGGGGCGTTTTAAGAGAGGAGAGGGCCCGTGTGCCGACTCCAGGTGGGCCCCCTCCTCTCCACGGCGCGGCACTGTACCGGAGTCTTCTGCGCAAGTGCAGGTCTCAGGAGGCGTGGCACCCGTCATGGTCCGGAGACTAATTATGTACTGCACATGCACGGCGACCATTTTGGGAGTGATTTTTTGTTGTGGCTGTTGCGGTTGTAGCGCCTGTTGTGGGACTCTGGAAAGGTGAGTATTAAAACAAAATGGGTGAGGTGTGGCCCCCCTGGACACAGGGCCCTTGTGGACTGCACACAATGTACCCATGACAGAAACGCCTATGGACTCAGGTACTAATAAAGTCACATCTGCTGAAGCATGCATAGCCTTATTATTATTATTATTATTATTATTATTATTATTACCATTATAATGATCTTATTTAACTGCAGAATTATACATCAATATGTGGGATAACATAATGACACAACCAAAGGCAGAGTAGAGTCTGGAAGAATGGAATGAAGGGTATGACTCACTATGGCTAGTAAAAGCACTGACATACTGAACTCCCTCCTTGTCCGCTAATGGCAGTTTCCCCTTCTTGCTCAGTCACCCCCTCACCTCATCACGAAGACCTCCCTACTCCAATAACCCTGACAATCTCATTCACACCTCTCCCCTTCATGCTGTTTCCTTCACACTCTAGCCTGCCAGTTTTATTAGTAACAAAATAGCCCTCGCCCATGAGCTTTTCCTTTCCAACTCTCTGTATCTGCTAGCCCTCACTGAATGCTTGATATCCTCATTGGACACCACATCTTCCATTGCCATCTCCTGTGGTGGCCATTCTCTTATACCATGCGGTTGGCATGGTGGTGTTCTGGAATCCATCTCTCCCTTTGCTGTTCCTTGTAATTCATACCCTCAGAACCCTCCTTATAATTCTATTTCTTTGAGGTTAAGCTATTTGCTCTTTCACCGCATTTACCTATGTGTTGCTATCATCTTTTCCCCCTTGGTCCTATCTCCAAAGCATTGACAACTTTTCTCGTGGCTCCCACCACTTTCTTTTTTTTAGTTTTCATCCTTCATCTTAGGTGACTTCCATATCCCTTTTAATGTCCCCACTAACCCTTCTTCCTTTTAAACTTATTTCCCTCTAACCATAATTTGGTCTTTCTCAATGAATGGCCTGTGACTTCCTTCTCCCTAGTTTTGATCTGGTCCACCCCTATTTCCGCCTCCTTCATTGATCTTGTCACATTCCACCTCCACTCCCTCTCTTCCATTGCCTCTTCTCATCTTGCCTATCTCTTCAACCTTCCTCTCATGTCAAACATCATTCCCTCTGCATTGAAGCATGTATCTCTCTTACAATAAAAAAAAACCTACCCTTGACACTGGCACTCTCTATAATTACAACCTCATCTCTCTTCACCCCTTTGCCTCCAACATCCTAATGTGGAATGTCTATAAATGCCTCATCACACTTCTTACCTCTTACTACTGCTTGAACCACTTTTTCCTGGCTTTTGTTCTCGTCACTCTAGAGAAACTGCCCGCACTAGGCAATAATTACCTTTTTGTTGCAGAACCCCAGAGCAACTACTCTCTCTTTTCATTCTCCTTCTCTTCTCCCCCACTTTTGACATTGTAGACCACCCTCTCCTCCTTCAAATCCTCACTCCCTTGCACTGCATGATACCTGGTTATCCTCCTACCTCTCTGTCTGCTCTCGCTCTCTGTTTCTACTCTTCTGTTACTCTTCCACTACAGTACAGTAGGTATCCCCCAAGGTTCTGTTCTTGGTTCCCTACTGTTTCCCTTTTATGTTTCCTCCTTAGGTGAGCTTAACAGCTATTTTGGGATCTAATATAATCACCATGCTTATGGTACTCAGAATTACCTCTCCTCCTCTAACATCTCTCCCCCTCATGCCTCCATCTGTCCCTCTTCTATTTCCTCCTGGATATCCCAGGGCTTTATTACACTTACGCACCCTCCCATATCCATTGTCAACCTCACCACCTCTTTTATTGTGCATGCCTGCTGACTTAGCTTTATGTTTGGCTCCATCCTTTCCTTCAAAACTTACATACAGTCTCTCTCCCAGTCTTGCGGCACCCACTTTAAAATATCTCCAGGATCACACCCTTTCTCACCATGGAGGCAACAAAGACCCTCATCCACTCACTTGTCGTTTCTAGACTGGACTAATATAACTTCCTCTTATCTGACCTCCCTACCTCCCACCTCTCTCCACTCCAACCTGTCTTCAGTGCTGCTGCTGCTGCTGCTGCTGGGCACATCTTTCTCTCCAAACTCTCTTCTTTTTCCTCCCCTTTCCACAAGGCTCCGATTTACCTTCAGAATTCAGTTGTGAATCAATCTTCCTATAAAATAGAATAAAGTAAGAGGGCCCTGCACATGAGAACTTTTGATCTAAGAGGGAGGCGTGTGGCCATGAAGGTGTACTGGGATAGAGAATAGTTGTATGGAAACAGGGACTGAGTAATGAGTTTAGAGGAGGACTGACAGGCTTTATGTAGAGGTTTTATCAATGAATGTTACTTTAGTATGTTCCCAGAAGAAAATATAAAACAATTCACATTTTTTATGAATGCTGCTTTAGTCTCATCAAATTTCCCTCATAGGGCAATGTTATAATTTATACAATGGACAACAGGTGCTTATTCCCAAAGTAAGGTATATATTTTTTTTATCTGACACACATTGGTTATACAGATATCACTCAGAGACAGAGAGGTACAATAAGAGAGTTGCTGTGTTTACCATTGTAGTGTGCTTGGAAGAGAGTTATTCTCGCAGCAGATCAGTAACGCACATGTATTGACTCGAGACATATTGGCAGATATTAATTATGCATTGAGTGCTCCTCATCGCTGTCTGATTTAGTAGCATTGGTTTGAATTGATGTAAGAATGTGGTCACCAATTCCTTCTATAGTCCACACAACAATAATAGCTGTAAAACACTGATGGGGGACAGTACAAGGCAAAAAGGATTTAACATTCAATAGAGTCTTCTAGTAACTGCATAAGTGAACCCGGAGTGATGATCTCACTGCTCATTGGTGGATGAGGGACACTCATTTCTCCATCATGTTCCACCACTTCCTCATTTACTTCCACAACAATAGGCAGCCTGGAGAGTGGAGGGGGTTCGGGCCACATCCCTGAATTATCTTGTCTTTCTGTTACCTCACTGCTGGTATCACAGGATGGATCAGTAGCAGGTTGGAGTTTGCAGCTGTTGCTTTCCACTGGTGGAGGCTTCAATTGACTATTGTCCATTACTTCCTTGGCCACCATGGCCTGGGTGATCCCCACTTTTTTTGATTGAAGTTCCATGGGTGCTGCCTTTTCCTGGTGGGTACATTGCATTCTATTCAAAGGTTCAGCTACAGGAAATGAAAGGGTCGGGATTTATAGGGCACATATAATTAAAAATAATGCTACAGCCTCAGATTATCCTTCATAAGGTAAGTTCTTATATTCCATTAACAGCAGGTGAATACAGCAATACATATTGCACTGACCTGGTGGCAAATGAAACATGCCAATGTATTAGGGAACATTGGGGCAGAGAAAGTGGTCTTCCAACATAATATAGCAATGTAAGATGGGAAATAATTATACATGAAATTCAGAACAACAAGGCCTACTACACATGGGAGTTGAAATCAGGCTTTCTTTAAACTTCCTTTTACTTTGATTAAATAGACATATACACACCTTCTGACAAATTTCGGTGTGCTTTAAGTCAATTTCAACATTGCTAAAGCAATCATGGGGCATATCCCCTATAGTATATTATTTTTTAAGGAAGGCTTTAAGAACATGCTGCCAATGCTTGGTTAAAAGCACGGACAAAGTATAAGATCCTTTCTTTGCTTTTAACTGCTGTTGTTTTTCAATGGCTGTGTACTGTACCTGCTGTCACATTGTTACTTTTATCATTACAGGAATAGATAGGATAGTCTGATGCTCTGCTACTGATAAGTAGAGGGCTTACCTGACATTACCTGTGTACTTCTGCATGGAGAGTTCCCTGTACACTGGTTCCCCGGAGATATAACTGCTACTGCTGGCATCTTTTTCTGCTTCCCTGGTTGCCCATCCATCTTGCTTGGCTCTTTGGTCTTACTTTGCATGCTGGCTGACAATCCCTTTTCTTCCTCGTTGTAAGGGCTCTCTTCACCAGGACTCTCACTGTAAGCTGCATTTTGGTAACCTTGCTCCTCTGGCTCTGGTGACGATTTGCTGGGATTAACCTGTCAAAATTGACATAGTAATCATAAATTTCATAAATGTCATTTTCTTTTCATACATTTGAAAAGTTTTGTAATGAAACCTCATAAAATTCTTTCCATTGGTAAATGCTAATTTAACAGCTGAGGTAAATTAGGAATGTGGGCAAAAAATATTAGTGCCGAGTAACGCTTTTGTAGAGACAGATGCTGCCATTTTACAGCACAGTGAATATAGAGGTGTTTCACTCATTCCATATTTTAATGATCAAGTTGAGAAGATGATTCCATATTTACTGGGTTCTTTATTTATAATTGTAATCTGCATGTCTTAAAAAAAAATGCTAATGTCATTCATTTGAATTTTTTTTCTTTATAAAATATTTCTTCAGTGACTGAAGGCTAATGGAACATCCGGGATGATGTTTGTATGTTTTAATATACATGTATTTGATTGGCTATTTTTCATGCACTTCCTCAAAAAGTAAAGTGGAATGCTACTTTAAATCCATTGTGGGAAGCTGCTAAGTTCTGGTTTCTGTCATCTCCAAACTTATGGAAAATTGTTATCAACTAAAAAGCTCTGCAGAATCACTGACTATGGGCCTAATTCAGACCTGATCGCAGCAGCTAAATCTTTCTATAATGGGCAAAACCATGTGCACTGCAAGAGGGGGGGGGGGGTAGATATAACATATGCAGAGAGTTAGATTTGTGTTATTTTGTTTCTGCGCAGGGTAAATACTGGCTGCTTTTGAATGATTCCCACAAATGCTGGGGGGCTTTATTTTTACACTGCAATTTAGATTTCAGTTTGAACACACCCCACCCAAATCTATGGGGCCTATTTATCACCATCCGCATCTTGGATGTGGATGTCATGTGATAAAATCGCACAAACTCGCACTGCAATAATTGATTACATCGCAGGGATTTATCAATTATCGCATGCAGGGACAGAGCTTGCAGTAAAGCTCTGTCCCTGCGATGCCTCTTCGCAGCATCATTTGGGTATTTTTCGTAAAAAATACCCCAATGTCCTGCTGCGCATGTGCTGCCCCCGCCAACATCGCCGCTACCGCAGCCGCCCGGTCGACCCCCTCCCCAGCAGGATAATATACTCACCTGTCCAGGGAGCCGGGCCGCGCTACTTCTGCTGGGCTGGCAGGTGCTGGATCCTGTGTGCTGCGGTGACCCCCGGTGCTGTAAAGTGAGCTGCCGCTTTGCAGGATCACTTTACTGCACCGGGGTCACATTGCAGCATATAGGGGACCCAGCGCCTGGCAGCACTCACCGGAGCAGCGGACACCGGCTCCCTGGACAGGGAGCCGGTGTCCGCTGTTGTTGTTTTTTTTCTTTCTTCTTTTTACACTTTGATCAGCTTGTGTGTCCATTGGACACACATAGCTGATCATTGTAGCCGGGTCCCGCTCAGCTTTCTCTGCCAGGGGCAGGGAGAGCTGGGCAAATGCCTTCCTATCGCAGTGCTGCCCTGTGATCTCACCAGCCTGAGCTGGCGAGATTATCACAGGGCATACTGCCGTATTTTTTTCACATTTTTTTTGTAAATCTGGTCAGATCACATTTCCCATTATAAGTATGGGAAATGCAATGTGGATTACTAAAAAAAAAAAGGGAATTAAAGGGTTTGGAGCAGTTTTTTATGAAAACTGATCCAAATGCCCTTTAATACATTTAGGTGATACTAAAATAATGTGTAAAGGGTGTGAAAACACCCTTTTTCACATTATTTTAGTAAACATAATGTTAAAAAATAGACCTCTATATCTTTCTGCACGTTACATCTGCCTCACTTGCACTGCACATGGGTGGTCATTACGAGTTGATCGCTAGCTGCATTCGTTCGCTGTGCAGTGATGAGGCAAAAAAAGGCACTTCTGCGCATGCGGCACAATGCGCACGTGCTTCGTACTATTGCAACGAACGATGTAGTTTCACACAAGGTCTAGCGAAGCTTTTCAGTTGCACTGCTGGCCGCAGAGTGATTGACATGAAGTGGGCGTTTCTGGGCGTCAACTAACCGTTTTCAGGGAGTGTTCGGAAAAACGCAGGTGTGGCAGAAAAAAGCAGACGTGGCTGGGCAAACGCAGGGCGTGATAATGACGTCAAAGCAGGAACTAAACAGTCTGAAGTGATCACAAGCACTGAGTAGGTATTGAGCTACTCTAAAACTGCACAAAAAAACTTTGCAGCCGCTCTGCAATCCTTTCGTTCGCACTTCTGCTAAGCTAAAATACACTCCCAGTGGGAGGCGGCATAGCGTTTGCATGGCTGCTAAAAACTGCTAGCGAGCGATCAACTCGGAATGACACCCATGGTTTTGTCCATTAGAGAAAAATGTTGCTGCGATCAGGTCTGAATTAGGCCCTAAATCAGGAATGTTTCCAGTTGTTGCTGCCATGATCCTTTTTGTAGTTTTCGGTCCTGACAAGTATCTTATTCGTTTGTGTATTAGCCATTTTGCCGCTAGTTTTTGTACCGCGATGACATTCAACTTGTAACACTTCTGGAAATAACTTTCATATTTTACCCAAGAGAGGGTTCAGTTTTTCTAAAGATAGATTGACCTTCCTTTTGTTACCATAGATTAATAAATAATCTCTTGAAACTGTTATGTACATACAAAGTAAAGGAACATGCTGTATGCAGTGAAGCCCCATTTGGGCATTCTGTTAGGGGCTAGACATGTGTTGCCAGATCCACAGAGAATTTTGCTATGGGACCCAGCAGTTGCTTTATACTCCACTGGGCACCTAATTGCTATTAGCTTGTTCCCCACTGACAGCAGTTCAGCTGCAACCCACTGCAAGATTTATGGTGATGGCTAAATAATATGTGTGGCTTAACCCTTTTTCTGAAGTCCTACAATGATTGCCATTAAGTGTATAATGCACAACTATTAAAGCATATAAAATAAGCTTATGTGCACACCAGAAGCTGAATTTTCCTAATAAATTTAAATGAATATGGAGAAAATACATCACTATCAATTTCTGTATTATGTGTTCAATCTCCCCCTGAGACTCACCGGTTGAAACAACTTTAGTCTCTTTTTTTTGCAGCAGTTGGGAAAACAGAAAGTAGCAGTCAAATTATCAAAGTAATGAAACAGGTTACCGAGTCAGTACTAGGTACTTGGATGATTGCATTAAAATCTTTTATGTTGGTTTCACATAAGTGCAAAATTTTATATCAACCTCAGTGATTCAAAACCAATGAACTTTGGGCAGCACTATGGCTTATTGATTAGCATTACAGCCTCAAAGCTCTGAGCTCAAAACCCGGGTATGGCTCATCTGTGTTGTGTTTGTACATTCTCCCTGCATTTGGCTTTATAAACTCCGATCCCGCTGCAGTTCCATGGTGCTTTTGTAATGTTGCATTGCTACACGTCTGACCAATCAGAAAGCTCCCATTCATTGGTATGATCCACTGTAACCTGTCATACATGAAAGGACCCCTAACTGGGTAAATAGCAGCATGTAGGTGTTTTTATTTATTTTTCTGTGGTGACTGGCCTAGGTCTGCTTGGCACTATGACGGGGACCCCACACTGTGTGTTTCTCCCCCCACTACAGTGCCACTAGCTGTGTTTCTCCCCCCTACTACAGTGCTGTACTAGTCTGGTAAACCTTATTGTTGGTTAGTGGGAATGTTGGGGGAACACCATTTTCTTTCTTCCCGCTTTGTTAATTTGTATATAATAGGTCTAAAGTGTGGTTATGCATTTGTTTTCAGGGCGGTTTGCATGTCAGTTTGCTGTAAAGTTAGTTCACACATACATATATGAGATACCCAACGGCAGGGATGGACTGGGGCTGCTTCACAGACAGCAAAGGGGGTGCAGCCACAGGTCACAGGGACGTGCCACGAGTCAGAGGGACCTGAAAGGTCAGCAGGGTACTTCCATGATATCTCCTGCATTACCTACAGTATATAATTAATGGCCCTATTACTAAATGTCTACAAAATAATGTGAAACTTGGCCCCTATGTGAGACAACAGTGAAAGTAGTCTGATGCAGATATCCCGTATAAATATTATACAGTGGAGAAGAAATGTGTGGTGGGGCGAGGGAGATAAAGCAGAAAATAGATGGACCCGTTGAATGAAATTTCATATGTTTATATATGTAATAAAACTATAATGAATCTATTTTGCATTATTAGCTAAATATCCACTATTATTATATTGCTGCAGGCCAGCACTGAATAACACAGCATGGTTCATGAAGATACGCATGGGAAAATAAAACTACTGCCCCTTCACCACTACTGTCAGTGCTACTGAGAACCCTACAGTGTATAAAGGAAGTCCCAAAATAGCAAGATTGTTCAAAGATGGGTTATTTTGTAATGAGGCGAACAAATGCCACCTCTGCAGCCACTGGAGCCCCCCTTTGCAATGCATCGTGCCACTTTGCAGCGCCAATGCTTACTAATATCTGTAAATGTTTAGGGGGCATGACCATGCCTACACAGATTTGGCCACGCCCCACAGTAACCGGGCGGCCCTGGACATAAGGCCTGATTCAGAAATGTACGCAATGTTGATGCTGTACACAATGGAGCGATTATTTGCCACTGTGAATGCTCCAAAGCCACATTAGCGATATGCAAATTAGCATTTCTGAACATCAAATCTTGAAACCCATGCTGAGCACCACTCCTGTCAGCTAAGAACAGGAAACTGAGGCTGCTGTGCTTGGAATGCCGGCGCCGGGTTTAGACTGTGGGGGGAGGTTTAGGGTTAGGCTATGGAGAAGGGGGGTTAGGTTTAGGCTGGTATGGGGGGAGTTAGGGATAGTTACCTCCGGGGATTGTTAGGGTTAGGCTGCGGGGGAGGGGGATAGGTTAGGTTTAGACTGTGGGAAGGGGGAGTGTAAGGTTTAGCCACCACCGGGGAGGGTTAGGCTGCATTGGAGGGAGGGTTAGGTTTAGGCTGCGGGAAGGGAGGGTTAGGGGGGCATTAGGGAATCCTGTCGGGATTCTTAACATCAGGATGCCGTGGTCGGTATTTTGACCGCCGGCATCCCGAAAGCCGGCATATAAAACGCAACACGTTAACAATACATCAGACAGTTATAATGGCTAACTTCTCCACTGTCTAATTTTTCCACTTTTATCACTGCTTAGTACATCTCCCTTTATGTAACTATGTAACTATAAACAGTGACGTCTATTAGTTCTATGATAGAAAAATATCTGCTAACTTCAAAAAGGGGGCATAATTGTGGTGTAAATGCTAAAAGCAAATAATATGTATTATCAGATGTTGTTGACTTGTTGTGAAGGCGTGATTTATAAACACCTTGGGCCTGTTGGAGAAAGAGCTCAATACAAATAAAATTATTATTATTATTATTATAAAAAAGTATAAGTGTCACGCAGCCGCCCCGCGACCCTTACTTACCTCTCCGGGCGTGCTGGTCCTCTCTGCGGCCGTCCTCGCTGGCGGCTCCCGGCTCCCGTCGCTCGGCCCGGCGTCTGGGCGGGTGACGTCATCAGGCACTTCCCACCAACCAGCTGGTGGTGGAAAGTATAAATTCAGGCACCAGGCACTGCATCAGTGCCTGAGTATCATCAGTTCCCCAGGAGTGGTGATTGCCACACTTCTGTGCCTCCAAGCATCTCCGTGCCTCCCAGCACCTCCATGCCTCCGAGCATCTCCGTGCCTCCCAGCACCTCCGTGCCTCTGAGCATCTCCATGCCTCCCAGCACCTCCGTGCCTCAGAGCATCTCCGTGCCTCCCAGCACCTCCGTGCCTCCGAGCACCTCCGTGCCTCAAGCACCTCCGTGCCTCAAGCATCTCCGTGCCTCCAAGCACCTCCGTGCCTCAAGCACCTCAGTGCCTCCAAGCGCCTTAGCGCCTCCAAGCACCTCAGTGCCTCCAAGCACCTCAGTGTCTCCACGCACCTCAGCGCCTCCAAGCACCTCAGTGTCTCCATGCGCCTCAGCGCCTCCAAGCACCTCAGTGCCTCCAAGCGCCTCAGCGCCTCCAAGCACCTCAGTGTCTCCACGCGCCTCAGCACCTCCAAGCACCTCAGTGTCTCCAAGCGCCTCAGCGCCTCCAAGCACCTCAGTGCCTCCAAGCGCCTCAGCGCCTCCAAGCACTTCAGCGCCTCCCTGCACCTCAGTGCCTCCAAGCACTTCAGCGCCTACAAACACTTCAGTGTCTCCAAGCCCCAGTGCACGTTTGCGCAGTTGTGCCTCCAGCACCTGGTATTCTTCTCTGATTCACCAGCACCTTTCAAGTTCTGTCTTTCAGGAGACCATCAGCGTCCACGCGTGCCTCCTGTCTGCCGACCTGATCCTGCATGAGGAAAACTTACATTCGGCCATTTCTGCTGCGGCCCAGTTGCAGTTCCTCTTCCCGGTCACCGGAAGAAACCCAGAGTCCACAACACTCCCAAACCAGGTCAGTGATAGTATACTCAGGCCTCATAGACCCGGGGGATCGGAACACGGACTCAAGTGCCATCCAGAATCTGGCTTCCCGAGTACAAAGTCAGGAAGCGGCACAAGGTCAGGTGATGCAGTACCTCCAGGAGTTGTCCGGGCGTCTGGATCAGATTCAGGCGTCTTTAGCCTCGGTAATTCCGGCACCAGTTCCAGTAGCCGCACCAGTTGCCGCTTCCAGCAATGTTCAACCATCGGCCGGTGCCACTCTGCGCCTTCAGCTGCCTACTCCGTCCCATTATAATGGGAATCCTAAAAATTGTTGTGGTTTTTTAAACCAATGCGAGGTACATTTCGAGCTACTTGCACATAACTTTCCTACAGACCGGTCCAAGTTGGCATATATTATTTCTCTGCTGGAAGGATCTGCCTTGGATTGGGTGTCTCCATTATGGGAACGTTCTGATTCACTGGTTTCCAATTACTCCGAATTCATCACGTCTTTTCGACTAATTTTTGACGAGCCCGGCAGGATGACCTCGGCCTCTTCTGACTTGCTCCGCATCCGTCAAGGCTCCCGATCCGTGGGTCAGAATGTGGTTCATTTTCAAACCATTGCCTCTGAACTTCGCTGGAATAATGAGGCTCTGAGAGCTGCTTTCTGGAACGGTCTCTCTGATCGCCTGAAGGATTAGTTGGTCACTCGGGAGCTTCCGGATTCTTTAGAGGAATTGATCTCTCTCTGTGTCAAGGTAGATCTCCGGATGCAGGAACGTGGAGGTGAACGTAGTCTATCGGATCGTTCTAGGTTCCGGCTTCCCCCTGCAAGGCAAGCGGTGGTCCCAAGTCCGGACGAACTCATGCAGATTAACCGATCCTGATTGTCCCCGGAGGAGCGACAGCGTCGTCATGAGGGTAAACTCTGTCTGTACTGCGGAGCTGCAGGTCACTTCATCAAGTCCTGCAAATCCCATCCGGGAAACGGGCAGGCCTAGCTTGTTCCGGAGGAGTCAAGTTGGGGGTTACGACCAAATCTTCTCCGACTTCGGACTGTTTGCTTCCTGTAACGTTAACCACCAAGGTTACTTCCAAGTCTTTTGAAGCCCTGTTGGACTCCGGGGCTGCGGGGAATTTCGTTTCTTCCCTCTGTGTCCAAAGCCTGAATTTGGAAGTACGGTCCATCGAACGGCCTATTTCCTTGACAGCTATCAATGGTACTAGGATATCCAAGGGCATCATAACAGAACGCACGGTTCCAGTTAAATTACAGGTCGGGGCTCTACATCAAGAATATTTGGAGTTCCTGGTGATTCCGGAAATGCATCACGATCTGGTACTCGGAATGCCTTGGCTCAAAATTCACAATCCCCATATCGATTGGAAGACCGCACAGATTCGGTCTTGGAGTTCTTTTTGTCTCGCTAACTGTCTCACCCCTGTCTGTCCGCTTCGTGTTTCTACTAAGGCGGAGGAAGAGCTTATCCCGGAGGCGTACCAAGAGTTCAAGGAAGTGTTCTCGGAACAGGCGGCTGACCAGTTACCACCCCATAGGTCTTGGGACTGCCCCATTGACCTCATCCCAGGGAAAATGCCGCCCCGGGGTCGCATTTATCCTCTGTCCCTTCTAGAGACACAAGCTATGTCAGACTATATCAAGTCCAATCTTCACAAGGGATTCATTCGCCCCTCTATCTCCCCGGCTGGAGCGGGTTTCTTCTTCGTGAAAAAGAAGGACGGAGGGTTAAGACCATGTATCGACTACCGCGGCCTAAATGATATTACCATCAAAAATAAATACCCCTTGCCTCTAATCACAGAGCTATTTGATAGAGTTCGTGGTGCCCACGTTTTTTCCAAGCTTGATTTGAGGGGGGCCTATAACCTTATACGCATCAGAGAGGGAGATGAATGGAAGACCGCCTTCAATACCCGGGATGGGCATTATGAGTATCTGGTGATGCCGTTCGGTCTTAGCAATGCTCCTGCTGTCTTCCAGGGATTCGTCAACTAAATCTTCCGAGACATGTTATACCTAAGTGTCGTGGTGTATTTGGATGACATACTGATTTTTTCCAAAGACCTTGCTGAACACAGGATACAGGTCAAAGAGGTACTCCGCCGTCTACGTGAGAATCATCTCTATGCCAAGATATCCAAGTGTACCTTCGAAGTAACATCAATACCGTTCCTCGGTTATATCATCTCGGGGATGGAGCTTCGCATGGACCCGGAGAAACTTTCCGCCATTCAGGACTGGGCACAGCCACTCTCCTTGAAAGCAATACAAAGATTCTGGGTTTTGCGAACTATTATAGAAAGTTCATTAGAAGTTTCTCCACCATTGTTGCACCCATTACCGCCTTGACGAGAAAGGGTTCCAACCCGGGTTTGTGGCCTCCCGAAGCCATAGAGGCCTTTTCCCACTTGAAATCGGCTTTTATGTCCGCTCCAGTACTCCAACAACCAAATTTCGAGGAACCTTTCTTCCTAGAAGTTGACACATCCTCGGTCGGAGTTGGGGCCATTCTCTCTCAGTACGCCTCAGATAAGAAATTACATCCGTGTGGCTTTCACTCGCGTAAATTCTCTCCGGCTGAATGAAATTACACTATTGGAGACCAGGAACTCTTGGCAATTAAATCTGCCTTGGAAGAGTGGAGATATCTCTTAGAAGGGGCCAAACATGTGATTACCATTTTACACTGATCACAAAAATTTGTTGTATATCAAAACCGCACAGTGCTTGAATCCTCGCCAAGCTAGATGGCACTCTTCTTCACTCGATTTTCTTTTGTTATCAAGTACCGAGCCGGGACTTTCAATACTAAAGCGGATGCACTGTCCCGTTCACAAACTCCCACAGATGAAGAGGATTCTTTTGAGCGGAGTTTAATTCTGAATCCAATTTCTGTCTCCGCTGCCTCAACTACTCTAGGTCCTCCCCGTGGAAGAATGTCCGTACCAGCTAAATTCCGGTCGAGGATACTACAGTGGGCCCATATCTCCAAGTTTTCCGGTCATCCCGGCGTCCAGAAGATGTACAAGTTTCTGCAAAGATCTTACTGGTGGGACTCCATGAGGAAGGATGTACAGGATTACGTTAATTCCTGTCCACAGTGTACACAGCATAAATCTCCCCGCCTACCTCCTGCAGGGTTACTTCGTCCTCTGTCCATTCCTATGAAACCCTGGACTCACATTTCCATGGACTTCGTCACCGACTTGCCCTGTTCCAAAGGTTTCAACACTGTCTGGGTGATCGTCGACCGTTTTTCGAAGATGGCGCATTTCGTTCCATTGACTGGTCTGCCGACAGCTCCTAAATTAGCTCTAATATTTGTCCGAGAACATTTTCGGTTGCATGGGTTGCCTCAAGAAATAGTCTCTGATCGAGGGTGTCACAACTGAGGGCCTGAGCTGACGGGAGGCAGCCTCAGTTGTAGGGGCTGAGATGTAACGGAACCTGGGAGGTTGTATCAGACCCCTAGACATGTAAGTAACATGTAGAATAACTGCCCGAAGGCGTGACCACGACAACCAGGATAAAAGTCAATGATGTTTATTATGACAAACTCCGTAACACAGCAGCAGTAAAAGGAAACATAAAAGTCAACAGAGGATAAATACAATTCCTGGGTACTACAGGGTGGCAAGGGCCACAGGCACTGGTAGTGTGAGACAGTTCTTATAATTTTCTAGTTGGAAAGTCCTTACCAGGCCTGACTGTAGCAATGGAGAGAACCCAGGATCGTACCAGCTGATGTTCCAGGAAAGGCTGGGCTGCTGAAGGTAAAACGGCTGCTGTGGATACTGGCTGGAACCAGACTGTTGTTGGTACGGAGTGGATACTGGCTGGAACCAGTTAAATAATAAACGAACTTGAGAGCAATGAAATAATAATGAAGTTTGGAGTTTGAGAGCGGTGAAATAATAATACCGGTGGAGAGTGGTAAACTGCAGAAAAGGACACCGGCCCTTTAAGAGAAGCTATACACTGCTGGAAGCTGGGCTGGAAGCAGGTGATTGTTTGAGAGCGGTGAAATAATAATACCGGTGGAGAGTGGTAAACTGCAGAAAGGACACCGGCCCTTTAAGAGAAGCTGTACACTGCTGGAAGCTGGGCTGGAAGCAGGTGATTGTTGTAGCTGGAAACAGGTGAGTCCAGAATGGATCGGAGAGTCAGGCTACACCGCAGATGGAATGCTGGTGCGGGTCTCTATAGCAGAAGTCTGGAGACAGGAGCTGGAACCTGGAAGACAACCACAGGAGAGAGACAAACTGGAACTAGGTTAGACAACCAAAGCACTGACGCCTTCCTTTCTCAGGCACAGCATACTTATACCTGCAGCAAGGAAGGGGTTGGCTAGGCAATTATGCAAATCAACAATACAGACAGCAGATTGGTGGAAATAATCAGAAGACAAAATCCAAGATGGCTGCGCCCATGCAGACACTTGGAGGGAAGTTTGGTTTGTAATCCATGTGAGAATTGAAACAGTAATGGCGACGCCGGCCACAGGAGACAGGAGACGCCAGACTGACAAGCGCACATTTAACCACGCGGGCACAGCGGAGGCCGCGGCTGATGAAATCACCACTCTGCATGTGGAAACTCAGGAACAGCGGGATCCGGTCCTGGAACGCTGAGCCAGCCTTAGGAGGCATCTGAAGGGTAAGTAATGGCGTCCAGATACCCGGATCGTGACAGCACCCCCCCCTTTAGGAGTGGCCCCAGGACACTTCTTAGGCTTTAAAGGAAACTTTGCGTGGAAATTTCGGACCAAGGCAGGAGCATGGACGTCTGAGGCATTGGTCCAAGAGCGTTCTTCAGGACCATAGCCCTTCCAGTCAATGAGGTATTGTAACTGACCGTAACGGAAACGTGAGTCCAAAATCTTGGCCACCTCGTACTCGACTCCCCGTTGAGTCTGAACTTTGGGAGCTGGAGGAAGTGCGGAATGAAACCGATTCAGGATCAGCGGTTTCAACAAAGAAACATGAAATGTCCTGGGTATTTTCAAGAAGGATGGTAACTGTAACCTGTAGGCAACAGGATTGATGACTTGTTCAATCTTGAAGGGTCCGATGTAGCGAGGTGCAAATTTCATGCTGGGAACTCTCAACCTCAAATTCTTCGTGGACAGCCACACACGATCACCCACCTTGAGAGCAGGAACCGCTCTACGCTTCCTATCGGCAAACTTCTTATACCTGAATGAGGCTTTAAGCAGGGCTGCGCGGACGTTCCTCCAGTTATTTGAAAACTGACGCAAGGTGACATCCACTGCTGGAACAGAAGTTGCGGGAAGCGGTTGGAATTCTGGGACTTTAGGGTGGAATCCATAATTAATGAAGAATGGTGTAGAAGAAGATGAGGAATGGTATTGATTGTTGTGGCTGAACTCGGCCCAAGGAAGGAGTTGAACCCAGTCATCTTGAGAGGAAGACACATATATACGGAGGAAGGCCTCCAAGTCCTGATTCACCCTCTCGGTTTGACCATTGGTCTGAGGATGGTAAGCCGTGGAAAACTTTAACTTGACTTGGAGGGCTTGACACAAACCTCGCCAAAATTTGGCTACAAATTGTACTCCACGATCCGAGATGATCTCTTCAGGAAGACCGTGAAGTCGGAAGATCTCTTGTATAAACACTTGAGCCAACTTGGAAGCTGACGGAAGATCGGTGAGAGGGATGAAATGTGCCATCTTGGTGAACCGGTCAACTACCACCCAGATGGTATTAAACTTGTTGCAGATAGGTAGATCGGAAACAAAGTCCATCGACAAATGGGTCCAAGGTCGACGGGGAACAGATAATGGAACCAGTTGCCCCGCAGGCGACTGGCGGGAGACTTTGTGTTGGGCACACTTTGGGCAGGAGGCAATAAATTCCATAACGTCCTTCTTCAGAGTTGGCCACCAGTAGGACCTAGAAATAAATTCAAGGGTTTTCTGAATGCCTGTATGTCCAGCAAAACGGGAAGCATGGGCCCAATGCATGAGCTTCTTCCTTAGAACTGGCTTAACAAAACTTTTCCCTGGTGGAGGCGTAGAGTCCATCCCTACCGTGGAGAATGCCAACGGATTAATAATAGGATGCTTGTCTGCAGACTCGGACTCATTTTCTTGCTCCCATGAGCGGGAAAGGGCATCGGCCTTACGATTCTGAGAACCCGGACAGAACTGGAGTTTAAAGTCAAACCTAGAGAAGAAAAGTGCCCATTTGGCCTGACGAGGATTCAGACATTGTGCGCCTTTGAGATATAAAAGATTTTTGTGGTAGGTAAGTATGGTGATTGAGTGGGAAGCTCCCTCCAACAGGTATCTCCACTCCTCCAGAGCGAGCTTGATGGCTAGCAACTCCTGATCGCCAATGGCATAGTTGCGCTCAGCTGGGGAGAACTTCCGGGAGAAGAAACTGCAAGGATGTAGATGTCCATCTTTGGCCCTCTGGGATAACACTGCTCCTACTCCAACGGAGGAGGCATCTACCTCTAAGATAAAAGGAGAGTCGGTGTCGGGCTGTTTCAGAACTGGTGCAGAGATGAACCGTTGCTTCAGAAGGTGAAAGGCCTGTGTAGCTTCCTCGGACCACTTGGACGGATTAGCACCTTTCTTGGTTAATGCAGTGATAGGCGCCACGATGGTGGAAAAGTCTCGTATAAATTTTCTATAATAATTGGCGAACCCTAAGAACCTCTGGACCCCTTTGAGGCTTAAGGGTATAGGCCAATTCTGGATTGCTTGGAGTTTCTCAGGATCCATCTCTAGTCCGGAACCGGACACAATGTAACCTAGAAACGGAATGGTTTTAACTTCAAACACACACTTCTCCAATTTACAATAGAGGTGATTGACACGGAGACGGGAAAGAACCTCTTTTACCCAGAAACGATGATCTTCGAGATTATTAGCAAAGATGAGGATGTCGTCTAGATAAACCACGACATGGCGGTACAAGATGTCCCTGAAAATCTCATTCACGAAGTGCTGGAAGACTGCTGGAGCGTTGCTCAATCCGAAGGGCATGACGAGGTACTCATAATGTCCGTCACGGGTGTTAAAGGCGGTCTTCCACTCGTCACCCTCACGGATTCGGATGAGATTGTAGGCACCCCTCAAGTCCAGCTTTGTGAAAATAGTTGCACCACTAACTCTATCAAAGAGCTCGGTAATCAGGGGTAAAGGGTATCGGTTCTTGACGGTAATGTCGTTCAGACCTCTGTAGTCGATGCACGGACGCAGACCACCGTCTTTCTTCTTAACGAAGAAGAAGCCTGCGCCGGCTGGAGAAGAAGATGGTCGGATGAAACCCTTCGCCAGGTTCTCTTTGATGTACTCTTCCATGGAGTGTGTCTCAGGCAGAGACAACGGATAAGTTCGGCCTCGCGGTGGAACCTTCCCTGGAATGAGGTCGATTGGGCAGTCCCATTCTCTATGAGGAGGAAGGATATCAGCAGAGGCTTTACTGAACACGTCCGTGAAGTCTTGATATGGAGGAGGCGGAACATCAGATGACCTGGGGAAGGAAGAACAAACAGGAAGAACTTTGGCTAAACAAGTCTCAGCACAGGAGGGACCCCATGCCAGTATTTGCGTAGTCGTCCAGTCAATTGATGGGTTGTGGAGACGGAGCCATGGAAGGCCTAAAACCACTGGATGTGTGGCTCTTGGAATCACTAAAAAAGAAATATACTCAGAATGAAGAACTCCCACTCTCAGACGAACTGGAAGAGTCCTTAAGGAAATGACTGCGTCAAAAATCTTGCTGTCATCCACGGCAGTCAAAGAGATGGACGAGGACAGTCTCTCGGTGGGTAGGGACCACCGTTTAACATAAGCTTCGGTTATGAAATTCCCAGCTGCTCCGGAATCAAGGAGGGCAATGACGTTCCTGTAACGTTGAGCAATTTGGAGCGACACTGGGAGGTTACAGTCATGAGGAGATGGAGAGGAGATCATTACTCCTAGCCGGCCCTCTCCTTGGCGAGCTAGGATCTGGAGTTTCCTGGACGTTTGGGACAGGCATTGATAGTGTGCGACGGAGCTGCACAGTAGAGACAGAGAGACTCAGAGAGACGTCTTCGGCGCTCAGCGGGAGATAGACGGGAACGACTAATTTGCATAGGCTCATCCTTGGATGGAGATGGTTGACGAGGAGGAGGAGCAGAAGATTTAGGAGTAGCTGATCTTCCTCGCTCAGTTGCTCTCTCTCTGAAACGTAGATCAACCTTCGTGCAAAGAGAAATTAGCTCATCCAACTTAGAGGGCAAGTCTCTGGTAGCTAACTCATCCTTGATGCGTTCTGATAAGCCATGCCAGAATGCAGCATACAGGGCCTCGTCGTTCCATGCCAGTTCGGATGCCAGGATTTTAAACTGTATAAGATACTGTCCCACAGTACGTGTTCCCTGGCGTAAACGGAGAATCTCAGATGAAGCAGATGTTATCCGGCCTGGCTCGTCGAAGATGCGCCTGAATGTAGCTACAAAGTCAGTATAGGAGGATAGCAGGGGATCAGACTTCTCCCATAAAGGTGATGCCCAGTCAAGGGCTGAGCCACTGAGAAGGGAGATGATATAGGCAATTTTGGTACGGTCACTGAAGAAATTGCCAGGTAGAAGCTCAAAGTGGATTTCACATTGATTGAGAAATCCCCTGCAGAACCTTGGAGATCCATCAAATTTTGCTGGCGTTGGAAGATGAAGATGTGGACTGGAAATGGGTAAGGAGGGTGGGGTTACAGCTGGTGTCACTGTAGTGGACGCACCGGACGTGCCAGGTCCACGGAGGGTCGTTTGAATCCCATCCAGCCGTGTAGAGAGATCCTGGAGACAGCGGATGATGTGGCCCTGTGCAGCCTCCTGATGTTCAAGTCGGGCTGCCAGTTCTTGCATCGGCCTGGCCGCTTGATCCTGGTCTCCGGCTGGATTCATTAGGTCAGTGCTTACTGTCACAACTGAGGGCCTGAGCTGACGGGAGGCAGCCTCAGTTGTAGGGGCTGAGATGTAACGGAGCCTGGGAGGTTGTATCAGACCCCTAGACATGTAAGTAACATGTAGAATAACTGCCCGAAGGCGTGACCACGACAACCAGGATAAAAGTCAATGATGTTTATTATGACAAACTCCGTAACACAGCAGCAGTAAAAGGAAACATAAAAGTCAACAGAGGATAAATACAATTCCTGGGTACTACAGGGTGGCAAGGGCCACAGGCACTGGTAGTGTGAGACAGTTCTTATAATTTTCTAGTTGGAAAGTCCTTACCAGGCCTGACTGTAGCAATGGAGAGAACCCAGGATCGTACCAGCTGATGTTCCAGGAAAGGCTGGGCTGCTGAAGGTAAAACGGCTGCTGTGGATACTGGCTGGAACCAGACTGTTGTTGGTACGGAGTGGATACTGGCTGGAACCAGTTAAATAATAAACGAACTTGAGAGCGATGAAATAATAATGAAGTTTGGAGTTTGAGAGCGGTGAAATAATAATACCGGTGGAGAGTGGTAAACTGCAGAAAAGGACACCGGCCCTTTAAGAGAAGCTATACACTGCTGGAAGCTGGGCTGGAAGCAGGTGATTGTTTGAGAGCGGTGAAATAATAATACCGGTGGAGAGTGGTAAACTGCAGAAAGGACACCGGCCCTTTAAGAGAAGCTGTACACTGCTGGAAGCTGGGCTGGAAGCAGGTGATTGTTGTAGCTGGAAACAGGTGAGTCCAGAATGGATCGGAGAGTCAGGCTACACCGCAGATGGAATGCTGGTGCGGGTCTCTATAGCAGAAGTCTGGAGACAGGAGCTGGAACCTGGAAGACAACCACAGGAGAGAGACAAACTGGAACTAGGTTAGACAACCAAAGCACTGACGCCTTCCTTGCTCAGGCACAGCATACTTATACCTGCAGCAAGGAAGGGGTTGGCTAGGCAATTATGCAAATCAACAATACAAACAGCAGATTGGTGGAAATAATCAGATGACAAAATCCAAGATGGCTGCGCCCATGCAGACACTTGGAGGGAAGTTTGGTTTGTAATCCATGTGAGAATTGAAACAGTAATGGCGACGCCGGCCACAGGAGACAGGAGACGCCAGACTGACAAGCGCACATTTAACCACGCGGGCACAGCGGAGGCCGCGGCTGATGAAATCACCACTCTGACATTCTGCATGTGGAAACTCAGGAACAGCGGGATCCGGTCCTGGAACGCTGAGCCAGCCTTAGGAGGCATCTGAAGGGTAAGTAATGGCGTCCAGATACCCGGATCGTGACAGCGGGGTACAGTTCACCGCAAGGTTTTGGAAAGCTCTCTGCTCGGCCTTACAAATTAAACTTAAGTTTTCGTCCGCTTATCACCCTCAAACTAATGGGCAACTGAACGAGTCAATCAAGACTTGGAGACTTTCCTCCGCCTGTATCTATCCCCTTCACAGGACAACTGGGTAGAGTTATTGCCTTGGGCAGAGTTTGCACATAACCATTCATTTCATTCCTCCACTGGCGAATCTCCGTTCTTCATCAACTATGGCTTCCACCCACAAGTTCCGGAATTACCAATTCTTCCAACAGGAGAGGTTCCAGCTGTGACTTCCACTCTACTACACTTCAGACAAATTTGGAGTAAGGTTCATGCTAGTCTTAAAAAGGTTTCTGTCCGATACAAGTTCTTCGCGGACAAGAAACGGCGAGCCGCTCCTCAATACAAGGTTGGTGACAGGGTTTGGCTCTCCACACGTAACCTCCGGCTAAAGGTACCCACCATGAAGTTCGCCCCAAGGTTCATCGGTCCATACCCTGTGCTACAAATCCTGAATCCTGTGGTCTGCAAGTTGGGATTACCTTCCCATCTACGCATACCGAATGCCTTTCATGTTTCTCTCCTTCGTCCTCTCATCCTTAATCGTTTTCATTCTAAGCCCTCAAGCCCCACTTTGGTAGAAACTGAAACTGGGACAGACTTCGAGATCAAAACTATTCTGGACTCTCGTTATCTTCATAAGAACCTGCAATATCTGGTAGAATGGAAAGGTTATGGTCCTGAGGAGAGAAGTTGGATAGGAGCTTCTGAGGTCTCAGCTCCTCGACTAATCCGGATCTTCCACGCCAAGCACCCTACGAAACTTGGGAAGTGTCCAGAGGAGGGGGTACTGTCACGCCGCCGCCCAGGGCCCCTTACTTACCTCTCCGGGCGCGCTGGTCCTCTCTGGCGGCTCCTGGCTCCCTTCGCTCAGCCCGGCCTCTGGGCAGGTGACGTCATCAGGCACTTCCAACCAACCAGCTGGTGGTGGGAAGTATAAATTCAGGCACCAGGCACTGCATCAGTGCCTGAGAATCATCAGTTCCCCAGGAGTGGTGATCGCCAGACTTCCGTGTTTTCAAGCATCTCCGTGCCTCCAAGCACCTCCATGCCTCCGAGCATCTCCGTGCTTCCCAGCTCCTCCGTGCCTCCGAGCATCTCCGTGCCTCCCAGCACCTCCGTGCCTCCAAGCACCTCAGTGTCTCCACGCGCCTCAGCGCCTCCAAGCACCTCAGTGTCTCCACGCGCCTCAGCGCCTCCAAGTACCTCAGTGTCTCCACGCGCCTCAGCGCCTCAGTGTCTCCATGCGCCTCAGCGCCTCCAAGCACCTCAGTGCCTCCAAGCGCCTCAGCGCCTCCAAGCACTTCAGCGCCTCCCTGCACCTCAGTGCCTCCGAGCACTTCAGCACCTACAAACACTTCAGTGTCTCCAAGCCCCAGTGCACGTTAGCACAGTTGTGCCTCCAGCACCTGGTATTCTTCTCTGATTCACCAGCACCTTTCAAGTTCTGTCTTTCAGGAGACCATCAGCGTCCACGCGTGCCTCCTGTCTGCCGACCTGATCCTGCATGAGGAAAACTTATATTCGGCCATCTCTGCTGCGGCCCAGTTGCGGTTCCTCTTCCCGGTCACCGGAAGAAACCCCGAGTCCACAACACTCCCAAACCAGGTCAGTGATAATAAGAGATAACCTTGACAGCAAAAATAGTTGACCTCTAAGGGTGCATACACACTAGATGACGTGCTCTATGAACAACGTTGTCTAGTGTTTCCCCCTCCCAGGCCGGGTGGTCGGT
This sequence comes from Pseudophryne corroboree, assembly GCF_028390025.1. NCBI lineage: Eukaryota > Metazoa > Chordata > Amphibia > Anura > Myobatrachidae > Pseudophryne > Pseudophryne corroboree. The sequence goes on from NC_086449.1 coordinate 372,151,925, forward strand.
AGCCGGCCATACACACTGAGCGATATGAGGTTCATACCGCTTAGTGACGTTATACGTGGCCGCAGCTCTTGGACAGCGAGGCTGCTGACATACACACTTGCCGAGAAAATGAATGACCTCGCTCAGGAAGGGTGAAAATAAGCGGCATCATTCATTTTATCGGCAAGTGTGTATGCACCTTTTTTTATGTTCCTTATAATTGTAATTTTTATTTATATTTGGCTTTTAAATGACCCAAGAATTGATTAAGCCTTATGCAGGCGCTACACACAGCTCAGCTGCTACTGTGTTACAGTGTCTGTGACCTGTGTTTTCTTGCATCTCTACTGCCTCTCTATTACACATAATGTGCTGTAGATTAAAGGATGTTATAGCGAAATATAGGCAGCACATGATAGTAATTGGTGTGCACTGTCTGTACAATCTCCTATATAATAGCCCAGATCTGTGACTCTGTGCCTGTGTGTATAATCCTGTGCGTGGCTAGGAGCTCTCATTGGGTTAGCAGCAGGTCTATCACACCCAGTCCACAGCTGACTGGGCGAGAAACGCCCTCCCACATAGGTTACATCCAATGGGAGGCTCTGCCCTTTGGCTGCTGTGTGTTCACAGAGCAGGATTAACAATGGGGCTGATGGAGCTGCAGCCAGATTGTCAGTAAGTATGTCCTATATCCTGTTGCCAGTCCGCCTGCCCCCTCTGGCATCAACAATCCCCAATCCCTAGCCGCGGCGCAGGTGGAACAAAAGCTGCTGCGGCTACCGGCATAGATGTGTATGAAAGCGGCGCAGTGGAACACTTTCATAGCCCTCCCTGTGACACATACTCTCTGAGCCCCGGAGCCTCCTCTGCGCGTGATGTCACAGAAGTGCCTCCTCGCCACAGTCGCGCCCAGATCCCCAGAGGCCCTGACTCCGCAACACAGCACCTGGCCTGCCAGGTGGCTAATGTAATGGATAGAGTGGGTGATATCGCGGAGGGTAATGTCTGGACGCTGAATCAATGTAAAAGGTGACAGTGCTGTGCAGTGCAGTGGGTGTGCAGTGTCACTGACACTACACAGCACTCTCACCTTTTACATTGATTCAGCCAGTCAGTCAGTTCTGTCAGCCAGTCACTATTGTTAGTGCCGGTCTCCCAACGCGCCGCATTACAGGGAAGTAGACGCACTAAATAAACTACAGCTCCCAGCAGCCCTTAGTTCCGAAGCATTCCGGCGCTAAGGCCTGCTGGGAGCTGTAGTTTATTGAGTGCATCTTCTTCCCTGTAATGCGGCGCATTGGGACACCGGCGCTAACAATAGTGACTGGCTGCTTGGCTGCTGTGCGAGTCTCCGGGAGAGACACTGCCAATGGAAAGACAGCGGCTTAGCTGCTTCCAGTAGGAGAAGCATTACACGCCACTCCCCCACTTGCAGTACCTCCGGACCCCCCCCCCCCCCCCACATGCGGCACCCATGCATCCGCCCCTCCCCCACACGCGACACCACCGCGCCAGCCCCTCCCCCACCCGCGGCACCCTGCAACCACCTCTTCCCCACCCCGCGGCACCCCCGGACCCCGTCCCCCATCCGCGTCTCCCCTGCACCCGCTGCACCACCGCACCCACGGTGTCTCCGGAACCCCACCTGCGGAACCCATGCACCCGCCCCTCCCCCACCTGTGGCACCACCGCACCCGCCCCTCTCCCACCCGTGGCACCCCTGCAATCACCCCTCCCCCACCTGCGGCACCCCCCCCCCCCCCCGGACTCCATCCCCCATCCGCATCTCCCCCGCACCCACCACTCCCCCAACCACAGCACCTACTAGGTGTTTCATCAGGCCCTGCGTGCGCTGTTCACGCCGTTGCAAGGGGCTACGACCCCTTAACCATCGCACGCCCTTTGCCCGTGCCATATTTCACCACTCACACAATTATCATTGGAGGTAATACTCTATATAATAAAAATATTGCACGCCACAAGGGCGTGCAAGGGTTACGGGGGCGTAGCCCCTTACGACGGTGTGAAGTGCGCCTGTAGGGTGCGATGAATCACCTAGTGCCCAATAATAGCCAAAACCAGAGTACTATACATTTTGGTAAATATGTCCAGGAGATACTGCTATGGAGTTGTGTGTGCTGTTATCTCCTAATCACATTTTCAGACCCCAGTGACCAGGCTCGCCATCAAGGTGGGACTAGTGGTACAGGAGTCCCCGGCCCAGATAGAGAGGGGGCCCATCCTGGCTCCTATCTGCATCAACAAGTCTTCCCTGCACGTATTGTACCTTGAGGGGCGGGCACAGCTCATTGGCCAATCGCGACCTCCCCTGCCCACAAGAGCTTCATCTCCTCAGAACACTCTCTCTCCCCCCCCTTCCTCCCACAGCCTCCCATTCACATGGAGTTATCAGTCTGATTCCGCCCTGTATGCGTGCCTGCTAATAGCATCAGGAGGCTGTGTGAACGGACCAGCCCCTGTGCACGGTTCTATACACATCAGGTGTGGGTCAGTGAGTGCCATGGCAGAGGGGCTGGACAGGGGCTGTGAGCTGTGCCAGGAGCAGGCCTGGGGCAGTGAACATAGCAGCGGGGTGACGAGGTCAGCCTGCTGCAGGCAGTCAAGTCTGCACCTCGGAGTAGCAGCAGTACTCAGGTTTGTAACATCTGAAAACTGGTGGGTCAGCACTTGGCATATTGCATGGTACAGCACTGAGCATATTGCATGGTACAATTCTGGGCATATTGCTAGAACAGTGCTTAGCATAGCACTGCTCATCATTGGTACTATACTGAAAGCACTGGGCATAGCAGTGGCACAGCACTGGGCATACCATCACATACCAGCATTGAACAACCCTAGGGGGGTTTATGGGGGAGGAGGGGCCCTTGGAGTGGAGCCCTGTCTATTTTGTCAGTCCTGGGCCCCAAAATTTCTGATGGCAGCCCTGCCAGTGACTCCTGGAAAGGCCTGGCTGCTCATACTAGACATCTAATAATAGGATCTTTTCCAATTATGGCATTTTTGAATATGGCTCTGATCTTGTTATAGGATTTGTCTGTGCATTTAGCATAATTTATCAAAAAGGGCAATATATTTGCACAGCTGGAATTGAAAATAAAATAACAATCATCATGTTAGTAATAAATTGGTTAGGGTCAGAATTTATTATTCAGATTTTTTTAAGGTTTAAGAAGAAAATAAAAACCACAATAGTCTGTCAGATGCCATACCACACTGGGGTGCTTCTCTGTGACAAGTGATGTCTGGCTCATCTGCTGCTGCTGCTGTCGATGACTCTTCACTAGCCGTATTAAGAGGAACAGCAGGGCCCCAAATAATAACACAAGTGCCCCAAGTCCCCCTGCTAGGATGGGAAGGTCTGGCACTGTAAACATGGGCTGTGGTTCTGATGGATCCCTAGGGGCTAAAACAAACAGTTATTAAGACAAATGAAGCAGGAAGTAAAATGTTAACAATTCATTTTATATGCTGAAGTTCAAATTCCAGTTTCAGTATTTTTTATTCAAATGTTATAAAGTAGCAGCGAAAACTAGAGGTGGGTTATCATTTGCTTCTAAAATAGCCACTGAGATGGCTCTCTGCCTAGAGCTTCATATTGGCCTATGTTGCTACACCACCCTCTTGAGCATCACACAGCCCAAGTTTCCGACTGTACAATGAAGCACCATGAAAAATGCTTGTATCAGGCAGTGCCATGGCCCCAGTAAGGGGAGTAGTAGATAGGGTCCTCTCAGGACTGTAACTAGGATGGTGCGGGAGGTGCTCAGCACACTACACATTTTGCCCTGTGGTCACACTGGCCGCATCCACCTACTGTCTACAGCTACACACCTATATATGTTCCTAGTTTTAATATTTGGGGGGGGGGGGGCGGGAGTGGTCACACCAATTCTTTTTTTGGCAGAGGGCATCAAAATGTCTAGTTATTGCTCCTGATCCATTGTTCACCGTTACTGGGGAGTGCAGCTTTATTCCCTACAAAACAAGGATCTAGTGTTCTGGATTATAAAATATATTGTGGCCGAAACATTTATGTTGAATCAGCACAAAAATCCCAAAGGGGGAAATTCTGGATTGAATACTGAATAGTCTTCTTCCTCTTCTTCCCATTTTAAGCTTATAGTAGATTTTTACTTTTTTTTTTAAAACTCAAGTACATTATGAACAGAAATTCACAAACACTAAACAAGCTTTGCAGCCTTAACATGTAAAAATATAAAGCAGGAAGGATATACTGTATGTGAGTGTCAGAGCTTCTAACAGTACATATATATGTTTTAAGCTGACAAGTATATCCTCAGAAGGAAATGTCAGAATAAACCCTGTTGGGTTGGAGCATGTTAGCTGCTAAAATTGGTCTTTCAGATCTGTTTTTGCCTTCAATACCCAGGGACCTACAGCTCATCCAATCAGATAGTTTCCACTTTCCAGGCAAAGAGTTGAGGAGGCTGGAAATGAATGCTTGAGAATGACCCAGCTAAGCTACAGTATATAGACTTGTGGCATGCTTCTTACCTGCCTGCCCATGCGCCAAGACCTTCACAATGACTGTACAGTTATCAGTTTCTCCAGACTCTTCATCTCTTGCAGAGACCTATCAACACAACGGGAATAGCAGAATTAAGACATCTATCAAATCACCAATTCTCAAGTGATACTCATAGTGCCATCTTTAATTATACTTAATATACTTAGACAACCACCAACATATTATACAATATGTCTAGTGACCTGTAAAGAAAATATTGTTCTCGAGTTGCTGCCCACTTTCTTTCTACGGATGTCCTGCTAAGCCTATTCATATTGAATGTTTCATGCTACAATAACTCCACTGTCAGAAGTAATGTACTCACAGAACATCTTACTATTGTTATTGCCAGTGAATATTGGATCCAATGTTATTCTGCTCAGCATCCAACAAATGAGAATGTAAAGATCAAATCCCAGTCTATGTAACCTAAACAGTATGGCCGGGATGTAATGGGAACCGAAATGCCTCCAGGGAAATTATCACACCGCATCGGACATTACAAATGTGCATCTAGTTCCTGGAACTTGGCCAATGCAATGGTGTGCGTCTTTTTCCCAGCATCTGTGTATCAGATCCAACGTTTAGGAAAACATCCACTATTTTCGGACAAACCAGAATACGTACATAGGAGGTCCACAGTGTCAGAGAAAGTCACCCATTGGCCACCAAAAGTCCCATGATTAAAGCAACACAATAAATAAACCCCAGTCCTCCAAGACGCACAAGCAACTTATGTTAATTTAAATGATATGCAGCATGGCTATATTCTATGTGTAATTGCGACTGTATCAGCATACCAAATTATGTTACAGTGCTTGGCTGAAACACACTGTAGTATAATATTTTGTATGCAGATATAGTTGGCCCCCTCACAGCTCATTCACTGAAGTCCCCCACTCACTGCTCCTTTCAGTGACCCCCTCCCTCACTTCCGTCTTACAGCTCACTCACTGACCCCAACAGCACATACTGACCCCCCCTAACAGCTTTCCAGGTACAGTTTTCCTGGTACTTGGACCCCCCCCCCCCTGCGTGTGCCCATGTTGGTGGTTACAGTGGTCAGCAGCTGGAATCAGCAATGGCTTGCCTAACATCCATGCCAGTGCCTCCTCCTCCTCCTCCTAGCAGCACTGCAGAGGCAAACAGGGAAATCTCCAGGCCTACAGTATAAAGACTTCTGGAGAGATACAAAGGTATGGGGCACTCCAGCTAGACAGCCAGCAAGTGTGACTGCAGATAATGCAGCAGAATGTCATATATGGGAACATACACCCACATACAGTACTGGAATAGGACAATATAGAATACCATAGCTGTATCTATATAATCTATTATGTTAACTGGGGACAGTATTTGGCATAATGTAAACTGGTGTAGCATAATATGAACTGGGGACATTACTGGAGGCACTATGATGATAAAATCTCTCCGCATGCTAACAGACCTGGTTCCAACCCTGCTCCCCAGCTGCTCTAGGCTATAACACAATCGTAACAGCTGGGCAGCTCCATCACCCTGAGCTCCTCTCAGATGCGATTGTGCACTCGGGATCATGACATCACTATGTCACATCATGCTGTGCACCACTGCAAGGGGAGTAGTGCTCTGAGGTGGTCAATGAAAGGGGCAATGAGGGTATGCGTGAGTACTGTTAGTGGGGGTCAGTATGTGCTGTTTGGGGCAGTGAGTGAGCTGTGAGGATGCAGTAGGGAGGGGGTCAGCGAAAGGAGCAATAGGTGCTGTTAGTGGGGCAATTGAGGAGATCAGTGAGTGATCTGTGAGGTGATCAGTGAGGGAGGGGGTCAGTGAAAGGAGCAGTGAGTGCTCTGAGGTGGACAGTGAGTGCAGTTACAGGGGTTATTGTGTGCTGTGGGGGCAGTGAGTGAGCTGTGAGTGGGTCAGTGAGGGAAGGGGTCAGTGAAAGGAGCAGTGAGTGCTCTGAGGTGGACAGTGAGTGTTATTATAGGGGTCAGTGTGTGCTGTGGGGGGGCAGTAAGTGAGCTGTGAGGGGATCAGTGCGGGAAAGGGTCAGTGAAAGGAGCAGTGAGTGCTGCTAATGGGGGTCAGTGAGTGAGATATGTTGGGGTCAGTGAGTGACATGTGTGGAAGTCAGTATGAGCAGTAAAGGGCTTGGTGTTATATGGAAGGAACTGGCAGTAAGAGGGAGAGCTATGGAGGGTACAATCAGATTATGCAGGAGAGGACTCAATGATTGATACAGCAGATATACAGGGAAGGCTAGTAGCAGGACCGGATTAAGGTCTGTGGGGGCCCTGGCAATAAATGTGTGGGAGTCTAAAGTGAAACCTGTGCAATCTGCACTAGCAGTGGAGTTTTGGAATTCCGGGTTTTCCAAGATGCACAGATCCAGCAGGAACCCATCACTGATAGACAAGAAGGTTAAAACTCTGACGGGACTGATTATATTGGCTGTGCCAGAGGAGCATAGCAGACTGTGGCTGCAGGCCATTGCAGCAGACTGATTATTAAGCACCTTACAGCTGGGATATTTACTTTGACCTCTTTGTTTATTTTATGTGCCTGTTTGTCCAGGCCTGTGAGTGTGAAGGACAAAGTGCAGTGTCTGATGCCATTAAAGATACTGCTTCACCGTGAACCTGCCTGGCATGAGTCCTCATTCCTACAACACTGCTGGTAGCGTTGCCTACCTCTGTCTCAAGATCCACACTGTTTCCCCCCTGTCCGTCTGTGCCCGACAACAGCTCACTGGTGTGTCCGGAAGCCGCAAACACTGCAGCAGCAGAGCGTCGGATACTCCAGCTTCTCCTGCCCGTTGCCGGCCGCTCACCATGCTGTTGTCCCAGTTGCCTCCGCAGGCAGCAGCTACAGCGACCACTGGGTGCGGGGGCCCCGGATGACTGCCCCCGCCCCCCCCCCCACTGGGCTAAAAGTTGCCGGCGAGCCCCTTAATAATGAGTACCTCCTGTAGGTCTAAAATGATAGTCAATTAACACACCTGTGTGTCAGCTTGATGACCAAGAAAACATTCACTGTTATGGTTCCATGAGGATCAGGTTTGAGAAACACTGTCCTAGGCTGGTATCCAGTCTTTAGGTCGACCATAAAAAGGTCAACATGGTCAAAACGTTGACATGACAATGGTCAACACAGAATATGGTCAACAAGAGTTTTTCAGAATTTTTTTCTTTTTATAACTTTTCATAAACTGTGACTGGTAACCTGTGCCTAGTGCCTTAGTAGCGGTGCAAGGCACCTTGTCCAAAACCTGGCGCGTTTACACCATGTGCTAAAAGCTAAAAACTGACACCCCAGAAACCTTAAAAAAACTAATGTCCACCTTTTCATGCGTCGACCATTTTCATGCCAACTTTTTGCTTGTGTTGACCTTTTTCTCATGTCGACCTTGTGAAAGTCATCCTTTTGGGGTCAACCTAGACACTTATTTTTTTTACTGTTGACCTAATGAACCATAACACCTAGGCTATAGTATACATGCACTGCAAGTATTTATTGCTTTGGAGCTTTTTATTTCTGTTATATTTGTTTAGTTGGCTTTAGTTGAGATATTATTTTTCAGAAGCGAAATGTCAGACATTATATCAGACAGTCTGAAACCCATCATATATCATGGCCATACACTCTGAGATATTTCACAGTGTATGGCCACAATATCTATATTCCTCCCTTGGGGAGGAGATATTACCCCATTACTCCGCTGTGAAGGAACAGGGGAAATGTCAGGAGGTCAGCAGCAGCAGTGCATATACCACCCAGATGTGGCCAACCGATGATCAGATCAATTGGGCAAGTTGGAAGATTTCCAATGCCATGCATCTATACACTATGTGATGATCTGCCAATAAACATGTAAACCCAGATTAATTATGTTTGATTCCTTCAATATGGGAGCCCAGAGTGGTTAGATAATAAAATCATTGGCAATCACATTTTGTGCGTAAACACACCAGGAAGCAGGGGCTTTTGCAAGCCACCACTTACTAAATAAACCTCTAAGTGTTTGTTAAATAACCAGTATATACCGGCGGTATCTATTCTAACCATACCTGAGAATTGTTAGCTTGGTCTGCATACTGTATAACCTACAATAACTTTGGTACTTACCTTCAGATTATATGTTTCTGTTGCCTGCAGTTGGTTGGCTCTGGCTATAAGCAAGCCACTCTCTGTTATCTGAAATAGTTGTCTGTGCTTAGGTAGAGATGACAGAGTAAGGTGGATCTGGGGATTGGTTCCCTAAAATCCAAAAAGATGATGAGTAAGATAAGTTTATGACTGAGATTATGGCAATAGCAGGTACAATCGAAGGCTACATTGTAAAAGAATCCCTTCACAGATTCATTTGCCTAAAATACAGCAGAATATCATGACAAATAAACTTGAGTCATGAGTCAGTACTTACTATTTGACAATTCTCAATGTGAATGTGAAGTGCTATGTCAAATTTTCGGGTGTAGTATGATATGCCGGCGGTCGGGCTCCCGGCGACCAGCATACCGGCGCCGGGAGCCCGACCGCCGGCATACCGACAGTGTGGCGAGTGCAAATGAGCCCCTTGCGGGCTCGCTGCGCTCGCCACCCTGCGGGCACGGTGGCACGCTACGCGAGCCACGCTATTTTATTCTACCTCCAGGGGGGTCGTGGACCCCCATGAGGGAGAATAAGTGTCGGCATGCCGGCTATTGGGATCCCGGCGCCGGTATACTGTGCGCCGGGATCCCGACAGCCGGCATACTGAAGACCACCCAAAATTTTCAGCAGGATACAAATAAGAGGTGATTGGATGAATGTGTAACTTACATTAGGGAAATCTCCATCAGAAGGTGTGAGTGAGAGCACACGGCCATTGTACGTGCTGACTAGAGCAGCAGGGTTGTTATCCTCCTGCACAAATGCCTGGTACTGGGTAGCTGCAAAGCGGGGTGCATGCTTGTTGGCTGCTAGCACTCGTACTGTTACCTCAGCCAACGAGTACTTTCTGGAGTCCCCGACTTGAGAGGCCTGTAGTGAAGTAATGGCAGTAACACACTGCTATATAACCAAGTATATGCAAGAAACACAACAATAAATAATAAAAGGCCGCAGACTAGAATAAATATTAGTGTCTTGCAGTATACTATAAAGTAGTAGCATGATACATTGTTCCATATGTTCTAATGGGCAAACTAATATACTTATTTGGCTCCAACCGTCACAAAGGTCACACATTAACACTGATCTAATAATGCAAAAATAGCCTCCAAAGGGCCATGCCATCCTAAGCCACTCATCCCAATACACAATCACTTGCTGCATGACTTCTACACACTCAGACCTCCTACTTGTTCCATAAGTCCCTCAAATACCCTCAGACCCTTACTTGTCCAAAAATGCCACCTTATGCACTTACAGATGGAGCCACTCTCATCTTGGCTTCTCTGCTGTGCCTAGGTTTATTAGCATAAGCCTTATGCCCCGACATGACATGCCACTCACTAACACTCAAAATGCTCCAACTTTCTGATGCATTTCACATGTCCATAATGCCATGCGTGTCCTATATGCCCTCGCTCACTGGGACTCCCCACATGCTCACTGACAGTCTATTCATAGATACTTACCTTGCAGCCACAACCACTCAGGCACTGGCATATCTATAATGGGTGCAGTGTACACGCTGCACCCATTTTTTTAATACTCACCCCTGCTGACGTCTCGCGCAAACATCAGCAGCGCTGTTAATTCACTGTGTCACGGAGATCTGCACATGCGCAGTAGAGGCTGAGCACTCTAGAGCTGAAACTCTCAGCGCTGCCGGCAGAGAGGAGGCGGCCAGAACAGAGGAGGCTACACACGTGCCTCCTCCTCTCTTAAAGTGCCCCTGCCCTCAGGAGAAGGAGGGAGAACACATAGTGCAAAATACACTGCATTGTCTCCTCTTTCTCCTCCTCTGATTGTGTACGCATCATTACGTCCCTGCAATTATGTCACGTAATGTGGAAGCCAGTTGCTCCCATACAGTCTCATACTCATAAGTTTGATTGGAAGCAGTTAGATAGTAGCTGCAAGTGCTCATCAAGGTAATTAAAACGACACACAATATTAGAGAATTCTTATAACGTACTGAAATAACAATCCAAAATGTAGACTATTATTTTATTAGTAATTTTATAATTACGCCAATGTGTATTCCTTGTCTGAATTAATATATCACAAGACTGTCTGTACCATTTTCTCACAGAAAAGAGCGAAAATGCAGATGCACACTCTATAATACTAAGCACTAATTTTTGGCCAAAAATATGGACCCACCAATTGCGACCAGGTGACCTCATCTGATCGGTCCTTAACACTAAGGTTCAAGACCAGGGCGAGGGACTCCCCCAGGTCAACACAGGCCAGCCGCACCAAGGCATCATACTAGTGAGAGGTTTTAGGGGTATATGCAATTGCGGTCGAATTGCCGAAAATGTCGAAAAATGGGTCATTTTCGACACAAAAAACCTGTCGAATTTTATTCGACAATTCAATACAGTACTTTTCGACAAAAAACCTGTAGTTTCATTTTCGACTTTTGGCAATTCGACATTTTTTCAATTCGACATGTCTGCAATGTTAAAATGCGGCTTTTCGACAAAAGTATATTTAATTGAAGAATGTCGATTCAACAACAGTGCTTTTCGACAGTCATTTCGTCAATTTCATTCCGCCTCATTTTCCTGTCGTGATCTAATAAAAATGTTTAAAAACATGAATTTTTTGTTGCTTTTTTTATTGCTAATAGCATATCTATTTATATTAGAAGGGATTATCTATTTGGTTTGTCCTTAGGAGCCACAAGTATTATTTGATGGATTTTTTAAAAGAATAATTTTTTTTTTACTAACTACAATAATTTGGAGAGATCAGTTCATGTTTTTCAGTTGGAAGGGGTATGAAAGTGTTAAAATTCCAGAAAAATTGTTGTGAGTATAATTTTATTTACAGGTACCCCGTGGATTCTACGTGGAGAAGGGGACCGACTCTTCGTGTCAACATAGGTAAGTATGTATGTATGTATGTTGGTGTGCATGTATGTAATAAAGTTATACTGTCACAGTGTCTGTGTATTGCTTTTATTTGGGTATTTTTTTTGTAGTAGAACTACAGGTACCAGTGGGCCCGTTTCCCCCCGCATGCTAGTACTTGTAGTTCTCCAAGTACCAGCTTGCAGGGGAGACTTGCTGGGACTTGTAGTTCTGCTACAAAAAAAACATATTCTTTTTTTTTACACTGACTATCAGCCCCCCATCCGCCAACCTTGGATGGGGGGGACAGCCTCGGAATTCACCCCTGGCCCTTGGGTGGCTGGAGGGGGGGACTTCTTGATTTAAGGGGTCCCCACTCCTCCAGGGTACCCCGGCCAGAGGTGACTAGTTGGAGATTTAATGCCACGGCCGCAGGGACCATTATAAAAGTGTCCCCCGGCTGTGGCATTATCTCTCTGACTAGTGGAGCCCGGTGCTGGTGTTAAAAATACGGGGGACCCCTACGTGTTTTGTCCCCTGTATTTTTGGCACCAGGACCAGGCGCAGAGCCCGGTGCTGGTTGTTAAAATACGGGGGAACCCCTGTCATTCCCCCCCCCCCGTATTTTTACAACCAGGACCGGCTCAAAGAGCCCGAGGCTGGTTATGCTTAGGAGGGGGGACCCCACGCATTTTTTTTCAGGATTTATTGAACACTTTTGTGCCGTCCATGAAGTCGAATCCAGGCCATCCACTATTCATCAATTGGTCCGTTTTTCGACAGCGGGACTGTCGAATCCGATATTTATTGAATATGTCGAATACGGGTCCCGGCGGGAGAGCTTCACCTGTCGAATTGTGTCGAATCCAAAAACGGTCGAATTCCAGCCGGTATTCGACCGCAATTGCATATACCCCTAAGTGTTAAAAGTATTACATAAATAAAATTCAACAGCAGTGTTACATTGGTAGAAAAATAATTAGATGCTAAAACAGTGCTAGATTGTGTTACAATATGATGTCCCAAAAGCAGCCAGACCATATCTACCCAGGGGGTCCCGTACCCTAAACTCATCCCTAAAACTGAGAAATGATATACATTGTTTCAGGATTTCCCAATCCTTTCCCAATAACAAGTCTGTAAATCCAGAGATCCATTCTAAAAACTCCCTTATGTAGGTGGGAGGGGTGCCAATCCAAGCTGAAGGAGTTGGATTGGCACCTCCCACACCTGCCCATGGGTGTTTTAAGCATGGACCTACAAGTCTCAACATGGTAGAACCACATCTAGTTTTCACACATCTACAGAGCAAGTCTGAATTTTCCTAAAATCATTAGTTTTAGGAGAAATAACTAGGACTTGCTCTGGCACCCCGGCGGCACCCCAATGAGAACTAATTAAGCAATTGGACAATTCCAATTAGCTTAATTAGTTAGTACTTACTCACCATCCAAACTGGTGTCTTCTCCTTCAGTGTTGGGATTCGGACTCCTGCAGCAGCGATGAGTGTAGTAATGTGTGTGAGTGTGTATAAGTATCTGTGAGTATGTCTGTGCACATGACTGTGTGAGTGACACCCCGGTGTGTGTGTGTGTGTGTGTGTGTGTGTGTGACCCCCCGATGTGTGTGATCACCCCTGAAGGCAGCAGGTGGGAGAATTACATCTCCCAGCAGCCTCCTCCCCAGTGCAAAGACGGAGTTGAGACCACCAGAAGCCGCGGCGATCACCGGAGGTGTTAGTATATATTTTTTCCTCACGTGACCATTCATTTTTTAATTGGATACTGCAGGTATCAGGAGTATACATACCCGTGATAATTTCAAAACTGGGCACAAGGTTTTTTTGCTCGCTAAACCTCTCGCCCAATCAAATTCCCCCCTTATTGCTAGCTGACAGCTTGGACTCTTACTCAGTCATTCAAACTACACCTTCAGACATAAAAATTAACTTCTCAGAAAATAAATAAATCTCCCTAATCAAATATTTTTATTAAATGAGTAACTTTAATAAAGAGGATAATACTTACCATGACTCTCAGATTAATGATAGCAGGGCTAAGTTTGCTCTCCAGGGTGTGAATCAAGGAGACAGATCCAGTCACATTATCAATCTGGAACAGGTCACTGTCGGGACCTGAATAGACATGAATGGAAAGTGACTTTATAGTACTAACAACAATGGGGGTTATTCAGAGTCAGTTTTGCTAAAATCGTATATGCTGGGGGCCGCCCAGCACAGGACAAGGGCGTCGAGCATGTGTAGCGCTGGTCTGCGATCGCAATTCAATTGCAATTGCAACACAGAAACCGGTAAATAGAGGGAGACCCCTGTATACGCAGCGAAGCCTCATATGCAGGTGCACCGCCGGCATGTTTCTCATCGCAGGAAATGCAGGCGACGTCATCCAGCCGCATGGAAAACTGCCATGACACATCTGGGTTTCCTGCACCACTCCGGACCGAAGACCTTGACTGATGTGATTGCAACACTGCGTATGTAGTCACAGAAGTGCAATCCATATGCAGAAACCGAGTACCATCGACAACTGCGGTTGACCCACAACTCTGGGATCTCATGACGTTTAAGGGTCAAGTTTTTGCCTCTATTGGACACTAGATTTAAAGAAAAACGCTTCTGATTTTCTGCTTGAAATTATCGCCCCTTTAAACCCACATTAGCAGGCAAAACTGCTGAAGATGTGACCTTGAAAAGCAATGCTTAGTAAATGTACTCCATTGTGTGTAACGGAGACCAAAAATCAAACACCATGATGACTGAAAGGACAGGTGTCCAGTGATTAAACCGTGCATTGGGCATACATGGCTACCAACTTTACCTTGCCTTTATTTCAATATAACGCTGCAGAATGCCAAACGTAACATGTAATGATGTCAGAGCAAGTTCAAGCAATACAAAATGTAACTATATTTAGCTCTATATTTTAGATGGCGTAGAGAGCTGGGCCATGCCCTGGTACTTTATGGCCAGGGGTAAATCCGGGAGAGCGATCAGTATGAACGCTCCCTCCTGTACAGGTAGAGGAGACTACTGCTGCTCAGTGGCAGCGGCCTCCTGCTCCACATGGCAGCCCAGCACACAGTAAGCGTGCGCTAAGTCGGGCAGCGAGGCTGCTGCTACTGCCAGGTAAGAGGGGGGTGCAGCAGACCAGGGCCCCTCCAACCAGCCCAGACCCAGGTAATTAGTATACTCCTTCCCCCCACCTCAGTGGCCCTGTATTGTTTTACTGTATTTTCCCTCTGTATTTGCTTTTTGTAAGGCTAAGTGGAGAATTATAATACGACATATAGGGGGTAATTCAGAGTTGATTGCAGCAGCAAATTTGTTAGCAGTTGGGCAAAACCATGGGTGTAATTCCAAGTTGAAAGAGTTAGGGGCCCTACACATATCACGATGCGCCGCCGAGGTGCCCGACGGCCGATACGGCCGACGAGCGACCCGGCGGCGGGGGGGCAGTGACGGGGGGAGTGAAGTTTCTTCACTCCTCCCGTCACGCGGCTGCATTGAAGTGCAGGCAAATATGGACGAGATCGTCCATATTGGCCTGCATGCACAGCCGACGGGAGACCAGCGATGAACGAGCGCGGGGACGCGCATCGTTCATCGCTGGAGTCTCCACACTGAAAGATTATCTTTCAGAAAATCGGCCAGTGTGTAGGGCCTATTAGATTTGGGTGTGGTTTGTTCAATCTGCAATCTAATTTGCAGTGTAAAAATAAAGCAGCCAGTATTTACCCTGCACAGAAACAATATAACCCACCCAAATCTAACTCTTTCTGCACATGTTATCTGCCTCCCCTGCAGTGCACATGGTTTTGCCCAGTTGCTATCAAAAATCCTGCTGCGATCAACTTGGAATTACCCCCCATGTGCACTGCAGGTGTGGCAGATATAACATTTGCAGAGAGAGTTAGATTTGGGTGGGTTATTTTGTTTCTGTGCAGGGTAAATACTGGCTGCTTTATTTTTACACTGCAATTTAGATTTCAGTTTGAACACACCCCACCCAAATCTAACTCTCTCTGCACATGTTATATCTGCCCCCCCCCCCCCCCCCCCCCCCCTGCTGTGCACATGGTTTTGCCCAACTGCTAACAAATTTGCTGCTGCGATCAACTTTGAATTAGGCTCATAGATTCTGAGTTGGGAGTAAAGTTAAAAAATGAAAAGAGCAAATAACTGTACACCTGGTCAAACCATGTTGCAATTCAAGGGGTGCAAATACTTTTTAAAGAAATATTGTCTTATACATTTAGCCCAGCAATATTGTACACTGCAATTTACATTTCAGTTTGGACATGCCCCTCTCATAGCAAAATCTCTCTGCACATGTTACATCTGCCCCACTTGCAGCACTACATGGTTTTACCAAAGTGTTCAGTAACTTGCTCTTTTTGCTGTCCCACCTCAGAATCAGGCCCATAGAGTTGTAGTATGTAGTCTACAAAATAGCTTTAATTATCTTATCTTCACCCATATATGAGCACTGAATGCACAGTGAGATACATTAATATTATATTATATATTGTCCACTGCGTTAGTTACAATGAAGCACATCATATTTGTCTAGTCTGCTTTATTTCCCTCTTGATGACTGAAAGGCTGAACAAAATGTCAAAAAAGGGTTTTAACATATGCCACAATGGTAGTTTTGTTCCTGAGAGATATTTTTTTTCCCATCAATCCTTATTCCTGTGCCACACTTGCATGTGATGCCCTAAGCAGTGCCCATCATGCTTTGTAAATGACACCTGCCACCAGTGGCGTAACTAGAAATTTTTCTCCCCCAAGCCAAAAAATTCTTCGGCGCCCCCCCCCCCCCCCCCCCATAATTGGCACTAGGAAAGGGACAAACATGTGCGCGCCGAAGGCGCGCGCCGCCAAAAAGGGGCGTGGTTTTGTTTAAATGGGCGCGGCTTCGCATAAAGAGGCGTGGCATTGCAGGAATGGACTACCTTATACCCCAGTTTTGCAACCTGCACGCCCAGACGTTAGCCACCACAGGAAAGAAAAATAATCCTGATTCATGCCCCTTCCATTATTTGTCATTTTTCCTCCTTATAGTAATGCCCAGTATACATTATGCCACATACTGCAATGGCCCTTAGACATTATTCCACACACAATAATGCACATGACACAATATGCACACACCGTAATGCCCCCGACACATTATGCCACACACCGTAATGTCTGTGACACATTATGACAGGAATCGCAATGCCCGTTATACATTATGCTACACACTGCAATGCCCCTGATACATTATAGCACATACCACAATGCCCATGATATAGTATACCACACACCGCAATGTCCGTGATACATTATGACACACACCGCAATGTCCGTGATACATTATGACACACACTGCAATGAACCTGAGCCATTATACCACATACCACAATGCCCATGATATAGTATACCACACACCGCAATGTCCGTGATACATTATGACACACACCGCAATGCCCGTTATACATTATGCCACACTGCAATGACCCTGAGACATTATACCACATACCACAATGCCCGTGATATAGTATACAGACACCGTAATGCCTGACACATTATGCCACACACCGCAATGCCCATTATACATTATGCCACACACTGCAATGACCCTGAGACATTATACCACATACCACAATGCCCGTGATCTAGTATACCATACACCGTAATGCCTGTGACACATACCGCAATGCCCGTTATACCCTATGCCACACTGCAATGCCCCTGAGACATTATACCACATACCACAATGCCCGTGATATAGTTTGCCACACACCGTAATGCCTGTGACACATTCTGACACACACCGCAATGTCCGTGATACATTATGCCACACACCGTAATGCCCATTACACATTAAGTCCTACATTAAGGCTTCTAATTACTTTTAAATTACCTGCTCGTTGCCAGGGGTTTCATGCTCTTGGTTCCATGCACGGTGCCAGGGGTTTTCATGCTCAGGGTGTCATGCTCGTTGCCAGGTGTTTCATGCACTCGGTGTCATGCTTGTTGCCAGGGGTTTCATGCACTGGGTGTCATGCTCATTGCTAGGGGGTAGTGCTTGTTGCTAGGGCTGTGCTCCCAGTGCCACATATGTCCTCAGTGCCAGATATTCCCCCACGGTGCCAGGTACTCACATGCCCCTAGTGCCAAATATAGCCTCTCCCCCCAGTGCCACATATGCCCCCAGTGCCAGATATTCCCCCACAATGCCAGGTGCTCACGTGCCCCCAGTGCCAAATATAGCCCCCCATGTGCCAGGTACACATACAGTGCCATATATGCCCCCTCAGTGCCTCCCCAGTGCCATATATGCCCCCTCAGTGCCTCCCCAGTGCCATATATGCCCCCTCAGTGCCCCCCAGTGCCATATATGCCCCCTCAGTGCCCCCCCAGTGCCATATATGCCCCCTCAGTGCCCCACCAGTGCCATATATGCCCCCTCAGTGCCCCCCAGTGCCATCTATGCCCCCTCAGTGCCCCCCAGTGCCATATATGTCCTCAGTGCCCCCCAGTGCCATATATGCCCCCTCAGTGCCATATATGCCCCCTCAGTGCCCCCCGCAGTGCCATATATGCCCCCTCAGTGCCATATATGACCCCTCTGTGCCCCCCCAGTGCCATATATGCCCCCTCAGTGCCCCCAGTGCCATATATGCCCCCTCAGTGCCATATATGCCCCTCAGTGCCACCCCAGTGCCATATATGCCCCCTCAGGCCATATATGCCCCCTCAGTGCCCCCCCCCCCTGTTCCATATATGCCCCCTCAGTGCCCCCCCAGTGCCATATATGCATACCTCCCGCAGTGTCCCGCGATGGGGGGGGGGGCAGTTGGGAGTCTCCTACAGTCACTGCTCTGCATAGCAGAGCAGTAGTGAATAGACGCTGTGCGCATGCGCACAGCGTCTATTCAGCGCAGACAGTAGGAGAGAGGGCATGCCAGCAGCTCACAGAGCGCTGGGCATGCCCCCTCAGTGACGAAACGGGGGCGTGACCCGCGATCGCGGGTCCTCCGCGAAGCCACGCCCCCTTTTCATAGGACACGCCCCCCGACACGCCGGAGACTCAGAGGGACACAGGAGAGGCGCACGCTGTGCCCTCCGTGTCCCTACTTCACAGCGGGGGGCTAGTGACAACAGATTGACATGCGGACGTTCGTCCGCATGTCAATCTGCTCTAAATCAGTGGCGGCGCCCCCGCAGCCCCTCGCCCCCAAGCCACCGCGAGGGCTGCGGGGGCAGTAGTTACGCCACTGCCTGCCACTACTTAGGTATTACATCTGATCACTTCTTATAGTATCAGGTGGGAGGTGGGTATGGAATGTTCTCCTGCCAATGTGAGTGTGGCATTTGGCGATGGCATAATAGTGAAGTGCAACATTCCCAGCCCTTTACAGATATGAAGGAGCAGCTTGATAGATCAGAGGATGAGTGACATTATGTCATTCAGTGTTATAGGCGCTCTAGGTAACCGCTTAGGTTTGTCTAATGGTAGAGCAGACCATGGTGACTCCTGTTCTGGGTAACAAATAATGTTGACATACAATAAAATAATATATGATGGGCTCACAGCTAAGTGCACATCATTACATCACTGATAGCACCACACATATGTGGGGAAATAGCTGTAATACATTATTTTCTCATTGTATCATGCAATCTACAGAATAGTGGCATGCAAAATTTTGAGGGCTCATAAGAGGTTCCTTTGGTAATGGTAACTAAAGAGTTAGCATAAGCTACAGTAGAAAAAAGTAGTACTGGTTATTTAAGGAAAATAAAATGGAGAGTGATGTTTCTTCTATATATTTTACCTGTCAGGAAAGAGTATGAGATTGGAGCCATTATTCCCTTGTCACCATCTTCAGCAAATATAGGTCCAGGAGAAAATGCAAGTGGCCCTGTCTGACAATGAAATTAAAAGAGAACTGTCAAATGTGCGCCTGTTTTGCACTCAAATTAATATAGTTCCACAACACTGGGCCTAACTTAATATTAGGAGTAAACTAGCTAATAGGTATAATTCAGCACTCTGATTAAAAAAGAAAAGAAAAAAAAAAGACGAAAAGATAAAGACAAACAAACAAATAAGATGCTTTGTGGTAGATTAGTGGGTGTGGATTGAAGGATAAACAGTACATAGTTAATAGGTTGACACCAGATAGTCGACAGGATAAAAAGATCAACCGTTAAATGGTCGACATGGACTTATGTTGACAAGTTCAACAGGTTGACATCCATGTCGACCATTTAACTGTTGACCTGTTGACCTATTGCCTGTTGATCATCTGGCGTCGACCTGTTGACTATCTATTAATATACTGTCTATCTACCATCCGTATACCATGTGCATGTGTGTGTGTTTGTGTGTGTGTGTGTGTTGTGGGGGGGGGGGCGGGAGTCCATAGCTCAACTCTGAATCAGATATACCATATATACTCGAGTATAAGCCGACTTTTTCAGCACTTTTTTTTGTGCTGAAAAAGCAACCTCGGCTTATACTCGAGTCAGTGCAGTGTGACAGGCAGAGCAGTGTGAAGGAGGGACACGAAGCGCACAGCGCGCGCCTCTCCTGTGTCCCTCCTGCATCTTCGGCGGCAGCGGCGGGTCTATTAAAGGAAGTACCCGTTCGTGACCTCTGATCACGAACCGGCACTTCCTTTAATAGACCCGCCGCGGCCGCCGGAGATGCAGGAGGGACACAGGAGAGGCGCACGCTGTGCGCTCCGTGTCCCTCCTTCAGAAGACAGCGCGGGATCGATGGAGGGGTAAGTAACAGGCACTGGGGGAGCATATTTGGCACTTGCGGAGGGGTCATATGTGGCAGCATGAGGGGCATATGTGGCAACATGAGGGGCATATGTGGCAGCATGAGGGGCATATGTGGCAGCATGAGGGCATATGTGGCAGCATGAGGGGCATATCTGGCAGCATGAGGGCATATGTGGCAGCATGAGGGGCATATCTGGCAGTATGAGGGGCATATCTGGCAGCATGAAGGGCATATCTGGCAGCATGAGTGCATATCTGGCACATCTGGCACTGTGGGGCATATCTGGCAGCATGAGGGCATATCTGGCACATTTGGCACTGTGGGGCATATCTGGCAGTATGAAGGCATATCTGGCACTGTGGGGGCATATCTGGCAGTATGAGGGCATATCTGGCACTGAGGGCTGTGTACGGCTAGAGCTGCATTTCCCACCCTAGGCTTATACTCGAGTCAATAAGTTTTCCCAGGTTTTTGTGGTAGAATTAGGTGCCTCGGCTTATATTCGGGTTGACTTATACTCGAGTATATACGGTAGCTGCCCAGTGTATCTGTGCTACATATAAAGGGATTTGCATCTGCTGTATTGCAACATAGTTTGCCTAGGTACAAATTGGAACTTAACTGGATTCACCCCATCTGTGAATGAGGCCTACTGTTGCTGTCTTTACAGATAAAGAAACAGGTGGAAGTGCTAGGATGAACCACAAACACTCACTTGCTCTCCTCCTTCTGTTATATTCACCAAGTATATAGGGCTGACACAGACACTGAGACCATCGTGTGACATGTAGCGACAAGGGAGGAACTGAGGGTACTGGTCATCTCCATCAAGCACGATGACCCGCACTCTGGCTGTTGTCCGCTGTCGCTCTCTGGTTGTAATTTCCTGTTTACAAATACAAAGTGGATCAATCTATGTACATTCTACATTTTATAATTTTAAAGTAGCTATATAAATGTTAAGCAAGTAATTTCTGTTTGTGTTGGGTAGATTATGAAATATTAAAGTCCTTGGCTAGACCTTGACCATATTTATTATATCATTGTCTTTCTCTGACTCTGTGAGAACAAAAATCTGGCAATGGATGAGAGCAAATGACAATCAACCATTTTCTCCCAAACACTGGAAAATGGATTAAAACTATTGATTTAACACATTTTTCCAAACAAACTGATTTAACCTATTTGTTTAAACAACCATTGTCTATTTTCCAGTGGTTGGGAGTAGTGATGAGCGGATTCGGTTTTACTCGGTTTTACTCGGTTCTCAAAACCGAATCTTATTGGCTCACTGATGTCACGTGTTTTGGATAGCCAATAAGATTCGGTTTTGAGAACCGAGTAAAACCGAATCCGCTCATCACTAGTTGGGAGCAAATGGTCTATTGTCATTTGCTCTCATCCATTACCAGATTTTTGTTCTCACCAGACAGATTGGACAGATAAATCTCACCATGTGTACACCTTTCCGCTCTGTTTAGTTCTTACGGCAAAAGACAGTTACTAAATGTCAACACTGATTTGCCACCTCCAATGTATGTAAATGACTACTGCATACTTTGTACTATCGTGGCAATTTGTACCATACTGTATGTTTTTTTTTCTTTATTGTAAAACATAAAATATAAAAAGTCAGCAATATGGTTATCTTGTTCAAAGCCATAACCACATATTACCTCCTTAAAGGAGAACCTGCAACTTGTGTGGATGGAGGACAGAAAACCTCTTGGTATTTTTACATATTCTTATGGGAAAAAACTATGTAAACAGAAAATGTTGCAAATGGCAGACTTTCATCAAAATGCAAGTACGGTAAGTGTATTTCTCTTACGTTCTAGAGGATGCTGGGGTCCATTTTAGTACCATGGGGTATAGACGGTTCCGCAGGAGCCTTTGGCACTTTAAGACTTTTTAACAGTGTGAACTGGCTCCTACCTCTATGCCCCTCCTCCAGACCTCAGTTTAGAAAATGTGCCCAGGAGACTGGACGCACTCTAGTGGAGCTCTACAGAGCTTTGCTGGAAAAGACTTTGATAGGTTTTTTATTTTACAGGGAAGCTGCTGGCAAAAGCTTCCCTGCTTCGTGGGACTTAGGGGGGGAAGTAGGAACCAACTTCTCAATTAGTTAATGGTTCTGCTTCCACTGACAGGACACCATTAGCTCCTGAAGGGTACTGAACACAGCTCAAGCCTGGCCAGCGTTCACTCCCACAGCACTGCCGCCACCCCCTAACAGAGCCAGAAGAAAGAAGGCTGGTGAGTATATTACTGGAGTTCCTGCAGAGAGAGAGAATCCTCCGGTCATCGTAGGCGGCATTCAGGTACAGCACAGCGGCAGGGACGCTGTGCGCCATTGTCTCTCAGCAGCGGAGGGCACATCCTCGTCCCAGAGGACGTGCTACCCCCGGGGCCAGTATAAATATTTCCCATTCTGTGTGTGAATCGCACCAAGACACAGCTGATACAAGTACCAGGGTGTTATGGAGGGGGAAGGAGTGTTACTAGTTATTAGGTCTGTGGGCCTATAATTGGTATATGCGCTAAAATTGTGTACTGCACATTTTTATAGGGCGCAGGGTATGAACTGGTAAATCCCTCTGTGTTTTCTCTGACAGACATCAGTGGGTGTCTGTCCCCGATAGCTCTCCTGTGTGACGGGTGTGTGTCAGTGGCATGCGGTGAGGTCAGTGGCTGGTGAGGCACTGCAGCAATATTGTCCACTGAGTCCCGCCGATGACCCCTGCCACCACCGAGCCAATGTCTGCTACCACCCCCAAGCCAATGCCCACAACCACCGCCGCTAATGGCCGCCACCCCCACCAATGTCCTACAAAAGCTCCACCATCAACCACCCCGGCCCCCCTGCCGCTAATTCGCATCTCAGTCCAATGCCGGCAATGCCTGCAGCCTGCCTATCATATTCTGTCCACGGCTCCCTGGAGTTGTGGTCTAATTTGATCACACAGAAGTGGGAAGTGCAAGCAGCAGCGGCGGCCAAGAGGAGGAGGAGGGGGAAGTGGAAGAAGAGGAATGAGGAGGAGGGAGGGAGAAAAAGTGAGAGAGGAGTAGAAGAAGAAAGAGGGAAGAAGAAAGGAGGGAGGGAGGAGGAGGAGAAGGAGAAATAGGGAGCAAGAGGGAGGAGAGGAATAATAAAAGAAACAAAGAGAGGAGAAGATGAGGAAAAGAGAGAGAGGAAGAGAGGGAGGAGGAGAAAGGAGAGAGAGAGAGAGAGAGAGGGGAGGAGGAGGAAAAGAGTCATAAAAAAATATATTACATTTATTAATAAATCACAGATTAATCAATAAAAATCTGAGTATACTTAATATAAATACAGGTTGAGTATCCCTTATCCAAAATGCTTGGGACTAGAGGTATTTTGGATATGGGATTTTTCCGTATTTTGGAATAACTGCATACCATAATGAGATATCATGGTGATGGGACCTAAGTCTAAGCACAGAATGCATTTATGTTTTATATACACCTTATACACACAGCCGGAAGGTCATTTTAGCCAATATTTTTAATAACTTTGTGTATTAAACAAAGTTTGTGTACATTGAGGCATCAGAAAACAAAGGTTTCATTATTTCACTCTCACTCAAAAAAGTCAGTATTTCGGAATATTCCGTATTTCGGAATATTTGGATATGGGATACTCAACCTGTATATAAAAAAAAATATTAGCTGTGGGGTTACCATGATCGGAGCGGCTGAGTGTATGGAAGCAGTATCTCTCTCTCTCATATTAATAACCAGGAAGGTGCCAATGGAATGTGCACCTGCTGCGCAGATCCATGGCCAGGTTAGCTGCATGTGGCTCCCCGAAGCTAAAGGGTCCTATGAATTCCAACCAGCGTCCACCAGGTCGGCACCAGGGAGCTACAAGGGGACATACACAGGGTAAAGGGTGTACAGTCTGTCATACATAGGGGGTAGGTGTGTACAGGTTGTCAATCATACAGACAAGGGTAGGGGATACAGGTTGCCATACATTGGGGAGGGGGGCACAAGGTGTAATGCACACGCAAGGGTAGAGGGGTGCAGTGTGTCACACACAGAGAGAGGTAGGGATATACAGGGTATCACAAACATACGCAGGGATAGGGGGAGGGGGAGGGTGTCACACACAGTGGTAGGTTACAGGGTGTCACACACACACATGGGTAGGGGGATACAGTGAGTCACACACACACACACACACACACACACACACACACACACACGCGCGTAGGGGGATACAGTGTGTCACAAACATGGGTAGGGGGTAAAGGGTGTCACAAACACACACACAGGGGTAAAGGAGTACAGAGTGTCACACACAGGGGTAGGGGGGAACAGGGTGTCACACACACACGGGTAGGGGGGTACAGGGTGTCACACACACACACACACGGGTAGGGGGATACAGGGTGTCACACACACAGGTAGGGGGGTATAGGTTCACACACACACACGGCTAGGGGGATACAAGGTGTCACACACACGGGTAGGGGGGTACGGGGCTCCTCGGGCACTCACCGCTCTGAGCTCCAATCCACCTCAGGTGAGCTGAAGGGGGAGAGGGAGGCCTGCGGAACCAGGTACAGGCCTCCAGTGGCTAATGGTGAGACCGGCGGCAGGGGGTGTCCATGCAGAACACGGAGCTATTCAAGCTACGCAGCCACATGGCACCGGCTGAGCCAGTAATGTGCGTAGTGTGGGCCGGGCGCAGTGCCGAGTGGACACTGCTGGGAACTGTGTGCCCAAGGAGACCGAATTCTGCTCCCCTTGAAAAAGTCCCACAAAAGAAACAGCCCTGCCTGCCACGGGGACATACAGGGGCATGTCTGCTGAACCGGAAAGCTGCACACCTCACCAAGGCCTCAGGAGCCCCGGCGCGCGACCTCCCTCCTCTAGCAGCCGATAATAAGGACTCCTTATTACCGGCTGCTGGAGGAGGGAGGTCGCGCGCTGGGGCTCCTTATTACCGGCTGCTGGAGGAGGGAGGTCGCGCGCTGGGGCTCCTTATTACTGGCTGCTGGAGGAGGGAGGTCGCGCGCTGGGGCTCCTTATTACCGGCTGCTGGAGGAGGGAGGTCGCGCGCTGGGGCTCCTCATTACCGGCTGCTGGAGGAGGGAGGTCGCGCGCTGGGGCTCCTTATTACCGGCTGCTGGGGGAGGGAGGTCGCGCGCTGGGGCTCCTTATTACCGGCTGCTGGAGGAGGGAGGTCGCGCGCTGGGGCTCCTCATTACCGGCTGCTGGAGGAGGGAGGTCGCGCGCTGGGGCTCCTTATTACCGGCTGCTGGAGGAGGGAGGTCGCGCGCTGGGGCTCCTTATTACCGGCTGCTGGGGGAGGGAGGTCGCGCGCTGGGGCTCCTTATTACCGGCTGCTGGAGGAGGGAGGTCGCGCGCTGGGGCTCCTTATTACTGGCTGCTGGAGGAGGGAGGTCGCGCGCTGGGGCTCCTTATTACCGGCTGCTGGAGGAGGGAGGTCGCGCGCTGGGGCTCCTCATTACCGGCTGCTGGAGGAGGGAGGTCGCGCGCTGGGGCTCCTTATTACCGGCTGCTGGGGGAGGGAGGTCGCGCGCTGGGGCTCCTTATTACCGGCTGCTGGAGGAGGGAGGTCGCGCGCTGGGGCTCCTTATTACCGGCTGCTGGAGGAGGGAGGTCGCGCGCTGGGGCTCCTTATTACCGGCTGCTGGAGGAGGGAGGTCGCGCGCTGGGGCTCCTTATTACCGGCTGCTGGAGGAGGGAGGTCGCGCGCTGGGGCTCCTTATTACCGGCTGCTGGAGGAGGGAGGTCGCGCGCTGGGGCTCCTTATTACCGGCTGCTGGAGGAGGGAGGTCGCGCGCTGGGGCTCCTTATTACCGGCTGCTGGAGGAGGGAGGTTGCGCGCTGGGGCTCCTTATTACTGGCTGCTGGGGGAGGGAGGTCGCGCGCTGGGGCTCCTTATTACCGGCTGCTGGAGGAGGGAGGTCGCGCGCTGGGGCTCCTTATTACCGGCTGCTGGAGCGGGGAGGTCGCGCGATGGGGCTCCTTTGGCTTTGGTGAGGTGCGCAGCTTTCCGGTACAGCAGACATGTCCCTGTGGGGCATTTAATGTGCATGGGGATGCTGGCCCTGGAAGCAACCTGGACTGGGTCTACTGATCTTTTTAGCGGCGGCGGCTCCTCCCCTCTTCTGTACCTGTCATAGCGTCCAGGACCCTCGCTACGCTGCTGCTGTGAGCACACCCCTGTCAAAGCGGCACCTCTAGTGGTGCCGCTTATAAGTTTTTTTTTAATGGGCTATTACTGCTCTATGCTTGGCCCCGCCCACCGCTTCCATCCCTTCATCACTGACAACGGGAGGCACCGAGAGCGGTGCCTCCAAGGCACATTTAAAACAGTTTTTGGTAGGAAAAAAATGAATAAAATAATACAAAGGCTAAAGTATATACTTATGACACAGAATATGTGTCATAAGTATCTTTGTATTATTTTAATCATTAATGACAGGGGAGGCTCTGCCTCCCCTGACTGCACGTCCCTGGTGTGTGTGTGTATGTGTGTAGCTGTACACGCATACCCTCCAACATGACCTGCCCCACTAGGTACAAAATGCCCTGTTTCTGGATTTCCCTCTTAATTTATTATTGTAATCACCTGTGAAGAAACAGCTTTCTTATCATTTAACTAGTTCAACACAGGTGATGGAAATCATAAATGAAGAGGGAAGTCCAGGAACAGAGCATTTTGTACCTAGTGGGGCGGGTCATGTTGGAGGGTCTGTACACGTGTGTAACATGTCAGACATGGGGGGGGGGGGGGGGGGGGGGGGCGGCTCTTCCCCGGAAGAACCCATTTTGGATGCACAAGAGGGTAATATGGTGGCTCTTCCCTCTCGGAAGGAGCTGGAGTGGGTGAGAAAGTTGCAAAAATTCTCTGAGTCTGTACAGCAGAGATAGTCAGCACTGTTTGCTGATCCCTTCATGTCATCTACTTGGGTCCCATCCAGTTCCCAGAAAAGGGCTCTGGCTCAGGTAATGCTAGGGGACACAGACACAGATTCCGACATGGAAGTCGATTCTGGGGATCTGAGAGGGGTAGACCCCAAATTAGCCGAAAGCATACAATGTATGATAGTCGCTAGAAAAGAGGTATTAGAGTTAATGATACTACACCTGCACCTGAGGAAAAAGATTATTTTAAATTAAATAAAAAGCAGGTGGTGACTTTTCCTCCGTCAAAGGACTTGAATCCATTCTTTGAAGAGTCCCGGTCTAACCCGTAAAAGAAATCTACTATTCCCAAAAGAATACGTGTAGCGTATCCTTTCCCTGCGGAAGACAGGCGCAAACGGGAGACACCCCCAATGGTAGACACCTCAGTTTCTAGGCTGTCTAAGCAAATCGTTTTACCTGCCCTGGGTCAGCTTCGTTAAAAGATCCTGCTGACCGTAAGTTAGAGACGACATTAAAGTCCATATATACCGCTAATGGTACGTTGCTCAGACCCACCATTACTTGTGCGTGGGTGGGTAATGCTGTGGAAAAATGGGCAGACAACTTGATAGTTAATATAGACACAGTTGATAAGGATGAAATACTCCTAATTCTCAGCCATATCAAAGATGTTGCAGGTTACTTTGTTGAGGCTATGAAGGATACGGCAATTTCAGGCCACCGGGCGCTCTGGACTCGCCAATGGAATGCTGATACGGAATCAAAGAGGAATATTGAGGCACTCCCTTACAATGGGGAGGCCCTCTTTGGTGATAAGCTGAATGCCATGATTTCCACTACTACATCAGGCAAGTTTGCATTTTTGCCTTCTGCAGCTGCTCCACCTAGGAAAGGGTATCATTCTCATACGATGCAGTTCTTTCGGCCCAACAAGTACAAAAAGGCTAAAGGTACCCCCTTCTTCGCAGGAAGAGGGCGGGTAAGAGGTAGGAAACCTACAACACCATCAGGCTAGCAGGAGCAGAAGTCTACAGCTACTTCTGCTAAAACCACAGCATGACGCTGGGGCTCCCCTGCGGGAGTACAATCGGGTGGGGGCACGTCTACTGTTTTTCAGCCAGGTCTGGGTTCGCGCTGATCTGGATCCGTGGGTATTACAGATAGTATCCCAGGGTTGGAATTTCAAGATCTTCCCCATGCCGATTTTTCAAATCAGCCTTATCAGTTTTTTGTTCAGGACAGAACAAAAGTGCTGAACGCAATACAGAAATTATGTCAAGACGAGGTAATTTCCTTAGTTTCTGTGCTACAACAGGAAAAAGGCTTTTATTTAAGCCTCTTTGTAGTACCGAAACCGGATGGCTCAGTCAGACCGATTCTAAACCTGAAGTCTCTGAATCTATATTTGAAAAGGTTCAAATTCAAGATGGAGTCCCTAAGGGGTTAATCTCCAGCTTGGAAGAAAAAGATTTCTGGTGTCAGTGGACATCAAAGATGCTTATTTGCATGTTCCCATCTACCCTCCGCATCAAGCATACCTGAGGGTTGCGGTGCAGGACTGCCACTACCAGTTCCAATCATTGCCTTTCGGGCTCTCCACGGCTCTGAGGGTCTTCACCAAGGTGATGGCGGAGATGATGGTTCTCCTTCGCAAGAAGGGAGTCAACATAATTCCTTACCTGAACGATCTCCTCATAAAAGTGAGATCCCGGGAGAAGTTAATGCTGGACATTGCACTATCCTCGACGATCCTTCAACAGCACGGTTGGATCAAAAACCTTCCAAAATCACACTTGGAACCGACGATGAGGTTATCATTTCTCTGAATGATACTGGACACCAATGTACAGAAAGTATTCCTACCAGTGGAAAAGGCTCTGGAGATCCAGGAGATGGTCAAGCAAGTTTTGAAACCAGCACACGTGTCAATTCATCAATGCATCCACCTGCTGGGGAGATGGTAGCGGCCTACAAGGCTCTACAATATGGCCGATTCCATGCCAGGGTGTTCCAGTGGGACCTATTGGACAAATGGTCTGGATCGCATCTACACATGCATCAGAGGATAATCCTGTCGATGAAAGCCAGAATTTCACTCCTGTGGTGGCTACAAAGTTCTCACCTCCTGGAGGGATGCAGATTCGGGATTCAGGCTTGGATCCTGGTGACCACAGATGCAAGCCTCCGAGGTTGGAGAGCAGTCACGCAAGGGGAAAGCTTCCAAGGAAGATGGTCAAGTCAAGAAGTACTTCTTCATATAAACATTCTGGAGTTAAGAGCTGTGTACAACAGCCTTCATCAAGTGGCGCATCTTCTTCAAGGTCGTCCCATACAGATCCAGTCGGACAATGTAACGGCAGTAGCTTACATAAACCATCAGGGAGGAACGAAAAGCAGAGCGGCAATGGCAGAGGTGACAAAAATACTCCTCTGGGCAGAAAGACATGCAAAAGCTCTGTCGGCAATTTTCATTCCGGGAGTGGACAACTGGGAAGCGGACTTCCTCAGCAGACACGATCTCCATCCGGGAGAATGGGGCCTCCACCCAGAGGTCTTTGCGGAGGTGACAAGTCGTTGGGACGTTCCTCAAGTAGACATGATGGCATCTCGTCTCAACAAGAAGCTTCAGAAATATTATTCCAGGTCGAGAGACCCACAAGCAATAGCAGTGGATGCACTGGTGACCTAGTGGGTGTTCCAGTCAGTGTATGTCTTCCCTTCACTTCCACCAATACCAAAGTTCTCAAGATCATCAGAAGAACAAGAGTTCGGGCAATTCTCATTGCCCCAGACTGGCCAAGGCGGGCTTGGTATCCAGATCTTTAGGAGTTACTACTGGAATATCCTAGGCCTTTTCCTCTTCGCGAGGACTTGCTTCAGCAGGGGCCGTTAGTTTATCAAGACTTACCGCGGCTACGTTTGATGGCATGGCTGTTGAGCGCCAGATCCTAGCCCGTAAGGGTATTCCCAATGAAGTCATTACCACACTTATTCTGGCCGGGAAAGGGGTAACGTCCAAGCATTACCATCGTATTTGGAGAAAATATGTATCTTGGTGTGAATCCAAGAAGTCTCCTGCGGTGGAGTTTCAATTAGGATGTCTTCTCCTATTTCTACAGGCGGGTGTGGATGCTGGCTTGAGATTAGGGTCTACCAAGGTCCAAATTTCGGCCTTGTCCATTTTCTTTCAGAAACAGTTGGCTTCTCTTCCTGAGGTTCAGACATTCATGAAGGGGGTTCTGCGCATCCAACCTCCCTTTGTGCCTCCTGCGGCGCCATGGGATCTTAACATGGTGTTGCAGTTCCTAAAATCGGACTGGTTTGAGCCTCTACAAGAGGTGGAGTTGAAGTTTCTCACTTGGAAAGTGGTCATGCTGTTGGCCTTGGCATCAGGCAGACGAGTGTCTGAGTTAGGGGCTTTGTCTCACAAGAGTCCTTATTTGATTTTTCATGAAGATAGGGCTGAACTGCGGACGCGTCAGCATTTTCTTCTAAAGGTTGTGTCTTCTTTCCATATCAACCGACCGGTGGTGGTGCCAGTGGCTTCTGACACCTCAGCCGTTACAAAGTCCTTTGATGTCGTCAGAGCATTGAGGACTTATGTTGCAAGAACGGCTCAGATTAGGAAAACAGAGCCTTTGTTTGTCCTTTATGACCCCAATAAGATTGAGTGTCCTGCTTCTAAGCAGACTATTGCGTGCTGGATCAGAGGTACCATTCAGCACACTCATTTCACGGCAGTATTGCCGTTACCGAGTTCAGTAAAAGCCCACTCTACCAGGAAAGTGGGTTCGTCCTGGGCGGCTGCCCGGGGTGTCTCGGCATTGCAGAGTTGCCGAGCTGCTCCTTGGTTAGGTGCAAACACGCTTGCTAAGTTTTACAGGTTTGACACCTTGGCTGCTGACGACCTTCAATTTGGTCAGTCAGTTCTGCAGGAACATTAGCACTTTCCCGCCCGTACTGGGAGCTTTGGTACATCCCTATGGTACTAAAATTGACCCCAGCATCCTCTAGGACGTAAGAGAAAATAGGATTTTAATAACCTACCGGTAAATCCTTTTCTCGTAGTCCGTAGAGGATGTGGGGCGCCCGCCCAATGCTCATTTTTCCTGCAGTGTTAAGTTTTGTCTTTTTACACAGGTTCTCATGTGTTAAGATGTTTTGCAGCAGTTACTGTTTTGTTATGCATGCACATTGGCATGGGTTATGTTAATGGCCATGTTAGGCGGCATGTTGGTATAGTGTGAGCTGGTATGAATCTCGCCACTAGTTAATGTAAATTCTTCTCTTTAAGTTGTCCGTCTCCTCGGGCACAGTTCCTATACTGAGGTCTGGAGGAGTGGCATAGAGGGAGGAGCCAGTTCACACTGTTAAAAAGTCTTAAGGTGCCAAAGGCTCCTGCGGAACCGTCTATACCCCATGGTACTAAAATGGACCCCAGCATCCTCTACGGACTACGATAACAGGATTTACTGGTAGGTTATTAAAATCCTATTTTTGTGAATTAACAGGGGTGCCATGGGATGTTGGAATAGAATACCAATCCTTAATATCATGTGGCCAAGCCATGGCCGTAGAGTGCAGTGCACGGCTCGGGTACTGTAGGGGGCGTAGCCAAATCATGGAAAAAAAATGGTATGAAAGGCAGCGTCGAAGATGCACAGGGGGTTCCGAGCTCCCATCAGCCAGACGCAGAGCTGTGTAACCAGGGCTGTAACTAGGTGTGTGCGGAGTGTGCTTTGCACATAGCGCCGCAGGGTAGGGGGTGCTATTGGCAGCATTTGTCAATTATTAAGTATCTAATTACTTTCACTTGCAGCTTCCCCCCTTTTTGAAGCCCAGCATCTCCTGACCACACCATGGACTTGACTTGATAGCTCTTTGATGTTCAGTTGCACTGTCCTTTATTACATTTCGGGATGTTGATGAGTCCGGGATTCAAACCCACTACCCATTGAGCTATCTGCCCTTGCATAAAAAGTTAAAGAATTCCAAGCTGGAGAGTTTTAACTATTTGAAGCTTACCTTGTACTTTGTGAAGGGGTGATCAGCGTTACAGCTGGGCAGATCTATGTAGTGTGAGACTGCAAGGGTTTGGTTGCTATAGGCAACATCCCATCTTAGTAAATTTACCCCGCACAGCCAGACTTTCTTTTCATAACTACACTGGCACATGATAAGAGAGCAGCATCATCGTCTGTAGGGGAACTTAGTGGATACATTATTAGTAATAGCATTGTAGTGGAATGTCACATTAACCACTTAACTGACAATTTTTTCCTTCAAAATCGTTCATTTAGTTGTTTTCTTATTTTTTATTTAATATAGTTTTAAAAGTATTTTTTTTATACTAAAATATTATATTATGTACATCGGCAGAATGGATCTCCTAGTCAAAAACTGTGGGACACAGTGGAACGGTGTGGTCGCGTGTGATCTGGTCATGTCAGTTAAGTGCAGGCCCGGCGCTACCCGCTCAGCGAAGGGATGCAAAACAGGTAGGCGCCAGGCAGGAGAGGCGCTCTACCTGCCTTGCATCCCCGCTGCTGTGCCTGCCGCATGTCCCCTGCTGCTGCTGCCGCCAGCTTCTGTGCCTGTCACTGCATGACAGGCAGCAGCGCCGGCAGCTTGTAGCCTCCTCCTCCTCCCTGTGAAGCAGCTGGGGCTTTGTGCAGTGCGGGCTGCGGGTCCCGGAAAGGGGGTGGAGCTACCGGTCACAAGGGGTGGGACTACATGGCATTGAGGGGGCGGAGCTACACAGCGTAAAGGGGGCGGGGCTACACGGGACCAGACTGCTGTACAGGGGAGCGTCAACAGTGGTGACCTGTCAGACTTGGTAAGAGAAAACTGTGTGTGTATATGGTGGGGGGGGGGGGGGTGTATGTGTGTGTGTGTGTGTCGGAGTGTGTGTGTAGGGAGTGTATGGTGGGTGTGTGTATATGTGTGTGTGGGGAGTGTATGGTGTGTGTGTGTCGGGGGGGGTGTGGTGTGTGTGTGTGTGTGTGTGTGTGTGTGGTGGGGGTATGTGTGTGTGAGGTGTGTATGTGTGCGCGCATTATAGATGCTACTACTGGGTGGGCATTACTTATAAGAACACTACTACTGGGGGGCATTACTTATAAGGACGCTACTACTGGCGGGCATTACTTATAAGGACGCTACTACTGGTGGGCATTACTTATCAGGACGCTACTACTGGGGGGCATTACTTATAAGGACGCTATTACTGCGGGGCATTACTTATAAGGACGCTACTACTGGTGGGCATTACTTATAAGGACGCTATTACTGCGGGGCATTACTTATAAGGACGCTACTACTGGTGGGCATTACTTATAAGGACGCTATTACTGCGGGGCATTACTTATAAGGACGCTACTACTGGTGGACCTAACGGATAAGGACGCTACTACTGGCGGGCATAACGGATAAGGACGCTACTACTGGGGAAGGCATTACGTATAATGACGCTACTACTGGGGGGCATTACATATAAGGACGCTACTACTGGCGGGCATTACGTGTAAGGACGCTACTAGTGGCGGGCATTATGGATAAGGACGCTACTACTGGGGGGCATTACGGATAAGGACACTACTACTAGGGGGCATTACGGATAAGGACGCTACTACTGGCGGGTATTGTGTATAATGACGCTGCTATTGGGGGCATTATGTGAATGAGCAGCACTACTACGTGTGGTGTAATGTGAATAAGATTGTGCTACGGTGTGCGAAAATTCAAATGAGGGTACTATTGTGTGACCACGCCGCTTCCTTGCGAGACTACTAGTGATGAGCACCGGAAATGTTTCGGGTTTTGTGTTTTGGTTTTGGGTTCGGTTCCGCGGCCGTGTTTTGGGTTCGAACGCGTTTTGGCAAAACCTCACCGAATTTTTTTTGTCGGATTCGGGTGTGTTTTGGATTCGGGTGTTTTTTTCAAAAAACCCTAAAAAACAGCTTAAATCATAGAATTTGGGGGTCATTTTGATCCCAAAGTATTATTAACCTCAATAACCATAATTTCCACTCATTTTCAGTCTATTCTGAACACCTCACACCTCACAATATTATTTTTAGTCCTAAAATTTGCACTGAGGTCGCTGGATGACTAAGCTCAGCGACCCAAGTGGCCGACATAAACACCTGGCCCATCTAGGAGTGGCACTGCAGTGTCACGCAGGATGGCCCTTCCAAAAAACACCCCCCAAACAGCACATGACGCAAAGAAGAAAAAAAAGAGGCGCAATGAGGTAGCTGTGTGAGTAAGCTAAGCGACCCTAGTGGCCGACACAAACACCTGGCCCATCTAGGAGTGGCACTGCAGTGTCACGCAGGATGGCCCTTCCAAAAAACACCCCCCAAACAGCACATGACGCAAAGAAAAAAAGAGGCGCAATGAGGTAGCTGTGTGACTAAGATAAGCGACCCTAGTGGCCGACACAAACACCTGGCCCATCTAGGAGTGGCACTGCAGTGTCACGCAGGATGGCCCTTCCAAAAACTACTCCCCAAACAGCACATGACGCAAAGAAAAATGAAAGAAAAAAGAGGTGCAAGATGGAATTGTCCTTGGGCCCTCCCACCCACCCTTATGTTGTATAAACAGGACATGCACACTTTAACCAACCCATCATTTCAGTGACAGGGTCTGCCACACGACTGTGACTGAAATGACGGGTTGGTTTGGACCCCCACCAAAAAAGAAGCAATTAATCTCTCCTTGCACAAACTGGCTCTACAGAGGCAAGATGTCCACCTCATCATCATCCTCCAATATATCACCGTGTACATCCCCCTCCTCACAGATTATCAATTCGTCCCCACTGGAATCCACCATCTCAGCTCCCTGTGTACTTTGTGGAGGCAATTGCTGCTGGTGAATGTCTCCACGGAGGAATTGATTATAATTCATTTTAATGAACATCATCTTCTCCACATTTTCTGGATGTAACCTCGTACGCCGATTGCTGACAAGGTGAGCGGCGGCACTAAACACTCTTTCGGAGTACACACTTGTGGGAGGGCAACTTAGGTAGAATAAAGCCAGTTTGTGCAAGGGCCTCCAAATTGCCTCTTTTTCCTGCCAGTATAAGTACGGACTGTCTGACGTGCCTACTTGGATGCGGTCACTCATATAATCCTCCACCATTCTTTCAATGGGGAGAGAATCATATGCAGTGACAGTAGACGACATGTCCGTAATCGTTGTCAGGTCCTTCAGTCCGGACCAGATGTCAGCATCAGCAGTCGCTCCAGACTGCCCTGCATCACCGCCAACGGGTGGGCTCGGAATTCTGAGCCTTTTCCTCGCACCCCCAGTTGCGAGAGAATGTGAAGGAGGAGATGTTGACAGGTCGCGTTCCGCTTGACTTGACAATTTTCTCACCAGCAGTTCTTTGAACCCCAGCAGACTTGTGTCTGCCGGAAAGAGAGATCCAAGGTAGGTTTTAAATCTAGGATTGAGCACGGTGGCCAAAATGTAGTGCTCTGATTTCAACAGATTGACCACCCGTGAATCCTTGTTAAGCGAATTAAGGGCTCCATCCACAAGTCCCACATGCCTAGCGGAATCGCTCTGTGTTAGCTCCTCCTTCAATGTCTCCAGCTTCTTCTGCAAAAGCCTGATGAGGGGAATGACCTGACTCAGGCTGGCAGTGTCTGAACTGACTTCACGTGTGGCAAGTTCAAAAGGTTGCAGAACCTTGCACAACGTTAAAATCATTCTCCACTGCGCTTGAGACAGGTGCATTCCACCTCCTATATCGTGCTCAGTTGTATAGGCTTGAATGGCCTTTTGCTGCTCCTCCAACCTCTGAA
Organism: Pseudophryne corroboree; assembly: GCF_028390025.1. Classification (NCBI taxonomy): domain Eukaryota; kingdom Metazoa; phylum Chordata; class Amphibia; order Anura; family Myobatrachidae; genus Pseudophryne; species Pseudophryne corroboree. Next base: position 372,187,995 of record NC_086449.1, read on the forward strand.
GCATATAGAGGGTTGAATTCCACCTCGTTACCACTTCTTGCTTCAGATGATGGCAGGGCAGGTTCAGGCGTTTTTGGTGGTGCTCCAGTCTTCTGTACGTGGTGCCTGTACGCCGAAAGTGTGCCGCAATTCTTCTGGCCACCGACAGCATCTCTTGCACGCCCCTCTCGTTTTTTAAATAATTCTGCACCACCAAATTCAAGGTATGTGCAAAACATGGGACGTGCTGGAATTTGCCCAGATTTAATGCACACACAATATTGCTGGCGTTGTCCGATGCCACAAATCCACAGGAGAGTCCAATTGGGGTAAGCCATTCTGCGATGATCTTCCCCAGTTGCCGTAAGAGGTTTTCAGCTGTGTGCGTATTCTGGAAAGCGGTGATACAAAGCGTAGCCTGCCTAGGAAAGAGTTGGCGTTTGCGAGATGCTGCTACTGGTGCCGCCGCTGCTGTTCTTGCGGCGGGAGTCAATACATCTACCCAGTGGGCTGTCACAGTCATATAGTCCTGAGTCTGCCCTGCTCCACTTGTCCACATGTCCGTGGTTAAGTGGACATTGGGTACAACTGCATTTTTTAGGACACTGGTGAGTCTTTTTCTGAGGTCTGTGTACATTTTCGGTATCGCCTGCCTAGAGAAATGGAACCTAGATGGTATTTGGTACCGGGGACACAGTACCTCCAACAAGTCTCTAGTTGGCTCTGCAGTAATGATGGATACCGGAACCACGTTTCTCACCGCCCAGGATGCCAAGGCCTCAGTTATCCGCTTTGCAGCAGGATGACTGCTGTGATATTTCATCTTCCTCGCAAAGGACTGTTGGACAGTCAATTGCTTGGTGGAAGTAGTAAAAGTGGTCTTACGACTTCCCCTCTGGGATGATGATCGACTCCCAGCAGCAACAACAGCAGCGCCAGCAGCAGTAGGCGTTACACGCAAGGATGCATCGGAGGAATCCCAGGCAGGAGAGGACTCGTCAGAATTGCCAGTGACATGGCCTGCAGGACTATTGGCATTCCTGGGGAAGGAGGAAATTGACACTGAGGGAGTTGGTGGGGTGGTTTGCGTGAGCTTGGTTACAAGAGGAAGGGATTTACTGGTCAGTGGACTGCTTCCGCTGTCGCCCAAAGTTTTTGAACTTGTCACTGACTTATGATGAATGCGCTGCAGGTGACGTATAAGGGAGGATGTTCCGAGGTGGGTAACGTCCTTACCCCTACTTATTACAGCTTGACAAAGGCAACACACGGCTTGACAAATGTTGTCCGCATTTCTGTTGAAATACTTCCACACTGAAGAGCTGATTTTTTTGGTATTTTCACCAGGCATGTCAATGGCCATATTCCTCCCACGGACAACAGGTGTCTCCCCGGGTGCCTGACTTAAACAAACCACCTCACCATCAGAATCCTCCTGGTCAATTTCCTCCCCAGCGCCAGCAACACCCATATCCTCCTCATCCTGGTGTACTTCAACACTGACCTCTTCAATCTGACTATCAGGAACTGGACTGCGGGTGCTCCTTCCAGCACTTGCAGGGGGCGTGCAAATGGTGGAAGGCGCATGCTCTTCACGTCCAGTGTTGGGAAGGTCAGGCATCGCAACCGACACAATTGGACTCTCCTTGTGGATTTGTGATTTCGAAGAACGCACAGTTCTTTGCTGTGCTTTTGCCAGCTTAAGTCTTTTCATTTTTCTAGCGAGAGGCTGAGTGCTTCCATCCTCATGTGAAGCTGAACCACTAACCATGAACATAGGCCAGGGCCTCAGCCGTTCCTTGCCACTCCGTGTGGTAAATGGCATATTGGCAAGTTTACGCTTCTCCTCCGACGATTTTATTTTAGATTTTTGAGTCCTTTTTTTACTGATATTTGGTGTTTTGGATTTTACATGCTCTGTACTATGACATTGGGCATCGGCCTTGGCAGACGACGTTGATGGCATTTCATCGTCTCGGCCATGACTAGTGGCAGCAGCTTCAGCACGAGGTGGAAGTGGATCTTGATCTTTCCCTATTTTTGGAACCTCAACATTTTTGTTCTCCATATTTTAATAGGCACAACTAAAAGGCACCTCAGGTAAACAATGGAGATGGATGGATACTAGTATACTTATGGATGACGAGCGACTGCCGACACAGAGGTAGCTACAGCCGTGGACTACCGTACTGCGTCTGCTAGTATAGACTGGATGATAATGATATAAAAAATCTATATATATCACTACTGCAGGACAGGTATATATTGTATAATGACGGACCTGCTGGACACTGTCAGCACTGCAGACTCCTAAACTACTAGTATGAAGAAGATAGAAAAAAAAAACCCACCACAGGTAGGTATACAATTATGGACGAGCGACTGCCAGTGCCGACACAGAGGTAGCTACAGCCGTGGACTACCGTACTGCGTCTGCTAGTATAGACTGGATGATAATGATATAAAAAATATATATATATATCACTACTGCAGGACAGGTATATATTGTATAATGACGGACCTGCTGGACACTGTCAGCACTGCAGACTCCTAAACTACTAGTATGAAGAAGATAGAAAAAAAAAAAACCACCACAGGTAGGTATACAATTATGGACGAGCGACTGCCAGTGCCGACACAGAGGTAGCTACAGCCGTGGACTACCGTACTGCGTCTGCTAGTATAGACTGGATGATAATGATATAAAAAATATATATATATCACTACTGCAGGACAGGTATATATTGTATAATGACGGACCTGTTGGACACTGTCAGCACTGCAGACTCCTAAACTACTAGTATGAAGAAGATAGAAAAAAAAAACCCACCACAGGTAGGTATACAATTATGGACGAGCGACTGCCGACACAGAGGTAGCTACAGCCGTGGACTACCGTACTGCGTCTGCTAGTATAGACTGGATGATAATGATATAAAAAAAATATATATATCACTACTGCAGGACAGGTATATATTGTATAATGACGGACCTGCTGGACACTGTCAGCACTGCAGACTCCTAAACTACTAGTATGAAGAAGATAGAAAAAAAAAAACCCACCACAGGTAGGTATACAATTATGGACGAGCGACTGCCGACACAGAGGTAGCTACAGCCGTGGACTACCGTACTGCGTCTGCTAGTATAGACTGGATGATAATGATATAAAATATATCACTACTACAGGACAGGTATATATTATATAATGACGGACCTGCTGGACACTGTCAGCACTGCAGACTCCTAAACTACTAGTATGAAGAAGATAGAAATATAATGAATGACGGACCTGCTGGACACTGTCAGCAGAATGCGTTTATAGAATAAAATAAAAAAACACCACACGAGTGTTTAACTTTTTCAGGCAGACAATATACTGGTGGTCACTGCTGGTCAGTCACACTGGCACTCTGGCAGCAAAAGTGTGCACTGTTAAATATGTACTCCTGCTATAACTGCTCCCCAGTCTCCCCCACAATTAAGCTGTGTGAGCAGTGAGCACTACTCAGCACAGTCAGATATACATAGATGATATTATCATGCAGCACACTGAGGCTGAGCACAGATATGGTATGTGCAGAGGCGGAACTACCGGCAGTGCAGGCAGTGCACTGCACTGGGGCCCGCCTCTGTCCAGGGGCCCAAGCATGTAATGAGTCAAACTGACTCATTACATGCCGCTGTGCGCTGCGGGCAACCGCTGCCCGCAGCGCACAGCCGCCCGGCGAAGAGAGGAGAGGAGAGGAGCAGCGGTACTACAGACGGGGGAAGGAGGAGGAGGGAGGCTGAGAAGGGAGCCGCAGCAGCGCTTTGTTACTGGTGGAGGCGCTGCTGCTGCTGCCCCTCTGCTTCCCTATAGGCTGTCTTCCGAGAACAGCCTATAGGGAAGCAGAGGGGCAGCAGCAGCAGCGCCTCCACCAGTAACACAGCGCTGCTGCGGCTCCCTTCTCAGCCTCCCTCCTCCTCCTTCTCTCCAGCCCGGGAATCGTCTCTGACGCTGCACCGAGGAGCCTGAGCCAGCGGAGAGGGTAAGTATAATTCTTTCTTTCTTTCTTTCTTTCTTTCTTTCTTTCTTTCTTTCTTTCTTTCTTTCTTTCTTTCTTTCTTTCTTTCTTTCTTTCTTTCTTTCTTTCCTTCTTTCCTTCCTTCTTTCTTGTGCCTGCCTGCCGCAATGTGTAAAAATGGGGGACTACCTGCCGCACTGTGTAAAAATGGGGGACTACCTGCTGCAATGTGTAAAAAGGGGGGCATACCTGCCGCAATGTGTAAAAAGGGGGGACTGCCTGCAGCAATGTGTAAAAAGGGGGGACTGCCTGCAGCAATGTGTAAAAAGGGGGGATTGCCTGCCGCAATGTGTAAAAAGGGGGGACTGCCTGCCGCAATGTGTAAAAAGGGTGGACTGCCTGCCGCAATGTGTAAAAAGGGGGAATCAGCCTGCCGCAATGTGTAAAAATGGGGGACTGCCTGCCGCTATGTGTAAAAAGGGGTAATCTGCCCGACGCAATGTGTAAATAGGGGAATCTGCCTGCCGTAATGTGTAAAAAAGGGGGACTGCCTGACGCTATGTGTAAAACAGGGGGACTGCCTGACGCTATGTGTAAAAATGGGGAATCTGCCTGCTGCTATGTGTAAAAATGGGGAATCTGCCTGCCGTAATGTGTAAAAATGGGGACGCTGTCTGCCGTAATGTGTAACAAGGGCACGCGGTCTGCCGTAATGTGTAACAAGGGCACGCTGTCTGCCGTAATGTGTAAAAAGGGCACGCTGTCTGCCGCTATGTGTAACAAGGGCACGCTGTCTGCTGTAATGTGTAAAAAGGGCACGCTGTCTGCCGTAATGTGTAACAAGGGCACGCGGTCTGCCGTTATGTGTAAAAAGGGCACGCTGTCTGCCGTAATGTGTAAAATGGGCACGCTGTCTGCTGTAATGTGTAAAAAGAGGAATCTGTTCGCTGTAAGGTCTAAAAGGGTCTCTACCTGGTGTAGTGGTGCTACTGTGCGGCGTAATTTGAATAATGGAGACTACTGTGTTGGTATTATTTTGTGGCCACACCCCTTCCCCACGAAGCCACGCCACTATGTATTTTTGCGCGCGCCTAAGGCGCGCACTGCCCCTGGGGTGGACTTGGATGGGGGGGGGGGGGGGGCCCAAAGCATTTTGTCGCACCTGGGCCCACCGCTTGCTTGTTCCGCCACTGGGTATGTGACTGTATCGTTTTTTTTCAGGCAGAGAACGGATTATATTAAATAATAAATAAAACTGGTGGTCACTAGTATAACTATCAGCAAAACTCTGCACTCTCTGAGTACTCCTAATGCTCCAGTAAATCAAGTGTCTCACTCTCTATCTCTCACTCTCTATCTAAACGGAGAGGACGCCAGCCACGTCCTCTCCCTATCAATCTCAATGCACGTGTGAAAATGGCGGCGACGCGCGGCTCCTTATATAGAATCCGAGTCTCACGATAGAATACGAGCCTCGCGAGAATCCGACAGCGGGATGATGACGTTCGGGCGCGCTCGGGTTAACCGAGCAAGGTGGGAAGATCCGAGTCTGCCTTGGACCCGTGTAAAAAGCGTGAAGTTCGGGGGGGTTCGGTTTCCGAGAAACCGAACCCGCTCATCACTAGAGACTACACCCCTTTTCCTGACACACGTCGAAGGTGCACGCTGACTTTTTGTGAAGTATGGGAGGGCGCAAATTTATAGTTTGCAGGGGGGCGCAGAACACCCTAGCACCGGCCCTGGTTAAGTGATTTAAAACTCAGCAATGTATTCTACCATCAGGTTTTCATGCGGTGCTTCTTTGTATGGGCAGTGGTTTTACATTGTTGTCTGTTTTATATCAATTAGGTTTTATACATTTAACACATGCTCCATTAATAACATCAGTCATAGTAAGGCAAAACTAGCGAATGTGTGTGGAACGTGATAAATCCATTGTGAAGCTGCAGTACTCTACGTCACCTTGATGGCTTATTGTTGGCTAGCAAAGTCACGCTGGGTATTATAGTTGTTCTATTTCTGCTTCACATGCAGAAGGACAAAATATAAGTAGTAATACTGTATAGTGGTTTCCCTCTGCCACTATACATTACCTCCCACATCTCTGAAAGGATAGAGCTCATACTGTATATGGGAAGATCAGAATGTTAAGCTGGCAGCTCAAGGGTGATAGAAGGAGAGTCCTATCCTGACCCAGCCATAACCAGTGACTAGTCACTCAGGGTGGTCAGTGGTGTCAAATGGTTTATGGTAAATACTATTACAGGAGATTATAGGTAAATGTGATTACTGGCAGTGTGATGGGACACCTAAGGATTATATTCTATTTAACAGCAGAGTTTAGTTCCCTGGAAGATAGTGTAAGAATGATTTCCAGTCAAACACTGCATTCAGAAGAACAGGAGATACCTCATATTTCAGGAGAAATGAAATCTAAAAGTAATTCTGCAATCCAAAACTGAACAATGAACAAAGGGTTCAGCATAACATCACTCACCACAGCATGGATGACGACCTCCAGTTCCTGTATGCTTTCATAATCCAAAGGCCGGGAAAGTAGTACTTTACCATTGTTTGGGAGATCCATGTGGAAGTACTTGTAGTCACCCTAGAATTAAACAAGCCAATACACTAGATCAGGCAGATACAAGATACATAGTTGTAATTTTGTAATATATAATATAACTGATACAAACTTCTATTAGAGTGAGCGCAGTATGTTATGTGCTCTGCTGATTAACTTGCTTTACTCAAGCTGCAATAAGGGATAAGCTAATTGGCCTAATATAGTACATTTACTTCATGGTGGCGAGCGGAACGGAAATTTATTTTTGTCAAGAAGGGGACGTAAATTACTTTATAAAAAATAGCAAGTTATTGCCAGTGTGTTCAGTAGTAGCTCTGTGGCATACAGGGCAGGTGCATGTCTCTGCGGGAGCCATCTTTGCACTACGTGGCATACTTTAGACTAGCCCTTCCTTCCCTGTGCTGTCTTTACACTCACAGGCAGGCACGTGGCAGAATCATGCAAGTCTGTCAATGTATGCAGGATGAGGTTAATTTACTGGCTGTCGGGATCCAGGCGGTCAGGATACCAACACCAGAATCCCGATAGCCGGTGGAATGCAGTGGGTCGGAATCAGAGGTGTCAAAATGGGGGGAGGGGGGGTTAAGGGGGCAGCTTGAGTAAACATGAGAGGCACCGGCCAGAGCCAACCTTACCTAGAGCAATTCTATTTATTTATTTATTTATTACCAGTTATTTATATAGCACACACATATTCCGCAGCGCTTTACAGAGAGAATATTTGGCCATTCACATCGGTCCCTGCCTCAGTGGAGCTTACAATCTATATTCCCTACCACATGTACACGCGCACCCATTCATACTGGGGTTAATTTTTGTTGGGATCCAATTGATCTACCAGTATATTTTTGGATTGTGGGAGGAAACCGGAGCACCCGGAGGAAACCCACGCAAGTATGGGGAGAATATACATACTCCTCACAGTTAGAGCCATGGTGGGAATCGTACCCATGACCTCAGTGCTGTGAGGCAGTAATGCTAACCATTACACCATCCGTACAGTCCCGCAATTCGTTAATGCCTAGGGGCATCCGCTGACTAAGACCAGTCTGCCTCCCCCCTCTCACTGCCAGCAGGAAAAGTGTAGTGTGTGGCCAGTATGGGAACGGAGAACGTGGAGCGCGGGGGAATGGGGCTGAGGAAGACAGCGCAGCAGCAGCCGATCTCCAATGACTTCGGACCATCAATACAGAGGCTGTTCTTGGTGACCCAGAACAGCCTCTGTATTGATGGTCCGAAGTCAGTGGCAGATCCCCCTAACAGACAGCCACTGTGCCAAAGTCAGCCTCATCGGCTCATGCTCCGCCCAAACCATGCCCCCACATCCCTTCATACTGATCACCATGGAGATCGGCTGCTGCTGCGCTGTTTTCATCACCCCCCGTGCTCCACGTTCTCCGTTCCCGTACCGGCCACACACTACACTATTAACCCAGACTGGGTTGTTCCTGTCTGTGACCTTGCTGCCTGTGAGATAGGGAGTCCGGGGCCAGCGGAGACTGTTCTGGGCTCTCATCTGCTCCTGGCAGCGATGGCCTACATTGATGGGGCTCACGTCCTTCTCTCTCTCTCCTCACACGCTGCGCCGATAATCAATACCCAGCCGCAAATGCAACCCCTGCTCTGAGGTCCTCCACTGAGCTCAGTCTGAGCAACGCTGCTCTGCCCCATCTTTTCATTACTGTAGCTGTATCTTACCTCTCCCCAGGCTCCACTATATGTGTCAGCATGTCTACCTAGACCCCCCTCTGACTAGTGTATCCTTTTGTACCCTACATGCCCCAGTATGTATATAACTATGCCGCCCCCCCTCCAAGCTATAGTATTTGTATGTGTGTGTTATATTGTACATCCCAGGCACGTGTGTGTGTGTGTGTGTGTGTGTGTGTGTGTGTGTGTGTGTGTGTGTGTGTGTGTGACCATGCCTCCTACAGGCCCCACTGTGTACATCACCATGCCCCCACAGGCCCCAGTGTGTGTCACCATTCGCCCCACAGGCCCCAGTGTATACGTATCCAGGCCCCAGTGTGTTTCCCCATTCCTCCCATAAGCCCCAGTGTGTACATCACCATGCCCCCACAGGCCCCAGTGTGTGTCACCATTCGCCCCACAGGCCCAAGTGTATACGTCACCATGTTCCCCAGGCCCCAGTGTGTTTACCCATTCCTCCCATAAGCCCCAGTGTGTACATCACCATTCCCCCCAAAGGTCCCAGTGTGTATGTCATCATTTCCCACACAGGCCCCTGTGTGTACGTCACCATTCCCCCCAGGTCCCAGTATATGTCACTATATCCCTTTCAGGCCCCTGTGTATGTCACCATGCCCACCCTGGCCCCAGTATGACTTTCACCATGCCCCCCACCATGTCCCCCAACAAAGGGTGTGCTCGGCGCCCAATTGAGTTCAGTGGCCAAACAGGGTGGGACACAGGACCAATCTGGCGGGGGACCTCCGTCACATATAGATGGGATCCAGCACCAGTACACAGACAAGAGCTTTGTTGGTGGTGAGTAGAGGTAAGCAGTCCATCCATTCACACACATCCATCCCACTGGAGCTTCCCGCTCGCTCCACTCCCTCTCTCTTTCCCTGTCCCACTCTCTCACCCTAACAATCTCTGTCCTCTTGCTCCTCTCTCTCCCCAACACTCTTTATCTACAGACAATACCCCATAATGACAACCTGAAAAAAGTTTTTTTTAGATTTTTGCCAATTTATTCAAAATAAAAACTAAGAAATCACATGTACATACTGTAAGTATTCACAGCCTTTGCTATAAAGCTCAAAATTGAGCTCAGATGCATCCTGTTTCAACTGATCATCCTTGAGATGCTCCTACGACTTAATTGGAGTCCACCTGTGGTAAAATTCAGTTGATTGGACATGATTTGGAAAGGCACACACCTGTCTATATAGGGTCCCACACTTGACAGTGCATGAAGTCAAAGGAATTGTCTGCAGACCTCCGAGACAGGATTGTCTCAAGGTACAAATCTGGGGAAGGTAACTTAAAAATATCTGCTGCTTTGAAGGTCCCAATGAGCACAGTGGCCTCCATCATCCGTAAATGGAAGAAGTTCGGAACCACCAGGACCTAGAGCTGGGAGGTGACCAAGAACACGATGGTCACTCTGTCAGAGCTACAGCATTCCTCTGGTGAGAGGAGAACCTTCCAGAAGGACAACCATCTCTGCAGCAATCCACCAATCAGGCCTGTATGGTAGAGTGGCCAGACTAAGCCACTCCTTAGTAAAAAGTCATGGCAGCCTGCCTGGAGTTTGCCAAAATGTACCTGAAGGACTTTCATACCACGAGAATCAAAATTCTCTGGTCTGATGAGACAAAGATTGAACTCTTTGGCATGAATGCCAGGCTCCATGTTTGGAAGAAACCAGGCCCCAGGCCCCTCATCACCAGGCCAATACCATCCCTACAGTGAAGCATGGTGGTGGCAGCATCATGCTGTGAGGATGTTGTTCAGTGGCAGGAACTGGGAGACTAGTCAGGATAGAGGGAAGATGAAAGCAGCAATGTACAGAGACATCCTGGATGAAAACCTTCTCCAGATCTCTTGACCTCAGACTGGGGCAATGGTTCATCTTTCAGCAGGACAACGACCCTAAGCGACCCTAAGCATGCAGCCAAGATATCAAAGGAGTGGCTTCAGGACAACTCTGTGAATGTCCTTGAGTGGCCCAGCCAGAGCCCAGACTTGAATCCGATGGAACATCTCTGGAGAGATCTGAAAATGGTTGTGCACCGACGCTTTCCATCCAACCTGATGGAGCTTGAGAGGTGCTGCAAAGAAATATGGACAAAACTGCCCAAAGATAGGTGTGCAAAGCTTGTGCAGGGCCAGCCTGCCTATTACGCGTGGTACACAGCTGAGTAAGGCGCCACAGTAAGGAGGGTGCCGGGCAGCCATGGAGCAGACAGCGACAACAGCATTTTAAAAGTGGTGCTGGCTGCAAGCCAATCGGAGCTTGCAGACTTGTAGCCAATCAGTCAGCTGCGGCTCCTGACTGGCTGCTGGGCCATGAGCTCCGATGGGCTCATGAGCCGGCGCCTCATTTGAAATGGCTGCCAGCCTGCTTCACAATATATCTGTCTGCCCACCTGCTTTGCACAGGATCAGAGTATCCGGAGGGTTCCACTACTTAAGAGCTCCGCCAACTATTGCAGGTGGGCGGGGACCAGATTGTCTAAATTCGACTGTCGGGGGGGGGCTTTCAATGCTAGATTGCCGGGAACTAGAGGGCTATTAGCTGCCTCAGATGTGACCCGCATCCCTTTCTCTCAGGGTCGGATGGGGGGAGGGGGTCCCAGTACTGCCGATCAGATTACTAATATCCTGGGGCCAGGCTATTTGAAAGCCAGCTCAGGCTCACTGCTTAACACTGTCTGCCCTGGAAGCATAATTGCAGGCTGCATCTCTGTCTCTGCACAGTTCATGGGGAATGCTGGGGGGTAACATGGAGGGGAAAGCAGTGCCATTGCCATGGAGACACAGTGCACTATCCCCTGACATAGACCCGTCACCACACTGGGCAATAAGATCACTGTTTGGGCTGTGGGCGGGGTCTGTTTGGCAGGAAGGGGCGGGGCCTCGAAGTAGCTGGAGACTTGGAGTCACAGAGCCGGCTCAGTTCGGGACATGGTGCGGGATCCTCAGTACTAGCAGCCCTGTAACATCACGGCAGTGTCCTCCTGGGTCCAGCAAGCGGGACCTCACTACCGCCGCTCACGGCAGCGTCCTCCCGGCTCCCCAGCTCCAGCAAGTGGGACCTCGATTGCTGGAACTGGGAGGACGCTGCCGTGAGCGGCGGTGGTGCTCCATCCTCCGGCTATGCTGCTGTAGCCGCTGCTCTCCCCCGTCTCCCCGCTGCTGTCAGCACCCTCATCTCCATCCAACTTTTTAAAGTCGGATTGAGATGGTCGGAAACGGGCCAAAACCTGTCGGATTTGGCCCCGCTTCCGACAGAAGCACGCGGATCGGCGGCTATTCTGCCGATCCACGCGCTTTCCGGCAAGTCAAATTCCCCAACTTGTTGGATAAAAGCATGCAACTGGGCAAAACCATGCTGCACTATAGGTGGGGTAGATGTAACGTGCAGAGAGTTTTAGATTTGGGTGGGGTGTGTTCAAACTAAAATCTAAATTGCAGTTTAAAAATAAAGCAGCCAAACATTTGTGAGAATCATGCAAAATCAGCCATCATTTACCTTGCACAGAAACAATATAACCAAATATAGCCAAAATTAAAATCTCTCTGCATATGTTAAATCTGCCCCACCTGCAGTGCAACTTGGTTGTGCCCAGTTGAGTGCGTTCTTGCTTTGCTAACAAACTTAAACCTGTGTTCTAAAGCGATATGTGTACCCAGCGATATCGGCGGCCCTGGGACCCAGTAGGGTGCAGGCATCTGCAAGTGCATACACAATTACCGATGCCGGGAGCGACAGCGGGGGGGTTTCAGGGCCATGCTGCATTTGGCAGGTCCGAGGGAGGATATCACTGATGACTCATGGGAGCTCGCATCGACATCAACATAATGCTTATACACTGGACGATTTGAACGATGTGTTGTTCTGATCCGTCGGAATCGGTCACATCATTCACAATATCGTAGTGTGTACCCGGCATTACTTGCTGGTGGTATTATATGTTTATCTGTGTGATACAAACATTTTCCTTAATTTATCACTTACTTGTTCATGCGTTTCTATTCTGTTTTACTTTGCATTACAAGTACAGTGGCACTTCTTTTCTCTGCTTCCTTTTTACATATAGCAGAAACAGAACTATTACTCTGCATTTAGCTTTCTAAGAAACTATAACACCAGTATTCAAATTAAAGTGTTATCTATGTCATACTACTAGCATCCTTCCCTTTTTGTGCGCAGACCCGTAACACTCAAAAAAGTAAAAACACAATGAAATGATAACACAAATAATTTATATTACTTTGTCTGAAAAGTTACTTAAACTATATAGAATGCGCATCATTTTTAATTTATGATCATCCTGACCTGAAACTATCTCAGAAGGCTCTAAAAACAGTCTTATTCAGCTAGAGGCCCATTTATCAAACAATACTTGTGGCTATTTTTTCCAAAACGGGTTAGCTGCAAATATGAAGTATGCCTGTAACATATGTAGGAGGGACCACAGCAGGTATCTTCAAAACCTGCTGTGATTCCTCCATTCCCACTGGCAGCCGCATCCCCTGTTTTGTTCATATGTTTGTAAATCCAGTCATCAGGACACAGAGACATGTGAGTTCACTGCTGTGTTGTTTTATTCCATCACCAACTCCAGGCACACTGCACACTGGACCACCCACTTCCCAGCATCCCCCTGGTCCCAGGGACCATCACTGAAGATTCAGGCTTACACATGTTAGTAAGGGAGTGTCTACAAATATTAAGCATTCTAATACACTAACATCACATCCTCTTTTCTTTAAAGATAAGCCCTGTACGCTTCAATGCAACAATTAACAACGTCATATTAAGAACATCATCTAACACGTTTCAATTAGTCTCTCAGGTCTGCGTATTTCCCTTTTGGGTCTTTCATACACAGTCTGTGTTTCATCTACCATGTTGGACCTTTCTAGAATCGTGGTTTGTTCACCATTATCAGGATCATCATAGATGTCAGATGAAGGGTATTCTTCAGTCATGTTGTCTTCATTATAGTTAGGTTGAGATCTTAAATCCACCCGATTTCTTCTTACTTCAGTTCCACGCTCTGTACGTATAGTATAAGATCTTGGTGCTACTTGTGCTTGCACAATACCTTTCTGCACCCAAATACCTTTCTCGTGATCTCTGAGACGGACTTGGTCACCCGATTTTAGATCAGATAAGCTTTTTGTTCGCCTGTCATGGAACAGTTTCTGTTTCACCTGTTGACGTTCCTTACTCAGTCTGACCAACGCTGAGTGATGTGTATTAAGCAGTTCATCATGTATCGGGAGATTTGCTCTAATCCTCCTTCCCATCAGCATTTGTGCTGGAGAAAGTCCATTCTGTAAAGGTGTACTGCGGTAGATTAAAAGACTTTTGTAGAAATCTTCTTTACGTTCTTAAACGTTTTTCATGAGACTCTTTACAGTTTTTACTGAACTTTCCACCAACCCATTTGAGCGTGGATAGTGGGGACTTGACGTAGTATGGACAAATTACCACTCATCATCAAATTGTCTAAATTCAGCACCGGAAAACTGAGGACCATTGTCAGTGAACACTTCCATAGGAACACCATGCCTTGCAAAGACTGACTTCATGCATTTGAGTTAGCAGGTATAGGGTTGTCCTAATGTGCGCCTATTGTTAGCAGCCCGTCTCTATTGCAAATAGGGGAATCCCTCCAAAACCCCTGGTTCTAGATTTATGTGTGTGTTAAGCAGATAAAGAAATAGGCGCTAACTCTAGCGCCTATTATTATGATATTGGTATGTGGGACAGAGACACTAATCCAATTACCAGATCTATAAATTCAATCAGGTGTATAACAATATCCCTTTCAATCCAAATGTTGGCTCCGCACACCATAAACACGTTTTTATGGTGTGCGGAGCCAACATTTGGATTGAAAGGGATTTTGGATTAGTGTCTCTGTCCCACATACCAATATCAAGTGTCATTTAGGGAGAAGCTCACATAGAGCATATACATTATTGACCATCTCTACGTACTATGCTATATGGTTTTTCTTTCCTCTCTATATGAATCGGGGGATCATTCGAGTTAAATTCGGCAGAAGATAGCTTGGAGACAGGACTCCGGAGGAATTGTACATCGCCTTGATATATAACAATTAAGGGAAGTTCCCATCATATATTCTTTTTTTAGAGTTAGCGCCTATTTCTTTATCTGCTTGACTTCATGCATTGATTACGGCTTTACTAGTAGTTGCATGTAGTGTCTTCACCTCAGGGTAGTTAGAGTAATAATCAGTCACAACAATGTACGTTTTCCCATTACAATCAAACAAATCTGCGCTAACTTTCTGGTACGGTCTCTCTGGCACTGCGTGAGGACTCAGTGGCTCGACTTGTTGTTTCGGTCTATACGTAAGACATAATTCACATGTAGCTGTAGTCTGTGCTATGTCTTGGTTAATTCTTGGCCAATACATAACTTCACGCGCTCTCCGCTTACATTTTTCTTCTCCTAAGTGGCCTTCATGTATCTTGCACAGCATAGTTTTTCTTAGTCGTGCAGGTATGACAAACCTATTGCCTTTGTAAATAATACCATCGACAACTGTAAGGTCACTGCGGTACATCCAATAATCATGGATAGACAGCGGGCACGCATGTTTTTCTGCTGGCCAACCTTTCAGAATGATATCTTTCAACACTTTCATTGTCTCATCTGTCTCAGTTTCTTTCCTAATCTGTTCTTGTCTTGCAAGAGACACTGGTAGAGAAGCTACGATCAAATTGACATAGGCTTCTATCTCTTCATCCATCAGACCTTTGGAACCTTCACTTTTGTCCACAGCACGAGAAAGTGTATCAGCAATGTACATGTATTTGCCGGGACAGTACAGCAAGTGTACATCATATTTCTGTAGTCTGATAAGCATTCGTTGAATTCTCATATGACAGTCATGTAAAGATTTAGTCATGATAGCTACCAATGGCTTGTGGTCAGTTTCCACTGTAAATGTTTGACCATACACAAACTGATGAAATCGCTCACATGCATATGTGATCACTAGAAGTTCTTTTTCTATCTGAGCATACCTTGTTTCAGCACTTGTCAGTGCTCCTGATGCATAGATTACTGGTTGCCATGTATCCTCATGTTCTTGTAACAGCACTGAGCCTAGGCCAAAATACGAAGCATCTGCTGAAATTCTTATTCTTTTCGCAGGATCAAAGAATTTTAGCACTGGTTGCTCTGTAATGATCTGTTTCAAGTTTTGCCAACTTTCTTCTTGTTCATGTGACCACATCCACTCGTTATCTTTGTCCAACAACCATCTAAGAGAGGCTGTTCATTCAGAGAGTTGAGAAATAAACTTTCCTAAGTAAGTAATCATTCCTAGGAATCTTCTGACTTCGTTGTTGTTAGGACGTTCCATGATCACTATGGCTGATATTTTCCTTGGGTCTGGTTTTACACCTTGATCCGAGACCACGTCGCCCATAAAGGTAAGTGTATTCACGCCAAATTCACATTTGTCCTTGTTTAGCTTTATATTCACTTTCTTGACAAGTTCCATTACTTGTCTCAATCTAGAATCATGTTCTTCCTTTGTAGATCCCCAGACAATAATGTCATCCATCATTGTTTCAACACCTGGAATATGTTCAAAAATCATGTGTATCTTTTTGTGATATACTTCTGGAGCAGACAATATTCCATATGGTAGTCGAAGAAATCTGTATCTACCTTCTGGTGTATTAAATGTACAAAGCTTTGAGCTGGCCTCATCTAGCTTCATTTGCCAGAATCCTGATGATGCATCCAATTTACTGAACCATTTTGCTCCCACAAATTGCGACACGATTTCATCTCTGGTTGGTAGTTTGAAATGTTCTCGTTTTTAAGCTTTGTTTAAATCTCTGGGGTCTAGACATATTCTGAGTTGTCCATTTTTCTTTTCAACAATTACTAAGGAGCTTACCCATTCAGTAGGCTCATCAACTTTCTGTATCACACCCAAGGCTTCCATACGATTTAACTCTTGTTTCAGTTTTTCTGCACTTTTCTACAGGGTGTATCACTGAAGAAACTTGTGTGTCTATATTTATTTTATGCTCTCCTGGCAAACAACCTAGACCTTCAAACAAGTCTCTGTATTCTGTTAACATCGATTTGCAGTCATCTTCTACTTGTGATGTCACCATAAAAACTTTCTTTAGCAAGCTTAGTTTCTCACAGGAACTTAATCCTAGAATCGGTTTCACATTTTTATCCACAATCAGTAGAGATGTTTTAAACTGTTGTCCCTTATATTTCAGTGTCACTAAGCATGTACCTTTCACAGGAATTTCCTCCCCAGTGTACCCTGTAATTTTCACTTTGGCTGGATGAATTTTAGGTTTTACTCTAAAAGTCTTATAGTCTTGAAACGATATTAAATTCACCTGCGCGCCAGTATCAAGCTTAAAGGGATGACAATCTCGTTCACAGTTAAAGGGACAATCCATTCTTTCTTATCTGCACTGCAAAGTTCAATGTAATCCACAAAGAATTCCTCTGTTTGTTAAATAGCATGCACTTTGGTTTCACTTTTCATTTTACAGCATTTGGCAAAGTGATTAGTCTACCACATTTCATGCAGGTTTTACCATAAGCAGTGCACATTTTAGGATTGTGAGCATTTCCACATCTACTACACATTTCCTTGTTAGACTGTGGCTTAGACTGCTTCATTCTTGAGAATGGAGGTTTGCTTGGCTCTGTTTTCTGCACCACATGTACGTGCTGTACATCAGCTTCCTTGTGTAACTTTTTGGCTTGAAATCTAGTTATTTCTGCAGATCTGCACATAGTCACTGCCTTTTCTAGTGTTAGGTCTTGCTCTCTCAGCAGTCCATTATCAGGTATTCCACAGACAATACGATCTCTAATCAGTGAATCCTTTAAATCACTAAACTCACAGGTTTTACTGAGTGATTGCAGCTCTGTAACATACTGATCAAATCCATCTCCAGACTTCTGATCACATGTGAATCTTTCATATGTCACATTTTTCCTTGGCACAGAGTAATCTTCAGACTTTTGCATTATAGAATATAGCACCATATTCTGCACCTCATCAAACTGAAAACTATTATAAATGTCCAGCACATCCTCTCCTATCACATGGAGGAAAATGGATGCCTTAGTTTTGTCAGCCTCTGTATCAGCTCCACATGCAGCAAGATATATATTAAACCTTTGCTTAAATCTTTTCCAGTTTTCAGACAAGTTACCAGACATCAGCATGCCGGTTGGAGGAGCCAGTTTATCCATGGTTACTCACTGTTTGAAGAGAGGAGCACACGGCAGGCTTTGCAGACACTGAGTATCACAGCCTGACAGACTGCTGCAGGATTCTTTCACACTCTGAGAGCACTAGCAGTCCAAGTTAAACTTCTTCTGACACCATGTTTTGTTCATATGTTTGTAAATCCAGTCATAAGGACACAGAGACATGTGAGTTCACTGCTGTGTTGTTTTATTCCATCACCAACTCCAGGCACACTGCACACTGGACCACCCACTTCCCAGCATCCCCCTGGTCCCAGGGACCATCACTGAAGATTCAGGCTTACACATATTACTAAGGGAGTCTCTACAAATATTAAGCATTCTAATACACTAACATCACATCCCCCATGGGGGAACCCTCCCCAGAAGTGACCGCTATGCAAGTGCAGTCAGCGGGACCACGCATGCGCAGCAGCCTCGGCACAACACTCGGCACCTCACAGTGACTGTCTCCTTGCCTGTGCCGGATGATACATCTGTTAGACAGTGGTGTGACTCCGTTCCCAGCACTAGAGGCAGCTTCTCTGCTCTTGTGTTTTTCCTCCTAGTGTTAACTCAGTGCAGGAGGAGGTGCTTAGTGCACAGTCTGAGAGAGTTCTTCCTGGGAGAGACAACTGCACTGGTGTGCAGCTTCTGCTCTCCTCAGTGTGTGACCTTGTCTACCCCGCAGCTGCACCCTGTGTATGCAGCCACATCCTGTGTGTACTAAGACGCTGTGTTACCGCTGTACTGCTTTACCTGTATACTGTGAGTTCCTGCTGCTGCAGAACATCTTCTATATACTACAACCTGTTATCTCTGTTATCTGATTAAACCAATCATCCTGGTTAAGTGCCATTGTGTGGACTAACATCCCTATCCGACACCGCAACACTCTGCCAACAACATCTGGCCGATATGATCGCATTCTGCAATGCGATCCGTGGCGCAAATATTGTGCCCAGATCGTATTGCAAATGCGATCAATGATAAATCTTGAAAGTGAAACTATTTTATCTTTTTAAACCCCACATTCTGATGCACTCTAATTAAGCAAGGGATTATGGACAGGGAATCTGCTTCTGTAGGGAAACTTCTGACACAATTAGATAGGTATTAGAAATCTATCCACTCCTAATAGGCAAAGGAAAGGTTACCGTATACAGTATGCTTGTGCATGTTATCAGTAGCTCTTCCTATATAAGTATGTATGTACAAGGTCGCAGTTGAAGCACAATGGAACTTGGCATGATAAAAAAACAAAGCCAATGTAATGTATCAGAGCAGTTTATATACCAATTCATTCTTAGGGCCTTATTCAGCTTCAGTTGCAATTTATCAAAATTGCAAATCGGGCAATTATCAGATGACTGCACATGTGCTCCAACCGCATTGCGTGTGCACGAAAGCTGAAATGCGTTCATATGGGGTCATTCCGACCCGATCACACGATGCAGTTCGCAGTGCAGCAATTGGGTCAGAAATGCGCATGCGCCGGTGCTGCAGTGCGCCGGCGCATGCCAGATGGCCGAGGGCCGTCATTATCTAGCGATCGCCTCTGCCTGATTGGCAGGCAGAGGCGGTCGCTGGGCGGGAGGGGGCGGCACAGTGGCGTTTAGCTGCCATTTTCGGGGCGCGGTCCAGCCAACGCAGACGTGTCCGAACCGTGCAGAGGGCGGGCCGCAGCGTCAGCGTGATGTCACATGCAGCTGCTGCAACCCGGGTCAGCGACGAGTAGCTCCCGGCCAGCCGCAGGAGCTGCGCTTGCCGGGAGTTACTCTTCAAGTACAAAAGCGCTTTTGTACTTGTGTGGGAGGGGCCGGACAGACATGCGGGGCGGGCTAGCCCTGTGCTGGGCATTCCCCCGCATGTCTGGGAAGATGATCGTAGCTGTGCTAAATTAGCACAGCTACTATCAACTCGGAATGACCCCTATAATGCAATCGCAGGCCCAGCAAATTGCGATTACATAGGGATTACCAGGAAGTGATTGTTTGTTGAGGTTGCATGGCATTTGTGGTGAGTGGTTGGGAAAACGCAGGCGTGTTATGGCCGTTTGCAACTGCAGGCGCGTATATCCTGCGTATGCATGGTGAACCGAATTGTTGATGGCACTCGATTTCTGTGTATGCATCTCAATTACGCGAATGCATATGAAAATTTCCAGTTGCATCGGTGGGCGTCTTTTACCTTTCTGGGCGACTCTTCACTTGCATTTTTGTCAGAAGCAGCTCTGAGAAAGCTACAATTTCTATCTCAATAGCGATCCAAACTGAATAAGGCTCTTAGCTGCACACAGAAATAAAAACTTGATCACTGTAATCTAGCAGTAGTCGTTTTGTCACTCACAGTTTATTTATGTGAATAATAAGAACATTATGAGTGAGAAAGATGCTCGCTGCAGGCAAGCCATCCGAGACCCGGTGCAGAATCTCACGCCACCTGGCGTGCCAAGATGGGCGTGCCAAGATGGGCAGCAAAGATGAATGAGGAGATATATATATATATATATATAGGACCAAAGCGTATGTCGTACTCACCATAGATCGGTCAATAACATACATTAAGGTGTCTCCATCCCGGTCCATGGCCTTTGCAGTAAATACTACAGAATCCACTTCCGCCAGCTGAGGAAAGAGTTATTGAGAGTGAATAGTGTGATCATATCTGAAGTATTACATAATAAATAATAATGTAATATTAGTCGATTTATAGAAGGTTGACTAGAAATAGACTTATAATCAGTAGAATAAAAGCAAAGTAGTTAGAGCACTCAGGTGTTACAGGAATAAGTAGAAGGTTGTTTGCTACACAAGATACTGTAGAAATGTAATGTTCTCTTTACATAACAGAGGTTGGGTAAGGAAAACACAAAGGAAAATAGATTGACATGATGCATGGGCTATGGCCAAGTCTGGCCATATATGTGGTAAAACTATATAGGATTAAGCCAATGGTTTCAGACTTACAGAAATAGGAGGTTAGCATCCAACAACACTTATGTTATTCCAGATGAAAAAAGATTGTAGGGAGAATACACTTATTTATTTTGCAGTAGAGGCAAAAGAAGAAAATATGGGCCTTAGCAGAGGGGAAAATAAAAGCTGATTATAGTAAATATAATAAAGAAGGGAAAGTGATGCATACTGTGTATGGTGCACTATCACACATAGGGCCTAATTCATGCTTGTACACAATGGCCGATGTTCACGCAACAGAGGGATTATCGTCAAACTGCACATGTGCTGTGAAAGTAAGTGAGTGAGGGTGCTGCTGCGATTCCGCTCACACTGAGAGTGTGTCGTAGAATGATTGACAGGAAGTGGCCGTTTGGATGTGTTAAGGGGAGTGGTGGGGAAAACACAGGCCTTTCATGGTCATTTTTGGAGGGTGCATAGGCTGCATGAGCATACATGCAAATACATGGTGTCTGCGCCGCTACTGCTGTGACCAGTTTACGTAGCCATAGACCAACCCTTAGCTTCGATGTTCTCCATAATTGTGTATACTCCACTAACGTGTATGCAATTGAGCTTACAATGAGTCCAGTGGGCGGCTCATACCTAGGCAGTAGCTTCACTTGCTAACATCAGCAGCCCCGTAGCCTAGAGAATCACATTTGCAATTGCGTACAAACATGAATTAAGCACATAATAAAGTATAGATCATAGCACAGGAAATAGAGAATCCAGAAGTTTCCTCTGTGCTGCCTTAGGACAACATTTCAAATACAAATGGCAGCTTATGTGTATATACACAGGATTTCTTATGATTGGTGAAGCAGATAGTTTCCTCAGCACAAGATCTCTAAGGCAAGCCTGGCCAACCTGTGGCTCTCCAGCTGTTGTGAAACTAGAAGTCCCAGCATGCCCTGAAACCAGTGTCGGACTGGGACATGTAGGGCCCACCGGGGGAATGCAGTGGTAGGGACCCATGTTTAGGGGTGTGGCCAGTCTGCTGAGGGGGTGTGGCCTGCCACCTCATTGGTTTGACTAACCATTAGAGAGTGCAACGTCTGGGCCCCTTCTAAATATATACAGTAAATTCAGCTGCTGCATGCATGATAACGTACCAGATTAATAGCAGATTAATAACAGCAATCTACTGTAGAAAATACACAATAGTCCAGTATAAGATATCATATGTTTAGTGTATAATTCAAGTGCACAGTCTGGAACCTGATCCTTAGAGCACGAGGTGGGCCAACAGGCAGTGGGGCCCACCGGTGGTTTCCCCTGTACCCCTGTGGGCCAGTCCAAGCCTGCCTGCAACTGTTTTAGCATTCCCTAATAGCAAAACTGTGGCAGGGCATGCTAGGTCTTGTAGTTTCACAACAGCTGGAGAGCCACAGGTTGGCCAGACCTGCTTTAGAGCTTTATACACATAGGAACAAACTTTTTACCATTTAGGGGCATATTTATCAAAATCACATTTTTAATGCATATGTGAAATATTTTTTGCGTAAATTTGCATTGTGAAAATAAATATTTTCACACATGCTCTAGCTGGGGACAGGTTCTGATAAGAACATAAGTCCTGGTGAAGACCTGAAAGCAGAGTTATAGCTATCACTCTGCTTTGGGTTCTTGGCGCACATAGGCTGACACCATCTTCAGATGACGTTACCTACTGGGTCCGTAACTTTGTAAATCCAACTGCATATGGGAGCTGCTTTGCAGTCAGAAGTGGAGGGACCAGGGCAGATATTTGAGATATCTGCTGCGGCCCCTTCATGGTAAAACCCAATGAGCCTTAATATTTGTGGTTATAAACGAACCCCTGAAAATACCTGTATACCACATATCCTGCAAACATTATGTAACAGGGTAAGGGGAAAAGGTACCATCTCCTGGGGTAGATGGCAGTGCACAGCAGCCAAGAGATCACACAAGTCCAAGGTTTCTGATGCAACTGGCCTCAACCAGTTTTATTAAGCAGTACAATAAAATAAAACAACAAATAAATACTTGCCATCTGGCACTGAACTAAACACAAGTCATTTCTAACTACCATACACAAGAAGTTTTACCAAGTATAGCTCACTTGTTTCAGTAGCAGGTTTTTCTCACAGAGACTCTGCAGTCTTCTGCAATGAGAGACTTAGTGATCATGCTGACAGCTTTATAACACTCTCATGAAGCTGAAATTACTAACTAGCCTCTGTGAGGCCAACATGCCCTAAGACGTAAACTGGGCATAATGGATGGAGCCCAGCTTCCTTTCTCATATCCATACCCCATGACCCCTTAACCGGCTTTTACCAAAAGCCAAAAAGCTCTCAGCAAACACAACATTCCTGGAGTTTTAAAGCACATAGGTTAGAAACCTTGGCCAAATATACTAAGCTTCCAACACAATTCCAGTGTTCTTGTCACAATTAATTGATAAATAGGCCCGCTATGTCCACCTCAGACTATTAAAACAAGCTTTGCCACTGATAGTTTGAAAAATAATGTACCCAAGTGGATCTGTACACACAAAAATCACAGAATGATCAAGCACTCACAGTACAAATTAGTGCAAATCAAAGAAACAAAAGTAACTGTAACAACTAAAATACAAAAGATAACAAGTACATTTGATGAAGAAAAAGGATGTGCAGATATGAGAGGGAGGTAGAAAGTCATGGTCGGGAGAATTTGCAGTCTGGATTGTATAAAAATAGTCATGGAAAATATTATGTAATTCATGATGTGATTTACGTAGGTAACCAAAGTAAAATGAACAGCAAACTATTTCAGTTAACAAAAGAAACATTTGCTTGAATGGAAAAGGAAATGTAAAAATTGATTTAGGCCGAAATGGATACAAAAACCCATGAAAGAGGTCTGGTCATAGACATTTAAACCACTTTTTTCACAAATACATAGACATTATAAGCAATGTATACATTGCAGGGTTTGTTTTTTTTACCATACAGTGCTACAAATACAAACAGAATAAAGTGGCTAATCAGGCATGGAGACGAGGACGCATTTTGTTGATGGAGTTTTTAAGATGCTCCTTGGAAAATGTAAATAAGGCAATACACTGCTTCTAACCAATAAGGGTGAGGCCATTGTATTTGTAAACAAAGTCCAAGCTTAACCCGGATATTCCCAGAGAGAGCTCCTCATAGACATGAGCCAGTGGAGAAGTTGCCCATGGCAATCAATCAGCTGCTCTGTATAAGTGTATAGTTTGCAAATTATAAATGTTACTTCAATGCTGATTGGTTGCCACTTCTCCACTGGCTGGTTGTAACTTCTCCACTGGCTCACTTCACCACTGCTTAGTACATCTCCACCATAATCGGGTAAAAATTTATTTAGGAATGATCAAAACCATAAAAAAATACTTTCTACAGCCCCACAACAATTTCTCTACATTTAACAAACAGCCAGGACACAAAGCTGCAGCCATGCTTCAGGAAAGCTTTGAGATCTGTTAATGAACAGGATAAGAACTACGAGGGTAAGAGAAGTGGCAGTAGATGAAGAAAGTTGATAGATGAAGGAAACAATGAACTGGGGTTCGTTTGTGGTTGACTAACACTGTTAGATGGGTTGATAAAGGGAGACAGTTAAACAAGGTGATCTAAATAGATGAAAGAAGTGATGAATAACACAGGTGTAGGGGACTAGTGGATAATGGGTGAGGGGGTGATAAGAGGGATGTGGATGATGAAGAGGCTTTGTGGGAAATTGATGAATTAGAGGAAAAGTTGAGGGATGAATGAGCAGTGAGGTAAAATGAGTTACATATACATATATCACTGTAACTACTTTCCTCCTATTTACACAGTGCCTGAATCATTTGTAGCTGGAGGGAAGACTAGTCCTTCTCAACCTGAAGGCACACCCTTATTGACAACCTATGTTGGCCCACTTGCTGTTACACTAACCGGGATAGGGTTGGGCACCTGATGAGAGAGGTACTGCCACCAGGTGCCAGGGCCGCATGCTATACCAGTGGCTGTAATATTACAGCGTGTGTGGACAGCTTAAGGTTTTATTAATTTGGTGCACAGTAGTAGAATATACATATTGATCACCTCACTGATGTTCTGTACTGACACTGACTGTTCCAGAAAACTTGGCATATTGTCATTTTCATTCAGGACTTGGACTATTATCCTATACTGGACCTAGAAGTAAGAGACAGAAACAGAGTATTAATTAGAAGAGATATTATGAAAAAAGGAGATGGAGGAAGTAATATGTGACTATCAGTGTTATATTATGGTTATTATTCCATTTGACATTGTGATATATAAATCCTTTGGCTAATGCCAGGTTCATTCCATGCCAGTTCACCCAGGCATGACACCCACCGACTCGGATTTTCATGATATTTTGTACACTTGATACTTCCATGTAGCTACTAACCCATGTCAAATTTTTCTGCTCTAGGCCTCATACTTTTTGAGGTATTAGGAGGCCAAGGTTTTTCAAAATTGCTGGGAAATGCCACTCCTGATGCTCTCTTTTTTTTCTGAGGTGTATCTGGAAAAAAATTCTCAGAGCCTGATCCATGTATCACTTTGAAATTTTGACCCTTTGTCAATTGAAATATGGAGATTCTGGAAAAAAAATGTTTTAGCACTCTTGCTTAACTCCGAGAGTCATTGGCCCTCATTCCGAGTTGTTCGCTCGTTGGCGATTTTCTCTATATTGCGATTAGTCGCTTACTGCGCATGCGCAATGTTCGCAGAGCGCATGCGCTTAGTTATTTTACTCAACAGTTAGGTATTTTACTCACGGCATTACGAGGATTTTTCTTCGTTCTGGTGATCGGAGTGTGATTGACAGGAAGTGGGTGTTTCTGGGCGGAAACTGGCCATTTTATGGGTGTGTGTGAAAAAACGCTGCCGTTTCTGGGAAAAACGCGGGAGTGGCTGGAGAAACGGGGGAGTGTCTGGGCGAACGCTGGGTGTGTTTGTGACGTCAAACCAGGAACGAAACTGACTGAACTGATCGCAGTGGCAGAGTAAGTGTCGAGCTACTCAGAAACTGCTAAGAAATTTCTATTCGCAATTTTGAGAATCTTTCGTTCGCAATTCTGCTATGCTAAGATTCACTCCCAGTAGGCGGCGGCTTAGCGTGTGCAATGCTGCTAAAAGCAGCTAGCGAGCGAACAACTCGGAATGAGGGCCATTATACATTCCTTTATGTCATACGTAATAATTTTTTTGGTGCAAAAAAAAGTGGGTGCAATTAGCATTATCAACCTAAGGCAGATGAGTTATCATGTCCCTTTTTGATTAAATTGAACCTTAAAGTATACTTTAAAAGGTTATGAAAGAAAAATAATGGGATTTTGATTGCCTGCATGAGTATTTTAATGTTTAATTATAATTATCTCATTAAAAAATGAAAATTAGCATTAGGTATAATTTTGCCTGCCAGAGGAGTATTTTCATTTGTATATTTCTATGTTTATGTGCAGATTTCACATTACACATAGGGGAGTATTCAATTAGCTGCGATAACCTGTTTTTTGCATGAAAAACTGTGATTTTACTGCAAAACGTGAAAGACCCCTATGCAATTAGCCGCAATACTTTATCATCGATAATTTAACCGCATTTTGCCCACCCCTATTCTATCCTGTAGGCTGTGCAAAGCTGATTGGCTGTGCATTTATTATCTAAGCGTGCATTTTTATCAAAGTGTTATAAAATTGCCACATAACAGCAGCGTTCCATCAGTGTTCAATCAAATTGAAACAGAAGGACACCAATCTAACAAAACATAGAAAACGTAAGAACTAATAACAAATGTGAGTCACTTTCTCTTCATATCATTCACCTCCTGATTGTTGAATCTGATTAAGTAGCACGGAACTACCTTAATTGGACATTTCAAAAACCATCCATTTTACCAACAAATGCTTTTATCTCTATTTTTGTCATTTGTATTTCTATGCACAGCTGCACCAATGCAATCTTACCTACAAACACTGAAAAGTCCTCTCTGATTTACCATTGCTTAATTTTAACCCTCACTCACAATCCCCTCATTTCTTACAGTCCAAATACATTTCTGCACCCACTTTTCGACGCTTTTAAATCACCTCAAACTAAGGGACCAATTCAGTAAGGTTAGCAAATTCTGCTGATTAGCACCATTAGCACGCATGCTGGGTCCGCCCAGCGCTGGGCAAGGCCGCCCAGCATGCTGACCGGCGCCTCCCCCCCTGCTTCAAGCAGAAATTGCGAACAGCACGCAATTTCTGCTTGTTAGCAGAAATTAAGGATGACTCCTGCCGGTGCAGTTTAGGTGCGGCCGCTGGAGTCCCAGCACCATTTTTGCTGTCGCAGTGGCTGCGTGTGACATCATGCAGCTGCTGCGGCCGCACCCCCGACACGCCCCCATTTGCACATACCAGACCACCGTTTGGGCTGGCACGCCCCCGCAACGCTCCGTTTCCACCCAGAAAACGGAGCGTTGCCGCCCCCCTCCCACCCTGATTGACAGGCAGAGGCGATCGTATTTTCTGCAGTCCCCCGCAGAAAATGTGGGCGCCCACGGCCCCTCAGCAAAAATTCTGTACGAATCGCTACTTGCGATTCATACTGAATTTGACCCTAAATCTACACCCATTGAGCTTACACTGCTTTTCTCACCTGCATTTCTGCAATTCTTCCCTTACAGCTTCCGCTCCTATTTCCAGTTTCCCTCAGCCTATTTACCTACTTAACACTATGTCAAGGTTTTCTTCTACTCCCCACATCACTCAATGTCTACCTAATCATATATCTTGCCCCCTGTTCACACCTTTATCCTTCCCCCTAGTCTCCTACACCTCCTCCTCTCTCCCCTCCTCTGTCTCCCCTCCATCCCTCTGTTTCCTTTCCCCTCATTTTTTGTTACCCCACTTTCATTCACCTCTGCCCCATGGTCCTACTACCTCACGACTCAGCCCTGCTCCCTCCCTCCCTTCCCTGTCATCTCCCCTCACCACCATCCATATCACACTGAACTCCCTCCCTGCCCACCTCCTGTAGTTTCCCTTCCTAGCTTTGGCACCCACATCATGACTACTCTCTCATCATTCTTGCCCTCAAAGTTAATCTCACCTCATCGTTACAGCAACCCTGATAATCTCATTCACATCTCTCCCAAAAACTTATACCCCCTATCCTGTACCCTATGGAATTCCAGATCTGTTTGTAACAAACTGGTACCCACTCATGACCTTTTCATTTCCAACTCCCTGCACCTACTATCCATTACTGAAACCTGGATTACTCCCTCTAACACTACTTCTCCTGCTGCTCTCTCTGCTGGGGGCCTCACATTCACACACTCCCCCCAACCTGGGGGTCGCCATGTGGGTGGTGTTGGGATCCTTTTACTTTCTAGTTACTCCTACCAACTCATACCACCAGAACCATCCCTTACATTCTCTACATTTGAGGTCCATACTATACAACTCTTCCAACCAGTCCATTTTAGAGTAGCTGTCATTTACTGCCCTCCCTGCATTGCCTCCAAATTCATCGACAACTTTGCATCCTGGCTTCATCACTTCCTTTCTTCTGACATTCCCTCCATTATCCTAGGTGATTTCAACATCCCTATCGATTTTCCCACACAATTCCCTGTCTCTAAACTCCTTATCCTCACCTCATCACTTGGTCTCTCCCAGTGGACCTCCTCACCCTCCCATGTGAATGGGAGCTCACTGGTTCTGGTCTTCACTCACCGTTGTGATATTTCTGCTTTTTCCAACTCCCCATTTCCCCTCTTTGACCACCACCTGCTCTACTTTAACCTATCTCTCTGCTTCCCCATCTCTACCTCCTAAGGCTACCATCACTAAGCGTAACATTGAGGCTATTGACACCACATTCCTTTCCTCTCTGTTTGACTCACTTCTCTCTCCTATTTTCTCTCTCTCATGCCCTGAACAAGCCACTTCGATATACAATGCATCCCTTACTTTTGCTCTTGACTGTCACTCCACCAACCACTATTCACCCTCGCAAATTAACACCTCAGCCCTGGCACACCAAATGCACCAGATATCTGCAAAAATGCTCACGTACTGCTGAGCGACACTGGAGGAAATCACGCTCTAAGGCAGACTTCCTCCATTTGAAACTTATCTTCTCATCCTTCAGTGCTGCCCTTTCTCTTGCCAAACAGTCATACTTCAAGAACCTCATCTCCTCCCAGTCTTCAAACCCCCGGCGCCTCTTTGCCACTCTCAACGCACTCCTCTGCCCACCTCCACCTTGTCTCCCCTCCTCACTCTCTGCTCTTGACTTTGCCACATACTTCACATCCAAAAATGACTCCATACGTCAGGACATCACATCACACCAGACCATCAGCAACCAGCCTTCTCCCATCCCTTACCACCCCTCTCCATCCCTCTCACCAACTCTGACATCTTTCTCCCATCCATCTGGTGAGGAAGTCATGGCCCTCATTCGTTCCTCACCCCTCACCACCTCCCCACTTGACCCTATCCCCTCCTGCCTCCTCCGCTACCTCACTTCTTCTGCCTGTTCCCATCTTTCCCACCTTCTGAATCTCTCCCTCTCATCAGGCACTGTCCCCTCTGCCTTCAAGAATGCGCTCATCTATACTATTCTTAAAAAACCTACCCTTGATCCAAACACTCTCTCCAACTACTGACCCATCTCTCTTCTCCCTTTTGCCGCCAAACTCCTTGAACATATTGCCTTCAACCGCCTTACCTCCTTTCTTTCCTCACACTCACTGCTTAACCCATACCAGTCTAGCTTCCGTCCTCTCCACTCCACTGAAACTGCCCTTACAAAACTCTGCAATGACCTCCATGCTGCCAAATCTAAGGGCCACTACTCTCTACTTATTCTTCTTGACCTATCTGCTGTTTTTGATACCGTGGACCACCCTCTCCTACTGCAAATCCTTCACTCCATTAGTCTGCATGATACTGACCTCTCTTGGCTGTCTTCCTACCTCTCTGACTGTTCATTCTCTGTCTCCTCTCATGACTCAACCTCACCCTTACCTCCACTAACTATAGGTGTACCCCAAGGTTCTATCCTTGGTCCTCTTCTTTTCTCTCTCTATACATCCTCACTAGGTAAGATCATTAGTTCTTTTGATTTCCGATATCATCTCTATGCTGATGACACTCAAATCTACCTTTCCTCTCCGGACCTCTCCCCTGCTCTCCTCACCCGTACCTCCAACTGTCTCTCGGCTGTCTTTGTTTGGATATCCCAGTGCGTTCTTAAACTTAACATGGCTAAGACCGAGCTGATCATCTTCCCTCCCTCCCGCATAACCTCACCTCCCACAATCTCATTATCTATTGATGGCACTACTATCTCCTCTAGCCCCCAAGTGCGCTGTCTTGGTGTAATCCTTGACTCCTCCCTCTCCTTCAAACCCCACATTCAGCACCTCTCACAAACCTGCCATTTTCATCTAAAAAATATTTCCAGGAACAGACCCCTTCTGACCCAGGATGCTACTAAGACCCTTATCCACTCACTGGTCATCTTCAGACTGGACTACTGTAATCTTCTTCTGACTGGCATTCCTGACAAATACCTCTCTCCACTCCAATCTATCCTTAATGCTGCTGCCCGGCTCATTTTTCTCACCGAACGTACTACGTCCACCTCTCCTCTCTTACAAGACCTTCACTGGCTTCCTTTCCCTTTCAGAATCCATTTCAATCTTCTCACACTCACAAAGCCCTCACCCACTCCTCTCCCATTTACATCTCTGACCTTATCTGCCTTTACACTCCCATCCATCCTCTTCGCTCCGCTGATGCACGCTGACTCTCTTGCCTACTGATTACTTCCTCCCACTCCTACCTCCAAGATTTTTCACGTGCTGCTCCCTTTCTCTGGAAGTCCCTACCTCTACCCCTCAGACTCTCCACCTCTCTACTAAACTTTAAATGGGCTCTCAAGACCCACTTTTTCACCAAACCCAGCCAAATCTCATCCTAACCCTCTGTTCCATGCTCTCTATGTACCCCATCTGTGTCACCTCTGTCTGTCTACCCCTCCCCTTTAGAATGTAAGCTCTCATGAGTAGTGTCCTCTTCCCTCATGTGCTTATCCTTTTTCTTACTTTAATAGTCTTCAACTGCACCAAATCCAGCAGTCTTCTGCTACCTGATACTTATGTCAGTGTCGTCTGCTGCTGTAGCTATGTTTATTTACCCTGTACTTGTCCTATATTGCCTTCAACTGTAAGTTGCTGTTTTCCTGTTTTGATTATTTGTTTATGTATTCTGTAAGTGGGCGATGCAGAACCCTTGTGGCGCCATATAAATAAAGGATAATAATAATAATGTCTGCTTGGCACTCAGGTAAATGCTGGGCGCCCGCTGAGATTTTGTTACCAGCAAGCGCACGGCTCCTTCCCCACAGCAGCATCTGGAAGCAGTAGTTCACTCCTGAGTTTCGGCTTCCGGCTCTCGATTCCCTAGTGGGCACTATGGGACAGACGTCTTGACGTCTCTCCCATAGTTCCGAGGAGCGGTTGGCCAGAGCAGACACACGGCTGCGGTCGAACGCAGGAGCAGGCTTAAGTTAAGTATAGTGTTGTTTTTTGTTTTCTTGGTGTAAGGGGCACTACGAAAGGGGCATTAATACTGTGGCAATAATACAGGGGGCATTACCAATGGGGCATTCATACTGGGGGCACTACTAGTGAGGGCATTACCGGGGGCACTACTACAGGTGGCATTACTAATGGGGGCACTACTAATGGGGGCAATACTACAGGGGGCATTCACTGGGGGGATTACTACAGGGGGCATTACTATAGGGGGCACTACTACAGGGTACATTACCAGTGTGGGCACTACTATAGTGGGCATTACTACTGGGGGCACTACTGCAGGAGGCATTACTGCTGGGGACACTGCATAAGGGGCATCACTCCTGGGGGCATAAGGGGCACTGCATAAGGGGCACCACTACTATGAGCTCTGCATAAGGGGCGTTCCACCACCCCCTCTAGGACCACTTTAAGCACTACTTTTACTATTCTGAAGTAATGTGTCATTTTTAGCCTTATCAAAATCTACCTAAATAAGACTAATAAACAAAACTATGTAAGTGTACAGTTTAACATGCCATTTTGTATTTCTTCATCTGTACATGCGCATAGTCATTTGACCCAGAAGGAAACCAGTGAGCAGTTGCGAAGGGCCCACTGGGGGAATACAATGCAGTATAAGGTAACATATGTATAATGTATAATTCAATTGCACAGTCTGAAACCTGATACCTAGAGAAGGCCCCCCAGTTAGTAGCGCCCACTGGAGATTTTCCCTATATCCCTTTGGGCCAGTTCAACCCTGCCAGTGAGGCATCTCTGGCTTTGCTGGTCCCCATTTCTGGGTATAGCTAAGCAACTCAGGCAGCCATCCCTATGGAGGTCTATGGCAGTGCTGTAACTAGGCATTTTAACGCTGTGTGCAAGAAACGGCATTGGTGCCCCCCCCATGCAAGATAGGGGTAGGTGCGCAAAAAAATATATAGGGGCATGGCTTCATGGGGAAGGGGCGTGGCCACAAAATAATACCAATTCATACTTCGGTGCACAGTAGTCTCTATTATTCAAATTACGCTGCACAGTAGCGCCACTACACCAGGTAGAGCCGCTTTTACACATTACGGCAGGCAGTCCCCCATTTCACACATTACGGAAGCCAGTCCTCTTTTTACACGTTACGGCAGACAGCGTCCCCTTTTTACACATTACGGCAGACAGCGCCTCCTTTTTACACATTACGGCAGACAGCGTGCCCTTTTTACATATTACGGTAGACAGCATCCCTTTTTACACATTACGGCAGACAGAGTCCCCCTTTTTACACATTACGGCAGACAGAGTCCCCCTTTTTACACATTACGGCAGACAGCGTCCCCTTTTTACAGATTATGGCAGACAGCGTCCCCCTTTTTACACATTATGGCAGACAGCGTCCCCTTTTTACACATTACGGCAGACAGCGTCCCCCTTTTTACATATTAAACAGACAGCGTCCCCCTTTTTACACATTACGCCAGACAGCGTCCCCCTTTTTTACACATTATGGCAGCCAGTCCCCCTTTTTACACATTGTGGCAGACAGAATAGATAGAGTGAGATAGATAGATAGATAGATAGATGATAGATAGATAGATAGATAGATAGATAGATAGATAGATAGATAGATACTTACCATCTCTCCCCGCTGGCAGTCAGGCTCCTCGGTGCTGGCAGATCCAGGGCAGGGGGGAAGGAGGAGGAGGGAGGGAGACTGGAGCCGCAGCAGTGCTATGTAATTGGTAGAGGTGCCGCTGCAGCAGTCCCCTCTCCTTCCGCATTGGCTGGCAGCCGCTGTGAATGCTGGGATGAGGGAAGCGCATCCCAGCATTCACAGCAGTGCCGAGCAGCCAATGCGGAAGGAGAGGGGACTGCTGCAGCGGCGCCTCTACCAATTACATAGTGCTGCAGCGGCTCCAGTCCCCCTCCCTCCTCCTCCTCCCCTGTCTCCGGCGCTGCTTTTCTCCTCCAGCGTGGCGCACACAGCACAGAACAGGCGGCTTGTAAAGAGTCAATTTGACTCATTACAAGCCGCTGCCCGTTGCGCCCTTAGGGCAACTGCGCTGTGTGCCAGGCACACCTGGCACACACGTAGTTACGGCGCTGGTCTATGGTAATGGCCGTAAAGAGATGCACCAGAGAAGAAATAAGTGATTTCTCTGCAGTTTTTCTCTAGGTAAATTGTGAGAAGCTGATATCAGCTCTTTCTCCAGCAGAATGCCAGAGAAAGGGTTTATCTCCGCTTTACTAAAAACCCTTGAGAGCGAAATACAGATATTAAATCCACACATGCATAAACACAGGTATTTTTTAAGTATTTCCTTTGCAAATAATATGTATTAGTTATAACTGTCAAACATTCCCAAGCTATGAATACTGACTATACGGGTGGTATTCATGTGACCGGCGGTCGGGAGACCGATTATAGAAAGCCATAAATCTTGACTTGTTGGTGGTACGTGAGAACTGGAGTTGAGAATCACCTACAGACCATGTAGGTTGTTATTGGATGAACTTGTGTAGCCAATGCTCCACAGCAGAAGGAGAAAGCAGGAGGAGAAAGTAGCAGGGCTAACAGGTCCTCCACTGCACACACATGTATCATGTCCAACCTACCCACAAGTAAATGCCTATATGCTTGGCATTTTTAAGGGCATGCATCACATTTGTATCATTCATAAAGCTCTTTCTGGATTGGTGCTACATCACAGCTATACTTGGCAGACAGGTTTTAACTTAATATAAAATGTTGTAATAAATTATATACCACCAGCATCTAAAGGGACACACACACGAGAAGATATTTTCAAAGATCTGAAAGATAACGATGATTGTGAACGATATATCGTTCACATCGTCTAGTGTGTATGGCCCTTCAATCAACGATGCACGCACCCGCACTCGTTGATTGGAGGTTGGCGGTTGGCCGTGCTGCCTGCTCAATGTGAGCAATGTCAGTTGTGACATCACTCATTACGGCACTTACTCCCAAAAGTCCTGTGTTTTTTTTTTTTTTGAGGGGGCTATTCAGATATTTACCACAAGGGATGCGTGGTAATGTGGTCTTTTTATTTGTGGATGTGGTGTGAAAAAAAAAATATTCAAAGCAAGATTGTTTGTAGGTGTGCAAGTTTTCTCAACATATTATGTATATAATGTACCAACAACAGTGCAATTTAAGAAGCTACACAAGAGTTACATAATCACTTAAAAGTACATCCACAGATGAGTGATTTTATGTTGGTCAGTAAACACCAAGGTTACTTCAGTTCTAAATAATACCCTCTTTATTTTTCAGTAAGGGAGTATGTTATTTCATGTAATACACAAGTTTCAGTGTTAAACCAGTACATTTGTTGCTCTGTGGCAATGCCCATAGACAGGTGGGTATTAACTTCACTTACAATTATACAAGGTGGTCCATAAGTATGGGCACACCCTTATAAAAAGGAAATGAGTAAGGAAATATTAATTCAGTATGTTCCCAATTAAAAAATTAGAGTTGCATCCAAGATGGCTGACTTCAAGATGGCCGCCATACTGGTGACATCCCCTAAAAAGTTTTCCCCCACTCCCATATCATACGTGTAGACACCAAATCAATATTTCCTTACTCATTTCCTTTTTAAAAGGGTATTTCCACACTTATGGACCACCCTGTATATTACTTCACTGAAAATGTTAAAAAATGAGGCGTGTGACACAAGTGATATCACTACTCTCTAAATATAAATTATATTTTCTATCACTTTGCTCCAAATACAAGCATTGCTTTTGACATGCACTAACTATAAGGATATTTTACATATACTGTATCAGTGACATTAATATA
The DNA here is from genome assembly GCF_028390025.1 of Pseudophryne corroboree. Lineage (NCBI taxonomy): Eukaryota > Metazoa > Chordata > Amphibia > Anura > Myobatrachidae > Pseudophryne > Pseudophryne corroboree. The sequence goes on from NC_086449.1 coordinate 372,222,919, forward strand.
TGAAAAATGCAGTTTTATAGCATCACAGAAATGTAAGTTACCATTGCTAATCCTTCCTCAGAGCAGGTTAGTGTGACTAGGAGAACCGAGGAATCCAGAGCCTGCAAAGACAGCATAGGATATTCACTAATGTACAATCCCAGTACAATGACTTTCTGAATATAATGTGCCAGTCTATTGTTGAATATATCTATCAAATAGGGGTGCAACTGAAGTGTTAACTGCAGGTTACTGATTCTACATTACCTCTCTGTCCAGTGTTTTCCCAGAAGACACATTGAGCCAGACGTTCTTGCCATCCAGGTAGAACCAGTCAGCATCTGTGCCACTCAGACAGAGTTTTACTGTGCTGGTCACTGGGTCTCCGAACATGCTCAGGTTAGCCACAAAAGTCCCATTAGGGCTGTTTTCCAGTATCTCTGAGAAGATGTTGCTGCCGCCAGAGCATTGTTCACCTGAGCAGCAGAAAAGTTACAGAAATGTTGTTTCGATAATTTAATGTGGTGACACCTAAAAAAAAAAAAGCTGTCTGCAAACTTAAGACAGTGATCCTAAAGTCTTTGTAGATGTAAAAGAAACCACAATATTATATAGTTATGGCCACATTCTAACTCCAAATCAAAACAATCTTTTGCCCATTGATCCCTATAAATCTTGATTCTTAGTACACATTAGAAGCAATCATCCATTGTTACTTCATTGTTACTTGTTACTTATTGTTAAGCGTCTCGTCTTTTAAGTACTTTTAGTTGATTTGTAAACTGCCATCTCCCTTCTGTTTCATTACACAATTGTATGTAATCTGTCTGTAACATAATCTCCTTATCCTGGGCCATTCTGGGACTAGAAAGAAGCCCGACACGCAGAGCATGCCTCCCCACATTCATGTGCATGCCTGGAATGAACAAATTAGATGTATGAACAGTAGAGACGCATTTGACAGGCTTACGGTCATTAGGTCGAAAAGACTTGGGTCGACAGTCATTAGGTCGACCGCTATTGGTCGACATGCATTAGGTTGACATGGTGACTAGGTCAACATGGTCATTAGGGCGACATGGAAAAAGGCCGACATGAGTTTTTCACTTTCTTTTTTAATTTTTGAACTTTTTCATACTTTACGATCCACTTGGACTATTATTGGGAACGGTAACCTGTGCCGAGCGCAGAGGTAGCGGAGCGAGGCATCTTGCCCGAAGCATGGTGAGCGAAGCGAGCCATGTGAGGGGACACGGTGCACTAATTGGGGTTCCCCGTCACTTTAAAAAGAAAACAACACAAAAAAAGTAAAAAAACCTCATGTCAACCTTTTCCTATGTCGACCTTGTTCACGTCGACCTAATGGCCATGTTGACCTAGTCACCCTGTCGACCTAAAGCATGTCAACCAATAGTGGCTGACCTAATGACCCCTCCCCCATTTGCCGCCAATCCTCCTGTATCGTGTTACAGGAGCAGCATGTCCATGTAGTTATAGCCAAATTGAATAGCTAAGTAGTATAGAAACAAAATATAGCCGTAGTCAGGGCCAGTTAGGTAACTGTAGTAAAACAATACGAGTTTAAATACAGGAACAATAGATCAAGACGTATAATCAGACAGTTAGTAGAGGAAAGACATTTACCGAAATGTGTGTCAGCTAGTTTATGTAGTTACAGTGCCATAATGGTTGGGAGGCCGGTCTGGAAGGAAAAATCTTAAAACATGCGTCAAATCACCATGATTGGAGTACTGTATGTACATCGGTGATGCTAAAGTCGATGCAGCACCTTGACACAAGTGGGCATGGTGACACGTGATTAAAAGCACTATGTAGGGCAATTGAACAGCAAGCCAGAGAAATTAAAGTAACACTCCTATTCTCTGTCTGTGGCTTACTGTATTTCTTGATTCATTCCCTTCTCACATCAAGAAATGGTTCCTGTTATATGAAGTCCTTCTCGCACTGACTTAGGTCACTGCCTCACATGTGATAGCACACTCACCTAGCCATACTGTGACCTTTGTGATGTTGAAATCAGGGCCTGAAAACCTAGGCTTGCCCTCTAACAACATCCAGCACACAGGCCATTTTAGCAAATGTCAGAATTTCCAGTTTAGGTCAGGTTCCTGTGTTTGGATGTTTACATAAAACTGGTTACCTTTATCTGTGCATATTACATCTACAGTATCTATTATTATTGCCTTAACATTATGCAACAATGCAAAATACACAGGCTTGTGAATGTACTTACACTACATCCCAATAATTCCCCAGCTCCCTGTATTTTGATCTCAACGTTTAAACATAGAAACATAGGGGGTAATTCCAAGTTGATCGCAGCAGGATTTTTGTTAGCAATGGAGCAAAACCATGTGCACTGCAGGGGAGGCAGATATAACATGTGCAGAGAGAGTTAGATTTGGGTGGGGTGTGTTCAATCTGCAATCTAATTTGCAGTGTAAAAATAAAGCAGCCAGTATTTATCCTGCACAGAAACAAAATAACCCACCCAAATCTAACTCTTTCTGCACATGTTATATCTGCCTCCCCTGCAGTGAACATGGGCCCTCATTCCGAGTTGTTCGCTCGGTATTTTTCATCGCATCGCAGTGAAAATCCGCTTAGTACGCATGCGCAATGTTCGCACTGCGACTGCGCCAAGTAACTTTGCTATGTAGAAAGTAATTTTACTCACGGCTTTTTCATCGCTCCTGCGAACGTAATGTGATTGACAGGAAATGGGTGTTACTGGGCGGAAACACGGCGTTTCAGGGGCGTGTGGCTGAAAACGCTACCGTTTCCGGAAAAAACGCAGGAGTGGCCGGAGAAACGGTGGGAGTGCCTGGGCGAACGCTGGGTGTGTTTGTGACGTCAACCAGGAACGACAAGCACTGAACTGATCGCACAGGCAGAGTAAGTCTGGAGCTACTCTGAAACTGCTAAGTAGTTAGTAATCGCAATATTGCGAATACATCGGTCGCAAATTTAAGAAGCTAAGATTCACTCCCAGTAGGCGGCGGCTTAGCGTGTGTAACTCTGCTAAATTCGCCTTGCGACCGATCAACTCGGAATGAGGGCCATGGTTTTTCCCAATTGCTAAAAAAAAATCCTGCTGCGATCAACTTGGAATTACCCCCATAGAATTTGTCGGCAGATAAGAACCACTTGGCCCATCTAGTCTGCCCCTTTTTTTTTTTTTTTACATTTTTATCTCTAACCTTATTTGATCCTCTTTTCTTTGTGAGGATATCCTTATGTCTATCCCATGCATGTTTAAATTGCTCTACTGTCTTAGCCTCTACCACCTCCGATGGGAGGTTATTCCACTTGTCCACTACCCATTCTGTGAAGTAATTTTTCCGCAAATTTTCCCTGAACCTCCCCCCTCCAGTCTCAGTGCATGTCCTCGTGTCCTATTGCTTCTCTTCATTTGGAAAATGTTTCCCTCCTGTTAAAACCCTTGGTATATTTGAAAGTTTCTATCATGTCCCCCCTTTCCCTTCTCTGCTCCAAACTATACATATTGAGATTTCTTAGTTTTTCTGGGTATGTTTTGTGATGTAGGCCATGCACCATTTTCAGGGGCGGATTAGGAACAAAAAGCGGCCCTGGAAAAACTTGTACTAGTGGCCCCACATGGGCAGCACCAGAGGTGTAAGGTCTAGCCATGGGCCATGGCAGCAGCACCCTCCCCCCAAGACTTTCCAGATAGTGGGCATGTTCAGCATCAAGGGGGAAGTTAAAAAGAAATAAAATTAAATATTATGAGCACACACCTTCAGAATTTAGGAAACTATATCATTCTTTAGAAAGATATATTTTCTTGCTTATTACACCAACCATATCCCAATCACTATTCACTCAAGTGGCAAAGTCATTTTCGCTGACGTCCTAGTGGATGCTGGGGACTCCGTAAGGACCATGGGGAATAGACGGCTCTGCAGGAGACTGGGCACATCTAAAGAAAGATTTAGGACTATCTGGTGTGCACTGGCTCCTCCCCCTATGACCCTCCTCCAAGCCTCAGTTAGATTTCTGTGCCCGGCTGAGCTGGATGCACACTAGGGGCTCTCCTGAGCTCCTAGGAAGAAAGTGTTTGTTAGGTTTTTTATTTTCAGTGAGACCTGCTGGCAACAGGCTCACTGCATCGAGGGACTAAGGGGAGAAGAAGCGAACCTACCTAAGTGGTGGTAGCTTGGGCTTCTTAGGCTACTGGACACCATTAGCTCCAGAGGGATCGAACACAGGACCCGACCTCGTCGTCCATTCCCGGAGCCGCGCCGCCGTCCCCCTTACAGAGCCAGAAGCAAGAAGGTGGTCCGGAAAATCGGCGGCTGAAGACTTCTGTCTTCTCCAAGGTAGCGCACAGCACTGCAGCTGTGCGCCATTGCTCCTCATGCACACCTCACACTCCGGTCACTGATGGGTGCAGGGCGCTGGGGGGGGGGCGCCCTGAGCAGCAATACTGACACCTTGGCTGGCAAACTGGCACCATATATAGCCCCAGAGGCTATATAGGTGCTTTTTAACCCCTGCCAGAATCCATAAAAATGCGGGAGAAGGTCCGCGAAAAAGGGGCGGAGCTATCTCCTTCAGCACACTGGCGCCATTTTTCCCTCACAGCTCCGTTGGAGGGAAGCTCCCTGGCTCTCCCCTGCAATCAATACACTACAGAAAGGGTTAAAAAGAGAGGGGGGGCACAATTTAGGTGCAGTATACAATATATATAGGCAGCTGTAAGGGAGAACACTCTTTATATGTGATATCCCTGTGATATATAGCGCCCTGGTGTGTGCTGGCATACTCTCCCTCTGTCTCCCCAAAGGGCTTTGTGGGGTCCTGTCCTCTGTCAGAGCATTCCCTGTGTGTATGCTGTGTGTCGGTACGGCTGTGTCGACATGTATGAGGAGGATAATGATGTGGAGGCGGAGCGAATGCCTGTAAATGTGATGTCACCCCCTGCGGGATCGACACCGGTGTGGTTGGACTTATGGAAGGATTACGTGAAAGTGTCAACTCCTTACACAAAAGGTCGACGACACAGAACAGCCGGCTACTCAGCTTGTGCCTGTTCCAGCGTCTCAAATGTCATGGGGGCTCTAAAAACGCCCGCTACCTCAGATGGCAGAAACAGATGTCGACACGGATACCGACTCCAGTGTCGACGACGATGAGACTAGTGTACCCTCCAAATAGGTCCACCCGTTACATGATTGAGGCAATGAAAAATGTATTACACATTTATGATAATACCCCAGGTACCACATAAAAGGGTATTATGTTTGGTGACAGAAAACTACCAGTAGTTTTTCCTGCATCTGAGAAATTAAATGAGGTGTGTGAGGAAGCGTGGTCTTCCCCCGGTAAGAAATTGATAATTTCTAAACGGTTATTGGCAGCGTACCCTTTCCCGCCAGAGGATAGGTCACGTTGGGAAACACCCCATAGGGTAGATACAGCGCTTACACGCTTATCAGAAAAGGTGGCACTACCGTCTCCGGATACGGCCGCCCTGAAGGAACCTGCTGATAAAAAGCAGGGGGTTACCCTGAAAGATATAGTCACACACTCGGGCATTATATTGCGACCAGCCATTGCTTCGGCATGGATGTGCAGTGCTCCCGCTGCGTGGTCAGATTCCCTGTCGGAAAATAACTATGGATAGGGACAATATTTTGCTGACAATAGAGCATATAAAAGACGTGGTCTTATACATGCGTGATGCACAGAGGGATATTTGCCGGCTGGCATAAAAAATAAGCGCTAGGTCCATTGCCGCCAGACGGGGGTTATGGACTCGGCAATGGTCAGGCGATGCCGACTCGAATCGGCACATGGAAGTTTTGCCCTATAAGGGGGTAAAACTGTTTGGGGATGGTCTTTCAGACCTCGTTTCCACAGCTACTGCTGGGAAATCGACTTTTTTGCCACAGGCTACCCCACAACAAAGAAAAGCACCGTATCATCAAGTACAGTCCTTTCGGCCCCAGAAAAGCAAGAGGGCTAGAGGCTCATCCTTTCTGACGAGAGGCAAAGGTAGAGGAAAAAGCTGCAGCGCACAGCTAGTTCCCAAGAGCAGAAGTCCTCCCTGCGTCCGGTAAGTCCACAGCATGACGCTGGGGCTGCTCAGACGGACCCGGGTACGGTGGGGGCCCGTCTCAGAAATTTCAGCGCCCAGTGGGCTCTCTCACATGGATCCCTGGGTCCTTCAAGTAGTATCTCAGGGGTACAGGCTGGAGTTCGAGACGTTCTTCCCCCCGCTATTTCCTAAAATCTGCCTTACCGGCACCTCCCTCTGCCAGGGAGGCGGTGTTGGTGGCTATTCAACACTATAATCACAACAAGTGATTGTCAAGGTGCCCCTCCTTCAGCAAGGAAGGGGTTACTATTCCACAATGGTTGTGGTACCGAAACAGAACGGTTCGGTGAGACCCATCTTAAAATTAAAATACTTGAACTTTTATATCAGAAGATTCAAGTTCGAGATGGAATCGCTCAGGGCGGTTATTACGAGCCTGGACGAGGGGGATTACAGGGTCTCCCTGGACATCAAGGATGCGTACCTGCATGTCCCCATTTACCCTCCTCACCAGGAGTACCTCAGATGTGTGGTACAGGACTGTCGCTATCAGTTCCAGACGCTGCCGTTGGAGTTGTCCACGGCACCGAAGGTCTTTACCAAGGTAACGGCCGAAATGATGATACTCCTTCGCAAGAAGGAAGTTTTTATTATCCCGTACTTGGACGATCTCCTGATAAAGGCGAGGTCCAAAGAACAGTTGGTAGTAGGGGTAGCACTCTCTCGGGAAGTGCTACAACAGCACGACTGGATTCTCAATATTCCAAAGTCACAGCTGGTCCCGACGACACGTCTTCTGTTCCTGGGAATGATTCTGGACACAGACCAGAAAAGAGTGTTTCTTACAGTGGAAGCACACGAGTCCTGGAAAAAATGGTAGCTTCGTACGAAGCATAATTCCATTCAGAAGGTTCCACGCAAGGACGTTCCAGTGGGACCTGTGGGACAAATGGTCCGGGTCCCATCTACAGATACAACAGCGGATAACCCTGTCGGCAAGAAACAGGGTGTCGCTGCTGTGGTGGCTGCAGAGGGCTCATCTACTAGAGGGCCGCAGATTCGGAATACAGGACTGGGTCCTGGTGACCACGGAGGCCAGCCTTCGGGGCTGGGGTGCAGTCACACAGGGAAGAAATTTCCAAGGAGATTTCGCTTCACATAATTATTCTGGAGCTAAGGGCCATTTACAATGCCCTAAGCCAAGCAAGGCCCCTGCTTCAGAACCAGCCGGTACTGATCCATTCAGACAACATCACGGCGGTCGCCCATGTAAACAGACAGGGCGGCACAAGAAGCAGGATGGCGATGGCAGAAGCCACAAGGATTCTCCGATGGGCGACCTACACCCGGGAGAATGGGGACTTCTTCCAGAAGTTTTCCAAATGCGGGTAAACCGTTGGGAATGACCACGGGTGGACATGATGGCGTCCCGCCTCAACAAAAAGTTGAAAAGATATTGCGCCAGGTCAAGGGACCCTCAGGCGATCGCTGTGGACGCTCTAGTGACACCGTGGGTGTACCAGTCGGTTTATGTGTTTCCTCCTCTACCTCTCATACCCAGGATGCTGAGAATAATAAGAATGCGAGGAGTGAAAACCATACTCATGGTTCCGGATTGGCCAAGAAGAGCTTGGTACCCGGAACTTCAAGAGATGCTGGCAGAGGACCCTTGGCCTCTGCCGCTCAGACAAGACCTGCTGCAGCAGGGACCCTGTCTGTTCCAAGACTTACCGCGGCTGCGTTTGACACCATGGCGGTTGAACACCGGATCCTAAAGGAAAAGGGTATTCCGGAGGAAGTCATCCCTACCCTGATCAAAGCCAGGAAGGATGTCACCGCAAGACATTATTACCACATTTGGCGGAAATATGTTGCTTGGTGTGAGGCCATGAAGGCCCCGAAGGAGGAATTTCAACTGGGTCGATTCCTACACTTCCTGCAAGCAGGGGTGACGTTGGGCCTCAAATTGGGGTTCATCAAGGTCCAGATTTCGGCTCTGTCGATTTTCTTCCAGAAAGAATTGGCTTCACTGCCTGAAGTTCAGACTTTTGTCAAAGGAGTTCTGCATGTTCAGCCTCCTTTTGTGCCCCCAGTGGCACCTTGGGATCTCAATGTGGTTTTGGCATTCCTGAAATCACATTGATTCAAACCACTTAAGACTGTGGAATTAAAATATCTCACGTGGAAAGTGGTCATACTGTTGGCCCTGGCTTCGGCCAGGCGGGTTTCAGAATTGGCGGCTTTGTCTTGAAAAAGCCCTTATCTGATTTTCCAGGTGGATAGGGCAGAATTGAGGACTCGTCCTCAGTTTCTCCCGAAGGTGGTCTCAGCTTTTCACTTGAACCAACCTATTGTGGTGCCTGCGGCTACTAGGGACTTGGAGGATTCCAAGTTGCTGGACGTAGTCAGGGCCCTGAAAATTTATGTTTCCAGGACGGCTGGAGTCAGAAAAACTGACTCGCTGTTTATCCTGTATGCACCCAACAAGCTGGGTGCTCCTGCTTCTAAGCAGTCTATTGCGCGCTGGATTTGTAGCACTATTCAGCTGGCGCATTCTGCGGTAGGATTACCGCAGCCTAAATCAATAAAAGCCCATTCCACAAGGAAGGTGGGCTCATCTTGGGCGGCTGCCCGAGGGGTCTCGGCTTTACAACTTTGCCGAGCAGCTACTTGGTCAGGGGCAAACACGTTTGCTAAATTCTACAAATTTGATTCCCTGGCTGAGGAGGACCTGGAGTTCTCTCATTCGGTGCTGCAGAGTCATCCGCACTCTCCCGCCCGTTTGGGAGCTTTGGTATAATCCCCATGGTCCTTACGGAGTCCCCAGCATCCACTAGGACGTCAGAGAAAATAAGATTTTACTCACCGGTAAATCTATTTCTCGTAGTCCGTAGTGGATGCTGGGCGCCCATCCCAAGTGCGGATTGTCTGCAATACTTGTACATAGTTATTGTTACAAAAATCGGGTTTTGTTGTGAGCCATCTCTTCAGAGGCTCCAATTGTTATCATACTGTTAACCGGGGTTCCTATCACTTGTTATATGGTGTGATTGGTGTGGCTGGTATGAGTCTTACCCGGGATTCAAAATCCTTCCTTATTGTGTCAGCTCTTCCGGGCACAGTTCCTAACTGAGGCTTGGAGGAGGGTCATAGGAGGAGGAGCCAGTGCACACCAGATAGTCCTAAATCTTTCTTTAGATGCGCCCAGTCTCCTGCGGAGCCGTCTATTCCCCATGGTCCTTACGGAGTCCCCAGCATCCACTACGGACTAGGAGAAATAGATTTACCAGTGAGTAAAATCTTATTTTCATATATGCATATTATTTTGCATCTTATTCATTATGTCTATAAAAAGGACCACATGTCCTCAAACAAAACAGGCCCCACGGGTGTGTCGGCCCACCGGGAATCTTCCCTGTAAACCCTATGGCCAATCCGTCTCTGACCATTTTAGTTGCCCTTCTTTGTACAGTTTCTAATGTATTAATATCCTTTTGAAGATATGGCATCCAGAATTGAACACAGTAGTCTAGATGAGGCCGTACCAATGACCTATACAGTGGCAGTATTACTTCTTTCTTTCTGCTGCTGATTCCTCTCCCAATGCAGCCAAGCATCTGACTAGCCTTCCTCATTGCTTTGTTACATTGCTTACCTGCCTTTAAGTCTTCTGAAATAGTGACTCCTAGATCCCTTTCCTCCTCAGTAGTTTCCAGTATAGTGCCATTAATACTATATTTAGCCTTTGGATTTTTGAGACCCAAGTGCATGATTTTGCATTTTTTGGCATTAAACTGTAATTGCCACACTCTTGACCATTCCTCTAGTCTACCTAGATCCTCAATCATTTGTTTTACCCCACCTGGTGTGTCTACCCTGTCACATATATACATATACACACACACACACACACACACACACACACACACACACACACACACACACACACACACACCCATCACATATATACATATACACACACAGCCACATAGATACTGTACAAATGCACACACACATATACATTTACACACACAGCCATTGTCCCGACCCACCAGTTGTTAGTCCCCTCTTCACACCAATTTCTTCCCACATTGCAGCAGCTCCTGGGCAGTGGAGAAGAAGCAAGGGGAGTTAGATGGTTCCGCAGAAGTAGCCGGGCAGCCGCGGTGTCAGCGGGAGCCTGTGTGTCTGCGGGAGGGAGCTGCGGTGTCAGCGGGTGGGAGCCGGCCAGGTGCGGTGTCGGGGCGGGAGCCGGAGGGACTGCGGGAGGGAGCCGCGGTGTCAGCGGGTGGGAGCCGGCCAGGTGCGGTGTTGGGGCGGGAGCCGGAGTGACTGCGGGAGGGAGCCGCGGTGTCAGCGGGTGGGATCCAGCTAGGTGCGGTGTCGGGGCGGGAGCAGGAGTGACTGCGGGAGGGAGCCGGTGTCATGGGACGAGAGCCAGGCAGCATGGGAGTCAGCAGGAGGGAGCCCGTCAGCACGCACAGTCTGGGGGCAGGACTCGGGAGCTGGGTGTCGGTCGGGACAGGCGCCAGCCAACCTCACATCCCCTCGTACAGTGTAAGTTGCTGGTGCACAGTGATGGAAGTGCACCAGAGGCAATGGAGAAGGTGCCCCCTTCACTGCTGGAGCCCGGCGGCAACCGACTCCATTGCCTCCGGTACTTCTGCCACTGGCAAAAAAGGCATACTTTCCCTTTAATGCCATTTGCAATGTCACCAATAAAGATATTCTCAGGGTGTTGAGAATGGACAGAAGAGCAGAAGCGTTTTCACCTAGCCGATGCTGTCTGTAATGTATAATTGTCACTGAGCATTGACATCTGTGTTGCATGTTAGCTACCACAGATTGCAGTTGGCAGTGTATAGTAGCTACCCCAGATTTTTTGCTATATTGCCCATTGTGCACTTCATAATCCAATCTGTGTTTTATATTAGACACCATATTGCTCTCCATTTTAAGTAAAGTAACTTAATAAAATAAAATCAGAACTTAAGGCCACAGAAGGAGAAGCACAAAGTTGACAGTTGGACTAGGGCAATAAATGTGATAAAGTATGGTAATTTTCCCTAGAATAATACACAGTTTTCTTGTCATTTGGCCACTGATCTTTGTGAAATAGGTTGATTAAATCTCTATCCATACTTTTCTGTTCGGCACAATACAATAGTACCTGAGGTCGCCTGGAAGGTGAGACTGAGGGTTAGTAGGAGTATCTCAGATGGAGGAGGCATGGCTAAGGTGTTCTGGGATCCAGTGCAAAGCTGAGAGCCTGTAGGAAGGAATTATGGGGAGAAGACACATAACAGTTCAATGTCTATATGTAAAGACTGCTCGAAAAACTGCTTTCATAATAAGAGAATCCTCATCCATGTACAGTATGTACCCTAAATGCTATTTAGAAAGATCTTATCGTGCCCTGACAATATACAAATAAGACCTGTTATCTGGAAACCCGTTATCCAAAACTTCCGAAAAATAGAAATGAAAAGTAACTAATTGCTGCTGCACAGTGAAATGTCACATGTACAGCTAATCAGCAATTAGTTTTTTTCTACAATCACTGTGATGTGCAGTGCTGCAGAATGAGTAGGGTAGAGAAAGAGGACTTATATTATAATTGACCATAATTTAGTAATGGTCCTCCAAATTAATGCAAATCCTCTTACACAGAAAGCCCTAAGTTCCCAACATTCTAGAACATAGATCTTGTGGTGTGGGAGCTGGGAGGAGATTCTAGGACATATTCCTGATTCTATACGTAAAACTATTTTTTTACCACAAAATGACTGAGGGGAGGAGTAGATCATGTGGAGGCCTTCTTATGTATGAAGTACTTTTACTTGCACAGTTTTTTCTTGTAGAGCAGGATTATTGGTGGATTCACTTTTGTGACAATACCCTATCCTGCCCACTTCACTAGTGCAAAAGGAGGAATCCAAGCAGGTACACTGTTCTCGATTGCGTCTAGGAGAACTCCACAAAATTTAGTAGTCTCCCAGACATTCCGGGAGAGCAGACCAGTATGAGCTACGGGGGCCCAGTCAGCTAAAATTTTTATCTACTTTTGAAGGAATGATGTAATGGATCCATTATTTCTGATCTCTCCTGCTTACAGTACCCTTTACACCTAATCCAGTCCCAATACTTAATTCATCAAACTAAAAGTTTTTGGAATATGACTGTAGAAATATTAGATAGTTCCTGGTGCCATGGAGGTACAGGTTGTAAAGGAGGATCTGTTGGGATCCCTCCACCCCTGTAACAACGCCCCCCTCCCCCATCCAGCAGTGCACATGCATGAGCACATGCAGTGTAAAAGTCCACTGCTAGGATTGGGCAGCGGAATCAGTAGTTTAGGGATCGCATCAGAGCAGTATTACCACTGCTCCAGGTACCATGGCGCCTAGCTACATCTCTAGGTATGCCTGCCCCTTCAAATACACATTATTGCATATGCTGGTGTCTTTGTAGACACTGACAATGGCGGCATTGTGAATGTCGACAGATATGATGTCAACAATGGGATTTTAAATGTAAACCTAACCTTAAGCCTAGTCCTAATGTTATTTAGATAATGGGAACATTTGAAAGAGTGTGCATGTTGTATTTTGGGGCCTGTGAATCTTAATGCTGTCTAATGAAGGTCCCTCAATAGGTGCACAGTATACTACATCTCTGTGATAATCCCAGAGAGGCTGCCCACAGATTGATGCTGTCACTAATGACTCGTTATCCTGGGGATTAGCATCTTTAGCGCTGCAGACCTGTCACTCCCCTCCTGTGTGATGACCGAGCGTGACACATAGGAACCCTGCGTGTGTGACAAGATCATCTCTAGGCCAGCTTTGTTTATGTGATAAATGGGAGATTGGTAACACTCTGATGTGTGGAAGGTAAACTGATAACATGCCAGCCAGTGAGCCATTGTGGGATGTACTGAGCATGGCAGCAGCAAACCGAAAATCTGTTGTGTGTCCAGGGGCTCATTAGATAACGTATTTATTTTCAATTTTGTTGTTTAGCAACGCAGATTGATATAAACTAATAAAAGTTATTTTATATAGTTATTTGATACACCCTATATCAAATATTGCACTGTGAATGATATGACAGTGATTAAAGTGCAAGCTTAAAGGGCCATACACACTAGGATATTTTCCCTAGATATGAACGATAAAGACAATTGTGAATGATATATCGTTCACATCGTCTAGTGTGTATGGCCCACCAATTAACGATGCGCGCACCCGCACTCGTTGATTGTAGGTCAGTGGTTGGCGGTGCACACAGCACAATGTGAGCAATGTCACTTGTGACATCGCTCATCACAGCATGTGTGTACGGACCCCGCTGAGTGGTGTCCACGACGTGACATTGCTCTTCCTCCCCTGAGCCTCCGGACCCTCCCCGGCCGCACAAGCACACAGCAGCCGCACAGCTCCTTCTCCTGCTCACCTCCTCCTGCGTTAGTATCAACGTGAGCTTTCACCCAATGTTTTTCTCACCCACTGCCCCACCAATGTTTTTCCACCCACCGCCCCACCAATGTACAATGTATACATGTAAAGCAAACATTCCCACTCTGGCACCAATGATGTTAAATTTGATAATAACGTGTAGGCACTATATATATATATATATATATATATATATATATAAAACCTTCCAACGGCGGCACTCCGGACGGATGAAAAAAGTTCAAAGAGACATGCAGTCTCTATGAACTTTATTCATCCGTCCGTAGTGCCGCCGTTGGAAGGTTATGTGAGATGTTATTCGGCATGTTTTCTGGAGGGCACCCGGCCAAGTAATTTATGCTGTTCTCTTGGAGTGCCGGATTTTGGTCCATATATATATATATATATATATATAGACCAATGCAGGGTGCCTTAAACTATTCACCATAGGAAAGGAACCAGGCGGCACTCCAAGGATTTTGTTCAAGCAAAAAAACATGTATTCAAATAGCAGTGCAAAAATATTAATCCAGCATAGTGCAAGTCACCAACGTTTCAACGCCCATCCGGCGTTTTTATCAAGGTGCTATGCTATAAAGTGCAATGTGACAACAGCATGAACAAACATACAGTGTGTGTGTATATATATATATATATATATATATATATATACACACACACAACACTGCAGGTACGGCTCTCCCATTACTAACAAGCATATTAAATATATGTTAATAAGGTGCCAATTCCACAGATACCTTTCGTCTATCAAATTGTTTGAAAAGTTGCTTAGTGTGTACACTCAATTTAGTTTGTCAGGGCTCTGGGAAGTTCAAGGGAAATTGCTCATATTCCACATTGTTCATCTTTCACATTGGTCATGTCTTCTAGTGTGTAGGGCCCTTTAGAACCATACACTGTATAGTAATATCACATATCACAGAGGGTTATATTCTAGTGAATTATAGGGTCATATGACTCTGAGTGACACTGGGCCTGGTTTAGAGATAGACGCTTTTGACATCAGCTGCGTCTTAGAATGCAACTGACATTCGGAAATATGCTAATGCCTGAAGGAGACGCCTCTTGCCAGCATCTGAGATCCAAGTGATGCGTGCAAAGATGCAGCATCAGATCACCATTGCGACCATCGGTCATGATGTCGCCGGCATCGGCCATCTGAGTAAGCCTAAATTTATGGCCGATGCTGCCATCGGGTTACATACGTCTGTGAACCAGGCCCAGCATTACTTGTGAGATTAGTATATTAGAGCTGTGATTCTTTCATTCCTTACTAGGCTTTATTTTCTTCACTAAATGTAGGTATAAACTGTCTAAGCCAGGGGTAGCCAACTCTGGTCCTTGAGAGCTACCAACAGTTCATGCTTTCCAGCTCACCTAGCAGGTGCACAGGTGTAGTCATTACTCACTGACAGATTTTAAAATATTCACAGGTGGAGCAAATGACTTCACTAGTGATTCTGTGAGGAGACCTGGAAAACGATAACTGTTGGTAGCTCTCGAGGACCAGGGTTGGCTACCCCTGGTCTAAGCTGTAAGGGAGCCATATAAATGAACTTAGTGGTAGCAGAAATCAGTGGCATTGCATATTATTCAGCCAAAATCAAATAAACCAGTTACTAACAACCCACACAGCACCAAATAATATCATAGTATCAGCTTTCAGTATGTATGAAGCTTGTGCCACATAGAAAGTACATACAGTATTGGTACATTCTAGTACCAGCACGTACAGTGATTTAAAATTATACTATGATTTATGGAATTAGATGACCCTTCAGTGACCTTTGGCAGGGCCAACTTATTTAAACCTTACACTTGACTAGATATTGTCTACTTATTGGAAATATGGATGGACAGAGAACTTTCTGCTATCACCATATGATTTAGTGTAATGTAATTCTAATGTATTAACAATGATGCCTGGAAACCACATACACACATTTGTCAGGTGTATTGAGGAATCGGTTCCGCCTACATTATGTTGTGTGCTGTAAGGGAAAGAAAAGAACAAAACAATACAAAGAAAACACATTTCTATGATAGATACAGAATCTAGATCCAGTATAAAATGAACTGTTCTGCAATGCAAGTTATGAAAACTGGCTGAACGTGCTGGAGGTGTACTGTGCTGCACACTGCAATGTAAGTTGTGTAACGAGCATGTCAGATACTTACTGTGGTGCTTTTCAATGACCTGGGTGAGGGTGGCAGTCTTTCGGTTTCCCTGGCATGGTTGGCTTGGTCACAATGGGGTTTTATCCATGACTATTTAGGAGGGTCAGACAGGCCTTTGGACAGAGCTGTAAAGAGAAAGAAGCAGAAAGGAGATACAGAGCTCAGAGAGCTTAAAGTAATACCAACCTGGGGAGGGGAGAGCATCTGCTAAGGAGGAGGAAGATGATGAGGGTGGAAGCCACGGAGGAAGGTGCACAGTGAGCAAGAGAAAAGTAAGGGAAGTGTGATCATCAGTACATTGCTGCTAGTCAACATGGAGACAAGAAAGAAGAACTTCAGCACATACATTGCTGGTAGTGATCATGGAGTCTAATGTGAAGAACTATGCACAGTGCTGGTTGTGAACATGGGGACAAGGCGGGTGAACTACTGTATGTCAATGCACATTGCTGGTAGTGAGTGTGGAGACAAGTGGGAAGAACTAGAAACAATACATTGCTGGTTGTAAAAGGAACTGATAATGTTGAACTAAAAGATTCCCCATTTGGACGGTATACAGTTTAAGCAAAAAACATGTCTGTAAAACATGTCTGTAAACTTGATTTGCTTGTCATGTGTGTATTTTGAGAGATTCACATCATGGCAATTCCAAATTGAAATCAGGCAATCAGTAGGAGCAGAAGGTATATTCTGTACTGGACCATAGCATCATCGTGATGATGATGATGATGATGATGATGATGATGATGATGATAATAACTGGATTGCAAAATATATACGATGATCAAATAATAAAATAAAAAAGTGGTTTCCCCTAAAATAAATAACCAGCATTGGTGCTATAAATTGAATTGTTTATTGCTAAAGCATTTGCACTGCATATGTGCTCTCTTGGCACCTATACACTACTGCATAGTCTCTACGCATGCAGGGGATCATTCAGGTGCAGTTGCACGTGCACCCATCATTGCAAAGTACAGATATTCAGTACTTTGTGCACACGCAGGACCCATTCTACGTGTACGCAAACAGGTCCTCTGTCATAGGACGCAGGGCCGGCATCAGACTGTCATTGATTGACAGTCTAATGTTGTTTTGCAGAGGGGGAGGCATTTAGCTCTGTTTGGAAAAAAGGAGGCGTGTCGCCGTCGTTTAGGGGATAGGAAAAGACCAGGGATCTCCATCGAGGACAGAGATTTCCTGGCCTCTGCGACAGACTGCTTGCGCTGCACCACGGGTGCCGTAGGCCACCTGATGGTGGATGCTTTGATCTGATGCTACATCCTAGGATGCAGCTCGGATCACTAGTGCAGCAGGAGGCATCTGCATGTAATAGACGCCTCCTGCTGCATTTACATACAGCGCTATAACTGCTGCTTTCAAGGAAGCAGCAGTGATTGTACCTCTGACTGCATCTTAATGACACCCCGCACAGTCTATGAGCCCACACATTTTAAATTTTTAATGGATCATGTATTTTGTTACATTTTAATCTTTTATTTCATCTTAATGGGGAGATTTAATTGTTGGTGACTTATTTGCCAGACCGAATTCCTATGACACCCACCACACTTTACAGTGTGGGGCGTGGCCAATGAAAATGGGGGCGTGATATGCATATGGGGGCCAGATACACATATGACCCTAATAGTGCCAGATACACATATGCCCCCACATTGCCAGATACACATATGCCCTCAAAGTGCCAGATACGCCCCACCGTGAAAGATACACATATGTCCCACAGTGCCAGATATACAAATGCCCCCACAGTGCCAGATATGCTCCTACAGTGCCAGATACACATATGCCCCACTGTGCCAGATACACAAATGCCCCAATAGTGCCAGATACACAAATGCCCCCCACCCACAGTGCCAGATATGCCCCCAGCCGTAGTGCCAGATACGCAAATGCCCCCACAGTGCATATCACCCCGCTCCCCCACTCACCGCTGCCATTGTTGCTGCTGCTGGGTGAGGGGAGGAGAGCACAGCGAGCACCTCTCCTGCCCCTCAGTGCTCAGTCCGGTCTCCGGCAGTGGCATGTGTCTCAAATGAGGCACCAGTTAATTAGCCAATCAGAGCGCTTGGACCAGCAGCCAATCAGGAGCTGCGGCTGCTGGTCCATGAGCTCTGATTGGCTAATGAACCTAATGAACCCATGCCTCATTTAAGATTCACGCCGCCGCCGGAGACCGGACTGAGCACTGAGGGGCAGGAGAGGTGCTCACTGTGCTCTCCTTCCCTCACCCAGCAGCAGCAACAATGGCAGCGGTGAGTGGGGGGAGCGGGGTGATATGCACTGTGGGGGCTTTCAACCCAAAAATGCTGGATTTTGATTGCAACTCCAAAGACAGTGGTTAAGACTTGCAACCATCATGCCACATTTGAAACATTTGTATGCCATTTCCTGATAACTACAAGCTACCAATAATATTATAATGAATGTAAACTTAGTGAGACTGTTAAATGACAATAGGTCAGAAAAACAAGACTGCCACCTGCTGACACCAGAAATATCAGCTTCAGGGTCAGTTTCAGATTTAATTTTGTGATAGTCGGAGCACCAGAGGATAAGAAGGATAGACAGGTGAATGTTGCTGTAAAAATACTCAATGCATGTAAATGACTGGCAATCTGGTCATTAGAAATAAAAGGATGCCTATGAGTTTAGTTATCCCAAGTTGGACTAATCTGGTAAAAAGTAGTGATGAGCGGGTTCGGTTTCTCGGAAACCGGACCCCCCCGAACTTCACCCTTTTTACACGGGTCCGAGGCAGGTTCGAACCTTCCCGCCTTGCTCGGCTAACCCGAGCGCGCCCGAACGTCATCATCCCGTTGTCAGATTCTCGCGAGATTCGGATTCTATATAAGCAGCCGCGCGTCGCCGCCATTTTCACTCGTGCATTGGAGATGATAGGGAGAGGACGTGGCTGGCGTCCTCTCCGTTTATTGTTGAACTTGATTGCTTTATTGCTTAATTGTGGGGAGGACTGGGGAGCAGCTGTATAATATAGGAGGAGTACAGTGCAGAGTTTTGCTGATAAGTGACCACCAGTTTTTATCCGTTTCCTGCCTGAAAAAAACGCTCCATACCATATCTGTGCTCAGTGTGCTGCATAATAAATCTGTGCTGAGTGCTCACACTGCTTAATTGTTGGGACTGGGGAGCAGCTGTATTATATAGCAGGAGTACAGTGCAGAGTTTTGCTGACAGTGACCACCAGTATACGTTGTCTGCCTGAAAAACACTCCATATCTGTGCTCAGTGTGCTGCTTTATTGTGGGGACTGGGGACCACCAGTATATAATTAATATTATATAGGAGGAGTACAGTGCAGAGTGCACTGCTGTACCTACCTCTGTGTCGTCATCCATTAAGTATACTATCCATCTACATTCTATACCTGTGGTGCATTTTAGTTTTGCAGTTTGCTGAAACAGTGACCACCAGTATACTATATATAGCAGTACGGTAGGCCACTGCTGTACCTACCTCTGTGTCGTCATTCATTAAGTATACTATCCATCTACATTCTATACTTGTGGTGCATTTTAGTTTTGCAGTTTGCTGACACAGTGACCACCAGTATACTATATATAGCAGTACGGTAGGCCACTGCTATACCTACCTCTGTGTCGTCATTCATTAAGTATACTTTCCATCTACATTCTATACCTGTGGTGCATTTTAGTTTTGCAGTTTGCTGACACAGTGACCACCAGTATACTATATATAGCAGTACGGTAGGCCACTGCTGTACCTACCTCTGTGTCGTCATCCATTAAGTATACTATCCATCTACATTCTATACCTGTGGTGCATTTTAGTTTTGCAGTTTGCTGACACAGTGACCACCAGTATACTATATATAGCAGTACGGTAGGCCACTGCTGTACCTACCTCTGTGTCGTCATCCATTAAGTATACTATCCATCTACATTCTATACCTGTGGTGCATTTTAGTTTTGCAGTTTGCTGACACAGTGACCACCAGTATACTATATATAGCAGTACGGTAGGCCACTGCTGTACCTACCTCTGTGTCGTCATCCATTAAGTATACTATCCATCTACATTCTATACCTGTGGTGCATTTTAGTTTTGCAGTTTGCTGACACAGTGACCACCAGTATACTATATATAACAGTACGGTAGGCCACTGCTGTACCTACCTCTGTGTCGTCATTCATTAAGTATACTATCCATCTACATTCTATACCTGTGGTGCATTTTAGTTTTGCAGTTTGCTGACACAGTGACCACCAGTATACTATATATAGCAGTACGGTAGGCCACTGCTGTACCTACCTCTGTGTCGTCATTCATTAAGTATACTATCCATCTACATTCTATACCTGTGGTGCATTTTAGTTTTGCAGTTTGCTGACACAGTGACCACCAGTATACTATATATAGCAGTACGGTAGGCCACTGCTGTACCTACCTCTGTGTCGTCATTCATTAAGTATACTATCCATCTACATTCTATACTTGTGGTGCATTTTAGTTTTGCAGTTTGCTGACACAGTGACCACCAGTATACTATATATAGCAGTACGGTAGGCCACTGCTATACCTACCTCTGTGTCGTCATTCATTAAGTATACTTTCCATCTACATTCTATACCTGTGGTGCATTTTAGTTTTGCAGTTTGCTGACACAGTGACCACCAGTATACTATATATAGCAGTACGGTAGGCCACTGCTGTACCTACCTCTGTGTCGTCATCCATTAAGTATACTATCCATCTACATTCTATACCTGTGGTGCATTTTAGTTTTGCAGTTTGCTGACACAGTGACCACCAGTATACTATATATAGCAGTACGGTAGGCCACTGCTGTACCTACCTCTGTGTCGTCATCCATTAAGTATACTATCCATCTACATTCTATACCTGTGGTGCATTTTAGTTTTGCAGTTTGCTGAAACAGTGACCACCAGTATACTATATATAGCAGTACGGTAGGCCACTGCTGTACCTACCTCTGTGTCGTCATTCATTAAGTATACTATCCATCTACATTCTATACTTGTGGTGCATTTTAGTTTTGCAGTTTGCTGACACAGTGACCACCAGTATACTATATATAGCAGTACGGTAGGCCACTGCTATACCTACCTCTGTGTCGTCATTCATTAAGTATACTTTCCATCTACATTCTATACCTGTGGTGCATTTTAGTTTTGCAGTTTGCTGACACAGTGACCACCAGTATACTATATATAGCAGTACGGTAGGCCACTGCTGTACCTACCTCTGTGTCGTCATCCATTAAGTATACTATCCATCTACATTCTATACCTGTGGTGCATTTTAGTTTTGCAGTTTGCTGACACAGTGACCACCAGTATACTATATATAGCAGTACGGTAGGCCACTGCTGTACCTACCTCTGTGTCGTCATCCATTAAGTATACTATCCATCTACATTCTATACCTGTGGTGCATTTTAGTTTTGCAGTTTGCTGACACAGTGACCACCAGTATACTATATATAGCAGTACGGTAGGCCACTGCTGTACCTACCTCTGTGTCGTCATCCATTAAGTATACTATCCATCTACATTCTATACCTGTGGTGCATTTTAGTTTTGCAGTTTGCTGACACAGTGACCACCAGTATACTATATATAACAGTACGGTAGGCCACTGCTGTACCTACCTCTGTGTCGTCATTCATTAAGTATACTATCCATCTACATTCTATACCTGTGGTGCATTTTAGTTTTGCAGTTTGCTGACACAGTGACCACCAGTATACTATATATAGCAGTACGGTAGGCCACTGCTGTACCTACCTCTGTGTCGTCATTCATTAAGTATACTATCCATCTACATTCTATACCTGTGGTGCATTTTAGTTTTGCAGTTTGCTGACACAGTGACCACCAGTATACTATATATAGCAGTACGGTAGGCCACTGCTGTACCTACCTCTGTGTCGTCATCCATTAAGTATACTATCCATCTACATTCTATACCTGTGGTGCATTTTAGTTTTGCAGTTTGCTGACACAGTGACCACCAGTATACTATATATAGCAGTACGGTAGGCCACTGCAGTACCTACCTCTGTGTCGTCATTCATTAAGTATACTATCCATCTACATTCTATACCTGTGGTGCATTTTAGTTTTGCAGTTTGCTGACACAGTGATCACCAGTATACTATATATAGCAGTACGGTAGGCCACTGCTGTACCTACCTCTGTGTCGTCATTCATTAAGTATACTATCCATCTACATTCTATACCTGTGGTGCATTTTAGTTTTGCAGTTTGCTGACACAGTGACCACCAGTATACTATATATAGCAGTACGGTAGGCCACTGCTGTACCTACCTCTGTGTCGTCATCCATTAAGTATACTATCCATCTACATTCTATACCTGTGGTGCATTTTAGTTTTGCAGTTTGCTGACACAGTGACCACCAGTATACTATATATAGCAGTACGGTAGGCCACTGCTGTACCTACCTCTGTGTCGTCATCCATTAAGTATACTATCCATCTACATTCTATACCTGTGGTGCATTTTAGTTTTGCAGTTTGCTGACACAGTGACCACCAGTATACTATATATAGCAGTACGGTAGGCCACTGCTGTACCTACCTCTGTGTCGTCATTCATTAAGTATACTATCCATCTACATTCTATACCTGTGGTGCATTTTAGTTTTGCAGTTTGCTGACACAGTGACCACCAGTATACTATATATAGCAGTACGGTAGGCCACTGCTGTACCTACCTCTGTGTCGTCATTCATTAAGTATACTATCCATCTACATTCTATACCTGTGGTGCATTTTAGTTTTGCAGTTTGCTGACACAGTGACCACCAGTATACTATATATAGCAGTACGGTAGGCCACTGCTGTACCTACCTCTGTGTCGTCATCCATTAAGTATAATATCCATCTACATTCTATACCTGTGGTGCATTTTAGTTTTGCAGTTTGCTGACACAGTGACCACCAGTATACTATATATAACAGTACGGTAGGCCACTGCTGTACCTACCTCTGTGTCGTCATTCATTAAGTATACTATCCATCTACATTCTATACCTGTGGTGCATTTTAGTTTTGCAGTTTGCTGACACAGTGATCACCAGTATACTATATATAGCAGTACGGTAGGCCACTGCTGTACCTACCTCTGTGTCGTCATTCATTTAGTATACTATCCATCTACATTCTATACCTGTGGTGCGCCTCTTTTTTTCTTTGCATCATGTGCTGTTTGGGACCAAATTTTTTTGAAGTGCCATCCTGTCTTGACACTGCAGTGCCACTCCTAGATGGGCCAGGTGTTTGTGTCGGCCACTTGTGTCGCTTAGCTTAGTCACACAGCGACCTTGGTGCGCCTCTTTTTTTCTTTGCATCATGTGCTGTTTGGGGACAATTTTTTTGAAGTTCCATCCTGTCTTGATTGACACTGCAGTGCCACTCCTAGATGGGCCAGGTGTTTGTGTCGGCCACTTGTGTCTCTTAGCTTAGTCACACAGCGACCTTGGTGCGCCTCTTTTTTTGTTTGCATCATGTGCTCTTTGGGGACGATTTTTTGGAAGTGCCATCCTGCCTGACACTGCAGTGCCACTCCTAGATGGAGCAGGTGTTTGTGTCGGCCACTTGTGTCGCTTAGCTTAGTCACACAGCGACCTTGGTGCGCCTCTTTTTTTCTTTGCATCATGTGCTGTTTGGGGACTATTTTTTAAATCTGCCATCCTGTCTGACACTGCAGTGCCACTCCTAGATGGAGCAGGTGTTTGTGTCGGCCACTTGGGTCGCTTAGCTTAGTCACACAGCTATCTCATTGCGCCTCTTTTTTTCTTTGCATCATGTGCTGTTTGGGGACTATTTTTTTGAAGTGCCATCCTGCCTGACACTGCAGTGCCACTCCTAGATGGGCCAGGTGTTTGTGTCTGCCACTTGTGTCGCTTAGCTTAGCCATCCAGCGACCTTGGTGCACCTCTTTTTTTCTCTGCATCATGTGCTGTTTGGGGACTATTTTTTGGAAATACCATCCTGCCTGACACTGCAGTGCCACTCCTAGATGGGCCAGGTGTTTGTGTCGGCCACTTGTGTCGCTTAGCTTAGCCATCCAGCGACCTCGGTGCAAATTGTAGGACTAAAAATAATATTGTGATGTGTGAGGTGTTCAGAATAGACTGGAAATGAGTGGAAATTATGGTAATTGAGGTTAATAATACTATGGGATCAAAATGACCCCCAAATTCTATGATTAAAGCTGTTTTTTAGGGTTTTTTGAAAAAACACCCGAATCCAAAACACACTCGAATCCGACAAAAAAATTTCGGTGAGGTTTTGCCAAAACGCGTCCGAATCCAAAACACGGCCGCGGAACCGAATCCAAAACACAAAACCCGAAAAATGTCCGGTGCACATCACTAGTAAAAAGTAGCCCTACATACTGCTAGCCTAGCAACTCTCTGTATTCCACT
Source organism: Pseudophryne corroboree (assembly GCF_028390025.1). Lineage (NCBI taxonomy): Eukaryota > Metazoa > Chordata > Amphibia > Anura > Myobatrachidae > Pseudophryne > Pseudophryne corroboree. Next base: position 372,247,114 of record NC_086449.1, read on the forward strand.
GGCCAGGTAACAGAGAAAATAACCTGTATTGTTAGTGCCTTGCACACTGCCCTGCCCATTGATGTTCTACATTACCAAGATACGGAGGATATAAGGATTGTGTGGGCAATGATTTACTGGGTCTCAATGAATCCAGGCAGCATAAATACAAGTGATCAGGACAGTTGTGATATTATGCTCATTGAGGGCGGAGGGGGTGTAAAACATAATTAAAAATCAAATGCAGATTCCGTGTCATTAAAAATATAATGCAGCAGGAGGTGTCTATAGGAGATAGGCATCTCCTGTTTGCATAAGTCGCCCATAACTTTATTGTGACACACTTAAACATATATACTTAAACTAGCTTAGCACTAAGAAATAACGACACAGACACCAACTGCTAGATTTAAAAGGTCAATAGGCATTTATTGTTTGATGACCTAATTTTAACTATATATTGGAGGATGGCAAAGAAAGGCGCTACCAACTCACCAGCACTAGTCAACTAGAATAATACAAGATAACCTAGGAGGGGACTTACCACCGCCTCCTAACAACATAAACCGCATTGTGTAGGACTCACCACCTGTTACTCTAGCAGAGCAATGGACAAAACCGCACGGGAACGTCCGTAGTCCACCTGCAGGGGGAGGACACTCTTGCTGTCTTACCAAAAGGGGGTGCCCCACAATGATCACTTATGCAAGCTTTTGACCGCTGGCTGGTAGCGACTTTCCGCCTATCTGGCTGTCTAAGCCAACTACGATAATGATATAGAAGCCAAAATAGCAAACCAAACATCAAAGTGAAAAATTGCAGGGCGGGTGGGAGAGGCTTCCAAAATGGCAAAGAGAAAGATGGCCCCCAGCTCCTGCCTATAAGTACTATACTATACACTCCTCCTACAACCTCCCTAATAGGCAGACAAGAGCACCTGACCCAATATGACATCACTAAGGCTAGCACTGCCCTGTCTTTAACAATTAGTCACAAAAACCAGGGCGATTATGTGGCTTCTAACTTAGGCAGCCCTCAGCCAGCTTAAGTCACCCATAACTTTATTGTGACACCCTTAAACATATATACTTAAACTAGCTTAGCACTAAGAAATACCGACACGGACACCTAGATAACCTAGAAGGGGACTTACCACCGCCTCCTAACAACATATACCGCATTGTGTAGGACTCACCAACCTTTACTCTAGCAGAGCAAACCGCGCAAGAACGTCCGTAGTCCACCCGCAGGGGGAGGACACACCCGCCGTCTTACCAAAAGGGGGTGCCCCACAATGACCACTTATGCAAGCTTTTGACCGCTGGCTGGTAGCGTCTTTCCGCCACAACAAGGTTTACCTAAACCGCAGACGCCATCCAAACAAAAGAAAACAAATAACCCTAAACTAACTATTCAAACAGTTAAAAATGCTCTCCAAAAACACACTAATGCCAGCTGGGGAAGGTGAACACCGTCCTCCCTATAAAACTGGCAGTTACGAAGAACCAGCAGTGGATACCGAACCACCAAACCAGCCATGGCCTTCGCATACACAGACACTGCAGAATTCACCTTTTTATGAGCCTTCTCTATGGCAGAGAAGAGCACAGCACCCCGCCAGTGAAAACGGGGGACAATATCTGACCACACCACTCTCACTTGAGGCCATGAGGCTCGCAAAGCCACAAAATCCGTCTTGACACTTAGGATGAGTTCGATGCCCTTAACTCGACCCATGTCATTCCGCCAAGGTGAATGACGATCCAGCCGGGCCGATCCCACCTTTGTTTGTGATGGAAAAGAAGCCGAAGCAAACCAACCAATGCAAACCTCTCACACCTAACCACCCTGTCACCAAAACAGTCAGCCGTTTGTCCTGCTATAGGATGCCTCTCCGCCCAAAAAATTTAAGAATGGCCAACTAGCCAAATCTGTTCTGAAGTATCCAACGTAGCTGAAAAGAAAAACCCTAACATCAGCAACAATTCAAACTTAGACAAGAATACAGGGCCATCTTAACGGCAGTGTAGGCCCCTGGGCACAGCAATGCATTGGGCCACCTACCCATCCTCCAGCGGTAGGGGTGGGGGGGTGCTATCAGCGGTAGGTTTGATGTCCCGTGGGTGGTAGGGGGTGTTCTATCTTCCGCTCAGCATGTAGGACCTGGAGCAGTAATTTGCTCCTTTACTGCACAGATGGGGTGGGAGGGAGAACACTAAACTGTAGAAGGGGGCATTGGGCTGAATGAAGGCGCCCTGGTACATGACTTCCAGGGTGGTAGGCGGTGTTTAATAGAGGGGTGGCTAATGGAGTGGGCTTAATATTCATCATTTTCTGGTGGGGGGGCAGCTTGCTTGACTGCAGATATCTCAAGTTCCTGAAAATATATTTCTTAGCTTTGAATGGGATAAAAAAAACTAGAGAGTCCCACCTTTCAGAATGTTCTGGTGACTTGGGGATCAGAGGTCAGGAGCCAGAGCAATCCTCCAATGAATATATAAAACGGTATACCAGGCGTGTGGAGCTGGAGAAGGGACCAGCTGCTGGAAGGCTGATATCTCTGGTTCTGGGCACAGTAGAGACAAGCTGGCAGTGTCAAGCAAAAGGGGAGAGTCTCAGCTTTTGGATTATACCCTCAGAAAAACTCTATGTTAGACAGAACCTGAGATATCTGGCTGGGAAGAGCAATTAACAGGCTCGGATGGGGACCACTGCTTTCACGTTGGATATCTCCGGTTCCCCAAGGCCGATTTTAAAAAATCTGGTACCCCTGGAAAGAGGGGACCCTCAGCTATCAGTCTAGGACCCTTATACTCCTGAGGCCCTTGGGCAAGAGCCCACTGAGCCCATACGAAAAGACGGCCCTGCAAGAATACAACAACAACAGAAAGGAACCCAGTACAGATGGTGTAATGCTTAGCATTACTGCCTCACAGCACTGAGGTCATGGGTTCGATTCCCACCATGGCTCCAACTGTGCGGAGTTTGTATATTCTCCTCATACTTGCGTGGGTTTCCTCTGGCTACTCCAGTTTCCTCCCACAATGCAAAAATATACTGGTAGGTGAATTGGCTCCCAACAATTAACCCTAGCGTGAATGTGTGTGCATGTGATAGGGAATATAGATTGTAAGCTCCACTGGGGCAGGTACTGATGTGAATGAGCAAATATTCTCTGTAAAGCGCTGCGGAATATGTGTGCGCTATATAAATAACTGGTTATAAATAAATAAAAACCCAAGTGATGGAGAAAACTCAAAAAAAACTCCCGTGGACCGTAAGAGTGCCAATTGTAATTCGGCCCCCTCGGAGGAAAATTAAAAAATTCACTTCACACGCTCAATTCCTGAATGCTAGCCATTCAAAAACTGACAGGTAAACTACATTTTTGGGTTAGCACAACAGGTGCAACAAACCATAATCAACTTAGGGGGGATCAAGCAGGGCACGTGCCCTGGGTGCCTTGGCAGGCCCAGCAGAGGAAGGCGGCAGCAGCCAGGACATCATGCCCACTCGCCCCAGTTACTGTTGCGCTGTTCCCCCGGCAGTCCTCCATCCCGAGGGGAGGAGAGCCCCTCAATGTGCTCACTATCTACTCTGGTCTCTGACGGCGGTAGGGAGGTCTCCTAGGTTTGTTTTTTTAGCCAATCAGAGCTCACGGACCAGCTCCTGATTGGCTGCCGGTGCGCGAGCTCTGATTGGCTAACGAACCGGCACCATGATACTCACGGCCGGCCGCTGGAGAGACCGGGCTCCATGGTGCATTGAGGGGCAGGAGAGGCGCTGCACTCTCCTCCCCTCACATAGAAGACAGCAGTGGGCAGCACCAACGGCAGCGGGCAGCACCAACGGTGAGCGGAGAGGGGGGAGCGGGCAGGGGGGTGGTAGAGCAATGTGTATCTGGCAATGTGGGGCAATGTGTATCTGACACTGTGGGGCAATGTTTATCTGGCAATGTGGGGCAATGTTTATCTGGCAATGTGGGGCAATGTGTATCTGACACTGTGGGGCAATGTTTATCTGGCAATGTGTGGCAATGTTTATCTGGCACTGTGTGGCAATGTTTATCTGGCACTGTGGGGCAATGTTTATCTGGCAATGTGGGGCAATGTGTATCTGGCACTGTGGGGCAATGTTTATCTGGCAATGTGGGGCAATGTTTATCTGCCAATATGGTGCAATGTTTATCTGGCACTGTGAGGTAATGTTTATCTTGCACTGTGGGGCAATGTTTATCTGGCAATGCGGGGCAATGTGTATCTGGCACTGTGGGGCAATGTGTATCTGGCACTGTGGGGCAATTGTGTATCTGGCACTGTGGGGCAATTGTGTATCTGGCACTGTGTGTACTGTGTCTAAAGGGGACTCTGCCTGCGTACTTTGTAAAAAGGGGACTCTGCCTGCATACTGTGTAAAAAGGGGACTCTACTACCGTAATGTGCAAAAATTGAATGAAGGTGTGCTGAGAGATGACACAAGGGGTAGGTGATAGTGTGCTGAGAGGCGACACAGGGGGTAGGTGATAGTCATGTTGGCACGCCCCATTTTCAGTGGCCATGCCCCTTCTGGTGTGTGGCCACGCCCCTTCTGGAGCGTGACCACGGGCATTTTTTTTTCGGTGCGCGCCACACACAGTTGATTTTATGGGTTTTTTTTTTTGTTTTTTGGGGGGGTGGCGGGGTGCCACTCTTCATCTTGCCCTGGGCTCTGAAAACCCTAGTTACACCTCTAAACGCCAGTGCATCCTGTAATAGAACTGAAATGAACAAAGTAAAAGCCACATGGCCGGAAACCACAAAGTCAGGGAACGAAAACTAGAAGGAAAAGAAGACTGCCCGCAAGGGCAGATGCCATATCAGTCCCGTATCTGTGGCCAACAAAGAAAATACCCGCAAACTACAGAAAATGCCCTTACTGATTTACCCAGAAACTGACTCGATGATCCGCCAGAGGAAAGGTGGGCACGGCAAACCAAACGCCTCTGCCTGCGGAACAAGCTCTCGAAACCTCGCAAACTGAAAACGGGAAAGAGAGTCCGCTATCCCATTGTCAATGCCAGGGACATGTCGAGCCGTGAAATGAATATTGTGCCTCAGGCACTGGAGCACCAAATGCCTAAGCAAGCGCAAAGCCTGGGGAAAGGAGTAGCGCTGGTTATTAACAGCATGCATGACTCCCAAGTTATCACAGCGAAAGACAATGTTCCGGTCGGACAAACTAGCAGACCACAATTCCACCGCCACAATTAACGGGAAGAGTTCCAGGAGAAGCAAGTTTTTAGTAAAGCCGCGCGCTATCCATGAAATGGGCCAAGGAGCCGCGCACCACTCATTCCTGAAGAAAGCACCAAAACCAGAACTACCTGCAGCATCTGTAAAAAGTTGAAGGCAACTATTAAAACAATGCTCGCACCTGGCCATAACACCTCACAATTGAAGGAAACCAGGAAAGTAGACCAGACAGGTATACAGTATGATAAGGCTTAGAAACGCCAGCCGTGGACCTCTCAAGCTTATGGAAAAAAACCCGCCCCATGGGGATGATCCCACACGCAAAGTTGAAAGAACCCAGCAATGATTGGACCTGTTTAAGCTGGACCCTACATTTGCTCAAACACTCATCAATAAGACCCAGGAGTTTCTGAACCTTGCCAGCAGGTAGGCGACAACAACCAGCAGCCGTATCTATTTCGATCCCCAAATAACTGAGACAGCAGGTTGGACCCTCGGTCCTATCAGAGGCTACGGGGACCCCCAGTAATCCAAACAAACTATGGGGGTCATTCCGAGTTAATCGTAGCTGTGCTAAATTTAGCACAGCTACGATCGTTAACTCAGATATGCGGGGGGACGGCCAGCACAGGGCTAGTCCGCCCCGCATGTCAGTGCCACCCCCCCCACGCACAAATAAAAAAGCATCGCACAGCGGCGATGCCTTTGTATTTGAGGAGTAACTCCCAGCCAGCGCCTGCGTTGGCCGCACCGCTCCCCCTAATTGGCGGCTATCAGCCCCCTCCCGCCTAGCGACCACCTCTGTCTCAGAGGCAATCGATAGGTAATGAAAGCTGCCATGCGCTGGCGCACTGCGGCTCTGGCGCATGCGCAGTTCTGACCCGATCGCCACGCTGCGACAAACTGCAGCGAGCGATCGGGTCAGAATGACCCCCTATGTGCGATGCCCAAAACCTCACCGCGAACCGAACAGCCACCTGGACCTACAAAGAGAAAATCATCCAAGTAATGAGCCATCCCAGTGTGACCAGAGGCTGACTGGACACACCAATGCAAAAAAGAGATGAATTTCTCAAAGTAGGCGCAAGAGACCGAACATCCCATGGGAAGCACCTATCAACGTAAAACCCCCCTCCCAAACGGAAACCCAGAAACGTCAGGCAATCGGGGTGAATTGGTAGAAGGCGAAAAGTGGACTCAATGTCCAGCTTGGCCATCAGAGCCCCAGGGCCAAAGCCACAAACAATCTGCAGAGCCTCGTCAAAAGATTGGTATCGAACCCTACAGGTGTCTTCCGGGATAGCATCGTTAACTGAACCCCCATGTGGGTGGGACAAGTGCTGATTGAGGCAGAACTTACCCCGGGCCTTTTTGGGAACCACCCACAGAGTAGAAACGCATAAACCAGGCAAAGGAGGGGAAGGGAAAGGGCCGCACATGCGACCCAAGAGGACCTCTGACTCAACCTTCTGGGTGACTATGTGAGGGAAATTCCGAGTGGATCTTAAATTTCGACAAGCGACAACGGTAATGTGACCAGAAATGGGAAATCTAAAACCAAAACGAAAACCCTCCAATAAAAACCTTCCCGAAACCTCATCTGGATAAGAACACACCCAGTTAACCAACTCGCGAACCTTAATGGGGGAAAACGCCTTACTTGCCACTTCCGCGTGCATCGGGCATATTGCAGGGTCTAACACCTGCAGCGGAAGTGCACTCTTTAGCCGGGTGTCCTGTCCCCCCCCCCCCCCCCACAAACTTTACAGGAGTGGTGAAAATGACAGCTGCTACCACAGGTGCATTAACCGTCATTATAGGCAAAACACTTACCCTTAGCCACAGTGGTCGCACCCAGGCGGACACCCAAGGCAGGTTTCTTGCCCTGGAAATCTACCGGTGGCTTACCGTGTTGAGTGACCTCAAGCCACACTTCAACGTCTTCAAAACCCATGGGTAACATTGGGTTACCATCTTGGATCTGCCAAAATTTCTCGTCGTAATCCCGCCAAGCGTAACCCTTGGAGTTCAAGTACATCTCGTGTATGAGAAATAAATGCTTGATCACATTATGATATTCGGACGGTCTAGTATCCACGTAGCATGCCGGAAAGACCAAGAAACTACGGAGCCACTGATGAAAATTACGATAAGCATTCTCCCCAATGCCCCCAACTTTCTTAGCCTTATCAAACACTTTTCTCATGCCATCCGTAAGGGTAAACATGTCAACGTATTTGCCTTTCCTAATCTTGTCCCTCATTCTCTTACGCAAGCCCTGCTCTGTTGGCACAATGGACCATTTCTGTAAACAAAGGAGGGTCAGCCGCAACGGCACCGCCCTGCCCTTTGGCCTTCCTATCCTTCTTGTGTATACGGTGCGCTATGAGCCTAGCCAACTTACGCGGGCGCCTGGGGGATCCAGACGACCCAGAATCGGAAGAAGAACTGGCAGAAGAGGAATAAGTAACAATATGCTTATTGCTTACCAGTCCCAGAAGGTCCTGCAACATCTTCAGCCCCAGCCGCAGCTCCTGGCAAATCCACTTCAGGGACCCTGACAAGGCAAAATGGGAAGAAGGGGCTCGCGCGCCCGGAGGAGCCCCATTCGGCAAGCCAACAGCCGGACCATAGGCAGTCGGTCGGGGAGGCTTGGCAATATAACCCGGAGGCAGGGAATAATGAGCAAGTGCAAAGTGTGACTGCCAATACAGTGTCTGGCAAAGAGAAGCATGCACAAAACCCCCAAGATAAGACCCTGCAAAAGAGGACCCAGGAACCGACATGGGAGACATTGGGGCTGCACCCCTTGCGAAGAAGACACCAATGCAAGGAAATAAGGGGAAAACACGGGGGCCCTAAGCACGGGCAAGCTGGGCGAAATGGCTGTACTCATGATAGGGACGTGCTGGGCCCCAGACATTGTATCAACTGAAAACAAACCCGAAGGGACCGCGTGAGGAACACTGCCCGGCACCGTAAAAGTGTCAGAAAGAGGAGTATGAGCAGAAACTACATGTAGTACCCTGGGCTGGCCAACAGATGGGGTACCAACTCCTTGAAAACAAACCCCTCGAAGCAGGCAGCACAATCTGGGACACAGGGAATGTAGTATTGCTGACCCCAAGGCACTGCTGTCAGGGAAAGAGGAGGATGCAAGCGCGGTGGAGCTGTGGCAGTAGAGCCCACGCGGGAAACCACCAGGCATGAAACCGCACTATCAGCCTGCACCATGCCGCCAACACCAGCCGGTGCCGCGGCTGAGACCCCAGAGGGGAAGGAAACGAGTCCCCTAAAAATCGGAGCCCCTGCCCTATGCCATCCACATAGTGTTTACAGGTGGGCCGGAGCCCCCGTGGGGCCTGTTTAGTTTGAGGACATGTGGTCCTTTTTATAGACATAATGAATAAGTTGCAAAACAATTTGCATATATGAAAATTACTTTGCCACTTAGCCTGTGATTGCAGATGATCTAGTGTATGCTCTGTCTGCCTGCTTGGCTGACATAAGATTGAGTGAATAGTGATTGGGATACGGTTGGTGTAATAAGCAAGAAATATATCTTTCTAAAGAATGATATAGTTTCCTAAATTCTGAAGATGTATCATATAATGTGCTCATAATATTTAATTTTATTTCTTTTTAACTTCCCCCTTGATGCTGGACATGCCCACTATCTGGAAAGTCTTGGGGGGAGGGTGCTGCTGCCATGGCCCATGGCTAGACCTTACCCCTCTGGTGCTGCCCATGTGGGGCCACTATTACAACTTTTTCAAGGGCCTCTTTTTGTTCCCAATCCGCCCCTGCCTGGAATACATGTGATATACCGACTGTCAGGATGCCGGCTGTTAGTTTCCCGACAGCGGCATCCCAGCAGCCAGTATACCAGCAGCGAACGCAGTGAGTCCGCTCGCCATGCATCGGGCCCGGTGGCGAGCTTTCACAGGTTATATTCCCACTTGGGGTGTGGCGTGGACCCACCACCCGAGTGGGAATACTGGGCAGTGGTTGAGATCCCAACAGGCGGTATATTAACCACATACCAGTTACCTACCCTCCTCATTCTGCAGGAAACTCCCTGAAAAAGCAGCAATCTCCTTGATTGCACCTTATCTCCAGGGGCGTTTCAAAAGAGGAGGGGGCCTGTGTGCACCTCCGTGTGGGGGCCCCCTCCTACGGCACTGTAGACTCCGGTATTGTGCTGGAGTCTACTGCGCATGTGCAGGTTTCTGGAAACATGGCGCCCGCCATAATCCAGAGACCAATTTGGCTACTGCGCAGTGCCCATTTTGGCGATGATTTCCATGGTGACTGCAGTGCCCGGCGCTTGACTCCAGAAAAGTAAGTATTAAAATGGGTGCAGTGTGTGTGGTATTGGCGCCCCCAGGGGCCCGTGTGCACCGTACACATTGCACCCATTATAGAAACTCCATTGCTTATCCCTATTATACAGCTGGTACATTCTTGGAGACAAATCAGCGATATATACATTAAAATGGGCTCATCAGTGCCATTTCTCTGCATTTGTTATAAGGCACAATTACCCCTATCGCTACATGTATTTTAAATAAGGTTTCTCGTGGCCACTTACAGTATATGGAACGTCTTGTAAAAGACAATACACAAACAAATCCTGCAAAATATCAGTGTCTTTTCCTCAACGAGTATATCGTACTACCTTTGGGGCTCATTTACATTTGCATGTAAGTCATTATGACACCTCTTTCAGATGCAGCAGTACACGCCCGCGCTGATAGGTGTTACTTTCACAATCTCCCTGAAATGCTTTTACAAATGTAGGCAAGTATGTTGCAAGTGCTACGATGTAACTGCAACCCCTCACAGTGCCCTGGAAGCTGCAGCGTGATTGACATGCTGCAGGTATCTGGGGGAGGAGACGGGGAGCATTCCTTAAACAGAGGTGGGTCACCTCCATTTTGTGGGTGTGCCAAAGCCAGCGTTTGCATCTTCATATACAAACTCACTGGCTTTGGCAGGTACGTTTTGGACTACCAAAGGCCATGCTGATGTGTGCGCTGGTGATCCGATGCTGCATATTCATACGCAGACGGTGGATCTGAGGAGGTGTCGGTGGGTCTCTTATTACCAAGCATTTGCATATGTACTTATATCCTACTGCTGCCAAAGATACAGCAGCAATCCTTTATGCGTGCACCTCTGCATAAGGCTCAATGGGCCTAATTCAGACCTGATCGTAGCAGGAAATTTCTTAGCAGTTGGACAAAACCATCGGTGTCATTCCGAGTTGATCGCTCGCTAGCAACTTTTTGCAGCGCTGTGATCAGGTTAAATCTTGGCAAAGATTTGCATGCGTATGCACCGCAATGCACAGGTGCATCGTATGGGTACAAAGAGGATCGGTGCTGGGCGATGGATTTAATGAAGAGTCCATTCACACAGCCGATCGCAAGGTGATTGACAGAAAGAGGGCGTTTATGGGTGGCAACTGACCGTTTTCTGGGAGTGTTTGCAAAAACACAGGTGTGTCTAAGTGTTTGCAGGGCGGGTGTCTGACGTCAATTCCGGGACCAAAAAGACTGAAGTGATCGCAGCGGCTGAGTAAGTCCAGAGCTACTCAGAAACTGCAAAAAACTTTTTTGTGCTGTCGGCTACAAAAGCGTTCGCATACTTGCAAAGCGAAAATACACTCCCCCATAAGCGGCGACTATCTGATCGCAGTACAGCAAAAAACTGCTAGCGAGTGATGAACTCAGAATGACCCCCCATGTGCACTGCAGGGGGGACAGATATAACATGTGCAGAGAGTTAGATTAGGGTGGGTTATGCTGTTTCTGTGCAGGGTAAATACTGGCTGCTTCATTTCTACACTGCAATTTAGATTTCAGTTTGAACACACCCCACCCAAATTTAACTCTCTCTGCACATGTCATATCTACCCGCCCACCACACACACACCTGCAGTGCACATGGGGTCATTCAGACCTGATCGCAAGCTAGTTTTTTTTGCTGCGCTGCGATCAGGTCCGAACTGCACATTCGTATGCACCACATTGCACAGGCATGACGTACTGGTGCAAAGCGGATCGTTGCTGAGCGATGGATTTAACGAATAATCCATTTGCACAGCCGATAGCAAAGAGATTGACAGAAAGAGGGCGTTTGTGGGTGTCAACTGACCATTTTCTGGGAGTTGTAGGAAAAACGCAGGCATGTCCAAGCGTTTGTAGGGCGGGTGTCTGATGTCAATTCCGGACCAGAACAGGCTGAAGTGATCACAGCGGCTGAGAAAGTTCTGAGCTACTCAGAAACTGCACAAAACATTTTCGTACCACTCGGCTGCACATGCGATCGCATTCTTGCAAAGCAAAAATACACTCCCCTATAGGCGGCGACTATCTGATCGCAGCGCTGCAAAAAATAGCTATCGAGCGATCAGGGCTGAATTAGGCCCATGGTTTTGCCCATCTGCTAACAAATTTGCTGCTACGATCAGCTCTGAATTACCCCTAATGTCAGAATAACACTTACGGGGGCGTAGCCAGAACTTTGTGGGCCCCATAGTAACATTTTGAAGGGGCCCCCGTCCCAATGCTTCTAGAGAGACACTTCTCTGCAGCAGTTGTTAATTGTATGCCCTATAATAGTGCCTTTGTTCATTTACTGAACCATAGTAGAGCCTTATTTAATGTTATGCCCCCTAGTAGTGCCCCAGTCTCTTTTATAAATTGTAGTAGTGCTTAAGTTCACCCTATGTCACATTTCAGAACTGCCAGTACACATTATGCCACACAGTACCCCCAATTCACATTATAAGGGCCCTCATTCCGAGTTGTTCGCTCGTTCTTTTTCATCGCATCGCAGTGAAAATCCGCTTAGTACGCATGCGCAAAGTTCGCACTGCGACTGCGCCAAGTAACTTTACTATGAAGAAAGTATTTTTACTCACGGCTTTTTCTTCGCTCCGGCGATCGTAATGTGATTGACAGGAAATGGGTGTTACTGGGCGGAAACACGGCGTTTCAGGGGCGTGTGGCTGAAAACGCTACCGTTTCCGGAAAAAACGCAGGAGTGGCCGGAGAAACGGTGGGAGTGCCTGGGCGAACGCTGGGTGTGTTTGTGACGTCAACCAGGAACGACAAGCACTGAACTGATCGCACAGGCAGAGTAAGTCTGGAGCTACTCAGAAACTGCTAAGTAGTTAGTAATCGCAATATTGCGAATACATCGGTCGCAATTTTAAGAAGCTAAGATTCACTCCCAGTAGGCGGCGGCTTAGCGTGTGTAACTCTGCTAAATTCGCCTTGCGACCGATCAACTCGGAATGAGGGCCAATATACAGTATAGTGCTCCCCATTCATATTGTGCCTCATTACAGTGCCCCGGGTTCATATTATATAACATTAAAATGCCCTCCAGCTCATTTTATACCACACTACAATGAGCAGGTCCAGGGGCATAACTAGATATATTGCAGACCCCAAGGAAAAAGTTTGAAATGACCCCTACGTACCACCCAATGGTGAAAAATGTATATAACATATGTAACTGTGACAGGTAACTGTGTCAGCTCTGGGCCCCTATAGCAGCTGCACTGCCTGCACCTATGGTAGCTATGCCCTTGAACACTTATGTGTCTCTGTAGAGGGGCTCATGCAGAGTGGGTACTGCACCAGTGGGCATGGCACATTTTGATTGAATACTCTTTGTGCATGCCCAGAAACCTCCCAACATACAGAGGTTAGAAGACGGGACCCCTCGCGTGGCAAAGCGGCTTGCTGCCAAAAAGGGTGTGCGGCCTGTTGAAAAGGGGGCATGGCTTTGTGTGAATGCCGCAATTGCAAGCCACGCCTCCCATTTTCGGCACAGTGGGGGCACGGCCAGCGCTCGGGACAGTTGGGAGGTATGCAGAATGTAAGAAGGACGCAAATGCAGCTATGGTGATCAGTACGCAGTTTGAAAATATCTCACATTACATCTGGAGTGGCAATAAGGGTGGGAATGGGTGTTCTCAGGCATGCAGCATTTTGTGAGGTAGTGATGACACATGGTGTTAGGGAAAGCAAAGTACATTGCTGTGAGATGAAGGTGCTTTGCATGCAGTGCACATTGTGGGTCATTCCGAGTTGTTCGCTCGTTGCCGATTTTCGCAACGGAGCGATTAAGGCAAAAATGCGCATGCGCTAAGTATTTTAGCACGAAACTTAGTAGATTTACCAACGTCCGAACAAAGAATTTTCATTGTTGAAGTTATCGGAGTGTGATTGACAGGAAGTGGGTGTTTCTGGGCGGAAACTGGCAGTTTTCTGGGAGTGTGCGGAAAAACGCAGGCGTGCCAGGATAAAACGCGGGAGTGTCTGGAGAAATGGGGGAGTGGCTGGCCGAATGCAGGGCGTGTTTGTGACGTCAAACCAGGAACGAAACGGGCTGAGCTGATCACAGTGTAGGAGTAAGTCTTGAGCTACTCAGAAACTGCTAAGAATTTTCTATTCGCAATTCTGCTAATCTTTCGTTCGCTATTCTGCTAAGCTAAGATACACTCCCAGAGGGCGGCGGCAATAGCGTGTGCAATGCTGCTAAAATCTGCTAGCGAGCGTACAACTCGGAATGACCCCCATTGATAGCAATTACTAAGGCTACACATGACATGGCCCCCAGCAGTGCCAGCTACACATGACATGCCCCCCAGCAGTGCCAGCTACACGACATGCCCCGCAGCCGTGCCAGCTACACATGACATGCCCCCCAGCAGTGCCAGCTACACACAATATACCCTCCAGCAGTGCCAGCTACACATGATAGTGTTCACTTTTTAGGGTAGGGTGCTGATCACAGGGAGGGCACATTTTTAAGTTAGGAGGGCAAAATGATGTACATACTGTAATGCTTGGTGCTCATCTACCTACATGCCGAAGCAAAAATTTAGGGGCGTTGCTTCGTGGGGAAGGTGCGTGGCCACATAATAGTGGCAATTCGCATTACACCACACAGTAGTGCAGCTAATACACATTGCACCAGGTAGAACCTCCTATAGACTTTGCGCCAGGCACAGCACGTTAGACACTTTGCGCCAGGCACAGCACGTTAGACACATTGCGCCAGGTAGAGCACTGAGACACATTGCACCAGGTAGAGCACTGAGACACATTGCGCCAGGTAGAGCACTGAGACACATTGCGCCAGGTAGAGCACTGAGACACACTGTGCCAGGTAGAGCACTGAGACACATTGCCTAGCCACAGACGCCTAGCGGGAACACTACATGATATGCTCCCCAGCCATGCCAGCTACACATGACATGCCCCCCAGCAGTGCCAGCAACACGTGACATGCCCCCCAGCAGTGCCAGCAACACGTGACATGTCCCCCAGCAGTGCCAGATACATAAATGGCCACACAGTGCCAGATACATAAATGCCCCCACAGTGCCAGATATGCCCCCACAGTGCCAGATAAATAAATGCCCCCACAGTGCCAGATAAATAAATGCCCCCACAGTGCAGATATGCCTCCACAGTGCCAGATACATAAATGCCCCCACAGTGCAGATATGCCCCCAGAGTGCCAGATACATAAATGTCCCTATAGTGCCAGATATGCCCCACAGTGCCAGATACATAAATGCCCCCACAGTGCCAGATACATAAATGCCCCCAGTGCCAGATATGCCCCCACAGTGCAGATATGCTCCCACAGTGCCAGAAACATAAATGCCCCCACAGTGCCAGATACATAAATGCCCCCACAGTGCAGATATGCCCCCACAGTGCCAGAGACATAAATGCCCCCACAGTGCCAGAGACATAAATGCCCCCACAGTGTCAGATAAATAAATGCCCCCACAGTGCCAGATACATAAATGCCCCCACAGTGCCAGATACATAAATGCCCCCACAGTGCCAGATACATAAATGCCCCCAGTGCCAGGCACAGCACTGAGACACATTGCGCCAGGTAGAGCACTGAGACACACTGCGCCAGGTAGAGCACTGAGACACATTGCGCCAGGTAGAGCACTGAGACACATTGCGCCAGGTAGAGCACTGAGACACATTGCGCCAGGTAGAGTACTGAGACACATTGCGCCAGGTAGAGCACTGAGACACATTGCGCCAGGTAGAGCACTGAGACACATTGTCTAGCCACAGACGCTTAGCGGGAACAGTACATGATATGCTCCCCAGCCGTGCCAACTACACATGACATGCCCCCCAGCAGTGCCAGCAACACGTGACATGCCCCCAGCAGTGCTAGCAACACGTGACATGCCCCCCAGCAGTGCCAGATACATAAATGGCCACACAGTGCCAGATACATAAATGCCCCCACAGTGCCAGATAAATAAATGCCCCCACAGTGCCAGAAAAATAAATGCCCCCACAGTGCAGATATGCCTCCACAGTGCCAGATACATAAATGCCCCCACAGTGCAGATATGCCCCCACAGTGCAAGATACATAAATGCCCCCACAGTGCCAGATATGCCCCCACAGTGCCAGATACATAAATGCCCCCACAGTGCCAGATACATAAATGCCCCCAGTACCAGATATGCCCCCACAGTGCAGATATGCTCACACAGTGCCAGAAACATAAATGCCCCCACAGTGCCAGATACATAAATGCCCGCACAGTGCAGATATGCCCCCACAGTGCAAGATACATAAATGCCCCCACAGTGCCAGATATGCCCCCACAGTGCCAGATACATAAACGCCCCCACAGTGCCAGATACATAAATGCCCCCACAGTGCCAGATACATAAATGCCCCCACAGTGCCAGATACATAAATGCCACCAGTGCCAGGCACAGCACTGAGAAACGTTGCGCCAGGTAGAGCACTGAGATACATTGCGCCAGGTAGAGTACTGAGACACATTGCACCAGGTAGAAAACTGAGACACATTGCGCCAGGTAGAGCACTGAGACACATTGCGCCAAGTAGAGCTGTGAGACACATTGTGCCAGGTAGAGCACTGAGACACACTGCACCAGGTAGAGCACTGAGACACATTGCGCAAGGTAGAGCACTGAGACACATTGCCTAGCCACAGACGCTTAGCGGGAACACTACATGATATGCTCTCCAGCCGTGCCAGCTACACATGACATGCCCCCCAGCAGTGCCAGCAATACGTGACATGCCCCCAGCAGTGCCAGATACATAAATGGCCACACAGTGCCAGATACATAAATGCCCCCACAGTGCCAGATACATAAATGCCCCCAGTGCCAGATATGCCCCCACAGTGCAGATATGCTCCCACAGTGCCAGATACATAAATGCCCCCACAGTGCCAGATATGCCCCACAGTGCCAGATAAATAAATGCCCCCACAGTGCCAGATAAATAAATGCCCCCACAGTGCAGATATGCCCCCACAGTGCAAGATACATAAATGCCCCCACAGTGCCAGATATGCCCCCACAGTGCCAGAAACAAAAATGCCCCCACAGTGCCAGATACATAAATGCCCCCACAGTGCAAGATACATGAATGCCCCCACAGTGATATGCCCCCACAGTGCCAGATTAATAAATGCCCCCACAGTGCCAAATTAATAAATGCCCCCACAGTGCCAGATACATAAATGCCCCCACAGTGCCAGATACATAAATGCCCCCACAGTGCCAGATATGCCCCCACAGTGCCAGATACATTAATGCCCCCAGTGCCAGATACATAAATGCCTCCACAGTGGCAGATACATAAATGCTCCCAGTGCCAGATACATAAATGCCCCCACAGTGCCAGATAAATAAATGCCCCCACAGTGCCAGATAAATAAATGCCCCCACAGTGCCAGATAAATAAATGCCCCCACAGTGCCAGATACATAAATGCCCCCACAGTGCAGATATGACCCCACAGTGCCATGCCCCCACAGTGCAGATATGACCCCACAGTGCAGCTATGACCCCACATAATGCCATCCATAAATGCCCCCAATACCTGCGGCACTGGGAGGGGGAGGAGTGCTGCTGACTGAGGGCGCGGGCCGCAGGCGGACTCCAAAACCGTGGGTGGTGTGCGCTATGCACGATGCGCGGCGCCGGCGTCTGATGTCAGATGCCGGCGCCGCACAGTGCGCATAGCGCACACAACAGTTTAAGGCCGGGTAGCGCAGCACAGGGCCGGCTCCAGAAACGAAAATGGTGGTGCCAGCGCGCGGCGCCCATTAAGGGTGGGGCCCCGCGCGCCCGCTCAATTCGAACGTGCCTGGAGCGGCCCTGCTAATCAAGGTCAGAAAACAAAGAAGGTGATGAGAATCCGCACTCCTATCCAGATATTGGAAATCACTCTACATACCGGCTGATACATTTATTGCTTTTTGCCATTTATCAATTTATATCATGTATCCTTTTGCACTCTTAAGGACCATACACACTAGAACATTTTTTCCAGTGATTTGAGCGTTAACAATGGCTTTGAACGATCTATCGTTCAAATCATCTAGTGAGTACACAACACACAATGAGCGCACCCGCTCCCGTTTGAAGTGGGTTGTCAGCTGTCCATGCAGCTCTATGGGTGTCCACGACACCCATAGAAGGAGAATAGAACCTGTGGCAAGCAAAGCTCGCCACCAAGCCTACAGCGTGCCGAGCGCAGCAAGCCCTTAAGGGGCTTAGTTGCGCTTGCCCCCCTGCCGGCATTCCACCGCTCAGAATGCTGATGTCGGTATACTGACATTCGGTATCCCGTACACAGGTAAAGCATACCGAACCCTCTAATTGTACTCATTTTTTTATTATTATTTTTAATAATAATCTTTCTTTGAATTTCTAGTTTTGCAGCTTGTACATTAATGGGAAACATGAAAGAGATGTAGTAGATACAGAGCAGGACCGGATGTTAGCATTCCTCATTGGATTTCCCCCTGGGCAAGAAGCAGCATCAGTTTCATGCTATGGAATGTGTGAGAATGAGGGGGTGAATAACAGATGTCCCCAGCTGTGAACAAAGTCCACAAGGCAAATAAAGATACTGACGTGGGTTTGTGTGAAAACAATAATATAGGGATACATCACAAGCCGAAGACCAGAGATAACATAATGCTCACTATTAAATACTACTAAAGGATCTGAGGTAGCAGCAGCAAATGGATCCCCTCAGATCCCACTTCACAACCCTGGACCTCATTCCCTTAAGAAGGAGCAGGGCTTCGGGAACCAGACCTATGGTCCTCTAAAAATGTATACAACTATACTGGACAAAATTGACAGAAGTAAAATTAGGTTTCATTACATTTCATGACTATGTGCCATCATATGAAGAAAGGCCGATACATCTACATGATGTCAATACCCTAGCATAGAAGAGCTGCTCAGTACTGTGGGACTGCCACCTTCTGGTCAGTAGACCGCTGATAATGACGTTAAACATAAGGCATTCTTAAAATTACCAGCCTACCCACTAGCATTCTGATTCAGGGAGAGAAATTTACCGTACTGTGGGGCCCATTCATTCAGCAATCAAACCCCCACATTACAATGGCGCCTGACAGAGCCCAAGCAATTTTCAAAGCAGAACATGTAATTTTTATTAAAAGTACTAGCTCTACAATGACCAGCCTGGGATCTGGTTTCATTACAGTAACGCACTCCATGCTGCTGGTTCCTTTGATAATTCGCCCAGGATGGATAGTTCTGGCTGTGAAAAAGTTTAAAGGAATTGCCCTATTATAATGTTCACCATCTCCCAGGCTGGTCAGCACAGGAATGGCACCACTATAAGAGGTTACCAGCCATGCATTGAAAATGCTCCCTGGGCAATCTGCATAATAAATGTAGGATTTTGCTACCAGAAACTTTGTCACCTTTGTATGTCCTGCAAAATGCACAAGTATATTAACTCCTACATGCATGATGACAGCTACTACCAAGCTCATTTACCCCACAGCCACTAAGGTACCATTGGAGCTATAATAGTGCACTGATTTATTGCAGTAGGTCTCCATTACACTGCTGACTGAGGTAGGCCCATTGTTGGCCATGCATAACTCTTTAAGGCCTCTACTAAATTTTCCGGGAGAAATAGTTGTAATGGGTGAGCTCATATCCTCAATTTGATAATATTAACTGTACAGTAAGTCAATATAAGGGGCACCTTGCAAGATAAGATGTTGTGGCTATACCCATGGAGGCTGAGAAAGGGAGGAGGTGGGTTCTCGAATCTGGGAATTATTGTGGAGGCTGGCTTCTTCTCAGCTGCCTGGGTGTAGCCTCATGTCAGCAACAGCGAATATCTTGCTGCTGTAAATGTTTGGTGGGGTCCAAGTTACTGTACCAGCCAGGAGAATAACCACCCTTTATATTTTTGCAGGTTCTAAACTGGAGAGTCCTGGAACATTGGAACGCTTAAAACTATACACAAATAGAAATCTGATATTGTTTTTCTGCACCTAGGCATGAAGATTTCTGTGTAGTACTCTCCCTGCTGTCCTTGCAGTTTATTGGACTGTTCTCCCCATTCAACCCTTATGGCTGTGCTGAATAGACATGTAGCTCTGCTAGTAATCAATAGCTGGTAATATCTCAGGTCATTAGGGGTTACCCAATGACATGTCAGATTAACAAAGTTTATCTTCATTGATCCATATGGACTATCAGGGATTACAAATATGAAATGTTAATATGCAATTTCGTGAAAACATAGATTATAGGAAATAATTATAAATTCATAATTTGTTTTAATAAATGTAGATTTTAACATTTTATATTAGTTCACTGTTTTGTTCTGCACCATTTTTTTCTATCTACATTATGCATTTTTATACTACTTTTGATAATTAGAGTGCATAATAATAGCTTTTTCCCTTCACTCACTTATCTTTTCATTAGCTTGCATATCATTTCTATAAAGATTAGTGCCATAAGAGAAACTGAAATCTACTGTTGGACTAATGCAAGACCCACCAATGACTGGATCCAGTGAAAAGAGCCAACTAAATTGTAAAAAATAACCTACTTTATATAGTACACATAGGGGTATATTCAATTGACGTCGAAAGCTGCCGTCTGTCGAAAAGACGGCAGTTTTTCGACTTTTTTTAGGTCGGAAGGGGTTACAGCCTATTCAATATTTTCGACAAGTTGAGGTATTCATGGATCGGCGGAATAGCTGCCGATCCACGTGCTTGTGTCGACCATCTCAGTCCGACATAAAAAAATGACGGACTGAGATGTGGGACCCAGGGCAGGAGAGGGGGGAGAGCCGCAGGGAGACGGCGGAGAGCCGCGGGCATACAGGGGAGAGAAGCGCTACAGCACAGCGCTGCAGCAGGATGTCTCACAGGCGCGCCACTCACGGCAGTGTCCACCCGGCTCCAGCAAGTGAGGTCACGCTTGCTGGAGCCGAGGACACTGCTGTGTGACATCCTCCTGCAGCGCTACTGTAGCGCTGATCTCCTCCGTCTGCCGGCCGATGTCCTCGCTGGTCTCCCCACGGCTTCCCCCCTCCCCTCTCCTCTTCTGGGTCCCTCATCTCAATTCGACTTGAAAAAGTCGAATTGAGATGAGATTGAAAAGGGGTTGTAGGATCCATTCCGACAAATGAATGTCGGAATGGATCCGACGCTAATTGAATATACCCCATAGCCTATGCCATCTATATAATAATTGTGTAAGATATGTGACATCTCCAAGATGCAGGCACAGTGGAAGGCAGGGCATGCACCTCAATGGCTCACACCAGGACACGCACCCCAATGGCACTGCTAGGAAGATGGGACAGACCTACAGTAGCCCAGCTAGAGGGCCAAGCCAGCTGGCGGAAATTGGGGTTAAGTATGATAGTGGGGAAGTGGGCAGGTGGTTACGGTATCGAGTGGTGGCTGGAGGGTTACCAAACAGGGAGTGGGGGTGGCTGGACAGAGCAGCAGAGAGGGGACAGTCAGTGACACCGAGAGAGGGGGGGAGAGGGTACAAATTACCCAGGCCCAGGGCTGATGGAGGGGCCCAGTGGGGTCCCAGGTCTATGCCTCCTGTGATTAGACCTTGCCCCCTGAAAAGTACCTGGGCCCAGCCAGGCTCCTGTGAGTTGGTGCTTCTCATGTGCTAGACACCTCCCCAAAGAGGTGTGGCCATGCCCCCAGCATGCTATGGTCACCCCCCCCCCCCCCAGGGTGGGTGGGGTTGGGGCAGGAAGTTGTACCGGGGCCCAGGATTTCTCTTGGCAGCCCTGGGGACAGTGTAGCCAGACAAAGCAGGAGGCAGAGTAGAGGTAGGGGAAAACTGAGGTGACTCGGCATACTACAGTAGTAAATACATAATAAACTTTATTCATGTTTTCTTGTGTTATACATCTTATATGGACCAACTTGACCTTGAAGCCTGTCTGAGCGTCTTCCTATAGCTTTTATGACCCATCTGCTCATGAATGTGATAGTACATTATTGGATAACATAAACAGTGGCAGCTCTATATTATAATGGTGGTTTCAAATGGATTGGGAAAGAGAAGCAGCCCTGGCACACAAACCACACCAGCGCACACCAGTGCTTGAAATTACTTAAGTGGAAAGACCCTTGTTAAAAATCCTTATGTTCCAGAGGGGTTTAGTATGAAATACCTACAATCAAAATCCTGATGGTCAAAATACCGACAACCATTGACCGACGAGTTTTTATTTTTTTTTGTGTGTGTATGTTGACATAAGACGACATGGACACCGTATAAGTGTACCGCGTTCCCTCGCATGGCTCGCTGCACCCGTCTTGCTTCAGGTACACTATTATATTCCTCCTCCAGGTCCACTGGGATGGTAAAGTATGAACAAGTCAATTTCAGTGAAAAAAATTATGAAAAACTCATGTCGACATTTTGATCTGATGACATTTTAAATGTTGGTATTTTGACCTTATCGGTATTTTAAATGTCAATATTTTGACCTTGACGGTATTTTAAATATCGGTATTTTGGTCATGTCGGGATTTTAACCTTGTCGGGATTTTGACTGTCGGTCAATGGTTGTTGGTATTTTGACCATCGGATTTTGATTGTAGGTAAATTGACAGCATCCTGTCCAAGAGGACCTCATAGAAGTGACCATTATGGCCCATCTGTGAAATACTGTATATTTCTTTTCTTAATTTCCTTATTACCAGTTCTGCTGTCTGAAGGAAGATTTTTCCAGCTGAGTGCCTACATTATCCATGACCAAAGACAGTTAAAGGTCACCCCACGCATTGTCTGTGGGTTACAGAAATGTTCTTTTGGCTTACATGCTTACACCTAAATACCAGCATAATTTCATTCACTAGCACATATTATTTATAGATACTGTTTTAAGGTTTGTGGAATTATATTTGCTTTGTGTGAATTTATAATGCATTGTGCATTGTCTATATTAAAAATGTACATTTTTAGACAAAGAGACTTGTTTTACTTTGTTTGAAACAGTGGATCCTGTCCTTTATATACAATTTTTGAAGGAATTGCATTGCATGCATTGCATCCAAGGAAACAGCGTCTTATAGTACGGATTTGACTCATACCCCTTTCACACATGCAGCTCTATCCCGGGTTTTTACACGTGAATGAGCATCAACCTGGGATTTTGGCATGTGTGAAGGAAACAAACTAGGACTAAGTCCAAGGTCATAGAGCTGAGACCTGAGAATTTGCCGGCTTGCTAGACACGGCAAATTCCTGAGTCACATGTCCAGTGTCGGACTGGGGCATGAAGGGCCCATCGGGGGGAAGAGAGTGGTAGAGGCCCATGCTTATGTGTTATCCCAGCCTCCACAGAGGCTCGACTAACCCTCAGAGAGTTCATGGTCTGGGCACCTTTATAAATATATTCCATGCACGATAATATACCATATTACTGCACTGTAGAACATTCACCATAGTCCTGTGCAGCATAAGGTAACATATGTATAATGTATAATTCAAGTGCACAGTCTGGAACCTGGTTCCTAGAGGAGGTGGGCCCCCCCTATGGGCCAGTCCGACACTGCACATGTCTGAAAGCAGCATGAGTTAAGGTTGTAAAAATATTTGTGATTACCTTATATCCCAATCCATAGTGGTAGTATACTTCTACTTTTTACACTACAAGTATGCTACTAAATAGGGCCGTAACTAGGGGGGGCTAAGGGGGCTTGCGCCCGGGTGCAGGATTTGGTGGGGTGCCGAGGAGTTACAGAGGAACAGGGGGGCAGATGTATTAACCTGCAGAAGGCATAAGGAAGTGATAAACCAGTGATATGTGCAAGTTGATAAAGGCGCCAGCCAATCAGCTCCATTATGTAAATTAACAGTTAGGATCTGATTGGCTGGTTCCTTTATCACCTTGCACATATCACTGGTTTATCACTTCCTTATGCCTTCTCCAGGTTAATACATCTGCCCCAGGGTTTTTTTTTTAACCAGTAGTGCTGTGCTGCTCCAGTGAGACAGCAGACTGCTCCTGGGGCAATGTCTCTGACCCACCTGTCTGCCCACAGTTGGCTCTGACGCTGTGCGGGTGAGCTCCAGAACCTGGGATCTTTCCTATGCTGGCTACTGTCTTAAACTCTCTTCTTTGCCATCCAGTGCTGCGACTAGCGTGCAGTGAACTGTGCAAGCTATAGAAGTGAGCTGTTGATGCTGTGTTTTTAAGCAGGCTATGATCCGGCTGCCTGTCCAGCACCAAGCGATAACAAGCTGCCGCCTACACACCATTTGAGAGGACACGCTGTAGTGTAGTGATGTAGTTCAGCATGTAGGGGATGTAGTACGAGTGATGTAATGCAGTGGATATGGGAATGTAGTGCAGTGCAGTGATATAGGCCCTCATTCCGAGTTGTTCGCTCGCAAGCTGCTTTTAGCAGCTTTGCACACGCTAAGCCGCCGCCTACTGGGAGTGAATCTTAGCTTATCAAAATTGCGAACGAAAGATTCGCAATATTGCGATAAGACTTCTCTGTGCAGTTTCTGAGTAGCTCGAGACTTACTCTTCCAGTGCGATCAGTTCAGTGCTTGTCGTTCCTGGTTTGACGTCACAAACACACCCAGCGTTCGCCCAGACACTCCTCCGTTTCTCCAGCCACTCCCGCGTTTTTCCCAGAAACGGTAGCGTTTTTTCACACACTCCCATAAAACGGCCTGTTTCCGCCCAGAAACACCCACTTCCTGTCAATCACATTACGATCACCAGAACGAAGAAAAAACCTTGTAATGCCGTGAGTAAAATTCCTAACTGCATAGCAAATTTACTTGGCGCAGTCGCACTGCGGACATTGCGCATGCGCATTAGCGACTAATCGCTCCGTTGCGAGAAAAAATAACGAGCGAACAACTCGGAATGACCCCCATAGTGCAATGTATGGGGACACACAGGGGGGCATGTAGTGCAACACACTGCTGGAGGGGGTATGTGACGCTTAAGGGCATTTGGGGCACATAGGGGAATATTGTCCAACAGTATCCCCTTTTTTCCCACATTTTTTGATATGCTTATTTTAGTCTGACAGTGTTTGTTTGTTTGTTTGTTGTTGTGTTTTGTTGCTGTTTTTTGTTTTTTGTTTTTTGGGGGGGGGGGTCAAATTACCACCGCCTTGCCCCGGGTGACGAAAATCCTAGTTTTGGGCCTGTACTAAATCTGTCTCCTCTGTCACATAAGTTGCATACAGGATGATGTGGAATGATAAAATGATTGGGCCCCTCCAGTTTTCTTACCTGAAATGGAGTGGGATAGGGCAGGGTGGTGAGTAATAAAAAATGTTTGGAAACAAAATTCCTGGACTTCTTTTATTCATCTCAACAAATGCACTTTTACATACAGCTTTAAACTGAAGGTTAATCATCTAAATATTAGGTTCTCACAAAGTGACACAATAGGACTCATTTACCAACTCAGGGGCAATACCCAAGCAGTGATAAGTGCAAGGTGATAAACACACCAGCCAGTCAGCTCCTAACTGTTAATTTACATATTGGAGCTGATTGGCTGGTGTATTTATCACCTTGCACATATCACTGGTTTAGCACTTCCTTATGCCCTCTCCAGGTTAATACATCTGCCCCTGAGTTAGTAAATGGGGTATGAGTCGTTGGGTCGATTCAACTTAGGTCGACAGTCATTAGGTCGACCACTGAAGGTCGACATGGGCATTAGGTCGACATGGGAATTACGTCGACATATACTAGGTCGACAGGTGAAAAGGTCAACATGAGTTTTTGGACTGTTTTTGGTGTTGTTTTCTTCGTAAAGTGACGGGGAACCCAAACGGGTGCACCGTGTCCCCTCACATGGCTCGCTTCGCTCGCCATACTTCAGGCAAGGTGCCTCGCTTCGCTTGGCACAGGTTTCCGTTCTAATCGTAGTCCACGTGGATCGTCAAGTATGGAAAAATCCCCCAAAAATTTTTTTTTTGTCGTTGAAATACTCATGTCGACCTTTTAACCAGTCGACCTAGTACATATCGACCTAATGACCATGTCAACCTATTGACCATGTCGACCTAATGCATGTCGACCTTCGGTGGTCGACCTAATGACTGTCGACCTAAGCTGTGTCGACCTAACGACTGTATCCCCACTGCTTTATCACTTCCTTATGCAGTCTCCAGGCTTAATACATCTGCCTCATTGTTTTTAGGTGATAAATGTGCACTAAACTGTACCTATAAATTAGATAGAAGCTAATTGCCAATTACGGCCTAATTCAGGTTGGATCACATACGCGGTCCAACAAACAGTTTCCCAATAGTCACGACCCATTCAACACATATGCAGGATCCGTTCTGTACATGACAAGCAGAGGTGTCCGGGAGGAAGGATGGGGGAGCGGGCTGCTGGCATTGCCAGAAGCGGGAGCGTGTTACCCCCATTTTCCAGGAGTGGCGAGGCCAAGGACTGCACCGCTAGACGCAGCTTCCTTAGCCTTGCAAACCACCCTGCAACAGCCAGCCTGAGTAAGCTGAGGCTGGCAGTCTGCGAAGAACATCGCGACCATCGGTTACAGCACTGTGATCGCAAATGCAGCATACTTGCCTACCTGACCCTCTCCATGAGGGAGAAAATGCTCTGTTCCTGGACTTTCCTGGTAATGTAAGATTCCCATCACCTGTGGTGAGCTAGTTAATTGATAAGAAAGGTGTTTCACCACAGGTGATGGCAATCATACATTACCAGGAAAGTCCAGGAACAGAGCATTTTCTCCCTCATAGAGAGGGTCAGGTAGGCAAGTATGAAATGCAGCAAGGCGGTATGTATACTCCTACTGCATTTGCATTGCTATGGATTGCAACGGCAAAGCTGCAATTGCAGTCCATGCTGAATTAGGCCCTTAGTGCTGTGGTCAGTGCAATATTTGCACCTAAATCAGTATCACTGCTACGGCAACCGAGAAAAATGTTAATGATGCAGTGGCATCTAAAGAAAAAAGACATCTCCTGCCAGCATCGCAAATCCTAGTGAATCTGAAGATGCAGCATCAAATAACCATAGCGATAGTTGTAGACCTCAGCCATTTGAGTAAGCCTAAGCTCACTCAGAATGACCGATGGAACTCCTTGGCATACCTACAAAATGGGGGAGGTTCCCGTCGTCACACCTATTCCATCACCCAAACGGCCACAGCATGTCACTCATACTGCAGCGACAATGCACGACTTGTTCTGCACATGCACATGTCCAGTGATTGCACAGTCCACCCGCCATGGGAGCAGTAGTGAATGAACTTTTAATTATGTTAAAAAAAATCAGTCCTGTAATGCAGTGGTTCTCAACCTCGGTCCCCAAGTACCCCCAGCAGTTCATGTTTTCCATGTCTCCTCACAGGATTGCAAATGAAATTATTTGCTCCACCTGTGGGTCTTTTATAATGTGTCAGTGAGTAATGAATACACCTGTTCAACTGATAGGTGACCTGGAAAACATGAACTGTTGTGGGTACTTGAGGACCGAAGTTGAGAACCACTGCTGTGGTGCATACTTTCCTACTCTCCTGGAAGGGCCAGGAGCTACTGAAAATCGCATGTCGCTCCCGGGGAAGTCTCCTGCATCCCCCTCGGCTGCCCGCAACGGCAACAGAGAACAAGTGGGCGATCTGAGGGGACCCAATTCGTACTTAATCGGGTCATTGTAGCCCTGCCCACCAGTATACAATAACAACTTACTGACAGCGCCTAAATAAATAGATAAGTCTACCAAAATGCAATCGCACCTGAGCGCTGCCGATGATTGGCACTGTGCGTGTGCCTATGGATGCAATAAGTAAAAAGGAAGGGGAAAAAATCGGCTGCGCTTAGGGTGCTTTACAGATTGGTATAAATCATGGAGAGTTGACAGCCTTCTATATAAAATGGGTTTATTATAAAGTAAAATACATCAACAACAAATAAAATAAATCATATAAAACATAATAGATAAATAACTATACTCTGAAACACCATGATATAAACACACAGTATCAATCAAGATTTATATGTAATATTCCCCTGATTCAGGGTATGGGATTGATACTTATTTAAGGATTGTAACAATGATGAAACTTAAATAGTTACAATTTAACTCTCTGCAGTATATTGTGGCTAAGAATAGATGGAAACAGCAAACTTTTTTCTCCAATAATCGAAGACAGAAAGGGGCCCAGCAGTCAGGTGTGCAATGAGCAGTATGCAGTTTTACCTCTCCTATGGGCTGGTACTACCGAGCGTCCTCGGTACAGTCCTGTATGGAGCCCACCGTGTGATGTTTAAGGAGAGAGACTTGATAAAGGAATAGTTATCCAAATTTGCTGTTAAATTGGAAGTCCCGGATGCAGGATAATTACCTGTGTGTTACCTTGGGCTGGTGGAAATCCTTTTGGTGCCCTAAGCATAGGTGTTAACACATCTTCCAGGACGTCAAAAGAGCACACGCTGTGGCCGCTAATTGCGGTGGAGATTCACAGGTGTGATGTTGACCAGAGCCGTTGCACGGGTTTGTATGAGACTGAAGCGCTGTCCCACGGCCGAATAGCCGTTTAGATGATGAAGGCTGGCGCTGTCTCACAACCAGGTATTGCTGTGAAGTGATGATACGGGCTGTCGTTTTCCCACTGCCGGGAACAGCCGTCTGATGATAAGCGCTAACGATGTCCCGCGGCCGATTGCAGCCGTCTGACAGTGTGAGCTAGTGCCGTTCGGAGATAGCAATATATCCACCGTGCAGACTGGAGAACTCTCCGCTGTAGACAGAGTTCCTTGAAGCTGCGGTGCTGGTGAATCAGAGTCAAAAGGGGAGGAGCCTAACGCGTTTCGTCACGATTAACGTGACTTTTTCAAAGGAATACCACCTCCACTGTGTTCATCCTATATATAGCATTGATAAACGTACTGCCAGGTGTGGCTAATAAAAGCTAATTAAAACTCATTAAGAAGGTCAACTCTCCAATTATTTAGCAGCTAAATAGCTATCAATATATTGGTCTATGAGGATTTGGGTATACATATATATGTAGATATAATTTACCGTATAAGAGCAAAACGAATAAAAAGAAATTTAAAAACAATAAAATAATTTTATAATTGGTTTACAATTAAATTCATATTGAATAGACAAATATTGTAAATTCCATGTCAGGTAATATGCGATGGCACAGGAGATTAAGGATAACATAAATGGCAATTTTACCACGATCATACTAGGAATGATATTAGTCCTTCATGATGTGATAAGATAGGACACAGAAGGTATGGTTTTACACAGATCATACTAGGGATTTTAGTCTTTCATGGCATAATGAAAGGAGAGACAAATTAGATTTTCATTATCTATAATCGATGACTTAGTTCCATTATTACTTCACATAGATTATAGTGTATTAAATGAAATTGGTTCTATATGAAATTGATCTTATCCTGTATTTAATGTAAATGAAAGTATCATAACCCCTGGTGGGATTACATTTAATATATGATGATATATTTGTGCTAAGCGGTATAAGCGAGACAACGGGCCATAGATCAAAGAGACCCCCCCACACACCCAGAGATATCATATGGGCCCATATAGATATGCATATGACTATATGTCCAAATTGATCTTACATGAAAAATTATGGATAGATGAATACTATATAGGATGCATTATATAATAATACATCCCCTGAGTATAGACGTATTGATAAATAATCTAAGATAAACACCCATACAAGTATGCAGCCCAGAAAGAATTGCTTGTAGTTTAAAGAAGTGCCTCATATAGTATTAGGGATCAAATTCAATTGTTTCGTTAAGTCCCTCAGGAACGAGGGTTTTCAGCTGATGAATCCAATAGTTTTCTCTTTGACACAGTTTCCTATATCTATCACCTCCCCTAGGGGTTGATGGAATGGTTTCAATGCCTATGAGATGAACATCCTGTGGGTTCTTTTCATGAAATTCTGCAAAATGTCGGGATACACTATGCAAAGAGTATCCCTTTAGAATATTGCGCCTATGTTCTAAGAATCGAATTTTCAATTTGCGTGTAGTACGTCCCACATAGATCAGTTTACAGCTGCAGACTAATATATATATGACAAGCTGCTTTAAGTGTGGTGCGAACAAATGTTTAACCTGCTCATATATAAAGAACAAAACTAAAATTTTCACATCATCAGACAATACACAATTTACTATTGGTTCATTTATCAATTGTAACAGTGTATTTGTCATATATATATTAGTCTGCAGCTGTAAACTGATCTATGTGGGACGTACTACACGCAAATTGAAAATTCGATTCTTAGAACATAGGCGCAATATTCTAAAGGGATACTCTTTGCATAGTGTATCCCGACATTTTGCAGAATTTCATGAAAAGAACCCACAGGATGTTCATCTCATAGGCATTGAAACCATTCCATCAACCCCTAGGGGAGGTGATAGATATAGGAAACTGTGTCAAAGAGAAAACTATTGGATTCATCAGCTGAAAACCCTCGTTCCTGAGGGACTTAACGAAACAATTGAATTTGATCCCTAATACTATATGAGGCACTTCTTTAAACTACAAGCAATTCTTTCTGGGCTGCATACTTGTATGGGTGTTTATCTTAGATTATTTATCAATACGTCTATACTCAGGGGATGCATTATTATATAATGCATCCTATATAGTATTCATCTATCCATAATTTTTCATGTAAGATCAATTTGGACATATAGTCATATGCATATCTATATGGGCCCATATGATATCTCTGGGTGTGTGGGGGGGTCTCTTTGATCTATGGCCCGTTGTCTCGCTTATACCGCTTAGCACAAATATATCATCATATATTAAATGTAATCCCACCAGGGGTTATGATACTTTCATTTACATTAAATACAGGATAAGATCAATTTCATATAGAACCAATTTCATTTAATACACTATAATCTATGTGAAGTAATAATGGAACTAAGTCATCGATTATAGATAATGAAAATCTAATTTGTCTCTCCTTTCATTATGCCATGAAAGACTAAAATCCCTAGTATGATCTGTGTAAAACCATACCTTCTGTGTCCTATCTTATCACATCATGAAGGACTAATATCATTCCTAGTATGATCGTGGTAAAATTGCCATTTATGTTATCCTTAATCTCCTGTGCCATCGCATATTACCTGACATGGAATTTACAATATTTGTCTATTCAATATGAATTTAATTGTAAACCAATTATAAAATTATTTTATTGTTTTTAAATTTCTTTTTATTCGTTTTGCTCTTATACGGTAAATTATATCTACATATATATGTATACCCAAATCCTCATAGATCAATATATTGATAGCTATTTAGCTGCTAAATAATTGGAGAGTTGACCTTCTTAATGAGTTTTAATTAGCTTTTATTAGCCACACCTGGCAGTACGTTTATCAATGCTATATATAGGATGAACACAGTGGAGGTGGTATTCCTTTGAAAAAGTCACGTTAATCGTGACGAAACGCGTTAGGCTCCTCCCCTTTTGACTCTGATTCACCAGCACCGCAGCTTCAAGGAACTCTGTCTACAGCGGAGAGTTCTCCAGTCTGCACGGTGGATATATTGCTATCTCCGAACGGCACTAGCTCACACTGTCAGACGGCTGCAATCGGCCGCGGGACATCGTTAGCGCTTATCATCAGACGGCTGTTCCCGGCAGTGGGAAAACGACAGCCCGTATCATCACTTCACAGCAATACCTGGTTGTGAGACAGCGCCAGCCTTCATCATCTAAACGGCTATTCGGCCGTGGGACAGCGCTTCAGTCTCATACAAACCCGTGCAACGGCTCTGGTCAACATCACACCTGTGAATCTCCACCGCAATTAGCGGCCACAGCGTGTGCTCTTTTGACGTCCTGGAAGATGTGTTAACACCTATGCTTAGGGCACCAAAAGGATTTCCACCAGCCCAAGGTAACACACAGGTAATTATCCTGCATCCGGGACTTCCAATTTAACAGCAAATTTGGATAACTATTCCTTTATCAAGTCTCTCTCCTTAAACATCACACGGTGGGCTCCATACAGGACTGTACCGAGGACGCTCGGTAGTACCAGCCCATAGGAGAGGTAAAACTGCATACTGCTCATTGCA
The DNA here is from genome assembly GCF_028390025.1 of Pseudophryne corroboree. NCBI lineage: Eukaryota > Metazoa > Chordata > Amphibia > Anura > Myobatrachidae > Pseudophryne > Pseudophryne corroboree. The sequence goes on from NC_086449.1 coordinate 372,278,833, forward strand.
CACCTGACTGCTGGGCCCCTTTCTGTCTCCGATTATTGGAGAAAAAAGTTTGCTGTTTCCATCTATTCTTAGCCACAATATACTGCAGAGAGTTAAATTGTAACTATTTAAGTTTCATCATTGTTACAATCCTTAAATAAGTATCAATCCCATACCCTGAATCAGGGGAATATTACATATAAATCTTGATTGATACTGTGTGTTTATATCATGGTGTTTCAGAGTATAGTTATTTATCTATTATGTTTTATATGATTTATTTTATTTGTTGTTGATGTATTTTACTTTATAATAAACCCATTTTATATAGAAGGCTGTCAACTCTCCATGATTTATACCAATCTGTAAAGCACCCTAAGCGCAGCCGATTTTTTTCCCCTTCCTTTCCACCAGTATACAATGCCTGTTTCTCAAAACTATAGTACAGGGGGTGGAGCCATGATGACACAATAAACCAGAATCACTGAAATCAAACTTACAGTGGAAAAATTGTACATTTTATCCTGAGCACATCAGCATCACAAAATGTAATAAAGGACACTGCAACTGAACACCAAAGAGCTATCAAGTCAAGTCCATGAATGCTGTATGCTGTATAGGTATTAGCTACAAAAGGGGCTAGGAGACAGGGGCAGTCAGGAGATGCTGGGCTTCAAAAAAGGGGGAAGCTGCAAGTGTTAACTAATTAGATAATTCATAACTGACAAGTGCTGCCAACAGCACCCCCTACCCTGCAGCGCTATGTGCGGAGCACACTCCGCACCCACCTAGTTACTGTCCTGGACCAGCATGCTCTGGCAGTTGTGAATTTGCTGGCACTTGTACTTTCGCAGTTTATCACATAAAACAATGCTGAATTCTAACATAACTATTTACTGGCATAGTCATTATGCTTTCAGCACTGGGCAATCTTTTTCCTAGGAGGGACAGTATTTTTGCTGATAGGTTTCATACAGGGAATTCACCCACTGATTATTCCTCAATTCCATGAACGTGGAGCCTAATTCAGATCTGATCGCAGCAACAAATTTGTTAGCTAATGGGCAAAACCATGTGCACTGCAGGGGAGGCAGATATAACATTTGCAGAGAGAGCTAGATTTGGGTGGGTTATATTGTTTCTGTGCAGGGTAAATACTGGCTGCTTTATTTTTACACTGCAATTTGGATTTCAGATTGAATACACCCCACCCAAATCTGGACCAGAGGGGGCCCACACCGCACCCACTGCACCCATTTCTTCTATACTCACCCTTCCGGCGTCCATCATTGACCGTGTGTAGGCCCCCTCCTCTCCCACAGCCGGCACCGCCACTGCTAGCAAACTGAGCACTAGAGACTCTGGCACAGTGCCAGAGTCGACAGCGCATGAGCAGGACTCCGAAAAAAATGGCGTGGTGGCCATTTTTTTGGAGTCCTGCGCATGCGCTGTAGACTCTGGCACTGTGCCAGAGTCTCTAGTGCTCAGAGCACTAACAGCGGCGCTGCCAGCTACGGGAGTGGAGCCGGCCCACAGACGGAGACTGAGCGCGGGCCCCCTCCTCTCTAGATACGCCTCTGATTAGGCCCCTGGTCCAATAGTGTGTGCAGTACAAAAATTTATGTTTTATGTAAAAAGGAAAAACAAATGTTTGTATGTCCATCTCAGCATCATGGCTGCTTACTTTGTGTTAAATATGCCTCTATTTTGATTAACACTTGAAATTGCTGTATACCATAAAATGTAACTTAGACTTATAACATGTCTGATTTGTCGCTTTTCTCGGTAGAGAATGTTCTGTAGTTGTTGGCATGTCTTTTGGCCCCATAGTCTTTAATGTTTTGAGATAATGTTCTCTCAACAAGGGCCAGAATTGGGGGACTCCCGGTGATGCTACAGTCTTCCACTCTGTTGCATCATAGCAGGTTTAGCACTGGCAGAGTTAAGGCACAGACTCTAAAATACTCCAAAGTATTCACCAATAACTGCTGCAAGGCAGGATGGACTTTGAAGGGTGCGATCATCTCATTGCCCACCACCCTGATTCAGCAGACAACAGGTCAAGCAGGCCAAGTTCAGGGTCACAGGAAAAGGTACCATACACGGGAGAGAGTCGTAATTAGGGTCATATGCAGAGGAGCAATACAAGAGAAAACTAGGAGTGGGAAACTGAAAATCTATTAGACAGCAATAGCAGAGGGAACACTGGAGCACAGACTGGAGACCTGTTACTGTGGCACCAGTTTGTTGCATAGAAGGGGGTTTAAATAGGCAGGGATGTTTATACCTGGCACCAAGCTGACCAAAACACATAGTTTATGTACATCTCTGATGTTTTTGGGATTGTGCATGCGCAGGATGGGTCCTGCGAGAGGTACGTATTAGAAAACGGCATGTCATCTCCAGGAACAGCCCGGCCATTCTTAGTAACCTGAAAGTTACTCAAATAGCTGATGTGCCAAAGATAGATGATCTGTCTGCGGACGCAGCAGCAGATAACACAAGCATGCAGGAGGCGTCTATTTACTCCAAAAATGAGTGTACCAGGCCTTGAGGTTTCTTTTGCTGGGCCCTGATGCTACCACCAATACTGATGTGTTGTCTACCAATATTATAGCTTCTGTTGTAATTGATATGTCTTACATGCCCTCCAGCAAGACCCATTCCATTAGGTACAAACACTGCTAAACATCCCCGAGTCATTGGCAGATGGTGTGACTCCCTTATTTAATTTTTGGACTGCGCTGCAGCCCCACCTCTGCACCTGCCACTGGCAAGAAAGTCCAGGAACAGAGCATTTAGGGCCTGATTCAAGGTTGAGCACTAGCCGATGGAATCGCACTGCTGTGCTCAGATAACTACTTCCCGAGCAGCCGTTAAAACGCCCATTCCAGAATTGCGTTTGTAGATGCAATGTTGAGTATTACGCTATTTCATGTGCTATGTGGCAAGTCTCTGCACCATCGATGGACTCACCCTATGCTGCATAGATCTGACCCTGCCTGTAGACTGCGTCTTCATAGACCTCTGTTATGGCTAATGGCACTCCCATAAAACGCTCCTGACACCACCCACAAATTGACGCTTCCTGACAATCACTTGCATTTGAAACTGCGAATGGCACATGTTCGTTATTTCATGCTTAAAATACCATTGCGCATGCACCATGCTTCTTTGATGCATGTGCAGTAGATCGATAATCAGGAACTGTGAATCCGTCTGTGTTTGCGTCCAACCTTGAATTGGGCTTTTAGTACCTACTGGGAGGGGTCATGTTGGAGGGTATGTGTCTTATAAAAAAATTGCATTTATACTGTTTCTTTTAAATTGTGTGCACCTGATACTTTTACAGATGGTATATTATTGGCTAATGTGCTGTCTGTATTTGTCACTAGTATGATGGGTTCCACCTGGTGGTGCTGGACACACCCCTGGGAGTTACTAGATGACACACCTCCCTCAGTAGCTACTAGCTTGCAATGCTTAGGTTTTACTTGCACAATCCCTTTAAAACTATTTTTTTTAAGAATGAGTAATAATGGCTGTCTGCTTCATTTTATTGTAGTTGATATGGAAAAGATGAGGATGTGAGAGCCCAGACTGCCATCATTTCTATTTCTACTCACTTTTAGGCTGATGCAGATTGTACACAATTCCATTCTGCTGACAGATCTTGCAATTACTTAGCACTTTGCATACTCTGGCCAGAGGCAGCTCGAGGTGCCTGGAACACTGTAGCCTGGATGCACAGTTGTAGTCAGGGCCGCCATCATGAGCAGACTGCCAGAACTGGATGGGCTTCCGGGATATGAGTTCAACTGTGGAACGCAAACCAGAAGCTGTCATTTCTCCGGCTAGTGGGCACTTCTGGGTGCCGTTAGTCAGGAGCGGAGCAGTGGCATAGTGGAGGTGTCTGACATGGCCTCCGCTGGCAACCTAGACCATCACTACACTACACACTGGCATTAGATAAGTGGTGCAGACACTATCCACCCTACTTCCCCATCAGGCCAGGTACATACATTCTCCACCCTATCTCCGGCCCCCTAGACATACAGTACCTCTGAGCACCAGGGACATACACTACCTCCCAGGCCCCACAGACCTAAACTACCCCCCTTTTGCTCTGCGGCCCCTGGGACATGTACTCGCACCTTTTCCCCGTCCAGGGACTATACATATACATTGTCCAGCAGTGGAGCAAATATGCGGGTACGCTCGGGTACGGAGTACCCTTTAGAATTTGGCAGCGGGTACGCACTACCACCTGCCACACACTTTGCCATTACCACAATTATAATGTGCCACAAAGCAACAAGACCATGGTGCTTGGCAGCATGACAGCTCCTCCCACTTTGTCAGAGTTACTGGGAGTGTGACAGTGGCTGTATTTTCCTGTTATAATAGAGGCATTACTATATATTGTTATTAAATTGGGGGCATTACTACTATATATTTCTATTATACTGGAGGTATCACTATATATTTCTATTATACTGGAGGTATCACTATATATTTCTATTATACTGGAGGCATTACTATATATTTTTAGCCTTGCCAGATCCCCCCCCAAAAAAGAGTCTGTGTCGTGTGGCCACGCCGCTAGTGTCATGTAGCCACTCCCACTAGCAGCATGTGGCCACGCCCTCTCACCACATATGACCATGCCCATTTTTCTGTACTCAGTACCACTAATAAAATATTTCTAGTTGCACCACTGCATACACTGCCATTCCCAGAGATCCTCCCGCCCTGTCCCCAGTGACATACGCTACCTCCTAGGCCCCTCAGACCTAAACTACCCCCCAACCCCCAGGGAGTCCCAGAGGCGGAACTCCCAGCGATGCAGCCATTGTGTTGCACCGGTACCCCTCAACTAGGGGCAATTTGAGAGTTGTATTTAGCTCAGTCACATCTCTACTTGCAGCTGAATGGGTGTAACTAAGTGGCAGCAGTGTATTCAGTCATAAATTGAGTGTTCTGAGAGTGTGTCATAGGTGTGTAGGTGGAATTGCGGCTATACAGAGCTGAGTGTATGCAGAGATTTGTGTGTGTGTGCTGATATAGTGATGACACCTGGATAGGGGCAATGTGGTCACATATATGCATACTGACTAATAACAATGTCTGCCACACCTGCAGCCGACTTGCGTAAAACTCTGTATCAGCCCCTTTGTAACAGTTAAAATCTTCAGGATATACACAACTATGGTTAGAAGCTGGGCAGTATTAATAAAAAAAAACTGCACACATCGACCCCTTTAAATAGAGAGCTGTACATGGACAGAGGCTGGCTGGGCAGGAGGGCAGGGTGCCATCTGCCCCCTGGGCCATTGCAATTTAAGTGTTCCAGGGTCCCCTGTGAAAAGCTGAGCTTGCTTGAGTCTGCCCCCCCCCCGGCTGAAAGTTGCCAGCCAGCCCCTGTACATGGACATTCTGTGGCGTCAACTGATTCGGTTCCATTTAGCAGTTACTTTTTCTTTTTTTCATAAATGATGTAATCTAGAGTAGAGCCGTCCAACAGCCGGCCCATGGCTGGATGATCCTGCAGAGACCAGACCTTTGTATGGCTCCGTGCCTTCATTAGATGTTACTGTCTTTATTGTAATGTGGGTGTAACAGATAAACTCATACTATGATAAATTTGGAAGGCGCTGCCGCTGGTAAACATTCTGTGTAATCTCTGGTTGCAGTGTTCCGATTCAGAATCACTTGTGGGTGAGGCACATATTCAGATAACATCTGCTGATTTATTGTTGATAGAAAGGCAATATTTCTAATATATTTTCTAGTCTAAACCTTGTACATTGGTATTCCTGCTGTCAGTGCTGACAAAAAGTGTATCTCCAATTGGTGTTATTATTGCACTGTACACAATTACAATGCTTGTTATGCTTTTCATCAACCTATAGATGGTGCTATGTGCTGCTTTCTCCAAGGGTGGAAGCTTGGCAGAAAGCTAGCCTCAGGTAGCAAATTACATTACTGCACATTTTATTAACTTTAATGAATCTTGCTGAATTGAGAGTCATTTCATCTTAAAGACAGGATTTTGGTAATTGATACTGTGCTGACTGGAAAAAAAAGAGAGTTTATTTTCACTATTGTCCAGTCTCTTAAATGTATTACAGTATGTTAGAGCAGTGGTTCTCAAACTGTGGGGCAGATGTATTAACCTGGATAAGGCATAAGGAAGTGATAAACCAGTGATAAGTCCAATGTGATAAACACACCAGCCAATCAGATCCAATATGTAAATTAACATTTAGGAGCTGATTGGCTGGTGCATCACCTTGAACTTATCACTGCTTTATCACTTCCTTATGCCGTCTTCAGACTTAATACATCTGCCTCTAAGTGCCTAGGCACCTTGGGGTGCCGTGAGGCTCTTGCAGGGGTGCGCTGGGTTGGTGATCTAGGACAAAATTAAATTAGTTATGGTGAGGGTGATGGGCAAAACCAGTGGTAGTGGCTGCCAGTCATCACAACTGTATACCACCATCTACAGTAAATGACCCTAAGGATGACAGGTAGGCACAATTTACCTAATTTCACATTTTGTTTCCAAACATATCAATAACAAACTTTCATACTCGGGGCGCTGTGATTTAAGAAAGTTTGGGAACCACTGTGTTAGACTATACAGTAGTACAACCATATTATATATACACAACTAGATAGATAGATACAGTGGCGTAAGTTTGTCCCAGACGCCCGGAGGCAAGATAAATATTGGTGCCCCCCCACCTATATATAGGCAAAAAAAAAAAATATATATATATATATATATATATATATATATATATATATATATAAATATATATATATATATATATATATATATATAAATATATATATATATATATGTAGAATTTTGGTTCGCGCACACTGTAGTGAGTCCAGAGTTTGTTAGCTCATGTGGTGCCCGCTCATCCACTCCTGCCAGGAGTTGGGGGTTTCTAAATAGTATCAAAAATAAGGAGAGCGCACCAGTGAATAATAATAAAAGGTAACACTTTACTGTGTAAATATCCACGTACATGAAAGTTAAAATAGATGCACTTAGCCAGTTCTCCGATAACTGCCGCCTCGGACTGAACCCTCTGCTGGCGGAGTACTTTTCACGGAGAAGACGTCTGCTCTGTTCCAGACGGGAGACCGACTTCGTCTGCAGATGCAAGCCACGCCCTGGCTTGGCTTGCATCTGCAGACGAAGTCGGTCTCCCGAGGGTTCAGTCCGAGGCGGCAGTTATCGGAGAACTGGCTAAGTGCATCTATTTTAACTTTCATGTACGTGGATATTTACACAGTAAAGTGTTACCTTTTATTATTATTCACTGGTGCGCTCTCCTTATTTTTGATATATATATATATATATATATATATATAAATGTAGCAGATGGATCGGCACTCGCCTTACCCCAGTTGAAATGCTCCGGTGCCCTCTGGAAACCAAAATCCATATAGCAGCCACTTCCATTCAGCGGCACTCAGAGACTGTGACGGCATGAAAACTTTAAATCATCTCGTGCGGGCTTTTTGAGACACATTAAAGCACAAGATAATTTAAAGTTTTCATGCCATCACAGTCTCTGAGTGCCGCTGAATGGAAGTGGCTGCTATATATATATATATATATATATATGTGTGTGTGTGTGTGTGTGTGTGGAGGGGCACCAATATTTATCTTGACGAATATATATATCCCACCAATCTTCGCAGGCATAATGGCGTATGCTTGACGAAAATTCCAAAGGACAGCTCTTGCGGTAAGAGCTGTTCTTTGCTATGATAGGAATTCCTGGAGTCCTATCTGCACATGCGTGGGCAGACACGTGCCACTGGGAGGGATCTATTTGAAAAGCGGGAGAAGCCCATAGACACCATCTTAGCCAAGAGGGGGGGGGGGGGGGGGGGGCAGGCGGTGGCAATGGAGGTCAGAGTGGAGGACAGGATGAGGCAGAATGGGGGTCATTGGTGACTAGTATATATATATACTGTATATATATATCTCACAGTATATCACAAAATATATTTACTAGAATATGGCAGTGCACTCAGAGAGGGAGAAAGGGAGCGTACGTTTTTATATAGGCACGTACAGAACACAGACACCTCGTTCCTAATCTTCTCCTGGTGCCCCTTCTACTCCTCCTCCTCTGCACTAGTGAAAGAAGGCTCTGCTCTCCCCGCAGAGCGCCAGCCACAATAGGAAATCCGAGGTGAGCGCTGTAGCTGTACCGGCTGTTCTTACCATAACAGCGCCTCGCACGTCTGTCCCCCCGTCCCTCCCGCAGCAGCAGAAGCTCCTCTCCCAACTTTCACAACCACTGCAGTCGCGCACAAGTGCCATGCCTTCCTGGAGGTGAGTGCTGGAGGGACCGCAGCACAGTCTGCGGCCGGTAGGCTTACTGTACAGGAATGAGTCAGTTTGACTCATTGCTGCCATCACGTAACTGGAGACAACGGAGGCGAGGTGCCCCCTTTAAAGCAGGAGCCCGGCGGCAGCTGACTCCGTTGCCTCCCAGAGTTCTGCCTCTGGATAGATAGATAGATAGATAGATAGATAGATAGATAGATAGATAGATAGATAAGTGTGGCTATACAAATATTTGTTCACACTTTTAATTATTAATATGTAACAATGACAGTGCTGACATGCAATTGCTGTAAAATAAAACAACATATCTGGACAAGATTGTTCTGTGGGCATTGTACGTTTTACTAACTGCAATGTGATTTGTTTACAGCAGGGTACAATGGGAATTCAACAAAAGCACTTTAATGAGAATGTCTTGCTAAATATAGACAGTGTTGGAATGATGTGTAATAAAGTAGGTTCCAGCATGTTCACACTAAAATCCAAGGTTTATCTCTATGTTGTAAAGTACGTTACATTTTAGTAGCAATTATAACTTTCTGTACATTTAGTTTGCTACTGTGATGTTAGTTTCTATTCAATTCAAATGAAGCTAAGCACAAAATAAGGGTAATAGAACATTTCCATTACTAAGGTTTGCACTGTGAACTAGTGATGAGCGGGTTCGGTTTCTCGGAAACCGAACCCCCCCGAACTTCACCCATTTTACACGGGTCCGAGGCAGGTTCGAACCTTCCCGCCTTGCTCGGCTAACCCGAGCGCGCCCGAACGTCATCATCCCGCTGTCGGATTCTCGCGAGATTCGAATTCTATATAAGCAGCCGCGCGTCGCCGCCATTTTCACTCGTGCATTGGAGATGATAGGGAGAGGACGTGGCTGGCGTCCTCTCCGTTTATTGTTGAACTTGATTGCTTTATTGCTTAATTGTGGGGACGACTGGGGAGCAGCTGTTAGGAGGAGTACAGTGCAGAGTTTTGCTGATAAGTGACCACCAGTTTTATCCGTTCTCTGCCTGAAAAAAATGCTCCATACCATATCTGTGCTCAGTGTGCTGCATAATATACCTGTGCTCACACTGCTTAATTGTGGGGACTGGGGAGCAGCTGTATTATATAGCAGGAGTACAGTGCAGAGTTTTGCTGACAGTGACCACCAGTATACGTTGTCTGCCTGAAAAACACTCCATATCTGTGCTCAGTGTGCTGCTTTATTGTGGGGACTGGGGACCACCAGTATAATTAATATTATATAGGAGGAGTACAGTGCAGAGTTTTGCTGACCAGTGACCACCAGTATACTATATATAGCAGTACGGTACGGAAGGCCACTGCTGTACCTACCTCTGTGTCGTCATTCATTAAGTATACTATCCATCTACATTCTATACCTGTGGTGCATTTTAGTTTTGCAGTTTGCTGACACAGTGACCACCAGTATACTATATATAGCAGTACGGTAGGCCACTGCTGTACCTACCTCTGTGTCGTCATTCATTAAGTATACTATCCATCTACATTCTATACCTGTGGTGCATTTTAGTTTTGCAGTTTGCTGACACAGTGACCACCAGTATACTATATATAGCAGTACGGTAGGCCACTGCTGTACCTACCTCTGTGTCGTCATTCATTAAGTATACTATCCATCTACATTCTATACCTGTGGTGCATTTTAGTTTTGCAGTTTGCTGACACAGTGACCACCTGTATACTATATATAGCAGTACGGTAGGCCACTGCTGTACCTACCTCTGTGTCGTCATTCATTAAGTATACTATCCATCTACATTCTATACCTGTGGTGCATTTTAGTTTTGCAGTTTGCTGACACAGTGACCACCAGTATACTATATATAGCAGTACGGTAGGCCACTGCTGTACCTACCTCTGTGTCATCATTCATTAAGTATACTATCCATCTACATTCTATACCTGTGGTGCATTTTAGTTTTGCAGTTTGCTGACACAGTGACCACCAGTATACTATATATAGCAGTACGGTAGGCCACTGCTGTACCTACCTCTGTGTCGTCATTCATTAAGTATACTATCCATCTTCATTCTATACCTGTGGTGCATTTTAGTTTTGCAGTTTGCTGACACAGTGAACACCAGTATACTATATATAGCAGTACGGTAGGCCACTGCTGTACCTACCTCTGTGTCGTCATTCATTAAGTATACTATCCATCTACATTCTATACCTGTGGTGCATTTTAGTTTTGCAGTTTGCTGACACAGTGACCACCAGTATACTATATATAGCAGTACGGTAGGCCACTGCTGTACCTACCTCTGTGTCGTCATTCATTAAGTATACTATCCATCTACATTCTATACCTGTGGTGCATTTTAGTTTTGCAGTTTGCTGACACAGTGACCACCAGTATACTATATATAGCAGTACGGTAGGCCACTGCTGTACCTACCTCTGTGTCGTCATTCATTAAGTATACAATCCATCTACATTCTATACCTGTGCTGTATTTTAGTTTTGCAGTTTGCTGACACAGTGACCACCAGTATACTATATATAGCAGTACGGTAGGCCACTGCTGTACCTACCTCTGTGTCGTCATTCATTAAGTATACTATCCATCTACATTCTATACCTGTGGTGCATTTTAGTTTTGCAGTTTGCTGACACAGTGACCACCAGTATACTATATATAGCAGCACGGTAGGCCACTGCTGTACCTACCTCTGTGTCGTCATTCATTAAGTATACTATCCATCTACATTCTATACCTGTGGTGCATTTTAGTTTTTTTTTTTTTTTAACTGAAGAAATTTTATTAGAGAAGATTTTCAATACAAAACATACACAACGTTATGTAAACAAAAAAGCCAATAACACAGTAGCAGCATGTCTGAAAACCATAATACATAGTAGTAAAGTAATAATACTAATACTAAAAGACTTGAAAGTTAGAAATAAAGAAAAAAATAGGGGAGATAAGGAAAAGAGGGGATAGAGAAAGAGTGGAACACAGAATAGAGGAGATGCTGACCATCAGTCTTTCAGGGAAACTGTAGAGAACCTGCGCATACTTCTGTACCTTTTTGACTAAACAGTATATAGACATATATAAAAAGAAACTAAACATTCACCCATTACAAGGCAAGGCATTCCGGGGGGTAGTGCAGGAGGAATAGTAATCAAACCACGGTAGCCATTTCAATAGAGGGGATTGGGGAGCTAAGGAATATTTAATGCTCATAGTTTCCATTTCAAAATTCGCTGTATTGACGTTATAATTTTGGATAAGCGTGGTGGATCTGTTCTTTTCCAATATTGAGCGATTGCGGCCCTGGTAGCTATGAGAATATGGCCTATCACATAAGAGTATTCAGAGGGTACATAAGGAGGAAAGTAATGCAAAAGAACAATCTCAGGGCGGTGGGGGAGGGTCACCTTTGTGACCTTTTCAATTAGTCCTAAAACCTCTATCCACAATGGCCTAATAACTGGGCATGTCCAAAATGTGTGAATTAAAGTACCTTCTAATCCACATTGCCTCCAACAAAATTTAGAGGAATCTGGCCAGATCCTATGTAGTTTATCAGGTGTGTGATAAAGGCCATGAATTAATTTGAACATCATTTCAGTGTGATTAATGCACCGAGACATTTTAAAAATATTCATAAAAATATTTTCCCATTCCTGATCTGTCAGAAGAATATTAAATTCTGATTCCCACCGTGTTTGAATATGTAGTTTCACATCATTGAGCGGGGAGAGGAGCGTAACATACCACTGAGATATACCACCTTTGTGGTGTATGGAGGAAAAGTTACTCAAGATATATGGAGGGGGAGTAGGGGAGGAGAGAGGATCAGGCATATTCGCCCTAATCCAGTGTCGGATACGTAGATATTTATAAAAGTCCTTTGACGGTATCAAATATTGGGTTTGTAGCTGTTGGAAGGTTTTAAGCTCTGATTTATCATACAAGTCCCTGACCAGCTGAACCCCGAGCTCCCGCCAGTTCCGCAATGGAAGGTCTGGGAGTAGTTTGGAAATTGCCAAAATGGATAGGTGCGTAGAGGGCAGCGGGCAGTCGCCCAGATTAGTGACCAATCTGTCCCAGACCTTAAGAGAATTAGTTATACTCCTCATAAGTTTGGTAGAGGGGGGTCTATGTAAGGGTTTGACCCAGATTAAATCTGGAAGAGGGAATCCTGTGCACATATGTCTTTCAATATCTACCCAGGGTTTTACGGACTCAGTCCGGAGCCAGTCCTTTAACTGATCAAGGAGACATGCATGCTGATAGAGTTCAAGGTTAGGGAATGCAAGACCCCCGCTACCTTTGGATCTAAACAAGCGGTTTCTAGCTATCCTGGGTTTTTTACCCTTCCAAATAAAAGTAGACATGACAGAATAGAATTTGTTAAGGAGAGCAAGCGGTACTAAGTAAGGTATGGCTCTAAACAGGTAAAGAATTTTAGGGAGGAGCATCATTTTAATTGATGAAAGGCGCCCCAACCAAGAGATTTCATAGTTCGTCCACTGTTTGGTGAGGGTTTGGAAGTGGCCCAAGAGAGGAAGGTAGTTACACTCCACCGTGGAATGAGAACTGGAAGGGATCTTGATCCCAAGGTATTGGAGGGAAGAGTCCTGCCAGGCGTAGGGATATGTAGATTGTAGGGATTGGAGTGGGATCGGTTCAATGTCAAATGCCAAGGCCTCAGTTTTAGCCGTATTCAGTTTATAATAGGAGATTTTAGAGTAGTCCTGCAGGATATCGTGGATAGCTGGGAGAGAAGATTCAGGCTTAGTTACAAACAGCAGGACATCATCTGCAAACAGGCAAATCTTATGTTGCGTGGGACCTATGGAAACTCCGCTAACTAGGGTGGACGCTCTAATTTTCTCTGCCAGAGGTTCTATTGCTAAAATGAAAATTAATGGTGACAGTGGACATCCCTGACGAGTGCCGTTGGTGATGGGGAAAGAATCGGATAAAAACCCATTACTAAAAACGTGCGCTGAGGGGTGCGTATATAGGCGTAGGACATTCTGTAAAAATTGTCCCGTGAACCCAAACCTGGCAAGAACTTCTGACATGTATAACCAATGGATCCTGTCAAAAGCTTTCTCCGCGTCAAGGGAAAGCAATAATAAGGGCTCCCGCGATGTGGAGCGAGCCTCCAGAAGGGAGAAGACTCTCCTGGTATTGTCAGGGGCTTGGCGACCAATAGTGAAACCCACTTGATCTTGATGAATCAATGTGGGGATCAACGGATTCAGTCTATTTGCAAGCAGTTTGGCATACAACTTAATATCTGTGTTCAAAAGTGCTATGGGTCTATAATTTGCGCAGAGAGATGGGTTCTTGCCAGGTTTGAGAATCGTTATTACCTGTGCCTCCAACATTTCTCTAGGGAAAGGGTTAGAGGAAGCGTCATTGTACAGATTAAGAAGAAGTGGGGAGAGTGAGTCTTGGAAGATAATGTAAAAGAGATTAATAAACCCATCTGGCCCAGGGGCCTTGTCTTTTTTGAGGGCTTTCAGGGAAGTCTGAATTTCTCTCTCAGTCCAGGGTGTGCAAAGTGTGGAAGCATCATCAGGGGAAATGGAAGGCAGATTAATGGAATCTAGGAAAGACCGTATAAGCTGCAAGGAAGGTTGCGGGGTGAGGGGATCATGTTTGAGATTGTACAGTTTCCTATAATAAGAGGCAAATTGGTTTGCAATATCTTTAGGGTTCAGGGACAGCGATCCATCTGGGTTTGTCAAGTATTTAATTCTATTGATAAGGTTTTTCCCTCTGAGTTTCCGCGCCAGTAATTTACCCGCCCTATTACCTAATGTGTAATATTTTTGATTTAGGTTAGAGACTGCTCTTTGTACGTGCAAAAGGTAGAGACTGTTTAATTTCCTCTTTGCTTCAGTCAGGGACGCAAGGGTGAGATCGTCGGCAGGGGATTGTTTATGTTTGGTTTCTAGCGTCGTCACCTCCAACTCATAAGCCAACTGAACTTCCCGGTCTCGGCGCGCTATGTGAGCTGAGGCATGGATAGCTGCACCTCTCAGGACTGCTTTAAGGGCACACCAATGATTGGAAATAGAGGTATCAGCGGGGCTATTGGTGTCTAGATAAGAAGACAAGGCCTCTCGTAATATAGAGACTCCGTCCTCATCTTTCAAAATGTAATCCCGCAACCTCCAAGAGCGTGTTGTGGGGATAGGCGTTTTGTATGACCAAGACCAAAGTAATGGCGCATGGTCTGACCACGATATCGGCAATATTTTGACGTTAGGAATTGATTGTAATGTCCATTTATCCGTCAGGAGCAAATCGATCCTAGAATAGGATCTATGCACTGCCGAATAAAATGTATAGTCTCTAGCACCTATATTCCTGACCCTCCAAGCATCATATAAGTCAAATTCGGTTAGTAGGTGTGAAAAAGAGGAGGCCAGGGCTTTGGCTGCGTTAGCAGACTGTTTATCAAGTTTCGAGGATTTGTCTAGATTAGGGTCAGGGGCTAAATTAAAGTCACCCATCAGGAAAACCGCACCTTTCTTGACACTATACAGCTTTTGAAAAAAGGATTTCAGGAACCGGGGTTGATTAGAATTAGGGGCATAAAGGGAGACCAAAGTGACATATTTAGTTCGCAGTTTCCCCACTAGAATCAGATATCTGCCATTGCCATCTACCCACTTACCCTCCAATTGGAAAGAGCACGATTTATGGAAAAGGATAGCGACACCGTTCCTCTTAAACGGCCCACAGGAGACATAGTGAACCGGGTAATTGGTATTGGAGAACTGAGGAGGGGAGTGCAGTGGGAAGTGGGATTCCTGTATAGCTACTACGTCCGCCTTTTGATCTGCAAAATATTTTAGAGCCAGGCGCCTCTTATGGGGTGAGTTGAGCCCTTTAACATTAAGACTTAAAAAGGTGGCCATGTGGGAGGGTATGAGGGGGTGATAGATAGCACAGCGAAAAGCATCAGTAACACTTGCATCCAAGTATAATACATAGCAGCACAGTCCTCTAAGACAGAAGAAGTAAAGTCAACATCAGTAAGGAGAAGAATATGAGAAGAGAAAACAGAACAAGAAATAAAACATGGGAAAAAAACAGAAATAGCATCCATAAAGGAGCTAGAGATCCCGTCACATGGGTATCGTGACGGACAGGTGTGGGTGGGTGGCATACCAGCCAAAATTACCCACCGTCGCCTCCAAACCAGAACATACTTAACAAATGATTATCAATCGCAAAAATAGATAAGATTAATAAATAAGGTCATCCTAAAATAAGGAGAAGTGGACGTTTACTATCTAATTGAAACATGAACAGTTCTACTTCTATCTAAGTTTTAACGAAAACATTGGAACATCCGACGAAAAGCATCGCCTATAATGAACACATAGCCACAGATAAACCTGTGGGGGGAAAAACAAAGGCTAAATAATAATTATCATATGGTTATTCCCAGGTGATTCTCAGCCCGGAGCCAATGTCCAGTCTTGGGCTATCCGTTTCGGTGATGTAGCGGGGGGAACAGGTTGCATATCGAGAAGGATGTCCCATTTTTTCAGAATTTTAGGTCCATCCTCAGGTGAGGTGATGACGGTAGTAATACCATTACGTAGCACAATCAGCTTAGTAGGGAATCCCCACTTATATTGGACTGCAGCTTTCCGTAGGGCTGATGTGATGTTAGAGAATGATCGCCTTTTGGCCATAGTCGCTGGAGACAGGTCCTGGAAAAGTTGAAGAGAATCCAGACAAGTCGCCGTAGGTGAAGAGGGCAGTGCTGCACGCAGGATCTTTTCCTTAATGTGAAAAAAAATGAACCCTGAGAAGTGTGTCCCGGGAGGCCTGAGCAGGTGCTTGTCTAGACTTCGGGAGTCTATGGATCCTGTCGATCAGGAGATCAGGTAGCGGAACATCAGGTATCAATTTATGGAAAAGATCGGTGGCGTATCCATACAAGTCAGCATTTGAAACACCATCAGGGATGCCTCTTATTTTTATATTATTCCTACGTGAGCGGTCCTCTAAATCTGTAGTTTTGTCCCGGGTGTTAGTGACCTCCTCCAGGAGAGAGTCATGTGCGGAAATCAAATCATTGTGTGATGTTACCAGCTCCTCCATCTTATGCTCAATGTGGTCCGTTCTGTCACCGATTTCAGAGATATCAGAGCGGAGAGCTTGTATATTAGATCTAAGCTCAGATGAAATGTCAGACTTGAAAGAGGCTAACAAGGAGTGGATAGAGCGTAACGTGACCGGGCCATCCAGAGAGTCCATATCAACTTGTGCGGCGTTAGCCGTGTTGCATATTTTTGATGAAGTTGATTGAGATGATTGAGCCAGAGTCGGCGAGGAAAGGGGTGCATGGGTCTTCTTACCGGAGGAGGAGGACCCAAAAAAATTCACTTGTGAAGCAGATTTAGACCCCTTCGACTTCTTTGGAGGCATGTCGAGACGTCCCGAGAGGAGTTAGTAGATCATACAGGTAAAAAGAGGATGACCGTAGTGAGTGGTTATTCAGGCAGGAAGCGACGGTGAGATAGACATGGTGTTAAAAGGGCATATCTTCACGGGGGGAGTCGCACCCTATATATTGTAGTGGTTAGCAACGGGTGTAAAACTGCGTGATCCTGGGAAATCGGATGATATACACGAGGGAACAAAGCAGGGCCACGGGTCGTATGCTTCCTCCCTAGTCCCGTAATTCCGGGCTCCCAACCTGGGCCAGCCAGCGGTCAGGGTCTTCCGTGCAGGGGCTCGTAAATATCCAGGGAGACTCTGTGGGGTGGTTCAGGTGGAGAGTAGTGCATTTTAGTTTTGCAGTTTGCTGACACAGTGACCACCAGTATACTATATATAGCAGTACGGTAGGCCACTGCTGTACCTACCTCTGTGTCGTCATTCATTAAGTATACTATCCATCTACATTCTATACCTGTGGTGCATTTTAGTTTTGCAGTTTGCTGACACAGTGACCACCTGTATACTATATATAGCAGTACGGTAGGCCACTGCTGTACCTACCTCTGTGTCGTCATTCATTAAGTATACTATCCATCTACATTCTATACCTGTGGTGCATTTTAGTTTTGCAGTTTGCTGACACAGTGACCACCAGTACACTATATATAGCAGTACGGTAGGCCACTGCTGTACCTACCTCTGTGTCGTCATTCATTAAGTATACTATCTATCTACATTCTATACCTGTGGTGCATTTTTAGTTTTGCAGTTTGCTGACACAGTGACCACCAGTATACTATATATAGCAGTACGGTAGGCCACTGCTGTACCTACCTCTGTGTCATCATTCATTAAGTATACTATCCATCTACATTCTATACCTGTGGTGCATTTTAGTTTTGCAGTTTGCTGACACAGTGACCACCAGTATACTATATATAGCAGTACGGTAGGCCACTGCTGTACCTACCTCTGTGTCGTCATTCATTAAGTATACTATCCATCTACATTCTATACATGTGGTGCATTTTAGTTTTGCAGTTTGCTGACACAGTGACCACCAGTATACTATATATAGCAGTACGGTAGGCCACTGCTGTACCTACCTCTGTGTCGTCATTCATTAAGTATACTATCCATCTACATTCTATACCTGTGGTGCATTTTAGTTTTGCAGTTTCCTGACACAGTGACCACCAGTATACTATATATAGCAGTATGGTAGGCCACTGCTGTACCTACCTATGTGTCGTCATTCATTAAGTATACTATCCATCTACATTCTATACCTGTGGTGCATTTTAGTTTTGCAGTTTGCTGACACAGTGACCACCAGTATACTATATATAGCAGTACGGTAGGCCACTGCTGTACCTACCTCTGTGTCGTCATTCATTAAGTATACTATCCATCTACATTCTATACCTGTGGTGCATTTTAGTTTTGCAGTTTGCTGACACAGTGACCACCAGTATACTATATATAGCAGTACGGTAGGCCACTGCTGTACCTACCTCTGTGTCGTCATTCATTAAGTATACTATCCATCTACATTCTATACCTGTGGTGCATTTTAGTTTTGCAGTTTGCTGACACAGTGACCACCAGTATACTATATATAGCAGTACGGTAGGCCACTGCTGTACCTACCTCTGTGTCGTCATTCATTAAGTATACTATCCATCTACATTCTATACCTGTGGTGCATTTTAGTTTTGCAGTTTGCTGACAGTGACCACCAGTATACTATATATAGCAGTACGGAAGGCCACTGCTGTACCTACCTCTGTGTCGTCAAGTATACTATCCATCCATACCTGTGGTGCATTTCAGTTGTGCGCAGTAAATATAGTAGTAGGCCATTGCTATTGATACTGGCATATAATTCCACACATTAAAAAATGGAGAACAAAAATGTGGAGGTTAAAATAGGGAAAGATCAAGATCCACTTCCACCTCGTGCTGAAGCTGCTGCCACTAGTCATGGCCGAGACGATGAAATGCCATCAACGTCGTCTGCCAAGGCCGATGCCCAATGTCATAGTAGAGAGCATGTAAAATCCAAAAAACAAAAGTTCAGTAAAATGACCCAAAAATCAAAATTAAAATCGTCTGAGGAGAAGCGTAAACTTGCCAATATGCCATTTACGACACGGAGTGGCAAGGAACGGCTGAGGCCCTGGCCTATGTTCATGGCTAGTGGTTCAGCTTCACATGAGGATGGAAGCACTCATCCTCTCACTAGAAAAATGAAAAGACTTAAGCTGGCAAAAGCACAGCAAAGAACTATGCGTTCTTCTAAATCACAAATACCCAAGGAGAGTCCAATTGTGTCGGTTGCGATGCCTGACCTTCCCAACACTGGACGGGAAGAGCTTGCGCCTTCCACCATTTGCACGCCCCCTGCAAGTGCTGGAAGGAGCACCCGCAGTCCAGTTCCTGATAGTCAAATTGAAGATGTCACTGTTGAAGTACACCAGGATGAGGATATGGGTGTTGCTGGCGCTGGGGAGGAAATTGACAAGGAGGATTCTGATGGTGAGGTGGTTTGTTTAAGTCAGGCACCCGGGGGGACACCTGTTGTCCGTGGGACGAATATGGCCATTGACATGCCTGGTCAAAATACAAAAAAAAATCAACTCTTCGGTGTGGAATTATTTCAACACAAATGCGGACAACAGGTGTCAAGCCATGTGTTGCCTTTGTCAAGCTGTAATAAGTAGGGGTAAGGACGTTAACCACCTCGGAACATCCTCCCTTATACGTCACCTGCAGCGCATTCATCATAAGTCAGTGACAAGTTCAAAAACTTTGGGTGACAGCGGAAGCAGTCCACTGACCACTAAATCCCTTCCTCTTGTAACCAAGCTCCTGCAAACCACACCACCAACTCCCTCAGTGTCAATTTACTCCTTACCCAGGAAAGCCAATAGTCCTGCAAGCCATGTCACTGTCAAGTCTGATGAGTCCTTTGCCTGGGATTCCTCCGATGCATCCTTGAGTGTAACGCCTACTGCTGCTGGCGCTGCTGTTGTTGCTGCTGGGAGTCGATCGTCATCCCAGAGGGGAAGTCGGAAGACCACTTGTACTACTTCCAGTAAGCAATTGACTGTCCAACAGTCCTTTGCGAGGAAGATGAAATATCACAGCAGTCATCCTGCTGCAAAGCAGATAACTCAGGCCTTGGCAGCCTGGGCGGTGAGAAACGTGGTTCCGGTATCCATCGTTAATTCAGAGGCAACTATAGACTTGATTGAGGTACTGTGTCCCCGGTACCAAATACCATCTAGGTTCCATTTCTCTAGGCAGGCGATACCGAAAATGTACACAGACCTCAGAAAAAGACTCACCAGTGTCCTAAAAAATGCAGTTGTACCCAATGTCCACTTAACCACGGACATGTGGACAAGTGGAGCAGGGCAGACTCAGGACTATATGAATGTGACAGCCCACTGGGTAGATGTATTGCCTCCCGCAGCAAGAACAGCAGCAGCGGCACCAGTAGCAGCATCTCGCAAACGCCAACTCGTTCCTAGGCAGGCTACACTTTGTATCACCGCTTTACATAAGAGGCACACAGCTGACAACCTCTTACGGGAACTGAGGAAGATCATCGCAGAATGGCTTACCCCAATTGGACTCTCCTGGGGATTTGTGACATCGGACAACGCCAGCAATATTGTGCGTGCATTACATCTGGGCAAATTCCAGCACGTCCCATGTTTTGCACATACATTGAATTTGGTGGTGCAGAATTATTTAAAAAACAACAGGGGCGTGCAAGAGATGCTGTCGGTGGCCCGAAGAATTGCGGGCCACTTTCGGCATTCAGGCACCGCGTACAGAAGACTGGAGCACCACCAAACATTCCTGAACCTGCCCTGCCATCATCTGAAGCAAGAGGTGGTAACGAGGTGGAATTCAACCCTCTATATGCTTCAGAGGATGGAGGAGCAGCAAAAGGCCATTCAAGCCTATACATCTGCCCACGATATAGGCAAAAGAGAGGGAATGCACCTGACTCAAGCGCAGTGGAGAATGATTTCAACGTTGTGCAAGGTTCTGCAACCCTTTGAACTTGCCACACGTGAAGTCAGTTTAGACACTGCCAGCCTGAGTCAGGTCATTCCCCTCATCAGGCTTTTGCAGAAGAAGCTGGAGAAATTGAAGGAGGAGCTAAAACAGAGCGATTCGGCTAGGCATGTGGGACTTGTGGATGGAGCCCTTAATTCGCTTAACCAGGATTCACGGGTGGTCAATCTGTTGAAATCAGAGCACTACATTTTGGCCACCGTGCTCGATCCTAGATTTAAAACCTACGTTGTATCTCTCTTTCCGGCAGACACAAGTCTGCAGAGGTTCAAAGACCTGCTGGTGAGAAAATTGTCAAGTCAAGCGGAACGTGACCCGTCAACAGCTCCTCCTTCACATTCTCCCGCAACTGGGGGTGCGAGGAAAAGGCTAAGAATTCCGAGCCCACCCGCTGGCGGTGATGCAGGGCAGTCTGGAGCGAGTGCTGACATCTGGTCCGGACTGAAGGACCTGCCAACGATTACTGACATGTCGTCTACTGTCACTGCATATGATTCTCTCACCATTGAAAGAATGGTGGAGGATTATATGAGTGACCGCATCCAAGTAGGCACGTCAGACAGTCCATACGTATACTGGCAGGAAAAAGAGGCAATTTGGAGGCCCTTGCACAAACTGGCTTTATTCTACCTAAGTTGCCCTCCCTCCAGTGTGTACTCCGAAAGAGTGTTTAGTGCAGCCGCTCACCTTGTCAGCAATCGGCGTACGAGGTTACTTCCAGAAAATGTGGAGAAGATGATGTTCATCAAAATTAATTATAATCAATTCCTCCGTGGAGACATTCACCAGCAGCAATTGCCTACAGAAAGTACACGGGGACCTGAGATGGTGGATTCCAGTGGGGACGAATTAATAATCTGTGAGGAGGGGGATGTACACAGTGAAAGGGGTGAGAAATCGGAGGATGATGATGAGGTGGACATCTTGCCTCTGTAGAGCCAGTTTGTGCAAGGAGAGATTGATTGCTTCTTTTTTGGTGGGGGCCCAAACCAACCAGTCATTTCAGTCACAGTCGTGTGGCAGACCCTGTCGCTGAAATGATGGGTTCGTTAAAGTGTGCATGTCCTGTTTATACAACATAAGGGTGGGTGGGAGGGCCCAAGGACAATTCCATCTTGCACTTCTTTTTTCTTTCATTTTTCTTTGCATCATGTGCTGTTTGGGGACAATTTTTTTGAAGTGCCATCCTGCCTGACACTGCAGTGCCACTCCTAGATGGGCCAGGTGTTTGTGTCGGCCACTTGTGTCGCTTAGCTTAGTCACACAGCGACCTTGGTGCGCCTCTTTTTTTCTTTGCATCATGTGCTGTTTGGGGAGTATTTTTTTGAAGTGCCATCCTGCCTGACACTGTAGTGCCACTCCTAGATGGGCCAGGTGTTTGTGTCGGCCACTTGTGTCGCCTAGCTTAGTCACACAGCGACCTTGGTGCGCCTCTTTTTTTCTTTGCATCATGTGCTGTTTGGGGACAATTTTTTTGAAGTGCCATCCTGCCTGACACTGCAGTGCCACTCCTAGATGGGCCAGGTGTTTGTGTCGGCCACTTGTGTCGCTTAGCTTAGCCATCCAGCGACCTCGGTGCAAATTGTAGGACTAAAAATAATATTGTGAGGTGTGAGGTGTTCAGAATAGACTGGAAATGAGTGGAAATTATGGTAATTGAGGTTAATAATACTATGGGATCAAAATGACCCCCAAATCCTATGATTTAAGCTGTTTTTTAGGGGTTTTTTTAAAAAAAAACACCCGAATCCAAAACACACCCGAATCCGACAAAAAAATTTCGGTGAGGTTTTGCCAAAACGCGTCCGAATCCAAAACACGGCCGCGGAACCGAATCCAAAACCAAAACACAAAACCCGAAAAATGTCCGGTGCACATCACTACTGTGAACACGGGTGTAGTACAAATAATAATGAACAAATGATATGAGCAATGAACACTTTAATATGCCGACCCCATAAACCTTAATCTGCCCTTTTCATGTATCCTTCAGGGCGTATCTAGAGAGGAGGAGGCCCGTGTGCAGGCTTTATCAGGGCCCCCTCCTCTCTAGCCGGTGGCAGCACTGTGACTTTGGGCACTAGGGTCCTAGAGTCTAGAGCGCATGCGCAGTTCTCCAGGAAAATGGCACAGTGGCCATTTTCCCAGTGATTTTCCTACTGCGCATAACACCGAAAAAATGGTTCAGTGATTCCTGCAGCACTGCAGCTTTGGTGCGGGACTCTGGAGGGTAACTATTATAAATAATGGGTGCAGGATGTGCGTTGTGGGGGCCCCTGGACCCAGAGGGTCCGTGTGCACCGTGCACACTGCACCCATTATAAATACGCCAGTGCTTCATGATCAGATTTCTTTCCAACAGGTCTTGCCTGGGAATCCAGCAATTCTGGCATTTGCCAGAAGGGTCAGTAGACTTCATTGTCTTTTCGATCATCCTTCAACCTTCAATAACGTGTCAGTATTGGCGTTTTAGCCTGAATAACTGTCTCTGTCAGACTTGCTTTTATTAAAAGGAAATTCAAACGAAGTAATAGTGAAATCGTAATATGCACTTGGCCCCTATACAGCTGTTGAATTCGTAGTGAAAATAGATAGCAATGTGAGCTGATAGTACACCACGATTGTCATTTAGTCGATCCCAGGCTTGACTCTCAATATTGAAGGCTCATCAGCCAAAAGCAGTTTGAAACTAATTTTACAATCCTTTCCATGTAGCCCCTGTAATTGTGTGAACACAAAACCCTCAATACACCCAAGTAACCCCTATACAGACTATCATGCTGGCACAAGCAGTCTTATAGCTGCATTGTATACCTTTACTCTATGAGCATAATTCTGAGTTGATCGCAGCAGCACATTTGTGAGCAGTTGGGCAAAACCATGTGCACTGCAGGGGTGGGGGGGGGGGGAGATATAACATGTGCAGAGAGTTAGATATGGGTGGGGTGTGTTCAGACGGAAATCTAAATTGCAGTGTAAAAATAAAGCAGCCAGTATTTACCCTGCACAGAAACAAAATAACCCACCCAAATCTAACTATCTGTGCAAATGTTATATCTGCCCCCCTGCAGTGCACATGGTTTTGCCCAACTGCCAACACGTTTGCTGCTGCGATCAACTCTGAATAACCCTCCATGTTTCTATATAGTATTCATTTTCACCGAACTATGGGCCTAATTCAGAGATGGTCACAAATGCAGTCACAGCTGTGATCTTGTATGCAGCCATTGTGTGAGAATATGCAGCTGCCAGGATTTGCACTGAGATGCCCACCGACCGTTGAAAGTAAGACGCCCAAGCCATGTTAACTACTGTACATATGAGACCGCAATCGTAAATTGTGACACCACCCCACCAAAATGGTCTCAACACGCTTGTGGTTGAGTGGCCACTCCCGTTATCACCCAGGAACGCTCTCTGTCAATCTGAATCAGGTCCTGTGTTATAAATTGTCTTAGAAGTTGGCTTCCATTTTTTTCTTCTTGAATGCAATATAGATTTTTATTTTAATAAATGTATAATTTTGGGATGTAGTCACAATGTCGATACCATGAAATATGCCTTACCTCATAGTGAATTTTATAAATACTTGCAACTTAGACACTGGCTACAAAGCTCCTCCAGTCCTCCTTATCAAGTCCTCCCATTGCCCAAGTTAATCCAGAGCTTCTTTAGTACAGGGGAGGTTACAGGAGGCATATCTAAGTGGTACAATTTTATTATCAGCCCCCCCTCCCGACAGAAAGCCCCATTCCAAATTAAATGGGAGACTGACCTCAACTGCCCCATCTCCGCAGAAGAATGGGAGACGGTTTTTCGCACCTGCTTTAAAGTGTCTAAATGCGTTTCACATATTGAATTGTTTTATAAAATGCTGCATCGCTTATACTTCACACCCTCACGTTTACATATGATGCAACCCTCCACCTCTGACCTCTGCTGGCGCAACTGCGGTAAGGTGGGAACACTATTGCATGTTTTCTGGGAATGTCCGGTACTCGCTCCTCTCTGGAATTTCGTATTTCAATTGATTGCATCTGTCTTAGGCCATCGTATAACCCCACATCCAAGACTGGTTATCCTCCATCTCTATTGCGGCGGCTTGTCACCTAGTGATCAATATGTACTGGGTCATATACTCATCTCTACTAAATTACTGATAGCCCGTCACTGGCGCTCCACTGCGATTCCGACTATAGCTTCAATAGAAAAAGCCGTGCATTCTCACTACGAATTTGAAACAGCAGGGGTTGCATATTGTTCCTCCCCCTCGTGTCCACTTATTCGCTGGCTTCCATGGAGCGATTACTGGTTTAAACGATTTCCAGACTCTGTCGGCAATCTTGGATAATTTATTTAATTGAGATACATGACTCTCCTCTCACCGTTGGGTTGTTGTAACACGCCTTTTACTGCCCTCTCGATATACTTTGGAATGTTAGCTGTTTTGTACAGGTTCCTTTTTTCCCCATATCAAACAATGTGTGTACCCCCCCACTCCTTTTTCCCTCTCCGTCCCCTTTTTTTCTCTTCTGTACCCCCACCCCCTTACTTTATGTTTGAAAAAACCTTAATAACAATTAATATTGAAAAAAAAATGCCTAGTGCTATCATGGTAACTTTCAGTTGAGGCTAGTTGGTTGCAGCTCACAAACCTGCCCTGTATAGATGTTCCCCTATGTATCTAGGAGGTGAGTACACAGTTATATGCAATGTGTATGTACTAGTGAAGGCTTGCAGAGAACTGGGGTCCTTTGACGACAGGCTGCAAGCTTAAATGTTTGATCAAAATATGACAAAATCCCCTTTGTTTTATTTGCTACACACACACAGATTTGTGCCAATAGCAAGTTTTTCTATGATCTTGACATCTGCAGAATGTCAACACAGAACAATGTCAACATGGGACATCTACAGAATGCTGGGGTTAGGGTTAGGCTGTGGGGGCAGGATTAGGATTAGGCTGTGGGTTTAGGGTTTGGGATAGGAGTTAGGCTAAACAAGTCTACATGCTGCATGTCAATATTAGCACAATGATGCAATTCTCATGTTGACGTGATGAATGTCAACTAAACATATCGGATCCATAATTTGCCATATACTACACTCACATGCCTCCCAACATTTATTAATCTGTGATCGGGACAATTGTGCGTCAAAGCCACGCCCGCGCTTTGAAAAGGGACGTGGCCTATGTGAACTGGGGCATGGTTTCGGTGGGAGTGCCGCGCTCATGCGCCATGCCCCCCATTTTCATCACTGAGTGATCTGCTGGAATGCCCTCTCTCCCTCGGTCACCTGTGAATAGATGCTGTGCGCATGGTCTATTCACCACTGCTCTGAAAAGCATAGCAGTGAGTAACAGGAGCCTCCCAACTGCTCCCCCCTCCCCAACACGGGACACTGCAGCCCGTGGGTGGGACAGAGCCAAAAAAATGTGACTGTCCCGTGAAAATCAGGACAGTTGGGAGGTATGCACTCAGCACAAGTGGGATACGGTCAAAATACCATCGGTCGGGATCCCGACAGTCAGAAGACTGATAGCAAGATCCTGATGGTCAGAATCCCCACACATCCCGGAGGTAAGTACAATGGTTGGGGCAGTAAGGGGAGGATTAGGCTGTGAGGGTGGGGGAGGTTACGGTTAGGCTGCCGGGGGATGGTTAGGCTGCAGGAGTGGGCTATTAGGGTTAGGCTGCAGGAGGGGGAGGTTAGGGTTAGGTTGCAGGTTAGGGGTAGGATTAGGGGTAAGGGTAGGGTGAAAATTCTTATCAGGTTGTGTCAGGATTCTAGACATCAGGATCCCGCTGACTTCCCAACTGCCGGAGTTTCGTACCTAAGCCACAGGAATACCACTTTCATACCAAAAATGCAGGGACTTACCCAGGAATTTGGTCCTGGGATAATGCAGGGACATTCCCGGGTTGGGTCCCATTTACACCAGCATTTGGAGCCGGGACGTCCCAGGTCAGCACCTTTCATACCGAACTCGGGATGGCTCATGGTTCATGTGGTCATGGATGCGGTTAAACTGTTTTTTTAGCCCTTTCAGCTTATTCAAACTTGTTGTTGGCTACGGATGATGCCCCGCGAGGCCAGTATCTTTGCTATGTTGTGGAATATCTGGGCATCCTTTACAGTGCCTGTGATCTGGCGCCGGATCTCCTCTTCCCCTCTAATGCTTAAAAGCTCCCTCACCGCCTCATATGTCCAAGACATTGCAGGGCTGCAGGGGTTAAAAAGCACTGCGGGGGTCTGTTGTACCACAGAGATTACAAGTACCTGCCTCCACACTGTGTAATACCTCTACGTGGCTCTGAAAAATCACAACACCAGGAAGCTGCCCTGCATAGCAAATCAGCATCAGCAGAGGCAACCCGGGAAGGCGGGACATGTCCCTGCACCGTTCACACTGACCAGGATCCCGGGAACAGGGCTTTTTTTTTTGTATGGGCTCAATGGGCACTTGCCCAAGGGCCCCAGGAGTCTAAAGGCCCTAATCTGATAGCTGAGGGTTCCCTCTTTCCAGGGGTACCAGATTTTTGAAAATCGGCCCTGGGGAACCTGAGATATCTGACTTCAAAGCAGTGGTCCCCATCCGAGCCTGTTAATTGCTCTTCCCAGCCAGATATCTTGGGTTCTGTCTGATTTAGAGTTTTTCGGAGTATAATCCAAAAGATGTGACTCTCCCCTTTCGGTGGACACTGGCAGCTTGTCTCTACTATGCCCAGAACCAGAGATATCAGCCTTCCAGCAGCTGGTCCCTGCTCCAGCTCCACACACCTGGTATGCAGTTTTATATTTTTGTTGGTAGATTGCTCTGGCTCCTGAAATCTGATCCCCAAGTCCCCAGTACCGCCTGAAAGGTGTCCCCAGTACCTCCTGAAAGGTGTCCCCAGTACCTATTTCCGGGAATTGGAGATATCTGCAGTCTAGCAAGCTGCCCTCCCACCAGAAAATGATGAATATTAAGCCCACTCCGCTATCCACCCTCCCCTGTGTATTAAACCCTGCCCTACCACCCTGGAAGTCATGTACTGGGGCCCTTCATTCAGCCCAATGCCCCTTCTACAGTTTAGTGTTCTCCCTCCAGCCCCATCTCCCACCATCAGTAAGGAGTAATTAGCAGCAATTACTGCGCCAGGTCCTACATGCTGAGCAAAAGATAGAACACCCCCTACCGCCTGCGGGACATCAGAGATGCCACTGATAGCAACCCCCACCTCTACCACTGCAGGATGCGTAGGGGCCCCAGTGCATTGCTTTGCCCAGGGGCCTACACTGCTGTTAAGACGGCCCTGCCCGGGAAGATCCTCGGGAACAACCCTGGTACATAGCAGGGTTGAAATGCCGGTGCATGGTTCCCGGGATTTTGTCCCGGGACCCTTTCACACCAGCGCTACACCCGGGTTGTTGCTGGGGTCAACCCGGGAAAATAGGCTGGTGTGAAAGGGGTATAAATATGTCATAGCAATGCAGTGACACAGTCAAAGTGTTAGCACTGTGGACAAACAGCCACTATCATATCAATACACATGAAAGAAATCTTTATACATTAATTATACTGTTTCACTAACATTTTTGGCTTGTTTTCCATGGATTTGACATCGGGGTTGTGGCAGGAAGCAGCACCTGCATCCTCCTTCCAAATGAAAGTACTTCTTGTTTCCTGCTGCTTGTCTCCTGCATGAGTCCAATTTTTCCTCCCCACAGCACATTAACTACACATTTCACTATTAAAAATAAATCAATGACATTTTTATTTCAATGTGATATTTTTACATGTAAATAATTCCACACACTAAGATGAACATTATTATTACTCTGTCCTTCAGTAATGCCGGAGATTTGGAGCGCATTTAAACATTTCATTTGGTATTACTCAGTCACACACAAAAAAGACTTATGCTTGCATTTGTATGATAATTAGTGATGAGCGGGTTCGGTTTCCGAGAAACCGAACCCCCCCGAGCTTTACCTTTTTTACACGGGTCCGAGCCATACTCTGATTCTCCCGTATGGCTCGGTTAACCCGAGCGCGCCCGAACGTCATCATCCCGCTGTCGGATTCTCGCGAGATTCGGATTCTATAAGCAGCCGCGCGTCGCCGCCATTTTCACACGTGCATTGGAGATGATAGGGAGAGGACGTGGCTGGCGTCCTCTCCGTTTAGTAGAAGACAGTTGATTTGATTGCTTGTTTATTACTATAATTGTGGGGAGGATTGGGGAGCAGCTGTTAGGAGGAGTATAGTGCAGAGTTAAGTTTTTATCCATTCTATGCCTGAAAAAAACGCTCCATACCATATCTGTGCTCAGTGTGCTGCATGATATATCTGTGCTGAGTGCTCACACTGCTTAATTGTGGGGACTGGGGAGCAGCTATAGCAGGAGTACAGTGCAGAGTTTTGCTGACAGTGACCACCAGTATACGTTTGTCTGCCTGAAAAACACTCCATATCTGTGCTCACAGTGTGCTGCTTTATTGTGGGGACTGGGGACCACCAGTATAATTAATATTATATAGGAGGAGTACAGTGCAGAGTGCACTGCTGTACCTACCTCTGTGTCATCATCCATTAAGTATACTATCCATCTACATTCCTATACCTGTGGTGCAATTTAGTTTAGCAGTTTGCTGACAGTGTCCACCAGGTCCAGTATACTATATATAGCAGTACGGTAGGCCACTGCTGTACCTACCTCTGTGTCGTCACTCGTCATCCATTAAGTATACTATCCATCCATCTACATTGTATACCTGTGGTGCCTTTTTTTTAGACTAGTTTAGCAGTTTGCTGACAGTGTCCACCAGGTCCAGTATACTGTATATAGCAGACCGGTAGGCCACTGCTGTACCTACCTCTGTGTCGTCACTCGTCATCCATTAAGTATACTATCCATCCATCTACATTGTATACCTGTGGTGCCTTTTTTTTTAGACTAGTTTAGCAGTTTGCTGACAGTGTCCACCAGGTCCAGTATACTGTATATAGCAGTACGGTAGGCCACTGCTGTGTACCTACCTCTGTGTCATCACTCGTCATCCATTAAGTATACTATCCATCCATCTACATTGTATACCTGTGGTGCCTTTTTTTTAGACTAGTTTAGCAGTTTGCTGACAGTGTCCACCAGGTCCAGTATACTGTATATAGCAGTACGGTAGGCCACTGCTGTACCTACCTCCGTGTCGTCACTCGTCATCTATTAAGTATACTATCCATCCATCTACATTGTATACCTGTGGTGCCTTTTTTTTAGACTAGTTTAGCAGTTTGCTGACAGTGTCCACCAGGTCCAGTATACTGTATATAGCAGTACGGTAGGCCACTGCTGTGTACCTACCTCTGTGTCGTCACTCGTCATCCATTAAGTATACTATCCATCCATCTACATTGTATACCTGTGGTGCCTTTTTTTTAGACTAGTTTAGCAATTTGCTGACAGTGTCCACCAGGTCCAGTATACTGTATATAGCAGTACGGTAGGCCACTGCTGTGTACCTACCTCTGTGTCGTCACTCGTCATCCATTAAGTATACTATCCATCCATCTACATTGTATACCTGTGGTGCCTTTTTTTTAGACTAGTTTAGCAGTTTACTGACAGTGTCCACCAGGTCCAGTATACTGTATATAGCAGTACGGTAGGCCACTGCTGTACCTACCTCTGTGTCGTCACTCGTCATCCATTAAGTATACTATCCATCCATCTACATTGTATACCTGTGGTGCCTTTTTTTTAGACTAGTTTAGCAGTTTGCTGACAGTGTCCACCAGGTCCAGTATACTGTATATAGCAGTACGGTAGGCCACTGCTGTACCTACCTCTGTGTCGTCACTCGTCATCCATTAAGTATACTATCCATCTACATTCTATACCTGTGGTGCATTTTAGACTAGTTTAGCAGTTTGCTGACAGTGTCCACCAGTATACTATATATAGCAGTACGGTAGGCCACTGCTGTGTACCTACCTCTGTGTCGTCACTCATCATCCATTAAGTATACTATCCATCTACATTCTATACCTGTGGTGCATTTTAGTTGTGCGCAGTAAATATAGTAGTAGGCCATTGCTATTGATACTGGCATATAATTCCACACATTAAAAAATGGAGAACAAAAATGTGGAGGTTAAAGGGAAAGATCAAGATCCACTTCCACCTCGTGCTGAAGCTGCTGCCACTAGTCATGGCCGAGACGATGAAATGCCATCAACGTCGTCTGCCAAGGCCGATGCCCAATGTCATAGTAGAGAGCATGTATAATCCCAAACACAAAAGTTCAGTAAAATGACCCAAAAATCAAAATTAAAAGCGTCTGAGGAGAAGCGTAAACTTGTCAATATGCCATTTACGACACGGAGTGGCAAGGAACGGCTGAGGCCCTGGCCTATGTTCATGGCTAGTGGTTCAGCTTCAAATGAGGATGGAAGCACTCATCCTCTCGCTAGAAAAAAGAAAAAACTTAAGCTGGCAAAAGCACAGCAAAGAACTGTGCGTTCTTCAAAATCACAAATCCCCAAGGAGAGTCCAATTGTGTCGGTTGCGATGCCTGACCTTCCCAACACTGGACGGGAAGAGCTTGCGCCTTCCACCATTTGCACGCCCCCTGCAAGTGCTGGAAGGAGCACCCGCAGTCCAGTTCCTGATAGTCAAATTGAAGATGTCACTGTTGAAGTACACCAGGATGAGGATATGGGTGTTGCTGGCGCTGGGGAGGAAATTGACAAGGAGGATTCTGATGGTGAGGTGGTTTGTTTAAGTCAGGCACCCGGGGAGACACCTGTTGTCCGTGGGAGGAATATAGCCATTGACATGCCTGGTTAAAATACTAAAAAAATCAGCTCTTCGGTGTGGAATTATTTCAACACAAATGCGGACAACAGGTGTCAAGCCGTGTGTTGCCTTTGTCAAGCTGTAATAAGTAGGGGTAAGGACGTTAACCACCTCGGAACATCCTCCCTTATACGTCACCTGCAGCGCATTCATCATAAGTCAGTGACAAGTTCAAAAACTTTGGGTGACAGCGGAAGCAGTCCACTGACCACTAAATCCCTTCCTCTTGTAACCAAGCTCCTGCAAACCACACCACCAACTCCCTCAGTGTCAATTTCCTCCTTACCCAGGAAAGCCAATAGTCCTGCAGGCCATGTCACTGGCAAGTCTGACGAGTCCTCTCCTGCCTGGGATTCCTCCGATGCATCCTTGAGTGTAACGCCTACTGCTGCTGGCGCTGTTGTTGTTGCTGCTGGGAGTCGATCGTCATCCCAGAGGGGAAGTCGGAAGACCACTTGTACTACTTCCAGTAAGCAATTGACTGTCCAACAGTCCTTTGCGAGGAAGATGAAATATCACAGTAGTCATCCTGCTGCAAAGCGGATAACTGAGGCCTTGGCAGCCTGGGCGGTGAGAAACGTGGTTCCGGTATCCATCGTTAATTCAGAGCCAACTAGAGACTTGATTGAGGTACTGTGTCCCCGGTACCAAATACCATCTAGGTTCCATTTCTCTAGGCAGGCGATACCGAAAATGTACACAGACCTCAGAAAAAGACTCACCAGTGTCCTAAAAAATGCAGTTGTACCCAATGTCCACTTAACCACGGACATGTGGACAAGTGGAGCAGGGCAGACTCAGGACTATATGACTGTGACAGCCCACTGGGTAGATGTATTGCCTCCCGCAGCAAGAAAAGCAGCGGCGGCACCAGTAGCAGCATCTCGCAAACGCCAACTCGTTCCTAGGCAGGCTACGCTTTGTATCACCGCTTTCCAGAATAGCCACACAGCTGAAAACCTCTTACGGCAACTGAGGAAGATCATCGCAGAATGGCTTACCCCAATTGGACTCTCCTGGGGATTTGTGACATCGGAACACCAGCAATATTGTGCGTGCATTACATCTGGGCAAATTCCATCACGTCCCATGTTTTGCACATACCTTGAATTTGGTGGTGCAGAATTATTTAAAAAACGACAGGGGCGTGCAAGAGATGCTGTCGGTGGCCCGAAGAATTGCGGGCCACTTTCGGCATTCAGGCACCGCGTACAGAAGACTGGAGCACCACCAAACATTCCTGAACCTGCCCTGCCATCATCTGAGGTGGAATTCAACCCTCTATATGCTTCAGAGGATGGAGGAGCAGCAAAAGGCCATTCAAGCCTATACATCTGGCCACGAT
Source organism: Pseudophryne corroboree (assembly GCF_028390025.1). Lineage (NCBI taxonomy): Eukaryota > Metazoa > Chordata > Amphibia > Anura > Myobatrachidae > Pseudophryne > Pseudophryne corroboree. Next base: position 372,311,932 of record NC_086449.1, read on the forward strand.
ATAGGCAAAGGAGGTGGAATGCACCTGACTCAAGCGCAGTGGAGAATGATTTCAACGTTGTGCAAGGTTCTGCAACCCTTTGAACTTGCCACACGTGAAGTCAGTTCAGACACTGCCAGCCTGAGTCAGGTCATTCCCCTCATCAGGCTTTTGCAGAAGAAGCTGGAGACATTGAAGGAGGAGCTAAAACAGAGCGATTCCGCTAGGCATGTGGGACTTGTGGATGGAGCCCTTAATTCGCTTAACCAGGATTCACGGGTGGTCAATCTGTTGAAATCAGAGCACTACATTTTGGCCACCGTGCTCGATCTTAGATTTAAAACCTACTTTGTATCTCTCTTTCCGGCAGACACAAGTCTGCAGAGGTTCAAAGACCTGCTGGTGAGAAAATTGTCAAGTCAAGCGGAACGTGACCCGTCACCATCTCCTCCTTCACATTCTCCTGCAACTGGGGGTGCGAGGAAAAGGCTAAGAATTCCGAGCCCACCTGCTGGCGGTGATGCAGGGCAGTCTGGAGCGAGTGCTGACATCTGGTCCGGACTGAAGGACCTGCCAACGATTACTGACATGTCGTCTACTGTCACTGCATATGATTCTCTCACCATTGAAAGAATGGTGGAGGATTATATGAGTGACCGCATCCAAGTAGGCACGCCAGACAGTCCGTACGTATACTGGCAGGAAAAAGAGGCAATTTGGAGGCCCTTGCAGAAACAGGCTTTATTCTACCTAAGTTGCCCTCCCTCCAGTGTGTACTCCGAAAGAGTGTTTAGTGCAGCCGCTCACCTTGTCAGCAATCGGCGTACGAGGTTACTTCCAGAAAATGTGGAGAAGATGATGTCCATTAAAATGAATTATAAGCAATTCCTCCGTGGAGACATTCACCAGCAGCAATTGCCTCCAGAAAGTACACGGGGACCTGAGATGGTGGATTCCAGTGGGGACGAATTAATAATCTGTGAGGAGGGGGATGTACACAGTGAAAGGGGTGAGGAATCGGAGGATGATGATGAGGTGGACATCTTGCCTCTGTAGAGCCAGTTTGTGCAAGGAGAGATTGATTGCTTCTTTTTTGGTGGGGGCACAAACCAACCAGTCATTTCAGTCACAGTCGTGTGGCAGACCCTGTCGCTGAAATGATGGGTTCGTTAAAGTGTGCATGTCCTGTTTATACAACATAAGGGTGGGTGGGGGGGCCCAAGGACAATTCCATCTTGCACCTCTTTTTTCTTTCATTTTTCTTTGCATCATGTGCTGTTTGGGGACAATTTTTTGGAAGTGCCATCCTGTCTTAATTGACACTGCAGTGCCACTCCTAGATGGGCCAGGTGTTTGTGTCGGCCACTTGTGTCGCTTAGCTTAGTCACACAGCCACCTTGGTGCGTCTCTTTTTTTCTTTGCATCATGTGCTGTTTGGGGACTATTTTTTTGAAGGGCCATCCTGCCTGACACTGCAGTGCCACTCCTAGATGGGCCAGGTGTTTGTGTCGGCCACTTGTGTCGCTTAGCTTAGTCACACAGCCACCTTGGTGCGCCTCTTTTTTTCTTTGCATCATGTGCTGTTTGGGGAGTATTTTTTTGAAGGGCCATCCTGTCTTGATTGACACTGCAGTGCCACTCCTAGATGGGCCAGGTGTTTGTGTCGGCCACTTTTGTCGCTTAGCTTAGTCACACAGTGACCTTGGTGCGCCTCTTTTTTTCTTTGCATCATGTGCTGTTTGGGGAGTATTTTTTGGAGGGCCATCCTGTCTTGATTGACACTGCAGTGTCACTCCTAGATGGGCCAGGTGTTTGTGTCGGCCACTTGTGTCGCTTAGCTTAGTCACACAGCGACCTTGGTGCGCCTCTTTTTTCTTTGCATCATGTGCTGTTTGGGGACAATTTTTGGAAGGGCCATCCTGTCTTGATTGACACTGCAGTGCCACTCCTAGATGGGCCAGGTGTTTGTGTCGGCCACTTGTGTCGCTTAGCTTAGTCACACAGCCACCTTGGTGCGCCTCTTTTTTTCTTTGCATCATGTGCTGTTTGGGGAGTATTTTTTTGAAGGGCCATCCTGTCTTGATTGACACTGCAGTGCCACTCCTAGATGAGCCAGGTGTTTGTGTCGGCCACTTGGGTCGCTTAGCTTAGTCACACAGCGACCTTGGTACGCCTCTTTTTTTTCTTTGCATCATGTGCTGTTTGGGGACAATTTTTTGGAAGTGCCATCCTGCCTGTCACTGCAGTGCCACTCCTAGATGGGCCAGGTGTTTGTGTCGGCCACTTGGGTCGCTTAGCTTAGCCATCCAGCGACCTCGGTGCAAATTTTAGGACTAAAAATAATATTGTGAGGTGTGAGGTGTTCAGAATAGACTGGAAATGAGTGGAAATTATGGTTATTGAGGTTAATAATACTATGGGATCAAAATGACCCCCAAATTCTATGATTTAAGCTGTTTTTGAGGGTTTTTTGAAAAAAACACCCGAATCCAAAACACACCCGAATCTGACAAAAAAATTTCGGTAAGGTTTTGCCAAAACGCGTCCGAATCCAAAACACGGCCGCGGAACCGAACCCAAAACCAAAACACAAAACCCGAAAAATTTCCGGTGCACGTCGCATCTTATGCATACAGATGGAGCCTTGCTCATCTAGCCTTCTCTGCTGCGCCTAGGTGCACCAAGGCTTATAAGCATACGCCTTTCATCTTTTGTTCTCAGCTGCAATACAGTACAGAGAGAACAATACAGCAGGGGATTCAGGGGGTCATTCTGACCTGATCGTAGCACTAACATGCGGGGGGTCGCCCAGCACAGGGCTAGTCCGCCCTGCATGTCAGATCGCCCCCCCCCCCCCCCCCCCCGCACAAGTCCAAAAGCATTGCACAGCGGCGATGCTTATGTACTTGAAGTGTAACTCCCAGCGCAGTTCCTGCGGCTGGCCGGAAGTTACTCGTCGCTGCCCGGGTTGCAGCAGCTGCGTGTGACATCACGCAGCCACTGCGGCCCGCCCCCCGCACGGTCCAGCCATGCCTGTGTTGGCCGGACCGCGCCCACAGAACGGCGGACAAATGCAGCCGTGCCGCCCCCTCCAGCCCAGTGACCGCCTCTGCCTATAAATCAGGCAGAGGCGATTGCTAGGCAATGACAGCCGTCGGCTGTCTCGCATGCGCCGCCGCACTTCTGACCTGCGATGAACGACAACGAGCGATCAGGTCAGAATGACCACCTAAGTCATTACACAAGGGCACTAAGTCCGACTGCACTGGCTCAATTAATCCCATTAAAGGGATAGATGAGCAGGGCTCCATCTGTACATTCTCTGTGCTTGTGGTGGGAAGAAACAGGCAAGCTTGGGCCAAGTATACTAAGGTTGTGTTCACATAATAGACCTGGACAAAGACACATATGCGTTATCAGGAGGAGTATATCTTGTAGATGCTCCATCCAATGGGGGTTATTCGGAGATCACAGCAGATCACTGCATATGCAGCCAGATCTGCATTCATCTCCTCACATGCTGGGGGCTGCCCAGCACAGGGCAAGGCAGCCCAGCATGTGTGAGGCCGCCTCTCCAATTAGATTGCGGATGCACTGGAACTAAGGTAAACCTCTGGCAGCGCTGTCAGGCGGTCAGCCACCATTTTTTTTACTCGGAGCGTCTGCGTGTGATGTCACACAGCCGCCTGAAAAAACGGTCCCGGCCTTCCCCCCCAATGGAGCGATGACGCCCCCGGATAGCCGCTGCTGTCAATCACACTGTGGCCACATCCTTCCTGGATGCGGCCGCAATGTGTAAGGTCATGCACGTGCACTGTGGCCAGTGCATATACGCAGACCACCCGAATGCAGCTGCTGCGTACAGACGCGCAGCTGTGTTCTGGTTTGAATTAAGCCCAATGTGTATAATATGCTTTGATGATGATTGGCAGCTTTATCTGATTGGCTGATTGCATCTGGACCCTTCCCACTGTAAATAAATTATTAATGTGACTGCTATATGATATGAAGTTGTGGCCATCTATTCACGTTGGTGGTCATTCCGAGTTGATCGCTCGCTAGCAGTTTTTAGCAGCTGTGCAAACGCTATGCCGCCTCCCACTGGGAGTGTATTTTAGCTTAGCAGAAGTGCGAACGAAAGGATCGCAGAGCGGCTACAAAGTAATTTTGTGCAGTTTCCGAGTAGCTTCAGACCTACTCAGCACTTGCGATCACTTCAGACTGTTCAGTTCCTGTTTTGACGTCACAAACACGCACTGCCACACCTACGTTTTTCTTGGCACGCCTGTGTTTTTCCGAACACTCCTTGAAAACGGTCACTTGACACCCAGAAACGACCACTTCATGTCAATCACCCTGCGGCCAGCAGTGCGACTGAAAAGCTTTGCTAGACCCTGTGTGAAACTACATCGTTCGTTGTAATAGTACGTTGCGCATGCACATTGCGCCGCATACGCAGAAGTGCTGTTTTTTTTGCCTCATCGCTGCATAGCGAACGAATGCAGCTAGCGATCAACTCAGAATGACCCCCATTACTTAAAAGCATTAAGACAGTTGCTGGTAAAAACATTCACATTTGATTTCTAAAGGTGAAGACAACAGGTGTTTCTATTTACCTAGAATTTGTACTTGTTGCTGTATTGTATCTTGCATGATAAATGCGACTTAAGCATTAATTTATGATGCTGTCCAGACAATATTTTATATTATGTAAATTACACTTCATTGGTTTCATCTTATTAAGGTGAAGTAGGAAGAATGCTTGTGCTTATTGGTTTTTAGTAATAGCTGCCTGACTTCTGTTGCCATACAGTATAACAGTATGGCAATGGCTATATTGTAACAAGTTTGCATATATCTTAGAGAAAGGTGATTTTATCAAAGCTAGATCCTAGTGCATTTGACACTTACCACAATGGGGGTAATTCCAAGTTGATCGCAGCAGAAATTTTGTTAGCAGTTGGGCAAAACCATGGGGGTAATTCCAAGTTGATCGCAGCAGGAATTTTTTTAGCAGTTGGGCAAAACCATGGCCCTCATTCCGAGTTGTTCGCTCGTTCTTTTTCATCGCATCGCAGTGAAAATCCGCTTAGTACGCATGCGCAAAGTTCGCACTGCGACTGCGCCAAGTAACTTTACTATGAAGAAAGTATTTTTACTCACGGCTTTTTCTTCGCTCCGGCGATCGTAATGTGATTGACAGGAAATGGGTGTTACTGGGCGGAAACACGGCGTTTCAGGGGCGTGTGGCTGAAAACGCTACCGTTTCCGGAAAAAACGCAGGAGTGGCCGGAGAAACGGTGGGAGTGCCTGGGCGAACGCTGGGTGTGTTTGTGACGTCAACCAGGAACGACAAGCACTGAACTGATCGCACAGGCAGAGTAAGTCTGGAGCTACTCTGAAACTGCTAAGTAGTTAGTAATCGCAATATTGCGAATACATCGGTCGCAATTTTAAGAAGCTAAGATTCACTCCCAGTAGGCGGCGGCTTAGCGTGTGTAACTCTGCTAAATTCGCCTTGCGACCGATCAACTCGGAATGAGGGCCCATGTGCACTGCAGGGGAGGCAGATATAACATTTGCAGAGAGAGATAGATTTGGGTGGGTTATTTTGTTTCTGTGCAGGGTAAATACTGGCTGCTTTATTTTTATACTGCAATATAGATTGCAGATTTAACTCACCACACCCAAATCTAACTCTCTCTGCACATGTTACATCTGCCCCCCCCCCCTTCCCCAGCAGTGCACATTGGCCCTCATTCCGAGTTGTTCGCTCGCTAGCTGCTTTTAGCAGCATTGCACACGCTAGGCCGCCGCCCTCTGGGAGTGTATCTTAGCATAGCAGAATTGCGAACGAAAGATTAGCAGATTTGCAAATAGAAAATTCTTAGCAGTTTCTGAGTAGCTCCAGACTTACTCAGCCATTGCGATCAGCTCAGTCAGTTTCGTTCCTGGTTTGACGTCACAAACACACCCAGCGTTCACTCAGACACTCCCCCGTTTCTTTAGACACTCCCGCGTTTTTCCCAGAAACGCCAGCGTTTTTTCGCACACTCCCATAAAACGGCCAGTTTCCGCCCAGAAACACCCACTTCCTGTCAATCACACTCCGATCACCAGAACGATTAAAAATCCTCGTTATGCCGTGAGTAAAATACCTAACTTTTGAGTAAAATAACTAAGCGCATGCGCTCTGCGAACCTTGCGCATGCGCAGTAAGCGACTAATCGCAATACAGCGAAACTCGGCAACGAGCGAGCAACTCGGAATGGGGGCCCTGGTTTTGCCCAACTGCTAACAAAGTTCCTGCTGCGATCAACTCAGAATTACCCCCCATGTGCACTGTAGGGGAGGCAGATATAACATGTGCAGAGAGAGTTAGATTTGGGTGTGGTGTGTTCAATCTGCAATCTAATTTGCAGTGTAAAAATAAAGCAGCCAGTATTTACCCTGCACAGAAACAAAATAACCCACCCAAATCTAACTCTCTCTGCACATGTTATATCTGACTCCCCTGCAGTGCACATGGTTTTGCCCAACTGCTAACAAAATTCCTGCTGCGATCAACTTGGAATTACCCCCAATATCACACCCAAGTACTTATGAGACTGTTCTTATCTGCTACAGTTCTCTCCTGCTACTGTTTTCTTTTGCCACAGAAGCAAAACAAACAACAAGACAAAACTGTAGCAGGAGAGAACAGTAACAGGAGAGCACTATAGCAAGAGAGTAGCAACAGTATAGCAACATAGCAACAGTAGCAGCAGAACACAAGCAAACGAAAACAGTAGCAGGAGAGTATGCTGCTACTCTTCTCTCCTGCTACTGTTCCCTCCTGCTACAGTTATCTCTATAGCAGGAGAGAACAGTATTGCTACAGTGCTCTCCTGCTACTGTTTTGTTTTTCTTTTGCTACACTGCACTCCAGAGGCATAACTAGGGTAGGGCGAGTGGGGCACGTGCCCTGGGCGCCTTGGCAGGCCCAGCAGAGGGGGCACCGCCGGCGGCCAGGGCATTATGCCCCACTCACCCCCGTCACGCCGCAATGTGAGGGGAAGAGAGCGCAGCGTCTCTCCCTCCCCTCACCACCGATGCCAGCACCAGCAGCGCTGCGTGTGTCTGGTCTCCGGCGGCGTTAGCCAATCAGAGCTTGTGGACCGGCTCCTGATTGGCTGCCGGTCCGCAAGCTCTGATTGGCTAGCGAACCGGCACCACATAGCCGCCGCCGGAGACCTGGAGCGGTGAGGTGCAGGAGAGGCGCTGCGCTCTCCTCCCCTCACATGGGCCCTCATTCCGAGTTGTTCGCTCGTTATTTTCCTTCGCATCGGTGCAATTTTCCGCTAACTGCGCATGCGCAATGTTCGCATTGCGGCTGCGCCAAGTAAATTTGCTAAGAAGTTTGGTATTTTACTCACGGCATTACGAGCTTTTTTCTTCGTTCTGGTGATCGTAATGTGATTGACAGGAAGTGGGTGTTTCTGGGCGGAAACTTGCCGTTTTATGGGAGTGTGTGAAAAAACGCTGCTGTTTCTGGAAAAACGCGGGAGTGGCTGGAGAAACGGGGGAGTGGCTGGGCGAACGCTGGATGTGTTTGTGACGTCAAACCAGGAACGACAAGCACTGAACTGCTCGCACTGGAAGAGTAAGTCTCGAGCTACTCAGAAACTGCAAAGAAAAATCTTTTCGCTATATTGCGAATACTTCGTTCGCAATTCTGCTAAGCTAAGATTCACTCCCAGAGGTCGGCGGCTTAGCGTGTGCACTGCTGCGAAAAGCGGCTAGCGAGCGAACAACTCGGAATGAGGGCCATAGCACAGCCACGGGAACGGGAAGAAGCGGTGAGTGAGCGCGGGTGGGGGGGGGGGGCATTGTGGGGCATGTATCTGGCACAGTGGGGCATGTAACTGGCACTGTAGGGCAATGTAACTGGCACAGTGGGGCATGTAACTGGCACTGTGGGGGCAATGTATCTGGCACTGTGGGGCATTGTACCTGGCACTGTGGGGCAATGTAACTGGCACTGTGGGGCATGTATCTGGCACTGTGGGGCAATGTAACTGGCACTGTAGGGCAATGTATCTGGCACTGTGGGGCATGTATCTGGCACTGTGGGGCATTGTAACTGGCACTGTGGGGCATGTAACTGGCACTGTGGGGCATTTTCAGTGGTCACACCCCTTCTGGTGCGTGGCCACACCCCTTCTGGAGTGTGGCCACGTCCATTTTTTCGCCGCGCGCACATACTTCTTTTGGTGTTTGTTTTTTGGGGGGTTTTGGGGTTTGTTTGGTTGTTTGTTTGTTTTGTTTTTTTTTTTGGGGGGGGGGGGCGGGGCGCCACTCTACATCTTGCCCTGGGCTCAGAAAACCCTAGTTACACCTCTGCTGCACTCGTTACTGTTTTCTTTTGCTACACTGCTCTCGTTACTATTCTCTCCTGCTATAGTGCTCTCCTGTTACTGTTCTCTCCTGTTACTATTGTCTTTTGCTATAGTGCTCTCCTGTTACTATTCTCTCCTGCTACTGTTGCAAATCTTAACATATTTTAAGATATATCTTGACATTTTTTTCAGTTGTGTTTTACACTGTATTTGGTTTATAGGTCGACAGTAAAAAGGTTGACAGTTAATAGGTTGACCATTAATGATCAACATGCATTAGGTCAACATGATCATTAGGTCGACATGTAAAGGGTCAGCAGTGCTTATGGTTGACAGGTACAAATGGATGACATGACAATGGTCAACACACATATGGATGAAACAACTTTTTCAAGAAATTCCTTTATTCAAGAAATATTGTCTCCCATTCTACAGCTCCTTGCCATCTGCTGGTCTAATGGGCAGGAACATTTATAGTAAACCTGACAAGACCAGTTCGATAAAGAAACTGCCAAGATTCTTTCTCCAGCTCTGCTTCAAGTTGTTCCATTTATTCAAACCAACATCTGATCAAGAATTTGACGGCAGATAATAACCACTTGGCTCATCTTGTCAGCCTTCTTTAACCTTATGGTAACCTCAAACCCTCTTTGATCCTTTGTAAGGATATCTTTATGTCAATTCCAACCTTTTTTAAATTGTTCTACTGTAGTGGTTCTCAAACTCGATCCTCAGGACCCCACACAGTTCACGTTTCCAGGGCACCCAGCAGGTGCACTGTGTTTCACCAACTGTCACGTTTTAAAAGTCCATAGATGACCTGGAAAACATGAACTGTGTGGGGTCCTGAGGACTGATATGAGAACCTGTGTAACTGCATTAGCCTCTACCACCTCTGATGCTATTTCACATATCCACTACCCTTTCTGTGAAGTAATATTTTACTCAATCTTCCCCTGAACCTCCCTCCCTCCCTCCAGTTTCAGTGCATGTCCTCATACTCTAATACTTCTCTTCCTTTGAAGAATATTTCCCTCCTGGACTTTGTTAAAACTCTTGATATATTTGAAAGTTTCTATAATGTCCCCCATTTCCCTTCTATGTTCTAAACTATACATATTAAGATCTTTTAGTCTTTCCTGGTAAGTTTTGTGATGTAGGCCATGCACAATTTTAGTTGCCCTTCATTATAGTCTTTTATGTATTTATATACTTCTGGCGATATGGTCTCCAGTACTGAAGACAGTATTCTAGATGAGGCCATACCAATGATCCATACAGTAGCATTATTACATATTTCTTTTAGCCTTTGGGTTTTGAGATCCAAGTGCACATTTTTGCATTTTTTGGGAATTAAACTGTAGTTGCCATTTTCTTGATGATTTATCTAGTCTACCTAGATCACAGGTTCTCAAACTCGGTCCTCAGGACCCCACACAGTGCATGTTTTGCAGGTAACCCAGCAGGTGCACAGGTGAATTAATTACTAACTGACACATTTTAAAAGGTCCACAGGTGGAACTAATTATTTCACTTGTGATTCTGTGAGGAGACCTGCAAAACATGCACCGTGTGGGGTCCTGAGGACCGAGTTTGAGGACCTGTGACCTAAATAATCAATTTTCCTCACTTAATTCTGTCCTGTACAGGAGTATACATAAATCTGTTAGACCAGGTTTTATGTTATATCTCTATGCAGGCCAGGGAGTTTCTGATCCAAGGTGGGACCCTTAGGCTGGACTGATGAGGATATCAGGAACTTTGGAGGTTGTATGCAACTTCTGCACATTAACCAGTGTGGCAAGAAGGAACGGGGCTGTAACCCAACAGGCAAGAAGGAACGGGGCTGTAACCAGGAGTGTGCCAAGTGAGCGTGGCACACAGCACCTATGCAGTGCAAAGCCACTGTGAGTGGAGAACTTGCACCTCTGCATCCTCTGTGACCCCGCATCCTCTGTTGCCACCCACCACAGCGCTGCATGCTGTAATGTATGTAGCCACTACATACATTAGACAGTAGCACTACAGCTGGATTCCTTCTGTGAGTCTCATCACTACACGTCCAGGGCACTGATGTCTCTCCCACAGTTTGAGGAGTGGTGGGGGAGCCCTAAGCAATGGCAGTGAGAGTGAGTTTGAGGTTTGGTGAGTCACCCGTGTGTTTGGGGGGGAACAGAGGGAGGCAGTGGAAGTGACACATGCTGCAATCATCATCACACAATGGGCTCAGCTGTTGACTGCATACATCCTCTGTGCTTCCCACCCATCCTCCCTTACTATGCTGTACATTAATCATCCCTCACTGTCCCCTCATTCTTTCCTACTCCCTCCCTACCTTACTACTCTCTACAATGACCCTCACTTACTGCTCCCTACACTCACCCTCACTGCTCCCTACACTCACCATCACTCACTTCTCCCTACAGATTCCCTCAGTGTACCCTACACTCATCCTCATCACTGCTTCCTACCTGCATACTCACTCACTGCTCCCTACACCATTCCTCACTGTTCCCTACACTCATCCTCATCACTGATCCCTACACCCACCCTTACTGTTTCCTACACTTACCCTCATCACTGCTTCCTACCTGCATACTCACTCACTGCTCCCTACACTCACCTTCACTCACTGCTCCATACACCATTCCTCACTGTTTCCTACACTCACCTTCACTCACTGCTCCCTACACCATTCCTCACTGTTCCATACACTCACCCTCATCACTGCTTCTTACCTGCATACTCACTCACTGCTCCCTACACCATTCCTCACTGTTCCCTACACTCATCCTCATCACTGCTCCCTGCACCCACTCTTACTATTTCCTACACTTACCCTCATCACTGTTTCCTACACTCACCTTCACTCACTGCTCCCTACACCATTCCTCACTGTTTCCCACAATCACTTTCACTCACTGCTCCCTACACCATTCCTCACTGTTCCCTACACTCACCCTCATCACTGCTCCCTACACCATTCCTCACTGTTCCCTACACTTACCCTCATCTCTGCTCGCTACACCTACCCTTACTGTTTCCTACACTCACCTTCACTTACTGCTCCTTACACCTATTCACTGCCCCCTACACTCACCCTTACTCACTGCTCTCTAAAACGACCCTCACTCACACCCATCCTCCCTACACCCATCCTCTATGCTCCCCACTCACCCTCGGTGCTTTCTATTACTACCCTCCCTTACTGTACTCTTCATCATCTCTCACTGTTCCCTACACTCACCCTCACTCACTGTTCACTACACCTACCCTCACTGCTACCTCATGAATTACACACTACACACAAATAAAATCACTACAGTGCTGCTAGATCAGACTGAGCAGGTAGGGGTGGGGGGGGGGGGGGTATTAAAATAAAAAATGATTTTAGAATAAACAATAATTTATTGTTCTTCAATGTACTAGTTGAATTCTGATGTCTCCCTTCCCTCCTCTGCCTAAGTCTGATCTAGCAGCAGACTAATGTTTTTTTCATTGTCAGTAATGCTATATGGCATACTCTAAGGAGTACTGCTGTGTGGCATGTTGTGTATAAGGGGAACTACTTTGGCATACTGTGTATAAGGGTACTATTGTGGCATAAAGTAAGGGGCGCACTACTGTGGCATAATGTGTATAAGGTGTACAACTGTGTAGCATACTGTGTATAAGGGTAACCACTGTGGTGTTATGTAAATAATACCACTTTTACAACAAAATCCCAGGTCTGACCCAGGATTTCGAACATGGTTCCAAGCCGAGTCAGACCCGGGACTCCCCCCATTTATACTGCAGTGCCGATCCAGGATATTCCCGGATCGGCACTATTTACACTTCAACCGGGTGCAGTGTCTTGTTGGCTGTGCTTAGAGATGATGTCATCTCCAAGTGTCAGGAAATCCTGCAGACCGGTGCCGCGGCATGGCAACTAGCACAGCGCCGCTGTCTGCATAGACAGCGTGCGCCGTGACCCCCAGCCTCCCGACCGCCCGCCAGATACTGCGGTATGGGAGGTTTGCCATGCTGTAAATGGCTGCTGGGTCGGCTGTATGAAAGCGGCACTTTAGTAGGTGCCACTTTCCATTATATTTTCAATGGGCTTTTACAGCCCAAGGCTTGGCCCGCCCTTGCCCCTGCCCACCCCCCGTTCCCATTAACAACGGGAGGCACCACTGTCGGTGCCTCCCAAACCCATTCTAGGAGTGAAAATGATTAGGATAATATAAAGGAGATGTGTCATAAGTATCTTCTTTGTATTATCTTAATCATTAATGACAGGGGAGGCACTGCCTCCTCTGCCTTCCCTGACTGCACGCCCCTGGATAAAACATAACCTTTATTATATTGTTATATAGGATAAAAACTAGTGAACTATAGGATAAAATCTGAAGGTGAAGAAAACAAAAGAAGTGTGTTTAAAATACAATTCTGCACACTGGATGCATCTTTAATATACAATAGTTAAATGTATTTATACAGGAATGTTTCCATGTCTGTTTATTTCATGCCCATCTGAAACTATATTATTTTAGTTTTAATAGCTGCTGTACTGGGGATGTTTCCCTTTTATTGTTCTTTACAGGCGGCCTACAGGTCCCAGCAAGCCCGCCCAAGCAAGTCGGCATTTGGAGAACCACAAGTGCCAGCATGCCCGGACATTAAGGGGCCCGCTGGCACCTGTAGTCCACCTGTAAAGAATAGTAATATTGTTCTTTACAGGTGGCCTACAGGTCCCAGTGAGCCTGCTCCAGCATGCTGGCACTTGGAGAACCACAAGTGCCAGCATGCCCAGACATTAAGGAGCCCGCTGGCACCTGCAGTCCACCTATAAAGAAAATATTAAAATAAATACAAGACACAGTTTTAAAATAAAATTAATTATTCAGGGTCTTCACCTGGGAGGTGGCGGCCTTTAAGCTCTTTTGCATAGCCGCCGCCTGCCCAGGGCTTCCGATGTCTTCCTCTGGCGTCTTCGCCTGGTGGGCAGTGGCCTTTAAGCTCTTTTGCATGGCTGCCCATCCAGGACTTCCACGGCGTCTTCTATCTTCAGGAGCTCTTCACTGCTCCTCCTCCGCCGTCGGGCTGACAGCCGCTGCCTCGCGCTGACTTATATAAGTCAGCCTGAGGAGGAGGGGCGATGATGCGGCAAGCCGTGATTGGCTCATGGCGGCCATCTTTAATTAAAAAAATTACGCTGTGGCGCAATTTTAGAAATGGATACCGCTCCACTGCCAATCTCTGCAGAATGGCAAGCAGGGATCTCGGATCCATGCTTGCCGTCCGCACCGCCACCGCATCACACCGAGTCCCTCCGCCCGCATCTCCGCCGCATTCGATCGCACCCAGTGAGTGATGGCAGCGGATCCAGTGACGGATATATATATATATATATATATATATATATTTCTCTTTGTTTAGGTACGGAGGTCATTGGAAAATTCATAATCTATTATCATAAATAGATATTGATGGCATATGGATGAAAATAAATGAATACTTGTTCATTTTCATGATACCTGCACTATTTATATCGTTTACCAGATAGTGTTTAAAATTATAGGAATTGTGATGATATTGTGTTGGTCCATTCTTTTAAAGAGATAGCATCCTATGATCTTGGCTCCTAAAATAAGAAACCATTTATAACTTGTATAATGGCCCTCATTCCGAGTTGTTCGCTCGCTAGCTACTTTTAGCAGAAATGCAAACACAAAGCCGCCGCCCTCTGGCAGTGTATCTTAGCATAGTAGAATTGCTAACAAAGGCCCTCATTCCGAGTTGATCGCAGCAGTTCATCGCATCGCAAAACGGCGAAAATCCACCAACTGCGCATGCGCAACAGCTATACTGCGCGTGCGCAAAGGGAGCGATACGACGCTTGAGCAAAATTACTAACTGAAAACCTGGCCGTACTACACCACCAAAAACTGGGAGTGACGGAGGCGTGACAGAGGCACGGCTTCGCTATCTAACGAAATGGGCGTGAAAGTGGGCAGCTAGTGTGGGAGTATGCAACCAGCAGTAGGCGTGTTTTGAGCAGAAATGCGTATACGATGGTAAATGTACACAACAAATGTTCGCTATCCTGTCGCAGCCGAGGAGTAAGTCTGCAGTTACTCTGCACTTGCGAAGGGGTGTGGTTCATCAAATCGACAGTGTCTAGGTCGACAATGTTTAGGTCGACCACTATAGGTCGACAGTCACTAGGTCGACTTGGATGGAAGGTCGACAGGGTTCTATGTCGACATGTGCTAGGTCAACAGGTCTAAAGGTCGACATGAGGAGTTGTTTTTTTTGTCGTTTTCTTCGTAGAGTGACCGGGATCCCAAATTAGTGCACCGCGTCCCCTCGCATGGCTCGCTTCGCTCGCCATGCTTCGGGCATGGTGCCTTCGCTCCGCTACCGCTTCGCTCGGCACACTTTACCGTTCCAATCGTAGTCCACGTGGATCGTTAAGTATGAAAAAATTCAAAAAAAGAAAAAAAATGTGAAAAACTCATGTCGACCTTTAGACCTGTCGACCTAGCACATGTCGACCTAGAAACCCTGTCGACCTTCCATCCATGTCGACCTAGTGACTGTCGACCTATAGTGGTCGACCTAAACATTGTCGACCTAGACACTGTCGATCTTCAGACCGGATCCCCTTGCGAAGTACTGTGACTAATGTGTCTGCCCTAATTAGCAATTGTTATGCCAATGAATTCACCTGTTGTCCAATTACTGAGCAAACACTGCTCAGCCAAAATACTACAAACAGCAATTGTCTGGACACATAACATTTTTATTGTTAGCACCTACACATCTGACATGCTCCCAAATAATTTTTTTTTTACCCAAAATAAACATTGATGTTAAATGCATGTTGAAATTATTTAATAGTAGCAAATGCAATCACGTGTGAATAAACCAACTTATAAACTACATCAGCTAAATCTTATTGACATAGACATATTCCTTTGTACATACCAAATAACATGAACCACATAATGCAGGCTACACTTAATGTTACTTAATAAAAATATTTTTTTTTGTTTTGGGAATATGTGTCCATATCTAATATTAGGTAATGTTGACCCTAGTAACCCCAGGTTAACTGGGCATAATTATATGCCCAGTTAAGTGTTGTGCAAGGCATACCTGTTTAATTTTTTAATATGCAATGTTTGTCTAAATAATCTGATTGTAACCCTTGTTCCACAAATGTCTATATGCCATGCATCTGTTTACATTACAAATGACACAACATATGATCCTAAATGTCGAAAACTTTGTGACTTTGTGCAGCTGATTGTTATTGACAAATGTGGTGAGTACACAGATTGTAACAATTACTTTACTATAAGTGTGTGTGTATGTGAGTGTGTGTGTGAGTGTGATTGTGAGTGTGTGATTTTGAGTGTGTTTGTGAGTGTGTGATTTTGAGTGTGTTTGTGTGTGTGTATGTGAGTGTGTGTGAGTGTAATTGTGAGTGTATGTATTGTGTTTCTTGTTCTTCCGCGGCTGCGAATTTCCGCTATTGCGAACTGTACCCACTGTTCTTCACGGCAATGCACACATCAATAAAGTTTATTAGATGACACCATAAATTTTCAACCAATCACATGCCACCACACACTATAAATATAAGCCCATATATGGAAAACGCCATTGGCACCATGCGTGCAGCAGCGTTTAGCCACCGTGAGCTGCGCGTGTTGGACGCGGTGATGGACCGCCGCATACTCCGCAGCCGCACTCGGACCACACGCTCCATTATCCAGCTGGAAAGGCGCTGGAGCGACCTCCGCCGTCGCACACCGGACCTGTTGGCGGAGCTCCGCCAACAAATCCGCACTAGACGTAGGCGCAGTAAGTTTCATATTACATTAAATAACACAGAGATTATTAGCAGAGACTTGTAAAGCAAAACTTGCATATTTTCACTAAACTATATAGTGTGAAAATTAGCACACTGACAATTAACTATTGTAGAACAAACATGACACAGTGTGTGTGGTTAGGGCAAGCAGTACTGACTGTGTAGCAAAGTGCTTCTGAAAAAGTGAATGTTGTTGTACTGAGTTGCTTGCTACACAGGCTGTCAACTGAACCCAATAACTTGCTCTGTGGGGTAAATTTACTAAGGTGGGAGCTTTTTAGAACTGGTGATGTTGCCTATAGCAACCAATCAGATTAAATCTATTATCTTCTAGAAGCAGCCTAATAAATGTTACGTAGAATCTGATTGATTGCTATGGGCAACATCACCAGTTTAAAAAAAAATAATAGCAATTTTACCCCTGTGTCTTTAACATGGGACAGAACAGTGTAATAGATAAATACTGTTGTTATAATTTTTACACCAACAACCTAAATATTACCTATGTCATTCTAGGGCGAGCACAACGGCAAGCTGCTGCAGGAAGACCAGACCAATCCCCTTCTCAGCCCCCCTCCCCTTCTGTCGCCCAACCCCCCTCTCCTTCCCAATCCCCTTCTCAGCCCCCCTCCCCTTCTGTCGCCCAATCCCCCTCTCCTTCCCAATCCCATTCTCAGCCCCCCTCCCCTTCTGTCACCCAATCCCCCTCTCCTTCCCAATCCCCTTCTCAGCCCCCCTCCCCTCTCTTTACCAATACCCCTCTCTGTCCCCCTCCCCTTACCAATACCCCTCTCTGTCCCCCTCCCCCTCTGTAAGCCAAACCACCACTCCGCCCACCTCCCCCACTCTTTCCCATTCCCCCTCTCTGGCCCCCTCCCACTCTGTGGCCCAAACACCCTCTCCGCCCCCCTCCCGTCTCAATCAGACCCACCCTCTGTAAACAGCTCCCTATTCCATCGTCCTTCCCCAATCCCTCCTCCTTCCCCAATCCCTCCTCCTTCCCCCATCCAGCCTCCTTCCCCACCCAGTGAATGGGCAGCAGAAGCTCCTGAGGCTGTTGAGGGTGCTGCGCATGTGGCTGATGAGAGTAAGTTTTAACACATTTAAAATGTATTTGTTACCTACTTTAACTTCAAAATCCAATACATGCAGTGTTGTACTGTGGGCAATCTTGGCCCAAGGAAAAATGTTTGTGTTCTTCTTCATGGTCTAGATGTTGCGTTTACATTTATGTGAGTATCATTAGATGTACAGTGTCTAGGTGTGCAATGTTTTGTCTGTCCACCCTAGGTCGACACTCATTAGGTCGACAAGGTTGCCAGGACAACAGGGTTTATATGTGCTAGGTTGTCAGTGAAACAGTTAGACCTGAGTGGGGTTTAGTATGTTGTTGTTCTTTTACACTTGTGCCTGGGTATTCCTAATATTTGCACATTCAACTTGCATGCTTCACTTTGTTAGGCAGGCTAAGGACACAATGATTTGTGTTGTGAAAGTTACACTCAAAAAATGTTTTTTAAACTTAAAAAAAACATGTTTCACCTTATGTAGTAAGGCAGGCTTTCAGGGAGTGTGGGCATGCTAGGATATGTTGTCCTTCTGAAGATGTTGATATGCAGTGTGATGATGCAGGGCAAACACCAAAAAAGACAAGTCTGCTTCACTCCAGATGTGAATGAATCCCAGCATGGGGTTACATTTACTAAGATGGGAGTTTTATTCAAGATGGGATGTTGCCCATAGCAACCAATCAGATTCAACTTCTCAATTATTTAGCACCTTCTAGAAGATATGTGGAATCTGATTGGTTGCTATGGGCAACGTCCCATCTTAAATAGAACTCCCATCTTAGTAAATGTACATCATGGTGTGGTACACTTTTTAAAAATGAAAGTTAACAATAACAAACATTGCTGAGCATGCTTGTGTGTTGCTATGCTACTGTTTTAACATTCAAACATCCATGATGTAGTCCCTTTGCCATTAAAGTGTGCTTTGTGGCTTGCTTGTGTAATAGGTAATGTGAGTAAGTTTTTTATTTTTTATTTTTGCTCTTCTTTTCAGATGGTGCAGTTGGAGATCCCACAAGCCTGCCTGGCATCATTGCAAGCCTAAAGGCGAATTTGCAGGCCATGCTTGCAGATGTTGAGAGGCTGGAAAAATATTTCTAATTTGTTAATTTTAAACTTTTAAAATATTTGTTCTTTGTTATAAAAAAAACACACAAAAAAATATGTTCAAAAATAAAAAATTGTTTATTACAGTTAAGCAGTTGTTGTGTTTTTTAATGCAATAAAGGAACAGCATATTGCCTATCAGAAATTGGTTACCTTACAAAAAACACACATCAAACTTACGAATATTAATCTTATTACAGGTTGAGTATCCCATATCCAAATATTCCGAAATATGGAATATTCCGAAATACGGAATTTTTTGAGTGAGAATGAGATAGTGAAACCTTTGTTTTCGGATGGCTCAATGTACACAAACTTTATTTAATACACAAAGTTATTAAAATATTGTATTAAATGACCTTCTGGCTGTGTGTATAAGGTGTATATGAAACATAAATGAATTGTGTGAATGTACACACACTTTGTTTAATGCACAAAGTTATTAAAAATATTGGATAAAATGACCTTCCTGCTGTGTGTATAAGGTGTATATGTAACATAAATGCATTCTGTGCTTAGACTTGGGTCCCATTGCCATGATATCTCATTATGGTATCTAATTATTCCAAAATACGGAAAAATCCGATATCCAAAATACTTCTGGTCCCAAGCATTTTGGATAAGGGATACTCAACCTGTATTTACAAACAAACAAACAAACAAACAAATTATGTCAGTTAGTAGCTTATTGTTTTGAAAAACATGTAAACACATATATTCACACACTACACCTCCACACACAAAAAAATGCTATTTCACATTAGGGCAGGCACAGTTTACACATCTATTTCACTTATTTATAAACAAACATGGTAATGGCCAATTAAGTGTTCCGTAGGTATTATTTGAAGACTTAATTGGTCATGACCACAATCATTCATTACACTAATTAGATTCGTAATTGAGGAAGGCTTGTTGAGTTTGAATTGAAAGGTGTAATATAACTTGGAAAAAAAAACCCATTGCTGTGCGTTTTTCCGCAAAAGCATGAGCATTTTTAAGAGGAATATGTAAATCTACGAGGAGTTAGGATTTTTACGATGAGGTTTGTGAAATTGCGATGGGTTCGCATTAGTGCGATGTCATTTGGCATACGCCTACTCTGTGTAATACTGCATACGAAATAGCAAAAATACGTTGGGGGTGGTTATTCGCTATTGTGCAACGTGTTCGCAAAATTGCGAATATGTTGTGCGAACGAAAAAAATACCGAACAACTCGGAATCACCCCCAAAAGATTAGCAATTGCTAACGAAAGATTAGCAATTCTGCTAATATTAGCAGAATTGCTAACGAAAGCAATTTCCTTGCAGTTTCTGAGTAGCTCCAGACCTACTCCTAGATTGCGATCACCTCAGTCCGTTTAGTTCCTGGTTTGATGTCACAAACACGCCCTGCGTCCGGCCAGCCACTCCTCCGTTTCTCCAGCCACTCCTGCGTTTTTACCTGGCACGCCTGCGTTTTTTAGCACAATCCCTGAAAATGGCCAGTTTTCGCCCAGAAACACCCACTTCCTGTCAATCAGTAGAGCGATTGAAAAGCTTCGTTCGCCTGTGAGTAAAATAGCATAGTTTTGTGTGAATTTGCTTAGCACGTGCGCTCTGCTGTGCATATGCATGCGCAGAATTGCCGGATTTTAGCCTATTCGCAATTCTGCTAAAATAAGTAGCGAGCAAACAACTCGAAATGAGGGCCAATATGTGTAATGTATAGTGATACTAGCATTTGTGATATATGAAAAGAAATAAATATAAACAGAAATATTTACTGTGTAACACTTATGTCTGTAAAACAATGTTCTACTTTTGGGTGAGTTGATTAAAAGGGTGAATAGAAAGATAAAGAAGAGTACTTTTATTGAATAAGACTGTGCTATTGTGTGGTGTAATTTGAATTGAGAGTACTGTTATGTGCCATAATACTTCTTTGTGAGATCAATGTCCCTTTATAAAGTATGAGAAGTAGGGCACTAATTTATAGTTTGCAGTGGGGTGCCAAAAACACTAACGCTGGCCTTGGTTCCAATTATGATGAGGAAAGGGGGCTGGGAGTGGGGGGTAGGTGGTGGGGTAAATGAGTTTCACCACCTCTCCAGGACCACTTTAAGCCCTGCCGGAGGGGACTTATAATACGTTGAGAAAGTGAAACACTATGCATATTAAAAGAGTCTCATAGAGAACGCTGTGCTCTGATTCCCGGAAGGGAACCACCCTATGCTGAGAAAGTGGAGTATACTATATATTAACATCAACATAGGAAATCCTCAGCACTGATAATAGCTGTGTTCAGAAAACCTGTAAAGAGAATATTAATTCAATGAGTCCCATAAAAACAGTGACCACTACTTATATTGTTATGGAATATATACACCCATTTTGACATTATTGTGTGTCTATAATCCTAGATAGGGCACATATTAATTATATATCCAGGAAACTGTGTTACGTTCCTGATGCTCAGAACTAGAGAGATGTTGCGTAGTGAGTCCAGAGCACCAGGACGTGACGCTGAAATAAGGGGTGGTACGGGAATAGCCCCTAGCACCCTACCTCCATTGTTTTACCCATGTGGTCAGTTCACGCCTGAGTGACTATGGTTTCTTGGGCCCACGGCAGCCGTGTTTGAAGGGCGGATTAGGTCTGCCCAACTCCGATGCCCCCAGGTCTTAGAGTGAGACAAGGCGTGAACCGAGACAGGATAATAACATGGGGACCTCTAACTAAAGCAAACAGAAAGCTAGGGGCTACTAACTACCCTAAAACTAAATATATGTGCGGCACGCCGCCAAAGGAAAAGAACAACAAAAGATACCACTGTCCACTCCCCCAAACGGCACCGCCGAGTTCCGGGGAGGACAGTGAAAAGCGGAAACCTCCGCAAAAACCACCAATACAAAATTAACACAAGGACTAAGCGGCCTAGGCCGCAACACGCGGCAGAAGCCGCTACTCACGAAACCGGGAGAGAACCCCAACAAGAGAGAACCCCCAGATGACTGCAACAAGTTCACTTGGACAGGAAGGATTCCCAGGACCGGCTTCAGAACTCCAGAACTCAGGAGCACAGGGAGCAGGATCGACCAGATACAGCTGACCAGGAACAGACGTTGCAAGGCAGGAACAGCATACAGGAAGCTATCACCGGCGAGGCTGCAGTGTGCTGGCTCCCATAAAAAGACCCTGCTGGCCAATGACAGGAGGGCCAGCAAGACCAGCCCCCAGACCCTAATTACTAGTTGCCGTGCAGCTGCCCTGCTGCACGAGCAACTAATCAATCCTATCTGGCAACGGGGAACGCGGTCCGCCAATGGCGTCCCCGTTGCTATGGACCCAGCGGCTGAGGACGCCCGGCGTCCTAGCGTTACCAGGGACCCGGCGGCTACAGTACGCACGGCATCCTGGCGTTGCTAGGCGCCGGGCGGGCAGGGAGGGAGGTGCGGCGGCCGTGAGCATCGCTCGGAATCAGACCGAGCGGCGCCACGGACCGCGGCACCTAACAAACTGTGGCATAATAGGTCACTATTAACTCCAACTGTGATCATGAACTGTGACTATATAAAGGGCACTTGAGAAACACTATTAAATATTATTATTATTATTATTATTATTATTATGTTCTTCGAATCCCGGAGGGGTTCTATTATATGAATATTTACAAAAATAAAGGAATAGCACATTAACATAAGCAGAATAGAACTACAGTGATATTATTAAAAGCACTACCGATCCAATACCAGATATATTTACAATTTTTCTCCCAGTAAACACTGTTGATATTAACAACAGTGGTGACCCTACTAACGGTGATCACTGTCCACACACTTAAGAAATGTGGAAATGCATGGCAAAGACACATATAGTAATACTACACTAACGCTGAAGTAAGTGCTATTGAGCAGAACATTATCCCCATGCAGTGGATTGATATATATAATCTTAATAGATACAAACGCTGCTTTTTCAAGCTACAGTTATATTTATATTGTTTCTGGGGGGACAGTGAATTGAGAGATTAAGAACGGTATCAATATTGGTCACTAGAGTATGATGATACATAGTCACTGTAATTTAAGGATACCACACTATTGGTGAGTAGCAGGATTGGATACAATAATATTAATCTTCAGGGACCATATTATCTCTACCCATAATGAAACCATTGGATCAACTTCTAGAACTCTAATAAGGGTGATACTTACTGCACTTCGGACGCTCTATGGAACCGATATATAATAGATAGTGATAGTGCTAGCATAAATAAGAATGTAAATGTCTATGAATAAACAGACCTTTAATGCAGTTCTGCCACAAAGGAGAAACAATTCTATTTGGATAGACACCATAGATACAAGTTGAAGCATAGAGACATTTGGATTCACATGTAACAGTTTTGTTACTACATTGTATCATTCTTTCTCTTGGCAGAATAAGGGAAACATCCCCAGTACAGCAGCTATTAAAACTAAAATAATATAGTTTCAGATGGGCATGAAAAAATCAGACATGGACACATTCCTGTATAAATTAATGTAATTATTATATATTACAGAGGCAACCAGTGCTCAGAATTGTATTTTCAACACACTTCTTTTGTTTCCTTCACATTCTGATTTTATTCTATATTTCGCTAGTTTTTATCCTATATAACAATATAATTAAGGGTATGTTTTATTAGTATCTATTATTGTGCACCACCATAGGGCAATTAACCCTTTCTTCTCCTCCTTTGCTTCAAATTGTTATATATTTGCCTGTGGTAGCACCCCCCTAATCCGCTTAAAAGAAGAACTCTTTAATTAATAAATTATAATGGGGATCCTGTTGGAAATATGAATGAAACCTGTGCAGCTAACATCTAACATACTGGGCCAAATGTGATAGAGTGAGAGTTTCAAAAAGTGGCATTCATTTACACAGCAAGGTCAACCTGGTTTTGCAGTGTAAATGATTGGCACTTAAAAAAAAACCCTGAAAAACCTTACCAAATATCTCACTTTCTGAAACTCTCACTCTATTACATTTGGTCCACTGTATCCATGGTTCTGAATTCTCCTAATATTTTTGTCTCCCCAAATATGTGTAATTTATTCACCTTTTGAGAGGATTCAATAACAAAATTAAAGACAACCTCAATCAAAATATATGTAGAAAAAAAATCTTCTTCTCCTTCTCCTTCCTCCAAGACTGGTCCAGAAATCTTACTAACTTCTCCTATAAAATTAACAAGATGGCAGAAGTCATCCTTCAGCACTCAGGAGAGTAAAATCCCCCTTGTGGCTTAAACCTCTGGGGACCCATGGCTTAAGGACTGCCTTTCCCTATAGTCATTGAGAGACTATGCAGAGTTTGCCCAGATACTAACCCTGCATAAACCAGTCATCCCTTCTGTGGCCTCAAATCTACTATTTTGACCTTCTACCCAGCCGGTGAAGAACGCACCTACACGTCGATGGTGAGAGAGAGAAAAAAAGAGACGGACGGATATTCGAGGTTGTCGGGAGGGAACAGTCATAATAATTTTTATCTAATACTATGCTATCCCTATACTATGCTGAGAAAGCCACTTAAAGCAGCCTATGGGTGCAGCAGCTGGTCTTAACATCTACGTCTGCAGGGCCGTCTTTTCGTATGGGCTCAATGGGCTCTTGCCCAAGGGCCCCAAGAGTATAAGGGCCCTAGACTGATAGCTGAGGGTCCCCTCTTTACAGGGGTACCAGATTTTTGAAAATCGGCCTTGGGGAACCGGAGATATCCGACTTGAAAGCAGTGGTCCCCATCCAAGCCTGTTAATTGCTCTTCCCAGCCAGATATCTCAGGTTCTGTCTGACTTAGAGTTTTTAAGAGGGAATACTCCAAAAGCTGTGACTCTCCACTTCTGGTGGATACTGGTAGCTTGTCTCTACTATGCCCAGTACCAGAGATATCAGCCTTCAAGCAGCTGGTCCCTGCACCAGCTCCACACGCCTAATATGCAGTTTTATATTTTCATTGGTGAATTGCTCTGGCTCCTGAGGTCTGATCCCTAAGTCAACTGAACCTCCTGAAAGGTGGGACTCTCCAGTTCCTTATACCATTGAAAGCTAAGATATCTATTTTCAGGAACTTGAGATATCTGCAGTCAAGCAAGCTGCACTCCCACCAGAAAATGATGAATATTAAGCCCACTCCACTATACACCCCTCCCCTGCATATTAAACCCTGCCCTACCACCCTGGAAGTCATGTACCAGGGCTTCTTCATTCAGCCCAATGCCCCCTTCTACAGTTTAGCCCCATCTGTGCAGTAAAGGAGTAATTAGCAGAAATTACTGCTCTGGGTCCTACATGCTGAGTAGAAGATAGAACACCCCCTACCGCCCGCGGGACATCAAAGCTGCCGCTGATTGCACCCCCCACCCCTAACACTGGAGGATGGGTAGGGTCGGGGCCCCAGTGCACTGCTGTGCCCAGGGGCCTACACTGCTGTTAAGACGGCCCTGTACGTCTGCAGTCCTGAGTGTTTTCCCCTGTAACGTATTGATCGTCATAGTGAAGCAGATGCTTACAAGAACTGCAGGTTGTGCAACCGATGCCGCCTCCAAGGGTGCAAGGCCATGGGTGGGGAAGGCACTCCTGCTACCTCGATGGTACCCTGAAGAGGCAACCTTCCACCCTGCGCAATACCAGAAGTGTAAGAAGTTATCCTTCCTTACTTCTTCTCCAACTATGGGGGTCATTCCGAGTTGATCGCTCGCTAGCTAGTTTTAGTAGCCATGCAAACGCTATGCCGCCGCCCACTGGGGAGTGTATTTTAGCTTAGCAGAAGTGCGAACGCATGTGCAGCTGAGCTCTGCAAAAACAGTTTGTGCAGTTTCTGAGTAGCTCTGAACCTACTCAGCGCTTGCGATCACTTCAGCCTATTCGTGTCTGGATTTGACGTCATACACCCGCCCAGTGAACGCCCAGCCACGCCTGCATTTTTTCAGGCACGCCTGCGTTTTTGCAAACACTCCCTGAAAATGGTCAGTTGACAACCAGAAATGCCCCCTTCCTGTCAATCTTCTTGCGCCCGTCTGTGCGACTGAAAACTTCGCTAGAACTTGTGCACAACCACAACGGGCTTTGTACCCATACGTTGCACGTGCACATTGCGGGCCATACGCATGCGCAGAAATGTAAATTTTTAGCCTGATCATTGCACTGCGAACAACGGCAGGTAGCAATCAACTCATAATGACCCCCTATATTCTTACACTCACATCACCTGAATTGTGAGATCCATAGAAAATGATCATTCTCCTTCAGAGCATTTGCAATAGCTAACCTTAAAAATACCCTCAGGTTAACACATTATTCAGATTAACACTGAAATAAGAGATAATAGAGCTAGCACTTGTAAACTAGGGGTACTGTGTGGCATAACTTTTTTTAGGTATATAAGCGAAAAGAGAAAAACAAAAGGCGGAATAATAAAACTAAAGACAGAGACTGGGAGTCTTTTTAAAAGGAGACTGTCACGCTCAGCTGGAAATGAGGATCCGGCGACTGAGATTTGCCTGAGGAAACGGACACTTGCGAGGGAAGGAGATGAGGCGGCTGGATGTAATTCCTACTCATGGGTCAGGAGCAATGGAAGTGGAGACAACCGACATGGGATAATCACTGGAAATAATGAAGTGCGGGTGGTAATCTGTGACTTGGAAAACTGAAGACTGTGAGTTGTGGCTTGAATAACGAGGCTGAGGAGCACTGAAGATGAAGGACTGTGAACGGTGAGCTGTGGCTTCGAAAACGAGGCTGAAGAACACTTGAAGATAATGAACTGTGGTTTGAAATACGAGGTTGAAGAACACTGAAGATGAAGGACTGTGAACGGTGAGCTGTGGCTTGGATAACGAGGCTGAAGAACACTTGAAAATAATGAACTGTGGTTTGAAAGACGAGGTTGAAGAACACTGAAGATGAAGGACTGTGAATGGTGAGCTGTGGCTTGGATAACTAGGCTGAAGAACACGGTAACTGTCGACGACCAAGATCCTTGAAGAATCAAGATTACCGAGTACGCCCCTCTCACATGGTATCAGGTTAGGGATGGCGGGACTGCTGCAATCAGAAAGACAGAGGCAGAGCGAAGCTGGAGAGTAACCAAGGTACCGAAGTAACCTGGGAGCACAGGGCTGGAGATCCTACACCTAAGTAGTAACTTGAAGCACTGGCACTCATAACCTGAACCAGCTCCCTTTTAAGAGGAGAGATCTCCCTGGATTGACTGGACAGAATGAGCCTGTGCAATAGGTTCAAAGCTTTGGTCTCCAACATGGCAGCCCCTGTGCAGCAGACACATTTTAGTGTTTACTACCAGAACTCCCCCTGGCGCTGCTCCCTAGTGCCAGCAAGCCTGCTGCAGCAGCCTCCGGCTACTACGAGTGGACCAGCCACAGCATCCTCTTACCGCTGCACACAGACCCGCACAGCAGCCCAGCACTGCTGCTGCCCGTCAGACACCTGAGCAGTAACCGCCGCAGCTCCGATTGAACGGTAAGGCTCCGGGACATGACAGTACCCCCCCTTTGAGGGTGGACTCCTGACACCTTCGTGGTTTGGTTTGGTTTGGTACCTGGCATGAAAGGCTTGAATTAGTCTTGGAGCATGGACATCCTCTGCAGATACCCAAGACCTTTCCTCGGGTCCATATCCTTTCAAGTCAATAATATATTGGAGACGACCATACCTCTTCCGAGAGTCAATGATCTGGTGAATTTCAAATTCTTCTTGAGCAGACTGGATTTTAGGAGTCTTAGGCAAAGCAGCCCGAAATCGGTTGAGAACTAGAGGTTTCAAGAGAGAAATATGGAAGGCATTTGGAATTTTCAAATGGGGAGGTAGTTTTACCTTGTAAGCTACTGGGTTTAAGACCCTTTCGATTGGGTATGGTCCAATAAACCTGGGTGCGAATTTCTTAGTAGGCACTCTCAATCTTAAGTTACGGGTAGAGACCCAAACACGATCTTCCGGTTTGAGATCCAGAACAGACCTCCGTCTTTGATCAGCAAAAGTCTTGTATCTCTTAGATGTCTTAAGCAAAGCCTGGTGTACTTGTTTCCAAGTCTTGGTGAACTGTCGTAATGCCAGCTCTGCTGCAGGAACCTCAAGTGTTGGAAGATGTTGAAAATCAGGAATCCTCGGGTGATACCCATAATTTATGTAGAATGGAGTAGATTTGATAGCGGAATGGAAAAGGTTATTATGGGCAAACTCAGCAAAGGGAAGATAATCCAACCAGTCTTCTTGTGAAGAGGACATAAACAGACGGAAGGTTTCTAGATCCTGATTCACTTTTTCAGTCTGGCCAATTGTCTGAGGATGATATGCAGAGGAAAAAATTAGTTTATCTCCAAGGGCTGAACAGAGTGATTTCCAGAACCTGGCTATGAACTGTGGGCCTCGATCTGATATGATCTCCTGTGGTAATCCATGTAGTCGAAAGATCTCTGTTATAAATAATTTTGCCAGACGAGATGCTGTTGGAAGGCCAGGGAGAGGAACAAAGTGTGCCATTGTAGAGAAGCGGTCCACAATGACCCAAATAGTGTTTAGTCCTCCAGAAGTGGGTAAATCAGTTATAAAGTCCATAGAGATGTGTGTCCATGGTTTTTGTGGTTTCGGCAATGGGTGAAGTAAACCAGGAACAGAACCCTTAGGACTTTTATGCCGTGCGCATTTTGGACAAGTGGCTATAAATTCTTGCACGTCAGTCTTGAGGTGAGGCCACCAGTAAGAACGCTATAAGAATTTAAGAGTTTTGAGACCCCCTGCATGGCCCATAAAAGGTGATGTATGAGCCCAAGGCAATAACTTCTTACGAAGATTCGGAGCAACGAAAGTTCTTCCTGGTGGGGGAATTTGGGTTGTATGAGTGGTGGAGAAAGAAATGGGATCCAAAATGAATTGTTCTCCTGTGCAATCGGCAGAGGCATCGGAACTTAGGGAGCGTGAAAGGGCATCCACTTTTCTGTTAAGCAAACCTTGACGGTAGCTGAGTGTAAAGTTGAAACGGGAGAAGAATAAGGCCCATCTTGCTTGACGTGGCTTTAGACATCGAGCTGTTTGCAAGTATAGGAGGTTCTTATGATCGGTGGTTACTGAGATTGGATGTTGTGCTCCTTCCAACAGAAATCTCCACTCCTCAAAAGCCAACTTAATGGCCAGTAGTTCTTGTTCCACAATGGCGTAATTCTGTTCAGCAGGAGAAAATCTTCGTGAGAAATATGTGCATGGATGGACTTTTTTTTATCTTTGAAGAGCTGAGATAAAACTGCTCCCACACCCACAGTGGAGGCATCTACCTCCACAAGGAAAGGACGACTGAGATCAGGCTGACGAAGAACTGGGGCAGTTATAAAAGCTCTTTTTAAAGAAGAAAAGGCCTCCAAGGCCCCTAAGGACCACTTGGCTGGATCTGCTTCCTTTCTAGTAAAAGCTGCAATGGGAGCAATGATGGAAGAGTAATTCTTGATAAATTTTCTGTAGAAGTTGGCAAAACCAAGAAAATGTTGAACCCCTTTAGAGTGGTTGGTAAGGACTTGTGATGAGCGGGTTCGGTTTCCGAGAAACCGAACCCCCCCGAACTTCACCCTTTTTACACGGGTCCGAGGCAGGTTCGAACCTTCCCGCCTTGCTCGGCTAACCCGAGCGCGCCCGAACGTCATCATCCCGCTGTCGGATTCTCGCGAGATTCGGATTCTATATAAGCAGCCGCGCGTCGCCGCCATTTTCACACGTGCATTGAGATTGATAGGGAGAGGACGTGGCTGGCGTCCTCTCCGTTTATATAGTTACACAGTTGATCTGATTGCTTAGCTTATTGTGGGGAGGATTGGGGAGCAGCTGTTAGGAGTAGTACAGTGCAGAGTTTTGCTAATAGTGACCACCAGTTTTTTATCCGTTCTCTGCCTGAAAAAACGCTCCATACCATATCTGTGCTCAGTGTGCTGCATGATATATCTGTGTTGAGTGCTCACACTGCTTAATTGTGGGGACTGGGGAGCAGCTATAGCAGGAGTACAGTGCACAGTTTTGCTGACAGTGACCACCAGTATACGTTTGTCTGCCTGAAAAACACTCCTGTGGTGTCTTTTTTTTATACTATAAACGCAGTCTGCTGACAGTGTCCACCAGGTCCATTACACTGTATATAGCAGTACGGTAGGCCACTGCTCTACCTACCTCTGTGTCGTCACTCGTCGGCCATAAGTATACTATCCATCCATTTACATTGTATACCTGTGGTGTCTTTTTTTTTATACTATAAACGCAGTCTGCTGACAGTGTCCACCAGGTCCATTATACTGTATATAGCAGTACAGTAGGCCACTGCTGTACCTACCTCTGTGTCGTCACTCATCGTCCATAAGTATACTAAGTATCCATCCATCTACATTGTATACCTGTGGTGTCTTTTTTTCTTTATACTATAAACGCAGTCTGCTGACAGTGTCCACCAGGTCCATTATACTGTATATAGCAGTACGGTAGGCCACTGCTGTACCTACCTCTGTGTCGTCACTCGTCGTCCATAAGTATACTAAGTATCCATCCATCTACATTGTATACCTGTGCAGTGGCGTAACTAGCCAAAAAATTCTTCGGCGCCCCCTCCCCCCTCATGCTCCATAATTGGGAGCAAGAAAGGGATAAATAGGCAAAAGGGGTGTGGTTTCGTTTGAATCGGCGTGGTTTCGTATAAAGGGGCGTGGCATTGCAGGAAAAGACTACCTTATACCCCAGTTTTGCAACCTGCACGCCCAGACGTTGGCCACCACAGGAAAGAAAAATAATCCTGATTCATGCCCCTTACATTATTTGTCATTTTTCCTCCTTATAGTGATGCCCAGTATACATTATGCCACATACTGCAATGGCCCTTAGACATTATGCCGCACACAATAATGCACATGACACAATATGCACACACTGTAATGCCCCCGACACATTATGCCACACACCATAATGCCTGTGACACATTATGCCACACACCGTAATGCCTGTGACACATTATGACAGGAATCGCAATGCCCGTTATACATTATGCTACACACTGCAATGCCCCTGATACATTGTAGCACATACAATGTCTGTGACACATTATGACACACACCGCAATGTCCGTGATACATTATGCCACACACTGCAATGCCCGATACATTATAGCACATACAATGCCTGTGACACATTATGCCACACACTGCAATGACCTTGAGACATTATACCACAATGCCCGTGATATAGTATACCATACACCGTAATGCCTGTGACACATACCGCAATGCCCTGCCCGTTATACCCTATGCCACACACCGCAATGCCAGTTATGTATTATGCCACACTGCAATGACCCTGAGACATTATACCACATACCACAATGCCCGTGATATAGTATACCACACACCGTAATGCCTGACACATTATGACACACGCCGCAATGTCCGTGATACATTATGCCACACATTGCAATGACCCTGGGACATTATACCACATATCACAATGCCCGCGATATAGTATACCATACACCGTAATGCCTGTGACACATTATGACACACACCGCAATGTCCGTGATACATTATGCCACACACCGTAATGCCCATTACACATTAAGTCCTACAGTAAGGCTTCTAATTACTTTTCAATTACCTGCTCGTTGTCAGGGGTTTCATGCACTGGGTGTCATGCTCGTTGCCAGGGGTTTCATGCTCTTGGTTCCATGCACGGTGCCAGGGGTTTTCATGCTCAGGGTGTCATGCTCGTTGCCAGGGGTTTCATGCACTGGGTGTCATGCTCGTTGCCAGGTGTTTCATGCACTGGGTGTCATGCTCGTTGCCAGGTGTTTCATGCACTGGGTGTCATGCTCGTTGCTAGGAGGTAGTCCTTGTTGCTAGGGCTGTGCTCCCAGTGCCACATATGTCCCCAGTGCCAGATATTCCCCCACGGTGCCAGGTACTCACATGCCCCAGTGCCAAATATAGCCCCCCCCCATGTGCCAGGTACACATATACCCCCCCAGTGCCACATATGCCCCCAGTGCCATATATTCCCCCCCAGTGATAGATATTCCCCCAGTGCCAGATATTCCCCCCCAGTGCCATATATGCCCCCAGTGCCAGATATTCCCCCCCAGTGCCATATATGCCCCCAGTGCCAGATATCCCCCCCCCAGTGCCATATATGCCCCAGTGCCAGATATTCCCCCAGTGCCATATATGCCCCCAGTGCCAGATATCCCCCCCAGTGCCATATATGCCCCAGTGCCAGATATTCCCCCCCAGTGCCATATATGCCCCCAGTGCCAGATATTCCCCCCCCCCAGTGCCAGATATTCCCCCAGTGCCAGATATTCCCCCCAGTGCCATATATGCCCCCGGTGCCAGATATCCCCCCCCCAGTGCCATATATGCCCCAGTGCCAGATATTCCCCCCCAGTGCCATATATGCCCCCAGTGCCAGATATTCCCCCCCAGTGCCAGATATTCCCAGTGCCAGATATTCCCCCCCAGTGCCATATATGCCCCCAGTGCCAGATATTCCCCCCCAAGTGCCAGATATTCCCCCAGTGCCAGATATTCCCCCCCAGTGCCATATATGCCCCCAGTGCCAGATATTCCCCCCCCCCAGTGCCATATATGCCCCAGTGCCAGATATTCCCCCCCCCCCCCCCCCCCCCGCCGCTGCTGCTGCCTTTTGGAGGGACACGGAGGGCACAGCTCGCCTCTCCTGTGTCCCTCCTGCTGCATCATCTCCGGCGGCCGCGGGTCTAATAGGGGGAAGTGCCGGTTCGTGAGCCAATTAGAGCTCATGGACGGCACTTCCCCCTATTAGACCCGCGGCCGCCGGAGATGATGCAGGAGGGACACAGGGAGGCGCGCTGTGCCCTCCGTGTCCCTCCAACAAGCGGCGGAGGGAAGGAGACCGCAGACTGACATGCTCGTCCGCATGTCAGTCTGCTGTAAATCAGTGGCGCCCCCGCAGCCCCTCACCCCCAAGCCACCGCGAGGGCTGCGGGGGCAGTAGTTACGCCACTGTACCTGTGGTGTCTTTTTTTCTTTATACTATAAACGCAGTCTGCTGACAGTGTCCACCAGGTCCATTATACTGTATATAGCAGTACGGTAGGCCACTGCTGTACCTACCTCTGTGTCGTCACTCGTCGTCCATAAGTATACTAAGTATCCATCCATCTACATTGTATACCTGTGGTGTCTTTTTTTTTATACTATAAACGCAGTCTGCTGACAGTGTCCACCAGGTCCATTATACTGTATATAGCAGTACGGTAGGCCACTACTGTACCTACCTCTGTGTCGTCACTCGTCGTCAATAAGTATACTAAGTATCCATCCATCTACATTGTATACCTGTGGTGTCTTTTTTTTTTATACTATAAACGCAGTCTGCTGACAGTGTCCACCAGGTCCATTATACTGTATATAGCAGTATGGTAGGCCACTGCTGTACCTACCTCTGTGTCGTCACTCTTTGTCCATAAGTATACTATCCATCCATCTACATTGTATACCTGTGGTGGCTTTTTTTCTTTATACTAGTTTAGCAGTTTGCTGACAGTGTCCACCAGGTCCATTTATTATACTGTATATAGCAGTACGGTAGGCCACTGCTGTACCTACCTCTGTGTCGTCACTCGTCGTCCATAAGTATACTATCCATCCAGCTACATTGTATACCTGTGGTGGCTTTTTTTCTTTATACTAGTAGTACTAGTTTAGCAGTCTGCTGACAGTGTCCACCAGGTCCATTATACTGTATATAGCAGTACGGTAGGCCACTGCTGTACCTACCTCTGTGTCGTCACTCGTCGTCCATAAGTATACTATCCATCCATCTACATTGTATACCTGTGGTGGCTTTTTTTCTTTATACTAGTAGTACTAGTTTAGCAGTCTGCTGACAGTGTCCACCAGGTCCATTATACTGTATATAGCAGTACGGTAGGCCACTACTGTACCTACCTCTGTGTCATCACTCGTCGTCCATAAGTATACTATCCATCCATCTACATTGTATACCTGTGGTGGCTTTTTTTCTTTATACTAGTTTAGCAGTTTGCTGACAGTGTCCACCAGGTCCATTTATTATACTGTATATAGCAGTACGATAGGCCACTGCTGTACCTACCTCTGTGTCGTCACTCGTCGTCCATAAGTATACTATCCATCCATCTACATTGTATACCTGTGGTGGCTTTTTTTCTTTATACTAGTAGTACTAGTTACGCAGTCTGCTGACAGTGTCCACCAGGTCCACCAGTGTACACCAGGTGTATATAGCAGTACGGTAGGCCACTGCTGTACCTGCCTCTGTGTCGTCACTCGTCGTCCATAAGTATAATATCCATCCATCTACATTGTATACCTGTGGTGCCTTTTAGTTGTGCGCATTAAAATATGGAGAACAAAAATGTGGAGGTTAAAAAAATAGGGAAAGATCAAGATCCACTTCCACCTCGTGCTGAAGCTGCTGCCACTAGTCATGGGCGAGACGATGAAATGCCATCAACGTCGTCTGCCAAGGCCGATGCCCAATGTCATAGTACACAGCATGTAAAATCCAAAACACAAACGATCAGTAAAATGACCCAAAAATCAAAATTAAAAGCGTCTGAGGAGAAGCGTAAACTTGCCAATATGCCATTTACGACACGGAGTGGCAAGGAACGACTGAGGCCCTGGCCTATGTTCATGGCTAGTGGTTCAGCTTCACATGAGGATGGAAGCACTCATCCTCTCGCTAGAAAAAAGAAAAGACTTAAGCTGGCAAAAGCACAGCAAAGAACTGTGCGTTCTTCGAAATCACAAATCCCCAAGGAGAGTCCAATTGTGTCGGTTGCGATGCCTGACCTTCCCAACACTGGACGGGAAGAGCTTGCGCCTTCCACCATTTGCACGCCCCCTGCAAGTGCTGGAAGGAGCACCCGCAGTCCAGTTCCTGATAGTCAAATTGAAGATGTCAGTGTTGAAGTACACCAGGATGAGGATATGGGTGTTGCCAGGGCCGGTTCAAGGGCGCAGAGCGCCCCGGGCAGGAAAGGGGCGTGGCCTAATACAGGGGGCGTGGTGAGTCACGCCCCCTGTACATTGAAAGCACCGCTTGAATGCTGAGCGGTGCGCGATGACGTCATCGCGCACCGCACAGCAAAAGGTCCTCTCCACGAAGAGAAACTAGACACTATGCGTCTAGTTCCCTTCGTGGAGAGGACCTTTGCTGTGCGGTGCGCGATGACGTCATCGCGCAACGCTCAGCAGTTACTCTCCACGAAGGGAAACTAGACGCATAGCGTCTAGTTCCCTTCACAGGAGGCGCCGAGGACGGGGACGGCAGCGGGCAGCGGAGGCGGACGGGGGACACAGCGGGCAGCAGTGGCGGATCTTGCCACGGTGCGGCGCCCTCCGGATGGCGTCAGCGCCCTCCGGAAGGCGGCGCCCCGGGCAAAAGTCCTGCTTGCCCGTGGCAAGAACCGCCACTGGGTGTTGCTGGCGCTGGGGAGGAAATTGACAAGGAGGATTCTGATGGTGAGGTGGTTTGTTTAAGTTAGGCACCCGGGGAGACGCCTGTTGTCCGTGGGAGGAATATGGCCATTGACATGCCTGGTCAAAATACAAAAAAAATCAGCTCTTCGGTGTGGAATTATTTCAACACAAATGCGGACAACAGGTGTCAAGCCGTGTGTTGCCTTTGTCAAGCTGTAATAAGTAGGGGTAAGGACGTTAACCACCTCGGAACATCCTCCCTTATACGTCACCTGCAGCGCATTCATCATAAGTCAGTGACAAGTTCAAAAACTTTGGGCGACAGCGGAAGCAGTCCACTGACCAGTAATTCCCTTCCTCTTGTAACCAAGCTCCTGCAAACCACACCACCAACTCCCTCAGTGTCAATTTCCTCCTTACCCAGGAAAGCCAATAGGCCTGCAGGCCATGTCACTGGCAAGTCTGACGAGTCCTCTCCTGCCTGGGATTCCTCCGATGCATCCTTGAGTGTAACGCCTACTGCTGCTGGCGCTGCTGTTGTTGCTGCTGGGAGTCGATCGTCATCCCAGAGGGGAAGTCGGAAGACCACTTGTACTACTTCCAGTAAGCAATTGACTGTACAACAGTCCTTTGCGAGGAAGATGAAATATCACAGCAGTCATCCTGCTGCAAAGCAGATAACTGAGGCCTTGGCAGCCTGGGCGGTAAGAAACGTGGTTCCGCTATCCATCGTTAATTCAGAGCCAACTATAGACTTGATTGTGGTACTGTGTCCCCGGTACCAAATACCATCTAGGTTCCATTTCTCTAGGCAGGCGATACCGAAAATGTACACAGACCTCAGAAAAAGACTCACCAGTGTCCTAAAAAATGCAGTTGTACCCAATGTCCACTTAACCACGGACATGTGGACAAGTGGAGCAGGGTAGACTCAGGACTATATGACTGTGACAGCCCACTGGGTAGATGTATTGCCTCCCGCTGCAAGAACAGCAGCGGCGGCACCAGTAGCAGCATCTCGCAAACGCCAACTCGTTCCTAGGCAGGCTACGCTTTGTATCACCGCTTTCCAGAATACGCACACAGCTGACAACCTCTTACGGAAACTGAGGAAGATCATCGCAGAATGGCTTACCCCAATTGGACTCTCCTGGGGATTTGTGACATCGGACAAAGCCCGCAATATTGTGCGTGCATTACATCTGGGCAAATTCCAGCACGTCCCATGTTTTGCACATACCTTGAATTTGGTTGTACAGAATTATTTAAAAAACGACAGGGGCGTGCAAGAGATGCTGTCGGTGGCCCGAAGAATTGCGGGCCACTTTCGGCATTCAGGCACCGCGTACAGAAGACTGGAGCACCACCAAAAATACCTGAACCTGCCCTGCCATCATCTGAAGCAAGAGGTGGTAACGAGGTGGAATTCAACCCTCTATATGCTTCAGAGGATGGAGGAGCAGCAAAAGGCCATTCAAGCCTATACATCTGGCCACGATATAGGCAAAGGAGGTGGAATGCACCTGTCTCAAGCGCAGTGGAGAATGATTTCAACGTTGTGCAAGGTTCTGCAACCCTTTGAACTTGCCACACGTGAAGTCAGTTCAGACACTGCCAGCCTGAGTGAGGTCATTCCCCTCATCAGGCTTTTGCAGAAGAAGCTGGAGACATTGAAGGAGGAGCTAAAACAGAGCGATTCCGCTAGGCATGTGGGACTTGTGGATGGAGCCCTTCATTCGCTTAACCAGGATTCACGGGTGGTCAATCTGTTGAAATCAGAGCACTACATTTTGGCCACCGTGCTCGATCCTAGATTTAAAACCTACGTTGTATCTCTCTTTCCGGCATACACAAGTCTGCAGGGGTTCAAAGACCTGCTGGTGAGAAAATTGTCAAGTCAAGCGGAACGTGACCCGTCAACAGCTCCTCCTTCACATTCTCCTGCAACTGGGGGTGCGAGGAAAAGGCTAAGAATTCCGAGCCCACCCGCTGGCGGTGATGCAGGGCAGTCTGGAGCGAGTGCTGACATCTGGTCCGGACTGAAGGACCTGCCAACGATTACTGACATGTCGTCTACTGTCACTGCATATGATTCTCTCACCATTGAAAGAATGGTGGAGGATTATATGAGTGACCGCATCCAAGTAGGCACGTACGGACTGTACGTATACTGGCAGGAAAAAGAGGCAATTTGGAGGCCCTTGCAGAAACTGGCTTTATTCTACCTAAGTTGCCCTCCCTCCAGTGTGTACTCCGAAAGAGTGTTTAGTGCAGCCGCTCACCTTGTCAGCAATCGGCGTACGAGGTTACTTCCAGAAAATGTGGAGAAGATGATGTTCATTAAAATGAATTATAATCAATTCCTCCGTGGAGACATTCACCAGCAGCAATTGCCTCCAGAAAGTACACGGGGACCTGAGATGGTGGATTCCAGTGGGGACGAATTAATAATCTGTGAGGAGGGGGATGTACACAGTGAAAGGGGTGATGAATCTGATGACGAGGAGGAGGTGGACATCTTGCCTCTGTAGAGCCAGTTTGTGCAAGGAGAGATTGATTGCTTCTTTTTTGGTGGGGGCCCAAACCAACCAGTCATTTCAGTCACAGTCGTGTGGCAGACCCTGTCACTGAAATGATGGGTTCGTTAAAGTGTGCATGTCCTGTTTATACAACATAAGGGTGGGTGGGAGGGCCCAAGGACAATTCCATCTTGCACCTCTTTTTTCTTTCATTTTTCTTTGCATCATGTGCTGTTTGGGGAGTATTTTTTTGAAGGGCCATCCTGCGTGACACTGCAGTGCCACTCCTAGATCGGCCAGGTGTTTGTGTCGGCCACTAGGGTCGCTTAGCTTAGTCACACAGCTACCTCATTGCGCCTCTTTTTTTCTTTGCATCATGTGCTGTTTGGGGAGTATTTTTTTGAAGGGCCATCCTGCGTGACACTGCAGTGCCACTCCTAGATGGGCCAGATGTTTGTGTCGGCCACTTGGGTCGCTTATCTTAGTCACACAGCTACCTCATTGCGCCTCTTTTTTTATTTGCATCATGTGCTGTTTGGGGAGTTTTTTTTTGAAGGGCCATCCTGCGTGACACTGCAGTGCCACTCCTAGATGGGCCAGGTGTTTGTGTCGGCCACTTGGGTCGCTTAGCTTAGTCACACAGCTACCTCATTGCGCCTCTTTTTTTCTTTGCATCATGTGCTGTTTGGGGACAATTTTTTTGAAGGGCCATCCTGTCTGACACTGCAGTGCCACTCCTAGATGGGCCAGGTGTTTGTGTCGGCCACTTGGGTCGCTTAGCTTAGCCATCCAGCGACCTCGGTGCAAATTTTAGGACTAAAAATAATATTGTGAGATGTGAGGTGTTCAGAATAGACTGAAAATGAGTGGAAATTATGGTTATTGAGGTTAATAATACTATGGGATCAAAATGACCCCCAAATTCTATGATTTAAGCTGTTTTTTTAGGGTTTTTTGAAAAAAACACCCGAATCCGACAAAAAAATTTCAGTGAGGTTTTGCCAAAACGCGTCCGAACCCAAAACACGGCCGCGGAACCGAACCCAAAACCAAAACACAAAACCCGAAAAATTTCCGGTGCACATCACTAGTAAGGACCAATCCCGAATCGCTTGGACCTTGGCCGGATCCATCCGTAACTCCTCTCCTGAGATAATGTAACCAAGAAACGGGACTGAGGACTCTTCAAAGGTACATTTCTCCAATTTGCAAAACAATGTATTCCTCCTCAGATGCTCAAGAACTTCCTTGACTTGAATGCGATGGGTCTTGAGATCTCTGGAAAAAAATTAAAATGTCATCCAAGTATACCACCAAGCAGTTGTAAAGAAGATCCCTGAAAATCTCATGTACAAAGTTTTGGAAGACCGCTGGAGCATTACACAAGCCGAAGGGCATTACCAGGTATTCCTAATGCCCATCTCAGGTATTAAATGCGGTCTTCCATTCATCTCCTGAGCGGATGCGTATCAAATTATAAGCTCCCCGCAGATCCAACTTGGTGAACACTGTGGCTCCCTTTACTCGGTCAAATAACTCAGGGATCAGTGGCAAGGGGTATCTGTTCTTAAGTGTAATCTCATTAAGACCCCTGTAGTCGATACAAGGTCGTAAACCTCCGTCTTTCTTTTTAACAAAAAAGAACCCTGCCCCAGCCGGAGAGGAAGAAGGCTGAATAAACCCCTTATCCAAATTCTCCTGAATATATTCGGACATTGCTCGTGTCTCTGGGAGAGATAGGGGATAATTCCAACCTCGGGGAGGGGTTTTGCCAGATATCAGGTCGATAGGACAGTCCCAACTTCGATGCAGATGTAAAGTGTCGGCTCCTTGCTTACTGAAGACATCCGAGAAGGACTGGTATTCTGTGGGAAGACTGGAATAATATAGCGTGCGAAGAGAACTCACAGTAGACAGGCAATGTCAGAAGTAGAGTCCTCCCCAGGTGAGTACATCCATTGTTTGCCAGTCTATATGTGGATTATGCTTCTGTAACCACGGTAATCCCAGGATTAGTTCGTGAGAGGCTTTAGGAATTACGAGGAAAGAGCTCCAAACAAGTGAGAAGAACAGATTCTTTCTGGGTGAGTAATTCTATGGGATCTTCTAGCTTAACCTCTCCGGCACAAGCTAGGAGCGGGCGTTTCCTGGACGTTGACTGCAGAACTTAACGAAGTGATCCGATGCGCCACAATACATACATAGATTTCCTTGTCTCCGTCTCTGGCGTTCCTCATTGGAAAGGCATGAACGATTGATCTGCATGGGTTCCTCCGTTATTGGAGAGGATGGTCGGGGTGGAGGATAGACCCGTGGCTTGGGTCGGTCTGACTTTGCTTTCTCCAAGCAGCGTTCTCGGCAGGGCCGGTGCTAGGGTGTTCGGCGCCCTCCTGCAAACTATAAATTTGCGCCCTCCCATACTTTACAAAGGGACAGCGCAGATAACACCCCCTGTAGCAGTGACACATATACACATAATGCTCCCTGCAGTAGTGCTGCTTACACACGTAACGCCCCCTGTACCGGCGACGCTTACACACGTAGCACCCCCTGTACCAGTGATGCTTACACACGTAACGCCCCCTGTACCAGCGACGCTTACACACGTAGCACCCCCTGTACCAGTGATGCTTACACACGTAACGCCACCTGTACCAGCGACGCTTACACATGTAGCACCCCCTGTACCAGTGATGCTTACACATGTAGCACTCCCTGTACCAGTGATGCTTACACACCTAACGCCCACTTTACCAATGACGTAACGCTTACACATGTAACGCCCCCCTGTACCAGTGACGCTTACACATGTAACGCCTCCCTGTACCAGTGACGCTTAAACACGTAACGCCCCCTGTAGCGGTGATGCTTAAAAACATCACGCCCCCTGAACCAGTGACACACACGTAACTCCCCCTGTACCAGTGACGCTTACACACGTAACGCCCCCTGTACCAGTGACGCTTACACACGCAACGCCCCCTGTACCACTGCCGCTTACACACGTAACTCCCCCTGCACCACTGCCGCTTACACACGTAACTCCCCCTGTACCAGTGATGCTTACACACGTAATGCCCCCTGTACCAGCGACGCTTACACACGTAACGCCCCCTGTACCAGAGACGCTTACACACGTAACTCCCCCTGTACCAGTGATGCTTACACACGTAATGCCCCCTGCACCAGCGACGCTTACACACGTAACTCCCCCTGTAGCAGTGACGCTTACACACATAACGCCCCCTGTACCAGTGACGCTTACACACGTAATGCCCCTGTACTAGTGACGTTTACACACGTAATGCCCTTGTACCAGTGATGCTTACACATGTAACGCCCCCTGTACCAGTGACGCTTACACACGTAATGCCCCCTGTACCAGTGACGCTTACACACGCAACGCCCCCTGTACCACTGCCGCTTACACACTTAATTCCCCCTGTACCAGTGACGCTTACACACGTAATGCCCCCTGTACTAGTGATGCTTACATATGTAAATGCCCTTGTACCAGTGATGCTTACACATGTAACGCCCCCTGTACCAGTGACGCTTACACACGCAACGCCCCCTGTACCAGTGATGCTTACACAAGTAATACCCCTTATAGTAGTGATGCTTACACACGTAACACCCCAGTACCAGTAACGCTTACACACGTAATGCCCCCTGTAGTAGTGACGCTTACACACACAAAGCCCCCCGTATTAGTGACGCTTACACATGTAATGCAGCGTACAAACGTAATGCCCCCTGTAGCGGTGACGCTTACACATGCAACACCCCTTGTACCAGTGACGCTTACACACGTAACCCCCACTGTACCAGTGACACTTACACACGTAATGCCCCCTGTACCAGTGATGCTTACACATGTATCGCCCCCTGTACCAGTGGCGCTTACACACGCAACACCCCCTTTACCAGTGAAGCTTACACACAATATGCCGCACAGTCACACACAAACATACATACTGTACATACATTACACACATACACAGTCAAACATATATTACACATACACATACATAGACACACACACACACACACTTTCACTCACTCTCTTTCAATCTTCTTACCTAAGGAAGTCTGGCAGGCCGGAGCTGGAGCAGATCATCCTGCTGTTCAGCCTGGTCCCGTGTAGCCCCCCCCCCCGCCCCCCAGTTCCATGTAGCTCCACCCCCTTTTAGGTCAGCACACTGCACTAACACAGGGGAGGGGGAGAGGAGGCTTCATGCTGCTGGCGCTGGCCCTGCTGCCTGTCATAGAGTGTGACAGGCGCAGTAGCAGCTGGCGGCGGCAGCAGCAGCAGCAGGGGGACATCAGCTCAGTACAGGAATGCAGAGCAGGGAGAACGCCTCTCCATTCCTGGCGCCACCCTGCACTGCATCCCTTTGCTGAGCGGCTTGCGCCGGCTCTGGTTCTCGGTACCTTAGATCCAGTTTGTTGCACAAAGAAATGAACCTATCCAGTTTATCAGGAATGTCCTGAGTTACCAGGTCATCCTTGATCTTATCGGAAAGACCGTTCCAGAAAGCTGCGATAAGTGCTTCTTCATTCCAGCCTAGTTCTGAGGAGAGGGTACGGAATTGAATCACGTACTGGCTGACGGATCGAGTACCCTGACGTAAACGCAGGATTTCCAATGAGGCGGAAGTGGTTCTGCCCGGCTCGTCAAAAATCTTACGAAACTTTGACACAAATTCAGAATAGTTTGAGAGGACGAGATCTGCTCTTTCCCACAAGGGTGAAGCCCATTCCAAAGCCTGACCAGTTAGAAGGGAAATTATGTACGCTATCTTGGTCCGGGCAGATGGAAAGTTGGCAGACTGCAATTCGAACTGGATTTCACACTGGTTAAGAAACCTGTGGCATTGTTTTGGATTCAAATCGAATTTACTAGGCGATGGCAGATGCAATCGAGGCAGTGGGATCGGCACAGATGGAGTTGCAGCTGGGGGTGCAACTATGGGAGCAGGCATGGACACTTGGGGTGCTGCCATAGCTGCATGGAGAGAATCAAGGCGATCTGATATACTTTGCATGAACTGCACCATTTGAGATTGTACGGCCTCCTGTCTACTCAGACGTGACAGAATATCCACAGTAGCATCGCCTCCCGAAGCCTGATCACCCGTCGGATCCATGGGGCCAATGCTTACTGTCACGCTCGGCTGGAAATGAGGATCCGGCGACTGAGGTTTACCTGAGGAAGCAAACACTTGCGAGGGAAGGAGACGAGGTGGCTGGATGTAATTCCTACTCATGGGACAGGAGCAATGGAAGTGGAGACTACCGAGATGGGATAATCACTGGAAATAATGAACTGCGGGTGGTAATCTGTGACTTGGAAAACTAAAGACTGTGAGTTGTGGCTTGAATAACGAAGCTGAGGAGCACTGAAGATGAAGGACTGTTAACGGTGAGCTGTGGCTTGGATAACGAGGTTGAAGAACACGGTAACTGTCGACGACCAAGATCCTTGAAGAATCAAGATTACTGAGTACGCCCCTCTCAGATGGTATCAGGTTAGGGACGGCGGAACTGCTGCAATCAGAAAGACCAAGGCAGAGCAAAGCTGGAGAGTAACCAAGGTACCGAAGTAACCTGGGAGCACAGGGCTGGAGATCCTACACCTAAGTAGTAACTTGAAGCACTGGCACTCATAACCTGAACCAGCTCCCTTTTAAGAGGAGATATCTCCCTGGATTGGCTGGACAGAATGAGCCTGTGCAATAGGTTCAAAGCTTTGGTCTGTGCAGCAGACACATTTTAATGTTTACTACCAGAACTCCCCCTGGCCTCTCCGGAAGCTGCTCCCTAGTGCCAGCAAGCCCACTGCAGCAGCCTCCGGCTACTATGAGCGAACCCGCCACAGCATCCTCTCACCACGGCACACGGCCCCGCCGCAGCAGCCCAGCACCGCCGCTGTCCGCCAGACACCTGAGCGGTAACCACCGCGGCTCCGATTGCACGGTAAGGCTCCGGGACGTGACAGTGACAATGTAATAGCAGATCATCTTAATAACTACAGTGCCTTGCTAAAGTATTCACCCCCCTTTGCATTTTTCATGTTTTGTTGCCTCACAATCTGGAATTAAAATGGATTCTTTGAAGGTTTGCATCATTTCATTCACAGAACATGCCTACAACTTTGAAGATTTTATTTTATTTTTTTTATTGTGAAGCAAACAAATAGGACAAAATAACAGAAAACTTCAGCCTGCATAACTATTCATCCCCCCCCCCCCCCCCCCCCCTTAAGACAGTACTTTGTGGAGCCACCTTTTGCGGAAGTTACAACTGCAAGTCGCTTTGGATAAGTCTCTATGAGCTTGCCACATCTTGCCACTGGGATTCTTGCCCATTCCTCAAGGCAAAACTGCTCCAGCTCCTTCATGTTGGATGGTTTCCGCTTGTGAACAGCAATCTTCTCAATTGGATTGAGATCTGGGCTTTGACTAGGCCATTCCAACACATTTAAATTTTTCCCCTTAAACCACTGGAGTGTTACTTTAGCAGTGTGCTTCGGGTCATTGTCCTGCTGGAAGGTGAACCTCCATCCCAGTCTCAAATCACAGGCAGACTGAAACAGGTTTTGCTCAAGAATATCCCTGTATTTAGCACCATCCATCTTTCCCTCAACTCGAAAGAGCTTCCCAGTCCCTGCTGCTGAAAAACATCCCCACAGCATGATGCTGCCACCACCATGTTTCACT
Source organism: Pseudophryne corroboree (assembly GCF_028390025.1). Classification (NCBI taxonomy): domain Eukaryota; kingdom Metazoa; phylum Chordata; class Amphibia; order Anura; family Myobatrachidae; genus Pseudophryne; species Pseudophryne corroboree. Next base: position 372,356,086 of record NC_086449.1, read on the forward strand.
GTAGTGATGGTGTTCTTGGGGTGATAGGATGTGTTGGGTTTGCGCCAGCATTTTCCTTGGTGGCCGAAAAGTTCAATTTTAGTCTCATCTGACCAGTGCACCTTCCTCCATACATTTGGGGAGTCGTCCACATGCCTTTTGGTAAACTTAAAACTTGCATTCTTATTTTTAACACTAAGTAATGGCTTTTTCTGGCCACTATTCCATAAATCCCAGCTCTATGGAGTGTACGGCTTATTGTGGTCACATGCGCAGATACACCAGTCTCTGCTGTGGAACTCTGCAGCTCCTTCAGGGTTTCCTTTGGTCTCTGTGCTGCCTCTCTGATGAATGTCCTCCTTGCCCTGTCTGTGAGATTTGGTGGCCAGCCCTCTCTTGGCAGATTTGTTGTGGTACCATATTCTTTCCATTTGAGGATGATGGATTTGATGGTACTCCGGGGATCATAAAACATTTGGATATTTTTTATAACCCAACCCTGACTTGTACTTCTCAACAACTTTGTCCTGACTTGTTTGGAGAGCTCTTTGGTCTTCATGGTGTGATGCCTCTTGCTTAGTGGTGTTGCAGCCTCTGGGGCCTCTCAGAAAAGGTGTGTTTATACTGACAGATCATGTCACACTTAGATTGCACACAGGTGGACTTCATTTCACTAATTATGTGACTTCTGAAGGTAATTGGTGAATACATATGCACATGCCAATTTTCAAATTTTTATTTATCAAAATTATTTTTTTTTTGTAAATATATTTTATTGGTTTCCTAATAGGAATAGAGAAAATCAATTACAGTACCGAATAGGCATGAACAAGTACAATTAGGCTAGTGGCTTGCATAGACAATGAAAATCTCAACAGAAAAACAATCTTACCACATTAGCTGGAGGGTTAGGGGGAGATATGTAAAAAAAATAAACTCCACCAGCTCATTGGCAGACATAACATAAAATAATACGAGAGTCTAACAATAATCTTCATGGTACGGTACAGTATGAATATAAAACCCAAAAAAGAGGGTGGAAAGACGAACAAAACAAAACACTACAAACAACATCCAGGGGAAGAAGGGAAGGAAGCGGGAGGGGGGGGAAGGGGGGTGAGAAACTGTCAACGGGAATCAGGGGTTCATAACCCTGTATTATATTATATTTAAAATACTTATATAGCTGAGACATATTTAAGAATCGGTAGAGAGATTCCTAAGCAAGTTCCAGGTAGTATTTTCGAATAATTTAAGAATATGATTTTGTGTCTGTATTTCCAAAGTGTTAATAAAAAATTCCCATTTACGGTAAAATTTCTCCACGCCTATATCAATATCAGGAATAGTAGCCCTTCGCTTGTAATACATTATTTGCAACAATTTTTGTTTGACCTCTGATAGTGAGGGAGAGGAGGAATGAATCCAGTGAATGAGAATAATCTTTTTGGCAATCGTGATAACTAAAGACAATAAATGGAGTTTAAATTTCCTATCGGGACCTAAGTCCCAAGCTTTGAAATTCCCACAGAGACATGCCAAAGGTTCAGGGTGTACATGAGTAGAAAACATAGCATTTATAAACTGAATCACTTTATTCCAAAACCGTTTAATTTTGCCACATTCCCAAACACAGTGAATAAATGTTGCATGTGACATTTTGCATTTAACGCATGCACCGGATTCAAGGGGTGTCATATACCTCCGTTGTGCAGGGGCTATATATGCTCTGTGTACCATCCTAATGTGAACTTCTTGCAGATAGGAAGATTGTAGGAATCTAAGCGTGTTATCATATGAAGATATCAGGTCTGGTAAAAGTGTGATACTAGGCACATCTAAAGACCATTTCTTTAGAGTGGGTTCCCAGTGAGCCGAGGCGGACAAGGAGGCTAAGGAGGTATATAGTAGACTAATTTTATAAGGCACAGAGGAAATGAGCTTAAGCAAGGAAAGGAGCGTGTTCGTTCTATTGTCAGTAGGTGATGGGATACATAGGGATTGAATGTAGTGACGTGCTTGAAGAAACATATAGAAATGCTGAGCAGGAATGGAATAACGGGACTGAAGATCCGCAAATGAATATAGACGGCCACCAGGGTCAAATACCTTCGCTATTGAGGCTAAACCTTTTTCCTTCCAATGAAGAAAACCCACATTAGATAGTGAAGGGGGAAAAGCCGGATTTCCCCATAATGCCACACACGGGGAATAGCTGGAATTACCATGAAATTTTTTATTAATATTAATCCAGGTCCGATAAGTATCTATAGTATGAATAAAGGATTGTCTTTAATAAATGGAGGAATATCCGCTAATCTAGAGTGTAACAGTGCATTGGGGGAGTAAGGGGCAAATAGAGCAGAGTCCAGTTGATTATCTGTGTAATAGTTAGTCTCGAGCAACCAGTCACTGACATATCGAAAAAATATTGCGTCCGAATATAAGGCCAGATCTGGAAAACCTAGACCTCCCTCCTTACGGGGCAATCTTAATTTAGCGAACGCAATTCTTGGACGTTTCCCTTGCCATAGGAACCGGGAAAAGAGGGTATTTAAATTTTTGATATCTTTAGCGAGGAGTCTAAACGGGAGCATTTGCATAACATAGAAGATTTTGGGAAACAGTACACTCTTTATAGCTGCTATTCTGCCTAAGAGGGAAATAGGCAGGGATAGCCAATTGTCTAGGTATGATTTCAGCTTGGCGATGATGGGGGTAAAGTTAAGGGCATAAATGTCCGACAGTGAGGTCGATATATGAATACCTAAGTATTTAAGAGAAGACAGGGCAATGTGGAAAGCTTGAAGAATGGGCAGTGATTGAAAATAAGAGGGCGAGCCACTAATGGGGAGGATCGCTGATTTGTCTAAATTAACTTTGTAACCAGAGACAGAGCCAAAAGAGGAGATGAGGTTTAGGACAGCTGGAAGAGAGGATGCCGGGTTGGAAAGAAAAAGTACCATATCGTCTGCATATAGGGAAACTTTGAGTATTTTGGAACGAATGGTAATACCTTCAATCGTAGCAGAAAGCCGTATAGCAATCGCCAGAGGTTCCATGGCGATGGCAAAAAGAAGGGGGGATAGAGGGCAGCCATGGCGTGTCCCACGTGAAATGGCGAAGGCAGACGATATGGAACCGTTACAGGAAACTTGTGAGAAGGGGGAATGGTATAGTGTTTGTAATATAGAAATAAAAGCTGGGGGGAAACCAAACCGGCGTAAAGCAGTGAAAAGATATTTCCAACTAACTAAATCAAACGCTTTTTCTGCGTCAAAAGAAATTATCAGACTAGGGGGGGGGGTAGAAGGGCTCGTGTGGTGAATCGCTGCCAAAAATTTTCGAACATTAACTACTGAATGTCTTCCTAATATGAAACCGGTCTGATCTGGATGAATAATTTGGGGTAAATATAGTTTCAATCTGTCAGCCAGAATTTTTGTAAATATTTTATAATCACAGTTTAATAAAGAAATAGGTCTATAGGAACAAGGTAGAGATAAATCTTTGCCCTGTTTGGGGAGTAACTTAATAATCGCTGAATTGAAGTAGAGTGGAACCGATTTGGAAGAAATAATACCATTGTAGAAAGCAACCAAGCTTTCCCCAATCCTAGGTAATAAAATTTTGTAAAATTCCGCTGATAGACCATCTGGGCCTGGGGCTTTCAATGGTTTTGATTGCTGAATAACCCTAGTGACTTCTTCTATAGAGACAGGGGCTTCTAGTAGATGAGAGAATTCATCTGGAAATTGGGGAAGGGGTGGAAACGTCCAAGAACTGGGGGGAACCTCATCAGTGGAAGGGGGATCAATATCTTGAGGGTCAGAGTATATGGATTCATAGAAAGTTTTCATAATATCAGTGATCTGGTCACTCGAGTTTGCCACAGAACCGTCGTCTCGACGTAACGGGTGGACCAACATAGGTGGTTGTGAACCTTTCAGGAGATTGGAAAGGAGACGGCCCATCTTGTTTCCAAACCTATGAAATTTATAGTTAGTGGAAAAAAGGGAGCGATCACTTTTGATTTTAAAATATTCATCAAAATGAATTTTTGCAGTGCAGTACACCGACTTATTGGAAGGGGTAGGGTCCGACTTAAAGGACTGATAAGATTCCGTCAATTTAGACTGTAAATCAAGATACATGGCGGCTAAGCGTTTATTCTCAGCCACCAGGTAGGAGATTATGACACCGCGGAGGACCGCTTTGCCCGTCTGCCAAAACAAAAGTGGGTCCGAAGTTTCACAATCAGCATTAGCATGTTTAAAGTCCATCCAAGCGGATTCTAATTTTTGCCGGAAAGAAATGGACTGGGACAAATAATTAGGGAATTTCCATAATCTATAAGGGCCCTTGTCTACTGTAGTTTGAAGCGATAACCATACTAACGCATGGTCAGATAACCCTATAGGTTCAATAACAACATCCTGCACTTTGGGGAATAAGGAGGAAGATAATAAAATAAAATCTATGCGGGAGAGTGTCTGGTGAGCAGCAGAGAGGCAGGTGAATTCTTTGTCTATTGGGTTTATAGCTCGCCAAACATCAATCAAGCTGAGTTGCTTGGAAAGCGCTGGTATACCCAATTTAGGGAGCGAGATGGGAGTCTTTGAAGTGGAGGACCTGTCAAGAATCGGGGAGGAGATAAGATTAAAATGTCCCAATAAAATCAGGGATTTTGAGCTATGTTGTAATAATTTGGTCAGTAAAGTGCTAAAGAAGGATCTTTTATAAACATTTGGGGCATAGATCGTGCAGAGGGTATATGGGGAGTTATTGATTACAATATCAGTAATCAGGTACCGCCCTTCCGGGTCAATAATTGAATTAGAGATAGAAACGGATAAGGATTTTTTGGCCAGTATAGCTATGCCTCGGGATTTAGAGTTATAAGGTGCAGCAACTAACAATCTCCAACCTAGTGTTTGCAGTTTCAGGGATTCAGTGTGAGTCAAATGTGTTTCTTGGATACATATGATATCTACCTTCAGTTTGGAAATATAGGTAAGAATCTTGCATCTTTTAGCCGGGGAGTTAATTCCTCCGACATTCCACGTGCCTAAGCGTACAGACATTTAAGTGATAGGTGAGTAATGCAGGAACCGGTTACGAGCATCCCCACTTGACCTGTTAGATGAACAAAAAATGGAATGGGGGGTGGGAGAGGAGACAAAAGGGAAGAGACAAACACAAACACGGGATGACATGGAATGAGAACAAACATAAATCTGCAACGTCAAAACCAGTGCCATTATAATCATGGCAAGTGTTTGATGAATCTAATAGCAAAACACAATGGGCGAGATAAGCCTCTAAAAACTGAATCAATGTGAAAAATAAGTAACTAGGCCTCAAACTCAGGCAGAAAACATATTATCAGTAGTATACCTGTAATATTAGAAAATAAGGCATAACAATTCGTAGTGACTTTTTAACGAAGGGATGCATTTTTCAATGGAAAAAAGAAACAAAGAAAAATAACGTATTAGAACTAAGCAGTGTCCACATGAACTGAGAGGAGGTCAGTGAGTAACCGGAGGAGTATCTGCAATATCTCCTTGGGGCGTAGAACGACTCTCTTCCGCCAAGAAAGCCTCTGCATCAGCGGGAGTGTTGAAATCCTTGTAAGAAGAACCATCAAACAGTCTCAGCTTGGCTGGGTAGATCAGGGCAAATTTACGTTGGTCTGCCACTAAGCGGGAGCACACTGGGGAAAAAGCCTTACGGGCTCGAGATAATTCCACTGAGAAATCTTGAAAAAGGTATAACTTCGATGACTCCCAGGGAATAAATTTTTTGTTGCGGGACACTGACCAGAGCAACTGTTTATGTAAGTACTGTAATTAAGACATCGAAACAGGACAACTCGAGGACGGGTAGACGTAGCTGCGGAATGTTGACCCACTCTGTGAACTTGTTCAATGATGAGATCACGACATTCAGATTCAATTCCTAAGAGGGTTGGGAGAGTGTTACGAACAAAATGAGCTAGAGCCGGGCCCTTAACTGCTTCCGGGAGCCCCACAATGTTATTTCTCCTGGACCGATTTTCAAGGTCATCTACCTTGTTCCAAAGATAGTAGGTGTCCTTTTCCAATTTGGAAACCACTTGTGTGAGATGCGAGACGTCTTGAAACAGGGTACCGACCCTATGTTCCGTTTCAGCAACCCGGTGGGTAAGGTGTTGCAGTTTAGAAGTTATATCTGAAACTGCTTGTGAGAGTAGCGGCCCCATGGTCGCCTTAATAGCATCTACCACATCATTAGATGTAACATACGAGTCCTGAGGGGCTACCGATTTTTTGGCGGCAGGAGATAATGCAACGATAGCAGAGTCCGAAGACATGTTGGGGTCTGCCCTTCTCTTTTCCTGGCGTGGTTGAAGAGGTTGTGCGGAGGCAGGAGGCGTAAGATATTTTTCCATATAAGCAGCCACCAGGACAATATTATATTCAGAAAAAAAGAAAAAAGAAAAACCCCGATAGGCAGTAACAGTGACAAGTGGAAATGTCTCTACTGGAGTAAGTAAGATGAGGCCGGTGAGCGAGGCTATCAGCTCATTGCGTAGATAAAATCACATTGCAGAGTACCTGAGTAGATATTCCTGTGAGAGGGCCTTTAGAAGCATATGTAGATATACGAATAATGCAGAAGGACACAGTAACAGCCTGACCAGCAGCGCTGCCAAGGTCTTCATCCAATACAGAGAACTTCTGAGGCAAATTGTGGGTAATGCAAAAACTATGGTAATGCAAATCACAGGAACCAGGGGGGGTTAATGTGAAAGGTGACAGGCTTCACATGTAGCTACAGACCGGGAGTATTGGGGAACAGCAGGGGGTGCACCCAGATAATATACTGAAGAATAGCTTATGACTTCCAGCAACATGTAGAAATAAGCCCCAGTAATGTAGGTAGCAAGACAAGAGGTTAGGGAGAGGATCCAGCAGGAATGAGTAAAGCTAACAGTCCAGCAAAGAGATCCCAGACTAGGCTGTAATGTAATGTGCTGGGGAGAAAATGGCCGCCGCAGCTATACACAGCCTGAGTGCAGCAGAGCCTGTCTTGTCTCTCACCTCATGTGTTGTGCCAGCAAGGTGGTAATAAGGCTTCTGTCTGTGCAGGTCGTCAGGCCAGGAGAGAGGGCAGGCAGTATGTCTGTTAAGCTCTATTCAGAGCTGGCGTCCGCGGCTCCGTTCTCCCGCGATTCCCGCCGTGGAGCTCAGCCGGCGGGCCGGAGCGGGTACTCGTGTCCCCGGCTTTTCTGGTAGGGAAGGCCGCAATCCGGAGAGACCCTTAATAGCGTCTCCCGGCGTCGCAGTTCACCCCGCGCTGAATCGCCGGCGGTAGCAGGTGATGAGGACGCCTGGCAGAGCGTGTTTTCAGAGGGGAAAGTGGGTAAAAGAGGTTATAAAAAGGGTAGCTGTTCAGGAGCTCACTGGAAGTGCAGCTATTCCCTTTCCCGGTCAGGCCACGCCCCCCAAAATTATTTTTTTAATATTTTTTTCTCATTTCACTTCACCAACTTAGGCTATTTTGTGCAGATCTACCACATAAAATTCAGATTAAAAATAAATAATTAAATTACAGGTTGTAATGTAACAAAATAGGTAAACTGCCAAGGTAGGTGAATACTTTAGCAAAGCACTTTAATTTTGCTCAGTATTCACTACTGAAAGAGAGGGGAAGGGGCCACAGTTAAGTTGCAGGGATATTCAGGAAAATGAAACAAGTACATTTACAGAGGAGAAGGTCCTAACAGAACTCTCAAAGCTGAAAGTGGACAAATCTATGGGGCCAGATGGGATACATCCAAGGATACGAAAATAATTTAAAGAGGTGCTGGTAGCACCATTGATAGAATTATTCAACCAGTCATTAGCTACAGGAGTAATTCCAGAGGACTAGAAAAGAGCGAATGTGGTCCCACTGCACAAAAGTGGAAGCAAGGAAGAGGCAAACAACTACAGACCAATTAGTATTACATCATTAGTAGGTGAAATTGATGAAAACACTCTTAAAAGAAAGAGTTATATACTATCTAAAATCCAGCAATTTACAGGATCCCAAACAGCATGGATTCACTGGGGAAAGATCATGTAAAACAAATCTTATTGACTTTTTGACTGTGTGACTAAAGTTGTGGATAAAGGTGGAGCCATGGATATAGCTTATCTAGACTTTAGTAAGGCTTTTGATACTGTTCCACATCGCAGACTGCTAAATAAACCTGAAATTCTGGGATTGGATACTAGGATTATTGAATGAATAAGATCTTGGTTGCAGGATAGTAAACATAAAGTTGTGGTAAATGGAGCACATTCACAGGAGGGAAATGTTACCAGTGGAGTACCCTAGGGATCTGTACTTGGACCAGTGCTTTTTAATATCTTTATTGGTATCATTGTAATTGGCGTTAAAGGGAAAGTATGCCTCTTTGCCGATGATACAAAGGTATGCAACAGGGTAGACACACCAGGAGGGGTAAATCAAATGATTGAGGATCTAGGTAGACTAGAGGAATGGTCAAGAGTGTGGCAATTACAGTTTAATGCCAAAAAATGCAAAATAGTGCACTTGGGTCTCAAAAATCCAAAGGCTAAATATAGCATTAATGGCATTATACCGGAAACTACTGAGGAGGAAAGGGATCTAGGAATAACTATTTCAGGTGACTTAAAAGCAGGTAAGCAATGTAACAAAGCAATGAGGAAGGCTAGTCAGATGCTTGGCTGCACTGGGAGAGGAATCAGCAGCAGAAAGAAGTAATAATGCCACTGTATAGGTCATTGGTACGGCCTCATCTAGAATACTGTGTTCAATTCTGGAGGCCATATCTTCAAAAGGATATTAATACATTAGAGACTGTACAAAGAAGGGCAACCAAAATGGTGCATGGCCTAATCACAAAACATACACAGAAAGACAGGGGAAATTTGAGGAAAAATTACTTCACAGAAAGGGTAGTAGACAAGTGGAATAGCCTCCCATCAGAGGTGGTAGAGGCTAAGACAGTTGATAAATTTAAGCATGCATGGGACAGACATTTTTTTAAGGTTTTTTCCATGTTTTTACAACTGTTGCTTCATTTACTGTCCATGGTGGTCATTCCAAATTGTTCACTCGTTGCCGTTTTTCGCAAAGGAGCGATTAGGTAGAAAATGCGCATGCGCATGGTACGCAGCGCGCATGCGCTTAGTTATTTAGCACAAAACTTAGTAGATTTACACAAGCTCAAGTGACGTTTTTTCAACGCTCGAGTGATTGTAGTGTGATTGACAGGAAGTGGGTGTTTCTGGGCGGCAACATGGCGTTTTCAGGGAGTGTGCTAAAAAACGCAGGCGTGCCAGATAAAAACACAGGAGTGGCTGGAGAAACGGGGGAGTGGCTGGCCAAATGCAGGGCGTGTTTGTGACGTCAAACCAGGAACTAAACGGACTGAGGTGATCGCAGTCTAGGAGTAGGTCTGGAGCTACTCAGAATCTGCAGCAAATTATTTAGTAGCAGTTCTGCTAACCTTTCGTTCGCAATTCTGCTAAGCTAAGATACACTCCCAGAGGGCGGCGGCCTAGCGTTTGCAATGCTGCTAAAAGCAGCTAGCGAGCGAACAACTCGGAATGAGGGCCCATGTCACAAACTACTACCTGTAGTAACCTTGTGGCAAGCGAAGTGGAGTGGAGTGAGCCACCGAGCCTGCGAGGGGATGCATTTCAGAAATTTGGGTGAAATGTTTAAAAACATAAATTAAAATTGACCTTTTTTGTGTCAACCTTTTTCATGTCAACCCTATAAACCTGTTGACCGTCTGTCCCTGTCGACCTTTTGACCCTGTTGACCTAAGGACTGCTGACATTTATAATGTCTATTTTCTGTATCACACCCATCTGGACAACTTTGTTTCCATTCATCTGCATGATACTGCCCTCTCTTGGCTGTCCTCCTACCTCTCTGACCATTCCTTCTCTGTCTCCTCTCATGACTCCCCCCCCCCCCCCCCACACACACACACACACACACACACACACACACACTTCCACTAACTGTAGGTGTCCCCCTAGGTTCTGTTCTTGGTCCTCTCCTTGTTTCTCACTATATGTCATCTTTAGGTGAACTCATTAGTCCTTTTGACTTCCAATATCATCTCTGTGCTGATGATACTCAAATCTACCTTTCCTCCCTGGACCACTCCCCTGCTCTACTTACTCGTATCTTCAACTGTCTGTCTGCTATCTATTCTTGGCTATCCCAGAACTTTCTTAAACTTAACATGTCTAAGACTGAGCTGATCATCTTTCCACCGTTCCACATAGCCTCACCTCCCACAATTTCATTATCTATTGATGACACAACTATCTCCTCTAGCCCCCCAAGTGCACTGTCTTGGAGTAGTCCTTGACTCCTCCCTATCCTACAAACCACACATTCAGCACCTCTCACAAACCTGCCATTTTCATCTCAATAATATTTCCATGATCAGACCCTTTCTCACCCAGGATGCTACTAAGACCCTTTTTCACTCACTGGTCATCTCCAGACTGGACTACTCTAATCTACTCCTGACTGGCATCCCTGACAAATGCCTCTATACACTCCAAACTATCCTCAATGCTACAGTCCTTTACTGGCTTCCCTTCCCTTTCAGAATCCAATTCAAACTTCTCACACTCACTTACAAAGCCCTCACCCACTCCTCTCTCATTTACATTTCTGACCTTATCTCCCTTTACACTCCCACATGTCCTCTTCACTCTGCTAATACATGCTACCTCTCCTGCCTACTGATTACCTCCTCCCACTACTACCTCCAATATTTTTAAAATAAAAAAAACAGTATACAGTGTTAAAGAAAAATACAGCTCTTATAAAGGGAAGGTTTGGTGCAGAAAAACAAATTGCTGACATGCCATTCACCAATTGCAGTGGCAAGGAAAGGCTCAGGCTTTCGACCTTTATTTATGAGTGGTGGTTCTGCAACTGTCAGTGAGGCATCTTCTTCTGCCTCTCATGATGATGTAAAAACTTTTCACTGAAAGTCTAGAAAAAGTGTAAAACAAAATCAAAACTACTTAAGCAGTAGAACAAACTGTGCTTTCAGAACCATCAAACATTCCTATGGAACATTTAGAGGTGTCCACATTAGCTATGTGTGAGTCTGACATTCCTCACACTGCCTTCATAGAGAATGCTCTTTCACCATTTCTGCGCCATCTACACATGTGGGGAGCAGTACAAGTAAAGATGGTGATGAGGGCATAATAGAAATTGAGGATTTATGTGTGGAAGTGGAACAGAATGAGGGGGATATGTGTGTACTAATAATATCTGACACTGAAGATGATGATGTTTGTGTACGTCAGCCACCAGCGGCTGCAGTTCTTGCCCGTGATAAAGGCCATTGTGATGTCTGGGCATAAGACCAAAAAAGCCACCTCTTAAGTGTGGGATTATTTTTACCCAAATCCTGACAATGTTTGTGAAGGCATCTGCTCCATTTGTGAGGCCAAAATTAGTAGAGGTAGGGTCGTTAGCCCTCTCCTCCAAGTTACGTCATTTGCTGCGAGTTCATACAATTTATTTTACAAGATTATAATGTAATTAACAGCCTCATTATCAACCTCTTACTTAGTGATCGGAGGTAGTCCTTCCTAAATATTGTATTGTGGAGGCCCAAACAAAGCAAGCACTTCAGCCACAAAAGTGTCAGTCCCTGTTGCTGAAGTGCTTGGTTTCTTAAACTGTGCATGTCCTTTTTAATATCCAACATAAGGGTGGAAGGGAGGGCCCAAGGACAATTCCATGGTAAAGTGCCTGTCTCTACTTCTTGCAGCTCCACTCTGTCCCTTAAACTGCATGTTGCAGGAGCTCTAGTAATCATATTATATACTATTGCTATTGTGGTTAAAATTTGAGCCACTGTGCAAGAGGAGGGGGGTTTCCAGGCAAGCCTATGGCAAATCTTACATAGGATCCTAGAAATGCTACTGCAGACTCCTGCATCACCTTTTCAATTAATGGCGAAAAAGCAGTGCATGCACTCAGCAGGCCCCACATACTCAGAGTCGGCTCCCTCTATGAAATTTTAAGAGCAGAGTGGGTACAGATGGAGACTGCAGTGGTATCACTAATGCTGGCCATACATCAGCACGATATCTTTCCAACCAGCCAACTAGTTGGCTGGTTGGAAAGATAATCTGGCAGTGTGTGGGAGGAAACGATTATCAGCCGTTTGCTCCCACACGCTGAATAACGGCCAAAAACGGTCTGTCCAACTAGTTGGGAAAATTAAACATGTATGATTTTTCCAACTAATCGTTTAGGTGTACGGGGAACATTCCCCCCAACTGAACGATAAGTAGGCGGACAATGGCCGGCGGTGTCCACTTCTGTCACCATCACTACCTGCTGGTCAGCACTGTGGTGCAGGAGCCAGGAAGAGGTTCAGGGGCAGCCGTGGCAGTTCATCATTGTTGCCGGGCTACCCCTGTTACACGGGCACCACCAGTAGCGGCCGTGGCGGAGCGGGAGGAAGTGCAGGGGCAGCTGCGGCAGTCTGTCACTGCTTCCAGACTGCCCCTGTCACCCTGGCAGCAGCAGAAGTGGTGTGGGAGCCGGGAGGAGGTTCAGGGGCATCCGCGGCAGTTCATCATTGTTGCCGGGCTGCCCCTGACACACAGGCACCCCCAGTAGCTGACGCGGCAGAGCGGGAGGAAGTGCAGGGGCAGCTAGGGCAGTCTGTCACTGCTGCCGGGCTGCCTCTGCCCCCCCTGGGATTCATGTCAGCGCATCGGTGGTGTGGCCCAACGATCGGACACCGCCCACTATCACCACTCGCACCAGTATCCGCAAGCCTGCACCCCCCCTCCTCCTGAATACAACCCGCAGCATCATCAGTGTACCCTGGCTGCAGTCACTCCCTTCCACCTCCAGCACCATTTGGAAAAAGCACCATCACTGCCTGCACCCTACCAGCCAATGCCCGGCACCCTCTCTTCCCGCGATCACCCTCCAGAAATGCACAGTAACCTCAGGGTCCCCCGTCCACACCCCATCAGTGATCACCCACCCCCCTCCCGCGATCACCACCCAGAGGTGCACCCCTTTACTTCACTGTTCCCAGACCGCACAACCGATCGCCCTGCACCCTCCACCCCCGTGATAACTATATCCCCCACCTGCGAGCACCCGGCACAATGCGCCACCTCCCCATTCTCTCCTCTCCCCCCCCCTCCCCCCGCCGTGATAAGTATTACAGCAGCTGCGATCACCGGGCTCCCCCCACCCCACCAATGATAACTATACCCCTCTGCGATCACCTGGGTTAATGCGACCCCCGCCCCATGATAAGTATTACTACAGCCCGCGATCACCTGGCACCAGGAGCGGTTCTTGGTGCGGGCAAGTAGTGCCTTCTCCCCGGCAGCAGCAGACTCCGTGGGCTGTGTGGGCGTCCGCTGCAGCCGGCTCCAGGACAGACACTAGAGGTCAGTATTGACCTCTAGTGTCTGTGTGGCACTGCTATGGGAGAGACGTCATGACGTCTCTCCCATAGAGAGGAGCTGGCGGCCAGAGACGGAGCAGCAGCAGCAGCGGTCGGGAAGCAGGAGCGGGGCAGTGGTAAGTATTGTTTTTTTTATTTGTGTGTGTGTGTGTGTGTGTGTGTGTTTGTAAGCGGCGACAGGGGGCACAACTACTGGGGGCAAAGAAAGAGGGGGCACAACTACTGGGGGCAATGTAACGGGGCACAACTACTGGGGGCAAAGAAAGAGGGGGCACAACTACTGGGGGCAAAGAAAGAGAGGGCACAACTACTGGGGGCAAAGAAAGAGGGGGCACAACTACTGGGGGCAAAGAAACAGGGCACAACTACTGGGGGCAAAGAAAGAGGGGGCACAAATACTGGGGGCAAAGAAAAGGGGCACAACTACTGGGGGCAAAGCAACAGGAGGCACAACTACTGGGGGCAAAAGGGCAGGGGGCACAACTACTGGGGGCAAAGCAACAAGGGGCACAACTACTGGGGGCAAATCTACTGGGGGCATAGCTATAGGGGGCACAACTACTGGGGCAAATCTACTGGGGGCATAGCTACAGGGGGCAGAGCGGGAGGAAGTGCAGGGGCAGCTGGGGCAGTCTGTCACTGCTGCCGGGCTGCCTCTGCCCCCCCTGGGATTCATGTCAGCGCATCGGTGGTGTGGCCCAACGATCGGCCACCGCCCACTATCACCACTCGCACCAGTATCCGCAAGCCTGCACCCCCCCCCCTCCTCCTGAATACAACCCGCAGCATCAACAGTGTACACTGGCTGCAGACACTCCCTTCCACCTCCAGCACCATTTGGAAAAAGCACCATCACTGCCCGCACCCTACCAGCCAATGCCCGGCACCCTCTCTTCCCGCGATCACCCTCCAGAAATGCACAGTAACCTCAGGGTCCCCCATCCACACCCCATCAGTGATCGCCCACCCCCCTCCCGCGATCACCACCCAGAGGTGCACCCCTTTACTTCACTGTTCCCAGACCGCACAACCGATCGCCCTGCACCCTCCACCCCCGTGATAACTATATCCCCCACCTGCGAGCACCCGGCACAATGCGCCACCTCCCCATTCTCTCCTCTCCCCCCTCCTCCCCCCGCCGTGATAAGTATTACAGCAGCTGCGATCACCGGGGTCCCCCCACCCCACCAATGATAACTATACCCCTCTGCGATCACCTGGGTTAATGCGACCCCCGCCCCGCGCCATGATAAGTATTACTACAGCCCGCGATCACCTGGCACCAGGAGCGGTTCTTGGTGCGGGCAAGTAGTGCCTTCTCCCCGGCTGCAGCAGACGCCGTGGGCTGTGTGGGCGTCCGCTGCAGCCGGCTCCAGGACAGACACTAGAGGTCAGTATTGACCTCTAGTGTCTGTGTGGCACTGCTATGGGAGAGACGTCATGACGTCTCCAGGGCCGTCTTTCCGTATGGGCTCAATGGGCTCTTGCCCAAGGGCCCCAGGAGTATAAGGGCCCTAGGCTGATAGCTGAGGGTCCCCTCTTTCCAGGGGTACCAGATTTTTGAAAATCGGGCCAGGGGAACCAGAGATATCCGACTTCAAAGCAGTGGTCTCTATCCAAGCCTGTTAATTGCTCTACCCAGCCAGCTATCTCAGATTCTGTTTGACTTACAGTTTTTCTGATGGTATACTCCAAAAGCTGGGACTCTCCCCTTTTGGTGAACACTGGCAGCTTGTCTCTACTATGCCCAGAACCAGAGATATCAGCCTTCAAGCAGCTGGTCCCTGCTCCAGCTCCACACGCCTGGTATACAGTTTTATATTTTCGTTGGTGGATTGCTCTGGCCCCTGAACTCTGATCCCCAGGTCCCCAGTACCTCCTGAAAGGTGAGACTCTCTAGTGTTTTTATCCCATTGAAAGCTAAGAAATCTATTTCCAGGTACTGGAGATATCTGCAGTAAAGCAAGCTGTCCTCCCACCGGAAAATGATGAATATTAAGCCAACTCCACTATCCACCCCTCCCCTGCACATTAAAAACACCCTACCTTCCTGGAAGTTATGTACCAGGGCCCCTTCATTCATCCCAATGTCCCCTTCTACAGTTTAGTGCTCTCACTTCTGACCCATTTGTGCAGTAAAGGATTAATTAACAGAAATCACTGCTCCAGGTCCTACAGTACATGCTGAGCGACAGATAGAACACCCCCTGCCGCCCACGGGATATCAAAGCTGCCGCTGATAGCACCCCCAACCCCTACCGCTGGAGGATAGGTAGGGGCCCCAGTGCATTGTTGTGCCCAGGGGCCCACACTGCTGTTAAGACGGCCCTGGACGTCTCTCCCATAGAGAGGAGCTGGCGGCCAGAGACGGAGCAGCAGCAGCAGCGGTCGTGAAGCAGGAGCGGGGCAGTGGTATGTATTGCTTTTTTTATTTGTGTGTGTGTGTGTGTGTGTGTGTGTGTGTGTGTTTGTAAGCGGCAACAGGGGGCACAACTACTGGGGGCAAAGAAAGAGGGGGCACAACTACTGGGGGCAAAGTAACGGGGCACAACTACTGGGGGCAAAGAAAGAGGGGGCACAACTACTGGGGGCAAAGAAAGAGGGGGCACAACTACTGGGGGCAAAGAAAGAGGGGGCACAACTACTGGGGCAAAGAAACGGGGCACAACTACTGGGGGCAAAGAAAGAGAGGGCACAAATACTGGGGGCAAAGAAAAGGGGCACAACTACTGGGGGCAAAGCAACAGGAGGCACAACTACTGGGGGCAAAAGGACAGGGGGCACAACTACTGGGGGCAAAGCAACAGGGGGCACAACTACTGGGGGCAAATCTACTGGGGGCATAGCTATAGGGGGCACAACTACTGGGGCAAATCTACTGGGGGCATAGCTACAGGGGGCATATCTACAGGGTGCACAGCTACAGGGGGCATATCTACAGGGTGCACAGCTACAGGGGGCATATCTACTGGGGGCACAGCTACAGGGTGCATAGCTACAGGGGGCATATCTACTGGGGGCAAATCAACTGGGAGGCACAACTACTTGGGGCAAATCTGGGGGCACAGCTACTGGGAGCATAACTGTGGCCACGCACTCCCCTATGAAGCCACGCCCCTATTTTTTGCACGCACTAACTGTTTTGCCACGGGGGGGGGCAATGGAAACTTTCGCACTGGGCGCCACGAGGTGTAAAACCGGCCCTGCCTGGCACTGCCCACCCGTGATAATTATAGCCCTCTGCGATTACCCGGGACAATGCGCCCCCCCCCCCCCCCCCCTTCATGATAAGTATTACTACAGCCCGCGATCACGTGGCACTCCCCACCCATGATAGCTATACCACCCCGTGATCACCAGACACAATGTGACCCCTTCCCCGTGACCACAAACCTGAGGTGAACCCCTTCAATCCAGCAGCCCTCAAATCCCCTCCAGACCATACCCCCGCTGCGAACACTGGGAACAGAGGGAGAGACAGTTGGCACTATGCAGTTCCCCCCTGCAATGCTCTTTAAAAAAAAATAAAAAAAAGGCTCATAACATAATTAACTTATTGGTTATATATATATATATATATATATATATATAAATATATATTTATTTATTTATTTTTCTTATGACCCGTAAAGGTGGCAATCCAAATAACTTTCAAAACAGAAGTAAATGACTTGAAACGTTGACAAAACAGTGCTTATTATCTTAATTGAAAGTCACTTGGAGTGCCACCTTTACGGATCTTTACACTATATTTACTATTATCCGGCAGGATCATGGCTTGAGGATGGTGGAGCCGAACAGATTCAGGCTGCAGTAAGAGGATGTCAAGTATCCCCTGTGGAAGCTTTAAGTGCCATTGGGGAGCAGCCGTGTGTTATGAGCCACGGCTGTGGCTCATTCCTGTTTTGCAGTTTTGTTCTGTATTTCATGTTATACTTCTGTTTATGTTCCCCGTGGGTGTCATGGGGTGCTCGGAGCTCACCCTTAAGGAGGGGATACTGTTATGGACCACAGGTAGTGGTTCATTCCTATTTTATGTTTATAAAGTTGTCTTGCATGCCAGGATTTCCTGTTGCTCTGTTTTAGAATACTCTTGTCTGCTGCCGCTGGTGAGTCTGTGTAATTGCAGCTTGTTCCCATGTGTTCAGCCTCACCTGGCTGCTAATTGCATCTGGTCAGTTTGGAATCATGCAACAGGGCAGCTGCATGGGATTATTAATTAGGCCTCTCTGTTATATGCTGGCTGACTGCAATTCACAGATGCTGGTGATATTCCTTGGTTTGCAGTCTGCTTGAAGTTTGAGCTGGTTCCTGTCAGTCCCTGTGTTGATTCCTGTGTCAGTCCCTGTATCGATTCCTGTGTCTGATCCCGTGTCCTGCTGTGAGGCGTTCCTGCCCTGAGTTCCAGTGGCTTTGCCTGTCCCTGGTCAAGTCTTCTGGCTTCCTGGTGTCCACCGGTCTGTCGTTTGGGATTCTGCCTGTCCTCCAGTTCTGAGAGTCGGTGTCGGCGGCATTAGAAGTTCCTGTCCGTTTGCCAGTATTCGTACCGGTTCCGTGAGTAGCGGCTCTCCCGCATCCGTTGGCCTAGGCCGCTGTATTCCATTATTGTTTCTGTCCCTGGTGTTTTGCAGAGGGTTCTGCTTATGCTGTCACCGCCGGTACACAAAGGTATTGTGTCGGCGTGTGATCAGCATTTCCTTTGTTGTTCTTTTCCTTTGGCGGTTTCTCCGCACATACTTTAGGTTTTTAGTTAGCTTGTAGCCCCTGGCCTGTTTGCTTAGTTAGAGGTCCTCTTGTTATCATTCTGCCTCGGATTTCCCTTTGTCTCTCATTAAAACCGGGGGGCACCGGAGTTGGGCAGACATAAACCGCCCTTCAAACGTGGCTGCCAAGGGCTCAAGAAACCATAGTCTTGCAAGGGATTTCCGATAGCACGGGTGAGACAACAGAGTTAGGGCGCCAGGGGCTATTCCCTTTCCATTCCCCTTTCCCAGCATTACGTCCTGGTGCTCTGGACTCACTTCATGAACATCTCCCTTGTTCTGAGCACCAGGAACCTAACACCGTGAGGGTCTTTGCTGGAACAGGAAGCCGGGCATCGGAGGAGAGAGACATAAGCCGGGCATGTCAGGAGGGAGCATGTGAGGAAGCCCCTCTGGCTACAAGGGCCTTTTCACTGCACTCCATTCTCCTGCAGCAAGGGAAATTTGGTGACAGTTTGGGACACAAAGACCGCTGCAAGCTCCAGCCACAGGGCACATCTTGGACCCAACAAAGCTCCAATAACAACACAGAGTCGGGCTCCCCTCTACCTACAGCAGTAGCACTCTCTCCCCTGCCGGCACCCACACCTCTACCCACCCACACATCCTAGAAGTGACACAACCAGCCAGCAACCCTCCCATCTATCTCATATATATATATATATATATATATATAGCAACATGTAGCTCCATCCCTGCCTGCATTCCCCCTAAAAATAGCAGCACAGCATCACCTGACCGCAACCCCCCCCCCCCTCCCCCAGCAGCATAGTATCTATGCATGCGCCCCCCCAGAAGTTTCCCCTGCACGCACCCTCCTCGGAGTAGCAGCACAGATTCCACTGCCCCCCTGACCCCAATAGCAGCTCAGTCTCCCCTGACCACCCCTACCCCCCGGTACTCACCCATCTCATCCTGACTTCTGTGGCTTAACCTCACCAACCTCCTCCTGGCCTTTCTCTCTCTCTCTCTCTCTCTCTCTCTCTCTGCCCTAACCTCACCCACCTCCCTCTTCTAACGTGAATAAATAAGATGCTCTACTGTGTGACATAACAAGAATAAGGTGCTGTACTGTGTGACATAACAAGAATAAGGTGCTCTACTGTGTGACATAACAAAAATAAGGTGCTCTGTGTTACATAATGTGAATAAGGTGCTACACTGTGTGACAGAATGTGAAAAATGGTCTCTAGTGTGTGATGTAGCATGAATAAAGGGCTCTACTGCATGGCATAATGTGAATAAGGTTACTCTACTGTGCTTCATAATCAACTATTTCTTTAAAATCCAATATCAAAGACATCATAATGAAATATTGTGTTTATTTATATCTGTTACTCTGTAATCTGATACGGGAATTCGAAAACTGTATATTTAGATCTTGGTTTTTTTATTAAAAATAACTAAATAGACATCAAATACTCTATATTTAAATAAACTATTCAAAACATGCAGAAGTAGGCAGGCACTGACCGCCTACTTCTATGACATCACAAGTTGGAGAGAAGTTGGCTGGTCTACTGGTCTGATGAAAAGTTGGTTAGATGTGTGGCGCAGAGATTAAAAGTTGGTTAGATGTGTGGAGCACTGTTTTAGTTGGCCTGACAAGTTGGACGGTTGTAAGTTTGGAGAGTTGGAGAAAAGTTGGTCTGAAGTTGGTCTGATGTATGGCTAGCATAAGTCCCTATGTTTGCTATGGCACCTGGAGTTCCACTGTTCCACCCCTACATGTCACTGTCTACTAGTTTCTCTAGTCCTGGTAAAACTACCTTTATGTGTTAACTCTATTATGCATTTCATTATTAGATATTTTACCAATCAGCTAACTTAAGTTACTTTAAGTTTATAGTATAATGTACAGTATGTTTTGTTTATATAAAAATCTATTGCACCTTGTCCCTGGGTAATAGTTGCTGTTCTACATTGCGGCACACACTCAGAATGCTTCACTAAAAAAACATCAGTCATTTCAATAAGTTACTCACAAGAGCACAATGTCATTGATTTCTTAGTTACACAGGCACCTACAGATTATCACGCAGCAGCTCTAGACTTGTAAAGACATGACTAGGTCATGACATGTGTGTGTGAAACTGTGTCACTCTTCTCTGTACACACACAGCTGTGTTTGTGTGGACTGTTTAGCACACAACCCAAAGTGTACATTACAGTGTGACTCTCCTACCTCGCATATGTCCCTTCTCTGCCACACAGCATCTGATATTTCACAGGAGACAGAGCAGGTCCAGATGTTACAACCATTACTTATGAAAGAGTGATTGTGAACCAGTCTACAGTTCTAGACTATAAATAATTAAAATGGCGAATGGCGCTTTTACCCCTAGAAATGACAATAAAGTATGGCACATAAAGATATAATGTAGCTATTGGCATGTGTAAATGTAACTACTGGCATGTACTATAACCCTTCATTTGTTTTTGAAAATGTCTAGAGTTTGAAGACAATAAAAGACATCATCCAGGGTAAATATGTGTCCTCATACACCCATTCTTTTTGAATCATATGGCAAGAGATGCATGGTATGACTTAGCTGCTCTGCTGTGCACAGCGATTCTCATACTTTTCTCACCCTAGCCACATACAAATTTGCTTATAGTAAGCAGCTATTATGGTTATTTAGGATTAGTATTTTTGTAGCAAAGGAATTGGTATAAAGTTGCAGATTAAGCACAAAGATGCATGATGCAGGGGTGGGGAAACTTTTCTCTACTAAGGGCCATTTGGATATTTATAAAATCCTTTGGGGGACATATAAAAATGATCAACTTAAAAATTAGCCTACCCCCAGTAGATATGCCCACACACACACACACACACACACACACACACACACACACACACACACACACACACACACACACACACACACACACACACACATTAAAAGAAAGAAAAAACACAATACTCACCAGCCCCGCTCCTGCTACCGGACCCTTGCCCTCTGCCTGGCTGCCCGCTCCTCAGAACTATGGGAGAGATGTCATGACATCTCTCACATAGCACCACACTGGCACTCACGCACACTACCGGAGCTCAGGAGTGAGCTCCTACCTCTGGCTGCTGCTGAGGGGAAGAAGCCGGGCGCCCGCTAGTAACAAAATCTCAGCAGGCGCCCGGCATCTCCCTTGGTTAAGTGAGCCTGGGAGGGCCGGATCAAGTGGCTTTGAGGGCCTTATACGGCCCGCGGGCCGGAGGTTCCCTACCCCTGATGTAAAGCATGACACAGGGCACCCATAACCGACATAGGTCTTTTGCCTTTTTACCTAGAATAGCGACTGAATTGCACACAGAAGCTACAGTATATGAAATGCCAGTGTCAGTATTCAGGGCGTCCATGCATTATACCTTTGGCACATTAGTGATGTGACTAAGGGTCTATTTACTAAGCCTTGGACAGAGATAAAGTGCATGGATAAAAAGTACCAGCCAATCAGCTCCTACAGTATATGCTGTGTCACAGGCTGTGTTTGAAAAATTACAGTTATAAGATGATTGGCTGTTTCTTAATCTCCGTCCACTTTCTCTCCATCCAAGGCTTAGCAAATAGACTCCTAAGAATCATATTTTGTTAAATAGTCTCTGGCAGGATGCTTGGTGCAACTAAGATGTAAGGTTGGGAGCAGTGGTGCAACTACCATGGGTGTACAGGCTGCAGCTGCTATGGGGCCCGAGCAGCTTCCAGGGCCCATTGCTCCCCCTGCACCCAGTCATGGGCTTCCTCCAAGGCCCGCCACTCCCCGTTTCACTCCGCCCACAGTGAGAATGGCTACCGATAGCACCCATCCTCCCCCGCAGGCTACAGCTATGTGGAGGATGTAGAGGGGGATGAGGGGGCCCTACCTACCAGACCTCTGCTGTATTCAGGCCAGGTAATGTTTTTTCTACTCGTTACCCCCTCCCTCCCTCCCTCTCTATCTCCCTGACACTCTCTCTCTCTCTCTTTCTCTACCTGACACACTTCACTCTCTCTAACAATCTCTCTCTCCCTAATACTGTCCATCTCTCTCCCTGACACTCTCTCCCTCCCTTCCTGACACTGCCTCTCCCACTCTCTCTCCCTGATACTGTCCCTCTTTCTTTCTCTCTCCCTGACACTGTCTCTCTCCATGACATTGTCTCTCTCTCTCCCTGACGCTATCTCTATGTCTACCTCCCTGACACTGTCTCTTTCTCCCTGCCTGACACCTTCTCTTGCGTTCTCTATCTCCATGTCTGTCTCTCCCTCTTTCTCTCCCTGACACTTTCACTTTCTTTGCCCCCTCTTTATCTCCCAGACAATTTCACTTTCTTTTGCCCCCTCTCTTTCTCTCCCTTCTTCCCCGTTCTCTCTCTCTCTTTCTTCCTTCCTTCCTTCCTTCCTTCCTTCCTTCCTTCCTTCCTTCCTTCCTTCCTTCCTTCCTTCCTTCCTTTCTCTCTTTCTCTCTTTCTCTCTTTCTCTCTTTCTCTCTCATCAAATAAGCAGTGAAAAGAAGCAGAAGGAAGAGAATAATTAAAAGGAAAAAAAAAACACAAGATTAGAGAAGAGGAAGAAGTAGAAGTTAGAAAGAGTATCCTCATCGTCATCACAACCCTATGACACAGTGGGGAGAGAAGGTACCATGTGAGCAGTATATGTCCGTGTTTCCTTAAAGCTCAACCATTGATACCAGCAGTAAACTGGGAGGAGGAATGGCTTGATCTTCCATGGCTATGTAAAAGTCAATCCTTTGGAACTACTTAGAAACACAGTATAGTGGTTCTAGCAGTGTTCATAAAGTGTTGCAGCAAAGATTTCTTGAATTGGCAAAGAGGGATATCCATTAGGCTAAGAAGCCAAAACTCTGGTGTCTCAGGGACTGGATATCCAGTGAGTTGTCGAGTAATAGATTGTACCTGCTTCCAGTAGCCAGCCAATACTGGGCACCGCCACCAAATGTGCCTTGCGATTGGCCACACCTGCAGCAGACTGCAGATATACTCGGAATCATTTGGTGGACACAGTCAGGGCAACGGTACCATCTAGTCATGATTTTATATTGCATTTCCAATACTGCTGCAATGAATGAGGGAGGCTGAGGGAAAGAACAAGGCATTTTCTATTAAGTAAAGAAACTAAGTGTCATGGGGCGGTCACAGTGAGACACAAAGATTAAAATGACGTCAGGTTTCATCCAACTACATGGCCCGGCAATGAGGTAACATAATGTCGGAGCTGTAAATAGGCCCAAAAAGAGCTAGACTGGAGCCCAAAAGTCTGTTGCAGGTCTGCAAAGGAACGGAGACCATCTGATCCAATCAACTGACCTAGTTGGGAGGCACCAGCTCTAGACCAAACAGATAGGGGAGACCGGGAAAGGGATCTTAGAGGAAAGTTTGGGTTATGTAGTAAGGGCATGGGCAGGGAAGCACCCGGCTAAAATTTGTAAAAAGGTTTACATTTCTTCCAACAGTTAAGAGTTGGGTCTAAAGTGGGATGCCTGGTGCGAGGGATTCTCTGGAGCCATGGAAGAATGTGTGACGGGGTGTCAATAGCAGACTCTGCAATTAGTAGCCATTGCATATTAGGAGGGAGTCTGGACATCTCCAGGATCCTGGCTAAATGAACAGCATGGTAATAGCTAAGGAAGTGGGGTAGCTGGAGACTGCCCTCTGTGCGACTGCGGATCAGGATTGACTGGGAGAGTCGATGGCCTTTCCATCCACAAACAAAATGATCAACTGAAGCTTGCAACTCTTTGAAAAAGGAAGCTGGTATCGATATGGGTAGGGTTTGGAGCACATAAAGGACTTTTGGCAGAACTGTCATTTTTACTGTATTAATCCTACCCATCCAAGATACTGTAAGCGAGGACCATTTGTTAACGTTGGTTTTGATCAGGTGTAGTAGGGGGAGGAAGTTAAGTCAGTATAAGTCAGAATTATCCCGAGACAGGAGAACCCCTAAATACTGAAGTTGAGATGGGTGCCATTGGAATGGGAATGAGTCATGGAGGCCTGTAATCACTCGCAGAGGAGTTGAGATATTCAGCGCTATGGATTTGGTGTAGTTAATCTTAAAGTTAGATAAAGAATTAAAACTATGAAATTCCTGCATGAGGACAGGAAGGGAAGTTACCGGAGCAGACAAAGTAGCGAGGAGATCAGCATATAATGCCAGTTTATACTCACAGTCACCAGCCCACATACAATGAATGTTTGGGTTGTCCCAGATTGCCCTTGCCAATGCCTCCATGCAAAGTATAAATATAAGCGGGGACAGAGGACACCGCTGCCTTGTTCCATTCCATATTAGAAAAGGGTCGGAAAGGGCACCATTCACATGGACCCTAGCTGAGGGGGACCTATATAGGGCCAGAATGCAGTGAAGACAAGTAGCACCTAGACCCATGTGCCCAAGAAGACCTTCCATAAATTGCCAGTCAATCTTATTGAAAGCCTTCTCCGCATCAGTGGACAAGAGGACCACATTGGATGTTGCGGCTCGAGCCAGTGATCTTATTGTGATCATATTGTCCTTCACCTCACGACCCATAATGAACCCCACGTGATCATCATGAATATTTGGTGCAATTTGATGGTAATAGTTGTAACATCTGTATCTGTATCTGAATCCACCCACATTGCAGAGCTTGCTTACAGTGTATAATTGAATGCTGGTAAAAATAAGGATAACATAAAATTAGTAAAAACAAATGTGAAAAAGTAAATAAATACACAAAATAAACAGCTTGCATTTACAGCCCTGTCACTTTAAAATAAACTACACCAGTGGTTCCCAAACTTTCAAAAATCACGGCACACTAGAGTATCAGCAATTTTTACATGGCCAGCCCCCTTCTATCTCTCCAGCCAGTCACCCCTCCTGTCTATCCAGGTTGCTCCCCTTCTTCTACAGCCAGTCCCACCTTCTTTCTCTCCACTTAGTTGCCCACTTATGTCTCTCCAGCTACCCCCCTTCTGTGTCTCCAGCCAGTCCCCCATCTGTGTCTCCAGTTAGCTCTCCATCGGTCTCTCCAGCCAGTCCCACTTTTGTCTCTCCAGCCAGGCCCCCTTTTGTTTCTCCAGCCAGCCTCCATTCTGTCTTTCAAGCCAGTCTCCCTCTTCCATGTCTCCAGACAGTTCCCCTAGTGTCTCTCCTGACACCTCCCTTTCTGTCTCTCCAGCCAGCCTACTTTCTGTTTCTCCAGACAGTTTCACTTCTGTGTCTCCAGCCAGCCCACCTTCTGTATCTCCATCCAGCCCCCCTTATGTGTCTCCAGCCAGTCCACCTTCTGTGTCTCCCTCCAGGCTGCTATTTCTCCAGCCAGCCTCCCTTCTGTGTCTCCAGCCAGTTAACCTTCTGCCTCACCAGCCAGTCCCCCATTCTGTGTCTTCAGCCAGCCCCCCTTTTGTCTATCCACATTTGGGTGACAGAGGGTGCTCCCATTGATTGTGAGCTGGATTCCTCCCTTCCAGGAAACAGCTTATAGCTACACCCCTGGACTCCTCATCTGGATCCCAGGCCTTACTATAGCTAAAGCCAGCTAAAAACTGAGAATCTGTTTTCCAATGTTTACAGAATGTGCTGAATTTGGCACCTGCAAGAAAATAATTAGGGGGGAAAGCACACCATTTGATTTTAGATCAACCTAGCTCTGTATATTACATCACTCACCCTCTTTATCTCTTTTATTTTCTTTACCCACCTATGCTATTCTTCTAAAGACCTATATAGATTCCTTGTTCCCACTAAAGACAGAATCCTGTTGTTCCTGCTCCTAAACCAAAATGACTTCCCCTTCTTGCAAAGCTGTCAGTTATAATGTGCCTGCTGTATTATATCAGAAGAACAACCCCTTTCTATTAGATAGGGACTCTAGGTATTTAACTATCATTCAGTGTAAATCAATAAAGGTAATAAATTAACCACAAAATATGTGGGTGGGCAAGCAACACAATGCACCTCCACCACAACACACATCCATTCTAGCATATGGAAGTGCCCTTTAAAAGTGCTCAGTACATCCCTTTAGCAAGCTTGCGGGTTCAGCTGCTATGCATCTGCTATGAGTGAAAATGTCTCCTCAAACTTCAACCTATTAACACATTAGAACAAACACACCTACTCTGCTAAAAACATTTCATTTTTTTTTCTTCAAAAATATTGCTTCTTTTACCCTTATCTATGTCTAAAATGAAGTATGAGAGTGACGGGACTTTGAGACTTTATTATTTGTGTTGCTTTTATTGTTGGTTTTCATTTTTGTATAAAAGATGTTTTTCATTATAAAGTGAGAAAAGGCATAAAGTGTCCCACTACAAGAATACGCCAACTCGATGGATGTGTAAAAAACAAGTGCAGACCATGTGCTGGGAGAGAAATGCTCTGCATCTCTCCACTAAACAGGGAATGGACATTTACATGAATCTTCTCACCTTCTTCATCCCTACATTATTCTTTCAATAATTACGTACCAGACATCACAGTCACTTTTGCATGTAGGTGTATAACTAAACATATTCATTTGCCTAGGTTTTCAGTGAACAAACTTATCTATCCAGCTTTTGCCACTAGAAGATGCAAACTTTTGCTTACCTTCCACCGCTATTGTAGACCACAATTCCTTGTGTTTCAATACTACAGAAGTGGGTGCACGATACCACAAAATACTATAAGCGCCACCACAATTCAAAAACTTTTGTACTTGATTGTGACTATCTGAAATAAAAACTTTAAGAACAGCTATACGAGTCAAATGCTCACCGTACACTTCAAAGTCACAATCATTCCATACGTTTCAGTAAATGATCAACTTGTATTACTCAAGTTTTCTGAGTGAACACTCAAGTCACAACATTAAGCAACTGAGAACACACTCTATGTACAGGAGTTTATAAACATATTAAAACCACAACCACTTCTATATTATATACATATACATAACTTTTATGGTTAAATATTGGTTACATTTACTTTTAAATTCTTTTCCGCAGGTGTGCTCGTTTCTCTGTAGCTGTGACCAGGTGCAGGGAAATGTTGCCGGAATGCTGAAGCGTTTCAGATACAGTATGTTGAGCCAGAACATCTGTCTGGAGAGAGCGATATAAGTAGTACAATGTAGCCTATTTATTCAATTTAAGCTTTCTAAACTGACGTAAAACTCAAGTAATAACAAAAACCAGCTAAAGTAACATCTCAAATTAATGTTATGTCCCCAATCTAACTAAAACCTTCCAAAGCACATGTTTAAGCCAGAAATAATTATTATTACCAGTTATTTATATAGCACACACATATTCCACAGCGCTTTACAAAGACTATTTGGCCATCAGTACCTGCCCCAGTGGAGCT
Organism: Pseudophryne corroboree; assembly: GCF_028390025.1. NCBI lineage: Eukaryota > Metazoa > Chordata > Amphibia > Anura > Myobatrachidae > Pseudophryne > Pseudophryne corroboree. Next base: position 372,383,667 of record NC_086449.1, read on the forward strand.
TACAATCTATATTCCCTACCACCTGTACCCGCACACACATTCACGTTAGGGTTAATTTTGTTTAGAGCCAATTAATCCACCAGCATATTTTAGGATTTTGGGAGAAATACGGAGTACCCGGCAGAAACCCACGCAAGCACGGGGAGAATATACAAATTCCACACAGTTAGGGCCATCATGGTGGGAGTTGAACCCATGACCTCAGTGCTGTGAGGCAGCCAGTGTCGGACTGGGGCATGAAGAGCCCACCGGGGGAATGCAGTGATAGGGGCCCATACTTAGGGGTGTGGCCAGCCTACAAAGGGGGTGTGACCAACCTCCACAGAGGCTTGAAATACACAATAGTTTAGTGCAGTGTAATGCAACATATCTACCATGTATAATACAAGTGCATAGTCTGGAACCTGATCCCTAGAGGAAGGAGTGGGCACTCAGGCAGTGGGGCCTACCGGTAGTTTCCCTGGTACCCCTGTGGGCCAGTCCGACCCCGGAGGCAGCAATGCTAACCATTACACCAGCTATGCTGCCCACAGCATTATTTTAGGAGAAGGAAGTTCTATATTAAAATAAGATTATCCACCCTATGCATTTTGAGGTCCCCCAACAAATCTAGCTACACAGCAATTTTTTCTGTATTTCCTCAAAATCAGAATATGAGCGTAAACTTTATTACACACTAAAGGCCTGTTTCAAAGATGGACAAAAACGCAATGCTGCATGCAAGCAGCATTGTATTTCCAGCCGATCTCCAGGACGGCATGCCAGAGACGACTCAGTAGAAGAGACACCTCCTACATGTAGCTGTGATTTCAGTATTGCAACCGACGTTGCAAGCTGGGATCCAACGGTCGCGATGTTCCACGTAGATGGCCAGCTGGTCTTGGCTAACAGACGGAAGGGGGGTCTGCGAGGCCAGGAAGCCTGCGTGGACTCGACCCTCCCAGTAAACAGGGGCAACATACCCCCTTTCCGGAAACGCAGGTCACCCTCTGCCCACCTCCCCGTTAATCAGGCAGCGGCAGAGGGGAACTATAGGTGACATCGAAAGGCCCATTGGACATTACGTGACTGCAGATTCACGGTAGATAGACAGACAGACAGATAGATAGATAGATAGATAGATAGATAGATAGATAGATAGATAGATACTCCTACCACATTTAAACCATCAGGGTTACTAGCATGCATCTCCATGAAACACCCTGGCACACTATGATTGGCACTATGATTGAGAAATGTTTTTTTTTAAATGCCTACTGCATTATTCACGAGCATTGGGTAGGAAATGCCAGCGGTTGGGATGCCAGCGGTCAGAAGAAGAATTCCGATGCTTAGAATACCTTACCCCATTGCCCCCCTAACCCTGACCGTCTCTCCCCACAATCTAACCCTGACCCTCCCCAGAGGTGCCTAATCCTAATCCCCCTTCTCACAGCCTAAACCTATCCCTCTCTCCCCCGCAGCCTAACCCTAGCCCTACCTGGGGGTGCCTAAAAACCTAACCACCCTCCCCGCAGTCTAATGCTAATCCTTGCTTCCCTGCAGCCTAATCCAAACCCTCTTCCCGCAGCCTAAACCTCTCCCCCAACCCCAAGGCTTACATGCCTGGTGGCACGGTCCACGCTCGCTCCGTATCCCGGTGGTCGGGTTTTCGGTGCCAGGATGGTGCTCCTTGTCAGGAAGCCGATGCCGGCATTTCGATCACTGTCGGGATTCCATCGTAGGCATTTAGATTGCTAAATTCACAGACATATCAGGGCAGCATAGCCAATGTTGATATCAAGCAGATATATTGGTACATCTGCCTGTGTACGGGTGACCCACCAACTAACCCGTTATGAGAACCGTCAAAAATGACATAACTGGGTGGCAAATTTAAATGCCCGTCTAGTTGTAATGTGTGGCCAGACATATTGAGCAGTCGATTGGTAAGTGTGCATAGCTTACCAAATCAGTCACTTGGTCGGCAGGGTGATCAGTCGGCTCAGATGTGTACTCAGTTATAAGGACACTTATTTATTTATTTATTTATTTATTAGCAGTTTCTTATATAGCGCAGCATATTCCGTTGCGCTTTACAATTAGAACAACAGTTATAGAACAAAACAGGGCAAAGACAGACATAGCGGTAGGAAGGCCCTGCTCGCAAGCTTACAATCTATAGGGAAATAGGTATTGATACACAAGGATGGATGCAACCTGTTACATAATGTTTCCCCAGATTGCTAGGTTCTTAGTGGGTTGTATGATATGATCACCCAGCAATGTTGGAAGACAAAATGTGAGGTTATGGGGACTGTGCAGAGGGAATGTAACTGGATAGGGAAGCATTGAAGGTTATGTGTGTGGGTCAGGAATTTGGTAGGCTTGTCTGAAGAGATGAGTTTTCAGGGAACGTTTAAAGGTTTGGAGACTAGTGGAGAGTCTTATTGTGCGTGGGAGGGCATTCCACAGAGTGGGTGAAGCCCGGATAAAGTCCTGTAATTTTGAGTGGGAACAGGTAATACATCTGGATGAGAGACGCAGATCTTGTGCAGAGCAGAGGGGTCTGGTAGGGAGATATTTTGAGATGAGTGAGGAGATGTATGATGGTGCAGTTTGGGTAATAGCCTTGTATGTAAGTAAAAGTATTTTATATTTGACACGGTAGAATACCGGTAACCAATGGAGGGACTGACAGAGCGGATCAGCAGACGAAGAACGTCTGGCGAGGAAGATTAGCCTCGCAGCTGCATTTAAAATGGATTGAAGTGGTGAGAGCCTATGTTTGGGAAGACCAGTAAGGAGACTATTACAATAATCAATGCGGGAGATGATGAGTGCATGGATCAGAGTTTTTGCAGTGTCTTGTGTAAGATAAGGGCGTATTTTGGATATGTTTTTAAGGTGCATGTAACATGATTTAGAGACAGATTGAATGTGTGGAACAAACAACAGTTCAGAGTCAAGGATGACACTTAGGCAGCGAGCTTGTGGGGTAGGGTGGATAGTTGCATTGTCAACAGTTATGGCAATATCAGGTTGGTAACTGCCCTTAGCTGGTGAGAAAATAATTAATTCTGTTATGGAAATGTTGAGTTCACTTGATAGAGAAGATAAGGAATAACATAGGTAACTGTTATTAATAGTATGTGTTTTATTCACGTTTGTCTATATGTTCTTATTAATAATTATTTTAATACAACACACATAGGGGTTAATCCAATTAGCCGTGAGGGGTGTGATGTGCCGGTGCCACAGCGTTTCAATGCCGGCAACAGCACCCGGTCTTGCACCTTGGTTCCCTGTCGACAGCTTGAACCATGTTGACATTCTGATGTCGACCTTACGAACGTCGACAATTACTTTTCATCATATATCCACATACAGTGCACAGTACATATGTATATAGTATGCTCACCATTCACCTCCCCAGAAATGGGTGTGTGTATATATATATATATATATATATATATATATAGTGCTGCCCATGCACAACCGAATGCTAATCTACATGTGTGTACCATGTATAGCACAGATTCCAGGCTAACAGCACCATCTTCTAGCTATTTTCTATGCATGTTCAGGTACACTGCCACCCATGAAGCAATGGGCACCATCTCCTGAGTAAACAAAGCAGCATAGCTTCAACCATGGGGCCAGATGTACTAAGCCTGAAAAGTGATAAACTTTGGTGGCATTGATTAATAGGACTGCATTGAATGCAAATCATTTGATATTAATGTTAGTTATACTATCACACCAAGCTCCTCTGTGTTTTGGAAAGGGTCCAGGAAAGTACTATTTTATGTCCTTAGGCGAGACAAGCAGAGAAGCAAAACAGACACAGTTCATATATCAGAGATATTTCATGCATTAGTCCTTATTATGAATGTTAACCCCTCAGTCTCCAGAGCACGTGCAGGAGGGACTCTCCACAACAAATGAATGATTGTGCAGAGTGACCTCGCTCCCGTCCTGGTCCACCTTCCTAGAGTAACGCAGAGTAACCCCAGCCCCCAACATTATTAACTAGTACGAGAGATGAGAAAAGGAATTTGGTGTGAATTTCGGAGGCGGGCACGGGGGCGGTACAGAAAAATAATGAGTAGGAGGGGAACTAAGATTAAGAGGATCTGAGAAGGGTCAGGGTGGGATAGTAAGAAAGAGTAGAGGAGGGATGAAAGAGGGGGAGGAGCGGGGGAAGGAACAGAGGAGTGAAAGGGAGCAGGAGAGGGAGGGAAAGATAGTGAAAAAAGAGAAAGGGAGGGGTAGAAAGAGGCACAGAAGGGAAAAAAGTTTATTAAAAGTATACTCTGTCTTCCTGACTTATTACAAAGGGTCTTCAGCCTAACCATACAGGGAGGTATTGGCTCGGCCCCTAATGAGCAGGAGGAGTCTGAGACTGACACTTGCAGGGCATTCTGTCGGTGCCGTCCTGTGTCCCCGCACTAATAAGAAACGAATGATTGTATGTCACCTCTAAGGACAAGACTCTGTTCCGCCTCATGTAAGTAGAGCGTGCCGGAGGCAGGACCCTTCCCCTACTCTGCACAGACTTCCAGGTGAGGTTGCTCCGTCCTGTACCAGGGCAGAAGTCCTCAGAGTAGAAGCATCAGCGCTATAGGTGCCCTAGGACAAGGCAGCGGTCCTGCAGACTGGCTTCTTCTGCACAGCAGGTCCCCTGAGCTCTCTCTTCCCCCATGCACCAGTACATGGCATTGGCGGCCGCTTATATGATGGTGATAGTAGGGAAGTACTCGCTGCTGTGAAATGCAACAGAGTGCCTTTCATGTTGCTTCATTTGTTTGAGCAGTGATACGATACCATTCAGGTCTTAGCCTATGCCACTTTACTAGCACAACCGTAAGTGTTAATGGAACGCTCCTACTATTAGAACGCTCAGCAGTCTGATCCTGGCATGTGCTGGAGAGTTGCTCAACTGATGCTCTAGTCTACACCATGCTGTCACCAGGATGGACTCTTTTTCTGCCAATTCTCTTAAAGGCTGTTTGCTCCCAAGAACAAGCTCATCACGATCTGGAGCTTCCTCTGCAGTACTACGATGACAATGGTAAGTAGAATACCGAGAACCTGTCTTACCATGTTACATGAACGCTCACTCTCGTTGTAATTGTACAATGTTGGCATACATATAATAGCAGAGTGAATTCTCTCAAACTTCACATAAAAATGTAAACTAAATGTAAATAGTTGTTGTGCCTTCTGCTGGCGGGGAGTGTTGTGTGGTGAGGTCTGTATGGGGAGGGTTATGCTGACAACCCAGCACCACAAATGCTGATATATTCACAGAAGATCAGATTATTATCTATATTTATAAATATAGTGCACACATGTTCTGCAGCACTTTACAGAGTACATTTGGCCATTCACATCTAATTGCTTAAGGAGAGACCCAGTTCCCATTTCATAGGTGTGGATGCCTTTGGCCCCCATTTATCAAACCTTGGAGCATGATAAATAGCACACATGACACGATGATAAAGTCCCAGCCAATCAGCTCCTAACTGACATGTTACAGGCTGTGTTTGAAAAATGACAGTTAGGAGCTGGTTGGCTGGTGCTTTATCACCGTGCTATTTATCACTCTCCAAGGCTTGAGAAATCTTGGCCTTTGTATGCTGTGGAGCTTAAAAGTGCCCCCAGTAGGCGATAAGCCGTCACCAGGTTCGCTGACCAAGAGGCTGGCTGCATGAAATCAGAGATGCTATGTGCCCCTGATGCCGCCTAAGCCAAGGGTGCCTGAAAATGTATTGGTAATAGGCACCTTATGTACTGGTAACGTACTTTGCACTGTGCACTTCTTTTCAGGTGGCACCATTTTTCCTTTGCCCTAGCCTTCAATCTTTACTTTCCCATCCGAAAGACTAAGATCTGTTTATTTATTGCACTTTTGCACTTTTTTTGTTATGTTTTTGTCTTGTGAGTGTCACATTTTTGTGCGGTTTTGGTGTAGACTCTTATGGGTCGTCCTCTCCCTGAGTCTCCTGAGGCTCTCTCTTTCTGGGGAGAGACAAAGAATACGTTTCCCAGGGGGAAGCTTCAGCCAAACCTGAGTAGAAAGGGGCGACATAAGTCCTGTGTTGGAAAAAAGCCCGAAGACCCTTGCCCCTAAAGGACTTTTTGGCACAGAGGGTTGGAGATTCGAGGGGTCTCTCTTAGCTTCAGCAAAGGTGGACCCAAAGATTTCCTTTTCCCCTCTTTTGAGCCCTTTGGCTCCGTGGGGATGGGGAGAAACGGGGCTCTTCTTTAGTAGATGGTCCGAAGACCCATGCTCCAAGAACAGTTTTTGCACTGCACTGGCTGAAAAAAAAATTGTAATTAACAGTATACACACAGTTCTGGAAGTTATATATTGAATATGTTAGTGTAGGTGCTACAGTAAGTTGCATATTGCACTAACCCATAGTAGCCAATCAAAATCTTGCTTTTCCAGTCTACCTTTCACTAAATAGATGACAGATAATTGTCATGTTGGATATGACGGCCATGATTGCACTGTGCAAGTTTTTAACTAACCCCCAGTGAGTTGCTGTATCCCTAAATTTACACTGTATAGGGCTGATGCAGAGTCACACATACATCCATTTTTGGTGCGTATCATGCAAGATTTTCAGTGCGCATGTGTAGAAAACAGGCACACACAAGAAAGGTGATGCAGAGGAATACACCTTTCAACCACATCTGCACTGATGCCTGAAGAAGCAGGACTGGGATGTAATGGCGCATTCTCACAGAGACAAAGTTTTAACATGCACCAAGTATAGGATAAGTGCAAGTCTACACTGATGATCATGACCTGGCGCAGACAGAAATACGGAAACTGCATTTTTTTCCTTTGTATGCTTCTTTTGAATAATGGACGCCTGATTTACTTCCAACTTTTCCTTAAACCCTTTACAAAACTTATCTGACATTTGTGTTGGGTCATTACTGAAAACAGGCGTTATTATGAAAATATTTTACTTTATATTTTTTGTGTCTCATAGTAAAACAATCTGATTGGTGAATTATCATATTTTTCTACATTTGGTTGCCAACTATGAGGGTGATTCAGATCTGATCGCTGCTGTGCGTTTTCTCACAGCGGGCGATCAGCAATAGACTGTGCATGCGTATGGACCGCAATGCGCACATGTGTCAGCAAACAACAGGCATCACCGGTCAGCGACAGGCTGGTGCAAAAATTTCATTCGTATAGCCATTGGCATGCTGATTGACAGGAAGAGGCCTTTTGTGGGTGGTAACTGACCGTTTTCTGGGAGTGTAAGGGAAAATGTAGGTGTTGTTCCCAAACATATTCAGGGAGGACATGTGACGTCAGCTCCGGCCCCGATCAGCCTGTTGTCATCGCACTGTAGGAGTAAGTCCTGGGCTGCGCAGACTGCACACAGTGGAAAAATCATTCGATGCTGAGTGAGTTGCGAACGGATTTACAGCTGTCTGCTAACTGAGGGATTTTTAGCTGCTTGATGTACACATACGATCGCACACATGCACGGCGAATATACGCTCCCCTTGAGCGGTGACTATCTGAACGCATCACAACAATTTTAGCAGTCCAGCGATCATGTCTGAATAACCCCCTATGTGACCAAGCTGATGGACATTTACATCAATAAAAACAAGGATTGTATTTCCACATTGTGGCTTACTGTTTCCTACGTTTGTGATGCATACTGCTCCAAACCTGATTATAGGATGCTTATAAGGTATACCCCTTTTCCACCTACGAGCACGGGTCGCAGACGGGAGCCTGACACGGGAGCTGCCTGGCTGCGACCCGTGCTCAGCCCCTTTCCCATCAGCAGTCACCAACCCGGCATATTGCCAGGTTGGTGACGCGGCAGGGGCGGCGCTGGGAGATCATATGATCTCCCAGCGCCGCCCTTCCATACAGTGTAAACAGGAGCCATGTCGCATCGACACGGCTCCCGTTTACACTACAACCCTACCCGGATCATTCCCGTGTCCTACCCAGGTAGATAGCCGGGTAGGATTCACGGGTCACTTGATCCGGGTTTTTGCGGGGGGACCCTTTTCCACTTGCAAAGAACACAGGTAAATGCTCGCCCCCGTGCATTTACCCGTGTTTTTTGAGCTAGTGGAAAAGGGGTAGTAGAAAGACATATGGGATATACTAGAGGAAAAATGCAGTAAAACCCCTGTTTTCTGAGTTTCTTTTGCATTTCCATATGCATAAGCCCTGGGCTTCAGTGCGGAGGTTAACGCCAGCTTTTGCTGGCATTACCCTATAGAAGCCTGTGGGCTTCTTTCCTCATTGCGCTGTCAGACGGATCCGATCCCAGCATCCCCTCCAGCCACTACTTCCTTTCTGCACATGCGCAGACGTTCTCCCGGGTCATAAGCCCGGAAGTCCAGTGGTGGCGCTGATTGCAAAAGGCAGCTCTTATCGTGAGAGCTGTCCTTTGCTGTACTAATCGCATTTGTTAGTGCATATGTGATTAGTATCAATGTGTTGTCACTGCAATGTGTGGCGGGATGTACAAGTGAGACTTGTTGGTGAACCTAGTAAATTACAGTCGTTTCTGCTGAAGCAACTTAAATGATAAAAGAGAAACACCATAATTTCATGCAGTTTTATAATCACTGAAAACTATAACTCAGCAGTATTGTCCTGGCACATACCTACAGTATGTCTACTTGATGGAGACACTCATATATGGACCACTATTATAATGATGTTTTTGCTTATATTCCTCATCACAGTAAATATATATTTTTTCATATAATAAACAGGAATATAATAATATACAGGTTGAGTATCCCTTATCCAAAATGCTTGGGACCAGAGGTATTTTGGATATCGGATTTTTCCGTATTTTGGAATAATTGCATCCCATAATGAGATATCATGGCGATTGGACCGAAGTCTAAGCACAGAATGCATTTATGTTTCATATACACCTTATACACACAGCCTGAATGTCATTTTAGCCAATATTTTTTATAACTTTGTGCATTAAACAAAGTGTGTGTACATTCACACAATTCATTTATGTTTCTTATACAGCTTATACACACAGCCTGAAGGTCATTTAATACAATATTTTTAATAACTTTGTGTATTAAACAAGGTTTGTGTACATTGAGCCATCAAAAAACAAAAGTTTCACTATCTCACTCTCACTCCAAAATGTCCGTATTTCGGAATATTCCGTATTTCGGATATTTGGATATGGGATACTCAACCTGTAATAACAATCAGGCTAGTGCAGACATGACGTAACATGCAGCGGTACCAGAGCCACTATTGGCAGCTTGGTTTGATCATTTATTTGTAACATTGTAGGTATGGTTCCCAAAGACTGGTGTATAGCGGAAGTAGTGCCTATATTCAAAAAGGGAAGTAAAGCTGAACCAGGTAATTATAGACCAGTTAGTCTTACATCTATAGTGGGGAAAGTATTGGAAGCTATTCTAAGAGATAGTATTCAGAAGTTCCTTGAAGTCAATAAGGTCATTAAAAGGAATCAACATGGGTTTATGAAGGACAGATCCTGTCAAACCAACTTACTTGGCTTTTATGAAACAGTAAGCGCAAACCTAGATAAGGGTAAAGAGGTGGATGTAATCTTTTTAGATTTTGCCAAAGCATTCGACACTGTACCACACATGAGACTTATCTACAAGCTACAAGAAACAGGGCTAGGAAGCAGAATATGCACTTGGGTCAAAAACTGGTTAGATAATAGGGAGCAGCGCGTTGTGGTTAATGGATCTTTTTCAACTTGGACTGAAGTGCTAAGTGGTGTGCCGCAAGGCTCAGTATTAGGACCGCTATTTTCATTAACGACCTAACAGAAGGTCTAGAGAGCATGGTGTCAATTTTTGCAGATGATACCAAATTGTGTAAAGTTATAAATGCGGAGGGGGATGCTGAGTCGCTTCAGAATGACTTAGTTAAATTAGAAGCTTGGGTAGCGAAATGGAGAATGTGCTTCAATACAGACAAGTGTAAGGTAATGCACTGTGGTAACAAGAACAAAAATAACACCTACCTACTAAATGGGGTAAAATTAGGGGATTCTGTACTGGAAAAGGACTTAGGTGTCCTCATAGATAGCAAACTAAGCAGTAGTAACCAAAGTAGGACTGCAGCAAAGAAGGCTAATAAGATATTAGCATGCATAAAACGGGGAATTGATGCTAGGGACGAGAGTATTATACTCCCGTTATATAAATCACTTGTGAGGCCACACCTTGAATACTGTGTACAATTCTGGGCACCTTACTACAAAAAGGATATCCTGGAGCTAGAAAAGGTTCAGAGGCGGGCGACCAAACTAATTAAGGGTATGGAGACGCTGGAATACGAGGAAAGGCTTGCAAGACTAGGCATGTTTACACTGGAAAAGAGGAGATTAAGAGGGGGCATGATCAACATTTACAAATATATAAGGGGACAATGGGGGTGATTCCGAGTTGTTCGCTCGCTAGCTGCTTTTAGCAGCATTGCACACGCTAAGCCGCCGCCCTCTGTGAGTGTATCTTAGCTTAGCAGAATTGCGAATGAAAGATTCGCAGAATAGCGAAAAGAAATTTCTCAGCAGTTTCTGAGTAGCTCGAGACTTACTCACAAATAGCGATCAGTTCAGTCCGTTTCGTTCCTGGTTTGACGTCACACACACGCCCAGCGTCCGGCCAGCCACTCCCCCTTTTCTCCAGACACTCCCGCGTTATTCCCTGGCACGCCTGCGTTTTTCTGCACACTCCCAGAAAACGGCCAGTTTCCGCCCAGAAACACCCACTTCCTGTCAATCACACTACGATCACTTCAACGAGGAAAAATCTTAGTTCGGGCGTGAGTAAATCTACTAAGTTTTGTGTTAAAATACTAACCGCATGCGCACTGCGAACCATGCGCATGCGCATTTTTCCTTAATCGCTCCGTTGCAAAAATCGTCAACGAGCGAACAACTCGGAATGACCCCCAATATACAGATCTTGCGCAGGACCTGTTTTTGGTTAGATCAATACAGAGAACTCGTGGACACTCGCTCAGGTTAGAGGAGAGGAGATTCCGCACAATACGGCGTAAAGGCTTTTTAACGGTAAGGACGATACGTGTTTGGAATTCCCTGCCTGAGGGAGTTGTAATGGCCGACTCAGTCAACACCTTTAAGAATGGGTTAGATAAATTCCTAATGGATAAGGATATCCAGGGTTACGGGGCATAGTCACGCACTATGGTTATTATAAAAAAGAGGGGTAAAATGTAACGGCAGTCATCAACTTCAGTCAAAATTTTATACAAAATAATCGTGCATAGGAGACCACAAATACTGTACGTTGAACTCGATGGACAATTGTCTTTTTTTCAACCTTAGATACTATGTTACTATGTTATTATGTTGTAAGAAATTAGCATGATGACAGTATTAGTTTACAAATATATTCAGCATCTTTTTAGCCCTTAACTTTTCCTCATTGCTTTCACCTTCTTGGTACACTTCATGTGAAAGAAACACACACACTTATTGGTGTATGTTAAAGTAAAAGGAAGGTTGCATATTGTGCATTAGGAATGTGAAGACTTGTGGTTTATATGTGTCTGAAGAATGTAGGCCCTGTCCATAAATAGAGCTTGTTGTCATTACAAACTGTGTATGGAACTATGGCTCTGCAGATCTTTATACACAATGTATACTAAGGCAGCGCTTTGTTCCCCTTTTAGGAGAACTCTAGTCACTTGGTAGATTTTTACCAATAATCCTTTCCTCGCTCGCACTATTCAAATGTCCATTCTGTTTGAATATTGGATAACTCATCTTTCCCACAGCCCACATCGAACTATTCTCTAGTACAGTGAGTATCCCTTATCCAAAATTCAAAATTACACATTTTTGGTTCCCCTACTGAGATAATGACACATATACATATATATTATTTTATATATCTATATGATATTTCTATATATACACATAATATATAATATATGTTATTATCTCAGTAGGGGACCCAAAAATGTGGGATTTTGAATTTTGGATAAGGGATACTCAGCTCTAGCTCAGGTATGTATAATCTAAATTACATATCTGTGTTATGTGTTTATGGATGTATGTATGTATGTATGGATAGATAGATAGATAGATAAGATAGATAGATAGATAGATAGATAGATAGATAGATAGATAGATAGATAGATAGATAGATAGATAGATAGAGGGTTCAGTATTATTTGCAGGTGGATGGGTAGCCGGTGGATGGGATGCCAGTGGTCAGAATACTGTCGCCAGCATCCCAATAGTTGAAATCCTGACAGGAGGGAGGTTCCCTTCTCTCCCCTACCCCCCTAACCCTCGCTAGTACCTGACCGTAACCTCCCCCGGTGGTGCCTAAACCTAACCCCCCCACCTCTCGTCTGCAGCCTAACTCTAACCCTCCCACCTTAGTGCCTAAATGTAACCTCCCCCCTGTGGCGCTTAACCCTCCCCTTCCTCACCGCAGCCTAACCCATACTTATGGTTGGGGTGCTGGCATTCTAAATTCTGGCGTCGGTCTCCTGACCCTGTCAGGATTCCGGCGTTCGCATTCTGACGGGTGCCAGGATTCCGGCGTTAGATTTCCATCTGCCGGGATCCCGACAGCCGGCATCCAGAGCCGGATTAAGGCATGTGGGGGCACAGGGGCAATGAAATTGTGGTGGCCCCAACTAATAAAATTGCTGCCAAACACCCCTGTGCACCCCCCCCCCCCCCCCCTTTGAACAACCGGTACTGCTATGCCCCTGACATAACACACACGTATACAAACACACGTGTAAAAACATAAAAAACATACAGTATATTCACACCACACACGTATATAATATATACATATATATATGTTCTCTCCTAAAGATCCGGCACTCCATAATCTAATAACAACCTGGTCCGATGCCTCAACTCCTCTTCATATATAGTGAAAACGGGACTCCCAGAAGGGCACTCTGGACACCATAAATAATCCACAACTCAAATGATGAAGTCAATGTTTCAGGGGTCTATACATACTGTATTTTACCCCTTTCTGACTGGCTATCCTGACGAAAGTGGTAAAATATAGATCCCTGAAACTTTGACTTCATCATTTGAGTTGTTGTGGATTATTTATAGTGTCCAGAGTGCCGTTCCTGGGAGGCCTGTTTTCACTATCTATCTGTCTATCTATCTATCTATCTATCTATCTATCTATCTATCTATCTATCTATCTATCTATCTATCTATCTATCTATCTATCTACACTGTATACTAGGAGGACAAAGTGTATAAATATATATGTGCGTGTGTGTATATACATAGGAGGTTAAAGTATAGACATACTGTATGAGGCTAGCTGGACTATATATATATATATATATATATATATATATATATATATATATATAAATAAATCCACAAAAGCAGCCGCTTCTCACTTATCATTTAGAAAACGCTGGTGCACGGTTGGTGTAATCATATAGAAAAAATCCAAGAATAACCACACAGGTGATTGTACCCAGAAATACCAGCACACAGCTTAGATGCAAAAGAAGAAGTTTTACTTGTCCAGAAAAATCATTTAAAAAGGCAACAAGCATATAGCACACATGATGGTAGCAGCATGAATAGATCAATGAGTACTTATCATTCCGACAGCTGTTTCGACTATCTTCATCATGGGAATAGATAAAGTGACATGGTGCTGTACACTGCCATCCGCAGTGTCTGGTTCCAAAGTGACGTGTGCCTGAAAAGCTTAGCCCATGAGTGCATTAAATAGTGTGTGAAATACTTACCTGTAAGCTGTCTCACCTGTTCCCCGTCACACGTGGACATCAGCTGCGTTACATCCAAGCAGCACGGCATGCCGTGAACCGGAAGTGACGTGCAGGGGAGGGTATTAACCGCTACACATCGTCAGTGACCAAACGATGGAGCCGGGACCTGTCCATCCTGCACGGAGACATAAGTCTCCGTAACTGTGTCCTGGTGTGAAGAATCACCCTCGGGCCGCGCGTCACTTCTAACGCGTTACCCGTGGCAACCAACAGGTCGTGCTTAAAACAGTCCGGGTAAACGAACACACCCGGAACTGAAGAAGCATCAGACCTGTTTCCGGGGACAAGGGGAGAGGCGCACAGGCAAAGAAAAACAGTGTAAGATAACATTGAACTAATAAAAATGAATAAAAATGAAAATAAATTAGATGCACACTTACATCCTGATGATGAATCTACTGATAATAAAGCATGTCTATGGCCAGTCATAAATGATTTAACAATGAATTGAACTGAATTTAAATCTGTCACTGACTACATTCTTAGTTATTATACATAAATCATGCCTTATAACAAAGCCCCAATTTATAGGCCTCTGGGACTTCCTCGGGTTAAGATGAACTAAGGGACGAAACGCGTTGGTCACCTACCAGCACTCCGCTCCTATCTGAGGAATTAACAGATAAGCTCATATGTATTTTTAAATTGTACGAGTCCATCTATATGTTTTTCTGTCATTTTTTGTATTATTAAAATGTTTTTTTAAATAATACTACACTATCAGAGGCTTTTCCGTCCCGTATGGGACTTTTTTAAGGCACATAAGTCTGATGACGGAATGACGGCAGCATCATTCAATTTAGTGCAATTCTATATGTAAGTGCTTTGTATAAACATTTATTTTTTGATCTCCTCTGAATCACTGAGATATACGGTGTTGCACCCTTAATAAATGGTATCTAAGCACATTACCTAAGAAAAAAGGGGACTAGCACACTGTCAGCAACATATATACCTTATTTCATCCATATTTATTTTTGAACAAGCACTTTAGCACTTTTCTGCACATATTCACTTTTATTGCAAAATTTTGCACAAAGCAGCACTTTGTCACTTTCTAAGAGCAGTTTACTGATACATTGTCTTGCATATACGTACAAACTCCACACCAACACCTGGACGAATTGAACCGGAGAGTCAGTACGAGTAAGGGACATCCCGATGCAAAGACACTTCATATAAGGCGACTGTTCTACGTATGTCTGGTACGCACATTTTAACTGTCATCTAAGGATTTGTAATGAATTATTCACAAACACTGAAGGCGCAACTGATTTACCACTAGAACAATTTTTAAAACAAAGTTCCCCTGGGAATTGGACTTTTTTTTAAATCTGGTTGCGACACCATTTGATTTGGGAGTGTTTCTTAGATTATTTGTTTTTTAAATTATTTATTGTTTCACTTGTAATTCAAAATCTCCCATATGGGGATATCTGGTTATAGAATATTTAGGTTGTAGCGCTATCTGCACTTTTTTGTACACAATATATATATATATATATATATATATATATATATATATAAAAATACATATATCTAAGGAGGGCTAGGAGGAGTGCACAGCATAGCATGAGGAGCATGTAACAGACACCTCCTAGACTCCCTCCTCCCCCCAGCATGCGGAATGCTAGTACATACTGTAGCACGTCAATAACCCACCAAATCCCACCATCCATACAGTATACTGCTGCAGCGTCCAACACACCCTCTATCCTGGTGCCCCCACTTTCCCCCGCACAGTCACCATAACCCTCCATCCACAGAGCAGCAGCAGCCGGTACCCCTACACCCGCACCAGTCAGCGTGAATTGAAAGCCGGAGCGTCCTCCTCCCCGCCTCTACAGAGCAGTGGAAGCAGCGGGAGGCACAACACCCCCATCTAGCAGCACATACAGAGTTTGACAGCATTTGTCTGCGCCAATACTCAGCAGGAAAATATGCGCTCCCGGGGGCCTCTCCGCACCAGTCCAAAGAAGATTGGTGATGGCACATATGGTAGTTATGCCAGTGTGTGGGGGCCTGTGATGTGTGGGGGCCCCGGGACGATCGCCCCTGTCGCCCCTCCCATAATCCGGCCCTGGCACTGGGATCTGTTTAGATCCCTCTCAGGGAAAAATGTGGAAAGCAACCCATTAACTTGTATTGGGTAATGCCAGCAAAAGCTGGCGTTACCCAGAGCACCCAAGCCCCGGAATCTGGGTTTTGGCTGCATTTTCCTTTTAGTACATCCCATCCTGAGTGTGATTTGCTGCTATTAAGTCTATTGGGGACCTAATTATCAACCCCCCTTACTGAAGCATCATGTGGAAACAGCTATTTATAAAGAGTCTAATGGAGAAGATATTAGCTACTGTATATCCTGCATTAGGGTAAATACTGTAACTATATAGACCGGAGTCCTCATTTTTTTTCAATGCTTAAAGGTACACTTTTCTGAGCTTGTGTCTTTTCACAGCTATTTTTAAAAATTATACTGCAATAGCTATCAGTGCACTTCCACCTTGGCAAAATCTTTGTCAGAGCAACCTCTGGTGCTGGTTCTGAGTAGCACACAAAGTGGCTGTAGATGTGGGCAGCCACAGAATCTTGACTAAGGGGTCTATATTCTTAGCCTTGGAAAAAGATAAAGTGGAGAGAGATAAAGAAGGTATATCTACTAAGCTTGGGAGAGAGATACAGTACCAGCCAATCAGCTCCTGATTATACACCAGGTGCCGCCAGCCTGATCATTAGTATCATAACTTGCCCCAGCCCCATTGCTAAGTGCTAGAGCTCTAGCAGGCAAAACTTCCATTCTCTGTATGCATTGAGCATTAGATACTGTACACACCCACAACACTCCCATGACTATTCAAAAAGACAGGGCACTTCCGTGCACTCGCATTGATGCCACTCCGAAAATAGCCAAGTTCATGGGAGACAAATCCAGCAAAGTTCCATAGTCCGACATGGACTATAGGTGTTGACATACAATAGGGTGAACATGGTTAAAATGTTGAAATTTATAATGTTGACATGTAACATGTCAACACCAGATTGACAACATATGCTTTTTTTGCTGATTTTTAGGTTTAGGCCAAAGCAAGCAAAAAAAACACAAAAAAAAAACATGTCGACATTCTGGCGTCGACAAGAACATGCCAACATTTTTAACCACTCACATATTGCTTGTTGACCTAAAGCCCATGTTGACATTTTAACTTTCCAAACCTATTGATATTCTGGTGTTGACATTCTGAATGTCAACCTTTTGAATGTTAACTATTCATACCACACACCCCTCCCTCATAACTGATTCCCTTCTACAACTTTAGTATTTCTCTTATGCGGCATCTATCATTTGGAAATTCCAGAATCTTTTCACAGTACAATCATAAAGATGGTCATTTGCAATTGATGCACAGGATTTACATGAGTGGGTCTGGTTTAGTCTGGTCTAGTCCATCCAGCAAACATCATTATGCACCAGGGCCGAAACTAGGGTGGTGCTGACGGTGTGCAGAACATAGTGCAAATGGTATGTAAGCGGAACCAGCTGTCTGCCCTAGTGATTGCCAGTTTATGTGCTGCTGCCAAGTGTCTGCCGCCTACGACAATGTATAACAGTAGCCGTGTAGCCAGGGCCGACGACAGGGGGGGTCAAAGGGGACACCTGTACCGGGCCCCGAGGGTCAGAGGGACCCCAAGGATATGCCAGTTAGTGCCTGGTAGGGATGTGAGCCATCTTGTCCAAATAGGGCAGTATGTTGTAAGCGGTGTGGGCGCAGCCTCAGAATGACAGGAGCCTCTCATACACAATGACTGCGCAGCCACTCTTCTGGGTCCAGCTCTGTTGTAGGCAGTTACGGGGCATGCATCAGCTCTGTTGACCAGGATTCCTGTACCCTGCGCCTGTCTCTTCTGGTGGGGTGTGAGGGCTGCATGGTACCTGCTGTGCGGTGTTCGGATCTGGATACTGGGGAGTGCAGCGCAGGTGAGTCACTCCCCAGGGAAAAAAGTGGCTTAGTGAGGGGATGCAGGACTTTGGGATGAGGTGTGGGAGATGGGAATGCAGCATGGAGTCATTGGGGAGAGACAGACTATGGGGTGTGTGGGGAAGGAAGGAGAGATATACATATTTATATTTTATATATGTGTATAGATAAATAAATAAATGTATTTATTTATTTATTAAGTTTCTTATGTAGTGCAGCAAATCCCATTGCACTTTAATATATACAGTATATATAATGTGAGGGGGCCCCAGAGATATAACTGTACCGGGCCCCAAGATTTCTGTTGCCGGCCCTGGGTGTAGCTTCTTCTCTGCCGGGCACACCACTGCTAATATACATTACAGCCGCAGTGCGCTGTTGCCTGCCTTCAGTATTCGCTCCCACCTACGGCTCCTGCAGTGTCCGCAAGGACTGGGAGACCAGTGTCCTATGCACGGCGCAAGCACTGGCTGTCCAAGCAGGCCCAGAAACTGGAGCAGAAGCTGTCCCGGTGAGCACAGACTTCACCCGTTAACAGACACCCGTCCCTGTATGCATGCAGCGCTGTTTCCCTGGGTACATGTCCCTGCACCTGCTGCTGGGGTCACACTCTCTGTGCTGTGAGTGAGTGCTGCAGGCAGAGCCTGATTAAGGGGGGCCTCATATTGCTATCAATGCAGGTGGAATGGGAGCATGATGACACTGTGGATGGGCTTCATTACGCTCTGGCAGCGATTCCATAGTGGAGGAGAGGGTTGGGCTGTCACAGGGGAGGGAATGAGAGTGCTGAGCTGATACCATGTGTGATGACTGACAAGCTACTTCTCTTATCACTGCAGATCCTGTTTTAGCTGATGCTACATGTATGTCTGAGAGGGTCCTGGTGCCAGAGCAAAGTTGGATAATAGGGAATAATGAAATTGATAAATTGGCCATTTTGTTACATGTGTGACGGAGTAGAGTGTGCGAGCGGGCCACCTGGGGGTCTATGGTGTGATGTTAGCCAAAGAGGGAATAAATAGAATGACCATCTAAAACAGCAGTCTCCATGTCCACCAAAACCCTGAAGCATTAGGGGGAAGCACACTCTGAGCTGATCTGGTGTATAGTAGTAGTAGAGGAGATTAGATATGCACAGGACAGCAGCAGCAGCAGGGGATATGAGATTGGATACAGGGGTTTCTTGTTTGCCCTAATAAATTTCATCACTAGTTTTTGAAGCAAGCAGAGTCACAATGGGCAAAATATAATATTGATAATTGCATTCTACCCAATCCAGCGTGGGGTGAACAAATGAAGTACCTGCAACTCATGTGATGTAGAGGTCACAGTATGTCAATAATTATTCCCATAACTTAATTCAAGTGGAAGCGTGTGATAGTTCTACCTCCTGGAACCAAAATGTTCAGCTAAGCAAGTTAAAGGGGGAGGAGGAGGGGCTTTACTGTGGAGTAATGGATATAAGGGGCTCTACTGTGTGGCATAATGTGTATAAAGGATACTACTGTGTGGTGTACTGTGTATAATGGGTACTACTGTGTGGTGTAATGTGTTTAATGGGTACTACTGTGTGGTGCAATTTGAATAATGGACACTAATGTGTGGTGTAATCTAAATTGGTACTATTCTGTGGCCACGCCCTTCCCACACAAAAAAACACCCTATCCCTACTTCATATATGGGGGGAGGGGGGTACCAATTCTCTTGCTGGCATAGGGCACCAAAATGTCTAGTTACTGTTCTGGTATGCACCTTCACCCCCTCCTGTCGGGAGACGTATTAGTTACTCAAAAGTGCACACATACGTCATAAAGGTGTCAACACCTCTAGTGGTGCTTTTGTAATTGTCTTCCAATTACATCTAAATCTAACCAGTGCCACTATAGGACCAACTCATGTCATAAACGTTTCTATTTTTCACTTTTCACTACATACTCTACACTGTAAAGGCCTTTTTGTACTTTCTAAATAAGGTTTAATTAAACGTACATCTGATTGTAAGCTCTCACGAGCAGGGACCCTCATGTGCTTTTACGTCTCTTACTTAACCTATCATCTTTTCAATACTCCCTTTGATGGCACCAAATCCTTTAGCTTTCTGCCACCCTGATACTTATTTCAGTGCTGTTTACTGACGCAGCTATGTTTATATTAGTGATGAGCGGGTTCGGTTCCTCGGAAACCGAACCCCCCCGAACTTCACCCATTTTACACGGGTCCGAGGCATACTCGGATTCTCCCGTATGGCTCGGGTAATCCGAGCGCGCCCGAACGTCATCATCCCGCTGTCGGATTCTTGCGAGATTCGGATTCTATATAAGGAGCCGCGCGTCGCCGCCATTTTCACTCGTGCATTGGAAATGTTAGGGAGAGGACGTGGCTGGCGTCCTCTCCGTTTGTACTTATTGCTTAATTGTGGGGACTGGGGAGCAGCTGTATTATATAGGAGGAGTACAGTGCAGAGTTTTGCTGATCAGTGACCACCAGTTTTATCCGT
Organism: Pseudophryne corroboree; assembly: GCF_028390025.1. Lineage (NCBI taxonomy): Eukaryota > Metazoa > Chordata > Amphibia > Anura > Myobatrachidae > Pseudophryne > Pseudophryne corroboree. The sequence continues at coordinate 372,403,963 of NC_086449.1, forward strand.
TCTCTGCCTGAAAAACGCTCCATATCTGTGCTCAGTGTGCTGCATATATCTGTGCTCACACTGCTTTATTGTGGGGACTGGGGACCAGCAGTATTATATAGGAGGAGTACAGTGCAGAGTTTTGCTGACCAGTGACCACCAGTATACGTTGTCTGCCTGAAAAACACTCCATATCTGTGCTCAGTGTGCTGCATATATCTGTGCTCACACTGCTTTTTTGTGGGTACTGGGGACCACCGGTATATTATAAAGGAGGAGTACAGTGCAGAGTTTTGCTGACCAGTGACCACCAGTATACGTTGTCTGCCTGAAAAACGCTCCATATCTGTGCTCAGTGTGCTGCATATAGCTGTGCTCACACTGCTTTATTGTGGGTACTGGGGACCACCAGTATATTATATAGGAGAAGTACAGTGCAGAGTTTTGCTGACCAGTGACCACCAGTATATATAGCAGTACGGTACGGAAGGCCACTGCTCTACCTACCTCTGTGTCGTCAAGTATACTATCCATCTAGATTCTATACCTGTGGTGCATTTTAGTTTTGCAGTTTGCTGACAGTGACCACCAGTATATATAGCAGTACGGTACGGAAGGCCACTGCTCTACCTACCTCTGTGTCGTCAAGTATACTATCCATCTAGATTCTATACCTGTGGTGCATTTTAGTTTTGCAGTTTGCTGACAGTGACCACCAGTATATATAGCAGTACGGTACGGAAGGCCACTGCTCTACCTACCTCTGTGTCGTCAAGTATACTATCCATCTAGATTCTATACCTGTGGTGCATTTTAGTTTTGCAGTTTGCTGACAGTGACCACCAGTATATATAGCAGTACGGTACGGAAGGCCACTGCTCTACCTACCTCTGTGTCGTCAAGTATACTATCCATCTAGATTCTATACCTGTGGTGCATTTTAGTTTTGCAGTTTGCTGACAGTGACCACCAGTATATATAGCAGTACGGTACGGAAGGCCACTGCTCTACCTACCTCTGTGTCGTCAAGTATACTATCCATCTAGATTCTATACCTGTGGTGCATTTTAGTTTTGCAGTTTGCTGACAGTGACCACCAGTATATATAGCAGTACCGTACGGAAGGCCACTGCTCTACCTACCTCTGTGTCGTCAAGTATACTATCCATCTAGATTCTATACCTGTGGTGCATTTTAGTTTTGCAGTTTGCTGACAGTGACCACCAGTATATATAGCAGTACAGTACGGAAGGCCACTGCTCTACCTACCTCTGTGTCGTCAAGTATACTGTCCATCTAGATTCTATACCTGTGGTGCATTTTAGTTTTGCAGTTTGCTGACAGTGACCACCAGTATATATAGCAGTACGGTACGGAAGGCCACTGCTCTACCTACCTCTGTGTCGTCAAGTATACTATCCATCCATACCTGTGGTGCATTTCAGTTGTGCGCAGTATATATAGTAGTAGGCCATTGCTATTGATACTGGCATATAATTCCACACATTAAAAAATGGAGAACAAAAATGTGGAGGTTAAAATAGGGAAAGATCAAGATCCACTTCCACAACGTGCTGAAGCTGCTGCCACTAGTCATGGCCGAGACGATGAAATGCCATCAACGTCGTCTGCCAAGGCCGATGCCCAATGTCATAGTAGAGAGCATGTAAAATCCAAAAAACAAAAGTTCAGTTAAATGACCCAAAAATCAAAATTAAAAGCGTCTGATGAGAAGCGTAAACTTGCCAATATGCCATTTACGACACGGAGTGGCAAGGAACGGCTGAGGCCTTGGCCTATGTTCATGGCTAGTGGTTCAGATTCACATGAGGATGGAAGCACTCATCCTCTCGCTAGAAAACTGCAATGCCACTCCTAGATGGGCCAGGTGTTTGTGTCGGCCACTTGGGTCGCTTAGCTTAGTCACACAGCTACCTCATTGCACCTCTTTTTTTCTTTGCATCATGTGCTGTTTGGGGACTATTTTTTTAAAGTGCCATCCTGTCTGACACTGCAGTGCCACTCCTAGATGGGCCAGGTGTTTGTGTCGGCCACTTGTGTCGCTTAGCTTAGTCACACAGCGACCTTGGTGCGTCTCTTTTTTTCTTTGCATCATGTGCTGTTTGGGGACTATTTTTTTGAAGTGCCATCCTGCCTGACACTGCAGTGCCACTCCTAGATGTGCCAGGTGTTTGTGTCGGCCACTTGTGTCGCGTCGCTTAGCTTAGCCATCCAGCGACCTCGGTGCAAATTTTAGGACTAAAAATAATATTGTGAGGTGTGAGGTGTTCAGAATAGACTGAAAATGAGTGTAAATTATGGTTATTGAGGTTAATAATACTATGGGATCAAAATGACCCCCAAATTCTATGATTTAAGCGGTTTTTGAGGGGTTTTTGTAAAAAAACACCCGAATTCAAAAGACACCCGAATCCGACAAAAAATTTTCAGGGAGGTTTTGGCAAAATGCGTCCGAATCCAAAACACGGCCGCGGAACCGAATCCAAAACCAAAACACAAAACCCGAAAAATTTCCGGTGCACATCTCTGGTTTATATACCCTCTAGTTGTCCTGGATTGTATTGAACTGTAAGTCACTGTCTTCATGTTTTGCTTATTTGTTTACTCTAATTGGGCGCCGCAGGTCCCATGTGGTGCCATATAAGTAAATAATAATAATAATAATTGCAAATTTGCACCTAAGTGCAACCGCAGTAACTGACTTTCAGTATGCCATTCCTATTATAGCTATATAGTGGGTAATTATTATAATACCTTGACAATTTAGTAGTAAGAGAAAAACAAGAGAGATCAGAAAATGCTAGGCTTGTGTTAGTAGTTATGAATTCTTAGACTGTTGAATTTTGACTATTTACAGATGTGCACTCATACTTCTAGCCTCAATACACCATGTAGCACGAGATGCCAGGCGCGAGTGATCCGCCAGGTCCGTGCAACGCTGCTAATGTAGAGGGTCTTTTTTTTCCTGAAAATGCATCCTACTGTATTTGCAACACAATGTGGCTAGGGACATGAGGAGACTGCTGATTAATTTGATATATGACACTGAGGGGTCTATTCATAAAGCAAAGAAAAGCCCTGTTTCCCTGCTTTGGGCTATTCGCAGAGCGGGTTACCGTGGAGAAGTTACTTCTCCAGCTTCACTGCGCTCCTTGCCTGAATCACATCATTATACTTTTGTGTGATTCATGAAGAAACGTAAAGCTCCGCTTTTCACTTCTCCATGGAGTTCAGATTCGCCATCTCAGGATAGTGCAATCTGAACTTCGGTGCAGAAACAGCAGGAAAGCTCAGTGGGTCCCTGCTCTCTGCCCGGCTCTAGCTCCGCCCCTGACCTCCCAGCAGCCCCTGCAGCCCTAGGGAGCTTATTTGGCACATGCACAGAAGGGACCCGCCGACTGACTCTACTCTGCTCAGAGGTGACTGCAGCTGAAGACGTCACCGCCAGAGCCCTGGACACAGGATCGCATCGCCGGAAAGGTGAGTATACATGAATTGCTACTTACCATAGCTATATATCACATCGAACTGATGCGATGTATAGTGATAAGTAACAATTCATTTTTGCATATAAATAAACCCCTGAGTCTGTGGGCCCAATTCAGCATGGATTTTTTGCAATATGGCCGATTATCGGAAGACTGCATATGAACTGCGTATGAAATGTGCATTAGCCAGAGCCGCATTGCGTTCACAATATTAAAGTGAAGCGATTACACAGTGATTGACAGGAAGTGAGCGTTTAAAGGTGGTAACATGGCGTTTTGTGGGCGTGGTGGCAAAAACGTAGGCATATCATGGCCGTTTGGCGGGTGGGTCTCTGATGTCATCTGTGATCAGTTGCATGCAACAGCATGTGAAGATTTGTGGATGCTCTGTCTTGGTGCAGATTGAATTTATCCTTTCAATGTTCCTGACTTTGCGCATGGATTGTGATGCATACGCAACTGCGTATGCATCGCAAATACTGCAGTGGGCACATTTCTGGGAGGCAACTACCTGTGCGATTCTTTGCAATTGAGTTTGCAAAAAAATCACACTTTTAGTTGAAATTGTGATCCATGCTGACTGAATTAGGCCCTGTATACGGAGCAGAACAGAACTTGTAAAAGCTGCAGCTGCTACATTGTAGCAATTCAGAGACAATTCAGAGACTTAATGGCCCTACGCCCTGGCAGATAAAATGCACGATATGAACGTTCATATCATGCAGTGTGTAGGCACCAACGATTAACGATGCGCGGCCCGCGCTCGTTAATCGTTGGTGCCCCGTCGCTTATGCATGCAGGCTAATATGGACGAGATTGTCCATATTAGCATGCATTGCTATGGAGCCGGGTGATGGGGAGAATGAAGAAACTTCACTCCCCCCGTCACCTCCCCCCCCCCCCCGACGCCGGGGCGCCCGTCGGACATATCCGCCGTCGGACAGCTCGGCGGCGGATCTGCCAGTGTGTAGGGCCCATTAGAGGGACATGTACTAAGCAGTGATAAAAGTGGAGAAGTGAGCCAGTAGAGAAGTTGCCCATGGCAAATCAGCATTGACGTAACATTTATAATTTGCATACTATAAAAGTATGCAGAGCAGCTGATTGGTTGCCATGGGCAACTTCTCCACTGGCTCACTTCTTCACTTTTATCACTGCTTAGTACATGTCCCCCTCAGCCGCACACAGACATACAAATGCCATATATCAAATTAATCAGCACAGTCCCCTACATGTGTCCTAGTCACATTGCATTGTGAATGACACATTTTAAGGAAAAAATAAATAAAAAGGCGCCTAATACTACAAGATTCTCATGCAACCTGGCATGCCAAGAGGGACTGTTTGGCGTGACTGCAGCAAAGATGTATGAGGACACATCTGTATAAAAAAACAAGTAAAAATAGTAGCGTTGTATTTGATATTGTTACAAGAGAGTATATATCCTTGATGTAATGCAACAATAACATTCTGTTTGTTGCCTTATGCTGGGAAAAGGAAATGTGCCAGAGGGGGATGCAAAGAGTAAATAGGGCGATTTCTAGACATGTGAAGTGAGCGCTGTAATTCAAAAGAAGTTTGGCCATAATAAATGTGGGTTCACATCAGAGTAGCACTTTAATTATTTGATAGTATGATTCTATGTACTCAGGTTATTCTGGTTTAAAGTATTCAAGAGGAACTCAAACTATCACGTGACATTGGTACCACCAGGAGACCTGGATTACTGGGACTGAAGCCAAATCCCCTCCTATAATGAACTTTATTGCTCTGACTCATCTTTAACAGCTGTTTGTGACAGAAAAGCTGGAGCATACCAAGCTGTGACGTGGGGGGAGACATGCATAACATTTTTCCAGTTTTAATGATGTATTGCTAGCTACCTACATAGCAACTCTTACAGCTAGAGACCAGGCAACTTGTATTCCAGTTTCTGTCAGAGAGCTTGGTGTAGTGTCTTATTCAAGACTAGGTGATTCATCACTCCCTAGGGCGCTCTTCACACCGTCACAAGGGGCTACGCCCCCTTAACCCCTGCACGTCCTTTGGGTGGGAAATATTTGTATTATATGGAGTATCACCTTCAAGCATAATGTTGATAGTGGTTAAATATTTTACGGCCAAAGGGTGTGCAATGGTCAAGGTGGCGTAGGCCCTTGCGACGGCGTGAAGAGCGGATGCAGGGCACGATGAATGACCTAGTGCAGTGTTGGCTAACCTTGACACTCCAGCTGTTGTTGAACTACACATCCCAGCATGCCCTGCTACAGTTTTGCTATTTGGCCTTGATAAAACTGATGCAGGGCATGCTGGGATGTGTACTTCAACAACAGCTGGAGTGTCAAGGTTAGCCATCACTGGGCTAGTGTGTTAATAATATGTTATGTGTACATAATTTAGGTATAAAGACAATGGCCCTCATTCCGAGTTGTTCGCTCGTTATTTTTCTTCGCATCGGTGCGATTTTCCGCTAACTGCGCATGCGCAATGTTCGCACTGTGGCTGCGTCAAGTAAATTTGCTAAGAAGTTTGGTATTATACTCACGGCATTACGAGGTTTTTTCTTCGTTCTGGTGATCGGAGTGTGATTGACAGGAAGTGGGTGTTTCTGGGCGGAAACTGGCCGTTTTATGGGTGTGTGTGAAAAAACGCTGCCGTTTCTGGGAAAAATGCGGGAGTGGCTGGAGAAACGGGGGAGTGTCTGGGCGAACGCTGGGTGTGTTTGTGACGTCAAACCAGGAACGAAACTGACTGAACTGATCGCAGTGGCAGAGTAAGTGTCGAGCTACTCAGAAACTGCTAAGAAATTTCTATTCGCAATTTTGAGAATCTTTCGTTCGCAATTCTGCTAAGCTAAGATTCACTCCCAGTAGGCGGCGGCTTAGCGTGTGCAATGCTGCTAAAAGCAGCTTGCGAGCGAACAACTCGGAATGAGGGCCAATGTTTGGTAAATGTGTTTTTTACATATGCCCCACAGTGCGACATACACATTTGCCCCACAGTGCCAGATATGCCCCATGATGCCAGATATACATATGCCCCACAATGCCAGATAAACATATGCCCCACAGTGGCAGATATGCCCCACAATGCCAGATATACATATGCCCCACAGTGCCAGTTATACATATGCCCCACAGTGCCAGATATACATATGCCCCACAGTGCCATATATATATATGCCCCCAGTGCCAGATATGCCCCACAGTGCCAGTTATACATATGCCACACAATGCCAGATATACATATGCCCCACAGTGCCATATATATATGTATATATATATATATGCCCCCCAATGCCAGTTATACATATGCTGAAAATGTACAATGAGCCTCTTTATCTTTGAAATTCTTAAACTATAGAATTGGATGGATATATAGGGCGGGATGTCATGCCGTCCGTGTTTGGTCAACGTGCGTAATTCCAGCCGAACTGGGATGTTCTTTAGAGGGGCAATCACTTTTACGTAGGGAGGCCAATCCCGGGCCGTTTTTTCAATTCCGGGATTCGGGATTGAAAAACGCTCAATCCCGGGATTCCCGGGATTGCAGTAGGGATCAGTGAAGAAGGGTGTAGGGAGCAGCACTGGAGGGTAGGTAGCGGTGCAGGAGGGTGTAGGTAGCGGCGCAGAAGGGAGGGAGGGTGTAGGTAGTGGTGCGGGAGGGTGTAGGTAGCTGGGCGGGAGGGTGTAGGTAGCGGTGCCGGAGGATGTAGGTAGCAGTGCGGGAGGGTGTAGGTAGCGGTGCGGGAGGGTGTAGGTAGCAGTGCTGGAGGGTGTAGGTAGCGGTGCGGGAGGGTGTAGGTAGCGTTGCGGGAGGGTGTAGTTAGCGGTGCGGGAGGATGTTGGTAGCGGCGTGAGAGGGAGGCTGTTAGCACTGCACAGAGGGAGGGTGGATGTAAGTAATACTACTTACAATTAGGCGGGCGGCAGCCATAGACAAACGCTGAACGCGGCGGCACTTCAAATGTGGCGCCGGCCGCCAGCCAATCAGAGCTGGTGGACCGGCAGCCAATCAGGGAAGCGGCCGCAGCAGTCACTCCTGATTGGCTGCCGCTGCTGCAGCAGCTTCCCTGATTGGCTGCCGGTCCGCCAGCTCTGATTGGCTGGCAGCCGGCGCCACATTTGAAGTGCCGCCGCGTTCAGTGTTTTGTCTATGGCTGCCGCCCGCCTATTTGTAAGTAGTAATACTTACACACCCTCCCTCCCGCACATGCGCAGTGTAATCCCGTGAATCCCGGGATTGGATGCTCCAATCCCGGGATTCAAATCCCGGCATTTTTGGGCCCAAATCCCGGTATCCCGCCGATCCCAGGATTGGACTCCCTACTTACACGGTATAGTTTTGCCTTGTAAGTGATTGCCTCTGAAAAAATGTCCGAGTTCGACCGGGATCCCGCACATCTGCTGAACTCAGACGCCATTACATCCCGCCAATACTGTATGTCTTGATATCACTGTTTAGTGGTTTGATACATAACATACATTTATGTGTGACACAGAGCTTGGTATTTGGAGGTAGAAAAGCCAATCTCTGGCATTCCGGGTTGTTTATAGCCACTTTGTTAAAAAAACAACAACTGTGTTCTTCCCAAAATGAAAGTAACACTGGCGCTGCCTGCCTAGGATTATAGCAGGAAATTGGGCTGATAATGAGCATGGGATTCCCCTGATTTTCCATAACCAGCACATGTCTGTTATCACCCATGTCTGGTGATACTATTGCAGGCAGATAAACTGTTGCCTAAGCTTTAACCATCTCCCCTAGCGCCTAACCCTAACCTCTCCTCTGCTGAGAGTGACATACTGTACTGTCTTTCTCTCAATGTACGTATAAGGTTCTTTTAGGAAAGGCAGCTCTACAGTCTGGTAATCAACCTGTGGGTAGAATTACTGTAAATACGTAATGATTAATTTTGTACAGGTTTTATTATCCAGCAAAATAACACAATGAACAAAGGCAATGGCATAACCAAGGTAAAATAACAACTATACAAGTACTAAAGATTTAAGGCCAATGGTAGTAATGGCACAAGAAGCAGGTAAGAACTAGGGCAGGATGTAATGGCATCTGAGATCACCGAAGGGACGGGATGCCGGACTATCTCCAATATTTTTTTAAAGGGCCAATCACCTACAAGGCATGGTTTTGCCTACTAAGTAATTGCCCCTTTAAAAAAAGGTCTGAGATTGGCCGGCATCCTGCACCTCCAGCAATGTCAGACCCCTATTACATATGCATGCATGTGTTTTTCCTGGAAATTATTATTATTTTTTTCTTATTTAAAATTCAATTCTACTTTAGTAATGCTTAGTGAATATATTAGAGATGTGACCATTTTTTAATTTTTAGAAATGTATCTGGTTTAGTAAAATGATCTCAAGAGAAACATTTTAATTTGTAATGGCATTTTGTAACTGTACAAATGCGAATTCAATATTGTCTTTATTACTTTGATTTTTTTTTTACATTTAGGAGTAAATGTTGGAAGGATGGAAAACAGGCGCTGAGGGTGGTTGGGATGGGTTTGATTGAATGGATCATGGGGGTAATTCCAAGTTGATCGCAGCAGGATTTTTGATAGCAATTGGGCAAAACCATGTGCACTGCAGGGGAGGCAGATATAACATTTGCAGAGAGAGTTAGATTTGGGTGGGTTATATTGTTTCTGTGCAGGGTAAATACTGGCTGCTTTATTTTTACACTGCAAATTAGATTGCAGATTGAACACACCACACCCAAATCTAACTCTGCACATGTTATATCTGCCTCCCCTGCAGTGCACATGGTTTTGCCCAATTGCTATCAAAAATCCTGCTGCGATCAACTTGGAATTACCCCCCATGTCCAGAGTTGGTTTAGCCACCCATAAGTAAAACATACAGTAGTAAAGGTAATCTTTATTTATGAACAGTTTCTTATATAACGCAGCAAATTCCATTGCGTTTTAGAGAGGGACATGAAAGAGGAATATAGCAGTTGGTTTTTATATCACCTTATTCTCTGGCAGTATAACATATCACCATACATGGTTGTTTATTGGATAATATGGTGGTGGTATAAATAGATATTTTACTTTCAGCACGGATCTATTTCTAATCCTTATAAAGAAACATTTAACATTGGTATGTTAGAGATAGCATCTGAAGAAGGTGTCTTAATTGTCAGGTTAGGCTGTTTTCTTACATTTTGTTATACATATCAAAGTAGTTTGCTTTATAAAGAAGTTACTGCTATTACACAATGGGGTTACTGTATCAAGCAGTGAAAAGAGTAGAGAAATGGACCAGCGGACAAGTCGCCCATAGCGACCAATCAGCTTTGAGGTAGTTTTATCAAGTACAGTCTATAAAATGATAAGTACAAGCTGACTGGTTGCTACTTCTTCACACGTCCATTTACTCACTCTTTCCACTGCTTGATACTGTACATTAACCCCTATGGTGCTTGTCAGTTACAATACCTATCTTCGTATTAAGTTTCATTTGTTCCATTGCAGGATTAAATCTCAGTGTAATAGATCTATTACTGTCATGATGGAAATACTAAAAATAAGTACATTAATGCAATATGAAAAGCCAACTTAAAAGAGTCCCACATGTTCCTGCCTGTTTAGAATTGTATTCTTATAATTTACTTTTGCTACGCAGGTGAATTTACACCAGTATTCCCTACAGTGAGCCCCTCCTGAAACCTATAGGAAATCCAGTACACATGGAGAGGAATCTATCCACATTTATATTCAGTTCTGGTAAACTACTGGAACATATACTTAGATATTTTTAACTACTATCCTTTACAATTTAGTGGTATTTTAAGTAATTTAGTCATTTAGTATTGTAATCCTGGAATTCATTAAACATACCTGCTCCATTTACCCAATTTGCTTGTGTATGCAATTACATATTGTTACTAATACTTCTCTAAATCTTCCATATTTCTTGTAGTTATTGATCTCTTGGAAGCTCTGAATGTGACTCGTTCTATCAAAGGAGTCGTCAAATCCAAAGGTCGTGACCCGGGTTCTCCTGCCTGGAAATTTCGAACACGTGTTCCTCACTTAACTCTCCCTTGGGATTATTCTGTCTACCTTCTATCCAGTACACAGGGTTCTATTGGCCTACATTTTGTAGCCAAACAAGCCAAGAACAACCAAGGGACATTGCTGACATTTCTTTCTCCAGCAGCCACAAAGAGAGATGGTCATCCTCTTTTACGTTTAGTCTCCGACACTAAAGCAAATAACTTGCGTTTAGAGTACCGCTCCCCACAGACCATGGAACCAGCCTCTCTGCTGCTTCCAGGTGGCTCTCCGTTTTCTGGTTCCAAATGGACAAGGCTTGCAATGAACCTTGACACACACAAGGTTACAATCTTCCTGGATTGTGAGGAGCCAGTTGTGTTTGGAAAGGAGGGAGAAGATGAGTTGCTCAGCCTTATTCTTCCCCTGGATCTTGAGATCAGTTTTGCAAGTACTCCAGGGAGCAAAGAGAGCAAATTTCTGGTAAGGATAATCCACATTTGTCTTTGCACTAATTTCCAGCATCTTTTCCACATCACACTTGCCATGTAGTTGTAAATTAATCTGTCATACTATTCCCAATTAAAAGTCAGCACACTGATTGGGAGGGATGGCACCTAACTCAGCTAAACGATCATTGAAATTGGAACTTTGAACATATTTTGTTATGAATACAATTGTTATTAACTTTAATATTACACCTCAAATACATTTTAAGAAATGTGCATATTTCCATATAATTTAATATGTGTTATTAAACCCCTTTGCCAGTCTAGATGGCCACTATCATTTTTCATGGGCAGATTTGTTTTCTTTTGTGATAACATATACCTAGAATCATGCTTTTTGCAACTTTGTAAAAGCAATTTAATACGGACACCAGAACCACATGTTCACATTATGTCATGCAGAAAACACACATCACATATGCCACAGTGCACCCCACACTAATAAAGCAGCTAGATGTGCCCCCCCCCCCCCCTGTCACCCCCACCCATGTGTGTTATCCCTTGGTCATACTGGTGAGAAAACCCTCAGCAGTAAAGGGGTTGATGGGAAAAAAATTCCTTCCCTATAGCCCAGCAAACTGTTTTGATATACAGATCATTACATGGGAGCATTAGAGGATTCTTCGTACCTTCTAGAATTATCTGTATTTATTTATAACCAGACAAATGTTGTATTTTAATCATTCAACTAAATTTATTGAAAAATACCCTGATTACGTGCTCCACATTGCTACCGCCCCGTTGCGATACCCCTCTGCACCGCAACACCCCCTACCGCAGCTCATACTCACCAGGCAGGGAACAGTGATCGGAGCTCCCGGATGGCTGCCAATCGTCGGGGAATCCCTGCTGCTGCGACCTCCGGTGCTGTAAAGTGAGCTGCCGCTTTGCAGCATCACTTTACTGCACCTGGGGTCACAGAAGAGGTAGGGGGCTCCAATGACCGGCAGCTCGCACTGAAGCCTTGATCATTGATCCCAGGGTGAGTATAATGTTTTTCTTTTTCACTGTGATCGGACACATATAGCTGATTACACGACTGGCTCCCTGAACAGCTTTCTTCCTAGAGGCAGAGAAAGCTGCGCAGAAATGCAGAATTCACACTGAGCCCTGTGATTAAGCCAGCTGAAGTTGGCATAATTATCACAGGACTCACTCCGGTATTATTTCACAATTTTTGTTTTTAGTAAATTGGGCCAGATCGTATTTCCCATTACCAGAATAGGAAATGCGATCTTGGCTACTAAAAAAATAAGTGAATTAAAGGGTTTGGAGCAGTTTTTCACCCAAATTGCTCCACAAGGCCTTTAATACATTCAGGTAATACAAAAAAATGTGAAAAGGGTGTGAAAACACTCCTTCTCACATTATTTTAGTTAAAAAAAAAAAAAAATTATAATAAATATCCACAAAAAGGAGTAAAACTAAAAAATTTACTTGGCTTCCATGTATCCGACTCATTTATTCACTGTGTTCAAAAAAGTATGTATCTAAAATAGTGCTTTTCAACACCTGTCCTATCAAGTACCCCAAGAGGTATTGTTTTAAGGATTTCCCTAATCATATACATATGCGAAAATAACTTTGATTGACGGAAACGATCCCTCTTTCGCCTTCACAGGAAAATTCTGAAAATATTATCTGTTGGGGTTAGGTGGGGAGTTTTGTTGCAAATCTTTTTCGTAGAATAATCATTTACCTAATGAAGCTTATTTGAGTCAAAAAATCCAATAAATTAGAAGCAGGTGAACGTTTCAGCAGCCTATATATCATTTTTCTGTACAAATGTTGTTTTTCATGAAGCTAGAAGTGCTCCAAAGATTTGCTCCAAACTTCTGTCTTCTCCAGACAGTGTAGTGTACAAATCAAGGAAATTGCCCAACATAGATCACTGCAATACCAATACAATTCATTGGAGATCACAAATAATGTCATGATTATGTTAAAGTATCTGGAACTCCAGAAATGTGTTTATCATGGCATTGAGGTGTGTTGATTATGGGACAATGACAGCTCATAGTCACTGAGGCAACAATGAAATATGGTTGATAAGAATTTTAGGGTATCTTAGATGAATCCTAACAGGATGTTGTTTGGTCGCAGCTCAACAATGATACTACATACATAAGTAATTCTACAGTGGATTGTCTAAGCCAATGTAATTACCTGTTTCTGAATGACTTGAGTTAACCTAAGTGAAGTATATAAACAGTTGAGACGGTTTGTTTAATAGAAATTTAGGGTAGAATTTAATTAGCCATGATAACGCGGTAATTTACATCACCAAAAAATGACAGCAAAAAGCGTCTAATTGCGGGTTTGCGGGCTCCCGCGATTCGCCCTATGCAATGGCAAATTCATAAAAAAATGGATTCTTGTGATAATTTTTGCCATCAAAACCAGAGAAAAGTGTAGGAGAAAATGGGTAAATCTGCCCGTACCCCCCTAAAAATCAAACTAATATAGGAAAACAGTATAGAAGTCTATTAGTGGTCATAATAAAATTATTTGGTTTGCTTAAATTGTATCCAAGGGATCAGTGTGATATATCAGCAGCTGGGATGCCGGCCATCAGTATACCGACAGCAGCATCCCGGCCGCAAAGAGTCCCCTTGGGGAATCACGCTCGCCACGCTATGGGCTCGGTGGCTCGCTATGCTAGCCACAGGTTCTATTCCTACTCTATGAGTGTCGTGGACACCCACGAGTGGGAATATCCCCTGTGAGCTGGGATTCCGGCAGTCGGGATTCCGGCGTCAGTATCCTGATCGCCAGGATCCAGACAGCCGCTAAATTAACTGCATCCTGTATCCAATGGCTGTTATATGCATTTTTCTAAAAAAATTAAAAATTATATAAAGCAACTGTTTTCAGCAAAATAAGTGCTCAAAATAAATTGAGGGTACATAACAATGGGTCACCAGCAAGCCTAAAAACACTTGTCCCACTCATAAAGCACCCCAATATACCTGTCCCACACCTTGTACCCCAGTTTTGATCGTTTTGCATTTTTGACCCTCAAAAATTAAAAAAGAAAAATTATAGTGATAATTGAACAGAATAGAAACAAAAAAAATGTTCACCAGTAATGATACACAATGATATTTCCAGAAATATATTTTCCCAGGGACAATTTATTAATATTTGGAACTGTGCTACAAATCAGTGAGAGTTGGCAACTGAAAGAAAAATACCAAAATTGGTAAACTTTTGGAATTACCTATTTTAATTTGATTTTAAATGTGATCTGAACTTCATGCAATTCTAATATTAAAGAAATACTTCAGAAACTATACTTAATAAAGAAATACTTAAAGCTAAAAACCCAACTACAGGGGTAAGTCATTTAGCCATGATATCCTGTTTTCAATGTAAAAACGGGGCTTTAATTGCGACCCACAATAACCCACTTTCTCTTACGTCCTAGAGGATGCTGGGGACTCCGTAAGGACCATGGGGTATAGGCGGCTCCGCAGGAGACATGGGCACTGTAAAGCTTTAGAATGGGTATGCACTGGCTCCTCCCTCTATGCCCCTCCTCCAGACCTCAGTTAGTACCTGTGCCCAGTGGAGACTGGATGCACTGCAGGGGAGCTCTCCTGAGTTTCTCTGAAAAAGCTATTGTTAGGTTTATTATTTTCAGGGAGCACTGCTGGCAACAGGCTCCCTGCTTCGTGGGACTGAGGGGAGAGAAGCAGACAACTTATTAAGAGTTCAAGGGCTCTGCTTCTTAGGCTACTGGACACCATTAGCTCCAGAGGGAGTCGGAACACAGGTCTCACCCTGGGGTTCGTCCCAGAGCCGCGCCGCCGTCCTCCTCACAGAGCCGGAAGATAGAAGCCGGGTGAGTATAAGAAGAAAAAAGACTTCAGATCTTCATGAGGTAACGCGCAGTGGTAACGCTGCACGCCATTGCTCCCAGCTCACACACAGGCACCACAGTAAGGGTGCAGGGCGCAGGGGGGGCGCCCTGGGCAGCATTAATATACCTTGCATAACACTGGCTAAGTACATATATACACTATAAAGTATATATATTTCCGAATCCCCCGCCAGTATAAAGATTTAGAGCGGGAACAAAGCACGCCGTCGGGGGGCGGAGCTTGTTTCCTCCAGCACTAACCAGCACCATTTTTTCTCATAGCCAAGGGACAGGTATACTGTCTTAAAAAAAAAAAAAAAGACTTTACCTTACAAAAGTGGAGTTTTATTTGGGGAGGGCCTCGCGGATCGGGTTACACAGCGACCGCGGGTAAATCTACTCTTCTGCCTTATGTTTCCCCACAGGAAAAGAAAACACGGCAATATCAGATGCAGTCCCTTCGGTCGCATAAGTTCAGAAAGGGGGGCTCTTCCTTCCTCGCCAGAGGTGGAGGTAGAGGGAAAAGTACACCAGCTACGGCTATTTCCCAGGGACAAAAGTCCACCCCGTCCTCCACAAAATCCACTACATGACGCGGGGGCTCCACTGAGGGAGCCAGCGCCGGTGGGGGCACGTCTTCGACGCTTCAAACAAGTCTGGGTTCAGTCGGACTTGGATCCTTGGGTGGTAAAAATTGTATCCCAGGGATGCGAATTAAAATTCGAAGATGTGCCTCCTCACCGATTTTTCAAATCGGTCCTGCCAGTTTCCTCCTCAGAGAGGGAAACAGTGACAGCTGCCATACAGAAACTGTATCATCAGTTAGTGATTATCTGAAAAGGTTCAAATTCGAGATGGAATCTCTCCGGCCAGTGATCTCCAGCCGAGAAGGGGAGGTTTTTTATGGTGGCACTAGACATGAAGGATGCATACCTTCATGTCCCCATTTATCCTCCTCATCAGGCGTACCTGAGATTCGCTGTACAGGATTGTTATTCCCACGTCCGTCAAGTTAATGGCGGACATGATGGTACTCCTGCGCAAGCAAGACGTCACATTTATTCCATACTTGGACAATCTCCTGGTAAAGGCGAGTTTAAGGGAAAAATTGTTACAAAGCGTATCTCTCTCCCTGAGAATACTACAACAACACGGCGGAATACTTATTCTACCAACGTCACAGTTGGTTCCAAACTCGACTGCCATTTTCGGACATGATTCTGGACACACAAAAACAAAAGGCCTTTCTCCCAGAGGAAAAAGCCCAAGTACTCCAGAACTTGGTCAGAGACAAAATGAGTGTCAGTTCATCAATGCACTCATGTATTAGGAAAGATGGTGGCGGCCTACGAGGCCATTCCACACGGACTTTTCAGTGGGACCTTCTGGACAAGTGGTCAGGGTCCCACCTACACATGCATCGGAGCCCTGTCCCCCGGGCCAGGGTCTCTCTTTCTCTCTCTCTCTCTCTCTCCTGTGGTGGCTCCAGAGTGTGCACCTTCTAGAGGGTCGCAGGTTTGGTGTTCAAAATTGGGTTCTTGTGACCACGGTCGCGAGCCTCCGAGGATGGGGAGCAGTCACACAGGAGAACAATGTTCAGAAAATATGGTCAGGCCAAGAGGCTTACCTACACATCAGCGTGCTGAAATTGAGGGCCATTTGCAACAGCCTCAAACTAGCGGAGAATTTTCTTCACAACCTGCCTGTTCTGATCTAGTCAGACAATGTCGCGGCAGTGACGCAGGGGAACCGCCAGGGCGGGACAAAAAGCAGAGCAGAAATGGCAGAAGCCACCAGGATTCTTCGCTGGGCGAAAAATCATGTAAGCGCTCTGTCGGAGGTCTTCATTACAGAGGACACAATCTCCATCTAGGAGAGTGGGGACTTCATCAGGAAGTCTTTACAGTGGTGACAAGCCGTTGAGGACCTACTCATATAGACATGAGGGCTTCACGCCTCAACAGGAAGATTCGGACGTATGGTCCCAGGTCGAGGGATCCTCAGGCAGCGGCGGTGGACGCCCTGGTGACACCGTGGGTGTTCAGTCGGTCTATGTGATCCCTCCACTTCCTCTCATCTCAAAAATATTGAGAATCATAAGACGAACAAGAGTGCAGACGATACTCATTGTTCCAGATTGGCCTCGAAATGTTGGGGATGCAGATCTTCAAGGACTGCTCTCAGAAGTTCCGTGGCCCCTTCCTCACAGGGAGAACTTGCTACTACAGGGGCCGTACGTGTTCCAAAACTTACCGCGGTTACGTTTGACGGCATGGCGGTTGAACACAAAATCCTAGGTAAAAAAGGGTATTCCAGAGGAGGTCATTCCTACTCTTATTAAAGTTAGAAAATATGTTACGGTGAAACACTATCACCGTATCTGGAGAAAATATGTGTCTTGGTGTGAAGCCAAGAATGTTCCTACTGAGGATTTCCAACTAGGACGTTTGCTCCATTTTCTACAGACAGGAGTGGATATGGGCCTAAAGTTAGGCTCAATTATGGGTCAGATTTCTGCCTTATCCATATTCTTTCAGAAGGAATTGGCTTCTCTCACAGAAGTCCAGACTTTGGTAAAAAGAGCGTTACACATCCACCCTCTTTTTGTGCCCCAGTGGCACCATGTGACCTTAACGTGGTGTTAAGATTCCGTTAGTAACACTGGTTTGAACCGCTTCAAACAGTTGAATTGAAGTTTCTCCCTTGGAAAGTGGTCGTGTTATTAGCCTTGACATCTGCGAGGCGGGTGTCCGAGTTGGCGGCCTTGTCTTTCAAGAGCCCCTATCTGATTTTCCATGCGGATCGAGCAGAGTTGAGGTCTCGTCCTCAATTTCGGCCAAAAGTGGTTTCGTCATTTCATATGAACCAACCTATTGTGGTGCCTGTGGCTATGGGATCCTTGGAGAATTCCAAGTCCCTTGAGGTAGTCAGGGCCTTAAAGATTTTATTAGCCAGAACGGCTACGGTTAGGAAAACAGATGCACTGTTTGTCCTGTATACAGCCAACAAGGTTGGCACTCATGCATCTAAGCAGACTATTGCTCGCTGGATCTGTATCACGATTCAGCAGGCTCATTCTACGGCTGGTTTGCCGGTACCAAGTTCAGTAAAGGCCCATTCCACTAGGAAGGTGGGCTCTTCTTGGGCGGATGCCCGAGGCGTCTCGGCATTACAACTTTGCCGAGCAGCTACTTGGTCGGGGTCAAACACTTTTGCTAAAGTGCTACAAGTTGATACCCTGGCTGATGAGGACCTCGTGTTTGCTCAGTCGGTGCTGCAGAGTCATCCGCACTCTCCCGCCTGTTCTGGAGCTTTGGTATAAACCCCATGGTCCTTACGGAGTCCCCAGCATCCTCTTGGACGTAAGAGAAAATAAGATTTTAAACCTACCGGTAAATCTATTTCTCCTAGTCCGTAGAGGATGCTGGGCGCTCGTCCCAGTGCGTAAACATTCTGCAAGACTTGTATATAGTTATTGCATACGTAAGGGTTAAGTTACAGTTGGGATGATGGTGTTTTGTTCATACTGTTAACTGGTTATTGTATACCACGTTGTACGGTGTGTATGGTGTGGGCTGGTGTGTATCTCGCCCTTAGATATCAAAATCCTTTTCCTCGTACTGTCAGTCTCCTCTGGGCACAGTTCTAACTGAGGTCTGGAGGAGGGGCATAGAGGGAGGAGCCAGTGCACACCCATTCTAAAGCTTTGCAGTGCCCATGTCTCCTGCGGAGCCATCTATACCCCATGGTCCTTACGGAGTCCCCAGCATTCTCTACGGACTAGGAGAAAAGATTTACCGGTAGGTTTAAAATCTTATTATTCAAATGTCCACGATAAATGACCAGCTATAATTTTCCATAGGTTTATCGCAAATTTCACTTCACCACCTCTGAGCAAATGATAAACTTGGGGAAAATCCCCATTTTAAGGTAAAAATTTCAAGATTTGGTTCAGAATCCCAGGGATACCCCTCTGAATGACTAATCTCAGATTTGCATTTCAACTATATTCATCAAACTTGATATTACACTGGTTTGGGGGTCTATTTAGGAAGGCGAAACCATGATACTTAAACTATGTTTACAGGTAGTGATCTTCTGATTCTTCCCCAACAACCTTCCCTCCTTCCTATTGCAGTTCTGTTCTGGTCACACCTGCACATAGGTGGTCATTCCGAGCTGTTCGCTCGTTGCCGATTTTCGCTATGCTGCTATTTGTTGCTAAATGCGCATGCGCATGGTACGCAGCGCGCATGCGCTTAGTTATTTAACTAAAAACTTAGCAGTGTTGCTGTTGATCGTGCGGCGCTCTTCAGTCGCACTTCTGATCGGTGAGTGATTGACAAGAAAGGGGCGTTTCTGGGTGGTAACTGAGCGTTTTCCGGGAGTGTGCTAAAAAATGCAGGCGTGTTAGTTAAAAACGCGGGAGTGTCTGGAGAAACGGGGGAGTGGCTGGCCGAACGCAGGGCGTGTTTGTGATGTCAAACCAGGAACTAAACGGACCGAGTTGATCGCAATTTAGGAGAAGGTCTGGAGCTACTCAGAAACTGCAAGAAAATATTTAGTAGCAATTCTGCTACTCTTTCGTTCGCTATTCTGCTAAGCTAAGATACACTCCCAGAGGGTGGCGGCCTAGCGTTTGCAATGCTGCTAAAAGCAGCTAGCAAGCGAACAACTCGGAATGAGGGCCATGGTCAGCTGGAAATGTTTGCAACAACTGTAACTTTATATCTTTGGACCATCTTTTTTATCTTTTGAAGAGAGACAAAGGGGTATATGCAATTGCGGTCGAATTCCCGAAATTGTCGAATTTCGGGTCATTTTCGACCAAAAAAAAAAATCGCCTATGCAATTCAGTGCTTTCCGACCAAAAAACGGACTTTCAAAATTCGACTTTTTGAAATTCGACTTTTTGCAAATTCGACTTTTCTGCAATGATACAAGTGCTGCAATTCGACCAAAGCATATTCAATTCAAGTTTGGAAATTCGACAGCAGTGCTTTTAGACAGCAAATTCGTCATTTTCAATCCGCCACACTTTGGAGGGTGAAAACAAATAAAAAAATTTTAAACATGTTTTTTTTTGTGTTTTTTTTGGGGGGGAATAGCAGATCTATTTATATTAGAAGGGATTAGGTACTTTTTTTTTTTTTTTTTGGAGGCACAAATATTATTTATATATTTTTTAAAATATTTTTTTTTTTTTATGCTGGAACGGTGAAATCATAAAAAAAAATGGCGTGGGGTCCCCCCTCCAAAGCATAACCAGCCTCGGGCTCTTCGAGCTGGTCCTGGTTCTAAAAATGCGGGGAAAAAATTGACAGGGGATCCCCCGTATTTTTAAAACCAGCACCGGGCTCTGCGCCTGGTGCTGGTGCCAAAAATACGGGGGACAAAAAGAGTAGGGGTCCCCCGTATTTTTAACACCAGCATCGGGCTCCACTAGCTGGACAGATAATGCCACAGCCGGGGGTCACTTTTATGCCGTGCCCTGCGGCCGTGGCATTAAATATCCAACTAGTCACCCCTGGCCGGGGTACCCTGGGGGAGTGGGGACCCCTTCAATCAAGGGGTCCCCCCCCCCCCAGCCACCCAAGGGCCAGGGGTGAAGCCCGAGGCTGTCCCCCCCCATCCAATGGGCTGCGGATGGGGGGGCTGATAGCCTTTTGTGATAATAAAAAGATATTGTTTTTTCCAGTAGTACTACAAGTCCCAGCAAGCCTCCCCCGCAAGCTGGTACTTGGAGAACCACAAGTACCAGCATGCGGGAGAAAAACGGGCCCGCTGGTACCTGTAGTACTACTGGGAAAAAAATACCCAAATAAAAACAGGACACACACACCGTCGACAGTAAAACTTTATTTCATACGTCGACACACACATACTTACCTATGTTCACACGCCGACATCGGTCCTCTTCTCCATGTAGAATCCACGGATACCTGAAAAGAAAAGATCAATATACTCACCTCAGCCATGGTCCAGAGATAAATCCACGTACTTGGCAAAAAAACAAACCGAACACCCGCTCCATGCCGGACTGAAATGGGTCCCATGCTGACACATGGGACACCTTTCCACGAATGAGACCTGTCAGTGACAGCTGTCACAGAAAGGTCTCTAAGCCAATCAGGAAGCGCAACTTCGTTGCGCTCACCTGATTGGCTGTGCGCTGTCTGTACTGTGACAGCACATCGCAAAGCCGCTCCATTACTTTCAATGGTGGGAACTTAGCGGCTAGCTGTAAGGTCACCCGCCGGTCAGCGGCTGACCGGCGGGTGACCCCACCGCTACCCGCAAAGTTCCCACCATTGAAAGTAATGGAGCGGCTTTGCGATGTGCTGTCACAGTACAGACAGCGCACAGCCAATCAGGTGAGCGCCACGGAAGTAGCGCTTCCTGATTGGCTGAAGGGACGTCAGTGACAGGAGTCACGTGATGTCCCGGCATTCGGGAGAAAGGGGTCTGATGTGAAAACATTGGACCCCTTTCTAGTCCGGTATGGAGCGGGTTTTTGCGTTTTTTTTTTTTTTAAACAAGTACGTGGATTTTACTCTCTGGACGTGGATTTATCTCTGGACGCTGGAAGGTGAGTATAATTTTTTCACAGGTACCCTCGGATCGTCGGAGACCGTGGCAGTCGGCGTGTCAACATAGGTAAGTATGTGTGTGTCGGTAGTGTGTAATAAAGTTTTACTATCAAGGTGTGTGTGTCCTGTTTTTATTTGGGTATTTTTTTCCCAGTAGCACTACAGGTACCAGCGGACCCGTTTTTCTCCCGCATGCTGGTACTTGTGGTTCTCCAAGTACCAGCTTGCGGGGGAGGCTTGCTGGGACTTGTAGTACTGCTGGAAAAAACAATATCTTTTTATTATCACAAAAGGCTATCAGCCCCCCCATCCGCAGCCCATTGGATGGGGGGGGACAGCCTCGGGCTTCACCCCTGGCCCTTGGGTGGCTGGGGGGGGGGGACCCCTTGATTGCAGGGGTCCCCACTCCCCCAGGGTACCCCGGCCAGGGGTGACTAGTTGGATATTTAATGCCACGGCCGCAGGGCACGGCATAAAAGTGACCCCCGGCTGTGGCATTATCTGTCCAGCTAGTGGAGCCCGATGCTGGTGTTAAAAATACGGGGGACCCCTACTCTTTTTGTCCCCCGTATTTTTGGCACCAGCACCAGGCGCAGAGCCCGGTGCTGGTTTTAAAAATACGGGGGATCCCTGGCCAATTTTTCCCCTGCATTTTTAGAACCAGGACCAGCTCGATGAGCCCGAGGCTGGTTATGCTTTGGAGGGGGGACCCCACGCCATTTTTTTTCCGGGTTTTTCACGTTTTTTTACCGTTTTTTAAAATCGCGGCAAAATCCGCCAAATCGGCCGATTTTCGCCCGCGACTCTGGCGAATCCGTTTTTCATTGAATATGGTGAATTCCGGAAGCCACCTTCCGGGATTCACCTGTCGAATTGAGTCGAATTAAAAAACGGCGAAAATTGCCGCAAATTCGACCGCAATTGCATATACCCCAAAGAACCAACCAATCATCTCCTAATTGACATTTTTCAAATATAGGGACTAATTCAAGGTTGATTGCAAAAGCAAAATGATCCTCTAATGGGCAAAACCATGTGCACTGCAGGTGTGGCAGATATAACATGTGCAGAGAGAGTTAGATTTTGGTGGGTTATATTGTTTCTGTGCAGGGTAAATACTGGCTGCTTTATTTTTACACTACAATTTATATTTCAGTTTGAACACACCCCACCCAAATCTAACTCTCTCTGCACTTATTATATCTGCCCCCCCCCCCCCCCCCCCCTGCAGTGCACATGGTTTCTCTGACGTCCTAGTGGATGCTGGGAACTCCGTAAGGACCATGGGGAATAGCGGGCTCCGAAGGAGGCTGGGCACTCTAGAAAGATTTCAGACTACCTGGTGTGCACTGGCTCCTCCCACTATGACCCTCCTCCAAGCCTCAGTTAGAATTCGTGCCCGGCCGAGGTTGGATGCACACTAGGGGCTCTCCTGAGCTCTTAGAAAGAATAGACTTAGGTTTTTTATTTTCAGTGAGACCTGCTGGCAACAGGCTCACTGCAGCGAGGGACTAAGGGGAGAAGAAGCGAACTCGCCTGCTTGCAGCCGGATTGGGATCGACCGCAGGCCCAGTCCTTGGTGTTCGGTCCCGGAGCCGCGCCGCCGTCCCCCTTACAGAGCCAGAAGCAAGAAGATGGTCCGGAAAATCGGCGGCATGAAGACTCTGTCTTCACCAAGGTAGCGCACAGTACTGCAGCTGTGCGCCATTGCTCCTCTCACACTTCACACTCCGGTCACTGAGGGTGCAGGGCGCTGGGGGGGGGCGCCCTGAAGCAGCAATAATAACACCTTGGCTGGCTAAAATACCTCAATATATAACCCCAGAGGCTATATATGAGGTAAATACCCCTGCCAGAATTCCATAAAAAGCGGGAGAATAGGCCGCGAAAAAGGGGCGGAGCCTATCTCCTCAGCACACTGGCGCCATTTTTCCCTCACAGCTCGGCTGGAAGGAAGCTCCCTGGCTCTTCCCTGCAATATACAGTAACAGTAAGAGGGAAAAAAGAGGGGGGGGCATTAAAATTGGCAGTATATATATACATATATTATATGAAAAGCAGCTATTAGGGACATAACTCAGTTAGTCCCTGTATATATATAGCGCTCTGGTGTGTGCTGGCATACTCTCACTCTGTCCCCCCAAAGGGCTTTTTGTGGGTCCTGTCCTCTGTTGAGCATTCCCTGTGTGTGTGGGGTGTGTCGGTACGGCTGTGTCGACATGTTTGATGAGGATAATGAGGTGGAGGCGGAGCAGATGCATTTTGAAGGGACGTCACCCCCTGCGGGGCAGACACCCGAGTGGATGAACTTATGGAAAGAAATGAGTGCACGTATAGATTCTTTACATAAGAAATTTGACGACATGCCAAATGTGGGACAGCCGGGATCTCAGCTCGTGCCTGTCCAGGTACCTCAGGGGTCGTCAGGGGCTCTAAAACGCCCGCTACCTCAGTTTGCAGACCCGGATGTCGACACGGATACTGATAACAGTGTCGACGACGATGAGTCAAACCTAATGCCTGTCAGGGCCATTCACTGCATGATTGAGGCAATGAAAGAGGTGTTAAACATTTCTGATTTACATCCAGGTACCACAAAAAAGGGTATTATGTTTGGGGAGAAAAAACTACCCGTAGTTTTTCCCCCATCAGATGAACTAAATGAAGTGTGTGAAGAAGCGTGGCTTTTCCCTGATAAAAAATTTGTAATTCCTAAGAAGGTACTAATGGCGTTCCCTTTCCCGCCAGAGGATAGGTCACGTTGGGAAACACCACCTAGGGTGGATAAAGCGCTCACACGTTTGTCAAAAAAGGTGGCACTACCCTCTCAGGATACGGCCGCCCTTAAGGAGCCTGCTGATAGAAAGCAGGAGGCAATCCTGAAGTCTGTATACACACACTCAGGCATTATACTTAGACCAGCTATTGCGTCAGCTTGGATGTGCAGTGCTGCTGCTGCATGGTCAGAAAAACTGTCAGAAAATATTGACACACTAGACAGAGACACTATTCTGCTAACGATTGACCATATAAAAGATTCAGTCTTATATATGAGAGATGCACAGAGGGAAATTTGCCGGCTGGCATCTAAAGTAAGTGCATTGTCTATCTCTGCTAGGAGATGCTTATGGACTCGTCAGTGGACGGGAGATGCAGATTCCAAGAGGCACATGGAAGTTTTGCCTTATAAAGGGGAGGAATTATTTGGGGATGGTCTCTCCGACCTAGTTTCCACAGCAATGTCTGGGAAGTCAGCATTTTTACCCCATGTTCCCTCACAGCCTAAGAAGGCGCCATTTTATCAGGTTCAGTCCTTTCGGACCCAGAAAAGCAAGCGTGGAAAAGGAGGGTCTTTTCTGTCTAGAGGCAGAGGTAGGGGAAAAAGGCTGCAACAGACAGCAGGTTCCCAGGAACAAAAGTCCTCCCCCGCTTCCTCTTCCAAGTCCGCCGCATGACGGTGGGGCTCCACAGGCGGAGCCAGGTACGGTGGGGGCCCGCCTCAGAAATTTCAGCGATCAGTGGGCTCGCTCACAGGTGGATCCCTGGATCCTTCAAGTAGTATCTCAGGGATACATGCTGGAATTCGAGGCGGCTCCACCCCACCGGTTCCTAAAATCTGCCTTGCCGATTGCTCCCTCAGACAGGGAGGCGGTGCTAGCGGCAATTCACAAGCTGTATTCCCAGCAGGTGATAATCAAGGTACCCCTACTTCAACAAGGCCGGGGTTACTATTCCACACTATTTGTGGTACCGAAGCCGGACGGTTCGGTGAGACCCATTTTAAATTTGAAATCCTTGAACATGTACATAAAAAAATTCAAGCTCAAGATGGAATCGCTCAGGGCGGTTATTGCAAGCCTGGACGAGGGGGATTACATGGTTTCCCTGGACATCAAGGATGCTTACCTGCATGTCCCCATTTACCATACTCACCAGGAGTACCTCAGATTTGTGGTACAGGATTGCCATTACCAATTCCAGACGCTGCCGTTTGGACTCTCCACGGCACCAAGGGTATTTACCAAGGTTATGGCGGAAATGATGATACTCCTCCGAAGAAAGGGAGTTTTAATTATCCCGTACTTGGACGATCTCCTAATAAAGGCACGGTCCAAAGAACAGTTGTTGGTGGGAGTAGCACTATCTCAGGAAGTGCTGAACCAGCACGGCTGGATTCTGAATATCCCAAAGTCACAGCTGGTCCCGACGACACGTCTACTGTTCCTGGGGATGATTCTGGACACAGTCCAGAAAAAAGTGTTTCTCCCGGAGGAGAAAGCCAGGGAGTTGTCTTCTCTAGTCAGAGACCTCCTGAAACCAGAACAGGTATCGGTGCATCACTGCACGCGGGTCTTGGGAAAGATGGTAGCTTCTTACGAAGCAATTCCATTCGGCAGGTTCCATGCCAGAATCTTTCTTTTGGACAAGTGGTCCGGATCGCATCTTCAGATGCATCGCTTGATAACCCTGTCTGCAAGAACCAGGGTGTCTCTTCTGTGGTGGCTGCAGAGTGCTCATCTTCTGGAGGGTCGCAGATTCGGCATTCAGGACTGGGTCCTGGTGACCACGGATGCCAGCCTGCGAGGCTGGGGGGCAGTCACAAAGGGAAGAAACTTCCAAGGACTATGGACAAGTCAGGAGACTTCCCTTCACATAAATATTCTGGAACTAAGGGCCATCTACAATGCCCTAAGTCAAGCAAAATCCCTGCTCCTACACCAGCCGGTGCTGATCCAGTCAGACAACATCACGGCAGTCGCCCATGTGAATCGACAGGGCGGCACAAGAAGCAGGATGGCAATGACAGAAGCCACAAGAATTCTCCGATGGGCGGAAAATCATGTACTAGCACTGTCAGCAGTGTTCATTCCGGGAGTGGACAACTGGGAAGCAGACTTCCTCAGCAGACACGACCTCCACCCGGGAGAGTGGGGACTTCATCCAGAAGTCTTCCAAATGATTGTACATCAGTGGGATCGTCCACAGGTGGACATGATGGCGTCCCGCCTAAACAAAAAACTAGAGAGGTATTGCGCCAGGTCAAGAGACCCTCAAGCGATAGCTGTGGAC
This sequence comes from Pseudophryne corroboree, assembly GCF_028390025.1. Lineage (NCBI taxonomy): Eukaryota > Metazoa > Chordata > Amphibia > Anura > Myobatrachidae > Pseudophryne > Pseudophryne corroboree. The sequence continues at coordinate 372,430,503 of NC_086449.1, forward strand.
GCTCTGGTGACACCGTGGGTGTACCAGTCAGTTTATGTGTTCCCTCCGCTGCCTCTCATACCAAAGGTATTGAGAATAATAAGAAAGCGAGGAGTAAACACAATTCTCGTGGTTCCGGATTGGCCAAGAAGAACATGGTACCCGGAACTTCAAGAGGTGATCTCAGAGGACCCGTGGCCTCTGCCGCTAAGACAAGACCTGCTACAGCAGGGGCCCTGTCTGTTCCAAGACTTACCGCGGCTGCGTTTGACGGCATGGCGGTTGAACGCCGGATCCTGAAAGAAAAGGGCATTCCGGAGGAAGTCATTCCTACGCTTATTAAAGCCAGGAAAGAGGTTACAGCAAATCATTATCACCGCATATGGCGGAAATATGTTGCATGGTGTGAGGCCGAAAAGGCCCCAACTGAGGAATTTCAACTAGGTCGATTTCTGCATTTCCTGCAAGCAGGAGTGAATATGGGCCTAAAACTGGGTTCCATTAAGGTACAGATCTCGGCTCTATCGATTTTCTTTCAGAAAGAACTAGCTTCAGTACCTGAAGTTCAGACATTTGTAAAGGGAGTGCTGCATATTCAGCCCCCATATGTGCCTCCTGTGGCACCTTGGGATCTCAACGTGGTGTTGAGTTTCTTAAAATCACATTGGTTTGAACCACTAAAAACCGTGGATCTGAAATATCTCACGTGGAAGGTGGTCATGTTATTGGCCTTGGCTTCTGCCAGGCGAGTATCAGAATTGGCGGCTTTGTCTTATGAAAGCCCTTATCTGATTTTCCATATGGATAGGGCAGAATTGAGGACTCGTCCCCAGTTTCTCCCTAAGGTGGTGTCAGCGTTTCATTTGAACCAGCCTATTGTGGTGCCTGCGGCCACTAGGGACTTGGAGGACTCCAAGTTGTTAGACGTGGTCAGGGCCCTGAAAATATATGTTTCCAGGACGGCTGGAGTCCGAAAATCTGACTCGCTGTTTATCCTATATGCACCCAACAAGCTGGGTGCTCCTGCTTCTAAGCAGACTATTGCTCGTTGGATTTGTAGTACAATTCAACTTGCACATTCTGTGGCAGGCCTGCCACAGCCAAAATCTGTCAATGCCCATTCCACAAGGAAGGTGGGCTCATCTTGGGCGGCTGCCCGAGGGGTCTCGGCTTTACAACTTTGCCGAGCTGCTACTTGGTCAGGGGCAAACACGTTTGCAAAATTCTATAAATTTGATACCCTGGCTGAGGAGGACCTGGAGTTCTCTCATTCGGTGTTGCAGAGTCATCCGCACTCTCCCGCCCGTTTGGGAGCTTTGGTATAATCCCCATGGTCCTTACGGAGTTCCCAGCATCCACTAGGACGTCAGAGAAAATAAGAATTTACTCACCGGTAATTCTATTTCTCGTAGTCCGTAGTGGATGCTGGGCGCCCATCCCAAGTGCGGTTTATCTGCAATACTTGTACATAGTTATGGTTAACTAAATCGGGTTATTGTTGAGCCATCTGTTGAGAGGCTCAGTTGTTTCATACTGTTAACTGGGTTTCATATCACGAGTTGTACGGTGTGATTGGTGTGGCTGGTATGAGTCTTACCCGGGATTCAAAATCCTTCCTTATTGTATACGCTCGTCCGGGCACAGTATCCTAACTGAGGCTTGGAGGAGGGTCATAGTGGGAGGAGCCAGTGCACACCAGGTAGTCTGAAATCTTTCTAGAGTGCCCAGCCTCCTTCGGAGCCCGCTATTCCCCATGGTCCTTACGGAGTTCCCAGCATCCACTACGGACTACGAGAAATAGAATTACCGGTGAGTACATTCTTATTTTTACCCATTAGAGGAAGATTTTTCTTTTGCCATCAACCTTGAATTATGCCCATAGGTGGTCATTCCGAGTTGATCGCTCGTTATTTTTTTTTCGCAATGGAGCGATTAGTCGCTAATGCGCATGCGCAATGTCCGCAGTGCGACTGCGCCAAGTAAATTTGCTATTAAGTTAGGTATTTTACTCACGGCATTACGAGGTTTTTTCTTCGTTCTGGTGATCGTAATGTGATTGACAGGAAGTGGGTGTTTCTGGGCGGAAACTGGCCGTTTTATGGGTGTGTGCGAAAAAACGCTGCCGTTTCTGGGAAAAACGCGGGAGTGTCTGAAGAAACGGGGGAGTGTCTAGTGAACGCTGGGTGTGTTTGTGACGTCAAACCAGGAACGAAACTGACTGAACTGATCGCAGTGGCAGAGAGCTACTCAGAAACTGCTAAGAACTGTCTATTCGCAAATCTGCTAATATTTCGTTCGCAAGTCTACTATGCTAAGATTCACTCCCAGTAGGCGGCGGCTTAGCGTGTGCAAAGCTGCTAAAAGCAGCTTGCGAGCGAACAACTCGGAATGACCACCATAGCCTGTAAACTGACAGGAGCTGATTGGTTGGTACTTTATCTCTCTCCAAGCTTTGATACATATGTCCTTTACTCTTACACACTACAGGTTAAGGGGGTCATTCCGACTCGATCGCACGCTATGATTTTTTGCAGCCGTGCGATCGGGTCCGGAATTGCGGCCGCAATGCGCAGGCACGTCGCTGCCCGGCGACGGGGAAATCCAGGCAGCAAATGTTCTAACAAAGATTTTGATCGCAGCGGCGATCGCAAGGTGACTGACAGCAGGAAGGCATTCCGGGGTGGCAACTGACCATTTTCTGGGAGTGGAGAGGAAAACGCAGGCGTGTCCAGGTGTTTGCAGGGCGGGTGTCTGACGTCAATTCCAGGCCAGAACAAGCTGAAGTGATCGCAGTTGCTGAGTAAGTTCAGAGCTACTCAGAAACTGCACAAAATGTTTTTGTACAGCTCCCCTGAACAGGCGTTCGAACACTTGCACAGCTAAAATACACTCCCCCATAGGCAGCGACTATCTGATCGCACTGGCTGCAAAAAATTGCAGCGTGCGATCTACTCAGCATGACCCCCGAAGTCTCCCATATCCAAAATTACGTAATCTTCTGAAATATGGAATTTTTTGAACACGACTGAGATCATTTAATTTTTGCTTTCTGTTGGTTCAGTGTACACACACAATGCAGATAATGTAAAATAATTTTTCTCTTACGTCCTAGAGGATGCTGGGGACTCCAAAAGGACCATGGGGTATAGACGGATCCGCAGGAGCCTGGGCACACTTTAAAGACTTCAACTGGGTGTGAACTGGCTCCTCCCTCTATGCCCCTCCTCCAGACCTCAGTTAGACTTTGTGCCCAGGAGTGATGGGTCACACACTAGGGGAGCTCTACTAAGTTTCTCTAAAAGACTTTCTCTGACGTCCTAAGTGGATGCTGGGACTCCGTAAGGACCATGGGGATTAGCGGCTCCGCAGGAGACTGGGCACAACTAAAGAAAGCTTTAGGACTACCTGGTGTGCACTGGCTCCTCCCACTAAGACCCTCCTCCAGACCTCAGTTAGATTCTTGTGCCCGGCTGAGCTGGATGCACACTAGGGGCTCTCCTGAGCTCCTAGAAAGAAAGTATATTTTAGGTTTTTTATTTTACAGTGAGATCTGCTTGCAACAGACTCACTGCAGCGAGGGACTAAGGGGAGAAGAAGCGAACCTACCTAACTGGTGGTAGCTTGGGCTTCTTAGGCTACTGGACACCATTAGCTCCAGAGGGATCGACCGCATGGAACCGGCCATTGATGTTCGGTCCCGGAGCCGCGCCACCGGCCCCCTTACAGAGCCAGAAGCAAGAAGTGTTCCGGAAAATCGGCGGCAGAAGACTTCAGTCTTCACCAAGGTAGCGCACAGCACTGCAGCTGTGCGCCATTGCTCCTCATGCACACCTCACACTCCGGTCACTGATAGGTGCCGGGCGCTGGGGGGGGTGCCCTGAGCAGCAATATAAACACCTTGCCTGGAAAAATCATCACAATATATAGCCCCAGAGGCTATATATGTGATAAATACCCCTGCCAGAATCCATAAAAAAGCGGGAGGAAAGTCCGCGAAAAAGGGGCGGAGCTATCTCCCTCAGCACACTGGCGCCATTTTCTCTTCACAGTGCAGCTGGAAGACAGCTCCCCAGGCTCTCCCCTGTAGTTTTCAGGCTCAAAGGGTTAAAAAGAGAGGGGGGGCACTAAATTTAGGCGCAATATTGTTTATACAAGCAGCTATTGGGGGAAAAATCACTCAGTTATAGTGTTAATCCCTGCATTATATAGCGCTCTGGTGTGTGCTGGCATACTCTCTCTCTGTCTCCCCAAAGGACTTTGTGGGGTCCTGTCCTCAGTCAGAGCATTCCCTGTGTGTGTGCTGTGTGTCGGTACGGCTGTGTCGACATGTGGGATGAGGAAGGTTACGTGGAGGTGGAGCAGAGGCCGATAAATGGGATGTCGCCCCCTGTGGGGCCGACACCAGAGTGGATGGATAGGTGGAAGGTATTAACCGACAATGTCAACTCCTTACATAGAAGGCTGGATGACGTAAAACAGCTGTGGGACAGCCGGCTTCTCAGCCCGCGCCTGCCCAGGCGTCTCAAAGGCCATCAGGGGCTCAAAAAAGCGCCCGTTACCTCAGATGGCAGACACAGATGTCGACACGGAGTCTGACTCCAGTGTCGACGAGGTTGAGACATATACACAATCCACTAGGAACATCCGTTACATGATCTCGGCAATGAAAAATGTGTTACGCATTTCTGACATGAACCCAAGTACCACATAAAAGGGGTTTTATTTTTGGGGAGAAAAAGCAGCCAGTGTTTTGTTCCCCCATCAGATGAATGAATGAAGTGTGTAAAGTAGCGTGGGTTCCTCCGATAAGAAACTGGTAATTTCTAAAAAGTTACTGATGGCGTACCCTTTCCCGCCAGAGGATAGGTCACGTTGGGAGATATCCCTTAGGGTGGATAAGGCGCTCACACGTTTGTCTAAAAAGGTGACACTGCCGTCTTAGGATACGGCCACCTTGAAGGAGCCTGCTGATAAAAAGCAGGAGGCTATCCTGAAGTCTGTATATACACACTCAGGTTATATACTGAGACCTGCAATTGCCTCAGCATAAATAGTGCTGCTGCAGCGTGGTCTGATACCCAGTCAGATAATATTAATACTCTAAGACAGGGATAATAGTTTGCTAACATAGAGCATATTAAAGACGTCGTCTTAGATATAAAGGATGCACAGAGGGATATTTGCCGGCTGGCATCCAGAATTAATGCAATGTCCATTCTGCCAGGAGGGTATTAGAAACCCGGCAGTGGACAGGTGATGCTGCCTATAAAAGGCACATGGAGATTCTGCCTTATAAGGGTGAGGAATTGTTTGGGGATGGTCTCTGGGACCTCGTATCCACAGCAACAGCTGGGAAGAAAAATGTTTACCTCAGGTTTCCTCACAGCCTAAGAAAGCACTGTATTTCGGCTTCAGAAAAGCAAGCGGGTCAAAGGCGCTTCCTTTCTGCACAGAGACAAGGGAAGAAGGAAAAAGCTGCACCAGCAGCCAGTTCCCAGGATCAAAAATCTTTCCCCGCTTCCTCTGAGTCCACTGCATGACGTTGGGGCTCCACAGGTGGAGACAGGTGCGGTAGGGGCGCGTCTTGGGAACTTCAGGGACCAGTGGGCTTGCCCACAGGTGGATCCCTAGGTTCTGCAAATAGTATCACAGGGATACAGGCTGGAGTTCGAGGCGACTCCCCCTCGCCGTTACCTCACATCAGCCTTGCCTGCTGCCCTCGGAGAAAGGTAGTACTGGCGGCAATTCACAAGCTGTACTTCCAGCAGGTGAAATCAAGGTACCCCTCCTTCAACAAGGCCGGGGTTACTATTCCAAAATGTTGTGGTACCGAAACCAGACGGTTCGGTGAGACCCATTCTAAAATTGAAAGCCTTGAACACTTATATACGAAGGTTCAAGTTCAAAATGGAATCGCTCAGGGCGATTATTGCAAGCCTGGAGAATTTCATGGTATCACTGGACATCAAGGATGCTTACCTGCATGTCCCTATTTACCCTCTTCACCAGGAGTACCTCAAAATTGTGGTACAGGATTGTCATTACCAATTCCAGACGTTGCCGTTGGTCTGTCCCCGGCACCGAGGTATTTACCAAGGTAATGGCCGAAATAATTATCCCGTACTTGGACGATCTCCTTATAAAGGCGAGGTCCAGGGAGCAGTTGTTCGGCGGAGTAGCACTATCTCGGGAAGTGCTACAACAGCACGGCTGAATTCTGAATATTCCAAAGTCGCAGCTGGTTCCTACGACGCGTCTACTGTTCCTGGGTATGGTTCTGGACACAGAACAGGATAAAAAGGGTTTCTCCCGGAGGAGAAGTCCAAGGAGTTGTCGTCTCTAGACAGAGACCTCCTAATACGTATACAGGTGTCGGTGCATCAATGCACGCGAGTCCTGGGAAGGATGGTAGCTTCTTACGAAGAAATTCCATTCGCCAGGTCCCATGCAAGGATTTTCCAGTGGGATCTGTTGGACAAGTGGTCCGGGTCGCATCTTCAGATGCATCAGCGGATAACCCTGTCTCCAAGGGCCAGGGTGTCGCTGTTGTGGTGGCTGCAGAGTGCTCATCTTCTAGGGGGCCGCAGATTCGGCATACAGGACTGGGTCCTGGTGACCACGGATGCCAGCCTTCGAGGCTGGGGGGCAGTCACACAGGGAAGAAACTTCCAAGGCTATGGAAAAGTCAGGAGACTTCCCTACACATAAATATTCTGGAACTAAGGGCCATTTACAATGCCCTAAGTCAGGCTAGACCCCTGCTTCAACACCGGCCGGTGCTGATCCAGTCAGACAACATCACGGCGGTTGCTCATGTAAACCGACAGGGCGGCACAAGAAGCAGGATGGCGATGGCAGAAGCCACAAGAATTCTCCGATGGGCGGAAAATCATGTACTAGCACTGTCAGCAGTGTTCATTCCCGGAGTGGACAACTGAGAAGCAGACTTTCTCAGAAGACACGACCTCCACCCGGGAGAGTGGGGACTTCATCCAGAAGTTTTCCAAATGATTGTACACCGTTGGGAAAGGCCACAGGTGGACATGATGGCGTCCTGCCTCAACAAAAAGCTACAAAGATATTGCGCCAGGTCAAGGGACCCTCAGGCGATAGCTGTGGACGCTCTGATAACACCGTGGGTGTACCAGTCGGTGTATGTGTTCCCTTCTCTGCCTCTCTTACCCAGGGTAATGAGAATAATAAGAAGGAGAGGAGTAAGAACTATACTCATTGTTCCGGGTTGGCCAAGAAGAGCTTGGTAACCAGAACTCCAAGAAATGATCTCAGAGGACCCATGGCCTCTGCTGCTCAGACAGGACCTGCTGCAGCAGGGGGCCTGTCTGTTCCAAGACGTACCGCGGCTGCGTTTGACGGCATGGCGGTTGAACGCCGGATCCTGAAGGAAAAGGGCATTCCGGAGGAAATTATCCCTACGCTATTTAAAGCTATGAAAGAAGTGAACGCAAACCATTATCACCGCATATGGTGGAAATATGTTGCGTGCTGTGAGGCCAGGAAGGCCCCAAAGGAGAAATTTTAGCTAGGTCGATTTCTGCACTTCCTACAGTCAGAGGTGACTATGGGCCTAAAATTGGGTTCCATGAAGGTCCAGATTTCGGCTCTATCGATTTTCTTCCAAAATAGAACTGGCTTCACTGCCTGAAGTTCGGACTTTTGTTAAGGGAGTGCTGCATAGTCAGCCCCCGTTTGTGCCTCAAGTGGCACCGTGGGATCTCAACGTGGTGTTGGATTTCCTGAAGTCGCATTGGGTTGAGCCACTTAAATCCGTGGAGCTACAATACCTCACGTGGAAAGTGGTCATGCTGTGGGCCGTGGCGTCGGCCAGGCGTGTATCAGAATTGGCGGCTTTGTCATACAAAAGCCCTTATCTGTATTTTATATGGATAAGGCGGAATTGAGGACTCGTTCCCAATTCCTTCCTAAGGTGGTATCAGTTTTTCATGTGAACCAACCTATTGTGGTGCCTGCGGCTACTTGGGACTTGGAGGATTCCAAGTTACTGGACGTAGTCAGGGCCCTGAAAAGTATATGTTTCCAGGACGGCTGGAGTCAGGAAAACTGACTCGCTATTTATCCTGTATGCACCCAACAAGCTGGGTGCTCCTGCTTCTAAGCAGACTATTGCTCGCTAAATCTGTAGCACGATTCAACTTGCACATGCTGCGGCTGGACTGCCGCACCCTAAATCTGTAAAAGCCCATTCCACGAGGAAAGTGGGCTCTTCTTGGGCCGCTGCCCGAGGGGTCTCGGCTTTACAACTTTGCCGAGCTGTTACTTGGTTGGGTTCAAACATTTTTGCAACAGTCTACAAGTTTGATACCCTGGCTGAGGAGGACCTAGAGTTTGCTCATTCGGTGCTGCAGAGTCATCCGCACTCTCCCGCCCGTTTGGGAGCTTTGGTATAATCCCCATGGTCCTTACGGCGTCCCAGCATCCACTTAGGACGTCAGAGAAAATAAGATTTTACTCACCGGTAAATCTATTTCTCGTAGTCCGTAGTGGATGCTGGGCGCCCATCCCAAGTGCGGATTGTCTGCAATACTTGTTTATAGTTATTGCCTAACTAAAGGGTTATTGTTGAGCCATCTGTTGAGAGGCTCAGTTATATTTCATACTGTTAACTGGGTATAGTATCATGAGTTATACGGTGTGATTGGTGTGGCTGGTATGAGTCTTACCCGGGATTCAAAATCCTTCCTATTTGTGTCAGCTCTTCCGGACACAGTATCCTAACTGAGGTCTGGAGGAGGGTCTTAGTGGGAGGAGCCAGTGCACACCAGGTAGTCCTAAAGCTTTCTTTAGTTGTGCCCAGTCTGCTGCGGAGCCGCTAATCCCCATGGTCCTTACGGAGTCCCAGCATCCACTACGGACTACGAGAAATAGATTTACCGGTGAGTAAAATCTTATTTTATGTTAGGTTTTTTATTTTCAGGGAGACCTGCTGGCTACAGGCTCCCTGCATCGTGGGGCTGAAGGGAGAGAAGCAGACCTACTTCTTCATAGTTTAAGGGCTCTGCTTCTCGGCTACTGGACACAATTAGCTCCAGAGGGTTCGATCACTTGGTTTGCCTAGCTGCTTGTTCCCGGAGCAGCGCCGTCACCCCCCTCACAGAAGCCAGAAGAAAGAAGCCGGGTGAGTATTAGAAGAACAGAAGACTTCAGTGACGGCAGAAGACTCCAGTAATGGAGGTACAGCGGTCGCGCTGCGCTCCATGCTCCCACAGCGGCACTCACAGGGTGCAGGGAGCTGGGGGGGGAGCGCCCTGGGCGGCAGGTTACTGAGATTTTTACTAAGTCTGGCTTTGAAAGCAGGTTCGGTGCCTGGGCTCCGTGTCTCATCCCCCGCCAGCATGTTAGAGCGCGTTACGCGCCATTGACCCCCCGCCGCCGGCTTACACGGGTGCAGGGCGCTGGGGGGGGGAGCACCCTGAGCAGCAAGTTAGATTTTCTTTATAAAAAAAAAAAAAGAAAGTTCTACTTGGACGCTGCCGGGGCTCCGTGTCCCAGACCCCGCCAGCGCGTTTTAGCGCATTGCGCGCCTTTTCTCCCCCTCGCCGGCTTCCATGGGTGCAGTGCGCCGGGGAAGGGGGGGCGTCCTGGGCAGCATATATATATATATATATATATATATATATTTCTCCTTTTAGGAGTCCCGGGCGCCGCAGACGATACCGCCAGTCGTAGCGGCGGTCGCGCGCCGCGCCGGTGCTCCCACACACCAACGTGTTACTTGGGTGCAAGGCGCAGGAGGGGGCGCCCTGAACGGCAGTTTTGATCGTATATAGGTGGTCATTCCGAGTTGTTCGCTCGTTATTTTTTTTCGCAATGGAGCGATTAGTCGCTAGCGCATGCGCAATGTCTGCAGTGCGACTGCGCCAAGTAAATTTGCTATTAAGTTAGGTATTTTACTCACGGCATTACGAGGTTTTTTCTTCGTTCTGGTGATCGTAATGTGATTGACAGGAAGTGGGTGTTTCTGGGAGGAAACTGGCCGTTTTATGGGTGTGTGCGAAAAAACGCTGCCGTTTCTGGGAAAAACGCGGGAGTGTCTGAAGAAACGGACACTATGGTCCTCATTCCGAGTTGTTCGCTATCAAGCTGCTTTTAGCAGCTTTGCACACGCTAAGCCGCCGCCTACTGGGAGTGAATCTTAGCATAGTAGATTTGCGAACGAAAGATTAGCAGATTTGCGAATAGACACTTCTTAGCAGTTTCTGAGTAGCTCGAGACTTACTCTGCCACTGCGATCAGTTCAGTCAGTTTCGTTCCTGGTTTGACGTCACAAACACACCCAGCGTTCACCCAGACACTCCCCCGTTTCTTCAGACACTCCCGCGTTTTTCCCAGAAACGGCAGCGTTTTTTCGCACACACCCATAAAATGGCCAGTTTCCGCCCAGAAACACCCACTTCCTGTCAATCACATTACGATCACCAGAACGAAGAAAAAACCTCGTAATGCCGTGAGTAAAATACCTAACTTAATAGCAAATTTACTTGGCGCAGTCGCACTGCGGACATTGCGCATGCGCATTAGCGACTAATCGCTCCATTGCGAAAAAAAAAATAACGAGCGATCAACTCGGAATGACCACCTATATACGAGTCCAGCCTGTATTGGTCAGGTAAGGGGCTATAGCGTGCCGAGGGGGGCGGGGCTTAGCCCTCACACACACAGGGGCGCCATTGTCTCTCTGTCCCCACTAAAGGGGGGGGGGCACAGTTTTTAGTGTTATTTGTATTTAATAACACTGGTTTATTCTGAGATAGTCTGGGCTCATAATTGTGTGTATTTTATGTGTGCTCCCTGTCAGTTATACCCACTTTAGTTCACTTGTGTCGGCAGGCTTGAGTGTTCTGTCATAAACACCTATGGGTTCACTGTCGGCATCGCCGACGTTTGTGGTTATTGGATCAGTTCGGTAGTGGTTTGCTTGAAAAAAGTAAATACTATATGGGAGGTGCAGTAGTATGTGGGTGGCCCTGTCGGCACCAAACTTTTCTCACCGGGTGTACATAGGTATACTTCCCTCGTTCCCCTGGGGGTCGCAGGAATAAAATTTTGCCTGGTTACTAATCCCTGTGTCGACGAATATTGTTTCCTGGTAGATCCACAACTGGGGCATTCAGTACATGGTCATACACGTTCAGAACACATTACTGTCACGGGGAACCCGAAGGCCCAAGACAATCCGCTTATATGTATGTTGTATATATATATATAAATAGGATATGTGTGTATATGTGTATTGCAATATTTATTTTCATACTATGATTTATAGTGAATACTGAGGTAATAGTATTTTTTCTCATGTGCCGATTGCTCTGTTGATACTGCTCCAGGTCGGCCGTGACTCGCACCCTTTCCAGACATCTGAGGGTTTGTTCTTTTCCCGCCACGGATAGAATACTGTGCTGGTCAACGCCTGGTCGACACGGGGCTCTATTTCAATGGATCGTATACAGGGAAGCTAAGTGATATTAATTTCCTATGCTGTGGGCTTATTTACTTTGCATGCACATGAGGGAGTGTTTCTTTCGGTAAGACATCAGATAAATTTGCCCTAAAAAGACAGGGAGGTTCCTCAGGTTGGTTCTTCTCTTTATTATTGCGGCAGGATGCCGTACGTATAAAGGAAAGGTAGCCGGGGAATGCTGAGGCTGATTCCGAGAGTTACTGGACTGTTTCCCTGGGACGGTGGGACGGTGTCCCGCTGTTTGGGGGGGATGTCTCTGTTCAGTCAATCGGGGGATATTCCTGGTAAGTCTAACTTTGGGAGTTAGTTTCCCTCACAACGGTTGGTGACGCCTTCTTTTGTGGGATGCAGTCATTTTAATCGATTAAATCCATCTCTTTTTTCCTTTTCTGTACAGCCTGTGGAAGGAGAACAGGTAAGAGTTCTGCAGCCTTATTAGGTTCGCAGAAGAGGATGTCAGTGCTGTTTTGCCAAATACACCACAGGTCGCAGAGTCTATATGATGGGACCCCGCTCCGGTGAGGACTCAGTTACTACTTCCACTTAGTCTGGGAATAGACTAGAACTGTGCGTTATTTACGAATTCCAAAGGGGGACGTTCTGGAGTTACAGGTGTTTCACCTCTCTGATTCTCTAATGGATATTAACGTTGCCCTTTTGGAAGGGGAGGTAATACGTGACGCCATTCAGAGCTACACCGGGTTCGGGAATTGTCATCCTGTCCCGGTAAAATAAAATAAATAAAAAAAATATATATTTTCCCTGCATTGTGCTACGCATTCACTTTACCTGGAGAAAAGCCAGGATTGTCTTGGTTTTTTCACTGGAGTGATAGTAGTATGATGGTTTCTTTCAATAGTAAGAGCCATTGTTATTCTGTACTGAGATGTTCGCCTGATTGAGGCGAAGTCAGGAAACAAGTGGTGCAAATCGTTGTTTCTCTCTGACTGTTCTTCAACACAGAGAAGGCCTGTGGTCCCCAACGACCCAGATGTCGGAGGTGGTGTCAGGGTTGATACGGTACGATGGAGGTTCTGTGTTTCCGGTGGGAAGCTGTCTGAGGATCCTGACTCGGATCAGATTTGCAGTGCCACTTCAGTGTGTTCCTTTGTTGAAGAAGTTATTTCACGGTAACTGTTAGGAAAGTGGGCCGTGTTTCACCGGCATGGGAACCTGAATATATTTATAATGGCCAGGATGTCACTTCAGAGGTATCTGCTCAGTTCTCACCTCCTGGATGGATGAAGGTTTGGGATCCAGATTTAGATCCTGATGTACATGTAGGCAGTTCTCTGAGCCTGGGGAGCAGTCCTTTCATGGGAAGGTTTCCAGAGTAAGAGGTCAAGCTGGGTAACTTGTCTACAATAAGTTTCTTGCGTTAAGAGTTGTTTTCAACGAACATATTCTGCATGATCTACCCGTGTTAATTCTGTCAGATGTCTTGACAGCAGGGGCGTCTGTAGGTCGCTAGGACGGAACAAGGAGTAAAGCGGCAACGGCAAAAGCTGAAATAGTTTTCTGCTGGGTGAAAAGACTGGTTACCGTTATATTAGCAGTCTTCGCCCCGTATGTAATTGACAGAGAAATGGATTTCCTCTACAGAAGTGCTCTCCATCTGGGGGAAATACTGTAGTCGTCGAGAAGTTTCACGGAAGTGACAGGTCTTTGAGGTATGCCTCATTAGGGCATATTGAGATCTCGCCTCAACAAGTGATCTACGGAATATGGTTCCCGGTTAGGGGACACTCAAGCTATGGCAGTGGACGCCCTCATGGCACCTTGGGTGTTTTTAGTTGGTCTAGGTGTTCCATCCGTTTTCACTCTGCTGAAGGTGATAAAAGCCAGAGGGTCGGGGGTTCCGGCGATCCTCATTGTTCCGATCTAGTCAAGGAGGGCTTGATATCCAGTTCTTCAAGATGTATTCATAGAAGATCACGGGCCTCTTCCTTTAAGGGAGGAACTTTTACGTCGAGATCGGGGCGTGTATCAGAACTTACCGCAGCTGCGTTTGACGGCATGGCAGTTGTACATCATATCTTAGTCCGAATGGGTATTCCCAGTGAGGTCATTTCCACCCTTCTTTTGACTACAAAGAAGTATTGACGAAGCCTTGCCGCAATATTTGGCGCATATATGTGTCTTAGTGTGAATCTGAGAAGGTTCCTGCGGAAGGTTTTCAGCTGAGTCGGTCTTTTCCTTTCTTTGCGAGCAGGTGTGGATATAGGCCTAAAGTTTGGCTCCGTTTTAGGGCAGTTGTGGCCTTATAAACTGGTATTGGCTACCTTTCCGGAAGTTCCGACTTTCGTGAAAAGAGTTTACACATCCAACCTTCGTTTGTGCCCCATGGGCACCGTGGGATCTCGGTGTAGTGTTGCGTTTTTGGTGTTTTACTGTTTGGAACCTTTTATGTAGGTTCTGTTGAAATCTCTCTCTTGGAGAGTGGTCATGCTTTTGCATTTTGGCCGACCGCAAGGCGTTTTCGAAAGTGGCGGCTTGTTTCACAAGAGCCCTGTTCCTTTTCCAAGTGGATAGTAGGAGAACTCGGTTGGTGTTCCTTCGGAATAGGGTCGTCTGTGTTTTTCGAAGACCTGCCTATTTTGATGTCTGTGGTCACTTCAGCATTGGCTGTTTCAATGTCTCCCGATGTAGTCAGGTCTTTGAAGATTTATGTCGCCAATTGGGCTCAGTTTGGGGAAACAGAGGCTCTGTTTGTCCGGTATGCTCCCAGCGTGTTTGAGGCGCCTGCGTCTCTGCAGTCAGATACATGCTGGATCTGTGATGTGTTTCGGTGTGCTAGTTCTACGGCTGGATTGCCGTTACCGAAGTCGGGGGAGACCCATTCTACTAGGAAGATGGGCTCTTCTTGGGCGGATGCCTGAGGTGTCTCGGCGGGTTAACTTTGCCGAGCGGCTACTTGGTCGGGGTTCAGACACCTTTGCTAAGTTCTATAAGGTTGATACCCTGGATGATGGGGACCTCATGTTTGCTCAATCGTTGCTGCAGAGTCGTCAGCACTCTCCCGCCCGTTCTGGAGCTTTGGTATAGACCCCATGGTCCTTTTGGAGTCCCCAGCATCCTCTAGGACGTAAGAGAAAATAGGATTTTGGTACCTACCGGTAAATCCTTTTCTCCTAGTCCGTAGAGGATGCTGGGCGCCCGTCCCAATGCGTACTGTGTCTGCAGTTATTGATTTGGTTGCACTTTGTGGTGTTTCTTCTCTGTCAGGTTATTGCTGACGTTGTTCAGGCCATGGCATGTGGTTTCTTATTATTGGTTGGGTTGACACACAGGTTCTGTTACGTATTATCTCAGCATATGGCTGTATGTTTTTCATACCGTGGGTTGGTGTTCTGTTGAAGGCCATGTCTTGCGGTATATTTGTGGTGTGAGCTGGTATAACTCTCACGGTGTTTATATTATAAATTCTTTTCTCGAAATGTCCATCTCTCCTGGGCACAGTTTTCTAACTGAGGTCTGGAGGAGGGGCATAGAGGGAGGAGCCAGTTCACACCCAGTTTAAGTCTTTATAGTGTGCCCAGGCTCCTGCGGATCCTTCTATACCCCATGGTCCTTTTGGAGTCCCCAGCATCCTCTACGGACTAGGAGAAAAGGATTTACCGGTAGGTACCAAAATCCTATTATAAAATGACGTTCAGGCTTTGTGTATAAGGTGTATATTATTATTATTATTATTATTATCCTTTATTTATATGGCACCACAAGGGATCCGCAGCGCCCATTACACAGTACATAATCAAATATGCAAACAAGAAAACAGCACTTACAGTTCAAGACAATACAGGACTGGTATGGGGTTAGGTGCCATTGGTATCCGGTCTCTAGGTCGACAAGACTTAGGTCGACAGTGTCTAGGTCAACCACTATTGGTTGACAGTAACTCGGTCGACAGGGTCTCTAGGTCGACATGTTCTAGGTCGACAGGTCAAAAGATCGACATGAGTTAAAAAAAAAAACTTTTTCATACTTTACGATCCACGTGGACTACGATTGGGTGCGGTGACCTGTGCCGAGCGCAGCAAGGCTCCCTGCCCAAAACATGGCGAGTGAAGTGAGCCATGCGAGGGGACGCAGTGCACTAATTGGGGTTCCCGCTCACTGTAAGGTGAAAATGACACCAAAAAAGAATAAAAAACTCATGTTGACCTTTTGACCTGTCGACCTAGACCATGGGAAGTTTTGTTTCATGATAAGAACGCTTCGGAAATGTGGGATGCTTTAAAAGGATTGCTAGATGGCAATATTCACAAATTTATTCCCATGGGCAGTAAGCGCAGGAGTACCAAACTCAAACCGATGTGGCTTAACAGGAAGGTCAAGGCCGAAAATGATAAAAAGAAGTGTGCTTTCAAAGCATTTAAATCTAATGGAAAGGAGGATTCAATTCAATACTACAAGGAATGCAATAAGAGATGCAAAAATGCAATAAGAGCAGCTAAAACTGAAAACGAAAAGCAAACTGCTATAGAGAGTAAAACCAATCCTAAATTTTTTTTTAAATACACAGACAGTAAAAGGTTAAAAAAGGAGAACATAGGTCCAATAAAGGATGAATTTGGAGTGTTGGTAAATATTGACGAATCAAAAGCAGAAATACTGAACAAATTTTTTTCATCAGTGTTCACCAGAGAAGAACTGATGGTGGGAGTAGTGCATAGCGATAGTGACAGTAAGGATTCGTGGATAGATACTTGTTTAAGCGAAGAAGTAGTCAGGGAGAGATTACGCAAAATAAAGATTAATAAATCACCTGGCCCGGACGGACTTCATCCGAGGGTTCTTATGGAGCTTAGGTCACAACTAGCAAGACCCCTATACTTGATTTTCAATAGTTCATTTAGATCTAGCATGGTACCGAAGGATTGGCATATAGCAGAGGTAGTGCCATTATTTAAAAAGGGATCCAAAAATCATCCGGGTAACTACAGGCCGGTTAGTTTGACATCTATAGTGGGGAAAATATTGGAAGGAATTCTAAGGGATAGCATACAGGAGTATCTGCAGACCCCTATGATTATTAGCAAGAACCAGCATGGGTTTGTGAAGGACAGATCATGTCAAACTAACTTAGTTAACTTCTACGAGGAAGTGAGCGACAATCTTGACCAAGGAAAAGCAGTGGAAAAGCCTTTGATACAGTGCCTCTCAGGAGACTAATCATCAAATTAAAGGAGCTTGGTCTACGAAAAATTGTTTGTACATGGATAAGTAACTCGCTGGACAACAGGGTACAGCGAGTAGTGGTCAACGGGAAGTCCTCAAGCTGGACACCAGTAGTCAGCGGAATACCACAGGGGTCTGTACTCGGGCCACTACTGTTCAACATATTTATCAATGATTTAGAAATAGGCCTGGAAAGCACAGTGTCAATCTTTGCAGATGATACTAAACTGTGTAGGGTAATTAATTCAGAAATAGATGTGGAGTCTCTGCAGAATGATCTATCTAAACTTGAAATCTGGGCGTCTAAATGGAGAATGAGGTTCAATATAGAAAAATGCAAAGTTATGCATTTCGGGACTAAAAACAAACTTGCATCCTACATATTAAACGGGGAAAGTCTAGGGGTAACAGTTTTGGAAAAAGATTTGGGGGTACTCATTGATAATAAGCTTAATAACTATACACAATGTCAAAGCGCAGTAAAGAAGGCAAGTAAGGTGTTAGCATGCATAAAATGGGGAATTGAGACAAGGGACGAGGATGGAATTCTGTCACTGTACAAATCATTGGTACGTCCGCACCTGGAATATTGTGTTCAGTTTTGGGCACCACTGTATAAAAAAGATATTGGTGAACTCGAAAGGGTTCAAAGGCAAGCTACTAAATTGATTAAAGGGCTAGAGGGACTGGATTACGAGGAAAGGCTTACTAGGTTGAACATGAACTGGAAAAGAGGCGTCTAAGAGAAGACATTATTAATGTCTTCAAATATGTAAAGGGGCACTAGAAAGAGTTATCAGAGGAATTATTTATTAAAAGAACTCTGTTTAGGACACGTAAGCACTCGCTGAGGCTGGAAGAGAGGGTTCTTCACTGTTAGGGCAATAAGGATTTGGAATTCCTTGCCAGGGAAGGTGGTAATGGTGGACTCTGTAAATGCATTTAAAAGGGAATTGGATGAATTTCTGATTGAAAAGGATATCCAAGGTTGCAACATTTAAAATACTGACGTTGTTAATCCGGGTGTAACGTGATTTGTAGTTGTCAACTAGTCATAAAGCATTCTTGAGCAGGTACAGTAAAATCAACTCAATGTAATACAAAATACAGGTTGAACGTGATGGGCATTTTGCCTCTTTTCAACCTCAATTACTATGTTACTATGTTGACCTAGAGAACCTGTCGACCTAGAATCCCTGTCGACCTAGTTACTATCAACCAATAGTGGTTGACCTAGACACTGTCGACCTAAGTATGGTCGACCTTGCATACCACACCCGGTGCTACCAAAGGGAGTATGGAATATAAGATAGTGTAAGTAAGAAAAGGAAAGGCACATAAGGATGAAACATAAATGCATTCTGTGTTTAGACTTTGGTCCCATCCCCAAGATATCTCATTATGGTATGCAAATATTCCAAAATATGTAAAAAGGCGATATCCAAAATACTTCTTGTCCTAAACATTTTGGATATTGGAGACTCTAAAATCCTTTTGTGAAGCAAAACAGCGCCTAGATGCGTAGGTTCTATTCCACTGCATGTAACTGTGCCATTATCTGTGGTGGTAGTTCTTATTATGGGGGCGATTTATCACCATCTGCATCTGTGGATGTGATGTGATAAAATTGACCCAATTCATAATGCTATTATTGATCACATTATTGATCACATCACATCAATAATCGTATGCAGGGACAGAGCTTATGAGATAGCTCTGTCCCTGCGATGCCACTTTGCAGCATTATCGGGGTATTTTTCATATCGCCGATGCTACCATCACTGCCGGTACCCCTTCCCCATCTCTGCACAGCTTTCTCTGCCTAATGGTGTGTACGCACGGTGAGATATTTTCTTACGATTTTGACTATATAGTCAAAATCGGAATTAAAGTTAGTGCAGATCACAAGGTGAAAGTCACTTTGCGATCCTGATGCGATGCCGATGCGCGGTCCTGCGTGCTCGGCATCGCAAGCATAAATAGACTGTGTAGGCAAGTCAATTTTGACTATCTCTATAGAAGAGATAGTCAAAATTGACACTTAGCCAAAATCGCACATAGTCAGTATCGCAAGCACACTCATTACGTGCTTGCGATACCGACTTAGTCCCTGTCGCATAGTGAGAATTGGGCTTAGTCCAAAGCTCCCCATGTGTACACACCTTAAGGGCAGAGAATAAAAAAGGGGTTCTGACCTATTCAATCAAACCTCAAATTTTTCGACAAGTCGAGGAATTCGACTTATCGAAAAGCACGTGGATCGGCGGAATAGCTGCCGATCCACGTGCTTGTGTCGAAAACGGGGGCCCCCTTTGCGACCATCTCAATTCGACTTTAAAAAAAGTCGAACTGAGATGGGGAGAGCAGCGCCGGAGACTGGAGAGCCGAGGCAGGGACGGGGAGAGCCGAGGCGGGGAAGGGGTGAGCAGCGCTGGAGGATGTCACAGCCGCCGCTCACAGCTGCGTCCCCCCGGCTCTAGCAAGCGAGACCTCGAATTGAGATGTCAGGTCGGATCCATTCCGACAAATGAATGTCGGAATGGATCCGACTTCAATTGAATATACCCCTATGAATCCAATATTTGTATAATTTATTCAATACACATACAATAAAAAGACAATAAAAAAATAAAAAAAAAACAGTATTAAAAAAGGGGAATATTGTACCTCAAATACAGCAAATACCCTTAATTGATGAGACACATATTTGCCTGCGACTGAACCCGGATAAAACAGAGGTCCTTATGATAGGACTGCAACATCAAAGTACATGACTGCAGCATAGCCAACCTACTGGACTTACACTCGGGGATTCAGAATTACAAACCACTGATCATGTGCGGAATCTTGGCGTTGTCCTGGATGGTGGCTTGACACTTAAACATCATAGATGAAGGACTTTTAGCAGTACCTAGAATCTTCCGCAATTCATCTGGGGGTCGAGCTATTAGCCATGCGGCTCTGACTCTATGGAACTCACTTCCCCGCACAGTGCGAGAGGCCCCAACTATAGAATCCTTCAAAAGTAGACTCAAGGCTTTCCTGTTTACTCAAGCATTTTCATAATGTCCCTTTAGTATCTACATGCTTCTGTATTTTATGAAAAGCTTTTCTGTACTTCATTATTTTCTGTACTATATTATGCTATGTATCTGTTAAGCGCCTTGAGTCCTATTGGAGAAAGAGCACTATATAAATAAAATTATTATTATAATTATTAAACATGAACCCATTTAATGGTATTGGAAGGAAAGATGTTAATGTTATGGGATCAAATAGTAATTATTATATCAACAGCTCAAACAAAGTATCAAAAGGTTGATCCTGCTTCATATGCACTTGTATAGGGCAGTCAATTGTTATGTATCCAAACAAACAAGTTAAAATCCTGCTTGAAGTATGTGTATTGCATAGGATGCAGGGTTTATGAAGCAGCTGCTGGATTAACTTAGAGCACAGGTTCTCAAACTCAGTCCTCAGGACCCCACACGGTTCATGTTTTCCAGGTCACCTGTAGATTTTTAAAATGTGACAGTTGGTGATACACAGTGCAGCTGCCGGGTGACATGGAAAACGTGAACCGTGTGGGGTCCTGAGGACCGAGTTTGAGAACCACTGACCTAGAGGAAGTTGTTTAGTTAAACAGGTATATTTCCCAATACAGGCAGTCCATGAACAATAGTGTGTCTGGCAGCGTTAGGTTGCCCTCATTAAGGGTCGCTTAGGGGTATTTGGGAGGCGGAATATAATAAATTGTTTATTTAAGCTCCTTGTCACATCGACGGTCATCGGACTTAATTGGTCGACACAGTGGGTCCCTTGAATTGCAGCACCTGCATCAAGTAGAATACAGGTTGAGTATCCCTTATCCAAAATGCTTGGGACCAGAGGTATTTTGGATATGGGATTTTTCCGTATTTTGGAATAATTGCATACCATAATGAGATATCATGGTGATGGGACCTAAGTCTAAGCACAGAATGCATTTATGTTTCATATACACCTTATACACACAGCCTGAAGGTGGTTTTAGCCAATATTTTTTATAACTTTGTGCATTAAACAAAGTGTGTGTACATTCACACAATTCATTTATGTTTCATATACACCTTATACACACAGCCTAAAGGTCATTTAATACAATATTTTTAATAATTTTGTGTATTAAACAAAGTGTGTGTACATAGAGCCATCAAAAAACGAAGGTTTCACTATCTCAGTCTCACTCAAAAAGTCCGTATTTCAGAATATTCCGTATTTCGGAATATTTGGATATGGGATACTCAACCTGTATTTATTTATATATATCAGTAGCACTGGGGAATTTTGCTCTGACATTTTTCTAAGGGCAGAGAAAGCTGTGCAGAAGTACAGAATCCACAGTGAGCCCTGTGATTATACCTGCTGAAGCTGGCATAATTATCACATGGCTCACTGCGGTATTTTTTTTTACAATTTTTTTAGAAAATTATAAGTATGGGAAATGCGATCTTGGCTCAATACATTTAGGTGATACTAAAATAATGTGAAAAGAGTGTGAATTGTGAAAATACCCTTTTTCACATTATTTTAGTAAATAAATTGGTAATAAATATGCCCCTGTATGTTTTAGTGTCAGCGATCCATCTAGCTCTTGAAGTAAGCACTATGGTATCTATTTTGTTTAATGAATGAAAGTGGCTGGCAGAAGATCCGCATGCTGACTGATCTGGATCTAAATTTTTTAAAGTACATGTAATGTGCGCCATACATCTAAGTTGTAATTGCCCATTCTGCCTGTGGCAATTTTTGATGATCGGCAATTTGTTGGCAAATCGGCAAAATACTACATGTTTAAAATACCTGACTCGCTGATTCCGATTACTTTTAACTCAGAAAAGGTGAATCGAGGATTTCCAACATGTTTGAATTTGCGCAACCGAGTCATCAGGAAATGGGGAATTGGCACAATTATTCATAGATGTATGGGCCCCTTTACATAAGCAATTAGCAGACATGAGGCTAAATGTAATAGAGTGAGAGTTTCAGAAAGTGAGAGATTTGGTAAGGTTTTTCAGTTTTTTTTTAAGTGGCAATCATTTACACTGCAAAACCAGGTTGATCTTGCTGTGTAAATGATTGCCACTTTAAAAAAAACTGCAGAACCTTACCAAATCTCTCACTTTCTGAAACTCTTACTCTATTACATTTGGCCCATTGTGTTTAGAATATATTTTGTTACTTGCAAGTTAGTGGAATATGTTTAATAAACTCATGTTCAACAGAAGATTCAAATCTGAAATAATTTTCTACTGATGTATTCTGGCTACAATCTGTGCAAAACTCAGTACATTATTTCCATATTGACAGCTATGGCAGGGCTGGACCAATAAATATAGGCAAGTAAGACGTGCCTATGGCAGGGAGCTAGCAAAGCAATGGTTTTATTTAGTTTTTAAGAATTTGACTTTATTCTTCTTCTTAGCTGGGTATTAGCATTTCAAATGCATAGGGGGTCATTCCGAGTTGTTCGCTCGCAAGCGGATTTTAGCAGATTTGCTCATGCTAAGCCGCCGCCTACTGGGAGTGAATCTTAGCATCTTAAAATTGCGAACGATGTATTCGCAATATTGCGATTACACACCTCGTAGCAGTTTCTGAGTAGCTCCAGACTTACTCGGCATCTGCGATCATTTCACTGCTTGTCGTTCCTGGTTTGACGTCACAAACACACCCAGCGTTCGCCCAGACACTCCTCCGTTTCTCCGGCCACTCCCGCGTTTTTTCCGGAAACGGTAGCGTTTTTTCCCACACGCCCATAAAACGGCCTGTTTCCGCCCAGTAACACCCATTTCCTGTCAATCACATTACGATCGCCAGAACGATGAAAAAGCCGTGAGTAAAAAACCTAACTGCTTAGCAAATTTACTTGGCGCAGTCGCAGTGCGGACATTGCGCATGCGCATTAAGCGGAAAATCGCTGCGATGCGAGGATTTTTACCGAGCGAACAACTCGGAATGACCCCCATAGTTCCTTGTTTACTGTGTATCCACTTAGCTCCAAATACAGCTCTGAAGGAACCTTGGTGTGCTCCATGATATTTGCTATCCATATCATAACATAATAACATGCGCTAACTATCAGAGGTTGGTTATGGTCCTGCACAAACCTCCTAAATAGCGCATTAAAGTGAACAATTATTGGACATGCGCCATTGAAGTTTAGAAAAAATATTTAATATGTGCCTCATCCAAAACAGCAATGAAATAGCTGCCACGAGCATTAATACATTAAAATAGCCATCATTTTCCTAAAGTATAATCTATGGACATACGGTATAAGTAAACACATTTAAAGTGAAAGTAGACCCTATGTAAAAGTAATGACGTCATCTTCTTCCAGGGTTACTGGCAAACAGCTGAGATTTCCCCAACCGGATTCTCCCGCAGACCCTGGCACTGTGAGAACCGCGCAGGTGAGAGGGATTTCTTGATTATTTTCTTTTGGTTCATTAATGAGTTTGTGTATTTATGTAGAAATTATGTGCACAGGGGAGACATTCATTTAGATATATGTGCCATACAAATGCATTTGGAGCTAACAAATTGTAATACAAATAGCTGAGAACATATAATTTACTGCACACACGAATGGCTTTGTTATAGTGTACCGGCTCTGCCTCCAGGACAATGCAGGTCACAATCTGCACTTGACCACTTGATGCTTGGACCCAGAATAATGAGAGCACTACTTAAGAAGAATCAGGGTTTTGGGTGCTGTAATAAACAGAAACGAGCACTTTCAATATTAATGCAGTAAACATATTGGAATCCATGTTTAGATATTTATGTGTTAGTGCATTCCTTCCATATGGCATGAAAATGGTAGGGTAATTGGCTCCCAACAACATTTTTTAACCCTTGTGTGTATGTGTGAGTGTACATGTGGTAGGGGATATAGATTGTAAGCTCCACTGGGGCAGGGACTGATGTGAATGACCAAATATTCTCTGTAAAGCGCTGTGGAATATATGTGCTATGTAAATAACTGGTAATAAATTATAATTAATGTAACAGAGTAAGCAGAAACATAACAGAGCTAAATTGTGTTGTTGTTTTTTAGTTTCATTAACTGACCTAAAATGTAGGTAACCTGGTAGAGTTCCTAAAGTCTTATTAAGCTTGGAATTGGAAATATTTGTGTTTCTTCTGCTGGCAGTTTCAGAAGTCTCTTCTAATAACCTTAATTATAAACTCAAACAATGTTATCTGCTTATTTAGGAATTCATTCATATGAATTCTACACATCTATCTGTGTATATAGGGGGCTAATCAGAATTGGTTGCAGATTCTGCTCCCGCAGCAAAACCTGCGACCATATACTCACATGCTGGAGGACGCCCAGCATGTGTGGCACCGCCCCATGATGCATTTGCAATTTAATTGCAAACACATTGAATAAAGGTCAACAACTGCCTGCGCAGCCTGGCTGCATAGGCAGGGGCATCGCCGACATGTTTCCATACGCAGGAAACGCAGGCTGTGTCATAGGCCGGCCTTGAAAACGGACATGACATGCTTGTGTTTCCCGATCTCCTCCCCCTCAACACTGTGTTGCCGCCCCCGTACGCCCATCACCTGTCAATCACCATGCGATCGCAACCTTCTAGGATGCAATCGCATGGTAAAGGGTCGCGCATGCGCACTGTGGTCGGTGCATGTGCGCATACCCTATGAATGAGACTGCTGCATGTGAAAGCAGCGGTTGCATCCATCCCTGAATAAGACCCATAGTTCAGTTCAGGTGCAGATTTTGTCTTGTTTTTTGATAACAGTTGTAGCATCATCATTTGTCTGCGGATCATGTGATCAATTCTTTGTGACATTTTTTGCAGTCTGGTGATGGTTGTATAAAGTAAGATTAATTATTGCTATATTTATAAACCATGTCGTTTTTCAATTACAGTAAAACATGAAAACATTAGGTAATGCAGATATTAATGCTGTAAATGTGAACAAAATGAATATTGTAAAAACACCTAACTTATAGAAGCTGAAAAAATGCACAACTTAAAATACCCTGAAAGCAATTGAGCCACAAAGACTGTTCCTAAACAGAAAGAAGCTTTTTCAGCCTTATTGAGTGCTACTTTATTTATACACAACAGCTTACTCTCCATTTGGATCGCCTATGGTATACGTATTTACATTACCATGCCTGTGTACAGTGGCTAAAGCTTTTCTAGGTTATGCCTCATTACTCTAATTAAAAAGCTTCTGAGACCCCTTCATCTTGCTAACAAGACCAGGTCCAGCGTCCCGCCTACTTCCCACATCAATCAGAATTCCTCCTCATGCCCCCATCCCCAGACCTTTCATTGCTCCCAGCTCCCTTTATTACTTCAGGATGTTTTTGTTACAGCTAAACAGACAAAAATAATGCGGGTTTGCTTGTTACGTTGTTCCACCAAAGAGAGAAACATCATAAAATGAAATACATAGCAGTAAAATGAACAAACTGAAACTAGAACATGTATTTCACAAAATAGAAGAGACATTATATACTGCCTGTAACACCATGATGAAACCATCTACTGTCATCTTTTGCTGTTCTTTCCAGTTTTCCTTAACTTTTAGTGAGACTTGGAAAGAAAATGATACAAACAAACAAAACTTGCAGCTTCCATCATCAGACTGTTGTCTTTGAAGAAAAGATTTCCAGATGTGAGCAGGAAGCTTATCTCAGTCTCCTGCTAATAACTTATATGTAAGCAGCTACTTCTGTAAACATTAACATCTCATAATATAATACATCATATACAGATAGATGTGAGCCCTGGGCTTATACAGTATGCATACAACTGTTTGTGCCCAGCCTCAGTCAGTGTGTTTCTACTTTTCTGTGCATAGCACCACAGCTTGTAAGGTGTTTCCTCTTGTACACAGAGCTGAGCATTGTCCCTCTGGAGGTATCAGCCCTATTGGTGACTCTAGTGAGGTCACAGAGTATGCAAGGAGCCTGGCTATTCTTAATAATGGAGCCCCTTCCAGGGACAGAAACTTAAGACAAACACAAACGTTTCCCCATATGCAGACATTCTGCAAACACTTTCAAATATCTCTGCAAACATGGACACAGTTGTGAAAGAAAGGAGTAGACATAGGAGGAATGGAGAAAAGTCAGGTAAAAAGGAAAATAAATAAATAAATAAATAAATAAAAAATAATAAAAAACAAAAACTGAAAATGTTTACAAGCTCTTTTTTGTATTGGTGCAGCTTTTCCGGTCAGTTTCTAAAGGTTAACGGAGTCCGTATTGCGCCGTTTAACAAACTTAACCACTAACTATCCCTACAGTCTACCATTATCTTGTAGTATTGTAGCAGGAAATACTGTAAGTGCTCCCAGGCTCTCTGCTCTGTTCAGCGGGTTGTAGCGGCTGGTCTTCCTCGTGGCTGAGTGGCTGGTCGCGTCTTCTCCGTGCAGGTGTCCTCTGCTTCTTCTGGTGTGGCTGCACCAACGCGTTTCATGCGTGCACACTTAATCATGATGTAAATGAGCCCCAAAGGTAGTACGATGTACTTGTTGAAGAAAATACGCAGATATTTTGCAGGATTTGTTCTTGTATTGTGTTTTACAAGACGTTCCATATAGTGTAAGTGGCCACGAGAAACCTTATTTCTCTAACGTCCTAAGTGGATGCTGGGGACTCCGTAAGGACCATGGGGAATAGCGGCTCCGCAGGAGACTGGGCACAAAAGTAAAGCTTTAGAACTACCTGGTGTGCACTGGCTCCTCCCCCTATGACCCTCCTCCAAGCCTCAGTTAGATTTTTGTGCCCGAACGAGAAGGGTGCACACTAGGTGGCTCTCCTGAGCTGCTTAGTGAAAAGTTTAGTTTTAGGTTTTTTATTTTCAGTGAGACCTGCTGGCAACAGGCTCACTGCATCGAGGGACTAAGGGGAGAAGAAGCGAACTCACCTGCGTGCAGAGTGGATTGGGCTTCTTAGGCTACTGGACATTAGCTCCAGAGGGACGATCACAGGCTCAGCCATGGATGGGTCCCAGAGCCGCGCCGCCGGCCCCCTTACAGAGCCAGAAGACAGAAGAGGTCCGGAAAATCGGCGGCAGAAGACGTCCTGTCTTCATCAAGGTAGCGCACAGCACTGCAGCTGTGCGCCATTGCTCTCAGCACACTTCACACTCCGGTCACTGAGGGTGCAGGGCGCTGGGGGGGGGGGGCGCCCTGAGACGCAATAAAAACACCTTGGATGGCAAAAAATGCATCACATATAGCTCCTGGGCTATATGGATGCATTTAACCCCTGCCAGAATACATAGAAAAACGGGAGATAAGGCCGCCGATAAGGGGGCGGAGCCTATCTCCTCAGCACACTGGCGTCATTTTCCCTCACAGCTCCGTTGGAGGGAAGCTCCCTGGCTCTCCCCTGCAGTCACTACACTACAGAAAGGGTTAAAAAAGAGAGGGGGGGCACTAATTACGCGCAGTATTAAAGATACAGCAGCTATAAGGGGAAAAACACTTATATAAGGTTATCCCTGTATATATATAGCGCTCTGGTGTGTGCTGGCAAACTCTCCCTCTGTCTCCCCAAAGGGCTAGTGGGGTCCCATCCTCTATCAGAGCATTCCCTGTGTGTGTGCTGTATGTCGGTACGTTTGTGTCGACATGTATGAGGAGAAAAATGATGTGGAGACGGAGCAGATTGCCTGTAATAGTGATGTCACCCCCTAGGGGGTCGACACCTGAGTGGATGAACTGTTGGAAGGAATTACGTAACAGTGTCAGCTCTGTATAAAAGACAGTGGTTGACATGAGACAGCCGGCTACTCAGTTTGTGCCTGTCCAGACGTCTCATAGGCCGTCAGGGGCTCTAAAGCGCCCGTTACCTCAGATGGCAGATATAGATGCCGACACGGATACTGACTCCAGTGTCGACGGTGAAGAGACAAATGTGACTTCCAGTAGGGCCACACGTTACATGATTGAGGCAATGAAAAATGTTTTACACATTTCTGATAATACGAGTACCACCAAAAAGGGGTATTATGTTCGGTGAGGAAAAACTACCTGTAGTTTTCCTGAATCTGAGAAATTAAATGAGGTGTGTGATGATGCGTGGTTTTCCCCCGATAACAACTGATAATTTCTAAAATGTTATTGGCATTATATCCTTTCCCGCCAGAGGTTAGGGTGCGTTGGGAAACACCCCCTAGGGTGGCTAAAGCGCTCACACGCTTGTAAGAACAAGGGCTCTACCCTCTCCTGAGATGGCCGCCCTTAAGGATCCTGCTGATAGAAAGCAGGAGGGCATCCTAAAAGGTATTTACACACATACTGGTGTTATACTGCGACCAGCAATCGCCTCAGCCTGGATGTGCAGTGCTGGGTTGGCGTGGTCGGATTCCCTGACTGAAAATATTGATACCCTAGATAGGGACAGTATATTATTGCCTATAGAGCATTTAAAAGATGCATTTCTATATATGCGTGATGCACAGCGGAATATTTGCCGACTGGCATCAAGTCTAAGTGCGTTGTCCATTTCTACAAGTAGAGGGTTATGGACACGACAGTGGTCAGGTGATGCGGATTCCAAACGGCATTTGGAAGTATTGCCTTATAAAGGGGAGGAGTTATTTGGGGTCGGTCTTTCAGACCTGGTGGCCACGGCAACAGCTGGGAAATCCACGTTTGTACCCCAGGTCGCCTCTCAACATGAGAAGACGCCGTATTATCAGGCGCAGTCTTTTCGTGGGCAAGCGGGCGAAAGGTTCCTCATTTCTGCCCCGTGACAGAGGGAGAGGAAAAAGGCTGCAGAAATCAGCCAGTTCCCAGGAACAGAAACCCTCTCCCGCCTCTGCCAAGCCCTCAGTATGACGCTGGGGCTTTACAAGCAGAATCAGGCACGGTGGGGGCCCGTCTCAATGAATTTCAGCGCGCAGTGGGCTCACTCGCAAGTAGACCCCTGGATCCTTCAGGTGATATCTCAGGGGTACAAATTGGAATTCGAGACGTCTCCCCCTCGCCGTTTCCTAAAGTCGGCTTTATTGATGTCTCCTTCTGACAGGGAGACAGTTTTGGAAGCCATTCACAAGCTGTATTCCCAGCAGGTGATAATCAAGGTACCCCTCCTGCAACAGGGAACGGGGTATTATTCCACACTGTTGTGGTACCGAAGCCGGACGGCTCGGTGAGACCGATTCTAAATCTAAAATCTTTGAACACTTACATACAGAGGTTCAAATTCAAGATTGAGTCACTCAGAGCAGTGATTGCGAACCTGGAAGAAGGGGACTACATGATGTCTCGGGACATCAAGGATGCTTACCTTCATGTCCCAAATTACCCTTCTCACCAAGGGTACCTCAGGTTTATGGTACAGAACTGTCACTATCAGTTCAGACGCTGCCGTATGGATGGTCCACGGCACCCCGGGTCTTTACCAAGGTAATGGCCGAAATGATGATACTCCTTCGAAGGAAGGGAATTTTAGTTATCCCTTACTTGGACGATTCCCTGATAAGGGTAAGATCCAGGGAACAGTTGGAGGTCGGTGTAGCACTATTTCAGGTAGTGTTGCGGCAGCACGATTGGATTCTCAATATTCCAAAATCGCAGCTGATTCCGACGACTCGTCTTCTGTTCTTAGGGATGATCCTGGACACAGTTCAGAAAAAGGTGTTTCTCCCGGAGGAGAAAGTCAGGGAGTTATCCGAGCTAGTCGGGAACCTCCTATAACCGAGCCAAGTCTCAGTACGTCAATGAAATGGTTCTGGGAAAAATGGTGGCTTCCTATGAAGCAATCCCATGCGGCAGATTCCACGCAAGAACTTTCCAGTGGGACCTGCTGGACAAATGGTCCGGGTCGCATCTTCAGATGCATCAGCGGATAACCCTGTCACCAAGCACAAGGGTGTCTCTCCTGTGGTGGTTGCAGAGTGCTCATCTTCTAGAGGGCCGCACATTCAGGACTGGGTCCTGGTGACCACGGATGCCAGCCTGCGAGGCTGGGGAGCAGTCACACAGGGAAGGAATTTCCAGAGCTTATGGTCAAGCCTGGAGACATCACTTCACATAAATATCCTGAAGCTAAGGGCCATTTACAATGCTCTAAGCTCAGCAAGACCTCTGCTTCAAGGTCACCCGGAGTTGATCCATTCGGACAACATCACGGCAGTCACCCACGTAAACAGACAGGGTGACACAAGAAGCAGAAGGGCAATGGCAGAAGCTGCAAGGATTCTTCGCTGGGCGGAAAATCATATGATAGCACTGTCAGCAGTATTCATTCCGGGAGTGGACAACTGGGAAGCAGACTTCCTCAGCAGACACGACCTCCACCCGGGAGAGTGGGGACTTCACCCAGAAGTCTTCCACATGTTTATAAAACTCGACAAGTATTGCGCCAGGTCAAGGGACCCTCAGGCAATAGCTGTAGACGCTCTGGTAACACAGTGGGTGTACCAGTCAGTGTATGTGTTCCCTCCTCTGCCTCTCATTACCAAGGTACTGAGAATTATAAGATGGAGAGGAGTAAGCACTATATTCGTGGCTCCGGATTGGCCAAGAAGGACTTGGTAACCGGAACTTCAAGAGATGCTCACGGAGGATCCGTGGCCTCTACCTCTAAGAAGGGACCTGCTCCAGCAAGGACCCTGTCTGTTCCAAGACTTACCGCGGCTGCGTTTAACGGCAGGGCGGTTGAACGCCGGATCCTGAAGGAAAAAGGCATTCCGGATGAAGTCATCCCTATCCTGATCAAAGCCAGGAAAGATATAACCGCAAAACATTATCACCGCATTTGGCGAAAATATGTTGCGTGGTGCGAGGCCAGTAAGGCCCCGACGGAGGAATTTTCAACTAGGTCGATTCCTACATTTCCTGAAAACAGGAGTGTCTATGGGCCTGAAATGGGGGTCCATTAAGGTTCAAATTTCGGCCCTGTCAATTTTCTTCCAAAAAGAACTAGCTTCAGTCCCTGAAGTTCAGACGTTTGTGAAAGGGGTACTGTATATACAGCCTCCTTTTGTGCCTCCAGTGGCACCTTGAGATCTAAATGTAGTTTTTGGGTTCCAAAAGTCACATTGGTTTGAACCACTTAAATATGTGGAGTTAAAATATCTCACATGGAAAGTGGTCATGCTGTTGGCCCTGGCCTGGGCCAGGTGCGTGTCAGAATTGGCGGCTTTATCCTGTAAAAGCCCTCATCTGATTTTCCATTCGGACAGGGCGGAATTGAGGACTTGTCCTCAGTTTCTCCCTAAGGTGGTTTTCAGCGTTTCACCTGAATCAACCTATTGTGGTGCCTGCGGCTACTAGGGACTTGGAGGACTCCAAGTTGCTAGACGTTGTCAGAGCCCTGGAAATATAGGTTTCCAGGACGGCTGGAGTCAGAAAATCTGACTCGTTGTTTATTCTGTATGCACCCAACAAGCTGGGTGCTTCTGCTTCTAAGCAGACTATTGCTCGTTGGATTTGTAGTACAATTCAGCTTGCACATTCTGTGGCAGGCCTGCCACAGCCAAAATCTGTAAAAGCCCATTCCACAAGGAAGGTGGGCTCATCTTGGGCGGCTGCCCGAGGGGTCTTGGCTTTACAACTTTGCCAAGCAGCTACTTGGTCAGGAGCAAATACGTTTGTAAAATTCTACAAAATTGATACCCTGGCTGAGGAGGACCTGGAGTTCTCTCATTTGGTGCTGCAGAGTTATCCGCACTCTCCCGCCCGTTTGGGAGCTTTGGTATAATCCCCATGGTCCTTACGGAGTCCCCAGCATCCACTTAGGACGTTAGAGAAAATAAGAATTTACTTACCGATAATTCTATTTCTCGTAGTCCGTAGTGGATGCTGGGCGCCCATCCCAAGTGCGGATTGTCTGCAATACTGGTACATAGTTATTGTTACCAAAAAATCGGGTTATTGCTGTAGTGAGCCATCTTTTCTAGAGGCTCCTCTGTTATCATGCTGTTAACTGGGTTTAGATCACGAGTTATACGGTGTGATTGGTGTGGCTGGTATGAGTCTTACCCGGGATTCAAAATCCTTCCTTATTGTGTACGCTCGTCCGGGCACAGTATCCTAACTGAGGCTTGGAGGAGGGTCATAGGGGGAGGAGCCAGTGCACACCAGGTAGTTCTAAAGCTTTACTTTTGTGCCCAGTCTCCTGCGGAGCCGCTATTCCCCATGGTCCTTACGGAGTCCCCAGCATCCACTACGGATTACGAGAAATAGAATTATCGGTAAGTAAATTCTTATTTTAAAATGCATGTAGCCATAGGGATCACTGTGCCTTATAACCAATGCAGGGGAATGGCATTAAATGTATGTGTCTCTAATTTCTCCCCCCCCCCCCCCCCCCCCCCCCCAAGGATATAACAGCTATATAATGGGGGTAAGGTGCAATCAGAACTGGACTATTCAGGGAGTCAGGGACATTGCTGCTATTTCAGGGAGTCTCCTGCAGAATGAGGTAGGGTAGGCAACTGTGGTTATTACCCAATTTAGTTTTATTACTGTTCTATTGCTGTTTTATTCCCTATTTTAAAATGCTATATAAGTAAATGTTAATAAATAAATAATATACACAACTATAAAATTATGCATACATGCAGACAGACATAAAGCTGGAACAGTAGAGTCATTGGGGGTCATTCTGACCCGATCGCTCGCTGCAGTTTATTGCAGCGCAGCGATCGGGTCGGAACTGTGCATGCGCCGGCGCATGCCGGACGGCCAAAGGCAGAGGCGTTGCTGGGCGGGAGGGGGCGGCACGGCGGCGTTTGGCCCGCCGTTATGGGGCTGCGGTCCGGCCAGCGCAGGCGTGGACGGACCGTGTGGGGGGCGGGCCGCAGTGGCTGTGTGAGGTCACACGCAGCCGCTGCAACCAGGGGTAGCGACGATCAACTCCCGTCCAGCCGCAGGAGCTGCACTGGCTGGGAGTTACTCAACAAGTACAAAAGCATTACCGCTGTGCGATGCTTTTGTACTTGTGCGAGGGGGGGCAGACAGACATGCGGGGCAGACTAGCCCTGTGCTTGGCGTCCCCCTGCATGTCTGGGAACATGATCGTAGCTGTGCTAAATTTAGCACAGCTACGATCAACTCGGAATGACCCCCATTGTGAACTGTATACAAATACCCCTTTCACACTGCCAAAAATAACCCAGGTTATTGCACGTGAATGCACAGTAACCCGGGATTTGTGCAGGGTGAAAGGGGCAGGGGAAATATCCCAAGTCTGGAAACCCAGCCTTTCAATTTGTGTGTAAAGCAGGGTTAAACAAGGGTAGGATCCGGGTTGTTGTGCAGTGTGAACGGGTTGCTGAGTCGATGCGACCAGCTCCCCTGTACACACTATAGTAGCAGGCGGCGCTTGGAGATCATCCATCCACCGTGACATGGTGACATAATCGGCACAGCAATATGCCGTGTCGGGGCCGCCAGTCTGAAAGGGGTCTGAAGTGGGTCGCACCCGGGAAAGACGTGTGTAGAAGTCCCGGTGGGACCTGCTATAGCAATGTGAAAGCTGTAATAGCCATGCAAGGTATTTGGGGGTCTTCCAGCAATATGGACATTAAATATGTGCTTCTACATCATACATTGCTCTTAAACAACTGTTGTACCATAGGATTGGTCTTTCTGTCCTGTACCACTTTATACTGCTGTGTATTACTAAGTGCTGCCAAGTGCTGGTCTGTCTTCTGATATCTTGTCTAATTAAAAGTGATCATATTTCAACATTGGTTTCTTATACCCCTTTTCCATCTAAAAACGCGGGTCACAGCCGGGAACCTGACATGAGTGCTACCCGACTGCAACCTGCGTCAGCCCCCTTTACATCTGCAGTCTCCATCCCGGCATATTGCTGGGTTGGTGACGCTGCTGTAAACGTGAAACGGGTCGCATCGACCTGGCTTTCGTTTACACTGCACAGCTTACCGTGTTGAACCCGTGTTCAACCCTGCAAGCTACCCGAGTTGGAATACCTAGATTATTCCAACTCGGCCCTTTTACACCAGCCAGCAACACGGGTAATGCGCGTTCATGTTCAATAACCCGTGTTGTATACTGGTTGGTATAAAAGGGGTATAAATGTTCCTCACTCTGCCAATACATTACTGCATTATCATAATTGGTAAATACTTGCAGTATTTTAAAAACATTGTTTTGGATCATTATACTGTGTGGTATTCGTATAGTCTCCCCCAGGTATTCTGGTATTCTTTCACACACCAAAAAATATACTGGTAGGTTAATTGGCTCCCAACAAAAAAATAACTGTAGTGTGTGTACAGGTGATAGGGAATATAGCGGGTTATTCAGGTTTGTTAGCAAACCAAAAAAGTTAGCAATTGGGCAAAACCACGTGAACTGCAGGTGGGGTAGATATAACATTTGGAGAGAGAATTAGATTTGGGTGGGGTATGTTGTTTCTGTGCAGGGTAAATACTGGCTGCTTTATTTTTACACTGCAATTTAGATTTTAGTTTGAACGCACCACACTCAAATCTAATTCTTTCTGCACGTGTTATATCTGCCCCACCTGCAGTGCAACATTGTTTTGCCCAATTGCTAACTTTTTGGGTTTGCTAACAAAACTGAATAAGGCCCATAAACTGTAAGCTCCACGGGGCAGGGACTGATTTGAATGGCAAAAATATTCTCAGTAGAGTACTGTGGAATACGTGTGCGCAATATAATGTAACTGGTAATAAATAATAGTAATAATTATATAATGGTATATCTCAGACAACAAAAATATAAAACATATTTTAGGCAAATGTTTCATAGAATGTAACCTCACACTGGACATAAAGTGACATGGGGAATAGCTGATGTCGGATTCTAAATTCTTCCCGAGGAGCTTCATATGGGGCTCCCATGTGTCCCAGTTGCAGAGCCGTAACTAGATTTTTTGGTGCCCTGTGCCAATTTTTTTCGATAGGAACATATGGGGCATGCTTTGGGGGAAAGGGGCATGAGAAGATTGACCCAGAGAAAGCCCACAATATACCTAACCCGATGTGTCCCCGGCGCCACACAGGGAGATGACGGGCGCCCGCTGAGATTGTGTTACCAGCGGGCGCCCGTATCTCCTCTACACCAAAAGCCGGAGGCAGGAGCTCAGTACTGAGCTCCGGCTTCCGGCGCTGTCACTGTGCGCCGTGCGCTATGGGAGAGACGTCAGTCATGACATCTCTCTCATAGTGCTGAGGAGCGGACGCCAAGAGAGTAGGACTGCAGCGGTCTGGAAGCGGGAGCGGGGCTCGGTGAGTATGGTGTGTTTTTTTCTTCCTTAGTGCAGCGGCGCATCTACTGGGGGAGGGGGGCATTACTACTGAGGGGGCATCTACTGGGGGCAAACTACGGGGGGACATTACTACTGGGGGGGCATCAACAAGGGGCATTACTACTGGGGGGGCATTACTACTGGGGGCATTATTACTGGGGGCTTTATAACTAGAGGGGCATCTACTGGGGGCATTAGTACTGGGGAGTCATCTATTGGGGCAAACTCCTGGGGGGCATTACTACTGGGGGCAGCTACTGGGGGCAAACTACTGGGGGACATTATTACTGGGGGGCATCTACTGGGGGCAAACTACAAAGGGGCTAACTACTGGGGACAAACTACAGGAGGGCATTACTACTGGCAGCGTAACTACAGGGGCATTACTATAGGGGGGCATTACTACTGGGGACATAACTACAGGGGCCAAGCTACTGGAGGCATTACTACTGGGGGCATAACTAGAAGGGGGGCATAAATACAGGGGCTAAACCACTGGAGGCATAACTACAGAGGATAAACTACAAGGGGGCAAACTACAGGGGGGCATTACTACTGGCGGCTAAACTACTGGGGGCATTACCACTGGGAGGCTAAATTAAAGGGGGGGTAAACTACTGGGGTCATAACTGCAAGGGCATTACCACTGGGGGTATAACTACTAGGGGGCTAAACGACTGGGTGCATTACTACAGGCAACATTACTACTGGGGGCAATACTACACAGGGGCATTACCATTAAGGGCATTACTACTGGGGGCCCTACTAATGAGGGCATTGTAAAGGGGGCACTTCATAAGGGGCATCACTCCTGGGGACATAAGGGGCACTACTATTGCAGGCATTGCATAAGGGGCACCACTACTATGGGGACTATATAAGGGGCACTACCACTGTGGGCACTACGAGTACAGTGGACAGTGCATAATGAGCACTACTACTATGGGCATTGTATAAGAAGCGCTACTGTGGTGGGCATTATGTGTATTACAGGGTGCTACTACTGTGGGCATTATTACTATTGTGTGATCACGCCCCATTCTTTTTGGAGACCACGCCCCTTTTTTTACGGCGCGTGCAATACCTTTACTACTTGGGTGCCCTAGGGAGGGGGGTGAGTTCCACCACCCCTCTAGGACCACTTTAAGCACTGTATATATATGTATATATATACAGGTTGAGTATCCCATATCCAAATATTCCGAAATACAGAATATTCCGAAATACAGACTTTTTTGAGTGAGAGTGAGATAGTGAAACCTTTGTTTTCTGATGGCTCAATGTACACAAACTTTGTTTAATACACAAAGTTATTGAAAATATTGTATTAAATGACCTTCAGGCTGTTTGTATAAGGTGTATATGAAACATAAATGAATTGTGTGAATGTAGACACACTTTGTTTAATGCACAAAGTTATAAAAAATATTGGCTAAAATGACCTTCAGGCTGTGTGTATAATGGCCCTCATTCCGAGTTGATCGCTCGCAAGGCGAATTTAGCAGAGTTGCTCACGCTAAGCCTACGCCTACTGGGAGTGTATCTTAGCTTCTTAAAATTGCGACCGATGTATTCGCAATATTGCGATTACAAACTACTTAGCAGTTTCAGAGTAGCTTCAGACTTACTCGCCATCTGCGATTAGTTTAGTGCTTGTCGTTCCTGGTTTGACGTCATAAACACACCCAGCGTTCGCCCAGACACTCCCCCGTTTCTCCAGCCACTCCTGCGTTTTTTCCGGAAACGGTAGCGTTTTTATCCACACGCCCCTAAAACGCCGTGTTTCCGCCCAGTAACACCCATTTCCTGTCAATCACACTACGATCGCCGGAGCGAAGAAAAAGCCGTGAGTAAAAATACTATCTTCATTGTAAAATTACTTGGCGCAGTCGCAGTGCGAATATTGCGCATGCGTACTAAGCGGAATTTCACTGCGATGCGATGAAAATTACCGAGCGAACGACTCGGAATGAGGGCCAATGTGTATATGTAACATAAATGTATTCTGTGCTTAGATTTAGGCCCCATCGCCATGATATCTCATTATAGTATGCAATTATTCCAAAATACAGAAAAATCCCATATCCAAAATACCTCGGGTCCCAAGCATTTTGGATAAGGGATACTCAACCTGTATATATATATATATATAGATATATATATATAGATATGTATATATATATATATATATATATACTGGCTGAACTAGCCATCGTTACCCATGTTTAAATTTTCCAGTTATTAAGTCATCAGTGAGTTGTAATTGACCACATATAAAAAATACTAAGCAGCTTAGCAGCTCTTCCAACACACCCATGAGGTGGCTGCCTAATGTCGTTTTAGTTTTTGGGGTATCGCCAGTAGCCCTAATCCCCAGTTTTCATTTCTGTTCAGTTTTATAATCACTTTTACATTAATTTCAGGTAACTGAAAAATGGTTATTTCTGTCAGTTATTAGAGTTCATTAACTACCTGATTAATATTTTTTCCAAAAACTGCTCAGAAATGTTGTTGTTTTGTTTTTTAGAACTGAATTAAGTTAAGAACATGTAAAAGTATGTCCAATACAATTTTCTTTTAAAAAAACACATATGTATAAGTCACACATACATTACACTGATGAGGGGGACATGTACTAAGCAGTGATAAAGCTGGAAAAGTGAGCCAGTGGAGAAGTTGCCCATGCCAATCAATCAGCATTGACGTAACATTTATAATTTGCATACTATAAACATATACAGAGCAGCTGTTGTCATGGGCAACTTCTCCACTGGCTCACTTCTCCAGTTTTATCACTGCTTAGTACATGTCCCCCCTCAGTGAGTCACATATACATCAGGACTGGCCAACCTGTGGCTCTCTGTTATGAAATCCCAGCATGTTTTGTCACAGTTTTGCTATTATGGAATGCTTAAACTGTGGCATGTTGGCATATGTAGTTTTCCAACAGCTGGTGAGCCACGGGTTGGCCATGTCTGCATACCTGATTACACACACATACGTCCATATATACACAAACATTCACTCACTTTCACCTGGCTTGCAGCTGCAACCATGTTGTAGAGAGGCACCATCGTTATGCCCCTCCACCTCGTAGCAAAATGTAACAATGGGTCAATTGGGAGGGGGCGGGGCCAAAATTACATGATCTTAATGGAATAGTTTTATATTGCGCCGCCCCCATTTGCCGCATGGGATGGGGCTAAATAAAACAGTGCTCCCTCTCCTCATCTGTCAGGTGGAGTTCTAGATACTCAGAACCCCCCCTGAGTGCGCCACTGCATAAGATACAACCATGTAAAGGAAAGCCCAGCCTGGTGTGGTCGCATCTGATATGACCATGCCAGGCAAGTGGTTAACGTTTTCACCTAGATCCATCCAGTGGAAAGCCCAGAACAGGCTCACTGGTTTAAAATGATTATTGATCTTTACTCACCACTTTGGCTTCTGATCTTAGGATTTGGTTCACTGTTTCTGCTTGGGTTTGGTGTCCTTCAGATAAGGTGTGACAAAATGTCCAGGTCGTAGCAGCTTGTGCGGCACACAGGGCAAACGCTGTTCATCCGTAGCCATTGTGTCAGGCAAGAAACATGGAAGGTATGGTGGCAGGATGATACAGCCATTTCCATTCCAACTTCAATGTCAGACATGCAGATGGTGCAGTACTCTACTTCCTCTCCTTCTGCAATAGTGCATCTGCTGTAGGTGGGAATACTGGGCAGAATGGGCCTCAGGATGTTCTCCGGCCTCAGGAGTTCTGCCCTAAGTGCAGCTGCCCGATTTTCACTGGAACTGGGCTCATTTCTTCCTCTTCCCAATGATGGTCCAGCTCTTCCACTTCCTGATGATGGTGCAGTTCTTCCTGATGATGGTCCAGCTCTTTCTCTTCCTGATGATGGTCCTGCTATTCTTCTACCAGATGATTGTCTTCCATTGGATGGTCTGCGGCGTCCTGACCTCAGCCATGTCTCACTGATGTTATGGGATGTTCCTTCATTTCCAAGCAGCTGGGCTAACTCCCTTCGGCTCATTGTAGATGGTGACAGTACCTACACAAATTTAAAAAAAAGGACAGAAATAACACAGATGTGATTGTGCGCTGAGATCCGGTGACTGGTGAATCGCTGGCAGCAAATTCTAGTGAGAAAACGTGATCTCTCTCGGGAGGCTCTTTCTCATGCGTCAGCAGCAGCTTCAACTCAAAAAATGCCAGTGATATTGCTGTGCACTGAGGTTTTATGCCATGGAGAATTTAAATATGGCATGCGGGCGGCAGTTGGTGATGGCAGTTGGTGAAGGCCATGCTTCATCTTCCTACTGATATTACACAGTGATACATGTGGGAATATGTGGGAAATGACATATTAGTGTTGAGGAATCATTACACCAAGAACAGGGTGGTTTGGGGGCATCTACCGAAATCATCTAATTTCTGCTGTTGGACCCAGTGAAATCAACTGTCATTGCTGCTGCCATCCCTACTTCTCCTTTGGTTATCTCTGTGGACTCAGTCATGACAGCTGCCAACATTATAACATTATATGGTATCTATCTATCTATCTATCTATCTATCTATCTATCTATCTATCTATCTATCTAAAATTGTGTGTTTAAATAACAGAAATCTCTCTTAATGTGATTGGACAGACTAGATTACATGACTGTGCATTATTTCCCAATGACCACACTGCTCCAGCATAACCATACACCTGAACTACTTCCAATTTTCACCAAAACCTCATCAGAAAGATACAGCAGCATCACCCCACAAGTGTAAATAACACTATCACTCACAGAGATAGTACTCACAGAAATGCAGCTTATCACTGCCTGACTGACAGCAGCACATCACTGCCTCACTAGTTTAATCACTCACACGGTTATCCAGTTACATGTTTATTCACTAAAAATAATGCAAATGAAACAGCCTTTTCTGAACTATTTTTACCTCCTTTTCTGTATCTGTTTTAACATATTGACCAAAAACAGGGGCAATTTTTTAACATAGATATACCACTATTGGCTGTGCAGTTGCACTCTGATATATATGGCCGCCTTGGGTAGTTAAGGGCCTTATGCGTATGTCAGAGCGTGACCGTACACCCAAGAGTAGTATATCTATTAAATATATATGCAGAAAATCTTTTATCACCATGGGCAGAATTAGTCCAATATGCATGTTGGTGGAATAATCATTTAGGCAGCGTCCCTCCATTCTCCATTCCTCAATGTAACAGCAGTATCTGCATAAAAATATAACAAGGGGAAGTACAATAGTAAAGTACAATCACAATACATAAAATAAACAATAAAAATGAGCAAATATTCAACTAAAAACCACGCACATTTCACAGATTGTCTGGCTAGAAAATCTGCATTTTGTATAGTCCACTCGCTGCTTATAACCTGTATTCACCTGGTCATCTGTCCGATAGCTGTACCACTCAATGCAGTTCATAGCAGTTCAGAGCTGCTTGGTTGGTACTTTATCTCCATCCACTTTACCTTTCTCCAAGGCTTAGTAAATAGACCCAGAGTGCTTATTCACCATACTGTATATGTTACAGGGTGGGAGTGTGGTGCTGTGATATCTTCACACCTACAGCCTGATACAGAGGAGCAGCAGCA
The DNA here is from genome assembly GCF_028390025.1 of Pseudophryne corroboree. NCBI lineage: Eukaryota > Metazoa > Chordata > Amphibia > Anura > Myobatrachidae > Pseudophryne > Pseudophryne corroboree. The sequence goes on from NC_086449.1 coordinate 372,471,080, forward strand.
TACAGAAGTTAAAATGGCCTTTTAAACTCTCTTGTAAACCAATCCTCTTGTGGACCAAAAGAACTCAATGCAGACAAAATGTATTTATATTAGAGACTAGCTGTTATACCCGTTTTTCGCACGGGAGTTTCTGATTTTCATGGTTGTAAATATACATGAGTGTTAAAAATTTGGTAAATATATAGAGATATAAATTTGAGATGTCTTAAGGTAAATAAATATTAATCCATGGTTCTTGGCGTTACCCGAGCAGCACCAGTAGCAGATACGGTAAAAATTGACCATTTTTGTAGTTTCATAAATTCTATCCACTGGAGGTGCAATCCAAATTTTGATCCGATTGTCCATTTGGTCGTTATCATTGACGCAACTCAAGCCACGCATCGATGACTTAATTATGTTAGCTCCCTGTTCATCCTTTTCCTATTTCCCACCTGAAGAATTCCTATGTTAAATTTCAGCTTCCTAACATATCGGGAAGTAAGAGAATTAGTGATGAGTCAGTCAGTCAGTGCGTGAGTGAGAGATACGGTAACAAGTCACAGGAACATTTTTGTAGTTAATGAAATTCTAAACACTGGAGGTGCAATCTAAATTTTGATCCGATTGTCTGTTTGGGTGTTATTGTTCACGCAACGCAAGCCACGCATCGGTGATGACGTCATTATGTCAACCCCCCTTTCATCCCCTTAGGGGAGGTTTATTAACATTCTAATTACGTAGTTTTCCTATTTCCAAGCTGAAGAATACCGATGTTAAATTTCAGCTTCCTAACATATCGGAAAGTGAGAGAATTAGCGATCAGTGAGTGAGTGAGGTCTTTCGCATATATATATATATATATATATATATATATATATACTGTATATACAGTATGTGTATATATATATCACACATTTATAGACAACTTCAAGAAAATGGATTTGGACACAAATCCTCTTTATACCACATTCGTGCACTTAACTTGAGAGCTCGTTATTCAGTTACAGTACCCTTTATTAAATAGCACATTTCAATATTCTGCCATACCCAGGATTCAAGCCTATAACCTGTTGAATTATTATCAAACACCCTACTCATTGAGCTATTTGATCCTGCATAAAAACTATGAACACTATATGAAGCTACTGGTACATAATCAGCAATTGCAATGCTGATTATTTACTAGTAGCTTCATATAGGGGTATATGCAATTGCGGTCGAATTCTCGAAATTGTCGATAAACTGGACTTTTTCGCCCCAAAAAAAAAATTTGACAATGCAATTCAGTACTTTCCGTCAAAAAAACGGACTTTCAAAATTCGACTTTTTGAAATTCGACATTTGTCAAATTCGACATTTCTGCAATGGTACAAATGCGTCAATTCGCCAAAAGTATATTCAATTGAAGTTTGGAAATTCGACAACAGTGCTTTTAGACAGTAAATTCGTCATTTTCAATCCGCCACACTTTGGTGGCGGAATCTAATAAAAAAATGTTAAAGCATGTTTTTTTGGTGTTTTTTTTATTGGTAATAGCATATCTATTTATATTAGAAGGGATTAGGTACTTGGTTTGTCTATTTTGGAGGCACAAGTATTATTTATATATTTTTTAAAAAAAAAATATATATATATATATATATATATATATATATATTTTTTAAATGGAATGGTAAAAACCCGAAAAAAAATGGCGTGGGGTCCCCCCTCCTAAGCATAACCAGCCTCGGGCTCTTCGAGCCGGTCCTGGTTCTAAAAATCCGGGGGAAAAACTGACAGGGGATCCCCCGTATTTTTAAAACCAGCACCGGGCTCTGCGCCTGGTGCTGGTGCAAAAAATACGGGGGACAAAAAGAGTAGGGGTCCCCCGTATTTTTTACACCAGCATCGGGCTCCACTAGCTGGACAGATAATGCCACAGCCGGGGGTCACTTTTATACAGTGCCCTGCGGCCGTGGCATTAAATATCCAACTAGTCACACCTGGCCGGGGTACCCTGGGGGAGTGGGGACCCCTTCAATCAAGGGGTCCGTCCCCCCAGCCACCCAAGGGCCAGGGGTGAAGCCCGAGGCTGTCCCCCCATCCAAGGGCTGCGGATGGGGGGCTGATAGCCTTGAGAAAAGTGTAAGAATATTGTTTTTCCAGTAGTACTACAAGTCCCAGCAAGCCTCCCCCGCAAGCTGGTACTTGGAGAACCACAAGTACCAGCATGCGGGAGAAAAACGGGTCCGCTGGTACCTGTAGTTCTACTGGGGAAAAAATACCCAAATAAAAACAGGACACGCACACCGTGATAGTAAAACTTTATTACACACATGTCGACACATACATACTTACCTATGTTCGCACGCCGACCTCTGTCCACTTGTCCAAATTGAATCCACGTGTACCTGTGAATAAAATTATACTCACCTGATCCAGTGTCCAGATTATAATCCACGTACTTGGCAAAAAAAAAAAAAACGAACACCCGAACCACACGGACTGAAAGGGGTCCCATGTTTACACATGGGACCCCTTTCCCCGAATGCAGAGACCCCCCCCGTGACTGCTGTCACAGAAAGGTCTCTTCAGCCAATCAGCGAACGCAACGTCCTGGCACTCTGCTGATTGGCTATGCGCGTCTGAGCTGTCAGACAGCGCATCGCAAAGCCTCTCCATTATATTCAATGGTGGGAACTTTGCATCAGCGGTGAGGTCACCCGCGGTCAGCAGACGCGCATACAGCCAATCAGGTGAGTGACACGAAGTAGCGCTTCCTGATTGGCTGAAGGGACCTTCTGTGACAGCAGTCACGTGGGGTCCTGGCATTTGTGGAAAGGGGTCCCATGTGTAAACATGGGACCCCTTTCAGTCCGTTTGGTCCGGGTGTTCGTTTTTTTTGTGTGCCAAGTACGTGGATTATAATCTGGACACTGGATTGAGGTGAGTATAATTTTATTCACAGGTACACGTGGATTCTACTTGGACAAGTGGACAGAGGTCGGCGTGTGAACATAGGTAAGTATGTGTGTGTCGACATGTGTGTAATAAAGTTTTACTATCACGGTGTGCGTGTCCTGTTTTTATTTGGGTATTTTTTTCCCAGTAGAACTACAGGTACCAGCGGACCCGTTTTTCTCCCGCATGCTGGTACTTGTGGTTCTCCAAGTACCAGCTTGCGGGGAGGCTTGCTGGGACTTGTAGTACTACTGGAAAAAACAATATTCTTACACTCTTCTCAAGGCTATCAGCCCCCCACGCGCAGCCCTTGGATGGGGGGGACAGCCTCGGGCTTCACCCCTGGCCCTTGGGTGGCTGGGGGGGGGACCCCTTGATTGAAGGGGTCCCCACTCCCCCAGGGTACCCCGGCCAGGTGTGACTAGTTGGATATTTAATGCCACGGCCGCAGGGCACTGTATAAAAGTGACCCCCGGCTGTGGCATTATCTGTCCAGCTGGTGGAGCCCGATGCTGGTGTAAAAAATACGGGGGACCCCTACTCTTTTTGTCCCCCGTATTTTTTGCACCAGGCGCAGAGCCCGGTGCTGGTTTTAAAAATACGGGGGATCCCCTGTCAGTTTTCCCCCGGATTTTTAGAACCAGGACCGGCTCGAAGAGCCCGAGGCTAGTTATGCTTTGGAGGGGGGACCCCACGCAATTTTGTTTCGGGTTTTTTACCGTTTTTTACCGTTTTTTAAAAAATCGGATCAAAATCCGTCAAATCGGCCGTTTTTCGACAGCGGGACTGTCGAATCCGTTTTTTATTGAATATGTTGAATTTCGGCACCCACTTGCCGGAATTCGACGGTCGAATTGTGTCGAATTAAAAAACGGGCGAAAAATTGCCGCGATTCGCCGCTAATTGCATATACCCCATAGTGTTCATAGCCACACACTACATAGATCTGCTCAGCTGCAATGCTGATATTATTTTTACAAAGTACAAGGAAAGCTTCAAATAGTTTGAATTCTCTATCTTAGAATTATCTACCTTTCAATGTTAGGGCAGATATCGCACTGAATAGATTATCTGACTGCAATGCCACAGGCAATGAGTTTGAATCCTGGTTATGTCAGCATATTGAAATGTAATAAAGGACAGTGTAACTAAATACAAAAGAAATCTCAAGTTGAGTTCATGAATGTTGTATAGGTATTAGCCACAGAAGGGGTCAGCATAGGAGACAGCGGTGGTCAGGAGATGCTGGTCTTCAAAGAGGGGGAAAGCTGCAATTGAAACAGATAATTTACAAGTGCCAAAAACAGCGCCCCCTAGCCTGCAGTGCTATGTGCAGTGCCCCCTCCGCACACACCTAGAAACGGCCCTGCCCAGTTGTATAACTCCATGTTACATACCTGTTCAAAAAAAATGGGAGGGCTGCTGATGGACCATTTCAGGTGTGTTCTGTTTCCTCAGACTCTCTCCCTCTTCCTTATTCCTTGTCGGAGGAGCGGCACATGGATGATGAAGATGTACCCAGGCAGCCTAGAGCTCCAGACTTGTCTGACACACACCATTACCAGCAGCAGCAGAGTGAGGCTCCCTCAATTCCCCTCTCACAGGAAGAAAGGATGCGTAGGCTGGAGGAACTGGTACAGAGTCTGACCAACATGTTGGACATGGTGAAAACTCAGGTCAGTCGAGCAACATTTAAAGGGTTATTCGCCCTTAGCAACTATTATTTACTGATTTGTGCATGCCCCATACTGTAGCTGCTTCTAGTAGGTTTATGTTTGCTGTTTCTAGCGTCCTTTACTGTTTTTCACCAAGTTCTTTATATCATCCACTGTTGTTTATTATAATTGCCTTCCTATATGTCACAGATCAGCTATACTCTATACAGTCAATATACAACACAATATTTTATTTAATTATCTGAAAAAATAAAAAGTAAACTTAAACCTATAACAAATCAGAATCAAAACAGATGAAAAACTGATGACTATTTCTTGCACAATACAATATAACAATATATCAACCAATTCTTGAAATAACCCTGGAACTAATAAGTTATTTGCCCTACACATAAGGTCATTAGAAATCTGTGCAGTGACAGCTTCTCGTTGCCAGGCAGTATTTGTTAGGTCTCAGAATATTTTCTCGCTGGGTCATGTGAATAATACGTTCCTTTGGAGAATCTAGGAATGCATTGTTATTTCTAGATCAATTTCATGGATTTATTTCCTAAATTGGTTAAAACAGAGTAGTCCATATTGAATCTGGATTCAGATTGGGATTAAGTCGAACAATAGTCTTTATCAAATACAGACAGGCAGGCAGGCAGGCAGGCAGGCACATGTCCAAAGGATTTTATTTGAGACACTATTTTAGTTAATTTCTTCAATAGTTCATAATTAATTACCGCCATTCCAAGGCTCTTTGTTAAAACATATAATACTAATTGGAGTTCCCATAGTGTTAAGTATCATTCCGATCATGAGTTTCCACATGATGCTTTCAGACGCATTGTTCTAAGTATTTTTGGAATCAGCTTTACTTCCAAATGTGTTTTACAAGTAGTCCACTGGGAATTCCAGGCAGAGCAGAATTTAAGATAGATTTTCTTGAACTCCGGACAAAGCATGTTATTCTTACACTGAGTCACATCATGTCAGAATATCTAAAGCCCAGAACTGATAACAGTGTTCCCTGAGGTCTGGTTTTAATACTTTAGATAATTGTTCATTCCCTGGCTTAACATTCCCAGTGCCAGATAAATTCAATCTATTACAGTAGAGTTAATGTAATGGTTCATTGCAATGTGATACTTTAAAGCAAATAAATTTGAGCTCCCCAAAAAAGATTTGCCCGTCCGTTATATTATTTCCATGTCACCATGCCGTAATGTGGGAACCTAGAATATAACCTGAGAAATGTATGCCCACAGAATGTTGACCTCCAGACAAGGGTAAAAGCTCTGGAGAGCTGTGAATGCCGTCGACCCTCCTGTTTATGGGAAGGAAAAGAGTACCAGGATAGCGAGACCTGGAAGAAAGACACGTGTAACATCTGCGTGTGTGTGGGCGGCTCAGTAAAATGCTCACTGCGCAAGGACTGGCCTCAGTGTCTGAGTAAGTTGAATGTCCTGTGCACACTTTGCTCTCTATATAATTGGTTTTCTGTGAAGTCCAGCCTCTGCTAAATCTAGATTTTCATAGGTAACGTTCAGTTCACGCTAAGAAGATCATTAAGGGCCATATTTATAAAAATCTGCATTTTTAATGCGGATGTGATAAAAATAAATTTCATGTAAATTTGCAATGTGAAAATGAATATTTCACGCGGATTTACCATTTTTTACTTGCTAGGGGACATGCCCCATAATAGCCCATCCTGGCGAAGACCTGGAAGCCTAATCTATCACACTGCTTCATGGTGCGGGTCACCCGCAGCCAATGCCCATGTACAGCCATCTGCCTATTCATATGTCACCAGGGGAGGGGAACGGGGACAGATGCTTCACCAGTCTAATTTGTTAAACAGGTGACTTTAGGAGAGTATAGGCTAACACCATCTTAAGGTGACGTTAGCTGCTGTGGCCATGCTACAGAATGCTTTGCATGGGGGCTGCATTTGCTGTTGCAATCCATCCGTGGTACATCTAGGAGAAGAAGAAAAAAAGAGGCGCAATGAGGTAGCTGTGTGAGTAAGCTAAGCGACCCTAGTGGCCGACACAAACACCTGGCCCATCTAGGAGTGTCACTGCAGTGTCACGCAGGATGGCCCTTCCAAAAAACACTCCCCAAACAGCACATGACGCAAATAAAAATGAAAGAAAAAAGAGGTGCAAGATGGAATTGTCCTTGGGCCCTCCCACCCACCCTTATGTTGTATAAACAGGACATGCACACTTTAACCAACCCATCATTTCAGTGACAGGGTCTGCCACACGACTGTGACTGAAATGACGGGTTGGTTTGGACCCCCACCGAAAAAGAAGCAATTAATCTCTCCTTGCACAAACTGGCTCTACAGAGGCAAGATGTCCACCTCATCATCATCCTCCGATATATCACCGTGTACATCCCGCTCCTCACAGATTATCAATTCGTCCCCACTGGAATCCACCATCTCAGCTCCCTGTGTACTTTGTGGAGGCAATTGCTGCTGGTCAATGTCTCCACGGAGGAATTGATTATAATTCATTTTAATGAACATCATCTTCTCCACATTTTCTGGAAGTAACCTCGTACGCCGATTGCTGACAAGGTGAGCGGCGGCACTAAACACTCTTTCGGAGTACACACTTGTGGGAGGGCAACTTAGGTAGAATAAAGCCAGTTTGTGCAAGGGCCTCCAAATTGCCTCTTTTTCCTGCCAGTATAAATACGGACTGTCTGACGTGCCTACTTGGATGCGGTCACTCATATAATCCTCCACCATTCTTTCAATGGTGAGAGAATCATATGCAGTGACAGTAGACGACATGTCCGTAATCGTTGTCAGGTCCTTCAGTCCGGACCAGATGTCAGCATCAGCAGTCGCTCCAGACTGCCCTGCATCACCGCCAGCGGATGGGCTCGGAATTCTGAGCCTTTTCCTCGCACCCCCAGTTGCGGGAGAATGTGAAGGAGGAGATGTTGACAGGTCGCGTTCCGCTTGACTTGACAATTTTGTCACCAGCAGGTCTTTGAACCCCAGCAGACTTGTGTCTGCCGGAAAGAGAGATCCAAGGTAGGTTTTAAATCTAGGATCGAGCACGGTGGCCAAAATGTAGTGCTCTGATTTCAACAGATTGACCACCCGTGAATCCTTGTTAAGCGAATTAAGGGCTCCATCCACAAGTCCCACATGCCTAGCGGAATCGCTCCCTTTTAGCTCCTCCTTCAATGCCTCCAGCTTCTTCTGCAAAAGCCTGATGAGGGGAATGACCTGACTCAGGCTGGCAGTGTCTGAACTGACTTCATGTGTGGCAAGTTCAAAAGGTTGCAGAACCTTGCACAACGTTGAAATCATTCTCCACTGCGCTTGAGACAGGTACATTCCACCTCCTATATCGTGCTCAATTGTATAGGCTTGAATGGCCTTTTGCTGCTCCTCCAACCTCTGAAGCATATATAGGGTTGAATTCCACCTCGTTACCACTTCTTGCTTCAGATGATGGCAGGGCAGGTTCAGGCGTTTTTGGTGGTGCTCCAGTCTTCTGTACGTGGTGCCTGTACGCCGAAAGTGTCCCGCAATTCTTCTGGCCACCGACAGCATCTCTTGCACGCCCCTGTCGTTTTTTAAAAAATTCTGCACCACCAAATTCAAGGTATGTGCAAAACATGGGACGTGCTGGAATTTGCCCATATTTAATGCACACACAATATTGCTGGCGTTGTCCGATGCCACAAATCCACAGGAGAGTCCAATTGGGGTAAGCCATTCCGCGATGATCTTCCTCAGTTGCCGTAAGAGGTTTTCAGCTGTGTGCGTATTCTGGAAACCGGTGATACAAAGCGTAGCCTGCCTAGGAAAGAGTTGGCATTTGCGAGATGCTGCTACTGGTGCCGCCTCTGCTGTTCTTGCGGCGGGAGTCCATACATCTACCCAGTGGGCTGTCACAGTCATATAGTCCTGACCCTGCCCTGCTCCACTTGTCCACATGTCCGTGGTTAAGTGGACATTGGGTACAACTGCATTTTTTAGGACACTGGTGAGTCTTTTTCTGACGTCCGTGTACATTCTCGGTATCGCCTGCCTAGAGAAGTGGAACCTAGATGGTATTTGGTAACGGGGGCACACTACCTCAAGAAATTGTCTAGTTCCCTGTGAACTAACGGCGGATACCGGACGCACGTCTAACACCAACATAGTTGTCAAGGCCTCAGTTATCCGCTTTGCAACAGGATGACTGCTGTGATATTTCATCTTCCTCGCAAAGGACTGTTGGACAGTCAATTGCTTGGTGGAAGTAGTAAAAGTGGGCTTACGACTTCCCCTCTGGGATGACCATCGACTCCCAGCAGCAACAACAGCAGCGCCAGCAGCAGTAGGCGTTACACGCAAGGATGCATCGGAGGAATCCCAGGCAGGAGAGGACTCGTCAGAATTGCCAGTGACATGGCCTGCAGGACTATTGGCATTCCTGGGGAAGGAGGAAATTGACACTGAGGGAGTTGGTGGGGTGGTTTGCGTGAGCTTGGTTACAAGAGGAAGGGATTTACTGGTCAGTGGACTGCTTCCGCTGTCGCCCAAAGTTTTTGAACTTGTCACTGACTTATTATGAATGCGCTGTAGGTGACGTATAAGGGAGGATGTTCCGAGGTGGTTAACGTCCTTACCCCTACTTATTACAGCTTGACAAAGGCAACACACGGCTTGACAAATGTTGTCCGCATTTCTGTTGAAATACTTCCACACCGAAGAGCTGATTTTTTTGGTATTTTCACCAGGCATGTCAACGGCCCTATTCCTCCCACAGACAACAGGTGTCTCCCCGGGTGCCTCACTTAAACAAACCACCTCACCATCAGAATCCTCCTTGTCAATTTCCTCCCCAGCGCCAGCAACATCCATATCCTCCTCATCCTGGTGTACTTCAACACTGACATCTTCAATCTGACTATCAGGAACTGGACTGCGGGTGCTCCTTCCAGCACTTGCAGGGGGCGTGCAAATGGTGGAAGGCGCATGCTCTTCACGTCCAGTGTTGGGAAGGTCAGGCATCGCAACCGACACAATTGGACTCTCCTTGTGGATTTGGGATTTCGAAGAACGCACAGTTCTTTGCGGTGCTTTTGCCAGCTTGAGTCTTTTCATTTTTCTAGCGAGAGGCTGAGTGCTTCCATCCTCATGTGAAGCTGAACCACTAGCCATGAACATAGGCCAGGGCCTCAGCCGTTCCTTGCCACTCCGTGTGGTAAATGGCATATTGCCAAGTTTACGCTTCTCCGACGACAATTTTATTTTAGATTTTGGAGTCCTTTTTTTACTGATATTTGGTGTTTTGGATTTTACATGCTCTGTACTATGACATTGGGCATCGGCCTTGGCAGACGACGTTGCTGGCATTTCATCGTCTCGGCCATGACTAGTGGCAGCAGCTTCAGCACGAGGTGGAAGTGGATCTTGATCTTTCCCTAATTTTGGAACCTCAACATTTTTGTTCTCCATATTTTAATAGGCACAACTAAAAGGCACCTCAGGTAAACAATGGAGATGGATGGATACTAGTATACTTATGGATGGACGAGCGACTGCCGACACAGAGGTAGCTACAGCCGTGGACTACCGTACTGTGTCTGCTGCTAATATATACTGGATGATAATGAGATGAAATTAATATATATATATATATAATATCACTAGTACTGCAGCCGGACAGGTATATATATTTATTATGTAATGACTGATGACGGACCTGCTGGACACTGTCAGCTCTGCAGCACCGCAGACTGCTACAGTAAGCTACTATAGTAGTATGTATCAAGAAGAAAGAAAAAAAAAAAAAACACGGGTAGGTGGTATACAATTATGGATGGACGAGCGACTGCCGACACAGAGGTAGCTACAGCCGTGGACTACCGTACTGTGTCTGCTGCTAATATAGACTGGATGATAATGAGATGAAATTAATATATATATATATAATATCACTAGTACTGCAGCCGGACAGGTATATATATTTATTATGTAATGACTGATGACGGACCTGCTGGACACTGTCAGCTCAGCAGCACCGCAGACTGCTACAGTAAGCTACTATAGTAGTATGTATCAAGAAGAAAGAAAAAAAAAAACCACGGGTAGGTGGTATACAATTATGGATGGACGAGCGACTGCCGACACAGAGGTAGCTACAGCCGTGGACTACCGTACTGTGTCTGCTGCTAATATAGACTGGATGATAATGAGATGAAATTAATATATATATATATATAGTATCACTAGTACTGCAGCCGGACAGGTATATATATTTATTATGTAATGACTGATGACGGACCTGCTGGACACTGTCAGCTCAGCAGCACCGCAGACTGCTACAGTAAGCTACTATAGTAGTATGTATCAAGAAGAAAGAAAAAAAAAACCACGGGTAGGTGGTATACAATTATGGATGGACGAGCGACTGCCGACACAGAGGTAGCTACAGCCGTGGACTACCGTACTGTGTCTGCTGCTAATATAGACTGGATGATAATGAGATAAAATTAATATATATATATATAATATCACTAGTACTGCAGCCGGACAGGTATATATATTTATTATGTAATGACTGATGACGGACCTGCTGGACACTGTCAGCTCAGCAGCACCGCAGACTGCTACAGTAAGCTACTATAGTAGTATGTATCAAGAAGAAAGAAAAAAAAAAACACGGGTAGGTGGTATACAATTATGGATGGACGAGCGACTGCCGACACAGAGGTAGCTACAGCCGTGGACTACCGTACTGTGTCTGCTGCTAATATAGACTGGATGATAATGAGATGAAATTAATATATATATATATAATATCACTAGTACTGCAGCCGGACAGGTATATATATTTATTATGTAATGACTGATGACGGACCTGCTGGACACTGTCAGCTCAGCAGCACCGCAGACTGCTACAGTAAGCTACTATAGTAGTATGTATCAAGAAGAAAGAAAAAAAAAAAAACACGGGTAGGTGGTATACAATTATGGATGGACGAGCGACTGCCGACACAGAGGTAGCTACAGCCGTGGACTACCGTACTGTGTCTGCTGCTAATATAGACTGGATGATAATGAGATGAAATTAATATATATATATATAATATCACTAGTACTGCAGCCGGACAGGTATATATATTTATTATGTAATGACTGATGACGGACCTGCTGGACACTGTCAGCTCAGCAGCACCGCAGACTGCTACAGTAAGCTACTATAGTAGTATGTATCAAGAAGAAAGAAAAAAAAAAAAAACACGGGTAGGTGGTATACAATTATGGATGGACGAGCGACTGCCGACACAGAGGTAGCTACAGCCGTGGACTACCGTACTGTGTCTGCTGCTAATATAGACTGGATGATAATGAGATGAAATTAATATATATATATATAATATCACTAGTACTGCAGCCGGACAGGTATATATATTTATTATGTAATGACTGATGACGGACCTGCTGGACACTGTCAGCTCAGCAGCACCGCAGACTGCTACAGTAAGCTACTATAGTAGTATGTATCAAGAAGAAAGAGAAAAAAAAAAAAACACGGGTAGGTGGTATACAATTATGGATGGACGAGCGACTGCCGACACAGAGGTAGCTACAGCCGTGGACTACCGTACTGTGTCTGCTGCTAATATAGACTGGATGATAATGAGATGAAATTAATATATATATATATAATATCACTAGTACTGCAGCCGGACAGGTATATATATTTATTATGTAATGACTGATGACGGACCTGCTGGACACTGTCAGCTCAGCAGCACCGCAGACTGCTACAGTAAGCTACTATAGTAGTATGTATCAAGAAGAAGAAAAAAAAAAAAAAAAACACGGGTAGATGGTATACAATTATATATATATTATATACAATTATATATATATATATATATATTTAACTGGTGGTGATTAATTAAACTGGTGGTCAGGTCACTGGTCACACTATCAGCAACTTGCAAGTAGTACTCCTAAGCAGACAATCACAATATATACTGGTGGTCAGTGTGGTCACAATGGCAGTGTGGCACTCTGGCAGCAAAAGTGTGCACTGTACGTTAAAATATGTACTCCTGCTCTCAGACTCTAACTGCTCCCCACTGTCTCCCCCACAAGTCAGATATACAGTCACACTATCACTTCAGCAAGTAGTAGTACTCCTCCTAATGCTCCCCAAAATTACTAAAGTAAATACTGTGTCTCTCTCTACTCTAGTCTCACTCTCTTCTCTATAAACGGAGAGGACGCCAGCCACGTCCTCTCCCTATCAATCTCAATGCACGTGTGAAAATGGCGGCGACGCGCGGCTCCTTATATAGAATCCGAGTCTCGCGATAGAATCCGAGCCTCGCGAGAATCCGACAGCGGGATGATGACGTTCGGGCGCGCTCGGGTTAACCGAGCAAGGCGGGAAGATCCGAGTCGCTCGGACCCGTGTAAAAAAACCTGAAGTTCGGGCGGGTTCGGATTCCGAGGAACCGAACCCGCTCATCTCTAGTTACTACACAATTATCCTATCATAAGTGAATATCTTGCGCAGCTCGTTGTTATTATTATCATCATCATTGTGCATCATTGTATCAGCCCTTCAGAAATAAGAGGTGATAGATCTCCTGATAGACGTATCTGGGTATACATCCATGTCAGCTTAAGTCTACGCTTTACTTCTGCTTGCCTTGCCCTTTTCACCTCTACTGACATAAGCAGCAGTATTAAATTCTTTTCACCCCCTCCCATACCTATTCTGTTTCTGCTGACAGGCATGGTATAATTCAGGACATCACATCACACCAGTCCATCAGTAACCAGCTTTCTCCCATCCCTTACCAACCCTCCCCAGCCCTCGCACCTACTCTGACATCTTTCTCCCATGCCTCTGGAGAGGAAGTCATGGCCCTCATTCGTTCCTGTCCCCTCACCACCTCCCCACTTGACCCTATCCCCTCCCGCCTCCTCCGCTACCTCTCTCCTTCTGCTTGTTCCCATCTTTCCCATCTTTCCCACCTTCTCAATCTATCCCTCTCATCAGGCACTGTCCCCTCTGCCTTCAAGCATGCACTCATATCTCCTATTCTTAAAAAACCTACTCTTGATCCAAACACTCTCTCCAACTACCGACCCATCTCTCTCCTCCCTTTTGCCTCCAAACTCCTTGAGCGTATTGTCTACAACCGCCTTACTTCCTTTCTTTCCTCACACTCACTGCTTGACCCATTCCAGTCTGGCTTCCGTCCTCTCGACTCCCCTGAAACCGCCCTTACAAAAGTATGCAATGACCTCCATGCTGCTAAATCTAAGGGACACTACTCTATACTTATTCTACTTGATCTCTCTGCTGCTTTTGACACTGTGGACCATCCTCTCCTACTGCAAATTCTTAACTCCATTGGTCTGCGTGACACTGCCCTCTCTTGGCTGTCCTCCTACCTTTCTGACCGTTCTTTCTCTGTCTACTCTCATGACTCCACCTCCCCCTCACTTCCACTAACTGTAGGGGTACCCCAAGGTTCTGTCCTTGGTCCTCTTCTCTTCTCTCTCTATACGTCCTCACTAGGTAAGCTCATTAGTTCTTTTGGTTTCCAATATCATCTCTATGCTGATGACACCCAAATCTATCTTTCCTCTCCAGACCTCTCCCCTGCTCTCCTCACTCGTATCTCCAACTGTCTCTCTGCTACCTCTTCCTGGATGTCCCAGCGCTTTCTTAAACTAACATGTCTAAGACCGAGCTGATCATCTTCCCTCCCCCCCGCATAACCTCACCTCCTACAATCTCATTATCTATTGATGGCACTACTATCTCCTCTAGCCCCCAAGTGCGCTGTCTTGGAGTAATCCTTGACTCCTCCCTCTCCTTCAAACCACACATTCAGCACCTCTCACAAACCTGCCATTTTCATCTAAAAAATATTTCCAGGATCAGACCCTTTCTGACCCAGGATGCTACTAAGACTCTTATCCACTCACTGGTCATCTCCAGACTGGACTACTGTAATCTGCTCCTGACTGGCATTCCTGACAAATACCTCTCTCCACTCCAATCTATCCTCAATGCTGCTGCCCGGCTCATCTTCCTCACCAAACGCACTACGTCCACCTCTCCTCTCTTACTAGACCTTCACTGGCTCCCCTTCCCTTTCAGAATCCATTTCAAGCTTCTCACACTCTCTTACAAAGCCCTCACCCACTCCTCTCCCATCTACATCTCTGACCTTATCTCCCTTTACACTCCCACCCGTCCTCTTCGCTCTGCTAATGCACGCCGACTCTCCTGCCTACGGATTACTTCCTCTCACTTCTACCTCCAAGATTTTTCACGTGCTGCACCACTTCTTTGGAATTCCCTACCTCTCCCCCTCAGACTCTCCACCTCTCTACAAAACTTCAAACTGGCTCTCAAGACCCACTTCTTCACCAAACCCAGCCAAAACTCATCCTAACCCTCTGTTCTACGCTCTCTATGTACCCCATCTGTGTCACCCCTGTCTGTCTACCCCTCCCCTTTAGAATGTAAGCTCTCACGAGCAGGACCCTCTTCCATCTTGTGCTTTTCCTTTCTTACTTTAATAATCTTCAACTGCACCAAATCCATCAGTTTTCTGCCACCTGATACTTATTCCAGTGTCATCTGCTGATGTAACTATGTTTATTTACCCTGTACTTGTCCTATACTGTCATCAACTGTAAGTTGCTGTTTTCCTGTTTGATTATTTGTTTATGTACTCTGTAATTGGGCGCTGCGGAACCCTTGTGGCGCCATATAAATAAAGGATAATAATAATAATATAATAATTTCAGCTCGCTAACCCTGGGGTAGCAAGGCGCCTAACCCTTTACGCAGCTAAACCTGATTACTATGGGCGAGATATGCGCGATAATGGGGATCACTTTAGAAAGGAGATTATATAATTTGATTACCGCCCAAGGAGACACAAGTTAGCAAGGCACCAACATCCATGGACAAAAGAAAGATCTACGTTAAATGCTGAATGATCCCCTAAATGTTCCCCATGGACAAACTGTTTATCAACTGCTTTAACAGTACAGTTGTTTCATATTCTGACGTAAATAAGCGCCTTTGACTGAATTAAATTGTGGCCACACCGGCAGCCACTAGGTGGCAACCAACAGAGCAATTCAACTGTTGCTCCATTTGGGCGCTATGGCTGCCGGTACCTGCATTTCAGCTTGCCACTGGGGGTGGTGAGCTGAAATGCGTGAAAATTACCCGTTTGGGCACCCCAAACGGAACTTTTTGCAATCGTGCCAGGACTTTGTTTATATCAGGACTTTGTAAAACACCTCCAAAACACCTCCAAGAATGCAGTGTAGCCACAGACCCAGAGTGGAGAGCAAGCTACACATCCTAGCATTCCTTATGGTCTCAACTAAAATTGGGGGTGAACGTTTGGGGCGTGGAGCTCCCTGTATTGCTCTGGCTGGGCCACTTTGGGGCATCACAACCTTACATTTACTTTTAACACTTATATCACATTGTATTTGTTTTATATTTATATAGCATTTTTCACATATCTTTTACACTTGTAACACTGCTCAGCTAAACCTCACTTTCTAACACTGATACCTTACTGCTGTCCTCCTTTTTTTTCTCTTTTACATTCAGCAGTCTCTTTCATTTGCTTAACACTGATCTTTCACTCCTATCCTTTTTCTGTCTGGTGCCCTGGGGTGGTGTGGCTGGGTTAGTCTGGGGGTGCTCTGCGCCCTAGAGGTGAACCCCTATAGTGTTAGGGACCTGTCCGATGAGGTCACCGTGAAGTAGGTGGGCGGGCTCATATACTAGCCAATATATGCCAAGAACTTTGAATATTATATTATGGTTGTAATTATTTTAATCGTGTATGGTGCACCTGCACCCTTGTTCCCCCCTGAAGTGTACTTTGTGTGTACACGTGGCAGGTGTGAGTGACACACACCCAGAGTGGAGAGCAGACTACACTTCCCAGCATTCCTTATGGTCTCAACTTAAATTTCTTAGTGTTCTGTGGCTGGACAGCCCCCTAGAATTTATATACCACTAAATGTAATTATATGTAAAGTGTAACATTTTGGTATGATGCACTGTTCAAAAGTGTAAACAGCCTCTTTCAAACAAATTGTCTGTTTTTCTGATAAAATAATAGAAAAGTGTGGCGTCATGGGGTATGCCTTTATTACTGGTGGCAATTGCTTGGAGTATGCTACAAAAATGCTCCTACTCTGAAATCCAACATGAAGGCGTACACATAGCAAGTAACATCCCACTATGGGGGTAATTCAGACCTGATCGTAGCAGCAAATTTGTTAGCAGTTGTGCAAAACCATGGGGGTAATTCCAAGTTGATCGCAGCAGTAATTTTGTTAGCAGTTGGGCAAAACCATGTGCACTGCAGGAGGGGCAGATACAGACTTGCCTACTCTCCCGGAATGGCCGGGAGGCTCCCGAAAATCGGGTGACCCTCCCGCCCCCCCCGGAAGAGCAGGCAAGTCTCCCGGTTACAGGGGTCCCCCCCCTGCCCGGCCGCCCACTTAGCGAGTAAAGTGGGCGGTCCGGGCAGGCG
Source organism: Pseudophryne corroboree (assembly GCF_028390025.1). Classification (NCBI taxonomy): domain Eukaryota; kingdom Metazoa; phylum Chordata; class Amphibia; order Anura; family Myobatrachidae; genus Pseudophryne; species Pseudophryne corroboree. The sequence goes on from NC_086449.1 coordinate 372,488,239, forward strand.
ATGACGCGATTCTTGTTGAATCGCGTCATCATAGCCACGCCCCCTGCTGTATAATGCCTGCAATAGCGGCATTACACAGCGGGGGGCGGGGCTTACACGGGACGATCCCGTAGCCACGCCCCAGCCCCCTCTGACACGCCCCCACCCCGCCTACGCCACACCTCCGCCCCGCCCCCTCTGTACTTACATCGCAGCCCGACCCCCTGCAGCACCGACCTGGCTGCTCTCTCCCGGAGAGAGCAGCCAAAAAGTCGGTAAGTATGGACAGATATAACTTGTGCAGAGAGAGTTAGATTTGGGTGGGTTATTTTGTTTCTGTGCAGGGTAAATACTGGCTGCTTTATTTTAACACTGCAATTTAGATTGCAGATTGAACACACCACACCCAAATCTAACTCTCTCTGCACATGTTAAATCTGCCTCCCCTGCAGTGCACATGGTTTTGCCCAACTGCTAACAAAAATCCTGCTGCGATCAACTCAGAATTACCCCCTATGTGCACTGCAGGGGGGGCAGATACAACATGTGCAGAGAGAGTTAGATTTGGGTGGGGTGTGTTCAAACTGAAATCTAAATTGCAGTGTAAAAATAAAGCAGCCAGTATTTACCCTGCACAGAAACAAAATAACCCACCCAAATCTAACTCTCTCTGCAAATGTTATATCTACCTCCCCTGCAGTGCACATGGTTTTGCCCAACTGCTAACAAATTTGCTGCTACCATCAGGTCTGAATTACCCCCTATGTCATTTCAGTAGTCTGTCTGTAAAGTGGAATCTTGTTTCTGCATTGCTCTGCATAACCAAATGCAGCAGTGTGCCTATTTTGTGCTGCACTGGGAATGCCCCCACTCTGTCCAATTTGGTTTACCTGTACTCATGTCATGTTGATCTGTGCCTTGCATGTATCAGATAATATATGTAATTTCCGTCCACAGCTTGCACTTATGAGGGGAGGACTTACAAAAACAAAGAAACATTTTCCATAGGTTCCTGCAATTCATGTGCCTGTCAGGTGTGTATCGTTACTGTACATCCAGATTTTCTACTGACTTCCACACAGTTACACCAGTTACACATGATGCTGTATATAGTGGGCTGGATAAATGCAGGTGGGCAGGTTTTCATTATAGAACTGTTTTTTATTATTAAAGGGAGACACGCCCTAAATCTTGTGAAAACTGCTGTTTACAGCGGTGTTATGGCTTCTTCCTATTCAGCAAGCCTCTTTCTGGCAATCACACAGAAGGTCTGGCTGGTGAACTGATAAGTCCTCTTACCACTGCCAGTCAGTACTGTTAGAGAGCAAGTATCACTCAGCTGCCCTGGCAAAACTGTATTGGTAAACTCCAGCAAGGGAATATTTTCTGTTCTCATGATAAAAAAATCATCTTTGTTGCTGGAGAATAACATATAGATCCTGTGTGTAAGGCAGGCATTGGAAATACAAGTGAGGATGAAGGATGAAGCATTAGAACTCTTGAAGCCTAGTGTAGACTGCTCATGTTTGATGTTTAGTGTGGTATTATTTTAAGTTTATGTTTGTAATGTCTGTAAACTATATTTGTTTCAACCATACAACTATAAGGTGGGCAATCTGTAACAGAAATATTAAATACTTAATATAATGACACTATAAAATATTTATACCACAAGCAGCTATATAAATGGTAGCAATTTGGCAACCCCATCTAAATCAACTGAAATACAAAGAATAGAACCTGCACTAAAGATCAGATTCATATTGGTATATTAAAAACTATGGGGGTAATTCTGAGTTGATCGCAGCAGCAAGTTTGTTAGCAATTGGGCAAAACCATGTGCACTGCAGGGGGGGCAGATATAACATTTGCAGAGAGAGTTAAGGGGGGTACTCACGGGAGAGATGTGTGCTGAACGATCTTAACACAGACCGCTCAGCACACATCTCTCACCCCGCTCAGCACAGCGCGATGTGCTGAGCGAGGGGGAAAGCCGACGGGGGGCCGCTCACTTCACACAACGGTGAAGTGAGCGACCCGCTAGATTGAGCCTGCATGCAGCTCAATCTAGCATCGGCGATAGCGATGCGCGGGGCCGCGCATCGCTATCGCTGGAGGGCATACACACGGCAGATCCGTGCTTAAAATCTAAGCAATCTAGCAAGATTGCTTAGATTTTAAGCACGGATCTCTCCGTGTGTACCCCCCTTTAGATTTGGTTGGGTTATTTTGTTTCTGTGCAGGGTAAATACTGGCTGCTTTATTTTTACATTGCAATTTAGATTTCAGTTTGAACACACCCCACCCAAATCTAACTCTCTCTGCAAATGTTCTATCTGCCACACCTGCAGTGCAAATGGTTTTGCCCAACTGCTAACAAATTTGTTGCTGCGATCAACTCAGAATTAGGCCCTATATATAGTAATTCTAAACATACATTTTAAAATAGTCTTATGAGATTGCCTTATGCAGTTCAGTGCAACCCTTCACACATGCAATTCACAGCAGTTTCAAGTGACTTCTCTTGAGAAACTAAACTGGTCACCATAACTGATGAGGATAGAGTGTTTATAAAGTATGTTTAACTACTTCATTACAGTCATAAACAATCATTCTATATTTCTGCTAGTAACATTGCTATTTTTGCTTTCAGATGCAAGGTCTTGTATCATACACACAATGCTCCACCAGTACATCTGTTTTCTATTTTACGTTTTTTGTTATCTGACATTATGTCAGGGATGATATCTATTACTGACTGCTGCAATCACATCCCCATCTTTTTGTGGATATGCAAGCAGATCATTATATTTATTTACTGCCAGCTTAACCCATAAAGAATAATGGGAGACAAGTGAACTGTAGAATATAATGGAATATATGTGTGCTGTAAAATGTATTACATTAATGACCAATTCCAGAGGTATAACCTTATGTAAGTACAATGAACATGTAATGTAATGATTGTATCTGTGCCTGTTGTGCTACATATACCATTAGCTGTTGTGACACACCACATGTGTGGCATGACCGTGCCAGCTTGAGGGTTTGGGGGTGATATATCTAGCAGTGAAAAAGGTAGAGAAAAGGACCAGTGGAGAATATGCCCATAGCAACCAATCAGCTTTGTGGTGGCATTTATTAAGTACATTCTATAAAATGATAGGTATAAGCTGATTGGCTGCTATGGGCAAATTCTCCACTCTTGTCACTGCTTGATACATCTGCCTCCCTTGCATTCCTGTTCCCCCATAAAGGCCGGCACATATGTGCCAACTGGAAATATAGTATACAGTGAGTAGGTTTCTCTTTCAGGATGGAGAGGTAACCTGTGTCCAAAAGATATGTCCGCCAGTGGCCTGTAGTGACCCAGTGACACCACCCAGGGAGTGCTGCCCGCGCTGTATAACAGGTGAGTGTCCTGAGCTCACAGTTGCAGTTCATTTGATTTTTTTATTTACTTATTTTTTTAAAATTATTCAGCTACAAAATGGGAATTTGAGTATCCATAAATAATTATGGGTACAAGTTCATAACATAGGACTTAAACTTGTTCAGAACATTCAAATGTGTACCCTCGTGGGCCCGCTTCTCTCGCCATGCTTTGGGGACGGTGACTCGCTCCGCTTGCCATAGGTTACGATTTCCAATAGATGTCCATGTAGATAGTGTTCTGAGGCAGTTTAGTTATGCTAGCCCAGGGGTCTCATGTTCTGAACTTGAGCCCATAATTGTGGCAGCCAGGGAACAAAGTAACTTTTGTTTTTGTTAAAGAGGCATAAATTATAGAGTAACTTCCCTCCTCACAATTCTAAAATGTGGGGGCCAGTGTACTACCGGAGTTTGTCAGATACTCTCTTTTTTCTATAGAAGATATTCCTCCTGCTGAAGGAGAAATTCTTATTTGTGGTTTTATAGCTCTACCATGTTTTGTATTGATTGAATATACTCAGTGCTATAAACACGAGAGCAGTGGGGTGTTAGACATTATGGAGGTGATGGGGTGAGTTTCTGTACAGTGGTTCCAGACATTGACCCCCTGTGTCTGTTTTTTATGTGGAAGTATTGCATTTTATACTAGACTTGAGTGTCAGCATGGAGTTCTTCTTCATCAGAGATAAATAATCTTACAGCATTATTTAGACTGGAGGCTTACATTACTACTGTGCCGGAATGTGCAAAGGCTTACACATTACACTCACATATGACGGAAGAGACACCACAAGGCAGTGACATGGCGTTCTCACGTAGGCAAAGATCAGTGGTAATGGAACTATGGTCTGTGTAGGGTTGGACAAAAGCATAGGTACACATGTTTTCAGGTTTATATTTTGCACTTAGTAAAGGGTAGGTGTGAGTATACAGTGATGATAATAATAATAATAATAATAATAATAATAACATAATAATAATATATATGCAATTCAGAGGCTACATGCGCCTGATTTCCATCAAGCTCTGCATCAGGTCCTTAATGGTATTCTTTGAAGATGTACTACCACTTCCAACATACATTTTACTTACCTTCTTTATGTAACTGAGACCTCAGTGCTGCTCCATGCAGCAATTGTTCTTTGGGTAGTCACTTTAATGACTGATTTGGGGTGGAGTGTGTAGGGGGACTAATCTACCTTCACCCAAACTTTCTTTTCCCATCTTTATAAAAGGCTGTTCTGATGGTCACCGGGAGGGCGACACCTGGAAGAAAGACCCGTGTATAAGCTGTACTTGTCAGGTAAAGTTAAGAGAAAGTTATTTATTTTAGTAATATTTATATTCCAGCATATTCCACTGCACTTTACAGAACAGTAATAAATGAGTAATAACAGCAGACAGAGAGGTAAGAGGGCCCTGCCTGCTAGCTTCCAATATGTAGGAAAAACAGGAATTATATACCTGAGAAGAATTGCTACATATTACACATTGGTCCAGCCAGATTGTAGGGGATAAAGGTTCTTGGTGGGCTTTGTGGTCCAGTCACAAAGCAAATGTTGGCCTGGGATCATAGTGTTGTGTGACTGTAGGAAGGGAACATATGCAAGTTTTGTGTGGACTGTGTAGAGGGTAGATAGATGGATAAAATACAGTAGCTTATCGAGGTTAAGTGGATTGTTAGAAAACATTACACACACACACACATATCAGACACACACACACACACACACATCAGACACACACACACACACACACATCAGACACACATCAGACACACATAGACACGTAGACACTTTGCACACATATATATAACACACCACTCATATTCTGTTCATACATAGAAACATACATATACACACACACACACACACACACACACACACACACACACACACACACACACCTGGGGACAATCGCAGTTTGTGAGAAAAACATTTTGACCCATCAGGAAGGGTACGGGATTGGGGTTCTGGCCACTCAGAAACTCTGCTGTGGGTGCCACTGTAGCCTTATATGTGAGCAGACGTATTTTATACAGAATTCTAAAAGGGATTATTACCATTTCTCCTGTTTTACCAGCAGATAAGCAGCCTATAAATCTTTATTTATTTTTTCCACTTTTCAACACTGTCCATTAACCTACTATGGTGCCAGCAAAGTAAATAAATTTGTGAAGCGATTTGCTATCTGCAAATGGTGCTATGCTTTATGCTTACGTTTAGGGCTTGGGATGTCCGATGTACTGCAGATGTGTGCTTTTTGGTTATTGGTCATGTGGAAAAATATAACACTTTTTTCAGTGCATGCACGGCCTTATTAGCTCATTCATGCCCAGTCTGAAAACTTCTAGAATGTTTGGAAGCATTATTGCGCATTTGTGAGCTAGTTAGGCGGCACATTTACACTAAAGAATCTGCCGTTTTTGGGCAGTGTGTGTGTGCAATACGTAAGAAAGGGTACCTGTCACTTTACATTAGCAATATGCTGATAGGTTGAGTATCCCTTATCCAAAACGCTTGGGACCAGAGGTATTTTGGATATCGGATTTTTCCGTATTTTGGAATAATTGCATACCATAATGAGATATCATGGGAATGGGACCCAAGTCTAAGCACAGAATGCATTTATGTTTCATATACACCTTATACACACAGCCTGAAGGTCATTTTAGACAATATTTTAATAACTTTGTGCATTAAACAAAGTGTGTCTACATTCACACAATTCATTTATGTTTCATATACACCTTATACACACAGCCGAGAGGCCATTTAATACAATATTTTTAATAACTTTGTATATTAAACATAGTTTGGGCACATTGAGCCATCAGAAAACAAAGGTTTCACTATCTCACTCTCAATCAAAAAAGTCCGTATTTCGGAATATTCCGTATTTCGGAATATTTGGATATGGGATACTCAACCTGTATAGGGCTGCTTGAACAGGTTAATGCAGGATCTGTCCAATGGGTGCAAATCTTTTAAATACCTGCACTAGAAAGAACAAAAACAGGTTTTAGTAAATATTACAGAAGGATTGCTAATAGCTTGTTTATATGACGATGTGTAAAAACTAGTGATGTGCACCGGACATGGGTTTGGTATTTTGGCTTTAGATTCGGTTCCGCGGCCGTGTTTTGGATTCGGACGCGTTTTGGCAAAACCTCACCGAAATTTTTTTGTCGGATTTGGGTGTGTTTTGGATTCGGGTGTTTTTTTCAAAAAACCCTAAAAAACAGCTTAAATCATAGAATTTGGGGGTCATTTTGATCCCATAGTATTATTAACCTCAATTACCATAATTTCCACTCATTTCCAGTCTATTCTGAACACCTCACACCTCACAATATTATTTTTAGTCCTACAATTTGCACCGAGGTCGCTGGATGGCTAAGCTAAGCGACACAAGTGGCCGACACAAACACCTGGCCCATCTAGGAGTGGCACTGCAGTGTCAAGACAGGATGGCACTTCAAAAAAATTGTCCCCAAACAGCACATGATGCAAAGAAAAAAAGAGGCGCACCAAGGTCGCTGTGTGACTAAGCTAAGCGACACAAGTGGCCGACACAAACACCTGGCCCATCTAGGAGTGGCACTGCAGTGTCAAGACAGGATGGCACTTCAAAAAAATTGTCCCCAAACAGCACATGATGCAAAGAAAAAAAGAGGCGCACCACAGGTATAGAATGTAGATGGATAGTATACTTAATGACGACACAGAGGTAGGCACAGCAGTGGCCTTCCGTATCGCACCGCTATATATAGTATACTGGTGGTCACTGTGTCAGCAAACTGCAAAACTAAAATGCACCACAGGTATAGAATGTAGATGGATAGTATACTTAATGACAACACGGAGGTAGGCACAGCAGTGGCCTTCCGTATCGTACTGCTATATATAGTATACTGGTGGTCACTGTGTCAGCAAACTGCAAAACTAAAATGCACCACAGGTATAGAATGTAGATGGATAGTATACTTAATGACGACACGGAGGTAGGCACAGCAGTGGCCTTCCGTATCGTACTGCTATATATAGTATACTGGTGGTCACTGTGTCAGCAAACTGCAAAACTAAAATGCACCACAGGTATAGAATGTAGATGGATAGTATACTTAATGACGACACAGAGGTAGGCACAGCAGTGGCCTTCCGTGTCGTACTGCTATATATAGTATACTGGTGGTCACTGTGTCAGCAAACTGCAAAACTTAAATGCACCACAGGTATAGAATGTAGATGGATAGTATACTTAATGACGACACAGAGGTAGGCACAGCAGTGGCCTTCCGTATCGTACTGCTATATATAGTATACTGGTGGTCACTGTGTCAGCAAACTGCAAAACTAAAATGCACCACAGGTATAGAATGTAGATGGATAGTATACTTAATGACGACACAGAGGTAGGCACAGCAGTGGCCTACCGTATCGAACTGCTATATATAGTATACTGGTGGTCACTGTGTCAGCAAACTGCAAAACTAAAATGCACCACAGGTATAGAATGTAGATGGATAGTATACTCAATGACGACACAGATGTAGGCACAGCAGTGGCCTTCCGTATCGTACTGCTATATATAGTATACTGGTGGTCACTGGTCAGCAAAACTCTGCACTGTACTCCTCCTATATAATATTAATTATACTGGTGGTCCCCAGTCCCCACAATAAAGCAGCACACTGAGCACAGATATGGAGTGTTTTTCAGGCAGACAACGTATACTGGTGGTCTCTGTCAGCAAAACTCTGCACTGTACTCCTGCTATATAATACAGCTGCTCCCCAGTCCCCACAATTAAGCAGTGTGAGCACAGATATATTATGCAGCACACTGAGCACAGATATGGAGCGTTTTTTTCAGGCAGAGAACGGATAAAACTGGTGGTCACTGATCAGCAAAACTCTGCACTGTACTCCTCCTAACAGCTGCTCCCCAGTCCTCCCCACAATTAAGCAATAAAGCAATCAAGTTCAACAATAAACGGAGAGGACGCCAGCCATGTCCTCTCCCTATCATCTCCAATGCTCGAGTGAAAATGGCGGCGACGCGCGGCTGCTTATATAGAATCCGAATCTCGCGAGAATCCGACAGCGGGATGATGACGTTCGGGCGCGCTCGGGTTAGCCGAGCAAGGCGGGAAGGTTCGAACCTGCCTCGGACCCGTGTAAAATGGGTGAAGTTCGGGGGGGTTCGGTTTCCGAGAAACCGAACCCGCTCAACACTAGTAAAAACAGCATCATGGGGAGCCTTTTTATTTAATAGCATGTGGACCTGTGTTTTGGTTCCTTACAGTGAACTTCTTTACATCTTCATATGATTTAAAGAAACCTTTTGATGCACGTATCTCATTTAGAGAAGGTCAGTCCAGAGGGGCCAGTCCATTATATGAAGAAAATATATAGTATGATCTAACTGATGAGATCCTCTATTCTTCTGTTTGAAATCTCTTTAGAAATACAGGATATTTTGACAGGAACCTCGGGGACTGACATTTCCTTTGTTTAGCAGCGCTTGTGGACTACTCTGTTTTTGGTTTTGCATATTGTTCGAGATGTGGTGCTCTTGAGAGTTTGGTGCTGAGCTGCAGCTAGGGCTCAAGTTACTCCTTCTTCAAGTATTGTACCTCGGCAGAGTAGGCAAGTACTATTCTACTATTCTAGGCAAAATAAATAACTTCTGGCTTTTAACTAGAGATATGCACCGGAAATTTTTCGGATTTTGTGTTTTGGTTTTGGATTCGGTTCCGCGGCCGTGTTTTGGATTCGGACGTGTTTTGGCAAAACCTCTCTGAAATTTTTTTGTCGGATTCGGGTGTGTTTTGGATTCGGGTGTTTTTAAAAAAAACAACCCTCAAAAACAGCTTAAATCATAGAATTTGGGGGTCATTTTGATCCCATAGTATTATTAACCTCAATAACCATAATTCACACTCATTTCCAGTCTATTCTGAACACCTCACACCTCACAATATTATTTTTAGTCCTAAAATTTGCACCGAGGTCGCTGGATGACTAAGCTAAGCGACCCAAGTGGGCGGCACAAACACCTGGCCCATCTAGGAGTGGCACTGCAGTATCAGACAGGATGGCACTTAAAAAAATTAGCCCCAAACATCACATGATGTAGAGATAAATAAAATAAAAAAAGAGGTGCAAGATGGAATTGTCCTTGGGCCCTCCCACCCACCCTTATGTTGTATAAACAGGACATGCACACTTTAACAAACCATCATTTCAGCCACAGGGTCTGCCACACAACTGTGGCTGAAATGACTGGTTGGTTTGGGCCCCCACCAAAAAAGAAGCAATCAATCTCTCCTTGCACAAACTGGCTCTACAGAGGCAAGATGTCCATCTCCTCCTCATCGTCCGATTCATCACCCCTTTCACTGTGTACATCCCATCACAGAGTATTAATTCGGCCCCACTGGAATCCACCATTTCAGGTCCCTGTGTACTTTCTGGAGGCAATTGCTGGTGAATGTCTCCATGGAGGAATTGATTATAATTAATTTTGATGAACATCATCTTCTCCACATTTTCTGGAAGTAACCTTGTACGCCGATTGCTGACAAGGTGACCGGCTGCACTAAACACTCTTTCGGAGTACACACTGGAGGGGGGGGGGGCAACTTAGATAAAATAAAGCCAGTTTGTGCAAGGGCCTCCAAATTGCCTCTTTTTCCTGCCAGTATACGTTCGGACTGTCTGATGTGCCTACTTGGATGCGGTCACTCATATAATCCTCCACCATTCTTTCAATGGTGACAGAATCATATGCAGTGACAGTAGACGACATGTCAGTAATCGTTGGCAGGTCCTTCAGTCCGGACCAGATGTCAGCACTCGCTCCAGACTGCCCTGTATCACCGCCAGTGGGTGGGCTCGGAATTCTTAGCCTTTTCCTCGCAGCCCCAGTTGCGGGAGAATGTGAAGGAGGAGCTGTTGACGGGTCACGTTCCGCTTGGCTTGACATGTATCTCACCAGCAGGTCTTTGAACATGTGCAGACTTATGTCTGCCGGAAAGAGAGATACAACGTAGGCTTTAAACCTAGGATCGAGCACGGTGGCCAAAATGTAGTGCTCTGATTTCAACAGATTGACCACCCGTGAATCCTGGTTAAGCGAATTAAGGGCTCCATCCACAAGTCCCACATGCCTAGCGGAATCGCTCCGTTTTAGCTCTTCCTTCAATCTCTCCAGCTGCTTCTGCAAAAGCCTGATGAGGGGAATGACTTGACTCAGGCTGGCAGTGTCTGAACTGACTTCACGTGTGGCAAGTTCAAAGGGTTGCAGAACCTTGCACAACGTTGAAATCATTCTCCACTGCGCTTGAGTCAGATGCATTCCCCCTCCTTTGCCTATATCGTAGGCAGATGTATAGGCTTGAATGGCCTTTTGCTGCTCCTCCATCCTCTGAAGCATATAGATGGTTGAATTCCATCTCGTTACCACCTCTTGCTTCAGATGATGACGGGGCAGGTTGAGGAGTGTTTGCTGGTGCTCCAGTCTTCGGCACGCGGTGGCTGAATGCCGAAAGTGGCCCGCAATTCTTCGGGCCACCGACAGCATCTCTTGCACTCCCCTGTCGTTTTTTTTTTTAATTCTGCACCACCAAATTAGCATGGGACGTGCTGGAATTTGCCCACATGTAATGCACGCACAATATTGGTGGCGTTGTCCGATGTCACAAATCCCCAGGAGAGTCCAATTGGGGTAAGCCATTCTGCGATGATGTTCCTCAGTTTCCGTAAGAGGTTGTGAGCTGTGTGCCTCTTATGGAAAGCGGTGATACAAAGCGTAGCCTGCCTAGGAACGAGTTGGCGTTTGCGAGATGCTGCTACTGGTGCCGCCGCTGCTGTTCTTGCTGCGGGAGGCAGTACATCTACCCAGTGGGCTGTCACAGTCATATAGTTCTGAGTCTGCCCTGCTCCACTTGTCCACATGTCCGTGGTTAAGTGGACATTGGGTACAACTGCATTTTTTAGGACACTAGTGACTCTTTTTCTGACATCTGTGTACATTCTCGGTATCGCCTGCCTAGAGAAGTGGAACCTAGATGGTATTTGGTACCGGGGATACAGTACCTCAATCAATTCTCGTTTTCCCTGTGAATTAACGGTGGATACTGGACACACGTTTAATACCAACACAGCTGCCAAGACCTGAGTTATCCGCTTTCCAGCAAGATGACTGCTGTGATATTTCATCTTCCTCACAAATGACTGTTGGACAGTCAATTGCTTACTGGAAGTAGCACAAGTGGTCTTCCGACTTTCCCTCTGGGATGACGACCGACTCCCAGCAGCAACAACAGCAGTGCCAGCAGCAGTAGGCGTTACACTCAAGGATCCATCGGAGGAATCCCAGTTAGGAGAGGACTCGTCAGACTTGCCAGTGACATGGCCTGCAGGACTATTGGTGTTCCTGTCTAAGGAGGAAATTGACACTGAGGGAGTTGGTGGTGTGGTTTGCAGGAGCTTGGGTACAAGAGGAAGGGATTTAGTTGTCAGTGGACTGCTTCCGCTGTCACCCAAAGTTTTTGAACTTGTCAATGACTTCTGATGAATGCGCTCCAGGTGACGTATAAGGGATGATGTTCCTAGGTGGTTAACATCCTTACCCCTACATATTACAGCTCGACAAAGGCAACACACGGCTTGACACCTGTTGTCCGCATTTCTGTTAAAATAATTCCACACCGAAGAGGTGATTTTTTTTGGTAATTTGACCTGGCATGTCAATGGCCATATTCATCCCATGGACAACAGGTGTCTCCCCGGGTGCCTGACTTAAACAAACCATCAGAATCCTCCTTGTCAATTTCCTCCTCAGCGCCAGCAACACCCATATCCTCATTCTGGTGTACTTCAACAGTGACATCTTCAATTTGACTATCAGGAACTGGACTGTGGGTGCTCCTTCCAGCACTTGCAGGGGGCGTGCAAATGGTGGAAGGCGCCACCTCTTCCCGTCCAGTGTTGGGAAGGTCAGGCATCGCAACCGACACAATTGGACTCTCCTTGGGGATTTGTAATTTAGAAGAACGCACAGTTCTTTGCTGTGCTTTTGCCATCTTAACTCTTTACAGTTTTCTAGCGGGAGGATGAGTGCTTCCATCCTCATGTGAAGCTGAACCACTAGCCATGAACATAGGCCAGAGCCTCAGCCGTTCCTTGCCACTCCGTGTCGTAAATGGCATATTGGCAAGTTTACGCTTCTCCTCAGATGCTTTTAATATAGATTTTTGGGTCATTTTACTGAATTTTAGTTTTTTGGATTTTACATGCTCTCTACTATGACATTGGGCATCGGCCTTGGCAGACGACGTTGATGGCATTTCATCGTCTCGGCCATGACTAGTGGCAGCAGCTTCAGCACGAGGTGGAAATGGATCTTGAACTTTCCCTATTTTACCCTCCACATTTTTGTTCTCCATTTTTTAATGTGTGAAATTATATGCCAGTAATTTATCAATAGCAATGGACTACTGTACTGTACTATATATGTATACTGTTGGTCACCAAAATGCTGCACTGTAATACTATATATACTGCTCACAAAAATGCAGCACAGATATGGAATGGATACTTGCAGTGACACAGAGCTGCAAGATACAGCAATAGCCTACTGTACACAACTATATACTGTTAGTGACCAAAATGCTGCACTTTAATACTATATATACTGCTCACAAAAATGCAGCACAGATATGGAATGGATACTTGCAGTGACACAGAGCTGCAAGATACAGCAATGGCCTACTGTACAACTATATACTATTAGTCACCAAAATGCTGCACTGTAATACTGTATATACTGCTCACAAAAATGCCGTACAGATATGGAATGGATACTTGCAGTGATACAGAGCTGCAAGATACAGCAATGGCCTACTGTACACAACTATATACTGTTAGTGACCAAAATGCTGCACTTTAATACTATATATACTGCTCACAAAAATGCAGCACAGATATGGAATGGATACTTGCAGTGACACAGAGCTGCAAGATACAGCAATGGCCTACTGTACAACTATATACTGTTGGTCACCAAAATGCTGCACTTTAATACTATATCTACTGCTCACAAAAATGCAGCACAGATATGGAATGGATACTTGCAGTGACACAGCTGCAAGATACAGCAATGGCCTACTGTACAACTATATACTGTTGGTCACCAAAATGCTGCACTGTAATACTGTATATACTGCTCACAAAAATGCCGTACAGATATGGAATGGATACTTGCAGTGATACAGAGCTGCAAGATACAGCAATGGCCTACTGTACACAACTATATACTGTTAGTCACCAAAATGCTGCACTGTAATACTATATATACTGCTCACAAAAATGCAGCACAGATATGGAATGGATACTTGCAGTGACACAGAGCTGCAAGATACAGCAATGGCCTACTGTACAACTATATACTGTTAGTCACCAAAATGCTGCACTGTAATACTGTATATACTGCTCACAAAAATGCCGTACAGATATGGAATGGATACTTGCAGTGATACAGAGCTGCAAGATACAGCAATGGCCTACTGTACACAACTATATACTGTTAGTCACCAAAATGCTGCACTGTAATACTATATATACTGCTCACAAAAATGCAGCACAGATATGGAATGGATACTTGCAGTGACACAGAGCTGCAAGATACAACAATGGCCTACTGTACAACTATATACTGTTGGTCACCAAAATGCTGCACTTTAATACTATATCTACTGCTCACAAAAATGCAGCACAGATATGGAATGGATACTTGCAGTGACACAGAGCTGCAAGATACAGCAATGGCCTACTGTACTGTACTTCTATAATTATATACTAGTGGTCCCCAGTCCCCACAATAAAGCACACTGAGCACAGATATTTGCAGCACACTGAGCACAGATATGGAGGGTTTTCAGGCAGAGAACGTAGATATTTTCAGTACACTGAGCACAGATATTTGCAGCACACTGAGCACAGATTATGGAGCTTTTCAGGGAGAGAACGCAGCCACGTCCTCTCCGTTCAATCTCCAATGCACGAGTGAAAATGGCGGCGACGCGCAGCTCTTTATATAGAATACGAATCTTGCGAGAATCCGCAGCGGGATGATGACGTTTGGCCTCGTTCGGGTTAACCGAGCAAGGCGGGAAGATTCGAGGCTGCCTCGGACCCGTGTAAAATAGGTGAAGTTCGGGCGGGTTCGGATCTCGGAGAACCGAACCCGCTCATCTCTACTTTTAACATAAAGCACTTATATATATATCCTGCCACTCCCACTGCGATACTCTGTCCGAAATATACTGATTGTCAGTACCTCTGGAAAATGGTGAGGAATGAAGTATGCTTATAGCCAGACTGTGTAGAACTTGCACATGCAGGGAGAGTAGATAGGATGGTGGCTGGCTGAAAGCAATGAGAGCGATGCTTATTTCATGTTTGTGATTTGATGAGTTTGGGCTATTTTGTGGGTCTTTGAATAATTCAGGGTTTAGGGGGCAGTTTGGGGTTAACTCTTTGTGCCAGGCAGGAAGTAATAACATTATTGTCAGACACTGAACACATTTATTATAAATAATTACTTCCTCACTGACATATCATTATCACGAGTTTGCTTCAGTGATTAATACCATTACTGAAATGAGGCAGCATAGGTTGAAAAAAAGCTCACAATTGGTTTGTGGGACAGTTGAAAATGTGGCTAGTTAGAATTACAACTAATATTGGGACTGATTCTGATTTGGGAATAGAGCAAGTACCTGTGCACCTGGAGAAACCATGTTACAATGCATTGTTTTGCATGTGAGGTAAATACTGGTTGTTTTGTATGTTTTTACACTGCAATTTAGATTTCCGTTTGAACACACCACTCACAAATCTAACTCTCTCTGCATATTTGAAATCTACTCCACTTGCAGTGCAGCGTGGTTTTACCAATATGGTTTTACCAATTTCTTCTGTGATCCCTCCATTCTCGATACAGCTACAGCCCCCATAGGTTTCTATGGGGGATGCAATGCTGTCAGATACTGTATACTAAGCTCCAGAATGCAAATCAATTCTGAGCGTGGCCCCTGCCACAGCTAACGCCACCTGAAGATGGCGTTAGCCCGTGGAAGCCTATGGGCAACAGATTGCAAACTTGGCTGGCAGAGGGTTCCCCTGTAACTCTTCCCAGCAGTGGCTGGCATGTATGCGTGGTCAGTGGACCATGCATACACTGGAGTTCCGCTGCCACTCCGAGCACATCGCAGAGACGGGCTCTAGGTACGCTTTGATACAGGCCAGCGGAATAATCGCATAATGCAGAGCAATTTTGGGCGCTGATATCACACCCAGATCACATTAAGTATGTGATTATCGATAATCGTGGTCTATCGTGGTGATTGATAATCTTGGTTTGTGTACTCGCAGTACGGCAGTACGGATGGTTTAATTACTGCCTCACAGTACTGAGGTCATGGGTTCGATTCCCTCCATGGCCCTAACTGTGTGGAGTTTGTATATTCTCCCCGTACTTGCGTGGGTTTCCGCCGGGTACTCCGGTTTCCTCCCACAATCCAAAAATATACTGGTAAGGTAATTGGCTCCCAACAAAATTAACCTTAGCGTGAATGTTTCTGTGTGTACATGTGATAGGGAATATAGATTGTAAGCTCCACTGGGGCAGGGACTGATGTAAATGAGCAAATATTCTCTGTAAAGCGCTGCGGAATATGTGTGCTGGGAAGGTAATAAAATAAATAATAATAATTTAACAGATAGATAGCAATAGGATTAATCTTTACCACAAGGTGTGTGTGCAGCTCCCAGCTTCTGTGCACCAGAACCAGAGCAATGCAGTAGCTCTTCACCAGTAAATAGAGCCTGTAGTGTCTGATGTTTTATTTATTTGTTTGTTTTATACCTAGTCTTAAGGTGCCCATACACTAGTGCGATTTTGCACAATTTCATCCGATTTTGACGGATCGGGATGAGAAATCGGATGAAAAGTGACAAATCGCAGGTCAATCCGATGTGCTTCTTGTGCGCATCGGATCGGAGCTTGTGGATGGCAGAGGCTGCACTATAGATTTCTTGGAGGCGGCGGGCTCCGGCAGCCTTGGGTGGGGTCGCATACGATACACGTATGCAAAAGGACTGCATATGATGTATCGTATGCGAACATGCCACCTGGGAAGCCGCCGGGCAGTTCAAGGGCAACGTAGGCAGCTTCTCCCCATGGAGAAGTTGCGCTAGTGTATGGCCACCTTTAGTTGTGACTTTGAAGTGAGTAGGTGTGGAATATGGTTACAATAAAAATTGCCTCTCATAACAGATTTGTATGAAAAGCTAGTCATGGAAACAGATCAGATACAGAAACACCCGTAGAAAGGGAAAGTGGACAGATATATAGTCAGAGCCTGAGACAGGGCACTAGGACAGATATGCTGTAAAAACAAAGATAGGCAGTGAAAAGAGAGACATAATGTGTTCTGCATAGTAAATAGGGATGGCAGGCAGATAAAGGGGAAATATATGATGCAAACAGACAGATAGGGAAATATGACAGAATTACTGGAGTCGCACAAACAGAGATACAAGCAGAGACTCTCACAGACACAATAAAGCATAGTTTAGAATTAGTGAGAAAATGTAAATTCCAATAAGCAAAAACAGGTAGAAAGTGACCCATCTCTTGCTCTGTTTATGTAACGTGAAATAATGCTTCCATAAATGTCAGGACATAGCGTGGGAAAATTGGAAAAAGCATTGGTTCATTCAAAGTTTGAAGCCAAAAGTTATAGTTGGACCAAATAATTAGCTGAAAAGAGAGTCTGCGTCCTATAGGTTGAATACTTCCACAAAACAAAGCGCTGTGAGTTTGTTCGATCCCTTCACAGTAAATAGTAAATATGATGAGGTATCAGCTGTAGGTAGGTGCTGGGAGATTAGGTTTGGTACACAGTGTACACTTATCAAGATGGTTTAATATCTATTTAATTCTCAATATGTACTACCGTTATTGCACTACCTCACCCTCTCTTATTATATCTCTTATTATGAACTGTTTATGTATCTGCTTGTAGAATGGAACAGTCCAGTGTGTGAGAGAGCGCTGCCCAGACCTGACATGCTTGAGGAGATCTATCCCACCGGGTCAGTGCTGTGCTGTCTGCCAGCAAGGTGAGACTAATGCCTTATACCACTGCTGATAACTGGTGCTATGAGCCATTGTATTACCTGAATCACATATCAGGGATGAGCTGTACCTTTTCTTGCTTGCAGGATGTGAATACGAGGGCCTGGCATACAGAAATGGGGACTACTTCCTTTCACAGAGTAATTTTTGTTTGAACTGTTCCTGCTTGGTAAGTTTAACACATAGGGGCAGATTAACAACAAGTGATATTCTTGCTATCACTCGTTACTAATCTTAAATGGTGCTCCAACCAATCAACTCCTGTCATTTTTCAAACACATGATTGGTTGGAGCACCCTTTACTATTAGTAACTAGTGATAACAAGAATATCACTCGTTGTTAAACCTGCGCCTAATCCCAAACGCTGCAATACAATTCTAGATCCAGCATTGTGACCATGCATGCTCCGTGATGGACTCTGGTAATTCATTCTATTGTTGTAACACTTTGCAAACATCATCTCTAAGCAAGTGTAAATCTCCTAAGCACTCAGGTAGATTGCTCGGCTGGCCCCTGACATGTTTTGTTCTGTTGCAGAATAATCTGGTGAGATGTTTACCTGTTCAGTGTCCAGTAGCTGCTTGCAGCAATCCAGTACCGACCCCCGGCCAGTGCTGCCCCACCTGCCCAGGTAAATCTTATTTCACAATAGTAAATCTGCTCAATGGAAACAATTATGAGCCATTGTCTCCCATTTATTTGCTGTTCTGGTGATTTGTCATGGTAAAATATATCACTGATATTCTGTCCTGGGAATAAATGGATTAAACATTTTATTTATCAAAAATTGTTTGCGGTAACGCCAATAAAATTTTGAGAACCCTCCGTTCCCACATCAATTGGGTTATTAGGCAGCATTTGGAACTTTGACTTGGGATTGTGTAAAATAGCAGTGACTGGAGAGCCAACATTTCATCACCCCTGATTTAGAGGATAAAAAAAGAAGGGATGAATAGACCATGGTGTCTGTCCCTCTCACCGCAGGTTGGCACAATGACAGACATCGAAGAGGTTTATGGCCCATGAAGACATTCCTCAAGATGGCAGTGACATCACCTACATGTTATTCCCTTTATTCCTCCTAGTGTGTGACTTCAATGGGCGTCCCTTATTACCTGGCCAGAACGTTACCACCACTGACGGATGCCATCATTGCATATGTCAGGTGAGTACTGGGAAGCATAATAACAATGACTTTCCACCAGCCTAATCCTCATAAAGGGTTACAGATTATGATGCAGTTGATTAAATTAAACTGTAATAATATTGTTATCAACTATTTAGTCATCACAGAAATGTAAAAAATTGCATTGGCCTATGAACACTTAGGGGGTTATCCAATTACCTGTGTTCAATGACCGTGGTAATTGTATCGTTGGAGGCTATCCTGTTACCCCGATGAGGCCTGGTCCTGCTGCCAATGCCGGCACTTATTGCGGATTATGCTTTGGGTGCCTCAGGAACCAGAAGCATAATCTATGATAAGCGGGCAGCCAGAGCTGCAATAATGCATCATACCTCCCAACGTGACCTTCTCCAGGAGGGACAAAATGCTCTGCTCCTGGACTTCCCCTTTTAATTTATGATTGCCATCACCTGTGCTGAAACACCTTTCTTATCCATTAACCTGTTCAACACAGGTGATGGCAATCATAAATTAAGAGAAAAGTCCTGAAGCAGAGCATTTTACCCTTCTGGAGAGGGTCATGTTGGGAAGTATGATACATAGAATCGGGGACTTATCCCTGTCCCATGTGTTTTCAAACGATCGCGGGTCCTTTTTCGGCCGATGAAAACGGCCTGTAATAGGATACCGTGATAATGAATTAATCACGATAACTGTCCATTTTTATTGGCCGAAATGGCATTGTGACTAATTGGATACCCACCTTATACTTTAACGTTTTTTTGTTCTGCTCTTGTAATGGATATTGCAGGCAAGCAAAATGATGGCTGTATGTTGTATGTCTTCTCTAGTGATATGCCATTACTGTCCTGTTTTGGTAACCTGTTTTGGTAACCTGTTTTGGCTATCTTTGTGAAAAAGTGCTGCTTTCAGCAGTCAGAGATTTGTATATACATTGCATCTATGATTCATACATTTACTAAACATTATTTGTTAGAATATGCAGATACACCTGTTTGACTACTGAGCATATAACTGGAAATGAATTGCCCCTGTGCAACAATTTCCAGAATTGGGCAAAAGTAAAATCATGACATTATAGGCCAGCTTACACGCACTCTAATTAATCACCACATTTATATCTTCCTCTAAAATATTGTTTGTCCAAGGCTTGCTAATGTTTTAAATAAGCCACAAGCTTTAAATAAGCCACACTAGGCCTGTCTCTAGTACACTTGTACATTCTATTACTTTGGCATTTGTGCACATAAAAATGAAATGAAGTATATAGGGGGGTATTCAATTAGTGCCGTTTTTTCGACCAGTCAAAAACACGGCACATTTTGCCCGTTTTTAGGTTGAATTTACATTCGACCTATTCAATGGCCGTGCCGTTTTTATGACTAGTCGAAAAATCCGTTACTAGCGAAAACCACTTGTATTGGCAAATTCACCGCCGATATATGTGTTTTGGCGAATTCGTGGCCGCTTTTGCCCATTTTTGGCGCAATTTCCACGAAAATGTATTAAAAACTGGGCGAAAACGCCCGCAATTGAATACCCTGTGTCGAATTAGTGACGATTTTTTGACTGGCTGAAAAAACGGCACTAATTGAATACCCCCCAGGGCCCATAGGCTGAAGACTGACCTCTTTCATTTCTGCCAAGTATGTGCAAATATCAGGTCTTTTTACTGATGAATAATTCTCTGTGGCCCACGCCACTAAATGTGTATTCTCCATTCCTTCATTATAATATTTTGTCCCAAAGCACAGTCTAGTTTGGCATACTATATGGGTGCTAGCAATCCACAAGCGATGATCCAATGCATCCAAATGTGCAATAATTATTAATCAGCATGTATTTGTATTGCGCCAGCATATTCCATTGCACTTTAGGGTTGGGAACACTAATAGAATAAGATTGGGTATTAACAGACAGACAGAGAACCCTCACATTTGCCACCATCTCGTAATACTAAGGGGTAAATTTACTAAGCAAGTGGTGTGTTTTGCTTTGAAAAGCATTGCCTTTTTAAATGTCCTGTAAAAACGCACTTAGTAAATTTACTCCTAAGTTATGAGTTTTCCCATAGACATGAGTGAAAACATGCTATACATACAGCACAGTAAATAGTTGCTAGTAAATACAGCAAATAGTTGCTTCAATACTTTTGAAGAAACAGTGGCAGCTGGTTTGGCTAATACTGCAGCCAGCAGTAACTTTATGCCTAGCCATTCCTGCAGTAAGAGAAGGATCATATGAAGAAAAACATGCAATGATTACCAATAAATTCGCTAGAGGAATTTTCATTAGGAAGCTGAAGGTGTTTTGATGACTGATTTGCTTACGGCTGTTACTTTGAGTCTAGTTACTGTTATGTAATTGACCCTTATATCCAACTTTGCACTCTTTTTATGCCCTGATCGTCAGGATGGTGACGTCAGATGCACGGATGCTGTACGTTGTCCTCAGACCTGTACTCATGGTGTGAAACGTGGTTCATGCTGCCCAGATTGTTCAGCCTGTGACCTGCAAGGTGATATTATACCCAATGGAGTCACATTTCAGGGTAATGGTGATCCATGTGACAGCTGTATGTGCCAGGTAATTTACCAGTCAAGTACTGCATGTGCTGTCTTAAACTGCTGCAAGTTTTTTTTTTTTTTTTTTTAAGCAATACTCTTTGATTGTACTTTAATAAGCATTCCTCATTTGTGGCATCTAGCATAGTGTCCACATTTACCGTCCATTCATGTTTGTACGCAACTCAGTTGCATCTCCACTAACTAAATGGATAGGCTTGCATAAAGTAACTGTGTGTAGAATTGTGGCCTATTTCATACTAATATTGCAAAATATACAGTTATTCTGTGCAGAGACAAAATTATGTTTTGTGTTCGTGAACACAAAAACCTGAATAACAGTGAATACCTTTATTCATTCATTAACTGGTTGACTGTGTAAAAGCGATTGTTACTTGTAAGTATAATAAAATATATACAGGTATATCCCTCTGAGTACTATCTCATGTTTATAGTGCACCTTTCTAGTCAGTACAGTGAGGTACTGTGTATGAATTCTTCCAGATACTCTCCATACTGGGTGCTTTCCTTTACTACTCTACTGTTCTTGTTTGTTTTTAGCCTTATAGCTATAAGGAAGCTTTTGACTTTTTCATGGTTTGTGAGGTAATATTATCCTGGGTATATTTATAAGAGATGAGCGGGTTCGGATTTACTCGGTTCTTAACGCCAGAATTATCGCAAGTTCTTTTTTTCTGGATTTTTCTTATTGGCTAACCAAAACACGTGACGTCCGTGAGCCAATAAGGAGATTCGAGTAAATCCGAGTAAAACCAAACCCGCTCATCTCTAATTATAATAATAATAATAATAATAATAATAATAATAATAATAATGTGTCTGTGTTTCTTTCTGCAGAATGGTAATGTGAATTGTATACGAGTGTCTTGTCCGAAGTTAACTTGTGTTCTGCAAGAAGAAGTTCCTGGGGAATGTTGTAAGAGTTGTCAAGGTAATTTTACCACTAGAGTCACATAATTCCATCCTGGGCATTAGTTACAACATTGTACAATACTTTAGCACGGAGCCAGATTACATGCAATCATCTCTCCATTACTTCCACATCCCAGGCTGCATTGATGGGACAGTCACACGCAGACATGAGGAGGAATGGAGACCACAGGGGGAGCCGTGTCATAGTTGCCGTTGTATGGTACATCACATAAACACCTCTGCATTCCTCTGAACTAGCTTGTACGCCGCTGCAGCTGCTCTCTGATACTGGATTTTTCTCTTTGTCCTATTCATAACATGATAATCCTCTGTAATAAATAAATAATTGTATTGCCCGATAAAAGCCTGACTTAGAGTTGGATGCAAATGTATCTGCGAGTTGTAGCTTTGCATGTCATGTAAAATGTACCACGCTAGGTATTCACACAACGTGTCCAGTATTTTTAGCTGTATGGATGTATGGATCTAACACTTGATCTCTTGTAGTATGAGTGTTATAGTATATCAGAGGCATTCACTTGGAAGCAGAGTACAGTAAGGGCATGGATACATAAAGTAACCATGCCTCCTGGGCCACACACATATTTAGGTACATCTGAAATATGTGCAGTGTATTTTTTTTCAGCCACACAGGTTAGTAAAGTACCGCGCTTCTCATATGAGTACTAACTTGCGCTATGGCGCACAGTGAGATATGAGATACTAAAACCGTAAATATGAGCAGACGTATCTTAGTTATGTCAGTGCATATTTGCGTAGGCCCAATTTGTGCAATCCTATGTGCAACTCTAAATAAACTTCTAGTGCTCTATACCTTTCAAATGGAGCTGTAGCATTAATTTAGAGCTTTTTGCCACTCTGAATCTACATCTCTTCTTCTGTGTACAGGAGGGCAAAGTTCAGTGTAGAAAACGTCACTGTGCCTCTCTGTGCAGAAACCCCGCACCTCCCAGACCAGGAACCTGCTGCCCTGTGTGTGACGGTAAGCCACTGAGCATATATTTAGTTCTCCTTCTCGGAATGCTTCTTCCAAGGTAAAAAGGAGTGTGTTTTTAGCTGAAAAATAAAAGATTTTATTATTCTTACTGAAAGACTTTTGTTTATCGGTGCTAAAAATTGTATACTGCAAATCTGTGTGTATCTAGAAAACAAAAGCATGAGTGTTTTGTTCATATTTTCATCAAAACTTTTAAGCTTGCAGCCCGTCGTCAAGGGACCCCAATTCTCTGCAAGTCCCTACAATAGCATATATGCGTGACAGTATTAATGCCATATATGTATACAAAACAGCCATTGTATAGATGTTACCCTCTTTACCTAGGAGGTTTGTGCATTTAACTGCAATTAAATGGTGTGTTGGAGATTAATGCTAGTTTAGGCACTTGCAGATAATTGGAGTCACTTGATGATGATCTGCAAGCTCAAATGTTTTGATAAAAATATGAACAAAATCCCCATGCTTTTATTTGCTAGATACACACATATACACATTGCAGTATATTATTGCTAGAGCCGATGGCATAGTCTTTCTGTTTGTCTATATATATATATATATATATATATATAGCAATAATATTGTCACCAACTGGTACCATGGGGGTCATTCCGAGTTGATCGCTCGCTGCTGATTTTCGCAGCGCAGCGATCAGGTTAAAAAACTGCAAAACTGCGCATGCATATGCACCGCAATGCGCAGGCGCGTTGTACGGGTACAAAGAGGATCGGTGCTGGGCGATGGATTTAGCGAAGAATCCATTCGCACAGCCGAACGCAAGGAGATTGACAGGAAGAAGGCGTTTATGGGTGTCAACTGACCGTTTTCTGGGAGTGTTTGGAAAAACGCAGGCGTGTCCAAGCGTTTGCAGGGCGGGTGTCTGACGTCAATTCCGGACATGAACAGGCTGAAGTGATCGCAAGGGATGAGTAAGTCCAGACCTACTCTGAAACTGCACAAATGTTTTTGTAGAGCTCGGCTGCAAAGACGTTCGCAAACTTTCAAAGCAAAAATACACTCCCCCGTGGGCGGCGACTATGCGTTTGCACGGCTGCTAAAAGTAGGTAGCAAGCGATCAACTCGGAATGAGGGCCCATGTACAATATGGGTAAAACCCCCAAGTATTTTATATCATTTATCATCTTTAATTTTCTTGGCAACTGGTGGCTATAATCTGATTAGTTGCTATGGGTTACAGTCAATTTAAACACATTGTACTATTATTAAATAAGCCACCCTCGTCTTGACAAGCAACACCTCATACTGCATACTGTAACACGGACATCTTTTCCCCTCAGGCTGTTCTTATACTGGTCGAACTTATCACAACGGTCAAGTAGTAAGAAGCTCTGATTCCTGTGCCCGCTGCTTGTGTGAGGTGCATTTTCCGGCTTTATTTTAACTCTTGTTCTTAAAATATTATTTTTCTTTTGTCATTTTCAGTATATATTAGACATTGCAATATTTACAGAATATTACATATTGTTACATATAGCCTTTCACAGGAAAAAAAACAACAATAAATGATCTGTTAGTAAAAGACATATTGATACTTCTATGTGTAAAGCATGGGGGAACATAGGGTTAGATCAAGAATAAAAAGCTGTATTGAGGTACAAAGCACACTGGTGCACAGTGCAGATATTTTTAGCAGGTGAATGTTGGGGGTGGTCTTCACTTTGCCGGCGGCCGGGCTCCCGACGACCAGCATCCCGGCGCCGGAATCCCGACCGCCGGTATACCGACAGTTCTTCTCCCTCTTGGGGATCCACGACCCGCTGGAGGGAGAATAGCCACCGTGCCCGCAGCGTGGCGAGCGCAATGAGCCCGCAAGGGGCTCATTTGCGCTTGCCCAGCTGTCGGTATGCCGGCGGTTGGGATTCTGGCGCTGGTATGCTGGTCGCCGGAAGCCTGACTGCCAGCATACCATACTACATCCAATGTTGGGGCTCCACCATTCACTTGGTATGTCACTGTTGTGTCTCTCAATACCACTGTCATTGCAGCTTTCGCTGTTTAATTAAAAGCAGAACTGGGAGGCTAAATAAAAGGAAGGTCAGGTCGAAGAAGCAGATGGGGGATATGCAGACATTTAACGTACGCTCTTTTGTGTCTCATAGAATGGAAATGTCCAATGTAGTCCTATACCGTGTAGCCCAACACAGTGTAGAAACCCTGTCCGGAAGCCAGGAGAGTGCTGCCCAAGGTGACATGTATATTCTTCCTTATACACAGCATAACTGTACACCATATATGATTCCTGCCATAAGATAGTCGCCAAGCTACATTACACAATACATGATTAAAGGCGTTGAATTGAAAAGCTTTGCATAGGCACTTGGTCATCATCAAAGTAAAGCAGGTTGTTTTGTCTTTCTCTAACGTCTTAGTAGATGCTGGGGACTCCGTAAGGACCAAGGGGAATAGACGGGCTCCGCAGGAGACTGGGCACTCTAAAGAAAGATTTAGTACTACCTGGTGTGCACTGGCTCCTCCCTCTATGCCCCTCCTCCAGACCTCAGTTAGAATCTGTGCCCGGCCAGAGCTGGGTGCTTTTAGTGGGCTCTCCTGAGCTTGCTAAGAAGAAAGTATTTTAGTTTAGGTTTTTTCTTTATTTTCAGAGAGCTTCTGCTGGCAACAGACTCTCTGCTGCGTGGGACTGAGGGGAGAGAAGCAAACCTACTAACTGCGGCTAGGTTGCGCTTCTTAGGCTACTGGACACCATTAGCTCCAGAGGGATCGAACACAGGTACCTAACCTTGATCGTCCGTTCCCGGAGCCGCGCCGCCGTCCCCCTCGCAGAGCCAGAAGTACAGAAGCAGCAGAAGCATGAAGACATCGAAATCGGCGGCAGAAGACTCCTGTCTTCACTTAAGGTAGCGCACAGCACTGCAGCTGTGCGCCATTGCTCCCGCAGCACACCCGCACACTCCGGTCACTGTAGGGTGCAGGGCGCAGGGGGGGAGGGGGGGGGGGGGCGCCCTGGGCAGCAATTAAGGTACCCTTTGGCAAAATAACACATATATCCAGTCAGGCACTGGATATATGTTCGAGCCCCCGCCATTTTTTACACATAGAAACGGGACAGAAGCCCGCCGCTGAGGGGGCGGGGCCTTCTTTCTCAGCACACCAGCGCCATTTTCTCTTCACAGCTCCGCTGGAAAGACGCTCCCCAGGCTCTCCCCTGCAGTATCCAGGTGCAAAAAGGGTAAAAAGAGAGGGGGGGCACATACATTTAGGCGCAAAACGATCACAAACAGCAGCTACTGGGTAATCACTAAGGTACAGTGTAATCCCTGGGTTATATAGCGCTGGGGTGTGTGCTGGCATACTCTCTCTCTGTCTCCCCAAAAGCCTTTGTGGGGTCCTGTCCTCAGTCAGAGCATTCCCTGTGTGTGTGCGGTGTGTCGGTACGTCAGTGTCGACATGTTTGATGAGGAAGGATATGTGGAGGCAGAACAAGTGCAGGTGAATGAGGTGTCGCCGCCGACGGTGCCGACACCTGATTGGATGGATATGTGGAAGGTGTTAAATGATAATGTAAGCTCCTTGCATAACAGGTTGGATAAACCTGTAGCCTTGGGACAGTCAGGGTCTCAACCCATGCCTGATCCTACAATGCAGAGGCCGTCAGGGTCTCACAAGCGCCCACTATCCTAGATGGTTGACACAGATGCCGACACAGAGTCTGACTCCAGTGTCGATGACGATGATGCAAAGTTGCAGCCTAAAATGACTAAAGCCATCCGCTACATGATTATAGCAATGAAGGATATATTGCACATATCAGAGGAAAACCCTGTCCCTGACAAG
The DNA here is from genome assembly GCF_028390025.1 of Pseudophryne corroboree. Taxonomy (NCBI): domain Eukaryota; kingdom Metazoa; phylum Chordata; class Amphibia; order Anura; family Myobatrachidae; genus Pseudophryne; species Pseudophryne corroboree. The sequence continues at coordinate 372,515,333 of NC_086449.1, forward strand.
AGGGTTTATATGTATGGGGAGAAAAAGCAAGAAGTGACTTTTCCCCCTTCACATGAATTAAATGAATTATGTGTAAAAGCGTGGGATTCCCCTGATACGAAAGTAGTAATTTCCAAGAGATTACTGATGGCGTATCCTTTCCCGCCAACGGACAGGTTACGCTGGGAATCCTCCCCGAGGGTAGACAAGGCGTTGACACGCTTATCTAAGATGGTGGCCCTGCCGTCTCAGGATACGGCCACCCTAAAGGATCCTGCGGATAGAAAGCAGGAAGCTATCCTGAAGTCTGTTTATACACATTCTGGTACTCTACTGAGGCCAGCAATTGCTTCAGCCTGGATGTGTAGTGCTGTAGCAGCTTGGACTGATAATCTCTCGGAGGAGATAGATACCCTGGACAGGGACACTGTTCTACTGACCCTGGGACATATCAAGGACGCTGTCCTATATATGCGCGATGCCCAGAGGGACATTTGCCTGCTGGGCTCTAGAATAAACACTATGTCCATTTCTGCCACAAGGGTCTTATGGACTCGGCAATGGACAGGGGATACCGACTCTAAAAAACACATGGAGGTTTTGCCTTATAAGGGTGAGGAATTATTTGGAGACGGTCTCTCGGACCTAGTTTCCACTGCTACGGCAGGGAAGTCAAATTTCTTGCCATATGTTCCCTCACAGCCCAAGAAAGCACCGTATTACCAAATGCAGTCCTTTCGTTCGCAAAAGAGCAAGAAAGTCAGAGGGGCATCTTTACTTGCCAGAGGCAGGGGTAGAGGAAAAAAGCTGCACCATGCAGCTAGTTCCCAGGAACAAAAGTCCTCCCCGGCTTCCACTAAATCCACCGCATGACGCTGGGGCTCCACAGGCGGAGCCAGGAGCGGTGGGGGCGCATCTCCGAAATTTCAGCCACCAGTGGGTTCGCTCACAGGTGGATCCTTGGGCTATACAAATTGTGTCTCAGGGATACAAGCTGGAGTTCGAAGTGACGCCCCCTCACCGTTACCTAAAATCGGCCTTGCCAGCTTCCCCCATGGAAAGGGAGGTAGTGCTGGCGGCAATTCACAAGCTATACCTCCAGCAGGTGGTAGTAAAGGTTCCCCTCCTTCAACAGGGAAGGGGTTACTATTCCACTATGTTTGTGGTACCGAAACCGGACGGTTCGGTCAGGCCCATCTTGAATTTAAAATCCCTGAATATTTATCTGAGGAAATTCAAGTTCAAAATGGAATCGCTCAGAGCGGTCATTGCAAGTCTGGAAGAGGGGGATTTCATGGTGTCTCTGGACATCAAGGATGCTTACTTGCATGTCCCCATTTATCCGCCTCATCAAAAGTACCTCAGGTTTGTGGTACAGGACTGTCATTACCAATTCCAGACGCTGCCGTTTGGCCTGTCCACGGCACGAGAATATTTACCAGGGTGATGGCGGAGATGATGGTGCTCCTTCGGAAGCAAGGAGTTACAATTATCCCATACTTGGACGATCTCCTCATAAAGGCGAGGTCCAGGGAGCAATTACTGATCAGCGTAGCACACTCTCAGGAAGTGTTGCGGCAGCACGGCTGGAATCTGAATATTCCAAAGTCGCAGCGGATCCCTACGAAGCGTCTGCCCTTCCTGGGCATGATTCTGGATACAGGCCAGAAGAAGGTATTTCTCCCGGAGGAGAAGGCTCAGGAGCTCGTGACTCTGGTCAGGGACCTCCTGAAACCAAAACAGGTGTCGGTGCATCACTGCACGCGAGTCCTGGGAAAGATGGTGGCGTCATACGAAGCCATTCCCTTCGGCAGGTTCCATGCCAGGATTTTTCAGTGGGATCTGTTGGACAAGTGGTCCGGATCGCATCTTCAGATGCATCGGCTGATCACCCTGGCCCCCAGGGCCAGGGTGTCTCTTCTGTGGTGGCTGCAGAGGGCTCACCTCCTCGAGGGCCGCAGATTCGGCATACAGGACTGGGTCCTGGTGACCTGCTGATTCAGTCAGACAACATCACTGCAGTGGCCCATGTCAACCGACAGGGCGGCACAAGAAGCAGGGTGGCGATGGCAGAAGCCACCAGGATTCTTCGTTGGGCGGAGAATCACGTGCAGGCACTGTCAGCAGTGTTCATTCCGGGGGTCGACAACTGGGAAGAAGACTTTCTCAGCAGACACGACCTCCACCCGGGAGAGTGGGGACTTCATCAAGAAGTCTTCACGCTGATTGCAAATCGATGGGAACTCCCACAGGTGGACATGATGGCGTCACGCCTCAACAAAAAGCTAAACAGGTATTGCGCCAGGTCAAGGGACCCTCAGGCGATAGCTGTGGACGCACTAGTAACACCATGGGTGTTCCAGTCGGTCTGTGTGTTTCCTACTCTTCCTCACATACCCAAGGTGCTGAGAATTGTAAGAAAAAGAGGAGTGAGAAAAATATTCATTGCTCCGGATTGGCCAAGAAGGACTTGGTAACCGGAACTGCAAGAAATGCTCACAGAGGACCCATGGCCTTTGCCTCTCAGACAGGACCTGTTACAACAAGGGCCCTGTCTGTTCCAAGACTTACCGCGGCTGCGTTTGACGGCATGGCGGTTGAACGCCGGATCCTAGCGGAAAAGGGCATTCCGGATGCTGATAAAGGCTAGGAAAGACGTGACAGCAAAATATTATCACCGTATATGGCGAAAATATGTTGCTTGGTGTGAGGCCAGGAAGGCCCCTACAGAGGAATTCCAGCTGGGTCGATTCCTGCACTTCCTACAGTCAGGAGTGACTATGGGCCTAAAATTAGGGTCCATTAAGGTCCAGATTTCGGCCCTATCCATTTTCTTTCAAAAGGAACTGCCTTCACTGCCTGAGGTTCAGACGTTTGTTAAGGGAGTGCTGCATATTCAGCCCCCTTTTGTGCCACCAGTGGCACCTTGGGATCTTAACGTGGTCTTGGGGTTCCTGAAATCCCACTGGTTTGAGCCACTTAAGACCGTGGAGCTAAAGTATCTCACATGGAAAGTGGTCATGCTGTTGGCCTTAGCGTCGGCTAGGCGTGTGTCAGAATTGGCGGCTTTGTCATGTAAAAGCCCCTATCTGGTTTTTCATATGGACAGGGCAGAATTGCGGACTCGTCCGCAATTTCTACCAAAGGTTGTGTCTTCATTTCATTTGAACCAACCTATTGTGGTGCCTGCGGCTACTCGTGACTTGGAGGATTCCAAGTTGCTGGACGTGGTCCGGGCTTTGAAGACTTATGTTAACAGAACGGCTGGAGTCAGGAAGACTGACTCGCTGTTTATCCTGTATGCATCCAACAAGTTGGGTGCTCCTGCTTCAAAGCAAACTATTGCGCGCTGGATCTGTAACACGATTCAGCAGGCTCATTCTGCGGCAGGATTTCCGCATCCAAAATCAGTGAAAGCCCACTCCACAAGGAAGGTGGGCTCTTCTTGGGCGGCTGCCCGAGGGGTCTCGGCATTACAGCTTTGCCGAGCTGCTACTTGGTCGGGTTCAAACACTTTTGCAAAATTCTACAAGTTTGATACCCTGGCTGAGGAGGACCTTGTGTTTGCCCATTCGGTGCTGCAGAGTCATCCGCACTCTCCCGCCCGTTTGGAGGCTTTGGTATAATCCCCATGGTCCTTACGGAGTCCCCAGCATCCACTAGGACGTTAGAGAAAATAAGATTTTACTCACCGGTAAATCTTTTTCTCGTAGTCCGTAGTGGATGCTGGGCGCCTGTCCCCAGTGCGGACTTTCTGCAATACGTGTATATAGTTATTGCTTAATAAAGGGTTATGTTATATTGGCATCCTTTGGTTGATGCTATGTTGTTTGTTCATACTGTTAACTGGGTAAGGTTATCACAAGTTATACGGTGTGATTGGTGTGGCTAGTATGAGTCTTACCCTGGATTCCAAAATCCTTTCCTTGTAATGTCAGCTCTTCCGGGCACAGTTTCCTTAACTGAGGTCTGGAGGAGTGGCATAGAGGGAGGAGCCAGTGCACACCAGGTAGTACTAAATCTTTCTTTAGAGTGCCCAGTCTCCTGCGGAGCCCGTCTATTCCCCTTTGGTCCTTACGGAGTCCCCAGCATCCACTACGGACTACGAGAAAAAGATTTACCGGTGAGTAAAATCTTATTTTTCCTATCTTAATTTACTAAACTGCACTTTTCCAAGCCATTACGTCTTAAGTTGGATTTAAAGGAGCAATACTATTAAATATAAGCATTCCTTGTTTTGTATATATTATTATTGCCACTTTGAATGCAGCAGCTGAAACCTCTGAAGGTGTACCGGCTTTGAAAATCTCTGCATAGGGAAGATGTATCAAAACTTTGAGAGTGCAGTTGTCCATAGCAACCAGGCAGCTTCTAACTGTCATTTTATGTACAGTGCTAGATAAATTACAGAAGCTGATTGGATGCAATAGACAACTTCTTAACTTTATCTCATAGATTTGACACATCTCCCCCAGAGTCCTTTGGATTTTATATTTGGCTTGGGATATTATTACAAGCACCTGCAAATTACCACATCCTCTAAACTTGGAATATTGCATCATTCTTCCATACTCCTTATATAATAATACATATTCCCCGGTACATATCTCTGTTCCTCCTTTCTATAATTATACAACCCCACTCAGTAGTCTCTCTCTGCTTTTTAGGTGTGAAGGATGTGAGTTTGATTCTCGGACATATGGTGAAGGTGATGTGTTCACAGCTGCACATGACCCCTGTCTCAGCTGCACGTGTATGGTGAGTGTAGACTGACCTAGAATTATGTTACAATTGGTATGAGAATTATTACAGCACACTGCACAAATTATTACAGCTGACTGCGACACGCCCTCGAAACGATAGCAACACGCCTGTATTTTTGTAGCGACCCCGTTCTTCCTCCCACATACGCTCCTATATGTCATTCACACTGCTTCTGAATTCACAGTACAACTGCTGTCTTCAATCCATGGCGGTACATGCGCTGTGCCACTCAGACGTATACACAGTAGAGACAATGGGGCCAATTCAGTAAGGTTAGCAAATTCTGCTAATCAGCAGAATTTGCTAACCATTAGCATGCATGCTGAGGTTCGCCCAGCATGCTGACCTGCGCCTCCCCCCTGCTTCAAGCAGAAATTGCGAACAGCACACAATTTCTGCTTGTTAGCCATTTTTGTTGTCGCAGCGGCTGCGTGTGATCTCACGCAGCCGCTGCGGCCGCACCCCAGACACGCCCCCGTTCGCACGTACCAGCCCACCGTTTGGGCTGGCACCCCCCCGCAACGCTCCATTTCCACCCAGAAAATGGAGCGTTGCCGCCCCCCTCCCGCCCCACGACCACCTCTGCTTGATTGACAAGCAGAGGCAATTGTAATTTCTGCGGCCCCTCTCAGAAATTGCGGGCGCATGCGCCCGCGGCCCCTCAGCAAAAATTCCGCTTGAATCGCTACTTGCGATTCATACTGAATTTGCCCCATTATTGGGTAAATCAAAGAATATCATCCCAAAGTTACTTGATTTTTGTAACTTGTATTATTAGGGATTAAATGATCTAGGTTCTTCTTGTTTATTTTCCTCTGCTTAGGCCGGAGAGGTTTCATGTGATCACCTGGACAGGCGGTGTACTCCTACGCAGTGCAGTCACCCAGGCAAAGCCAAGGGACAATGCTGCCCAACCTGTGAAGGTAAAGGATATATACTGACTAAAGAGAGTAGGGTGTGGATTATTATATCTACACTAAAAAGGTCGGCAGGGTCAAAAGGTCGACTTGGAAAAGATCGACACAAAAAAGTTTATTTTTGTTGGGGTGTTGTGTCACTTTACTGCCATAAACAAGCCCGATTAGTGTTCTGCGTCACCTCGCATGCCTCGCTTCGCTCGCCATGCTTCAGGCAAAGTGCCTCGCTCCGCTACCGCTGCACTCGGCACAGGTTACTATTCCCAATCGTAGTCCACGTGGATGGTAAAGTATGAAAAAGCTTAAATTAAAAAAAAAAAAAACATAAAAAATTGTCTACCATATGTGTGTCGTCCATTATTATGTCGACCTTTTGACCCTGACGACCTAATGCATGTCTACCAGTAGTGGTAGACCTATTGACTGTAGACCTTTTTAGTGTAGATCTATAGTCCGGAAACACAGAGAATGTCCGGAAACATAGAAGAGGGTAGGTGGAGAAGTTGCCCTTAGTAACCATTCAGTTTCTAGCTACCATATATCAAGTACAGTCTATAAAATGATACCTGGAAGCTGATTCTCCTCCACCTGTACTCTGTGTAAGGTTTCATACATCTGCCCCGTTGTAGGATACAATGACAGCCAGTTTGTGCCCATTTAAGAGGCATAAAAATATAAAATAGAGCAGACAGAGATACAAGAAAAATGGAAATAATATAAGTTGGCTGTGAGGGCTACAGCAGGATGCAGTGAATGAGTATAATACACTAAGAATGTGGTTTAATAAATCACTTGTTTACAATGTTTTTCTCTCCACAGTTTGTGACTTTGAGCGCACAATATACTTTGATGGACAGACGTTCCAGCCCCGGGGACATGGGCCCTGTCTTCAATGCAGCTGCACAGTGAGACCAGCTCTTTATCTCTACTAGCCTTGTCCCATGCTTTCTTACCCCCCACCCCCTGTAACATACAGTACAGTACTCCATGCCTGTAGCTGTGACCCCCAGCCGCATACAACTGATGGACTGCAGAGGCTACGCTGTACAGCATGCCAAAATGTAAATTAGTTTCTGGGTGCATATACTCACATACTCAAAGGTCTTGGAGTAACTGGAAAGAAGTACTTTGTAATGTGATCATTCTATTATATACTACATACTGTAACTCACTAATGCAGCCAGACCTCTGAAAACTGAGGTTTTACATAATCCCCCTATGTATCAAGCTCTGGAAAGCAAAACTTTACAGAGCATGTACCCGATAGACAACGGCATCGATAGATAGCATTGCATATATAAGACCGTAGGCTGAAGATGTCTCTCTGCCCCCTTCCATGGCTTGCACATGCTCAGGCTGAAGGCCGTGCATGTGCAATAGTACTCATGAGTCATAAACCCTGAAGTCCACACAACACAAGGGACAGCTCTTATTGGAAGTTATTAATCTCAATTATTCATGCATGCAGCATTAATAAACGCTCCTGTGCATGCAATAAGGGGTGGGATGTTTTGCATAGACTATTCCCTGTGACTGTAAAAGGAACAGTGTGGCAGATGTATTAAGCCTGGAGAAGGGATAAAGAAGTGATAAAGCAGTGATAAGTGCAAGGTAATAATGCACCAGCCAATCAGCCCCTAACTGTCATTTTTCAAATCCGTAATGACTGGCTGGTGCGTTATCACCTTCCACTTATCACTGCTTTATCACTTCTTTATCCCTTCTCCAGGTTAATACATCTGGCCCAGTATTATTTATACCATGTGATATAATATCAGATATATTAGAGCCGAGTTCTTCTAGTTGAAAAGGAATGTGCTCTATCTTTGATGGTTTCATATAAATACACTGCTTCCTAATGCCAAGATCAAACAGCACATGCAATAATTTCCCTTAGCTTAGCTTCTTAGCACTATGACCTGAGCACTATTATGCTATGATAGAAAATAAAATAGAGTGACCTTTGTACATGAAGGAAATGCTAAAGGCTATATGTGTTCAATTTGCAGACCCAATGGTCAGTACATATACGCTCCATATGCAATGAGGGATTATGCATCAAAGGATGCTTTAAATCTCTGCCCTTTTCATGACTAAGCTTTAGAAAAGAAGAATAAGTAACTGATAGTAAACCACATGTTCAGTCAAACATATATTCTATAAAAACATCTCTTAAAATGTATCTAGAACTCAGCGTATATTTCTTATGATTATGGAGGTAGAGCATGTCAAAGCAGTGAGAGAGTTACACATGGTTCATCATTATAGTGCCAGATATTGGCAGAAATAAAGGTAGCTGAAGGCTGTATAACCCTAATGCTACGTAAGTGGCTAGTATTGGAGCTAAGATGTGGGTTAGTTGTTAGGAGTCAAATGGTTTGATTGACAGGTGTAGTTGGGGCCAGTTAGCCTATTATAGTGTAGTGGGGGGCTTATGAGTTTATATAAGGGAGAGTCAGGTTTCAGTCACTTCCTCAGGATGTTCAGGATCCACACCCACTCTTCCCTATTATGGTTTGTTGTATGGTATATTGTGTTTGTTGTTTTGTTTTTCTGAATTCATTCAATTTCAAACTTAGGGGTCTATTCATGTAGGAGAGAAAAGCCCTGTTTAGCATTAAACATGGATTTTCTCTGCTTCGTGCTATTCACGGAGCAAGTTAACATGCGGCCCCCCTACTTTAGTGTGGTGAAAGCCATTCACGAAGGAATGGAAAGCTCAGCTTTATGCTTCTCCATGGAGTTCAGGTTCACCATCCCAGGATGGCGCAACCTGAACATCGGTGCAGAAATGGTAGGGAAGCTCGATGCTTCACTGCTCTCTGCCTGACACCCGAGCTGGCTCTGCCCCCCTGACCTCCCAGCAGCCCCTGCAGCATCCCGGTAGGTCAGCCAGCGGCGCATGCGCAGAGGGACCGCTAGCTGAATCCAACACTGCAAAGGGGGACTGCTAGAGAAGACAGCATCGATGGAGCCCGGGATACATCGCCGGAAAGGTGAGTATACATGAATTTATACTTATCAAAGCTATACATCACATCAAACCAATACCATGTATAGTGATAAGTAACAATTCAGTTTTCGTGATGTACATGAATAGACCCCTTAGTAAAGGCTCAGTTTGGTGGGAAAGCATTGCTACTCAGTGGCCAATAGTGGGCGCAAGTGATAGCTGCAAGGCAACCTGTCTCTGCCCAAAGGGGAGACCTGGACATCTTCATTAAGGTTTGGCCCCAGTAGTGCTATGCTAAAACAGAGGGGAGTGTAGGCCTTCGCAGCTCAGTTTGTGTCAAGGGCGTACAGCCATACCTATTGATAGTGATTTACATAGAAACATAGAATTTGACGGCAGATAAGAACCACTTGGCCCATCTTGTCTGCCCCTTTTTTTTATCCTTTAGGTAATCTCAACCCTTTTTTAACCTTAATTCTTCATAAGGATATCCTTATGTCTATCCCAAGCATGTTTAAATTGCTCTACAGTCTTAGCCCCTACCACATCTGATAGGAGGCTATTCCACTTATCCACTACCTTTCTGTTAAGTAATTTTTCCTTTAAGTTCCCCTGAACCTCCCTCCCTCCAGTTACATCTTGGCTAGAGCTGAGTTTCGCAATGCTTTCATAGACCACCTTAATCCAGTCTATGTCATATTAATAAAAGCTGTAACCTTATTTTAATCCCAATACTTGTACCTTGTGTCTTTATTTCCAGTTTATTGATTATTGTTTATTATATTTACTGATAACAAATCCTAAGGTTCACCGACTATAGACATCTTACACAGCTTAAAAATCTAGGCTCTATAACTGACACCATCTTTGTCATGCAGAAAGGACATGTGCGCTGTGCAGAGGAGACCTGCCCACCAATATCCTGCCCAAACCCAGTGAGAGACCCAGATAAATGTTGCCCAGTCTGCAAAGGTGATGACAGAATACTCCTGTAACTTTGTGCTTTGTATTTTCTACACTCCCTTGATTTATCATTTGCACGCCCCTTAATTGTATTAAATTCAGTTACTCTTTCTCTCTAGTCTGTGTGCAGGATGGGGTAGAATTCTTGGAGGGAGTAGAGTGGGAGCCGGAAGGTGACCCATGTAGCAGCTGTGCTTGTCTAAATGGTGACACAGTGTGTGGGGTGAGTCAGTGCCCCCCACTGTCCTGTCTTCACCCAACCCACAATGAAGGTGAGCTACCGCATTACACTATAGTCTACTCTTGTACAGCACATGATAGAATTTTCACTGGGATTATTTACATTCCATTTGTCATGCACACTGCACCACTAATATACAAAGAAGCTCCCAAGAGATTCATAAATCCTGTACTCACAAGAGGGTTCTTCCAGCACTTATTCTTACAACTTATTCAGGCCAGATGCTGTGTGTGTCTAGAATAATAAGTGTACTCTCTCAACCATTAGGTGAGTGCTGTCCGGTGTGTGATGTATGCACCTACAACCAGCAAGTGTACAGCAATGGATTGGACTTCACAGACCCAGATAACCCATGCCAGAACTGCTATTGCCAGGTGAGTGCTGAAATAACTTATAGAGTCTGCTATAAAGGGTCCATAAAATATTTTCTGTGACCATTAGTCAATAATAACATACTGTATGACTTAATCCTAGCAGAATGCAGTCAGTGGTACAGTAACCTTTACCACTCCTTGTTAGGTACAAACATTTCTGTCTTATTATTCACTTTTGTGAGCTATGCGTTTTTTTATGTTATTGCTGTTTAATATATTTATAATTAGGGGCCACTAAGGGCCTGATTCAGGCTCGCACGCAGTCCAGATTTAGTTTTAGGTGGTTGAGGGTTTCGGGGCTGCAATGGATGCTGCAGCATGATTGACATACTGCAGGCATCTGGGGGAGGAGACAAGGTTTTCTTCAAAAAGGGGACATGTTGCCTCCATGTTGGGGGCATGCCAAAGCCAGTGGCTGCATTCTCAGACGCAGTTTCTTTGGCCCCGGCAGCGTAATTTGTCGGACATCCTGAGTAACTGGAGGGTTACTCACATGTCCAATGCTGTGACCAATTGTTGATCCGATGCTTGCATATTATCACACAGCTACTGCATACAAAATCCCAGTGGCGGTGCCATTTGTGTCCGCCTCTGAACCTGGCCCTAAATGTCCTTTCAAGTCATGATTGCATGATTGCAGTTTCATCTTTACATATTTATTACAGTTCAGTTGATTAAAGTAATTTGAATTAAAATGATTTCATAAAACAAATGTATGCTGTCTATACTGTATGTATGGTCTTTTAGCCTGATGGTGGATATCTCCATCCCCTTGCATTCAGATAGAGTCTGGCAGACATTGATTAATGGGGCTAATTCAGACCTGATCGCTCGCTAGTAGTTTTTTGCAGTCCAGCTATCAGGCAGTCGCCGCCTACAAGGGAGTGTATTTTAGCTTTGCAAGTGTGCGAACGCATGTGCAGCCGAGCGGTACAAAAAAACTTTATGCAGTTTCTGAGTTGCCCAGGACTTACTCAGCTGCTGCGATCACTTCAGCCTGTCCGCGGCCGGAATTGACGTCAGAAACCCTCCCTGCAAATGCTTGAATACACCTGCGTTTCCCGAACCACTCCCAGAAAATGGTCAGTTGACACCCATAAACGCCTTCTTCCTGTCAATCACCTTGCGATTGGCTGTGCGAATGGATTCTTCATTAAACCCATCGCACAGCAACAATCCGCTTTGTACCCATACGACGCGCCTGCGCATTGCGGTGCATGCACAGTTCTGTCCTGATTGCAGTGCTGCAAAAAACACTAGCGAGCAATCAGGTCTGAATTAGGCCCAATGTACTGTTCCGATACGTCCCCCTCCATTAGTGAGTGTTGTATCCAGTTCTCTGGGGCTGATGTATTGCCTTCAAAACAACAAGATGCACCTTTAAGAGGTAGTTACTTATCATATACAGTAATCCACCATAGTTTAATTTACAATTGCGACTAGGGAAGCCAATCCCGGGCCATTTTTTCAATCCCGGGTATCGGGATTGAAAAATGGCCAATCCCGGGATTCCCGGGATACCCGGAATTGGCTTTTTCCTAGGTGGCCGCCCCCTCGCCCCACCCCGCCCCGCCCGCCCGCACATATAACTCAACATATACCAGGGGCGGGCGGGAGGGGAACATCTTCTGAACGCTGCTGGCGGCTCCTACCAGCAGCTGACAGCGCAGCGTGACCTCTCACGCTGTGCTGGGGACCCGGAAGCAGGAAGCCAGGCAGCGTTTGAGCGTCCTGTGGACGCTCAACACTGATCCTTCAATCGCCGGGATTGGAGCTTCCAATCCCGGGATTGAATCCCGGCCATTTTTGGGCCTAAATCCCGGGATCCCGCCGATCCCGGGATTGGCCACCATAATTGCGACACTTGAAATTGCTGCCCAGATCCACATCCTTGGGCATTGAAATGGATGAAAAGTTTATTTGACATAATAACTGACAGTGAATTTTCTATATTTGATGAGATTAGTGATAATATTGTTTACCTCTAAAAGTTCTGTCATTTAAATGAAGAAATGCATTATTGTCACAAATTATGGCAAATAGGTTATAAAAGAATGAAGCTTACTCCTCAGTATTATAAGGACAAGAAAAAGTTGTAAAACCCCTTTCTCAGTTCTACCAACAGCTTTTAAAGAGGCCATTCAATGGGATAAAGCAGACCTTTCAGGGCGTCAGAAAGAGAAAGACATTTATGGGACAGTTCAATCACTTGTACATGCAGTAGCCTAACATCACATGTTTTACTGCACAACCCTATAGGGAATAAGGCCAAATAGGTTATGTGATATTGTTGTTATAGCGCTAACACCTGGGAGGATTGAAACAACACATTAGTGATGGTTTGATATAAAGTAATTCAGATTTAAGTTCTTTCATTGACTATATTATATACAGTACTGAAAAGGCAATGTGCTTTAGGGCTCTAGACACAAGGACATAGCCTATGTTTTCTGTGGTGTATAGTTTAACTAGTGGTACTCTGGATTATAAACCCTTCCAGCTTTGTAAATAAGCATACTGTGCATGACATGGTAACCTGCGAATATGTAGCCAAAGATATGGGAACTGGGGGTGGGCAACCCTCACACTGGAAGACCAGGGAGTGTATGAGGAAGCAGAGGTAAACATACAAGTTTAAGGATTGTGTGTAACCTATTTAAGTATAGTTTGATGAATGTGGAATTCTTGAGGGCATTGCTAAGCTGTCTGACAGTGTGAGACTTGTCCTTGTTCTCATTTCCTTTTCTCTTCTCCCCCTACTTAGGTTCATAGCTGGCTTTACAAGTTGTAGATTGTTTGATATGTAATTGGAAGTAAAAGGGGAGCTGTTGGAAGTAATACTTACAGCTAGTTATAATTCTGTCTGTATGGTTTGGAAATTACTGACACATTAATTTGTATGCAGGATGGTACAGTCCACTGTACCCCTATTGTGTGTCCCCCTCTAGCTTGCTCCAGACCAGAGAAGAAGCCTGGCCAATGCTGTGCCACATGCCCAGGTGAGCGACTAATTATGCTAAGGAGCAGTATACATGGCTAGATAGCATATATATCATAAACATATATATCATATGAGTGAGGGACTAATTATGCTAATGAGCAGGATACATGGCTAGATAGCATATGTATCAGAAACCTTTGTATTTGTAATTATTCTTTTTTATTATAGTAACTCAAAATAACAATATTTTTTATTTATGGGCTATTCAGAATGCAGATACCATGACAGTAGCTTCCTAGATGGAGAACATTTCTCCAACCCAATCAATCAGTGCCAGGAATGTGGATGCCAGAATGGACATGTGACCTGTGCAGACAGAGGGTGCCCAGGACCTCAGTGTTCATACCCACTGCCAGGAACCTGCTGTAACAATAACTGCAATGGTGAGCAAGATGAATGGATCTACTATGATTAGGTCTGTCTACAAGATGGGGGTGGTGCAAAATAGTATATTTGCCTGGTTATAAACTGTCTCACTAACTTGACTCTCCACAAATATATGATAACCACCTAAATTGAGATGGATTCTATCGATTGACACCCAAGCCGTTCTTCCTCAGAACATGGTTTCTTGGTTTAAAATAGAAAAATGACTTCCCGTACACAAATGTCTTCTCTCTACTTACCTGTTGCCAGTATTGAGGAGGGCATGGCACAAGCAGAGGAACTCCGTCTGATGAGATGAGACTTTGATCGTGTTTCATTGACAAGACTATAAGCTCCACGGTCTGGCAGTGTATCAGAGCATCAGCTTCATCCTGATTCGCTGCCAGGCTGTGTGACCCCACTGGTGATTGGGCAAGTTATACTAGGGAGGTGGAGATGGAAGAGTTAAATAAGGCATATGACAGACTTGCAGTGTTAGTCTGCCCACCACTCCAGGTCCCCATTAATCTGTTCTGTCCCAGTATTGCTATATGTTATGGGTGTCAAAATAAGAGGTGGTAAGCACTCTATTGAAGCTCTCTCTTGCTTAATTCCAGGGACGTCTAGGTGGGGAGGCAGGTCCTAACATGTCATACATCAGTAAACTCCAGAGTTTTGAGTATAAAATGATAATTCAGAAATATTATCTATGTACTATTTATATCATTTTGTGTTATTCAAATCAATTTTATAGTCAAAACTCACCACCAAATCATATATGTGTAACTCAATTAACAATTACACAAGTTGTCAACACAAATGAATGCCACATGGTGGCTTAACTTTATTGTTTACATTGTTTAAGATGTACAAAGTAAATCGAAGTAAATAAAAGTAAAGGGTCTGATGAGAAGCAACACCTTGTCCAGGGATGAATCTTACACCCTAAATCACTCTTTATTGTTTGCTGCTCTCTTACAGGTTGTAACTATGCTGGTAAAGAATATCCCAACGGTGCAGATTTCCCTCACCCTACCGACAAGTGCCGACAGTGTCACTGCATTGTGAGTACTAACAAGCCTGAGTATTCTCCATAGAGATCAATGGTCTATTTATGTGCATGTGTCAGCCATTTGTCCCTCTTCTTCTACATATTTTTCCTATGGCTAATTTATAGTTTTTGTAAGGAGCACCTCAATCGAAATATATATTGTTTGTCTTTCTGCAGAATGGTAATGTGCAGTGTCTGACGAAACGATGTCCTCCTCTACTTTGTGCTGAGCCATTCCCAGTTCCGGGAGAATGCTGCCCGCAATGCCCAGGTAAGATAGCCTTGTATTATAAAGGATAGCTTCTGTTTTTCTCACTTTTCTCTATCGTCCTAGTGGATGCTGGGGTTCCTGAAAGGACCATGGGGAACAGCGGCTCCGCAGGAGACAGGGCACAAAAAGTAAAGCTTTAGGATCAGGTGGTGTGCACTGGCTCCTCCCCCTATGACCCTCCTCCAAGCCAGTTAGATTTTGTGCCCGGCCGAGAAGGGTGCAATCTAGGTGGCTCTCCTAAAGAGCTGCTTAGGAAAGTTTAGCTTAGGTTTTTTATTTTACAGTGAGTCCTGCTGGCAACAGGATCACTGCAACGAGGGACTTAGGGGAGAAGAAGTGAACTCACCTGCGTGCAGGATGGATTGGCTTCTTGGCTACTGGACATCAGCTCCAGAGGGACGATCACAGGTACAGCCTGGATGGTCACCGGAGCCTTGCCGCCGGCCCCCTTGCAGATGCTGAAGTAAGAAGAGGTCCAGAATCGGCGGCAGAAGACTCCTCAGTCTTCTAAAGGTAGCGCACAGCACTGCAGCTGTGCGCCATTTTCCTCTCAGCACACTTCACACGGCAGTCACTGAGGGTGCAGGGCGCTGGGAGGGGGGCGCCCTGGGAGGCAAATGAATACCTATTTTGGCTAAAAATACCTCACATATAGCCTCCGGAGGCTATATGGAGATATTTAACCCCTGCCAGAATCCGTTAAGAGCGGGAGACGAGGCCGCCCGAAAAAGGGGCGGGGCCTATCTCCTCAGCACACAGCGCCATTTTCCCTCACAGAAAGGCTGGAGGGAAGGCTCCCAGGCTCTCCCCTGCACTGCACTACAGAAACAGGGTTAAAACAGAGAGGGGGGGCACTAATTTGGCGATATGCTTATATATATATTAAGATGCTATAAGGGAAAACACTTATATAAGGTTGTCCCTATGTAATTATAGCGTTTTTGGTGTGTGCTGGCAAACTCTCCCTCTGTCTCTCCAAAGGGCTAGTGGGTCCTGTCCTCTATCAGAGCATTCCCTGTGTGTGTGCTGTGTGTCGGTACGTGTGTGTCGACAGGTAGGAGGACGATGTTGGTGAGGAGGCGGAGCAATTGCCTGTAATGGTGATGTCACTCTCTAGGGAGTCGACACCGGAATGGATGGCTTATTTAGGAAATTACGTGATAATGTCAACACGCTGCAAGGTCGGTTGACGACATGAGACGGCCGACAAACAATTAGTACGGTCCAGACGTCTCAAAAACACCGTCAAGGGTTTTTAAAACGCCCGTTTACTTTAGTCGGTCGACACAGACACAGACAGGGACACTGAATCCAGTGTCGACGGTGAATAAACAAACGTATTCCTTATTAGGGCCACACGTTAAAGGCAATGAAGGAGGTGTTACGTATTTCTGATACTACAAGTACCACAAAAGAGGGTATTATGTGGGATGTGAAAAAACTACCATAGTTTTTCCTGAATCAGATAAATTAAATATAGTGTGTGATGATGCGTGGGTTCCCCCCGATAGAAAATTATGGGCGGTATACCCTTTCCCGCCAGAAGTTAGGGCGCGTTGGGAAACACCCCTTAAGGTGGATAAGGCGCTCACACGCTTATCAAAACAAGTGGCGGTACCGTCTATAGATAGGGCCGTCCTCAAGGACCAGCTGACAAGGCTGGAAAATATAATAAAAAGTATATACACACATACTGGTGTTATACTGCGGCCAGCGATCGCCTCAGCCTGGATGTGCAGAGCTAGGGTGGCTTGGTCGGATTCCCTGACTAAAAATATTGATACCCTTGACAGGGACAGTATTTTATTGACTATAGAGCATTTCTATATATGCGAGATGCACAGAGGGATATTTGCACTCTGGCATCATGAATAAACGCGATGTCCATAACTGCCAGAAGATGTTATGGACACGACAGTGGTCAGGTGATGCAGATTCCAAACGGCACAGTATGGCCGTATAAAGGAAGAGGACTTGTTTGGGGTCGGTCCATCGGACCTGGTGGTCACGGCAACTGCTGGAAAATCCACCGTTTTTTACCCTAAGTCACATCTCTGCAGAAAAAGACACCGTCTTTTCAGCCTCAGTCCTCTCGTCCCTATAAGATCATATCTGCCCAGGGATAGAGGAAAGGGAAGAAGACTGCAACAGGCAGCCTATTCCCAGGAACCGAAGCGTTCCACCGCGTCTGACAAGTTCTCAGCATGGCGCTGAGACCGTACAGGACCCCTGGATCCTACATGTAGTATCCCGGGGGTACAGATGGGAATGTCGAGACGTTTCCCCTTCGCAGGCTCCTGAAGTCTGCTTTACCAAGTCTCCCTCCGACAAGGAGGTAGTATGGGAAAAAATTCACAAGCTGTGTTCCCAGCAGGTGACAATTAAATTACCCCTCCTACTACAGAAAAGGGGTATTATTCCACACTATATTGTGGTACTGAAGCCAGAAGGCTAGGTGAGACTTATTCTAAAAAATTTTTTTTTGAACACTTACAAAGGTTCAAATTAAGATGAAGTCACTCAGAGCAGTGATAACGAACCAGGAAGAAGGGGACTATATAGTGTCCCGGGACATCAGGGATGCTTACCTCTATGTCCCAAATTTGCCCTTCTCACTAAGGGTACCTCAGGTTCGTGGTGCAGAACTGTCACTATCAGTTTCAGACGCTGCCGTTTGGATTGTCCACGGCACCCCGGGGTCTTTACCAAGGTAATGGCCGAATTGATGATTCTTCTTCGAAGAAAAGGCGTCTTAATTATCCCTTACTTGGACGATCTCCTGATAGGGGCATAGTCCAGGGAACAGTTGGAGGTCGGAGTAGCACTATCTCGGATACTGCTACAATCAGCACGGGTGGATTCTAAATATTCCAAAATCGCAGCTGATCCCGACGACACGTCTGCTGTGCCTAGGGATGATTCTGGACACAGTCCAGAAAAAGGTGTTTCTCCCGGAAGAGAAAGCCAGGGAGTTATCCGAGCAAGTCAGGAACCTCCTAAAAACAGTGCATCATTGCACAAGGGTCCTGGTAAAAATGGTGGCTTCCTACGAAGCAATTCCATTCGGCAGATTTCACGTAAGAACTTTTCAGTGGGATCTGCTGGACAAATGGTCCGGATCGCATCTTCAGATGCATCAGCGGATAACCCAATATCCAAGGACAAGGGTGTCTCTCCTGTGGTGGTTATAGAGTGCTCATCTTCTAGAGGGCCGCAGATTCGGCATTCAGGATTGGATGCTGGTAACCACGGAGCCCAGCCTGAGAGGCTGGGGAGCAGTCACACAAGGGAAAAATTTCCAGGGAGTGTGATCAAGTATGGAGACTTTTCTCCACATAAATATACTGGAGCTAAGGGTAAATTTATAATGCTCTAAGCTTAGCAAGACCTCTGCTTCAAGGTCAGCCGGTATTGATCCAGTGGGAAAAACATCACGGCAGTCGCCCACGTAAACAGACAGGGCGACACAAGAAGCAGGAGGGCAATGGCAGAAACTGCAAGGACTTTTCGCTGGGCGGAAAATCATGTGATAACACTGTCAGCAGTTTTTCATCCCGGGAATGGAAACTGGGAAGCAGACTTCCTCAGCACGACCTCCACCCGGGAGAGTGGAAACTTCATTGAGAAGTTTTTTCCACATGATTGTAAACCGTTGGGAAATACCAAAGGTGGACATGATGGCGTCCCGTCTGAACAAAAAACGGGACAGGTATTGCGCCAGGTCAAGGGACCCTCAGGCAATAGATGTGGACGTTCTGGTAACACCGTGGGTGTACCAGTCGGTGTATGTGTTCCCTCCTCTGCTTCTCATACCTAAGGTGCTGAGAATTATAAGACGTAGAGGAGTAAGAACTATACTCATGGCTCCGGATTGGCCAAGAAGGACTTGGTACCCGGAACTTCAAGAGATGCTTACAGAGGTCTTATGGCCTCTGCCGCTAAGAAGGGACTTGCTTCAGCAAGTACCATGTCTGTTCCAAGACTTACCGCAGCTGCGTTTGTCGGCATGGCGATGGAAAGCCGGATCCTAAGGGAAAAAAGGCATTCCGGAAGAGGTCATTCCTACCCTGGTCAAAGCCAGAAAGGAGGTGACCGCACAACATTATCACCACGTGTGGCGAAAATTTGTTGCGTGGTGTGAGGCCAGGAAGGCCCCACAAAGAAATTTCAACTCGGTCGTTTCCTGCATTTCCTGCAAACAGGAGTGTCTATGGGCCTCAAATTGGGGTCCATTAAGGTTCAAATTCGGCCCTGTAAATTTTCTTCCAGAAAGAATTGGCTTCAGTTCCTGAAGTCCAGAAGTTTGTCAAGGGAGTATTGCATATACAAACCCCTTTTTTGTGCCTCCAGTGGCACTGTGGGATCTCAACGTAGTTCTGGGATTTCTCAAATCACATTGGTTTAAAACCAGTCAAATATGTGGATTTGCAGCATCTCACATAAAAAGTGACCATGCTCTTGGCCCTGGCCTGGACCAGGCGAGTGTCAAATTGGTGGTTTTTTCTCAAAAATGCCCATATCTGTTTGTCCATTCGGACAGGGCAGAGCTGCGGACTCGTCCCCAGTTCTCTCCCTAAGGTGGTGTCAGTGTTTCACCTGAACCAGCTTATTGTGGTGCCTTGCACCTACTAGGGACTTGGAGGACTCCAAGTTGCTAGAAGTTGTCAGGGCCCTGAAAATATATTCCAGGACAGCTGGAGTCAGAAAATCTGACTCGCTGTTTATACTGTATGCACCCAACAAGTTGGGTGCGCCTGCTTCTAAGCAGTCGATTGCTCGTTGGATTTGTAACACAATTCAACTTGCACATTCTGAGGCAGGCCTGCCACAGTCTAAATCGGTTAAGGCCCATTCCACAAGGAAGGTGGGCTCATCTTGGGCGGCTGCCCGAGAGGTCTCGGCATTACAACTCTGCCGAGCAGCTACGTGGTCAGGGGAGAACACGTTTGTAAAATTCTACAAATTTGATATCCTGGCAAAAGAGGACCTGGAGTTCTCTCATTCGGTGCTGCAGAGTCATCCGCACTCTCCCGCCCGTTTGGGAGCTTTGGTATAATCCCCATGGTCCTTTCAGGAACCCCAGCATCCACTAGGACGATAGAGAAAATAAGAATTTACTTACCGATAATTCTATTTCTCGGAGTCCGTAGTGGATGCTGGGCGCCCATCCCAAGTGCGGATTATCTGCAATACTTGTACATAGTTACAAAAATCGGGTTATTATTGTTGTGAGCCATCTTTTCAGAGGCTCCGCTGTTATCATACTGTTAACTGGGTTTAGATCACAAGTTGTACGGTGTGATTGGTGTGGCTGGTATGAGTCTTACCCGGGATTCAAAATTCCTCCCTTATTGTGTACGCTCGTCCGGGCACAGTACCTAACTGGCTTGGAGGAGGGTCATAGGGGGAGGAGCCAGTGCACACCACCTGATCCTAAAGCTTTACTTTTTGTGCCCTGTCTCCTGCGGAGCCGCTGTTCCCCATGGTCCTTTCAGGAACCCCAGCATCCACTACGGACTCCGAGAAATAGAATTATCGGTAAGTAAATTCTTATTTTTTCCCCAAGATATTGAACTTGGGCTGATTTAAATAATCTATTTGAAGAATATCATATTGTTATTGTTAACCTTTTGTTCTGGGTGGAAACTGCAGTTACATATGTGGTAGATGTTCCTCAGAAGGTGTTCTAAGATAAGTATACATTTTTTAGGTTACATTTTAGTGGCATGCTTTCTTCAGTGTAGCTGATAACCCATCCTGTTTCTGCAGTGCCACCAGCTGACTGCCCCTACTCTGGAATCAGTTACAGACACATGCAACGTTTCTATGATCCATCAGACAAATGTCGTGACTGTATCTGTAATAATGGCACTGTGACCTGCCAACGCAAGCCCTGTGCCCCTATACCCTGCACCCATCCTCTTCAGGGAGACTGCTGCCGATCCTGTGATGGTAACATAAGCCCAGCATCATGATTTGCATTTGTTTGCATATAAAATAGGGGGTTATCATCATTTAAGCTGAATAGCATCATTATAGAGTCATAATTACCTCTTTGGTTCGTCTCTAGGTTGTCTTCTATCAGGAAAAGAGCTCGCTAATGGTGAGCAGTTCCCAGAGACATCTGATCCCTGCAAAATGTGTGTTTGCTGGGAGGGGAGTGTGAATTGCCAGCTTAAGACATGCCCTGTCCTCCATTGCCCCTATCCAGCTCCTGGTCAGTGCTGCAAAGAGTGTCAAGGTGAAGACTACTGCATACTGTACAATACATTGTATAATGTTAGACAAACATTCCATTAACTCACACTTGCCTGCTACTCCCATACTATTTCCCCTTCTTTCCAACTACTATTTGTACCTGCATTATCAGACAACCTCTTATATTTCCCTCTCACCATCTCTTGACTGTTCTTTCTTTTTCATCCACTAGGGGTCACTGGAGTACTCTTGGGATATGGATGGGACGTTAGCAGGGATATGCACATTTAAATATTTAAATTAGTAACCCTCCACCCCATCCATACTCCCAAGATGCCTCAGTGTTTTTTTGTGACTCACTGGGAAGGCACACGTTTGGAGGGATCTCCAGACTTAACTTTTCTTTCAAAATAATCTTTCTTTTTTTCACTTCCCCATCCCTTCCCAGCTTACTAGGAAATGTGAGTCTGCGTTTGGTGGTGGTACTGAGTGCAGCATAGGCTTGTCTGCACTCAGGAGGGGAGCCCCGCCATAGACCTCAATCAGCGTGTGCTGATGTCAGAGTAAAGGCTGCAGGAACTGGACCTAGCTTGGTCAGAGAAGCCCCGTCAGAGCCTCCACAGTACTGAGGTAAGGAGCGGGCAGGCAGCTCACACTGCCGCCACTCCGTTGTGCCAGTGTATTACTGTGGGAGCGGGGTGGTCATCTCATGCTGCCGCCCCGCCATGTGTGTGGGGACTTAATGTTTCACTGTGTAACTGTGCAAAGACCCCCTAGCCCAGCCGCGGTCAGCCTAGCTGCCGCCACTGGGCGCCATGGCTCCCCGGCTTGCATACATGGTCAGCTTCCTTACCGCTGGCCGCCCGTCTCTCCTCTCAACAGCCGCGGACAGCTTCCACTGCTGCTGCGGGCCGCCCCTCACTACTGTGATCACAGCCGCGGACAGCTCTCACTGCTGCCGTGGCTCCCAAGTCTCCGTGCCCCTGCATTACTTCTCAAGGGGGGAAATCGGGGAGTGATGTTAAAATTCATTAGTGCTAGCCAGGCTCCCAGCAGCAGGCAGCACGCGGTTCACACATAGATGGAGTCTAATGTATAAAGCAATGGGGTCCCTGGTCCAGCGTTTCCCCTCATATAGGGGGGATGGCTTTGGTTAGTGGGGGTAATACAGGCTATTAAGCCTGCAAACATTGCTTTGTATGATACATATATCTTAATACTGTATATGTGTTTGAAAAAAAAGAAGCCAAGCACATGGCTGGACGCCATTTTAACACAACTTACTGCTTCTTCTTGCGGGAATTTGCTGTCAGTCCTACAACACACGGCCACTGGAGGGGGCAGGGGTGTTAGTAGGAATTGCGGTGAAGCACTCACTTAACAGAAATTTGTGGGTACAAAGTGCAGTGCACTTCTGGCTTATACACGCTTTAGTTAAATTTTTTACTGAGTCCTGGGACTTTTGTTTCACTGTATACCTGTCTGTCTGTGTGCATGATGAGTAAAGCTAAAAAACAGAGGGCAACTGTGTGTTTTCCTTACTCAGATTCTTTGAACCTAAAGGGGCTCAATCATTACGTCACTTACTACAGGTTCAACTTCAAGATGGAATCCCTGCGATCAATGATTACAGGTTTAGAACCACAAGAATTCATGATTTCGCTGGATCTCAAGGATGCGTACTTACACATTCCAATTTGGCCACCGCATCAGGCGTACTTAAGGTTTGCAGTACAACAAAACCATTATCAATTTCAGGCACTACCGTTTGGCCTCTTATCAGCGCCTCGGGTATTCACAAGGTGATGTCTGTGATGATAGCTCATCTCAGATCCCTGGGAGTAATAATTGTTCCGTACTTAGACAACCTTCTCATCAAGGCTCCGTCTCAACAAATACTCCTTCAAAATGCCTTACTGACGTACAATGTACTAGTTCAGCACGGTTGGATTGTCAACTTAAAAAAATCAAGCCTTGTCGCATATCAAAGAATTCAATTTCTAGGAATGATTCTGGATACGGTGGCTCAACAAATTTACCTGCCAGAACAGAAGCCACAAAGTATTCATCA
The DNA here is from genome assembly GCF_028390025.1 of Pseudophryne corroboree. Classification (NCBI taxonomy): domain Eukaryota; kingdom Metazoa; phylum Chordata; class Amphibia; order Anura; family Myobatrachidae; genus Pseudophryne; species Pseudophryne corroboree. The sequence continues at coordinate 372,538,482 of NC_086449.1, forward strand.
TCTGGTACAGTTAGTGCTCAAACCACGGACAGTCTCGGTGCATTTGTGCATTCGACTGTTAGGAAAGATGGTGACATCTTTCAAAGCACTCCAGTTCGGAAGATTTTACTCACGTCCTTTTCAACTGGATCTTCTCGCACAGTGGTCAGACTCTCATCTACAGATTCATCAGATGGTGCAGTTGTCTCCAGAGGGCCAGAGTATCACTACCCTGATGGCTCCACATACACAATCACACCGTGGGAAAAAGATACAGAGCCTGGAATTGGATAATTCTGACGACGGATGCAAGTCTCAGAGGTTGGGGAGCAGTGGTCCTACATTGCCAGCTTCAGGGTCTATGGTCAGACCGAAAAAGATTACTGTCAATAAATGTCCTGGAACTCAGGGCAATTAACAACGCGCTGCGACAGGCAGTTCACATGCTCCAGTCTCAGACTGTTCAGGTTCTGTCAGACAATGCGATGGCATCAACAAACAAGGAGGGTCTTAAAGTCACATAGCCATGCAAGAAGTTGCTTGAATCCTGAATTGGGCCGAGCATCACCAAGTGACATTGTCGGCAGTGTTCATTCCAGGAGTGGACCAGATTATCTCAGCTGTCAGGATTTTCATCCAGGAGAATGGGCTTTAAATCCAGAAATGTTCCAGATGTTGGTCCAGCGGTGGGGTTACCCACAGGTGGATCTAATTGCATCTCGCCAAAATCATCAAACACCCCGGTATGTGTTCAGAACAAGAGATCCAAAGGCAGTGGCAGTGGATGCTCTCACAATAGCGTGGCCGTATAGCCTTGTATATCTATTTCCACCATTTCCGCTGCTTCCTCGGTTGCTAAAGAGAATCCACGACCGTCATACTAGTGGCGCCTCATTGGACCTGGAGAGTGTGGTTCTCAGATCTCCGTGTTCTACTCGCAGATGATCCGTGGTCACTTCTGCTATGACCAGACCTACTACAACAGGGTCCATTCCTTTACCCCGATTTAGCGCGAGAGAGTCGGTTATACCAACCATGTTACGTGCTAGGAAGCCTGTTACAGCAGCTCATTATAACAGGATTTGGTGAGCTTATATAGGTTGGTGTGAAGCTCGGAAGTTTCCGTCGTCTTCTTTCAAGTTATCCCGTGTTTTGCTATTTTTACAGGCGGGGTTAGATGGAGAACTACGTTTAGCTACACTAAAGGTGCAGGTCTCTGCCTTGTCAATTTTCTTTCAAAGGCGTTTAGACCTTTTGCCAACAGTTCATACTTTCCTGCAAGGTGTCCTTAGAGTTCAACCTCCTTTCATACCACCTACAGCTCCATGTGACTTGAACCTAGATTTAGATTTTTTGCAGTATTCAATTTTTGAACCCTTACAACACGTGGATGTTAAGTTTCTAACTTGAAAAACAGTGTTTCTCGTAGCCTTAGCTGCGGCAAGGCATGTTTCAGAATTGAGTGCCTTGACATGCAACTTCAGACGATTCCCGCTTTTCTACCAAAGGTAGTATCTTCTTATGACATAAATCAACCAATCTTAGTTCCTGTTTTTTCAGAAGGTTCAGGATCTCCAGCTACTTTGGATGTGGTACGCGCACTTCGCGTTTATGTAGCTCGAACATCAACAGTATGTAAAATGGATACATTGTTTGTTCTCTATGATGCAGTCAAGATAGGTTGGCCAGCTTCCAAACATACCTTGGATAGATGGATTAAGCTGACCATTCGTCAAGCCTACTTTTATGCTAGTCTACAACCGCCTGCATCCGTTTCAGCACATTCCATGCGTTCTGTGGGAACGTCGTGGGCAACAGGTCATGGAGCTTCTATGACGCAACTTTGCCGTGCAGCTACATGGTCATCAGTGCACAAGTTTGTGCACTTTTACAAGTTTGATACGTTTGCGGCATCAGCATCTAGCTTTGGCCGTCTAGTGTTACAGGTGCCAACCAGCTCTCCCGCCCAAGGGGGAAACTTTGGTACATCCCAAGAGTACTCCAGTGACCCCTGGTGGATGAAAAAGAAAATAGGATTTTGGTACTTACCAGATAAATCCTTTTCTTTGGATCCACAAGGGGACACTGGACGCCCACCCTGAGCAGTGTCACATGGCTTGTGGTAAGTTCAGTAAATCTTATGGTCACACATTCTCACTGACTTGATGGAATGTTAAGGTGATTGTTATCTATTGTCGTGTCTACTTTCTAGTTTATAGTTGTCCGTTATGTTATAATGTTATATGTAATTCTCCATTGTTCATCCTCTCTATCACTCTTGTTTGGCTCAGTAAAAAACACTGAGGCATCTTGGGAATATGGAGGGAGTGGAGGGTTAATAATTTAAATATTTAAATGTACCTATCCCTGCTAATGCCCCGTCCACATCCCAAGAGTACTCCAGTGTCACCTGTGGATTCAAAGAAAAGGATTTATCTGGTAAGTACCAAAATCCTATTTTTCATCTGGTTACTTGTGCAGCAAGCTAATACATAATATGTACCTTAATTGTGACTTTTTGTAAATGCATCATTACAAATATACTGAGAGTAGGGTGATCATAGCGACTAGTATCTCTGTGTGCTCTCCTAGTGTTTTTGTGACATTATTCAGCAGATTTGCATGCAGATCTTTTGTTAATGTGGCATATAATTATATTACAGGAATTTGCCATTATTGTGTGTGTGTGTGTAATTATCCTGCAGATTGCCAGTATCTGGGTGAGGTGTACCTGAATGGCCAAGAGTTTTCATCCCCGCAGGATTCGTGTAGTCGATGTGTCTGTGCCGATGGTTTTGTCACCTGTAACAAAAAGCCTTGTTATAAACCCGGCTGTACTCATCCTAGTACCCCACCAGGAAACTGCTGCCCTGTCTGTGATGGTGCGTAATAAGGAAAGGGTTCTCACACTGGTATTTCACTATTTGTAAACCTACAGTAGCTATTTGTTCTGTCTCTTTCTTTTATGCTATTATTTATCTAGACCTACAGTATTACAGGAAGATCATGGAAGGCTATATTATGTTACTGCTCTTGTGCGTTATTTAATCCAAATCAAAACATCCCATTGAACATTAAACTATGTAGAGGAGTAACTAGCAGTATCAGTTATAGTATTTGTGATAAATTCTATTTCTCTGACGTCCTAGTGGATGCTGGGACTCCGTCAGGACCATGGGGATTAGCGGCTCCGCAGGAGACAGGGCACAAAAGTAAAAGCTTTAGGATCAGGTGGTGTGCACTGGCTCCTCCCCCTATGACCCTCCTCCAAGCCTCAGTTAGATTTTTGTGCCCGGCCGAGAAGGGTGCAATCTAGGTGGCTCTCCTAAAGAGCTGCTTAGAGTAAAAGTTTTGTTAGGTTTTTTATTTTCAGTGAGTCCTGCTGGCAACAGGCTCACTGCTACGAGGGACTTAGGGGAGAAGAAGTGAACTCACCTGCGTGCAGGATGGATTGGCTTCTTAGGCTACTGGACACCATTAGCTCCAGAGGGATCGAACACAGGCCCAGCCATGGAGTCCGGTCCCAGAGCCGCGCCGCCGACCCCCTTGCAGATGCCGAAGAGTGAAGAGGTCCAGAAACCGGCGGCAGAAGACTTTTCAGTCTTCATGAGGTAGCGCACAGCACTGCAGCTGTGCGCCATTGTTGTCAGCACACTTCACACCAGCGGTCACTGAGGGTGCAGGGCGCTGGGGGGGGCGCCCTGGGCAGCAATGAAATACCTATACTGGCTAAAAGATACATCACATATAGCCCCTGGGGCTATATGGATGTATTTAACCCCTGCCAGGTCTCAGAAAAACGGGAGAAGAAGCCCGCCGAAAAGGGGGCGGGGCCTATTCTCCTCAGCACACAGCGCCATTTTCCCTCACAGAAATGCTGGTGGGAAGGCTCCCAGGCTCTCCCCTGCACTGCACTACAGAAACAGGGTTAAAACAGAGAGGGGGGGCACTTATTTGGCGATATGATTATATATATTAAGATGCTATAAGGGAAAAACACTTATATAAAGGTTGTCCCTGTATAATTATAGCGTTTTGGTGTGTGCTGGCAAACTCTCCCTCTGTCTCTCCAAAGGGCTAGTGGGGTCCTGTCCTCTATCAGAGCATTCCCGGTGTGTGTGCTGTGTGTCGGTACGTGTGTGTCGACATGTATGAGGACGATGTTGGTGAGGAGGCGGAGCAATTGCCTGTAATGGTGATGTCACTCTCTAGGGAGTCGACACCGGAATGGATGGCTTATTTAAGGAATTACGTGATAATGTCAACACGCTGCAAGGTCGGTTGACGACATGAGACGGCCGGCAAACCAATTAGTACCTGTCCAGGCGTCTCAAACACCGTCAGGGGCGTTAAAACGTCCTTTTACCTCAGTCGGTCGACACAGACACGGACACTGACTCCAGTGTCGACGGTGAAGAAACAAACGTATTTTCCTTTAGGGCCACACGTTACTTGTTAAGGGCAATGAAGGAGGTGTTACATATTTCTGATACTACAAGTACCACAAAAAAGGGTATTATGTGGAGTGTGAAAAAACTACCTGTAGTTTTTCCTGAATCAGATAAATTAAATGAAGTGTGTGATGATGCGTGGGTTTCCCCCGATAGAAAATTATTGGCGGTATACCCTTTCCCGCCAGAAGTTAGGGCGCGTTGGGAAACACCCCTTAGGGTGGATAAGGCGCTCACACGCTTATCAAAACAAGTGGCGGTACCGTCTCCAGATAGGGCCGCCCTCAAGGAGCCAGCTGATAGGAGGCTGGAAAATATCCTAAAAAGTATATACACACATACTGGTGTTATACTGCGACCAGCGATCGCCTCAGCCTGGATGTGCAGCGCTGGGGTGGCTTGGTCGGATTCCCTGACTGAAAATATTGATACCCTTGACAGGGACAGTATTTTATTGACTATAGAGCATTTAAAGGATGCATTTCTATATATGCGAGATGCACAGAGGGATATTTGCACTCTGGCATCAAGAGTAAGTGCGATGTCCATATCTGCCAGAAGTTGTTTATGGACACGACAGTGGTCAGGTGATGCAGATTCCAAACGGCACATGGAAGTATTGCCGTATAAAGGAGAAAAAGACAACGTCTTTTCAGCCTCAGTCCTTTCGTCCCCATAAGGGCAAGCGGGCAAAAGGCCAGTCATATCTGCCATGGGATAGAGGAAAGGGAAGAAGACTGCAGCAGGCAGCCCATTCCCAGGAACAGAAGCCCTCCACCGCTTCTGCCAAGTCCTCAGCATGACGCTGGGGCCGTACAAGCGGACTCAGGTGCGGTGGGGGGTCGTCTCAAGAGTTTCAGCACGCAGTGGGCTCACTCGCAAGTGGACCCCTGGATCCTACAAGTAGTATCCCAGGGGTACAGATTGGAAATTCGAGACTCCTCCCCCTCGCAGGTTCCTGAGGTCTGCTTTACCAACGTCTCCCTCCGACAGGGAGGCAGTAGTGGAAACAATTCACAAGCTGTATTCCCAGCAGGTGATAATCAAAGTCCCCCTCCTACAACAAGGAAAGGGGTATTATTCCACACTATGGCCCTCATTCCGAGTTGTTCGCTCGGTATTTTTCATCGCATCGCAATGAAAATCCGCTTAGTACGCATGCGCAATATTCGCACTGCGACTGCGCCAAGTAATTTAACAATGAAGATAGTATTTTTACTCACGGCTTTTTCGTCGCTCCGGCGATCGTAATGTGATTGACAGGAAATGGGTGTTACTGGGCGGAAACACGGCGTTTTATGGGCGTGTGGTTGAAAACGCTACCGTTTCCGGAAAAAACGCAGGAGTGGCTGGAGAAACGGAGGAGTGTCTGGGCGAACGCTGGGTGTGTTTGTGACGTCAAACCATGAACGACAAGCACTGAACTGATCGCACAGGCAGAGTAAGGTTGAAGTTACTCAGAAACTGCTCAGTAGTTTGTAATCGCAATATTGCGAATACATCGGTCGCAATTTTAAGAAGCCAAGATACACTCCCAGTAGGCGTAGGCTTAGCGTGTGTAACTCTGCTAAATTCGCCTTGCGACCGATCAACTCGGAATGAGGGCCTATATTGTGGTACTGAAGCCAGACGGCTCGGTGAGACCTATTCTAAATCTGAAATATTTGAACACTTACATACAAAGGTTTAAATCAAGATGGAGTCACTCAGAGCAGTGATAGCGAACCAGGAAGAAGGGGACTATATGGTGTCCCGGGACATCAGGGATGCTTACCTCCATGTCCCAATTTGCCCTTCTCACCAAGGGTACCTCAGGTTCGTGGTACAGAACTGTCACTATCAGTTTCAGACGCTGCCGGTTGGATTGTCCACGGCACCCCGGGTCCTTACCAAGGTAATGGTCGAAATGATGATTCTTCTTCAAAGAAAATGGACGATCTCCTGATAAGGGCAAGGTCCAGAGAACAGTTGGAGGTCGGAGTAGCACTATCTCAAGTAGTTCTACGACAGCACGGGTGGATTCTAAATATTCCAAAACCGCAGCTGTTTCCGACGACACGTCTGCTGTTCCTAGGGATGATTCTGGACACAGTCCAGAAAAAGGTGTTTCTCCCGGAGAAGAAAGCCAGGGAGTTATCCGAGCTAGTCAGGAACCTCCTAAAACCAGGAAAAGTGTCAGTGCATCATTGCACAAGGGTCCTGGGAAAAATGGTGGCTTCTTACGAAGCGATTCCATTCGGCAGATTTCACGCAAGAACTTTTCAGTGGGATCTGCTGGAAAAATGGTCCGGATCGCATCTTCAGATGCATCAGCGGATAACCCTGTCTCCAAGGACAAGGGTGTTTCTTCTGCGGTGGCTGCAGAGTGCTCATCTACTAAAGGGCCGCAGATTCGGCATTCAGGACTGGGTCCTGGTGACCACGGATGCCAGCCTGAGAGGCTGGGGAGCAGTCACACAGGGAAAAAATTTCCAGGGAGTGTGATCAAGTCTGGAGACTTCTCTCCACATAAATATACTGGAGCTAAGGGCAATTTACGATGTTCTAAGCTTAGCAAGACCTCTGCTTCAAGGTCAGCCGGTATTGATCCAGTGGGACAACATCACGGCAGTCGCCCACGTAAACAGACAGGGCGGCACAAGAAGCAGGAGGGCAATGGCAGAGACTGCAAGGATTCTTCGCTGGGCGAAAAATCATGTGATAGCACTGTCAGCAGTGTTCATTCCGGGAGTGGACAACTGGGAAGCAGACTTCCTCAGCAGGCACGACCTCCACCCGGGAGAGTGGGGACTTCATCGGGAAGTATTCCACATGATTGTGAACCGTTGGGAAGACCAAAGGTGGACATGATGGCGTCCCGCCTGAACAAAAAACTGGACAGGTATTGCGCCAGGTCAAGAAACCCTCAAGCAATAGCTGTGGACGTTCTGGTAACACCGTGGGTGTACCAGTCGGTGTATGTGTTCCCTCCTCTGCTTCTCATACCCAAGGTACTGAGAATTATAAGACGTAGAGGAGTAAGAACTATACTCGTGGCTCCGGATTGGCCAAGAAGGACGTGGCACCCGGAACTTCAAGAAATGCTCACAGAGGACTCATGGCCTCTGCCGCTAAGAAGGGACTTGCTCCAGGTCTGTTCCAAGACTTACCGCGGCTGCGTTTGACGGCATGGCGGTGGAACGCCGGATCCTAAGGGAAAAAGGCATTCCGGAAGAGGTCATTCCTACCCTGGTCAAAGCCAGGAAGGAGGTGACCGCACAACATTATCACCACATGTGGCGAAAATATGTTGCGTGGTGTGAGGCCAGGAAGGCCCCACGAAGAAATTTCAACTCGGTCGATTCCTGCATTTCCTGCAAACAGGAGTGTCTATGGGCCTCAAATTGGGGTCCATTAAGGTTCAAATTTCGGCCCTGTCAATTTTCTTCCAGAAAGAATTGGCTTCAGTTCCTGAAGTCCAGAAGTTTGTCAAGGGAGTATTGCATATACAACCCCCTTTTTGTGCCTCCAGTGGCACTGTGGGATCTCAACGTAGTTCTGGGATTCCTCAAATCACATTTTAAACCGCTCAAATCTGTGGATTTGAAATATCTCACATGAAAAGTGACCATGCTGTTGGCCCTGGCCTCGGCCAGGCGAGTGTCAGAATTGGCGGCTTTGTCTCACAAAAGCCATATCTGATTGTCCATTCGGACAGGGCAGAGCTGCGGACTCGTCCCCAGTTTCTCCCTAAGGTGGTGTCAGCGTTTCACCTGAACCAGCTTATTGTGGTACCTGCGGCTACTAGGGACTTGGAGGACTCCAAGTTGCTAGATGTTGTCAGGGCCCTGAAAATATAGGTTTCCAGGACGGCTGGAGTCAGGAAAACTGACTTGCTGTTATCCTGTATGCACCCAACAAACTGGGTGCTCTTGCTTCTAAGCAGACGATTGCTAGTTGGATGTGTAGTACAATTCAGCTTGCACATTCTGTGGCAGGCCTGCCACAGCCAAAATATGTAAATGCCCATTTCACAAGGAAGGTGGGCTCATCTTGGGCGGCTGCCCGAGGGGTCTCGGTTTTACAACTTTGCCGAGCTGCTACTTGGTCAGGGGCAAACACGTTTGCAAAATTCTACAAATTTGATATCCTGGCTGAGGAGGACCTGGAGTTCTCTCATTCGGTGCTGCAGAGTCATCCGCACTCTCCCGCCCGTTTGGGAGCTTTGGTATAATCCCCATGGTCCTGACGGAGTCCCAGCATCCACTAGGACGTCAGAGAAAATAAGAATTTACTTACCGATAATTCTATTTCTCGTAGTCCGTAGTGGATGCTGGGCGCCCATCCCAAGTGCGGATTGTCTGCAATACTTGTACATAGTTATTGTTACAATAATCGGGTTATTATTGTTGTGAGCCATCTTTTCAGAGGCTCCGCTGTTATCATGCTGTTAACTGGGTTCAGATCACAGGTTGTACAGTGTGATTGGTGTGGCTGGTATGAGTCTTACCCGGGATTCAAAATCCTTCCTTATTGTGTACGCTCGTCCGGGCACAGTATCCTAACTGAGGCTTGGAGGAGGGTCATAGGGGGAGGAGCCAGTGCACACCACCTGATCCTAAAGCTTTTACTTTTGTGCCCTGTCTCCTGCGGAGCCGCTAATCCCCATGGTCCTGACGGAGTCCCAGCATCCACTACGGACTACGAGAAATAGAATTATCGGTAAGTAAATTCTTATTTTTAATCACAAAGTTGTTGAGCTGGAAATTTATTAATAAATTACAAATATTCTCTCTGTACAGCACTGCACAATATGATGGCGATATATAAATAAACAATATCCATAATAAAAATGATAATAGCTTTTTTGTTGCTATTCCAGCTACTCTTCATAATCAGATTGCAATGAATGTTTATCACTACTCTTTGAACCAGGGTCACCGCATATAGGGCCTAATTCAGACCTGATAACTCGCTAGCTATTTTTTGCAGCGCTGCAATCACATAGTCGCCGCCTATAGGAGAGTGTATTTTTGCTTTGATAGTGTGCATACGCATGTGCAGCCGAGCGGTACAAAAAAGATTTGTGCAGTTTCTGAGTGGCCCAGGACTTACTCAGCTGCTGCGATCACTTCAGCCTGTCCGGGCCCGGAATTGACGTCAGACACCCGCCCTGCAAACGCTTGGACATGCCTGCGTTTTTCCTACCACTCCCAGAAAATGGTCAGTTGCCACCCAATAACACCTTCTTCCAGTCAATCATCTTGAGATCGGCTGTGCAATGGATTCTTCGTTAAATCCATCGCACAGCAACGATTCGCTTTGTACCCGTACGACGCGCCTGCGCATTGCGGTGCATATGCATGCGCAGTTCTGACCTGATCGCAGCGCTGCGAAAAAATTGTTTGTATACAAACCAGTAATTTATTATGATACATAGTTTCACAAGTTCGTCAGATCCACGTTAATCTCCTATTGCCCGTTCTTACAGCAACATTTGAAATACCTAATAGCAACATCACTGGGTTTGTGAATGTCTTGTGGCAAATCTAACTTAAAAGAAGTTGATTCTTTAATATACAGATAGCGATTATTTTTATAGAGATAACTTGCTGTATTTGAAAATAAATATACACTTGTTTATGGTATAGCTAGCCTTTACATTACATGAAAAAGAGATTCTCATAACCTCTGCAGTGTTCTTAAACAGTTTCTCCAAAGTCCTTGGCTTCCCTTTTTCAAAAGTCTGCAATGTTATTAAGGGGTTTGCTTCTCATGTAAAGATTATTATTTAAAAACTAGTTACCAGCCCGGCAAAATAACGGAACAACATAACAGTAATGTCAGCGCTGGCGCTGTGAGCATCCTAACAGAGCAACATTTAAATTGCTCCATTGGGCATCATCTAACGGCTACCGTGTGCAAAACACTTGAATTTTCCTATAAAGGTGAGGAGTAGTGTTAGCCTTTTATTATATAGGATATATTAATATAAGCAGCATGAGGGCCTAAGGTTCATTTTCTCTTGCTGTTCCTATTTTATTTCCTTATTCTCGCACATATCTCTTTCTTGTTAGTCACCTTTTTTTTGTCTTTAATACCATATCCTTTCCTGTTCCCAAAAACAGGATGTTCATATAATGGCGTGGAACTGATTAATGGCCAAGCTATCCCTGACCCTTCTATCCCAGCTTGTTCGGAGTGTACCTGCAGAGTGAGTGATGTTTGTAATAGAGATAAGTGTATGTACTGTTCAGTAAGTCCTATTCCGCAAGCATGCTGAGTGATTCATCATGTCAGTGGAAGCAGCAGCCAAGCTAGCTTACACAGGTCACTCCTTACTGATACCATGTATTTCTGCAGTGGGGTACACTGGTATTCCACAGGGAATAACATCGGGGTGTAGAGCTGGATCTTGATCCGAGGCACCAACAGGCTAAAACTTTGACTGTTCCCAGGATGCACTGCACTGCCTCCTCTATAGCCCCGCCTCCAGGCACTGGAGCTCAGTTTGTAAGTTGGTGCCTGCAAAGCAGGCAGCTAACAGGTGGGGCTGCGCTAGGCAGCCCTGAAAAGAGCTGTTTGAGAAGACTTCAAGGGCCGCAGCACTGGTTGTGTCATTCTGACATTCTGTGCTGCAGCTCCATCATCTCCCCCAGCAGCGCTGCATACTCACGCGGCCGTGTTCCCAGGTACTTGCAGCAGAGGCGCACAGGTCATCAGGCACACCGCCGCTGCCGCTCTCCAGGATAGCGTGGCTGCACATCAGGGAGGAGGTAAGAGGGCCCCCCAGGTGGGATCCGCTGGTAATTGCGATCCGGTCACGGCCCCAGGAGACGGACGCGCCAGTGGCGTGGACACTGTACTGCACAGGGACCCCACTATATCCACCAGGGCAGGGAGCACAGGTCGGATTTACTAAAATCCGTTTCACGTAGGCTCCACAGTACCCGGTGGTGAGGACCAACATAGGGGATAAGGCGCTGACCTGTAGCCCCTCCCCCAGCTCCCGGCGCCATCTACTGCTGGTGTTCCCGCCCTGGAGCTGCATTTCACTCTCCCTCAATCCCTGACAGGGATTTTGGCTCCATCTTCACTACTAGCTGGGCTGAATCTCCAGGACTGCATGGCTCTATCTCCCCTGTAAAGCCGCCTGTCTCATCAGCACTGTGCATTTACAGACACTTAAGTATTCTACATGTCATTTTAGACAGTGTTAGTTAAGAACAAGTGTACTGCTATCTGAATATTTAGTACAAGTATTATGTGATATACATCCAGTATCTACCGTGCATTGTTATATCTCTAGACATACATATCTATATGTAATTATACTAGTCCAGTGCAGTTTTATTGTTTATATGTAAAAACTTCTACATTGTACCTGTGATTGAGTGTGCCTGTAGCTGCTGTGTGGATTCCATTCTTGTGTATCACACGTATTACTATCACTATATTCTGTACCCTAGGGGGCTAGGTGCGTCAGGGTCTCATATATATATATATATATATATATATATATAGTGCTACACAGGATATACTGTTTTGTATTTTTCTCTGTGTTTTTTTAGTCACCTCATACCACTTAAATCCTTTGTTTGTGCTCTGTATGTACAGTCACATAACACAAGGGGTTATTTCCAGGTATTGTATTTGTCTGGCTATATTGTACTGTCGCGCTCTAAGGCTACATTCCCTATAATGTCTGCCACACAAGGCGGGAAATCCGCAGACGCTCCTGCATCATGCAGTGCTGGCTCCACGGATTTACCTGAAGGGGAAGTTTTAGCTGCTGGTTCAGGCCCTGGGTGCCATGCATCTCCGAGCCAGCCCGCAACACCTGTGGCCAATCAGGAACCACCCTGGGCAGCATTTTCAAACATGCTGACTGTCCTGTGGGACCTCCTTTGCCATTACAGCCGCATATTGTCCCTGAGGTGAACTCGCCATGGGCGGATTCGCTATCTACCCAGGTGCAAAAATTATATAACTCTTTAATTGCTCAAAAATTTACCCCTCACCCCTCGGGGGCCAAGGGGTCCTCTAAGCGGGTCATTTCTTCCTCACAATCCACTAATATTTCGAATAATTCTTCTGATGAAGATGGGGAATATACTGATCTGTCAGACACTTATACAGTCGCTTCTGATGAGGAATCTACAACACAGGTTGATGTTCCTGACCTAGTGGAGGCTATTAAGCTCATTCTCCAAATGGAGGATGAGATTGAGCCCACTCCTACGTCTAAGAAACCTGATAAATTCAAATGTCAGAAGGTTACTAGAGTAGTCTTACCACATTCTGACCATTTAATTGACTTACGTCAGGAATCCTGGGCGTCCCAAGGAAAGACATTTTCCTATATTACCACAGCCTCCCACTATATTCAGGAGGCGGCCTCTGAGGCAAGTGTCATGGCGGCCAAAGCGTCCACTACGTCTATCCTGGCCCATCGTATTATGTGGTTAAGGTCCTGTAAGGTGGACCTGCACTCTAAAAAGACCTTGGAGGTGCTTCTGCTAGGACTGAATTTCTCCCAAGTACTAATCCTTCTGCTCTGGAGGCTAAGAGTACCACTTTTCGTTCCTTTCGATCACCAGGGAAAGCAAAAGGTCAGACGTACTCAAGACAGGCTCGTGCTTCCAAAACCACTAAGTCCAAACCTAAACAATCCTGGGCCGTCCATCAGCCTGCTTCCAAACAAGACAAGCCTGCTGCATGATGGGGTGGGCCTCCCCCTGGGGGACCCCAGGGTGGGAGGCTGACTTCTGCAGTTCGCATAGGTCTGGTTAAAGACCACTTCGGACGCCTGGGTGCAGGAAGTTGTCTCTCACAGGTACACAGTCTCTTTCAAGAGGGGTCCCCCTCGCCAGTTTTGCACGATGGTTATCCCTTCGGATCCGTTGAAAGCGCAAACTCTACACCTGGTTCTACATTCCCTCCTGGACACCGGAGTGGTAGTGCCAGTACCTCTGTCTCAGAGAGGCAGGGCATACTATTCGACCATGTTTCTAGTTCCGAAGCCGAATAGGTCCTTCCGGCCGATACTCAACCTCAAATCTTTGAACAAATTTGTGAAGGTATCCAAATTCCGTATGGAAACTCTGCGCACTATTGTACTGGCCATGGAGCCCAAGGACTATATGGTATCCCTGGACATACAGGATGCTTACCCGTACATACCTATTGCCATGTTGCATCAGCAATATCTGTGGTTTGCTGTTGGCAGCCTACATTATCAATTCCAGGCCTTGCCTTTTGGATTGACAATGGCTCCTCAGATCTTCACCAAGGTCATGGCAGTAATGACGGCCCTTCTCCGCCGTCAGGGTATCAGGATCCTGTCATATATGATCCTGGTGAACTCAACAGAGGTTCTCCTCAGTCATCTGGGCCTGACGGTCAAATTCCTACAGGCCCACGGGTGGCTCCTCAACTGGAAGAATTCCTCGCTGGTCCCTGCTCGGAGCATGGTGCACCTGGTGGCACTGTTGGACACACACAACCAACGATTGTTTTTGTCTCCAGAGAAGGTCCTGAAAATTCAGGGCAGGATCAGATACTTTCTCTCTCGCCCACGAGTGTTGATACACTCGGCGATACAAGTACTAGGCCTCATGGTGTCGGCTTTCGACATGGTAGAGTACGCTCAATTTAATTCCCGCCCTCTGCAGAGGTTAATACTCTCCAAGTGAGACGGCTGACCTCATTGGATTAGGTGTCAAACGATTTCCTTGACTCCAGAGGTTCGTCTGTCACTGAGCTGGTGGTTACAGGATCAACAGCTGAGCAGGGGTCGTCCCTTCTGGATTTCCAACTGGGTCCTCCTAACGACGGATGCCAGCCTGCGGGGTTGGGGCGCAGTGTTGGAGCAACACTCTCTCCAGGGTCGATGAACCATGGAGGAATCTCTCCTCCTGATAAACATTCTGGAATTGCGGGCAGTGTTCAATGCGTTGACACTTATCCTGCCTCTGGTACGGAACAGGCCTGTTCAAGTACAATCAGACAACGCCACCACGGTGGCGTACATAAATCATCAAGACGGCACTCGAAGCCGCATGGCAATGGTGGAATTATCAAAAATCCTCCATTGGGCGGAACGCCATCTGCCAGCAATATCAGCAGTGTTCTTCCCCGGAGTCCTCAACTGGGAAGCGGATTTCCTCAGTCATCAGGACGTTCACGCCAGAGAGTGGAGTCTTCATCCGGAAGTCTTTCAACTCTTAAGTGGACAGGTGGGGCCTTCCAGATGTGGACCTGATGGCGTCTCAACACAATCACAAGGTTCCGGTCTTCGGATCAAGGACAAGGGATCCTCAAGCAGCGTTCGTGGATGCACTGGCAATTCCATATAACTTTCGGCTGCCATACGTGTTCCCTCCAGTGTCACTTCTGCCCAGGGTTCTACGGAAGTTCAAGCAAGAAGGAGGAATACTAATTCTAGTCGCTCCAGCGTGGCCCAGACGGCATTGGTTCTCAGACCTCCAGGGTCTATCGTTCGAGCATCCTCTTCTACTTCCTCAACGCCCAAACCTCCTCGTTCAGGGCCCTTGTGTCTACCCGGACCTGGCCGGACTGGCTTTGACGGCGTGGCTCTTGAAGCGTCCATCCTTTCTGATATTCATCATGACCAGGCGGTTCTTAGGACTCGCCCTGGTTATTTGCCTAAGGTGGTGTCATCTTTTCACCTTAACCAAGAGATTGTGGTTCCTGCCTTTATCTCTTCCGACTTGTCCTCCAAAGAGCGGTCTTTGGATGTGGTACGGGCTCTCCATGTATATGTGGAAAGGACTGCCTCTATCAGGAGGTCAGATTCCCTTTTTGTACTTTTGGTTTTCACAAACGTGGCTGGCCTGTGAATAAGCAGACCTTGGCCAGATGGATTAGAATGGTGATTGCACAAGCTTATGCAGAACAATTGTGCAAGGCGGCTCCGTGAACACGTTCATTAGGTTCTATGCCTTTGATACTTCCGCCTCCCAGGATGCTTCCTTTTGACGCTGGGTTCTTGTACCCGCTACAGTGCGTCCCCTCCCATGAGGAACTGCTTTAGGACATCCCCAATGTTATTCCCTGTGGAATACCAGTGTACGCAGCTGCAGAAAAGGAGATTTATGGTAGACTTACCATAGTTAAATCTCTTTCTGCGAAGTACACTGGTTTCCACAGGGCGCCCACCCTGACGCACTTAGCTTCTTTGGGTTTGTATGGCATTAGCCGCTGGTCCCTTCTCATGTCGTGAGGACGTGGTTCTATGTGGCTAACATCTGCCATCTCTCTTACCTGCTACTACATTGGACTGGTTAACGAAACTGAGCTCCAGTGCCTGGAGGCGGGGCTATAGAGGAGGCGGTGCAGTGCATCCTGGGAACAGTCAAAGTTTTAGCCTGTTGGTGCCTCGGTTCAAGATCCAACTCTACACCCTGATGTTATTCCCTGTGGAAACCAGTATACCTCACAGAAAGAGATTTAACTATGGTAAGTCTACCATAAATCTCTTTTTGTCTGTTTTAGCTGATCAAATAAGAAACAATGGGGCAGATGTATTAAGCCTGGAGAAGGGTTAAAGAAGTGATAAGTGCAAGGTGAATCAGCTCCTAACTGTCATTTTACAAATCCATAATGATTGGCTGGTGCGTTATCACCTTGCACTCACTTATCACTGCTTTATCACTTCTTTATCCCTTCTCCAGGTTAATACATCTGTCCCAATAACCCTTTTCCACCAGCTAGAGTAATCTATCACACTGTCACATATTAAAATATATGATACAAATATTAATATATATTTATGAAAATAAAAATGTATTTGTTGAATTAAATAAAAGTGATAACATGTCATTGTGTAGTTTTTTTCCATTACTTCAGGTTGGATCTG
The DNA here is from genome assembly GCF_028390025.1 of Pseudophryne corroboree. Taxonomy (NCBI): domain Eukaryota; kingdom Metazoa; phylum Chordata; class Amphibia; order Anura; family Myobatrachidae; genus Pseudophryne; species Pseudophryne corroboree. The sequence goes on from NC_086449.1 coordinate 372,554,772, forward strand.
TGCAATGTATCCGCAAGATGTGTCCGCTAACAACATGCCCACACCCTGTGATTGGATCTTGTGACTGCCCACTATGCCAGGGTGAGGTTTTCAATTATACTTCAGTGTGGGGTGAATTCATAAACTATATTTAGTGTAAATGTGGTGCAGAAAACAGAGAGGATCTTTCCTCTTTTCTACACTGGAGTAAATACACTTCAATCATTCTCTATAGACAAAAGGTTTTGCCAGATTATAAACCATTTTCTATATTTAGTGTTTGTTTTTTTATACATTTATATTTATTGTTATTACTAGGGTAACCAATCTGGCCACATTTTTGTAATCCCAAAGTTCGAGATTGAATAAATCTCAATCCAGCGCTTTCCAGGTTTGAATTATTACAAACTTCTCCAAGGTCGCCAGGCTTGTGCCCTCCTGGCTCTTTACAGGCAGGGACCAGTTCCACACCAGGCAATGAATAGGTTAATATTGTTAACCCCTACACGATGTAGCATATTATATCCTGGAACCGTTCTAGCTGTGCCATAGACTAGTGGGATGCTGTGACTGTTATACTGGCTACACACAGAAATTATGACCTCTAGTGTCTGACAGTGGTGCTTGCTGCAGCGGGTGCCCACACAGCCCATGGTGCCTGCTGCAGCCAGGGAGCAGAGTGCAGGTGGGCAGCGGTCGCCGGAGGGGTGACTGTGGCTGCGCCCACGGGCCGCAGCGCACCGGGCGCCCGCCCTGCTTGCCCGTGCCTAGAACCATCCTGATTCCTGTGTATAAAAATGTAAGTTTATATATTTTGCTTTCAATAATGGAAACAGTAGATACAGTAAGTTGTATATCTAGAAAAAACACAGATATAAATATGACTGACATATACTATATTTGCAAGGACAGAAAATAATGAGTTTCATTTTAATAATAATAAAACAAAAACCCATTCATCATAACAGGGTACAGTATGTTGTATTTTCTGTCGGAATCTGCTCAGCCTTACCTGACCGCACGTCACTGGAATTACATTTCTTAATGACCCCATCTGATTACCTACTAAACATGTACAGTATTGTGTTTGTATCCTGCACTGGACAGACAGTATTTTAATTAATAATATAGCTTTGTATGAGAAAACCAGCTACTACCTTTTACCTCTAAATTGGGGTTACCTTGTTATAGGGCTGGAGGTGCTCCCACAATCATGAGCTTAACCCATTAACAGTCATCTGTTGGAGTTTGCCCCCCAAAAAAGGAAGATTGCTTTTATAGTGTCTTATAATTATTGATTTGGTATAAGTGTTACTATTAAAACATAACTTTTTATATTTTTACTTAAAATACATGGGGAAGAGATACATTACTATTGTAAACACAAGTAAACATATTGAAAGGCAGAATTTGTCTCTGTGGTGAATTTTTATGTGTATGAATCGAAGTGTACTCTTTTAAACCAAGATCTGGGTAATTAGTACCTAAATCATACATCTTAGTTTAAGCAGTAATTAGTTCACTTTTTGGCCACTTGTAATTTGCCTATTATTCCGGCAGTGAAATACTCCTGTAATAACCGCTGCAGCGTGAAATCCTGTTTCACATATGAAAATCCTCCCCTATTTCTCTTGAAATTCTCAATCAATTTTTTTTTAAACTTATTAACATATATATCCTTCACAAGGCAACACTGTACGTGTATTCAAGCATAAAAAAACATGACATGGTTATCGTGTATCCTTCACAGGGCAGTATTGTGAGTGTATCCAGGCGTGAAAGGACATAGCATGATTATAATATACACAGTTATATCTAAAACAGCACAGTCAGAATCAAAACATTAACCCTCTAGATTCATGAGTCTAGATACCAGATACAAGAAAGTCTGTTACAGTATCTTTTTCTGCTGCGGGGTACACTGGGCTCCACAAGGATAAACATCGGGGTGTAGAGTAGGTTCTTGATCCGAGGCACCAACAGGCTCAAAGCTTTGACTGTTCCCAAGATGCATAGCGCCGCCTCCTCTATAACCCCGCCTCCGTGCACAGGAGCTCAGTTTTGTAGTTGGTGCCTTGCAGTAAGCAGGCAGTCAACATGGGGACTGCTCCTGCAGCCCTAAAGAAAAGCTATTTCAAGAAGAAAGAAATTTGAAGACTTCAAGGGCTGCAGCTGTGTCTGGATGTCAGTCAGACATCCCCTGCTGCAGCTCCATCACTCCCCCAGCGGCGCTGTCTACTCCCGCGCTCTGGTTGCTTGGTAATTACAGTGGAGGCTCCGGTGTTCTTCTAGTCAGTCACACACTCGCCGCTGTCCTCCCGGATCGTGTGGCCGCATACAGGGGGAGGTAAGGAGTCTCTTTGGCCCGCTGTAATCGCAATCTGGCGCGGCCGGTGGGAGGCGGTCCGCGCGATCGCTGGCGTGGACACTAAGGGGCAGGGGCTCTACTAGCCACCAGGGCACTGGGCACAGGTCGGTTTTCTTCATAAAACTGTTTGTTTGACAGCCCGCAGCGCCTGGTGGTTATGCCAGCACGGGGGATAAGGCTTGACCTGTAGCTCCTCCCCCCAGCCCCAGGGTGCCATTTAGGCAAATGTTCCCACCCTGGAGCTGCATATCTCTCCCTCACTCCCTGTCAGCCGCCATTACACGGAGCTGCGCTGTTCCTGGGACTGCTTGGGCAAATCCTCCTCTGTAAAGTCGCCTGCACGTCAGCACTGTGCATTTTACAGGACACTTAAGTATTCTACCTGTCAGTGAACAGTGTTAGTTAAGAAAGAGTGCATACAGTCAGGGTTGTGTGGTACAAACACCCTGTGATAGACATCCAGTGTTTGCTGTGTTTTGCTATATCTACTGTTTATATATATATATATAGCTATACTGAGTATTACTTTGTATTGCTAGTCCAGTGCAGTCTTATTGTATGTTATAATTTCTGCATTGTACATTGTGACTTTCTGTGTGTGTGCATGTAGCTGCTGAGTCGCTGCCATTTCGTGTATTTAGCTCAGCCTCCTACCCTTATATTCTGTAACCTGAGGGGGCTAAGTGCGTCAGGTTTATTAGACTATATATTGGTGTTTCACAGGATATGCTTACTGTGTATTTTTCTCTGTGATTTCTGGTCACCATATATCTCTTGGGTTCCCGGTTTGTGCTGATAACACTACACTGGGAGTTCTTGATAGATATAGTTCTGCTAATATTTTACTAGGTTGCCTGATATTGAGCTTCTCATTATGTCAGTTGCAAGGGGCAACGGAACTGGGGCTGATCCCACATCGAGTGGTGGTGCCACTGTAGTCTCATTTGAGGAAGACATGGCAGCAGAGAGTTCAGGTTCTGGGGGTTCTTTGCCCCCCAGTGGGTTTGTAGCAATGGGGGTCCACAATGACCCGCCCTGGGCTACCTTCTCCACGTTATTAAATACGCTGGTAACTAAACTTACGCCCCCTGTGGGACCGCCTGTGCCAGTACAGCAGTTTATGGTCCCTGCAGTCAATCCGCCATGGGCAGATCAGATCTCATCACAGTTACAGCACTTGAACCAATCTCTGACTAAAAAGAAGTCTAACTCTCGCCCGCCTAAGGCTAAGGCATCTTCTAAACGAGCCGCAACTTTCTCAAAATCCACCACCGTTCCAGACACTTCCTCTGATGAGGATGGCGCATACACTGACCCCACAGACACTGATTCTGATGCTTCAGATGGGGAGGGACGGTCACAGGTGGATGTCCCTGATTTGATTGAGGCTATCAGGCTGATTCTTCAAATTTCTGATGAACCGGAACCTGAGCCTGTGTCTAAAAATCCGGACAGATTTAAACGTAAGAGAGTGGTTAAACAGGGGGCGTGGCCTGGCAAGCTGTGAAGAGGACGTGTGGTGTCTGTGCTCTCAAGCTTCAACACCTAAATTGTGCACCCAGCCTACGCTTTTGGGCATCTCCCTGACGCTACACATCTCCTGTGGTGTGCCTGTCTGCCCCTGCATCGGGTGACCTGGTGTCGCGGAGCCGGGGGACACGGACAGCTGTCCCTGCAGGTTGCGGCCTAGTCACTCGCTGGGAGCCGGGATCTGACGTGATCGCTGTGGTCGGGCGGCGGGATCCGAGGCGCGGACGCCGCCGCAGTTGCCAGCAGCCGGCTGTGATCGCTCGCTCGGAGCCTGCGGGTGAAGCGCTGTGCTGCGGCTGCCCGTGACCCGACCTTCAGAGGCCACCGCTACGGCTGAGGACGGGTCCCGTCGGAGCTGTGCGGGCGGCGCACCTCCTCCTCTCCCTGCGGCTGAATCTATCTGTTGCCCTGGTGACCAGCAGGGGCTCCCGCTGATCTGGAGGCCGGGGAACACCTCAGCCTGCTCTGCACGGAACTAAGAGCTGTATGCTGAGGAAATACGCTCCGGATACGATCCTCTCTGCTAGGGTCTGGTGGAGAGGTGAGACCCTTTCTGCTATTATTAATTTACCCACCCCTGCTAAACTCTGCCCCTGCTGCTGTAATAACCCCTGAAGGGGCTGTACACCACCAAGGCCCCCACTATCATTACTACAAGGCGCCTGTTAACACCGCCGCAGCACACACACCTGGAACAGCCAAAACATTGGCGTGGCTCCCGAACTGTTCCCCTGCTAAGTGACCCTCCGCACCCCAGCTGCACTGGGGACCCTGTGGGTGCCTATCCTGGGACAAGACACATGAAGGCTGCACAACCTTCTGCACTCAGCCTACCTGGAATACAGTGAGTACCAGTTGCTGCCACAGCGGCCATTTTATCTCTCTATTCACACTCCTGCTCCACAGAGGCCTGTGACAGGAATTTAAAGCCTGCATCTTGCAGCCTGGAAACTGGCCGGAATAAAGTCTAAGCTACACTACATCACACTTTCCTCGCCCCAGCAGGATTGCAAAATCTGCCCGCACTACTGCCCGTAGCTGAGATAGCCATAAAAATGCTTTAATACTTACCGTGTGTACCTGGGCCACGGGATGAGAGATTGGGCTGCGACTTACCCCAGCTGCAGGGATAGCACCTGAAAGAGTTATGGCTCCATTGTTGTGACGCCCGGATACACGTATCCTCGAATCACTCTCAAGATGATTTAATACATTATAATAAAATACTACGCGTGCCATAATGAAGTAGCTGGACCTTATATGTAATATTCCTTGGCACCTTCCTTCCAACTTCGCTGTTGGTGTACCTGAAGCTGACATATTTGTCCCCCTATGGCGGCCGCTGCTGCTGGCAACCTGCTCTACACTAACTGAAGCCTGAAATAAATTACAATTCGGACCTCGGTTAATCTCTACGAACCTGCTGCGGCTTCCTCCTCCACCCCTCGAGCTACCTAAAGCCTGAAACGCTTGCTTTCCCATACCCATAGGAGCCCGAGGTGGAGCTGTAGGTCAGCAGCTCGACCTGCCTGCGCAGCTCGCCTACTATACAATCTACGGACTGTGTCCCTTCTTCAATAATTTTTTCTTCCCTTTTTTGTTCTTTTTTCTCCCCCACTCCTATCCCCCTCTTTTATACATTCCATTATGTCCAAAAACAAGAAAGTAACGCAAACCCCGTCTAACTTTTTTGGCTCAAAATCTAAGGGCCCGCAGAACCCCAACATGACCGCAGGCTCTCCTCCTTCTCCGTGCTCCTCAGAAGCGGGTATTGATTCCCAGATCCAGGCGGTAATGTCGAGCCTACTGGAGGGAGTGCAGTCCGCATTCAAACAGGAACTTTCTAACGCTATCGCATAATTTAAATCGGACCTGACAGCTCTCGGCAACCGAACGGATGCATTGGAAACAAAGACTGATGATCTCTGCCGCTCCCAACACCGCCTCGACAGAGAGCTCATTAGGTTGCACGAGGAAATGGAGACTCTCAAAGAGCGACAGGAGGACCAGGAAAATCGCTCACGTAGAAATAACTTACGATTACGCAATGTTCCAGAATCGGTCCTCGGCCCATCGTTGCCGTCATTCCTGAGAGAATTCTTCATACACCTCGTACCAGATCTCACAGCCGAAGAGTGTCTATGTGATAGGGCTCATAGAGCACTCCGTGCAAAACCGTCCCCCGCACAACCACCCAGGGACGTCATTGTCCGTTTCCACTATTTCCGCTCAAAAGAGAAAATCCTGTCTTCTGTCCGGGACTCCCCAAAGATCCTGTTTAAGGGTATGCAGTTACAGATATTTCAGGATCTGGCTCCCTCCACCATCCAAAAACGACGGGACCTCCAATCGGTCACCCGGGTCCTGCGACAGCACCAGATTAGATACAGATGGGGATTCCCCTTTCAACTTCACGTCTCAGTCAACAACTCTGTTCACTCTGTCAAGACTTTGGCCCAAGGACAGGAGTTGCTGGCAAAGTTGGACCTTCTCCCAGTATCATCTGCAGCCGACCTGGCGACCTCACCGTTTAAATCGCCACACACTCAACCTCCCCTTCCTGACTGGACAAGAGTGACCCGCCAGCGCACTATGGACGGAGATCCTCCTTGATCTGGGGGGACCCCCCGCAGTGGTTTGCCCGCTAAATGTCGGAGCAGCATCTTTATGCCTCGTGATGAGCAATGGTTGCGGAGGATTTGACCTCCGTCCAAAACCCAATGTTGTAACTATTGTCTGTTACTGCTGTTATAGTTAAGTTAAACTAATTTGTACCCCCGTGGTTTCCCCCCCCCTTTTTTTTGTTGTTGTTGTTGTTTTGTTATTATTCCCCCCCTTTTGATTTTTTGCTTGTGTTTTTATTGCTTGGACACAGTCCTATTTGTTCTATATTATATCATGTTCTTTATAAATGTAGAGTGGCCACGACCGTTCTCAACTCTTGTGGCCCGGGTAGTTTACCCTTTCTCACATGGTACCTCAGTTACCCCCCTACAATCCCTTCCTGATGTATACATTGCTTCTTATACTGTTTTCTTTGCCTGCGGTCCCCGAATGGGACCCACGACCTCAGGGATTTTTGCCCGTTTGGGTTTTCTCTTCTCTACGTTCTTCCTCTTCTCCTTTTTCTTGTGGCTTCTGTTTGACCTTTCTACTCCTTCTCTTTCCCTGCCCCGAGGGGTGGCCTCCCCCTGACTCAAATAGTCCTTTATTGGATCATGTTCTGCGATATGTCATACCCCCTCCTGTGAAGAGCCATGCCCCTTAAAATCTTCTCGGTCAATGTAAATGGCCTAAACTCCCCTAGGAAGCGAACTGTGTTCCTGAGTGCTTGCAGACGAGAGAAAGTCGACATAGCATTCCTTCAGGAAACACATCTCACAGGTCCGCATACTCAACTTAAGGGTAAATGGTTCTCCCAGTCCTACTTTGCCTCGGCAGACTGTAAAAAACGGGGTGTAGCCATTTTAATTCACCGTAATATTCCGTTTATCCACTCCAGGACTGTGACGGACCCAGACGGACGGTTTCTTATGGTGATGGGTACCCTCCGCTCTGTGGCCCTCACTTTGGTTTCCACTTACGCTCCCAACCAAGACCAATCCCTGTTCTTTGGTTCTCTCTCTAAGCGCCTGTCACGAGAAGCACAGGGAAGCATTATCATGGGTGGTGATTTTAATACCATCATTGACCCGTTGTTAGATAGATCCGGCCCTCCACCTCACGCTTCCACGATGTCCCTGCCTCGAGCCTCCCGCACTCTCACTGCCACCATGAAACGCCACGGCCTCTGCGACACCTGGCGATCCCAACACCCCCACACCAAAGATTTTACCCATTTCTCGGCCCCACACCAACACTATTCCAGGATCGATATGATCCACATCTCCTCGGCCCTGATACCATTGATCTTTGATGCGGGTATAACGCCACTGAGTTGGTCAGACCATGCTGGGGTCTACCTTCTCATAGATATATACCGTTCACCTCGCAGGAAATATAAATGGCGTCTAGACGATTCGCTTTTGCAACACCCTTCTGCACTGGAGGAAATTCGACTAGCAATCACACACTACTTCACCGAAAATATGTCTCCTGATATTTCGCTTAGTGTCCTGTGGGAAGCTCACAAGGCCACGATTCGCGGCGCTTTGCTGGCGAAATCGTCAGCAATTAGGAAAAAAGCGACGCAGGAGATCACCTCACTCGAATCTGCAATAGCCAACTTATTAACTAGGCATAAAGCATCCCCCGACGCTTCCCTCCTCTCTCAGATTGACTCCCTCCGGGGACAACTTAATACCCTTCTCTCTAACCGTGCAGCACTAATTCTCCGGAAGCTGCAGCAACGTTTCTATGATAAAATGGATAAAATAGACTCCCTACTGGCCAACAAACTACGTCGTAAACAAGCGCTAGGCGCAATAGCTTAGTTGTACTCGCCACAGAGGGGAACCTATACTTATGACCCTGAAGTGATGACCGAAGATTTCCGCCTGTTTTATAGCTCCCTTTATAACTTGTCTGACCCGCCCCCTCTGCCACCTGACGGGACTGGAGGAGTACGCTCCTACCTGTCTGATACCCCCCTTCCAGCCCTATCTGACACTCAGTTAGACACCCTTAATAGTCGGATCTCGGAGGAGGAGACAATAGCTGCTATACGCTCCATGCGTTCGTCGGCCGCTCCAGGGCCGGACGGTTTCACAGCCCAGTATTATAAAATGTTTGCAAAAGAGCTAGCCCCACACCTATCCTTTTTATTCAACGATATTCTCGAGGGGGCCTCCTTTCTACCGGAGACGACCCGGGGCTGACATAGTGGTAATCCCAAAACCTGATAAGGACCCGACCAGTTGCTCAAATTATAGACCAATCTCACTATTGAATGTCGATCTGAAGATATATGCGAAAATATTGGCCAACCGCCTGGCTCCTCTGATGCCCGAACTGGTCCATCCGGACCAGGTCGGCTTCATTCCGGGACGCCAGGCGTCCGACAACACTAGAAGGGCTATAGACTTAATTTACTCTATTCAAAAACGGAAATCCCCCGCCCTCGTTTTGGCTCTTGACGCTGAGAAGGCTTTTGACCGCATTTCGTGGTCTTTTGCCTTCGCAGTCCTTGGCAGAATGGGATTCTCTGGAAAATTTCTAGAGGGGATTAAAGCACTCTATCGCTCCCCTTCGGCCCAGGTTTTGGTTAACGGTGTTTCATCCGCCAGTTTTGGGATTGCCAATGGCACCAGGCAGGGATGCCCCCTCTCCCCTTTAATTTTCGCACTAGTCATGGAGCCCCTTGCAGCAAAGATTCGTAACAACACCACTATCCATGGAGTATCCACAGGCCTATCCGAACACAAGATAGCGTTATATGCCGATGATGTCCTGATTTCCCTCACAAATCCAGCCCAGTCCCTCCCCTCTCTATTAACTGAGATCCGTTCATATTCACAATTTTCCGGTTATAAAATTAATGTGAACAAAACAGAGGTCCTTAACTTTCATATCCCGGCAGCTCTCAAACAAGTACTTCAAGCTATCCTTCCTTGTAACTGGTATACAAAGAAAATCAAGTACCTCGGTGTGTACTTGACCCATCATCACCACCAACTTTTCCAAGCAAATTACCCCCGCTTATTGCAGAAAGTCAAAGATGACTTGCTGAAATGGTCCAGCTACTTTATATCATGGATAGGCAGAATAAATTCTGTCAAGATGAGTGTGCTCCCCCGACTTCTGTATTTGTTTCAGACCCTCCCGATTTATGTTCCTACCTATGTTTTCAAGACCCTGCAGAGCCAATCCTCCTTTTATATCTGGAATCGTAAGCGCCCCCGCGTTAGGCTTAAATTGCTTCAGTGCCCCTCCAGAGGTGGGGGGCTGGGTATCCCGGACTTTAGGAAATACTTTTACGCTGCGCAACTCTCTCAATGTGCACAATGGTGCAATGAGGGTGGGACGCGGAAGGTTTGGGTGGGGATTGAGACTGAGGAGACGGGTCTAGCTACACTATCCTCCCTACTGTGGCTCCGCCGGAACCAGCGCCCCCGTACGGTCCTCTCACATCCAGTGGTAAGTCGCTCATTAGCGACATGGGACCTGACAAACAGACGGTTCGCTTTGGCCCCGTACCCGTCCCCGTTAATTCCGTTATTCCACAACCCAGCCTTCCCCCCGGGTACGTGTAGAGCCTCGTATACATCATGGCGCTCGAGCGGTATGCTATATTTTAATGACATCACCTCCAATGCTACCTTCCCACAATTTGCAGATATTCGAGAAGGATCAGTAATCCCTTCTTCAGACTTTTTTCGTTATCTGCAAATCAGACATTTTCATTCCACCATCACCACTACCCTTCTACACAGACAATTGTCCCCCTTTGAATATATTAGCTGGAAACGCACTACTACTAGAGGCCTCATCTCAGATATTTATGCTTTACTTAACGACCACCCCACGTCGTCCCGGGCCCCCCACGAGCTAGCATGGGAAAAGGAGTTGGGACTCGCTATAGACAACGAAGATTGGGTGGATATCTGGGATAATGCAGCCTCCAGTTCCATATGTGTAAGAATTAAAGAAAACATCTACAAATTACTCTATCGCTGGTATTATGTCCCCTCTCGTCTACACACTATGTTTCCCGACACTTCGGATAGATGTTGGAGAGGCTGTACGGACGTTGGCTCGTTCTTGTACATATGGTGGACCTGCCCAAAAATCTTTAAGATTTGGGGTGAGCTCATCACCTTGCTCTCGCGCTTATTTGACACTCCCATTCCTCCCGACCCCCAATACTTTCTGCTCCCCATGTCCCTCCCCACCCTTACCAGACAACAAAACAAGCTATTTCGGCATGTAGTTTCGGCAATGACATGCCAAATAGCCACGGACTGGAGGAACCCGACCCCCTCCCCAATACCGGTGATAATCTCCCGAATTTGGTATGTACTCAAAATGGAATATATGACAGCTGTTATCCGTAACACCTCGAAACAATTTGATAAAATATGGTCCCCATGGCTAATCTTACAACAGGCCCCTTCCCCATTTGTAACTTGACACCATACATCGCAGCTCTATTTATCTTTTATCTTTGTAGGCCACCCCCCCACCCCCCTTTTCTACTCCTCTACTCTCCTCTTTGATTGGACTTGTTCCAACTCCTATATCCCTCCGATTCCTTCTACTGTCTCTCTGAGTATTACTGTCCTCTCATTTCCTCTGTTAGCTCTCTTTGACGGACGGCCACTCCGTTGCTGAGAGTTACCCTCCTCAATTCCCTTAACTTTCATTTAAAAAAAAAAAAAAAAAAAAGGGATCCACTCAGTTGATGTTACAAAGCACTGTAGTTACATTTGTCCTTCGAATACCCAGTATGCTTGGATGTTCTGTTATTAATGTAACAATTTTGTGATCCTTCTAATAAAATGTGTTTAAAAAAAAAAGAGAGTGGTTAAACAATTTTTGCCTCATTCTCAACACCTGGCTGACATACGTCAGGAATTCTGGGAAAATCCAGGAACAAAGTTCACGCCGCATAAGAAAATGTGGGCTCGCTAACCTCTCTCTGCGGAGCTATGTAAAAATTGGGAAACTCCTCCGCCTGTAGATTCTCATGTGGCACGGATGGTAGTTTCCTCTGCTCTGCCAGTGACTACCATCACCTCTCTGAAGGAACCATCGGATAGACGTGTGGAGGGTTGTTTAAAGGCGATTTACACCCTGACAGGGGCTGTGCATAGGCCAACCATTGCAGCGACATGGGCTGCTGAAGCTATTGAAGCATTGGCTCAGGAGCTGGAGGCGGAGCTACCTTCCAACGCTTCTGATCATGCTAGACAATGTCTCTCATATATTACCATGGCTTCTCATTATCTTAAGGAGGCGGCTTCCGATGCCGGGGTGCTGGCGGCCAAGGCTGCGACTACGTCCATCTTAGCTCGACGTATCCTTTGGTTGAGATCCTGGTCTGTGGATCGGGATTCTAAGAAAACCCTCGAGGTACTTCATTTTAAGGGAGACATTCTTTTTGGAGAAAACCTCAATAAGATTGTGGCTGACTTAGCTTCTGCTAAAACGGCTTGCCTACCGAGTACGGCGCCAAAGGCTAAAAGTACCTTCTCTCGCTCCTTTCATCCTCCAGGAAAGGCAAAAGGTCAGGCGTACCCGAAACAAGCTTGTACTTCCAAACCTGCTAAGCCCAGACCCAAGCGGGCATGGGCTGCCCGTCAGCCTGCTTCCAAAACAGACAAGCCTGCCGCATGACGGGGCGGGCCTCCCTCTGGGGGATCCCAGGGTGGGGGGCCGACTTCTAGGATTTACCCAGGAATGGTTGATGACCAGTTCCGATGCCTAGGTACGGGAAGTCGTCACTCAAGGTTACGCCATATCCTTCAAGAATCATCCCCCTCATCGATTTTGCCTGATAGATGTCCCTTCGGATTCGGTGAAGGAAAAAACTCTTCATTCGGTGGTACAGTCCCTCCTGGACACAGGAGTGGCAGTACAGGTGCCTCTGGCTCAGAGAGGCAAGGGGTACTATTCACCAATGTTTCTAGTCCCGAAACCGAACGGGTCCTCGCGGCCCATTCTCAATCTCAAGTCTTTGAACAAGTATGTGAGGGTCTCCAAGTTTTGTATGGAAACTCTGCGCTGTATTGTTCTGGCCTTGGAGCCTGGGGACTATATGGTCTCCCTGGACATACAGGATGCCTACCTGCATATTCCTATTGCAATGTCACATCAGCAGTACCTGAGGGTTGCGGTGGGCAACTTTCATTACCAGTTTCGTGCATTACCTTTTGGTTAGGCCACGGCTCCGCGGGTATTCACCAAAGTCATGGCGGTAATGACGACTGTGTTACGCCATCTGGGGATCAGGATCCTCCCGACGACTTGCTGATCCTGGCAAACTCCCCAGAAATTCTCCTACGTCATTTGGATGTGACAATCCAGTTTATGAAAACTCACGGGTGGCTCATCAACTGGAAGAAATCTTCCCTGGTCCCTGCTCAGAGCGTGGTACACCTGAGGGCATTGTTGGACACTCACAACCAGCGGTTGTTCTTGTCTTAGGAGAATATCCTGACACTTCAGGACAAGATTCGATGCTTCCTATGTCATCCGCAAGTGTCGATACATTCGGCAATGCAAGTACTGGATCTCATGGTGTCGGCCTTCGACATGGTGGAGTACTCTCAATTCCATTCCCGCCCTCTACAGAAGTTGATTCTGGCCAAATGGGACGGCCTGCCACACCGGATCAGATCTCAAATGATCTCCTTGTCTCCAGAGGTCCGTCTGTCACTGAGCTGGTGTCTTCAGGACCACCGATTGAGCGGGGGTTGTCCCTTTTGGCTCTCTAACTGGGACCTTCTGACGACGGATGCCAGTCTGAGGGGTTGGGGCGCGGTGTTGGAGCCACACTCCCTTCAGGGTCGGTGGACCAAGGAGGAGTCTCTCCTCTCAATAAACATTCTGGAACTGCGGGTGGTGTTCAATGCACTGAACCTGGCCCAGCATTTGATACACAACAGACCTGTTCAAGTACAATCAGACAATGCCACCACGGTGGCTTACATAAATCATCAGGGCGGCACTCGAAGCCGCATGGCGATGAGGGAAGTATCAAGGATTCTTCAATGGGCGGAACGCCATCTGCCAGCCATATCGGCAGTGTTCATTCCGGGGGTCCTCAACTGGGAAGCTGACTTTCTCAGTCATCAGGACGTCATCAGGACACGCCGGAGAGTGGAGCCTCCATCCAGAAGTATTTCAACTCCTCGTGGACCAGTGGGGCCTTCCAGATGTGGACTTGATGGCGTCTCAACACAATCACAAGGTTCCGGTCTTCGGAGCAAGGACAAGGGATCCTCGAGGGAGTTCGTAGGTGCACTGGCAATCCCATGGAGCTTTCAGCTACCATATGTGTTCCCTCCGGTGTCACTCCTGCCCAGAGTACTAAGGAAGTTCAATTAAGAAGGAGGAACCCTGCTTCTGATCGCTCCGGCGTGGCCCAGACTGCACTGGTTCTCAGATCTGCAGGGTCTCTCGTTAGAGCGTCCCCTTTCTACTTCCACAACGACCAGACCTCCTCGTTCAGGGCCCTTGTGTATACCAGGATTTGGCCCAACTGGCTTTGACGGCGTGGCTCTTGAAGCTTCCGTCTTGAGGGCCAAGGGTTTTTCTGAGGTGGTCATTCATACTATGTTGAAGGCCCGTAAGCCGGCTTCTGCTCGGATTTACCGCAGAGTCTGGAATTCTTACTTTGCTTCGTGCGCATCTAACAATCATGACGCTTACAAGTTTAGTACGGCCAAACTTTTGGCCTTCCTACAACAGGGCCTGGACTTAGGCCTTCGTCTGGCATCCCTCAAGGTTCACATTTCTGCCTTGTCGGTATGGTTTCAGAGAAAGATTGCTACCCTGCCTGATGTTCATACTTTCACTCAGGGGGTGTTACGGATTCAACCTCCTTATGTACCACCAGTGGCCCCTTTGGATTTGTCAGTGGTTCTGGAGGCCTTGCAGGATTATCCTTTTGAACCTCTTGCATCTGCAGACCTTAATTGGCTTTCCCTTAAGGTTTTGTTTTTGCTGGCTATTGCCTCTGCTAGAAGGGTCTCGGACTTAGGTAAAAGGAATCTACCAAAACAATGGAAGATCGAGCGCTTACAGGTGCTGTGTCTCTAATGCTGCTGCTATAACGTTTGGTGGTACTCACACCCCAACCATACACCAGAGAAAGAAACCAAAAAGACAATAGCAGTGCTAATTGAAATGCTGAGTAAAGATTATGATGAGAAGGATTGAGTGATAAGAAATTCACATTTTATAAAACATAAAATTAGGCCTCATTAAAAATTGGATACAAAAATCCAAAGACAATTCATAGCAATAAAAACAGTAAATGTGGGTCAGACACTATAACTGTGTTATGCACACCAGTGCCTGCAGGAAAGTACTGGTGTCAGAACTGTTATGCACTCCAGTGTCTGCAGGAATGTACTGGTGTTTGAACTGTTATGCAAAACAAATGGACTCACAGACAAACTGGGGAATATGACATAACGTACACAGAAGGTAATAGGGTAACAAAATACACACAAAGTGAACAGAGAAGCCCAGAGGCTAAGGAACTGGGTATCTCCCTTGTATTAGAACTGCACAGATGGAAAAAGCAAGATGTTGTGTTTTAATACATAGAGAACCCGAAATGCTGTTGCTAAGGGCAACAGCAAAACCCTAAAGGGTTACCAACGGGTGTGGCAGTAAACTCCTTGGTCAGAGATGGAATGATAGACACAAGGAGAGTCTCCACAATCCTATTTCTCACTTGCAGTGCACAGGTTTTAGCTTACTGCCACTAAACTGACCCCTGACACCTAGCACAGTGAGACAGGATTAGACAGGCAAGTCTTAGAATACAGCCGCAAACTTGCTAAGTTCACAGAGTAGTAACAGAACCCCAGCAAGCTAAACGACTGACTCCAGTCTTACTGCTAGGTCTGGATTGGCAGAGTGTAATACCAAATCCCCAGGCCTATTTGCAGTAAGCAACAAACAAATACAAAGCTACACAGTACTGGCTAACTTTCATGAACTGACTAACCAACAAAGATTCAGCAGCATCTGCTTACCCTGAAAAGAGGCCTTATAAAGCAGGTGCTGTCCACGCCCCACTCAGACCTCACAGACTGTGAGCACAAAAACCAGCACCGGATCCCCTGCCGTGCACAGAGCCTATAACCACTGCACAGCAAAAGACCCGAACCGGATTATCAGCTGCGCTCAGGTTACTCCACTAGCACTTGTCTCCCGGTTGCCATGACGACGTGGCAGCACAGGGCAGGAGACCCTAACAGTACCCCCCCTCTGACGAGGGGTCAAAGAACCCCTACCACCGGGTTTATCGGGGAACTGCGAGAAGAAAGAGCGTATCAGTCTGGGGGCATGAAGATCACAACTGCGCACCCACGACCGCTCCTCCGGGCCATACCCCTTCCAGTGCACCAAAAATGACAGCCGACCCCGAACCACCTTGGAGTCAAGAATCCTTTCAACAACAAACTCCCTCTGGCCACGTATCAGAAGAGGGGAAGGTCTTCCACTGGAAGAAGGATTACTAATCGCCCGTTTTAAAAGGGAACAATGAAATGTTTTATTGATACCCAAAGAACGGGGCAGATCTAACTGAAATGCCACCGGATTGATAACCCTGGTGATCTTATAAGGGCCGATGAACCGGGGCCCTAACTTATGAGATGGCTGTCTCAACTTCAAATTCTTGGTAGACAACCAGACGAAGTCTCCTAATTTGAAGCTGCAGGGTCTTTTCCGCTTATCAAAAACCCTTTTGGTCACTAATGACACAGACACAAGGGCTTTCTTCACTTTCCGCCAAATACCTCTAAGGACCGAAACCACAGAGGAACCACCAGGCGTGGAGTCCAGGGGGTCAAAAGAATTGGCCTTAGGATGATGCCCATACACACAAAGGAAGGGAGAGATCCCTGTAGCAGAGTGAGCCGCGTTGTTATAGGCAAACTCCGCCATGGACAGATGAGCAACCCAGTCAGTCTGACACTTGGAGACATAACACCTGAGGAACTGCTCCAAGGACTGGTTCACCCTTTCAGTCTGCCCATTAGACTGCGGATGGTAGCCTGACGACAAGCTGACAGAAATCTGGAGATCGGAACAAAATGCCCTCCAGAATTTGGCCACAAACTGGGATCCGCGGTCAGAGACCACATCAAGTGGCAACCCGTGGAGACGCACAACATGCAGCATAAATAATTCAGACAGGCGTCTGGCTGATGGCAGCCCAACCAGTGGAACGAAGTGCGCCATCTTCGAAAACCTGTCAACGACAACCCAGATGGCTGTCATCCCCGAGGATTTGGGCAAGTCCACCACAAAATCCATTGAAATGTGGGTCCATGGCTTAGATGGGATAGAGAGTGGATGTAATGGGCCAACAGGAACCCCTCTAGGAGTCTTATTTCGGGCACAGATGTCACATGCCCGAACCCACTGATCCACATCCTTAGCCACCGAGGGCCACCACACCGCCCTAGATAGCAACTCCCGAGTTCTGGCAATACCCGGGTGACCTGCCGACTTCTTGGCATGGAATTCCAGGAACACTCGCTGTCTTAACCTAGGAGGCACAAACAAAAGACCTACCGGAAGGTCTGGAGGAGCCTGCTCCTGTGCTCTAAGGACTAATGATAAGAGGTCCTGGGTAATGCCCACTTTAATACATGATGGGGAAACAATGGGCAACGGCTCCTCGGTGGTCTCCTGGATTGGAGCAAAACTCCGCGAGAGCGCATCAGCCTTGATGTTTTTTGACCCAGGGCGATATGTTATCAAAAAATTAAAGCGAGCAAAAAACAAAGCCCATCGTGCCTGCCTGGCATTGAGACGCTTCGCTGACTCTAAATATGCCAGATTCTTATGGTCAGTGAGAATTGAGACCACAAACTTAGCCCCCTCAAGCCAGTGTCTCCACTCCTCGAGTGCATCCTTAATAGCCAACAATTCCCGGTTACCCACGTCATAATTCATCTCGGCAGGCGAAAATTTACGGGAAAAGTAAGCACAGGGATGAAGGCGATTATCAGACACTCCCATCTGAGACAGCACTGCCCCAATACCCATCTCAGAGGCATCCACCTCCACCACAAAAGGACGCTCTGGATCTGGGTGTCGCAGCACCTTGGCCGAAACAAATGCCCTTTTGAGACGGGCAAAAGCCGCTTTAGCCTCACAAGACCAGTGAGCAACATCCGCCCCTTTCTTAGTGAGTGCCACCAAGGGCGCCACTATAGACGAAAATCCAGCGATAAATCGTCTATAAAAATTCGCAAAGCCCAGGAAACGCTGAAGCGCCTTCAAACTAGTGGGCTGCACCCAATCCAGGACTGCCTGTACCTTGGAACCCTCCATTTGGAAACCTTCTGGGGAGATAATATATCCTAGAAATGCGATTTGCTGAACTTCAAATTCGCACTTCTCCAGCTTCGCCCCAAGCCGGTGGTCTCTGAGTTTCTGGAGGACTAAGCGTACATGCTTCCGATGTTCCTCCAGGGAATGGGAGAAGATTAGGATGTCATCTAAGTATACAACTAAGAATCTATCCAAATATTCCCTGAGCACATCATTCATGAAATCCTGGAAGACTGCCGGGGCATTACAGAGCCCAAAAGGCATCACCAAATATTCATAATGCCCTGAGTGGGTATTAAAGGCAGTCTTCCATTCATCCCCCTCTCTTATTCGAATTAGATTGTACGCACCGCGTAGGTCAATCTTAGAAAAAATGGTGGCAGTACGAAGCTGGTCAAACAAGACCGAAATGAGAGGCAGTGGGTATGAGTTTTTAATCGTGATACGGTTCAATTCCCTGAAGTCGATGCAGGGTCGCAACGAACCGTCCTTTTTACCCACGAAGAAGAACCCCGACCCAACTGGAGACTGTGAAGGTCTGATAAATCCCTTAGCCAAGTTCTCCTGAATGTACTCTGCCATAGCCTGAGTCTCAGGACGTGACAGGGAGTACAACCTGCTCTTGGGAAGCTTAGCATTTGGCAACAAATCAATGGCACAGTCATAGGGGCGATGGGGAGGTAGTACCTCTGCAACTTTTTTGGAGAACACGTCTGCAAAATCTGCATAACACCCTGGCAATCCTGGCAAACTTAGCTGCGAGAGCCTGACTGGAAGGCTCAAGCAACTCCTGAAACAATCAGTACCCCAACTAAGAATCTCCCCAGAGACCCAGTCAAATTGAGGATTGTGGGCCCTTAACCAGGGTAACCCCAACACCAATGGGGCAAAAGTACAGACAGTCACATAAAAGGACAATTTTTCAGAGTGTGTGGCTCCAATAAACAAAGAAATCTGGCTAGTGCAAGAGGTAATTTTACCTTGGGATAATGGTTCCCCGTTTAACCCACAAATCTCAATTTCCGATGCCAAGGGTACTAAGGGAACAGAGTGTTTCAGGGCGAATTGGCGGTCCATAAAAACCCCGTCGGCCCCACTGTCCACAAAGGCCTCAGTCTTGACAGTTTGACCGAGGATCTTCAAGGTCACCGGAATGATAAAAGTCTTCTTGGGAAATTCTGACTTCTGGCCTGACAGGATATTTCCCATCACCCTCAGGCCCTGAAGTTTTCCGGCTTTTCTGGGCATGATACTACCACATGACCTTTATTCCCACAGTACAAACACAACCCCTGCTGTCTCCTCCGCGTCTTCTCACGCGAGGAGAGGCGGGTAGCCCCAATCTGCATAGGCTCCTCAGAAAATTCCTCAGAGTCTGAGGTTCCCTTGGGAAGGAAGGAAATCTCAGTCTCCCTTTCAAACCTACGCTCTCTCAGCCGTCTATCCACCCGGATGGATAACTGCATGAGCTGATCCAAGCTATCAGGCAAGGGATATTGTACCAGTTGGTCCTTTATCTGGTTAGAAAGACCTCTTCGGTACTGGTGTCTCAGGGCTGGGTCATTCCACTGGGTATCATGGGCCAACCTCCGAAACTCCGTACAGTAAACCTCAACTGGCCTTCGCCCTTGCTCAAGGATCGAAATCTGAGCCTCGGCTGAGGCCGTCTTGTCAGGGTCATCATACAACATGCCCAGTGCCGTAAAAAAAGCATCAACACTTTTAAGCGACGGACAGTCAGGCTGCAACCCATATGCCCAGACCTGTGGGTCTCCTTGTAGCAAGGAAATCACTATGCCCACCCGCTGAATCTCCGACCCAGAAGACTGAGGCCTAAGCCGGAAGTATAGCTTGCAGCTCTCCTTGAAACAAAAGAACTGCGAGCGATCTCCAGAAAAACGATCCGGGAGATTTACTTTCGGCTCCTTAACCCCTGCAGGTGCTGCTGCTGCGGGAGCTCCACCAGCAGCCTGGGTGGTGTGCATTTTAATGGACAAATCATTAAATTGTCGAGTCAGGACCTGCACCTGATCGACCACCTGTTGCAACGTATTTTGAGGGGTATGCTCCATATTCCCACAAAATTTCAACAGGAGTATTAGGCTGCTGAATATGTTATGCACACCAGTGCCTGCAGGAAAGTACTGGTGTCAGAACTGTTATGCACTCCAGTGTCTGCAGGAATGTACTGGTGTTTGAACTGTTATGCAAAACAAATGGACTCACAGACAAACTGGGGAATATGACATAACGTACACAGAAGGTAATAGGGTAACAAAATACACACAAAGTGAACAGAGAAGCCCAGAGGCTAAGGAACTGGGTATCTCCCTTGTATTAGAACTGCACAGATGGAAAAAGCAAGATGTTGTGTTTTAATACATAGAGAACCCGAAATGCTGTTGCTAAGGGCAACAGCAAAACCCTAAAGGGTTACCAACGGGTGTGGCAGTAAACTCCTTGGTCAGAGATGGAATGATAGACACAAGGAGAGTCTCCACAATCCTATTTCTCACTTGCAGTGCACAGGTTTTAGCTTACTGCCACTAAACTGACCCCTGACACCTAGCACAGTGAGACAGGATTAGACAGGCAAGTCTTAGAATACAGCCGCAAACTTGCTAAGTTCACAGAGTAGTAACAGAACCCCAGCAAGCTAAACGACTGACTCCAGTCTTACTGCTAGGTCTGGATTGGCAGAGTGTAATACCAAATCCCCAGGCCTATTTGCAGTAAGCAACAAACAAATACAAAGCTACACAGTACTGGCTAACTTTCATGAACTGACTAACCAACAAAGATTCAGCAGCATCTGCTTACCCTGAAAAGAGGCCTTATAAAGCAGGTGCTGTCCACGCCCCACTCAGACCTCACAGACTGTGAGCACAAAAACCAGCACCGGATCCCCTGCCGTGCACAGAGCCTATAACCACTGCACAGCAAAAGACCCGAACCGGATTATCAGCTGCGCTCAGGTTACTCCACTAGCACTTGTCTCCCGGTTGCCATGACGACGTGGCAGCACAGGGCAGGAGACCCTAACAAACTGCCTATCACATTAGCATCCGTTCCTATTAATTAACCTGGATTATACAGCAGATGGAGACAGACTGACAGCGCAGTCTCACCAATACACTTTACCCAAAAACCGCTAGAGGTGTAGTCCCTTAAGAGTGTCTCTGATGTTTTACTCAAAACCAGCCAGGTTTGGGATCCTCAGTATAACACGGTGTCCTCTTTATGAAGAAAAGGGTTGATGGTGTTTCCAGTTGTAAAAGATTTGTCTCGCTTTTTCTGCAGATGGCAAAGTCCAGTAATTGGTCCGGGTGTGATACAGCAGTAAAATTTAACGTGATTGTCGACCCAAATAGCCTCCTCGACAATCTGCAGGCACTGCAGCTGTTATGAGCCACGGCTGTGGCTCATTCCTGTTTTGCATTTTTGGTTATGTATTTTATGTTATACTTCTGTTCATGTTCCCCGTGGGTGTCATGGGGTGTTCGGAGTTCACCCTTAAGGAAAGGGTACACAGGTAGTGGTTCATTCCTATTTTATGTTTATAGTTGTCTTGCAGGTCAGGTTTTCCCGTTGCTCTGGTTTAAGAATATTCTCGTTTGCTGCCAGTGGTGAGTCTGTGTAATTGTAGCTTGTTCCCATGTGTTCAGCCTCACCTGTCTCTTGATTGCACCTCTCAGTTGTGCAGCAGGGCAGCTGCACGACATAATTAATTAAGACTCTCTGTTATATGCTGGCTCAGTGCAATTCACAGACGCTGGTGATATTTCCAGGTTTCTAGACTTCCAGAGTTCTTGCGTTCTGAGCTAGTCCCTGCCAGTTCCTGAGCTCCTGTCTAGCAGTGTCTGTCTAGCTGCTTCCAGTGTTGGTTCCTGTGTCCTGCCGTGAAGTGTTCCTGTCCAGAAGTCCTGTGGCTTTGTCTGTGCCTAGTCGAGTTTCTGGCTTCTTGGTGTCCACCGGTCTGTCGTTTGGGATTCTGCCTGTCCTCCGGTTCTGAGAGTCTGTGTCGGCTACATTGGGGGTTCCTGTCCGTTTGCCAGTGTTTGTACCGGTTCCGTGAGTAGCGGCTTTGCCGCGTCCGTCGGCCTAGGCCGCAGTATTCTTTGGTTATATTTTGTTACTGGTGTTTTGCAGAGGGTTCTGCTTATGCTGTCACTGCCGGTACACAACAGTATTGTGTCGGCGAGTGGACAGCATTTCCTTGGTTGTTCTTTTCCTTTGGCGGCGTGACGCACATATATTTAGTTTTAGGGTAGTTAGTAGCCCCTAGCTTTCTGTTGTTTTAGTCAGAGGTCCCCTTGTTATTATCCTGTCTCGGTTCACGCCTTGCCTCACGCTAAGACCTGGGGGCATCGGAGTTGGGCAGACATAATCCGCCCTTCAAACGCGGCTGCCGTGGGCCCAAGAAACCATAGTCACTCAGGCGTGAACTGACCACACGGGTAAAACAATGGAGGTAGGGTGCTAGGGGCTATTTCCACACCACACCTAATTTCAGCGTCACGTTCTGGTGCTCAGGACTCACTACGCAACATCTCCCTTGTTCTGAGCACCAGGAACCTAACATTATCACCAGCCATACAACAAAAAATAAATAAAACTTTTTCTTTTTTGGCCCAGTCCAGTGTCTTGTCTAGAATCCAGTCCTGTCTAGAATTCAGTGTGCAGAATCCAGTCCGGTGTTTAGAATCCAGTCCTGTCTAGAATTCAGTGTGCAGAATCCAGTCCGGTGTTTAATAATCCAGCCCAGTCTTGTCTTGTCTAGTTTAAAAATCCAGTCCAGTCTTGTCTTGTCTAAGAATCTTGTCCTGCAAGCATCTCTCTCAGCCCTGAACTCTGCTTTCAGTGCTTTGAAACCTGAGCGGCTGGAAGTTTTGCAGCAATCCTTAAAGCAACTGCAAAACCTTCTGACCAAAATTTTGCTTATTTTGCCAGAAGTTGTTGAGAGTTCATCCTATAAAGAGACTCTTGCTCACAGTATGGTGACAAGTGAATCCTCAGGTTTAATTAAAGAGAAAAGGTTTAAAAGTTTTCTGCGGCCCAGGCTCTCAGAAGAGGAGCGTCTGCGTCGCAAAAACTTAGATTTATGCCTATATTGTGGGGGTTTAGGCCACTATCTGCAGACCTGTGAGTTGCGCAAGCCAAAGTGTGGCGACAAGTCCTGCCCTCTGGCCAAGTTTAGTCAGGATACAAGACCTACTCCTGTCTCTACTGTGGCAGGGGTACTTGTCACACAACCCACACTAAAAAGCACTCTGTCCTATAATTGGGGTCCTTGGGCTAGGGAGCCCCATTATAGATTCAGGAATCAAAGGAGAATGTTTCTCTCCTCTCTTGATTTTCCTGTTGAAGCAGAGTTGCAAGCCCCTGGAGCGGTGCCCGATGCCCGGGGTCCTGGAGTAGTGCCCGATGCCCGGGGTCCTGGAGTGGTGCCCGATGCCCAGGGTCCTGGAGTGGTGCCCGATGCCCAGGGTCCTGGAGTGGTGCCCGATGCCCAGGGTCCTGGAGTGGTGCCCGGTGCCCAGGATCCTGGAGTGGTGCCCGGTGCCCAGGGTCCTGGAGCGGTGCCCAGAGTCCTGGAGCGGTACCCGATGCCCAGAGTCCTGGAGCGGTACCCGATGCCCAGAGTCCTGGAGCGGTACCCGATGCTCTAGGTTATAGAGGGACATCGAATATTATAGCTCAGGTGTCAATACCAGAAGGGGTCTCAGAAGCTGTTACCCCAGGTAGAGACTTGAAAAGCGCAACTCCAGAGAAGGTGTCTAAAACCATAGTTCTAGAAGGGAACTCGAGAAGCAAAACCCCAGAAGGGATCTTTGAAGTAATATCCCCAAGTGGGGTCTCGAGAGACAAAGCCCCAAAGAAGGGTCTAGAAGTCGCTTCCCCAGGAAAGGACTCAAGAGGCATAGCGTTAGTGGAGGTTCTGAAGGTTATAGCTTCAGCAAAGTCCCGGAAGTCATAGTCCCGGGAGAAGTTTCGATAATTATCGACTCAGAGAGGGAGGCCGACGGCTCGGTCCCAGTGAGGGAGGCCGACGGCTCGGTCCCAGTGAGGGAGGCCGACGGCCCGGTCCCAGTGAGGGAGGCCGACGGTCCGGTCCCAGTAAAAGAATCCGAGGTTCTGGCCCCAGCGGGGTTCCCGGAGGCCACTGCCCCAGCGGGGTTCCCGGAGGCCACTGCCCCAGCGGGGTTCCCGGAGGCCACTGCCCCAGCGGGGTTCCCGGAGGCCACTACCCCAGCGGGGTTCCCGGAGGCCACTGCCCCGGGTGGGGTTCAGAAAGTCACTGCCCCGGGTGGGGTTCAGAAAGTCACTGGTGGTGTTCAGAAAGTCACTGCCCCGGGTGGGGTTCAGAAAGTCACTACCCCAGGTGGGGTTCCGAGGACCACTGCCCCAGGTGAGGTTCCGAGGGTCACTGCCCCAGGTGGGGTTCCGAGGGTCACTGCCCCAGGTGGGGTTCAGAAAGTCACTGCCCCAGGTGGGGTTCAGAAAGTCTTAGCCTCGAGTAAGGTCAATGGTGACCAGGTCCTAGCAAAGCACTCTAGTCAGTCAGATGGGAAGGAAGCAGATCCTGACTCTGTTGATATCTCAACATCTATAATCTTTGATGGGGACTTAGTCCAATTTCTGGCGCTTTACAAACACTATTACACCATTTTGTTGTTTAGACCATTTCTGGGCATCACTTCAGAGAACCTTGTGCTCTATCTGATATATTCCTTTAGAGGAGAGCCTTTTGAGTGGGCAACCAGCCTAATGAAAGCTGAAGATCCCATTCTTCAGGATCCCCCGGCATTCAGTGATGCAGTTATTAAGAGATATGGTTCCAAAGAAATTGGTTCAGGTTCCTCTATGTCACCCGTCTTATCTGCTGAGAGTTCACCGTATTCTGTAAATTCGGCACAAGAGTCTCAGCCCGTTGTTTTGACTGCAGGATGTGCTTTTCTCTCTTCTTCTAATAGTAGTACTTTGCCTGAAAGTTCAGCTCCCAAGGTTAAGAAACCAATCTCTGATTTGAACCCAGCCTTGCTGGGAGGTACCATCAGTTCAGACAATGTTTGGGGAATTACCTTGGTCAGACCTCAAGAACTTTGTAAAAAGAAGAAGAAAAAGAAATGATTATTGACTCTTGCCTTGTTAAAAAAAAAATAATATAAAAAAAAAAAAAGATTTTTTTTTTTTCTTTCTTTCCTTGTCTTGTGTCCAGTGGCCACCGTCAAGGGGGGGCACCGTTACAAGCTGTTGTCACAGCTTGTTTCTGTTAGACCAGTGTGTCAGGTTTTTTTTTGTGTATCCCTTGTTTTTGAAAGTCTGAATGTTGGGGTCCTTTGACCCCTCCTCAAGGGGGGGGGGTAATGTTATGAGCCACGGCTGTGGCTCATTCCTGTTTTGCATTTTTGGTTATGTATTTTATGTTATACTTCTGTTCATGTTCCCTGTGGGTGTCATGGGGTGTTCGGAGTTCACCCTTAAGGAAAGGGTACTGTTATGAACCACAGGTAGTGGTTCATTCCTATTTTATGTTTATAGTTGTCTTGCAGGCCAGGTTTTCCCGTTGCTCTGGTTTAAGAATATTCTTGTTTGCTGCCAGTGGTGATTGTCGACCCAAATAGCCTCCTCGACAATCTGCAGGCACTGCAGCTGTTATGAGCCACGGCTGTGGCTCATTCCTGTTTTGCATTTTTGGTTATGTATTTTATGTTATACTTCTGTTCATGTTCCCCGTGGGTGTCATGGGGTGTTCGGAGTTCACCCTTAAGGAAAGGGTACACAGGTAGTGGTTCATTCCTATTTTATGTTTATAGTTGTCTTGCAGGTCAGGTTTTCCCGTTGCTCTGGTTTAAGAATATTCTCGTTTGCTGCCAGTGGTGAGTCTGTGTAATTGTAGCTTGTTCCCATGTGTTCAGCCTCACCTGTC
Source organism: Pseudophryne corroboree (assembly GCF_028390025.1). Taxonomy (NCBI): domain Eukaryota; kingdom Metazoa; phylum Chordata; class Amphibia; order Anura; family Myobatrachidae; genus Pseudophryne; species Pseudophryne corroboree. The sequence goes on from NC_086449.1 coordinate 372,580,541, forward strand.
TCTTGATTGCACCTCTCAGTTGTGCAGCAGGGCAGCTGCACGACATAATTAATTAAGACTCTCTGTTATATGCTGGCTCAGTGCAATTCACAGACGCTGGTGATATTTCCAGGTTTCTAGACTTCCAGAGTTCTTGCGTTCTGAGCTAGTCCCTGCCAGTTCCTGAGCTCCTGTCTAGCAGTGTCTGTCTAGCTGCTTCCAGTGTTGGTTCCTGTGTCCTGCCGTGAAGTGTTCCTGTCCAGAAGTCCTGTGGCTTTGTCTGTGCCTAGTCGAGTTTCTGGCTTCTTGGTGTCCACCGGTCTGTCGTTTGGGATTCTGCCTGTCCTCCGGTTCTGAGAGTCTGTGTCGGCTACATTGGGGGTTCCTGTCCGTTTGCCAGTGTTTGTACCGGTTCCGTGAGTAGCGGCTTTGCCGCGTCCGTCGGCCTAGGCCGCAGTATTCTTTGGTTATATTTTGTTACTGGTGTTTTGCAGAGGGTTCTGCTTATGCTGTCACTGCCGGTACACAACAGTATTGTGTCGGCGAGTGGACAGCATTTCCTTGGTTGTTCTTTTCCTTTGGCGGCGTGACGCACATATATTTAGTTTTAGGGTAGTTAGTAGCCCCTAGCTTTCTGTTGTTTTAGTCAGAGGTCCCCTTGTTATTATCCTGTCTCGGTTCACGCCTTGCCTCACGCTAAGACCTGGGGGCATCGGAGTTGGGCAGACATAATCCGCCCTTCAAACGCGGCTGCCGTGGGCCCAAGAAACCATAGTCACTCAGGCGTGAACTGACCACACGGGTAAAACAATGGAGGTAGGGTGCTAGGGGCTATTTCCACACCACACCTAATTTCAGCGTCACGTTCTGGTGCTCAGGACTCACTACGCAACATCTCCCTTGTTCTGAGCACCAGGAACCTAACATTATCACCAGCCATACAACAAAAAATAAATAAAACTTTTTCTTTTTTGGCCCAGTCCAGTGTCTTGTCTAGAATCCAGTCCTGTCTAGAATTCAGTGTGCAGAATCCAGTCCGGTGTTTAGAATCCAGTCCTGTCTAGAATTCAGTGTGCAGAATCCAGTCCGGTGTTTAATAATCCAGCCCAGTCTTGTCTTGTCTAGTTTAAAAATCCAGTCCAGTCTTGTCTTGTCTAAGAATCTTGTCCTGCAAGCATCTCTCTCAGCCCTGAACTCTGCTTTCAGTGCTTTGAAACCTGAGCGGCTGGAAGTTTTGCAGCAATCCTTAAAGCAACTGCAAAACCTTCTGACCAAAATTTTGCTTATTTTGCCAGAAGTTGTTGAGAGTTCATCCTATAAAGAGACTCTTGCTCACAGTATGGTGACAAGTGAATCCTCAGGTTTAATTAAAGAGAAAAGGTTTAAAAGTTTTCTGCGGCCCAGGCTCTCAGAAGAGGAGCGTCTGCGTCGCAAAAGCTTAGATTTATGCCTATATTGTGGGGGTTTAGGCCACTATCTGCAGACCTGTGAGTTGCGCAAGCCAAAGTGTGGCGACAAGTCCTGCCCTCTGGCCAAGTTTAGTCAGGATACAAGACCTACTCCTGTCTCTACTGTGGCAGAGGTACTTGTCACACAACCCACACTAAAAAGCACTCTGTCCTATAATTGGGGTCCTTGGGCTAGGGAGCCCCATTATAGATTCAGGAATCAAAGGAGAATGTTTCTCTCCTCTCTTGATTTTCCTGTTGAAGCAGAGTTGCAAGCCCCTGGAGCGGTGCCCGATGCCCGGGGTCCTGGAGTAGTGCCCGATGCCCGGGGTCCTGGAGTGGTGCCCGATGCCCAGGGTCCTGGAGTGGTGCCCGATGCCCAGGGTCCTGGAGTGGTGCCCGATGCCCAGGGTCCTGGAGTGGTGCCCGGTGCCCAGGGTCCTGGAGTGGTGCCCAGGGTCCTGGAGCGGTGCCCAGAGTCCTGGAGCGGTACCCGATGCCCAGAGTCCTGGAGCGGTACCCGATGCCCAGAGTCCTGGAGCGGTACCCGATGCTCTAGGTTATAGAGGGACATCGAATATTATAGCTCAGGTGTCAATACCAGAAGGGGTCTCAGAAGCTGTTACCCCAGGTAGAGACTTGAAAAGCGCAACTCCAGAGAAGGTGTCTAAAACCATAGTTCTAGAAGGGAACTCGAGAAGCAAAACCCCAGAAGGGATCTTTGAAGTAATATCCCCAAGTGGGGTCTCGAGAGACAAAGCCCCAAAGAAGGGTCTAGAAGTCGCTTCCCCAGGAAAGGACTCAAGAGGCATAGCGTTAGTGGAGGTTCTGAAGGTTATAGCTTCAGCAAAAGTCCCGGAAGTCATAGTCCCGGGAGAAGTTTCGATAATTATCGACTCAGAGAGGGAGGCCGACGGCTCGGTCCCAGTGAGGGAGGCCGACGGCTCGGTCCCAGTGAGGGAGGCCGACGGCCCGGTCCCAGTGAGGGAGGCCGACGGCCCGGTCCCAGTAAAAGAATCCGAGGTTCTGGCCCCAGCGGGGTTCCCGGAGGCCACTGCCCCAGCGGGGTTCCCGGAGGCCACTGCCCCAGCGGGGTTCCCGGAGGCCACTGCCCCAGCGGGGTTCCCGGAGGCCACTACCCCAGCGGGGTTCCCGGAGGCCACTGCCCCGGGTGGGGTTCAGAAAGTCACTGCCCCGGGTGGGGTTCAGAAAGTCACTGGTGGTGTTCAGAAAGTCACTGCCCCGGGTGGGGTTCAGAAAGTCACTACCCCAGGTGGGGTTCCGAGGACCACTGCCCCAGGTGAGGTTCCGAGGGTCACTGCCCCAGGTGGGGTTCCGAGGGTCACTGCCCCAGGTGGGGTTCAGAAAGTCACTGCCCCAGGTGGGGTTCAGAAAGTCTTAGCCTCGAGTAAGGTCAATGGTGGCCAGGTCCTAGCAAAGCACTCTAGTCAGTCAGATGGGAAGGAAGCAGATCCTGACTCTGTTGATATCTCAACATCTATAATCTTTGATGGGGACTTAGTCCAATTTCTGGCGCTTTACAAACACTATTACACCATTTTGTTGTTTAGACCATTTCTGGGCATCACTTCAGAGAACCTTGTGCTCTATCTGATATATTCCTTTAGAGGAGAGCCTTTTGAGTGGGCAACCAGCCTAATGAAAGCTGAAGATCCCATTCTTCAGGATCCCCCGGCATTCAGTGATGCAGTTATTAAGAGATATGGTTCCAAAGAAATTGGTTCAGGTTCCTCTATGTCACCCGTCTTATCTGCTGAGAGTTCACCGTATTCTGTAAATTCGGCACAAGAGTCTCAGCCCGTTGTTTTGACTGCAGGATGTGCTTTTCTCTCTTCTTCTAATAGTAGTACTTTGCCTGAAAGTTCAGCTCCCAAGGTTAAGAAACCAATCTCTGATTTGAACCCAGCCTTGCTGGGAGGTACCATCAGTTCAGACAATGTTTGGGGAATTACCTTGGTCAGACCTCAAGAACTTTGTAAAAAGAAGAAGAAAAAGAAATGATTATTGACTCTTGCCTTGCTAAAAAAAAAATAATATAAAAAAAAAAAAAGATTTTTTTTTCTTTCTTTCCTTGTCTTGTGTCCAGTGGCCACCGTCAAGGGGGGGGCACCGTTACAAGCTGTTGTCACAGCTTGTTTCTGTTAGACCAATGTGTCAGGTTTTTTTTTGTGTATCCCTTGTTTTTGAAAGTCTGAATGTTGGGGTCCTTTGACCCCTCCTCAAGGGGGGGGTAATGTTATGAGCCACGGCTGTGGCTCATTCCTGTTTTGCATTTTTGGTTATGTATTTTATGTTATACTTCTGTTCATGTTCCCCGTGGGTGTCATGGGGTGTTCAGAGTTCACCCTTAAGGAAAGGGTACTGTTATGAACCACAGGTAGTGGTTCATTCCTATTTTATGTTTATAGTTGTCTTGCAGGCCAGGTTTTCCCGTTGCTCTGGTTTAAGAATATTCTTGTTTGCTGCCAGTGGTGAGTCTGTGTAATTGTAGCTTGTTCCCATGTGTTCAGCCTCACCTGTCTCTTGATTGCACCTCTCAGTTGTGCAGCAGGGCAGCTGCATGACATAATTAATTAAGACTCTCTGTTATATGCTGGCTCAGTGCAATTCACAGACGCTGGTGATATTTCCAGGTTTCTAGACTTCCAGAGTTCTTGCGTTCTGAGCTAGTCCCTGCCAGTTCCTGAGCTCCTGTCTAGCAGTGTCTGTCTAGCTGCTTCCAGTGTTGGTTCCTGTGTCGATTCCTGTGTCGGTTCCTGTGTCCTGCCGTGAAGTGTTCCTGTCCAGAAGTCCTGTGGCTTTGTCTGTGCCTAGTCGAGTTTCTGGCTTCTTGGTGTCCACCGGTCTGTCGTTTGGGATTCTGCCTGTCCTCCGGTTCTGAGAGTCTGTGTCGGCTACATTGGGGGTTCCTGTCCGTTTGCCAGTGTTTGTACCGGTTCCGTGAGTAGCGGCTTTGCCGCGTCCTTCGGCCTAGGCCGCAGTATTCTTTGGTTATATTTTGTTACTGGTGTTTTGCAGAGGGTTCTTCTTATGCTGTCACCGCCGGTACACAACAGTATTGTGTCGGCGAGTGGACAGCATTTCCTTGGTTGTTCTTTTCCTTTGGCGGCGTGCCGCACATATCATATCATAGCACTTTAGGGTAGTTAGTAGCCCCTAGCTTTCTGTTGTTTTAGACAGAGGTCCCCTTGTTATTAACCATAGTCACTCAGGCGTGAACTGACCACATGGGTAAAACAATGGAGGTAGGGTGCTAGGGGCTATTTCCACACCACACCTTATTTCAGCGTCACGTTCTGGTGCTCAGGACTCACTACGCAACATCTCCCTTGTTCTGAGCACCAGGAACCTAACAGCAGCTTTATCAAAGGTGATCTAGGTAGGCAACTAACCAGATATTTATAATTTAGGTAATTACCAAACAATATGCAGCTGTTCACTCAATCCTTCTATTTAATCAAAATACTCATAAACACAATCATGTTACACCTTCTATAGGTTTTAAGTGTGATCCTAGGACAGACTCAGATAACTATACTCTATTTCTTAAAGGAATTTCACCAGAAAACGACTCGATTTTAATGTAAATAAATCCCTGTCTTTATAGTACTTCCGGGTCACGGGGACACTCAATCCAATAATAAATGTCCATTCCCGACACATAATTTATCAGATCTTATACAAGGGGTTACTCTCTTAATCACATATACACTCTTTGATTAGCACAACAAAACGTGAAAGACTTGTAGGTTTTGAGCGGATGTATAACTTCAGTATTGTATTCCCGATCGGCGCTACTGTATTGCTTCCGCCCCGTGGAGCGCACTTGCGTTCCACCATTCAACTTAGAGGAAGGGAGACGCCTCTACGCGTCCTCCATCCTTCCGGTCACGTGTCCCTCGTTTCCCCGATGACTATGGGAAATGTAATAAAATACATAACAGCGGGGCAATCCCAGATGCGGGGTGCGTGACCCACGTGACGGGGCGGTCCCATCGGTTGGCATAGTGACCCGCAGCCAGTTCAATGTACTTTTACAATCCGATCATTGTTGCAAACATTATAGGGATATACTTTATCCACATCTTCTTATTCCAGAAAAGTTTAACAGTTCAATTATTTCTTAAAGATAAACATATATCATTATCTTCTACTCAACTCTTAAGTCCCTATTCCTATATATACCCCTAGTTAAATCGATTGATTTATTGTTTAACATCATATTGTTTTATTATAATAAAGGGATTGTAGAAAAGGGGCTGTAAACCCAAACAACTGTACTGAATAAAATATTTCATACTATTTAGTAATATTCACACACTACCTTTTTTCTTTTTTCCTCCTGAAATAGCATTAGTCCACTCCCTCTTGATCATATTTAAGAGGAAGCAAACTCATAAATTATTACCTCCATACACTTATTTGGTATTGTAAAGACGTTTATATTCTACCTAATTTTTTATTTTTATTTTATTAATATCTTATCTTCAGGTCTCTCTTCTCTCCAATGATCATTTTTATTATTTTTATTTTAATATGGGAAGAAGAAAAAAAGGGGGGGGGGGGGGAATCTCAATAGTAAACAGATTACACCATTATTCTGTGTCTGGAGCAAAATGCAACCTCCAAGAATTTTACCTATCTAATAGATGGGAACTTGATGTCCATATTTTTCGCAATCTAGCCGGCCGTCGACCCAAGTCGACATTCCGACAGAACCCGAAACAGACTGGGGGGCTATAACCAGTTAGTAAATCCTCAGTTGTAATATTTTCCAATACTCATGGGGGGTGGCAGTACAACTCTATTTCAACTTATTCTCTCAACACATTTGTATCTCCAAACAGATCACAGTATTTAATTCCACTGCCTCATTAAGGCCTTCAGGGAATATGCTGTTCATCTGATACATCCAAAAGACCCCCTGTCTGCATAATCTTTTGTATCTGTCACCCCCACGTGTGGTGTAAGGTATATGTTCTAGACCTGTGAGTTTCAAACATTTTGGATCTCCACCGTGAGCATGATATCATGATAGTGCTTAGAAACACTGTGTGTCTGAATCTTATTAATAATATTCCTCCTATGTTCTAGGAACCGTACTTTGAGTGCCCGAGTTGTGCGTCCTATATATTTTTTACCGCACCCACATACTAACATATAAATAACATATGATGTATCACAGTTGATAAAACTACCAATTTCAAAGAATCTCTCAGTCGTTTCTACATTGATTTCTTTTGTACGGTTAGAGATATAGTTGCATGTTGTGGATTTATTTTTCCCGCATCTATAACAACCCTTTAGTTTAGCTTGATGACTCTTAATACAATCTTTACTCCCACCTGCATCTTCATTACTTTCCTTAATGATCTTAAGATGGCTGGGGGCCAACAGATTTTTTAGAGACTTTTTTTTACGGAAAATGAACCTAGGTTCTGAATTCAATATTGAAGACAACTGTGGATCTTGTCTTAGGATGCCATAATTTTTAGAAATAATATTCCTTATTTCTAAATGGCAGTTGTTGAATGTTGAGATAAATGCTATCTCCTCCATTTGACCAGTAATTATTTCCTTCCTTTCCTTGGGTACTAATAGATCCTCCCTTTTCCTCTGTCTAACGTCCTCCAAAGCTGAATTAACAAGTAATTTTGGATATCCTCTATTGAGGAACGCATCCACCATAGTTTTAGCTTGTATATCAAAGGAGGTGAGGTCAGAGCAATTCCTTCGGAGTCGTAAAAATTGGCTTTTAGGGATGCTCTTCTCCCTAAAAGCCAATTTTTACGACTCTGAAGGAATTGCTCTGACCTCACCTCCTTCGATATACAAGCTAAAACTATGGTGGATGCGTTCCTCAATAGAGGATATCCAAAATTACTTGTTAATTCAGCTTTGGAGGACGTTAGACAGAGGAAAAGGGAGGATCTATTAGTACCCAAGGAAAGGAAGGAAATAATTACTGGTCAAATGGAGGAGATAGCATTTATCTCAACATTCAACAACTGCCATTTAGAAATAAGGAATATTATTTCTAAAAATTATGGCATCCTAAGACAAGATCCACAGTTGTCTTCAATATTGAATTCAGAACCTAGGTTCATTTTCCGTAAAAAAAAGTATCTAAAAAATCTGTTGGCCCCCAGCCATCTTAAGATCATTAAGGAAAGTAATGAAGATGCAGGTGGGAGTAAAGATTGGATTAAGAGTCATCAAGCTAAACTAAAGGGTTGTTATAGATGCGGGAAAAATAAATGCACAACATGCAACTATATCTCTAACCGTACAAAAGAAATCAATGTAGAAACGACTGAGAGATTCTTTGAAGTTGGTAGTTTTATCAACTGTGATACATCATATGTTATTTATATGTTAGTATGTGGGTGCGGTAAAATATATATAGGACGCACAACTCGGGCACTCAAAGTATGGTTCCTAGAACATAGGAGGAATATTATTAATAAGATTCAGACACACAGTGTTTCTAAGCACTATCATGATGCTCACGGTGGAGATCCAAAATGTTTGAAACTCACAGGTCTAGAACATATACCTTACACCACACGTGGGGGTGACAGATACAAAAGATTATGCAGACAGGGGGTCTTTTGGATGTATCAGATGAACAGCATATTCCCTGAAGGCCTTAATGAGGCAGTGGAATTAAATGCTGTGATCTGATTGGAGATACAAATGTGTTGAGAGAATAAGTTCAAATAGGGTTGTACTGCCCCCCCCCCCCCATGTGTATTGAAAAATATTACGACTGAGGATTTACTAACTGGTTATAGCCCCCCAGTCTGTTTCGGGTTCTGTCGGAATGTCGACTTGGGTCGACGGCCGGCTAGATTGCGAAAAATATGGACATCAAGTTCCCATCTATCAGATAGGTAAAATTCTTTGAGGTTGCATTTTGCTCCAGACACAGAATAATGGTGTAATCTGTTTACTATTGAGATTCCCCCCTCCCCCCCCCCCTTTTTTCTTCTTCCCATATTAAAATAAAAATAATAAAAATGATCATTGGAGAGAAGAGAGACCTGAAGATAAGATATTAATAAAATAAAAAATTAGGTAGAATATGAACGTCTTTACAATACCAAATAAGTGTATGGAGGTAATAATTTATGAGTTTGCTTCCTCTTAAATATGATCAAGAGGGAGTGGACTAATGCTATTTCAGGAGGAAAAAAGAAAAAAGGTAGTGTGTGAATATTACTGAATAGTATGAAATATTTTATTCAGTACAGTTGTTTGGGTTTACAGCCCCTTTTCTACAATCCCTTTATTATAATAAAACAATATGATGTTAAACAATAAATCAATCGATTTAACTAGGGGTATATATAGGAATAGGGACTTAAGAGTTGAGTAGAAGATAATGATATATGTTTATCTTTAAGAAATAATTGAACTGTTAAACTTTTCTGGAATAAGAAGATGTGGATAAAGTATATCCCTATAATGTTTGCCCCAATGATCGGATTGTAAAAGTACATTGAACTGGCTGCGGGTCACTATGCCAACCGATGGGACCGCCCCGTCACATTGGTCACGCACCCCGCATCTGTGATTGCCCCGCTGTTATGTATTTTATTACATTTCCCATAGTCATTGGGGAAACGAGGGACACGTGACCGGAAGGATGGAGGACGCGTAGAGGCGTCTCCCTTCCTCTAAGTTGAATGGTGGAACGCAAGTGCGCTCCACGGGGCGGAAGCAATACAGTAGCGCCGATCGGGAATACAATACTGAAGTTATACATCCGCTCAAAACCTACAAGTCTTTCACGTTTTGTTGTGCTAATCAAAGAGTGTATATGTGATTAAGAGAGTAACCCCTTGTATAAGATCTGATAAATTATGTGTCGGGAATGGACATTTATTATTGGATTGAGTGTCCCTGTGACCCGGAAGTACTATAAAGACAGGGATTTATTTACATTAAAATCGAGTCGTTTTCTGGTAAAATTCCTTTAAGAAATAGAGTATAGTTATCTGAGTCTGTCCTAGGATCACACTTAAAACCTATAGAAGGTGTAACATGATTGTGTTTATGAGTATTTTGATGAAATAGAAGGATTGAGTGAACAGCTGCATATTGTTTGGTAATTACCTAAATTATAAATATCTGGTTAGTTGCTTGCCTAGATCACCTTTGATAAAGCTGCAGTGCCTGCAGATTGTCGAGGAGGCTATTTGGGTCGACAATCACGTTAAATTTTACTGCTGTATCACACCTGGACCAATTACTGGACTTTGCCATCTGCAGAAAAAGCGAGACAAATCTTTTACAACTGGAAACACCATCAACCCTTTTCTTCATAAAGAGGACACCGTGTTATACTGAGGATCCCAAACCTGGCTGGTTTTGAGTAAAACATCAGAGACACTCTTAAGGGACTACACCTCTAGCGGTTTTCGGGTAAAGTGTATTGGTGAGACTGCGCTGTCAGTCTGTCTCCATCTGCTGTATAATCCAGGTTAATTAATAGGAACGGATGCTAATGTGATAGGCAGTTATAGTGTCTGACCCACATTTACTGTTTTTATTGCTATGAATTGTCTTTTGGATTTTTGTATCCAATTTTTAATGAGGCCTAATCTTATGTTTTATTAAATGTGAATTTCTTATCACTCAATCCTTCTCATCATAATCTTTACTCAGCATTTCAATTAGCGCTGCTATTGTCTTTTTGGTTTCTTTCTCGGACTTAGGTGCCTTATCCTGTAAGTCCCCCTATCTGATTTTTCACCGTGACCGGCCGGTTCTTAGAACGCGCCCTGGTTATTTGCCTAAGGTGGCGTCTTCTTTCCACCTTAACCAGGAGATTGTGGTTCTGGCCTTTAGTTCCCCTGAGTTGTCTTCCAAAGAGCGGTCTTTGGATGTGGTACGTACGGGTAGAGTATCTCTGTGAAGAGAAATGCCTCCATTAGGAAGTCTGATTCTCTCTTTGTGCTGTTTGGATTTCACAAACATGGCTGGCCTGCTAACAAGCAGCCCTTGGATTAGAATGGTGATTGCACATGCTTATGTACAGGCTGGTCTGCCAGCTCCTGCTACCATCAAAGCCCATTCTAATCGGTCTGTTGGACCTTCTTACGTGGTCCTCAGTGAACATGTTCATAAGGTTCTATGCCTTCGATACTTCCGCCTCACAGGATGTTTCCTTTGGACGCCGGGTTCTTGTGCCCGCTACAGTGCGTCCCCTCTCATAAGGAACTGCTTTAGGACATCCCCGATGTTAATCCTCGTGGAGTCCAGTGTACCCCGCAGCAGGAAACGAGATTTAGGGTAAGAACTTACCGTTGTTAAATCTCTTTCTGCGAGGTACACTGGGCTCCACAAGGCGCCCACCCTGACACACTTTGCTTCTTTGGGTTGGTATGGCATTAGCCGCTGACACCCTCTCCTGTTGCGAGTGTGTGGTGTGTGTGGCTTCTAACGATTGTCGTCTCTGTTACCTGCTACTGCATTGGACTTGTTAACGAAAACTGAGCTCCTGTGCACGGAGGCGGGGTTATAGAGGATGCGGCGCTATGCATCTTGGGAACAGTCAAAGCTTTGAGCCTGTTGGTGCCTCAGATCAAGATCCTACTCTACTCCCCGATATTAATCCTTGTGGAGCCCAGTGTACCTCGCAGAAAGAGATTTTACAACGGTAAGTTCTTACCATAAATCTCTTTATCCTACAACAAATAAGCTGTAGGCTTCTATTTCTGTGTTAAAAACAATACATTGTTTTCTTTGGCTGGCTTCCACTGAATAGAGGATACAATTAATGCATTTCGAATTATAAATAGGGGAAGAGAACACACTTTTCTCACTTACAGTATTTGTGCTGTACCATGATGCTATACATACAAAGCGAGATGACGCCAGCAAGTGGATATGAGGCACCAGACAGATTTTTACAAAGTAGTGCTTATAATGCCGGTTTGATGTATTCAAAATATAAGTAAGTACTGTAAGTGAGAAAACATACATTTCTTACTCATAGTATTTGCGCTGTACCTTGGTGTGCTGAATGAGGTGGCACCAGAAAGTATACATGGAACACCAAATCGTTTTTTTACAAAGTAATGCTTAAATGCTGACAACATAAACTGTTCCATATCTGGTTTAGATCTTGGTACCGACTGTACTTGATGTCTGGTTACCTCGTTCTGTATTAAATTGGGGTACCCCTTTCTGAGGCACGGACACGGAGAGTATGTAGTGAACGTAGCCTCTTGTTGTCACTACAGAGCTCTCGATCATGTTTTTTATGCTTGGATACACTTACAGTGTTGCCTTGTGAAGGATATATATGTTAATAAGGTAAACAAAATGATTGACTATTTCAAGAGTAATAGGGGAGGATTTTCACATGTGAAACAGGATTTCACGCTGCAGCGGTTATTACAGGAGTATTTCACTGCCGGAATAATAGGCAAATTACAAATGCCCAAAAACTAATTACTGCTTAAACTAAGATGTATGATTTAGGTACTAATTACCCAGATCTTGGTTTAAAAGAGTAAACTTCGATTTATACACATAAAAATCACAGCAGAGACAAATTCTGTCTTTCAATATGTTTATTATTTGTGTTTAGAATAAGAAGGGGGTGACAAATATTGACTGATTGTCCTGAGTCACATAAGATGTATTTTTTCCCCATGTATTTTAATTAAAAATATTAAAAGTTACATTTTAATAGTAACAATCATATCAAATCAATAATTATAATACACTATAAAAGAGTGCTCCAAGAAAAGCAATCTTCCTTTTTTTTGGGCAAACTGCCAATAGATGAATGTTAATACCTACTAAACATGAAGGTTGTCTTTTTAGCTACAGAATTAGCAATTAACATCTTGTAAATCAAACTCTGTAGGCTGATATTAAATGTAAATAATCTTATCATGACCCACTGGGCATAATTCATGTTTGTAAGGAATTGCACAGCAGCAAGGATGCAGCTGTGCTATTCCGTCACCGTGTCATTAAAATTCCAATGCAACAGGAGGCTTCTGTAGGAAATAGACGCCTCGTGTTAGCATTTGTGAGATCCGAGTGTTGCGTCTGAGGACGTAACCTTGCACCACCATTGCGACCATCACCTGCGCAGACTTCCAAGAATCGTGTTTGTAGGTTTGTTGGTGTACAAATATGAATTATGCATTTAAGATGTGCCTTAAACATGTGTTTCTTGTATACCATCAACATTATACAGTATATATGTGTTCTTTTCAAAGAAGTACTAAAAAAAATAATTTCACATGAAGTGAGCTCACCAGCTATAGCTTACACTACTGTGTCACAGATGTTAGAAAAGTGAAAAAGATGCCTGCTCTTAGCATTCTACCATAAGCTTTTTTCCTCTTTTGTCCTATCTGAAGGACACTGCAGACTGTGGCTTTAGAGGGAGCATAAGGAACAGGCACTAATTAGTTAAGACCATTGGAGTTTAAACTCTCCCTCCTCTAAGCCCTCCCACCTGCTGCAGCAACTCATTGTTTTTTAAGTGCCTGCAGGAGAAGCATGAAGATTTGGGGCTAGAAGCAGGGGTGTAAGTTTATATCAGGAACCCGGAGGCAAAGTAGTTGTTGGTGCCTGTTAGACAGTGTATCACTCTGTGGTCTGACTCCGTTCCCAGCACTAGAGGCAGCTTCTCTGCTCTTGTGTTTTCCCTTCTAGTGTTAGCTCAGTGCAGGAGGAGGTGCTTAGTGCACAGTCTGAGAGAGTTCCTCTTGGGAGAGACAACTGCACTGACGTGCAGCTTCTGCTCTCCTCATTGTGTGACCTTGTCTACCACGCAGTCACACCCTGTGTGTACTACTGTAAATCGCTGTGTCACCGCTGTACTGCTTCACATGTATACTGTGAGTTCCTGCTGCTGCAGAACATCTTCTGTATACTACAACCTGTTATCTATGTTATGTGAATAAACCAATCATTCTGGTAAAGTGCCATTGTGTGGACTAACATCCCTATCCGACACCGCAACACTCTGCCAACAGTAACACCAGCAGCACTCAGACACACACTCCCTCTAACTCACATTCACTACCAACACCCCAGCAGCACTCAGACACTTGCTGCCTGTGCCCCCTTCCCCCCCCCTTTATCTGGCTCTGGCACCCAGATACACACTGTCCTCCCCCTGATTTCACTTCCAACACTCCAGCAGCACCCAGACACAACCTCCTCCCCCAATTAATTACCAACACTCCAGCACACAATCACTCTCTGTAACTGTTGCTGATCAAGGTCTTCCATGCTATTTGCTGCTCCCACAGGAAGCCAACAGTTACCGCATGTGTGAGCAGGGACGGTTCTAGGCCTTTTTGCGCCCCGGGTGGGAAATAGGGGCATGGCTTCATACAGGGGGCGTGGTCAATTCCGCCCCCTGTACAGTAGTAGCGCCGATGAAATGCTGTGCGGTGCGCGATGACGTCATCGCGCACCGCACAGTAAAGGTCCTCTCCACGAAGGGAAACTAGATGCTACGCGTCTAGTTCCCTTCACAGCGGGACGCAGCGGCAGTGGGACACAGCGGGCAGCGGGGGGCACAGCAGTAGCGGATCTTGCCATGGTGCGGCGCCATCCGGATGGCGCCGGCGCCCTCTGGAAGGCGGCGCCCCGGACAAAAGTCCTGCTTGCCCGTGGCAAGATCCGCTACTGTGTGTGAGTAGGAAGAACCAACAAAGGAGGGAGGGACCATGTACTCCAGGCTCTGCCCTGCCCCCCTTGTACATAGGTGCAGTGTGTTTGCTGGAGATCCATGCCTAGGCTGGAATAAAACAGAAAGCAGAATCTAGCAATGGAGGAAATCAGGGTGCCCACTTCAGTGCTGGCTCCCGGAGACAACTGCCTTTCATTGTCTCCTGTATTTCTGCTCCTGGCTAGGAGTGTTTTTTATTGTGTCGTTTTTATTTTTATTTTCTGTAGGTTGGCTGAATCCCCTTCTGGGATTAGACTTTTAGAGGAGTTGGCATTATGACAATGCCGGCAGCCAGCATCTATCTGTCCAGCTACAGCCTGCTCCCTGGCCCTAGCAAGAGGGTCCCCTGTCACCTGTGGTTTGTCTGGAACCCTATGTGTGCAGAAGTGGTGTCCCTTATTAGCTGCTCTTGTCGCACCGCAACCTGGTTGCTGCTGCTTTAATTTAATTTCTGTTACAGCTTATAGAGGTAGCTGAATGACCATTGCCTATGTGGGGAAATCCCTCCTATTTGGTTTCAATTTCTCAGGGAGATGCAGGCTTGGCTGCACACTTCTTGGGAGATGTAGGCCTGCCATGTGGCACATCCATTTATTGTTGAGTGGTTGCAGTTCTGGGTGCAGGTTCCACTTACAATATTGTCTGACGATTGTACCATTTGTGAAAGTCTGTGATCTAGACTTTTCCATTTTCTGCTGGAACTCTGGTGAACTGCTCAGAATTGTGGGTGATTCCATTTTCCTTCCTGTGACTTCCCTTTTATCAGGGCGTCATGTTCAGTTTGCGTTTTGATGTCCTTCTTAATGTGGTCATGTTGGTATTTTCCAACATGCGGCTCCTTTGAGGGTTTGCTTCATATTTACCGGCTTGCATTGTTTGAGGTTTGCCCTTTCAGCCCACCTCGGCTTTCTGAGGCTGATTTTCTTAGGGGCTTTCTGTTAGCTCCTAGACTTGGTGACTGTGCTCCTATGTACTTTTCTCTAGTTTCAGTCAATAGCCTGTTCTGTTGGGACTACGCTTGTTATTTTGCATGGTGAGCCGTTAGTATGGGTAACTTGTCACTTCACAGTTTCAGCTTATAGTTCTGTATGGGATTTTCAGCACGCTTCCATTGTCTCTCCTTCCTTTTTGCAGGAAAGGTTGACTCTGGGTTGTCAGCAGTCAGGTTCGATTTCTGCCTTATAGGTCCTGTTTTGGAAGCTTTTGACCTTGTTTCCAGTGTTCAGCCATTTATGAAGAGTGTTCCACATATATGGCCTCCTTCTGTTTTGCCGGTCCCACCTTGGGAGCACAATTTTGCCTTGGAAGTGCTTCAGTGTGCCCTTGGTTGGCTTGCGGTGGCTCCCTTGGAAGGTGGTGTTTCAGTTACCCATTTTTTCCATTCGGTGGGTCTTGAACTGACAGCTTTATCTCCTGGTTCTCCTTTGCTGATTTCTCACGGTGCCAGGGCGGTGCTCTGCAATCCACCGTTTTCCCGACCAAAATGATTTCCCGGTTTCTCCTGACCCGGGAGATTCATAGTCAGTGCAGGCCTACCTTCAAGCAGCCTGTGGCTCACTGGATCATTTCTGCTATTAGTAGGCTTATACCTCTTTAGGTCAGCTGGTGCCTTACCCTATATGAGTGCATTACCCTCAGGTCATTGCAGCAGGTTTCGACAGTGGACCTGCTGTCCCGGGCGGCTCCTTGATCCTCTGTGCATATTTTCTCTGCCATTTTGCAGGTTCCACATTTTGAGACCATAGACACCAGTTTTGGGTGTTAAGGGCCCCATACACTAGTACGATTTTAAACGATTTCATACAATTCCGATATATCCGTCTGATTTATTGTATGAAATTGTGTACAATCATATGTGTTTAAGATCGTATCCAATCTGATGCGCGTCCCTGTGGCTGTCTGATAGGATCCCCTAGGTCGTTGGCGCTGAACTAATGATATATCGAAATTGGATGGAATCGGATGAAAGAAGTGTGTTTTTTGTGCATGTGATATATCGCATGCGATGTATCACAGGGAAGTTTGACTGGCATTCTCAGGACACTCCCAACCCCCGTAGCTCTCTATCCAGCCCATCAGATATATCTCATGGTACAATTGTATGCCGTACGATATATTGCATGTGATGTATAGCGGCTTCATCAATCGCATGCGATATATCTTATGCAAAAATAGCACAAAAGTACCAAATCGTATGGAATCACTTCCGGGAACGTCCCGGGGGAGTTCAAGGAAATTACATCCGACTTCAGCCTCAGACATATCGTTGTAGTGTATGGGGCCCTTAGGTTTTGTGCATGGCTCATTACCCCCTTGTGTTGAGTCTTGTTTTGGAAAATCCCACAATCTGCAGTGTCCCCCAGATAGGATAAAAGAGAGGATTTTTTTGTACTCATTGTAAAAACAATTCCTCTGAGTCCATTTGGGGGATAGTGCGTCCCTACCCTTTTGTTTATTGCTTGTTCTGCTGTTGCCAGTGGGCCTATTTTTAGCTTTATTAGATAGATAGATAGATAGATAGATAATTGAATTGCTGTGGTTGGTGAGAGTATTTAGAAGGTGGTGGGGAGTGTGGGGGGAGTTACACCTCCAATTACACCTCCAATGGTTTTAACTATTTAGTGCCTACTCCTCAGCCTCCCCTCTTAACCCACAGTCTATACTCTATAGTGTCTCCCAGATGGACTCCGAGGAATTGACTTTTCAGTGACGTACAGTACATCTCCTTTGTACTCTCATGTAACTATTGGTTGTTATTAATTGCTGCAGTTTGTATCACATATTAATAATGTCTTGCTGTTATCAGGATGTCATTTTCAGGGCCATAACTTTCTGGATGGTGAGACTTTCACATCTCCACAGAGTGAATGTGAGCAATGCCGCTGTATGGTAAGCGAAAGAGCCCATAAGGATTACAATACCTTATAGATAAACTTCAGCTGTATTATATATATAACATATTGGAGACTGTCCTTACTTATGTTTTTTTCTGATTGCCATTGTGACTGTGCTTCTCAGAGAGGACATATTACCTGTGGTCCTCGGCCCTGTGATAAGGTGAATTGCCCTCACCCAGGAGAGGATCCTTGCATGTGCCCTGTATGTGATGGATGTAACTATAATGGTCGTGACTGTATCAATGGAGAGAGCTTCCCGGACCCTGAAGATGAGTGCAGTCGCTGCTCATGCAGGGTGAGATAACTTGGGCTTATACAGGGACTAACACAGGATGTATAGAGGCAGGCTGCCAAATGTTTGATTTCAGAAGAAAAAACAACTTGCAGAAAAAAGCCTGCAACAGACACATTGTTCTATTTGAATAAAGAGTCTTAGGTTAGATTTACTAAACCTTCTAAAACAGACAAGTGGTGGTGTTGCCCATAGCAACCAAACAGAGTCTGTCATTTTCTAGGATGCAAAAGAGAAATGATAGCTAGAACCTGATTGGTTGCTATGGACAACACCACCACCACGTTTCATTTTTGGAAGCTTTACTAAATCTAAAGCAACAAGTGTTGCTTATTCATGTCATCTAATAACAAGTTTATGAGTAACAGCATATGTTTACATTTTTAGATTTTCTTTTCTGTGACCTCCTATTGATTAATCAGTTTTAAATGTCAGTTCCAGCCTATGCTTATTAAGTCCAGCAAGCTCTGCTAATATATCATTCATGGCAGGAGAGGTTTAATTATGTATATTAAATAAGACTAAGGGGTCTATTTACTAAGCCTTGGATGGAGATAAAGTTGACGGCGATGAAGTACCAGCCAATCAGCTCTTAACTGTCATTTTTCAAGCACAGCCTGTGGCATGGCAGCTAAAGGGTCATTTACTAAGCAGTGATAAGAGCGGAGAAGTGAGCCAGTGGAGAAGTGCCCATGGCAACCAATCAACACTGAAGTAACATCTATAATTTGCATACTATAATACAGAGCTGCTGATTGGTTGATGGGGCAACTTCTCCACTGGCTCACTTCTCCGCTCTTATCACTGCTTAGTAAATGTCCCCCTTAGAATCTGATTGGCTGGTACTTTATCTCCGTCGACTTTATGTCCATCCAAGGCTTGGTAAATATACCCCTTACTGTACAAATGACTGTGCCAAATAATGCTGCACAGATGAGTTTAAAGAGCTTTAGAGAACAAAAGCTGTGCTCATCATTAAATGAGCCCCATATTTTGCAGTTTTAGAACTTGAGGTGCTCCTAAAGACTGCATCACCTTATCTTGCAATGAATGGCAACACATACACGAAAACCCCACCAACAACTGAGAATGTGGGAATGAAATACAAAAATTGGCAACGGGGAATTCAGAAGCCCAGAAAACATAGGAGTGTTACACAAACCCATACCGATTTATATCAAATCCACCTGAAATTATACAGTATATATAACATAAGTCAGAACCACAAGGAAAAATAGAACAAGAGCAACTAAAGCATACACAAAAGCATTCAGCACAAAGACAAATGGGGAGGTAGGTGGTAAAACAGAGGTAAACTCAAAAATAACCCAGGGCTAGTATTAATTTAGTGGCATTACCTATTTAATTGTTATGCCAATTAGACCCTTGTGACAAAAAAATAATGAAGACTCTGGTTAGCTACAAAAAAATATAGCTACCAAACGCATTTAAATGCCACCGAATCAGATATTGAATCTCTGTGTCAGACAGAACAATGGGAGTTGCTAAAGTAGTGGCTTCTATAAGAAATGAATGAGTGCCAAACTCACCTGGAGAACAACCCAACAGGGAAAGGCAGTGTCTCAAGACCTGACAATACTGGTACTTAGTAACTGGAGACCTGCCTATATGCATCAACCATGCTCCTTTCTGCCTCGCTCTAATTTGTAAAAAGGCTCATGCCAAAGCACTGTCCAAGTCATGAACGAAGTGAAAACCTGCGCCGCTTAGCAGCATGATCAGTAAGGAACACCGTAAGTGACACATAATAACAACGGGTTGAACTAACACACCTAAAATAACAAGAGACGGCTTGGCATGTTTAGAAGGACCAACCAGCTCACTAACGTGGAAAGCGCTATAAAACGACATTGCACAACTCAGTTTAAAGAAAAAACCTTTGTAATCAGAATAACTAACGTAACTAAGTGTAAAAAATGCGGTAAAAGCAAAATATAGATTGGACACCTATGATTGACAGGGGAAGGTGCAAGCCTGGACCAACCCTTCAAAGCTCTTGACACTAGAAAGAGCAAGAAAAGGCAAAACAGAAAGCAGTGGCATCAAAACTCCAACCAACGCCACTTAGGCAGTGACAGCTGCAATAGGATCAGGAGAACCGGACATATCCACAGCTGCCCGTACTGTACATGCACTGCCCCTCAAGCAGTGGCATCACTAGGGGGGTGCGGCCATCTGAGGGTGTGACACCAACATAGCAGAGCTGCTTTGCTATGTTGGTGTCGACCCCTCAGATAGTGTCAAAGAACAGCGCCCACACTGTTTTCTTGTGTTGGGTTTCAGGAGAGAGGCTGGGGGCTGTTCAGAATGTGCTCAATGCATTACGCAATTGGGCATGGTTTTGCACAGTAAGGCCACTCCCGGTTTCGCGAGTATGCACACCTTCACACATGCACACACTACGATACTGCCGCACTGGGTGTCACCAAAGGTAGTAAAGCCTCTTCGCCCAAGGTCCATTCATGCTTTCCACAGCTGCAGTATGCCCAGGCCCTGATACTTACTCCAAGGGGCTGATAGTGGGAAAAGAGAGCCGTAGAGAGAGAGGAAAGATACAGTCCGAAAAAGATCATATAACACAGCAAAATTAAGATAAGACAGGTAAATCAAAGAAGAGTATAGAAAAAGGAAGGAAAGGGGAAAAAGAGTAAAGGCAAATGTAAGAGCAACAGGAATAGAAATAAAGAAATTTAGCAAGCAGATATTTTAGTACAATAAATGTCTTCTCTTCTTTTAGGTTATCTCTTTTCCAGCGAATGATACGTCAGTGCCTATTAGGGATAAAAAATGAAAGAAAAAAAAAACATTGAAGAGAATCTTGATTTTGAACAAACTGTGTATTAGGGTGTGTAGTCCCGCCTAAGAAAAGCCTATTAAACTCGTACAGCTGGGCGCTTATCTGAAGAAACAACGTTTTGCCGCTAGAGACGCATTGATTTAGAAAATTCAAGCTCTTGGGCCCCTGCAAAAATCTGCCCTTTTGGAAGAGGTTCTTCAATCTCTTTTGCAGGCTCGGAAGGAGCTTAATTTGCTTATGTGACATAAAATTAAAATGGATACACGTAAATGCCGTAGCCGTTATTTCCTCTGGGGAAACAAACCTGGGAAACTGTTGACAAGGGCTCTGCAGGCTCAACGGGCAGCATTGTTTTTAGCTCGTAGTAAATTACATACTGGGGTCACTTGCAACACCACAAGAGAGAGAGCAGCGGTTTTTCAGTTTTTTTTTCTCTCAGTTACATAACTTATGTGACTCTGAGTGGGTGGTGACAGATGCTGCACGGAAAGGCCTCCATTACAGCATATCTCCGTAAAGTTAATTTCCCTTCCCTTGAGAAAGTAGAAGCGAAATCTCTAAAGACTCCCTTCACTTTATTAGAGCTTGAAGAAGCAATTAAATCCACTCCCAATGGCAGGAGCCTAAGCCGTGATGGCTTCTCTATAGCCTACTATAAGTTGTTTGGGGATGTCCTATCCCCGTTGATGCTTAGAGCCTTCAATCAGGTATCTGATAAGACTCTTTTTACTCCCCAATCTCTACTTGCCCACATCTTGGTAATCTCTAAGGAGAGTAAAGACTCGGCCCACTGCTCCAGGTACAGACCTATCTGCCTGTTGAATGTCGATTTGAAGCTTTTCGCCAAACTATTGGCGAATGGTATGAAAGTATTTCTCCCAAATTTGATCCACATGGACCAGCTGGGTTTTGTCCCTGGTCGTGAGGCCAGGGACAATACCACCAAGGTCTTAGACATGATCTATTTCGCTTCGAGTTGTAATTCCCCCTCTATTCTACTTTCGACCAACGCTGAAAAAACATTAGACAGGGTGGATTGGGAATTCCTACAGAACATGCTGGAGCATCTGGGTTTGGGAATCCGGCCCTTACATTCTAGACCCTCAGCCCGTGTTCGCATCAATGGGAAGCTATCGGTCCCGGTTCAGATTGCAAATGGCACTCGTCAGGGCTGCCCTCTGTCTCCATTGATTTTTGTTTTATGTATGGAGTCCCTGGCGAGGGCCATTCGGCAAAATATTAACATAACGGGGTTGACTGTAGGTGGCAGGGAGTATAAACTTGCTCTTTTCGCGGACAACCTACTGGCTGTGATCTCCAACCCTTTGACCTCTGTACCGAATCTGCTTCGGGAATTTAAATGCTTTGGAGCCCTTTCAAATTTTAAAGTTAATTTATCCAAATCCATAGCTTTGAATTTGACATTGGATCAGATGAGTCTGCAGGTTCTCCATACCATCTCTCCTTTTGCGTGGCATTCCACGCAGCTAAAATACTTAGGGGTGATTTTACATAGGAACCTTTCCCAGGTTTACCACTCTAATTTCCTCCCACTTCTTGCTAAGCTCCATTCTGACCTTGTCACTTGGGACCCGAAAATAATTTCCTGGATATGTAGGGTGGGAGTCATTAAATTGAATATCTTGCCTAGAATTTTATATCTTCTGCAAACCTTACGTATTGCTATTCCCCGGTCCTGGTTTCTTGCATTGCAGAGAAAGATTAGAGACTTTATATGGGCGGGACGCAAACCCAGGTTTAATCACGAGATTCTTTTTAGGAGAAAACATCAGGGGGGACTCCAATTGCTACACTTTCTCTCGTATTATCATGCAGTATTTCTCACTAGAATTATGGAATGGAACCGTGAGTCGGATAGAAAACAATGAGTGGACATTGAACTTGCTTCGCTCCCCTTATTACACCCTGGTTCCCCCTGGCTTGCTAATATTCCCCTTGTATCATATCCGCTTGCATGGCCTACTTTTGCATGCTGGCACCGTCTGGGTGTCCAACCTCTCCTTTCGCCGCCTCTGTCCGCACTCACACCATTGTATAGTAATCTTCCATTTACGCCAGGTAACTTGCCCTCATCGTTTCAGCTTTGGCAAGACGGGTATTTTAAGAGCTGAGTAGCTGTTAGACTCGTCAGGCATATTGAGCTTTCCTATGGTGCAAATGAAGTGGGATCTGCCTAACAGGGAAATTTGGAGATATTTCCAGATCAAACATTTTCTCATGAGTTTGTGTTCTTCTGCGGCTTGTAGACGGGCGTTTACTTTGTTTGAAAACTTGTGCCTCTCCCAAACCTATCCACGCCATTCCCTTTCTAAATTCTACAAACTGCTCATAGATCAGAGTTTCTCTTCTTGACCAATGTTTATCACGGACTGGGAATCTGATCTTATGGGCTTGATAGGTGACGAAGATTGGGAAGAGATTTTTAGGAACACCTTCTCGTCATCTGTAAATGTATTGGTTCTGGAAACACATTACAAAGTTCTAACACGTTGATATCGATGTCCTAGTTTGCTGGCTTAGATCTACCCTGGGATCCCTAATACATGTTGGAGGTGCAAGATGGCAGTAGGCACCCCTTTACATATTTGGTGGGAGTGTTCTCACCTTCAACCATTTTGGCGTAGACATGGCTAGCATCATTCTTGCGGACGAACTCCCTTTTTGCCCTAGCTTCTGGCTCTTGAATCTTGTCCGAAGTCCTTGCTCTCAGATTAAGTACACTTTGCTTCGCCACATTCTTAGTGCCACAAAGGCGGTTATCCCTGTACACTGGAAGTCTGAGGTGATTTCCCTGTATGAAGGAACGGTGTGCTCTTCTAGACCACTATATGGCTATGGTTGACCTTATTTCTACGCTAGCAGTGTCACACTTTTACGGCTACCTGAATCCTTGGTTGGTATTCAAAGACTCGGCTCATTACAAAGCCTTGCACTAGGGGACGTTATGACTCCTACGGTTTTTATTGAGACTTCACTGTGCTGTTAAACTGGTCCTACGGTGCACTGTCACATTTTCCTTTTATCTCAATTTTTTGCACTGTCATGTACATACTGTATGGAAATAATGTATGTTACATGGTGCTATTATATGTTTGGTAGCCGACTTATAATAAGAGACAATACTGTTAAACATTTTTTAGGGTTTAATTTAAAGCGATTTATCCAGAGTGAATTTCTGTGACACCATAATTTGACATCAGGCTCAGTGTAAAGAGTCAAGCACTTTTTCAAGAAGATTTCTGTAATACATTTGTATTTGGTATGTATAAAATGATTTTAAAGATACCGTATCTGACAGCCCCAGAAGGAACATACCTAACCATTAATTTTGATAATATTTGTAGGTTCTATTACCTTTTAACCAGTTCAGGTGGACTATCCGACTTATTCATCTAACCTCTAAATAGAGACATTCTTTATGAAATATTGATGTCCTCATTTATGAAGGATTTCCATTCTGGTATGTAATCTTCCCTGTTTATTCCTATACAAAAAAACTTCCTCAGGCTATTGAGTCATTATGCCTATATTTTATCACCCGTCTTATTTTATAGTGATACCATGTAAAAAAATCCCCTGAAGAAGTCACTTTTGACGAAACGCGTTGGTTCAAATCAGCTACGGTCTCTTGTTCAGTTTGTCTTCACACCCTGTTGAGTTCACACCTGCGAAGGTGAGGGTGTTCTTTCCAACTGTTGAAACTGACAAAATTCCTTGGCTGTATTTTGTTTTATAATATTCATGTGAACTTATGAAGTTTTACTATGTACTTTTTAATAAAAGTGTTTGGTATCATGTCCAATTAGGCCTTTTGGCCATTTCTTTCGGTGTACTTCTGGTGTGAGGGTATATTTACAGGTGACATCATATGTAAAAACCCACACGTAGAGGATTGTTCATTGAACAGATATGAAAATCAGAAAGGCTGAATTTAAGTATGCTAGGGGGCAATACACTAGCGCAATTGGTCATTTGTTTGTGTGTGTATATTGATAATGTCGATTATCTTTACAGGAATAAAAGTTATACCTCAAACACACCGTCAATACACTTTAAACCTTTAGCCACTGCGGCCGCTATACTTAGTTCACACTCTACGCACCTTTTACGCTATTTGCGGACAGAGTCCCGTACAGTACGGACTTTGCGTACACACGCCGCGCTGACGGTACAAAGTACTCTCAGCGCGTACACACCCAGAGATACACTTAAAACCTTCTACAGCAATGCAATGCAATAATAACAATAATAATATACTTTAAACCTTAGCAGGGCAATGAGCACACAACACCAATTGTGATTAACCGCTGGGTTCCGACACCACAGTGGATTATTTCTGAAAAGGGGGTTTACAATACAAATTATACACTACAATACAAACAATATATATAACAGAATAATGGCTACAGGTCAATGTACATACGTGAGAATATTCGCGTGCGCTTCCTGGTCCAGTCCTCCGTAATCAAATAGATAACGTTGTGAGTCTTGTGTCTGGCCGCTCTGCAGCAGGCTTTATTTATACAAGTCTTCCAAAAGCAATACAATGGATACTGTAATCCCTTTGTCCATTGGACACAGGGATGCACCTTTACAGTACAGGAGAGGTCATAGGTTGATTTGAAAAGGTAGGCGATGTCTTTCTCAACTGCTCTTGTGGGTGGTCTCCTCTGGATTCCCGCCGCATACATAATATACAGTAAATACAGTTTATATCTATATTCTGCTTCTGCACATAACTATCCGCAGGAACATGCGATCTTCCGCAGACCACCACCGGAATGTTACCCTTAAATTACCCTACAGCTGGATACCAAATATCACCTTATAACCTTAGTCTGTCCCCTCCTATCCTGTAAAGGTGAATCCCCTTGTTCTGCAACCATTTAAACAGCTATAACTTTCTGATGTGGTGCAAGGAGACTATGTGTACATTGAGCACTATTTGGATTAAATATGTAATGTGTTTTGATGGCTCTCCATGCGTACACAAACTGTGCCGTAAATACCCATACCACGCACCGATGCGCAGGTCACGCGGAAGCGACCATACGCAAATTGCGGATATGTGCACGCACGCCAGAACAAGTGCACGCGCAGTGGGCATGTGTGTGCAGTTTATACGTGCTGTGTGTTCTTCAATATTTTTCGACTTTGACAGTCCACCCTTTGGCAGTCACCAATAACTGCCACTATCTAATCACTAAACAGAAAAATATCAATACAATATCTACAGACGATTGGATGGTCGGAGGAGAGTTGTAGGCGGGAAATGTATGACCTAGTGGGATAGTAAAAAGCATGTATGTATGAATCCATGTCTGAGGGGCATGTATCATCGTGCCGTATATGTTTTAGATAAGCTTCGAGGTATTGCGAAGTATACATTAAATCCTTCTTATCCCGTATTAACAAATGGGGTGCACATTTAGTTGATGATACATGGAGGGGGATCATATGTGAGTGCTAGTATATGTGGATATCACCTGTCGACTATGTGTGTCATTAACTGGAGGTTGTAGAGATGAAGATAAGACACATATCTAAAATACATTCACATAACATTTTCATAATCATTCTTGGGTAGGGCTGTATCTGGGCAGAGGGGGAGACAAAGGAAAAATGGGTGAAAGAAACAGGCCATGGAATTCATTTGCAATCCTTATCATAACACTGTCTCTATGGATGGGTCGTAAATTAAATCTGCTGCTATAACAATGCCCTCGCTCCTTAAACTTGCGCCGCGTCTGAATTCGAACACACCTAAATATCAAGCCAATAATTATGACGACTCCCAGGATACAAAGGAGAAACTTTCCTACACTCATAATAAAATTTTGAGCCCACTCTCCTAATCCTGAGAACCAATTTCGTGGGTTCAACCATGAGACCCAGCCGGTCAGCTCATTACCCACAGCGGTCAGGGTAAGGTTGTGTCTCCTCCGGAACTCCCACTTCAACTGCAATATATCATCCATCTTTTGATCGATAATCTCTGTGGGGTCGTCAGTGCTGTTTGTAATATACGTACAGCACTTCACACCATACTTAGTTGCCAGAGTGACACAGTACCCACCCATCACGGCTGTGATATAATTAAGGACCATCCTGTGCTGGATCAGTTCCGTCTTGTAAGCTTGTAACTCCCTTCCCGTATACCTGAAGGTGTCGTCATACATCTCAGTGATATTATCTATCGAGTTCGCTAGCGCATGGATATACCTATAATTTATAATTCCTCTGGCAGTACGGGTGATGTCTAATGCGAGAAGGAATTGAATCCCGGTGGATTCGTGGATCAAATCAGAGGCTACGTGCTCTGTCCTCTCTATGAGGTGTCTCTTGACGATGTGTTCATAGTGAGTATGAGTATAAGGAGCCTGAGCACTGCGGTGAACATCTTTCATCTTATCATGGGTTATGGTCATGACCTCTGGCAACACTCTTCCAACATAACACAATCCCTCTGAGTTCGGGGCAAGCCACTTATACGCCTTCCTCCCACATATGAAATAGGCATTATCGGGGAGAACATAGGGGACAGAATATGACATTACCATATTACAAACTTTCCAAGTGAAAAACCCCATCCCTAGTTCTCCCATCTGCTCAGTACAAGTATCAGGCTGGATGATATGAGCACAGTACCCTGGTGATACTTCTCCAACCCACATGGTCTTGCTTCCTCAAGTATACCTATACCGAAAATACCTTCCACTGTTGGCTATTTGGCGTACAACTTCAGAGTCTATGGGTATCCTATCAGCTCTGTGCGAAAAGGCCATTGTCTGGTTATTCCACGTCACTTCCCAATTTCCCGGTTTTCGGTAATTGGAAATATTGAAACATAATAAGGATCTATCTACATGATACTGGTGGAGCTTCAAACTAGGGGGCCTAGAAATATTGAATTTCTTGTCCACCGGTCTCCCACCCCGTAATTCGAGTACCTCATCTATTGCTAAAGGGTACGGAACTAATCCTGACTTGCTCTGACCTTGAGGTACTTGTGAGCACACCCAGCATTCTGTATGGTTTGAGACCTTACCCACTAGTGAAGGTAATCACTCAATGGATGATGGTCAATGTTGATATTAAGGCTGGACTTACACCTCTGGATGCACCCATCCTCGACTATGTTCTCACAATTCTTACAAATGCAATTTTCCTCAGCCAATAACCCTTCACAGTGCCTCCGAGCTCCCTGACTACCAGATCGCTTTCTGATACTCGCCTTTGCTCGAGTGATGTGTTGCTCTTGAGATTCTACAAATCCATCCCCGCCTTCAGAACCCATCCAGATCCTTTCTCGACCTCTCTGGGACCCTCACCGAAACAGACTGTCCTGGTCAACAGGATTAACAGGAAAACCCGGAACGCAGTCTCTTGGGGTAAGTCCATCTTGTTAAGGGAAGAGGAAGGAAACAAGAAGGGGGGAGAAAAAGAAGAAGAGAAGGAGGGTAGTGGGGAATGGAAAAAATAAAAACTGGTGCGACAACCGCCTCTGGTCTTGTTGTTCTCCGCGCTCAGGTGCCGTCTCAACAGTACTGCCTCTCAACCTTCCCGGAACAGACACTCCAGTGATACGATATTCTCTCCAGTCTGCTCTTTTCTCACAGGTTCTCTCTGGGTCAGCGACCTTCTTACAGTGGGACGAGTGGACCCAAGTCTCTCTTTCGGCAACCTTTAATGCTGTCGTGCTGGTTAGCAAGACTTGGTACGGTCCTTCCCACCTGTCAATGAGGCAACCTGAGCGTAGAAAATTTCGAATCATTACATAATCCCCAGGTTCAATGTCATGACAATTACTGTTCGGTAGGTCTGGAATCACCAGCTTTAGATTTCTATTTTGATTCCTCAGCTGCTGGCTCATCCTAACCAAATATTTTACAGTCACTTCGTTATTGCATTTCAAATCATCCTGGGGGTCTATCATTACATGGGGTTGTCGGCCAAAAAGAATCTCAAAGGGTGATAGGTTAAGGGGGGACCTGGGAGTGGTTCTGATGCTGTACAATACTAGTGGCAAAGCTTCTGGCCACAACAATCCAGTCTCAGCCATCACTTTGCTCAGCTTGTTCTTAATAGTTCTGTTCATTCTCTCCACCTTCGCACTCGCCTGTGGTCGGTACGGAGTATGCAGCTTACTATTAATTCCCATCAGTTTGCACATGACCTGAAAGACTTCACCTGTAAAATGGGTACCTTTGTCGCTTTCAATTATTCTAGGGATACCATATCTACACACAAATTCCTGCACAATTTTCTTTGCAGTGAACGTAGCAGTATTTGTGGCAGCAGGGAACGCTTCTACCCAATTGGAAAATACATCAATACAGACTAACACATATTTTAAATTCCTACAGGGTGGTAACTGTATGAAATCAATTTGTGTTACCTGAAAAGGGCCGTCTGTCGGAGGGATATGGGATGGTTCTGTTGGTATTGACTTTCCAATATTCTTCCTCAAGCAAGTAAGACATGTCATTGCTCTCTTACCCGCATGAGAAGAGAATCCTGGCGCACACCAGTAGGCTCTCACCAGCTTACATATACCCTCTTTACCCAGATGAGTCAGACCGTGTGCCGCCTCAGCTAAGCTTGGAAGATATGCTCTGGTTGCCACTGGCTTACCGTGTCCACCTGTCCAGAGTCCTGAGGACTCCTGGCCATACCCCTTTGACCTCCAGACCGCCTTTTCCTGTGGAGAACACAAATTTTGCATTTCAATTAATTTTTGTGTGTTGATTGTGTTGAATGTCATCAGTGATGTGATGTTCGTTTGTATGGGGGTGCTGGCTGCTGATTTAGCGGCTTCGTCTGCCCGGTTGTTACCAAGTGAGATTGGGTCTTGGTTGTAAGTGTGTGCTTTGCACTTGATAACAGCCACTCTGTCTGGTTCTTGTATCGCTGTTAGAAGCCTTTTTATGTGGGATGCATGCGCTACAGGTGTGCCAGCTGCCGTCATGAAATTTCTGAGGCGCCATAGGTCTCCGAAATCATGCACTACTCCAAAGGCATACCTAGAATCTGTGTATATATTGGCTGACTTACCCTTTGCCAATTCACACGCTCTGGTTAGGGCGACCAGCTCAGCAACTTGTGCTGAGTGCGGTGGGCCCAGGGGTTCAGCTTCTATGATACCTCTGTCATCTACAACTGCGTATCCAGTACACAGGTCTCCCGAGTCAGTCTGTCTGTGGCAACTACCGTCAGTGTAAAAAGTAAAATCTACGCCTTCCAGTGGGTTGTCACTAATGTCAGGTCTTGCAGTGAAAGTCTGATTCAGGTATTCCATACAATCATGCGTATCAGTATCTGTACTAAATCCTCCTTCACCATCATTCTCATCATCCACCCTTTGTGCCTGTCCAGGCATACTTGGCAGATAAGTTGCAGGATTTAGTGCGCTGCATCTCTTTATGGTGATGTTTACAGGGGCCATTAGTGCTAATTCCCACTTTGTAAACCGTGCTGATGAGACATGTCTGGTTTGGGCGGAGTTCAGTAAGGCTGATACTGCATGAGGTGTATGGATTGTCTGGTTGTGTCCTAACACTACGTCTTCGCTTTTACTTACTAGCAAAGCTATCGCTGCAACACTTTGCAAGCATGTGGGGAGAGACCGTGCTACGGTGTCCAACTGTGCACTGTAATAAGCTACCGGCCTGCTGCCATCACCATGTCTCTGGGTTAAAACTCCTGCTGCGCACCCTGCACTTTCTGTACCGTATAATTCAAAGGGCTTCCCATAATCTGGCATACCTAATGCAGGTGCCTGTGATAGGCACTGTTTGAGTCTCTCAAAGGCCAATTCGGACTCATCTGTGTGCGAGATCCGATCTGGTTTGTTCGAGGAGACCATTTCTTGCAAAGGTAAAGCCAGTATGGAGAATCCTGGGATCCAGTTTCGGCAGTACCCACACATTCCAAGGAAAAGTGCGGATCTGTTGCTGGGTTTGTGGCAGGGTCATGTCGCGAATCGCCTGTATTCTATCAGCGGTGAGATGTCTAAGTCCTTGAGTCAAGCAATGTCCCAAATATTTTACCCTGGTCTGGCACAGCTGCAACTTATCCTTTGAAACCTTGTGTCCCGTATTAGAAAGGTGAAACAGAAGCTGTTTCGTGTCTTTCAAGGACGATTCGAGTGAATCAGAACACAGCAATAAGTCATCGACATACTGTATTAATACTGACCCGCTCTCAGGTTGAAAGGATTGTAAACAGTCATGCACAGCCTGGGAGAAAATACTTGGGCTGTCAATGAAACCTTGGGGGAGACGAGTCCAGGTGTACTGTACTCCCCTGTATGTAAATGCAAAGAGGTATTGGCTGTCAGGGTGCAGAGGGACAGAAAAGAAGGCAGAACAGAGGTCGATGACAGTGAAAAATTTTGCAGTAGGGGGAATTTGCATGAGGATAACAGCTGGATTGGGCACTACGGGGAATTGGCTCTCAACTATCTTGTTTATCCCCCTTAGATCCTGCACTAGCCTGTAACCCCTCCCCCCACTCTTTTTCACAGGGAAGATGGGACTATTGGCAGTGCTGGACGTCCTGACTAGTATGCCCTGTTGTAGCAATCGTTCTATGATGGGATACACTCCTAATTCTACCTCTGGCTTCAGAGGATACTGAGGGATTTTTGGAGCTATCCTACCGTCTTTTACTTGCACTACTACCGGAGCTACATTCGCCATCAATCCAGTGTCTTGTCCATCTTTGGTCCAAAGGGAACCCGGTATTTGTGAGATCATTTCCTCTACCATTGATGGACACTTGTCTATAACAGCAGAATGTGACATTAGCCTTTGAGGGGTGTCTAATATATCTTGCACTTCCTGAACGTGATTCTCAGGTATATCCAAGAAGACACCCTCAGGAGTACAGTATATGACACACCGCATTTTACACAATAAATCTCTTCCAAGCAGGTTAGTCGGAACCGCTGCAGCCAGCAAAAAGGAATGCTTGGTTTGCAAGGGCCCTATCGTAATCTGCAGGTCTACTCAAAGGGTAGTGTTGCACTATTCCTGTTACTCCCATTGGCAAAATTGTTTTACCCGTGATTTTCATACCTACAGTTGAATTTAACACTGACCTGGCCGCCCCTGTATCTACAAGAAAAGGTAATGGTACACCAGCTACATCAACCGTGACCTCAGGTTCACTACCAAGGCTAGCAATCAACTTCACTGGCTGCAGACTACAGGTGTGGCCCAACCCCTATGGTGTGATGATACCCTCCCACAGCACGTTGGCAGCTACGATATGTGGGGGAGGTAGCTGAGAATTTCCGGAGGTCTGCCCATCTCTCCTTGGGGGGTACCTCCTTGTTTCCCCTGCATGTGGCTCGTAACTTCTCCTATGTGGTCCCTGATCCCAATTATGTGAGTAGTAGTGTGGTTCGTATTCTCTGTCTAGGGTTTTATCTTGGCTATGCGCTCTACTACTCCTACAGTCTTTGGCAAAATGCCCTTCCTTCCTACAAATGTAGCATATTCTAGGTCTGTCCCAAACAGCAGGGGTCCGGGTTTTTGGCTGATGGTGTTTTGCCGTAAGGGCCTGTATACTTACCATCATCAGTTTTTCCCCCTGTGACTCCCTGTGTTTAATGATGTTCCTATCATGCTCGACAGCGGACTCTCTCTATGCAGCCACTGAGATACCTCTCCAGTTTGGTAGAGAGGTCTGTACCCTTGTTCTGAGTGCCTCCTTCAACCCGTCCATTAATACTGAAACAGCAACCTCCCTATGATGTGCATTGTCCTTAATATCCTCAACCCCAGTGTATCTAGTCATTTCCTGCAGTGCTCGATGGAAATATTTGGATGCCGTTTCACCTTCCTTTTGTCTTATGGAAAAGATTTTATTCCATTTGACAACAGTAGGGAAATATATTCCTAATTGCAGATTGATTTGTCGTACCTTCTCCTGAGTGTACTCATCAGTGATAGGTACTTCTTCGTCTAAATTGCAATCAGTTATGAACTTCGCGGGGTCAATATTGGAGGGTAAACATACCTGTAGCACTGTTTGCCAATCTTTGTTTGTGGGTTTGGTGGCATTACCTAACTCTTTAATGAACCTCTGGCATGCGACTAGATCCTTTCTGGGATCGGGAAATTCTGACATAATTGACCTCAATTCTGTCCGGGACCAGGGACAATGCATGGCAATGTTCCTGATGGGAGTGACTCCCTGAGCGTCAGTCCTCCCATTGGGGACTGCAATCACCCTGACAGGATTTAATTCAATTACATCCTTCTGGTTTGATTCTACAATGTGGGGTGCTATGGTTTCTGCATAATGTACGGTACCGTACTTACCTGTGGACACGACCTCACTTATCCCTCCGCTAGGGGGCCTGACTACTGCTCTTGTTGGTTGGGCCGTGCCCACCTGAGTGTCTTGTATGGTGGCTGCTAGAGAGAGTGCCGATATCGTGCTGGGCTCATCTTCCTGTTTGCAATCCTGGGGAAAATTTAAAACAGGGTACAACTGGCAAGGGTTAGGGTTAGTACATTTTGCAATTACACTCTTATTCTGTACCAATGTATCATTGCCTGTAGCCATTTTCTCCCCAACCATATATGGTGGTGGTGCCGTCGCCATTGTTTTCCCGCTAGGTTTGGAACCTGCTGCGCGAGCTAATTCCTTTTGCATATCCCCCTCCTGTTGCCATAAATTTAAACAGTCTGTATGTTTAATCCTTTGTTTCTTGGATTTTATCAGACATATCCTTAACCTTAAGTTCTGTAATACCTCTGGTTCAAAGCTGTCCACTCTAGGGAATGGTACCCTATCATTGTTGGTCATACATATCCACTCATTGCATAAACCTTCTGTGTGTGAACCATATTTTTCACACATGATAAACCTTGCGGAGCTTTTTGGCCACGATTCTGCCTGAACCCTGTCTAAACGTCTCTTACTTGAGAAACTGGCTCCCATATTTGTGGGTCTCTTCCAATACCTTTTAAAAAATACCCACAAACACCAAAATACTCAATATAAGTAGACGGTGGAAGTATACCTGAGCGCCTTCCACTCGCTCGCGCACACGCTGGCCAGTACTACCATACACTGTTGATAGCGAAGGCAATGTACCCAACTTAGGGCTCCTATCAGACCTTACACCGTAATTTCTTTCGGTGGAAGTTCTGTTTGGAATATTTTCCTGAGAGAGGCAGTGAAAATTTTCTTTTCGGTTTCTTTCACTGGAATTGTTTGTAGGGTGAAAAACAGAGAAATTAGATAACTATTTTTCACTCTTTCCAGTGAAGCCCACCAGGGAGATTTCCCGAAGTTATCAAAGAAAAACCCCTTGGTCTATACAATCACGTCTGCGTATGCTCTTCCACAGATGATACAATAATATCACGTTGCTCTGTGCAGAACAAACGGACGTGTGATGCAATAGCACAGCCTATAGATACTAGTTATCTATATGCCCTACGATTGTTGTAGACCACCTAGTACCACCTAGTAGACCACCTCAGAGTTGTATGGGATACCACTCAGTCCACCAAGACCACTTAGCCCACTCTTAATAACGCAGGGTTGCGAACCCTACACCACCGGATCTCTACTAACCCAGTGTGCACACTTAGACCACTTAGTAGTCCACCTTGTTCACCTAGTTCTTGGGTTCAGTATCCTCTCACTCCTGCACTCGCTCACTTAAATGCACTTTATTTTTCTGTACAGAAAATTATCATTCAGACAAGCAGCTTTACTCCCAGAGGCAACACAGTAAATAATGGTTTTATACTAAACTTTGGAAGCTGGGCAATCTTGTGTTATTGTAGCGTGGCTACTATCCCACCTTTGAACAAAACGAACTATCGTGTGGTTTTATTATGCGCACACAACGCTACGCAAGTTTGCGTAATTACGCAACCGTGCGTACCTTTATGCCACGTGTGCGGCCTTGCGCTACGTGCACATTTTGTGTACGCTGTCCTCGCGTTCCGTACCACGTGTACCAATGTGCGGACGCAATAAAACAACTCACACAATTTCTATAAATGTGAGCAATATTAACTATAATCACTCACTTAACACGCCACACAGTTTTTTCTGTATAAACCCTTATAACTAGGCCAGACTGCGTTTGTGTTTTACACTTACTTCCTTAATTTTTATATTATGAATCTAGTAATGTGAATGTTATGGCAACAATGTGGGAGAGTATGCACAGGGTATGGGTGTATGCTTTTGTTGTGTACGCATTTGGCGCCAAAAATAAATTCACAGATTTTAAATAACTTTTTACCTGCTTACCTTACGAGTTCTTACCAGCATCTCTACAAACCATACAGAGCAGACACCATCTAATCAGCAATTAAGTAGGGTTTTCAGTATATCCACCGACCAAGAAAAGGATACGTAGGATCCCCCGTCCACCCTTAGGCTGATAGATTTTGTCTGCTTGTGACCTGTTAAGCAGTAAAAATGTGGAAAATCGGACGATGCCCCCAATTGATAATGTCGATTATCTTTACAGGAATAAAAGTTATACCTCAAACACACCGTCAATACACTTTAAACCTTTAGCCGCTGCGGCCGCTATACTTAGTTCACACTCTATGCACCTTTTACGCTATTTGCGGACAGAGTCCCGTACAGTACGGACTTTGCGTACACAGGCCGCTCTGACGGTACAAAGTACTCTCAGCGCATACACACCCAGAGATACACTTAAAACCTTCTACAGCAATGCAATGCAATAATAACAATAATAATATACTTTAAACCTTAGCAGGGCAATGAGCACACGACACCAATTGTGATTAACCGCTGGGTTCCGACACCACAGTGGATTATTTCTGAAAGGGGGTTTACAATAGTGATGAGCGGGTTCGGTTTCTCGGAAACCGAACCCCCCCGAACTTCAGCCTTTTTACACGGGTCCGAGGCAGGTTCGAACCTTCCCGCCTTGCTCGGCTAACCCGAGCGCGCCCGAACGTCATCATCCCGCTGTCGGATTCTCGCGAGGCTCGGATTCTATCGCGAGACTCGGATTCTATATAAGGAGCCGCGCGTCGCCGCCATTTTCACACGTGCATTGAGATTGATAGGGAGAGGACGTGGCTGGCGTCCTCTCCGTTTATAGAGAAGAGAGTAGAGAGTTAGAGACACTATTTGGTATTTACTAATTTTGGGGAGCATATTAGGACTGGAGTACTACTACTTGCTGATAGTGTGACCATTGACCACCAGTTTAATTAATCCGTTCTCTGCCTGAAAAAAACCGATACACAGTGTGACACAGTCACATACCATATCTGTGCTCAGCCTCAGTGTGCTGCATCATCATATGTAATACTGTATATCTGACTGTGCTGAGTGCTCACTGCTCACACAGCTTAATTGTGGGGGAGACTGGGGAGCAGTTAGAGCAGGAGCACATAAATAAATAATATATTTTAAGTACAGTGCACACTTTTGCTGCCAGAGTGCCACACTGCCAGTGTGACTGACCAGTGACCACACTGACCACCAGTATATTGTGATTGTCTGCTTAGGACGGAGTACTACTTGCTGATAGTGTGACCAGTGACCACCACCAGTTTAATTAATCCGTTCTCTGCCTGAAAAAAAAACGATACACAGTGTGACACAGTCACATACCATATCTGTGCTCAGCCCAGTGTGCTGCATCATATGTAATACTGTATATCATTATCTGACTGTGCTGAGTGCTCACTGCTCACACAGCTTAATTGTGGGGGAGACTGGGGAGCAGTTATAGCAGGAGTACATATTTTAAGTACAGTGCACACTTTTGCTGCCAGAGTGCCACTGCCAGTGTGACTGACCACTGACCACCAGTATATTGTGATTGTCTGCTGACCACCAGTATATTGTGATTGTCTGCCTGAAAAAGTTAAACACTCGTCGTGTGGTGTTTTTATAAACGCATTCTGCAGACAGTGTCCAGCAGGTCCGTCATTACATAATATATATACCTGTCCGGCTGCAGTACTAGTGTGATATATATATATATATTTTAATTTTATCTCATTATCATCCAGTCTATATTAGCAGCAGACACAGTACGGTAGTCCACGGCTGTAGCTACCTCTGTGTCGGCAGTCGCTGGTCCATCCATAATTGTATACCACCTACCCGTGGTTTTTTTTTCTATCTTCTTGATACTAGTAGCTTACTTTAGGAGTCTGCAGTGCTGACAGACAGTGTCCAGCAGGTCCGTCATTACATAATATATATATACCTGTCCGGCTGCAGTACTAGTGTGATATATATATATATTTTATTTTTATCTCATTATCATCCAGTCTATATTAGCAGCAGACACAGTACGGTAGTCCACGGCTGTAGCTACCTCTGTGTCGGCAGTCGCTGGTCCATCCATAATTGTATACCACCTACCCGTGTTTTTTTTTTTCTATCTTCTTGATACTAGTAGCTTACTTTAGGAGTCTGCAGTGCTGACAGACAGTGTCCAGCAGGTCCGTCATTACATAATATATATATACCTGTCCGGCTGCAGTACTAGTGTGATATATATATATATTTTATTTTTATCTCATTATCATCCAGTCTATATTAGCAGCAGACACAGTACAGTAGTCCACGGCTGTAGCCACCTCTGTGTCGGCAGTCGCTGGTCCATCCATAATTGTATACCACCTACCCGTGGTTTTTTTTTCTATCTTCTTGATACTAGTAGCTTACTTTAGGAGTCTGCAGTGCTGACAGACTTTGTCCAGCAGGTCCGTCATTACATAATATATATATACCTGTCCGGCTGCAGTACTAGTGTGATATATATATATTTTTTATTTTTATCTCATTATCATCCAGTCTATATTAGCAGCAGACACAGTACGGTAGTCCACGGCTGTAGCTACCTCTGTGTCGGCAGTCGCTGGTCCATCCATAATTGTATACCACCTACCCGTGGTTTTTTTTTCTATCTTCTTGATACTAGTAGCTTACTTTAGGAGTCTGCAGTGCTGACAGACAGTGTCCAGCAGGTCCGTCATTACATAATATATATATACCTGTCCGGCTGCAGTACTAGTGTGATATATATATATATTTTATTTTTATCTCATTATCATCCAGTCTATATTAGCAGCAGACACAGTACGGTAGTCCACGGCTGTAGCTACCTCTGTGTCGGCAGTCGCTGGTCCATCCATAATTGTATACCACCTACCCGTGGTTTTTTTTTCTATCTTCTTGATACTAGTAGCTTACTTTAGGAGTCTGCAGTGCTGACAGACAGTGTCCAGCAGGTCCGTCATTACATAATATATATATATATATACCTGTCCGGCTGCAGTACTAGTGTGATATATATATATATATTTTATTTTTATCTCATTATCATCCAGTCTATATTAGCAGCAGACACAGTACGGTAGTCCACGGCTGTAGCTACCTCTGTGTCGGCAGTCGCTCGTCCATCCATAAGTATACTAGTATCCATCCATCTCTATTGTTTACCTGAGGTGCCTTTTAGTTGTGCCTATTAAAATATGGAGAACAAAAATGTTGAGGTTCCAAAAATAGGGAAAGATCAAGATCGACTTCCACCTCGTGCTGAAGCTGCTGCCACTAGTCATGGCCGAGACGATGAAATGCCAGCAACGTCGTCTGCCAAGGCCGATGCCCAATGTCATAGTACAGAGCATGTAAAATCCAAAACACCAAATATCAGTAAAAAAAGGACTCAAAAATCTAAAATAAAATTGTCGGAGGAGAAGCGTAAACTTGCCAATATGCCATTTACCACACGGAGTGGCAAGGAACGGCTGAGGCCCTGGCCTATGTTCATGGCTAGTGGTTCAGCTTCACATGAGGATGGAAGCACTCAGCCTCTCGCTAGAAAAAAGAAAAGACTCAAGCTGGCAAAAGCACAGCAAAGAACTGTGCGTTCTTCGAAATCCCAAATCCACAAGGAGAGTCCAATTGTGTCGGTTGCGATGCCTGACCTTCCCAACACTGGACGTGAAGAGCATGCGCCTTCCACCATTTGCACGCCCCCTGCAAGTGCTGGAAGGAGCACCCGCAGTCCAGTTCCTGATAGTCAGATTGAAGATGTCAGTGTTGAAGTATACCAGGATGAGGAGGATATGGGTGTTGCTGGCGCTGGGGAGGAAATTGACAAGGAGGATTCTGATGGTGAGGTGGTTTGTTTAAGTCAGGCACCCGGGGAGACACCTGTTGTCCGTGGGAGGAATAGGGCCATTGACATGCCTGGTGAAAATACCAAAAAAATCAGCTCTTTGGTGTGGAAGTATTTCAACAGAAATGCGGACAACATTTGTCAAGCCGTGTGTTGCCTTTGTCAAGCTGTAATAAGTAGGGGTAAGGACGTTAACCACCTCGGAACATCCTCCCTTATACGTCACCTGCAGCGCATTCATAATAAGTCAGTGACAAGTTCAAAAACTTTGGGCGACAGCGGAAGCAGTCCACTGACCAGTAAATCCCTTCCTCTTGTAACCAAGCTCACGCAAACCACCCCACCAACTCCCTCAGTGTCAATTTCCTCCTTCCCCAGGAATGCCAATAGTCCTGCAGGCCATGTCACTGGCAATTCTGACGAGTCCTCTCCTGCCTGGGATTCCTCCGATGCATCCTTGCGTGTAACGCCTACTGCTGCTGGCGCTGCTGTTGTTGCTGCTGGGAGTCGATGGTCATCCCAGAGGGGAAGTCGTAAGACCACTTTTACTACTTCCACCAAGCAATTGACTGTCCAACAGTCCTTTGCGAGGAAGATGAAATATCACAGCAGTCATCCTGCTGCAAAGCGGATAACTGAGGCCTTGGCATCCTGGGTGGTGATAAACGTGGTTCCGGTATCCATCATTACTGCAGAGCCAACTAGAGACTTGTTGGAGGTACTGTGTCCCCGGTACCAAATACCATCTAGGTTCCATTTCTCTAGGCAGGCGATACCGAAAATGTACACAGACCTCAGAAAAAGACTCACCAGTGTCCTAAAAAATGCAGCTGTACCCAATGTCCACTTAACCACGGACATGTGGACAAGTGGAGCAGGGCAGGGTCAGGACTATATGACTGTGACAGCCCACTGGGTAGATGTATGGACTCCCGCCGCAAGAACAGCAGCGGCGGCACCAGTAGCAGCATCTCGCAAACGCCAACTCTTTCCTAGGCAGGCTACGCTTTGTATCACCGGTTTCCAGAATACGCACACAGCTGAAAACCTCTTACGGCAACTGAGGAAGATCATCGCGGAATGGCTTACCCCAATTGGACTCTCCTGTGGATTTGTGGCATCGGACAACGCCAGCAATATTGTGTGTGCATTAAATATGGGCAAATTCCAGCACGTCCCATGTTTTGCACATACCTTGAATTTGGTGGTGCAGAATTATTTAAAAAACGAGAGGGGCGTGCAGGAGATGCTGTCGGTGGCCAGAAGAATTGCGGGACACTTTCGGCGTACAGGCACCACGTACAGAAGACTGGAGCACCACCAAAAACGCCTGAACCTGCCCTGTCATCATCTGAAGCAAGAAGTGGTAACGAGGTGGAATTCAACCCTATATATGCTTCAGAGGTTGGAGGAGCAGCAAAAGGCCATTCAAGCCTATACAATTGAGCACGATATAGGAGGTGGAATGCACCTGTCTCAAGCGCAGTGGAGAATGATTTCAACGTTGTGCAAGGTTCTGCTGCCCTTTGAACTTGCCACACGTGAAGTCAGTTCAGACACTGCCAGCCTGAGTCAGGTCATTCCCCTCATCAGGCTTTTGCAGAAGAAGCTGGAGACATTGAAGGAGGAGCTAACACAGAGCGATTCCGCTAGGCATGTGGGACTTGTGGATGGAGCCCTTAATTCGCTTAACAAGGATTCACGGGTGGTCAATCTGTTGAAATCAGAGCACTACATTTTGGCCACCGTGCTCGATCCTAGATTTAAAACCTACCTTGGATCTCTCTTTCCGGCAGACACAAGTCTGCTGGGGTTCAAAGACCTGCTGGTGAGAAAATTGTCAAGTCAAGCGGAACGCGACCTGTCAACATCTCCTCCTTCACATTCTCCCGCAACTGGGGGTGCGAGGAAAAGGCTCAGAATTCCGAGCCCACCCGCTGGCGGTGATGCAGGGCAGTCTGGAGTGACTGCTGATGCTGACATCTGGTCCGGACTGAAGGACCTGCCAACGATTACGGACATGTCGTCTACTGGCACTGCATATGATTCTGAAAGAATGGTGGAGGATTATATGAGTGACCGCATCCAAGTAGGCACGTCAGACAGTCCGTACTTATACTGGCAGGAAAAAGAGGCAATTTGGAGGCCCTTGCACAAACTGGCTTTATTCTACCTAAGTTGCCCTCCCACAAGTGTGTACTCCGAAAGAGTGTTTAGTGCCGCCGCTCACCTTGTCAGCAATCGGCGTACGAGGTTACTTCCAGAAAATGTGGAGAAGATGATGTTCATTAAAATTAATTATAATCAATTCCTCCGTGGAGACATTGACCAGCAGCAATTGCCTCCACAAAGTACACAGGGAGCTGAGATGGTGGATTCCAGTGGGGACGAATTGATAATCTGTGAGGAGGGGGATGTACACGGTGATATATCGGAGGATGATGATGAGGTGGACATCTTGCCTCTGTAGAGCCAGTTTGTGCAAGGAGAGATTAATTGCTTCTTTTTTGGTGGGGGTCCAAACCAACCCGTCATTTCAGTCACAGTCGTGTGGCAGACCCTGTCACTGAAATGATGGGTTGGTTAAAGTGTGCATGTCCTGTTTATACAACATAAGGGTGGATGGGAGGGCCCAAGGACAATTCCATCTTGCACCTCTTTTTTCTTTAATTTTTCTTTGCGTCATGTGCTGTTTGGGGAGTATTTTTTTGAAGGGCCATCCTGCGTGACACTGCAGTGCCACTCCTAGATGGGCCAGGTGTTTGTGTCGGCCACTAGGGTCGCTTAGCTTACTCACACAGCTACCTCATTGCGCCTCTTTTTTTCTTTGCGTCATGTGCTGCTGTTTGGGGAGTGTTTTTTGGAAGGGCCATCCTGCGTGACACTGCAGTGCCACTCCTAGATGGGCCAGGTGTTTGTGTCGGCCACTAGGGTCGCTTAGCTTACTCACACAGCTACCTCATTGCGCCTCTTTTTTTCTTTGCGTCATGTGCTGTTTGGGGAGTGTTTTTTGGAAGGGCCATCCTGCGTGACACTGCAGTGCCACTCCTAGATGGGCCAGGTGTTTGTGTCGGCCACTAGGGTCGCTTAGCTTACTCGCACAGCTACCTCATTGCGCCTCTTTTTTTCTTTGCGTCATGTGCTGTTTGGGGAGTGTTTTTTGGAAGGGCCATCCTGCGTGACACTGCAGTGCCACTCCTAGATGGGCCAGGTGTTTGTGTCGGCCACTAGGGTCGCTTAGCTTACTCACACAGCTACCTCATTGCGCCTCTTTTTTTCTTTGCGTCATGTGCTGTTTGGGGAGTGTTTTTTGGAAGGGCCATCGTGCGTGACACTGCAGTGCCACTCCTAGATGGGCCAGGTGTTTGTGTCGGCCACTAGGGTCGCTTAGCTTACTCACACAGCTACCTCATTGCGCCTCTTTTTTTCTTTGCGTCATGTGCTGCTGTTTGGGGAGTGTTTTTTGGAAGGGCCATCCTGTGTGACACTGCAGTGCCACTCCTAGATGGGCCAGGTGTTTGTGTCGGCCACTAGGGTCGCTTAGCTTACTCACACAGCTACCTCATTGCGCCTCTTTTTTTCTTTGCGTCATGTGCTGTTTGGGGAGTGTTTTTTGGAAGGGCCATCCTGCGTGACACTGCAGTGCCACTCCTAGATGGGCCAGGTGTTTGTGTCGGCCACTAGGGTCGCTTAGCTTACTCACACAGCTACCTCATTGCGCCTCTTTTTTTCTTTGCGTCATGTGCTGTTTGGGGAGTGTTTTTTGGAAGTTTCATCCTGCGTGACACTGCAGTGCCACTCCTAGATGGGCCAGGTGTTTGTGTCGG
Organism: Pseudophryne corroboree; assembly: GCF_028390025.1. NCBI lineage: Eukaryota > Metazoa > Chordata > Amphibia > Anura > Myobatrachidae > Pseudophryne > Pseudophryne corroboree. Next base: position 372,622,719 of record NC_086449.1, read on the forward strand.
CCACTAGGGTCGCTTAGCTTACTCACACAACTACCTCATTGCGCCTCTTTTTTTCTTTGCGTCATGTGCTGCTGTTTGGGGAGTGTTTTTTGGAAGGGCCATCCTGCGTGACACTGCAGTGCCACTCCTAGATGGGCCAGGTGTTTGTGTCGGCCACTAGGGTCGCTTAGCTTACTCACACAGCTACCTCATTGCGCCTCTTTTTTTCTTTGCGTCATGTGCTGCTGTTTGGGGAGTGTTTTTTGGAAGGGCCATCCTGCGTGACACTGCAGTGCCACTCCTAGATGGGCCAGGTGTTTGTGTCGGCCACTTGGGTCGCTTAGCTTAGTCATCCAGCGACCTCGGTGCAAATTTTAGGACTAAAAATAATATTGTGAGGTGTGAGGTGTTCAGAATAGACTGAAAATGAGTGGAAATTATGGTTTTTGAGGTTAATAATACTTTGGGATCAAAATGACCCCCAAATTCTATGATTTAAGCTGTTTTTTAGGGTTTTTTGAAAAAAACACCCGAATCCAAAACACACCCGAATCCGACAAAAAAAATTTGGTGAGGTTTTGCCAAAACGCGGTCGAACCCAAAACACGGCCGCGGAACCGAACCCAAAACCAAAACACAAAACCCGAAAAATTTCAAGTGCACATCTCTAGTTTACAATACAAATTATACACTACAATACAAACAATATATATAACAGAATAATGGCTACAGGTCAATGTACATACGTGAGAATATTCGCGTGCGCTTCCTGGTCCAGTCCTCCGTAATCAAATAGATAACGTTGTGAGTCTTGTGTCTGGCCGCTCTGCAGCAGGCTTTATTTATACAAGTCTTCCAAAAGCAATACAATGGATACTGTAATCCCTTTGTCCATTGGACACAGGGATGCACCTTTACAGTACAGGAGAGGTCATAGGTTGATTTGAAAAGGTAGGCGATGTCTTTCTCAACTGCTCTTGTGGGTGGTCTCCTCTGGATTCCCGCCGCATACATAATATACAGTAAATACAGTTTATATCTATATTCTGCTTCTGCACATAACTATCCGCAGGAACATGCGATCTTCCGCAGACCACCACCGGAATGTTACCCTTAAAATACCCTACAGCTGGATACCAAATATCACCTTATAACCTTAGTCTGTCCCCTCCTATCCTGTAAAGGTGAATCCCCTTGTTCTGCAACCATTTAAACAGCTATAACTTTCTGATGTGGTGCAAGGAGACTATGGGGGAAATTTACTAAGCTCCCGATTTTGACCGAGATGCCGTTTTTTCATCAAAGTGTCATCTCGGTAATTTACTAAGCACTAATCACGGCAGTGATGAGGGCATTCGTAATTTTTTGCAAGTTCAGGTAAAAAATTACGAATGAATACACCATCGGTCAAAACGCGGCTGTTTAAGTATGAATCTCGGTCATTTACTAAGAAGTGCAAAGCAAAAAAAGAACAAACACTGCCGTGAAAAATTACAACTCGTAAAAAAGTGCTAAAAAAAAACAGACCTGCTTTTTTTATTCGTGATTGGATAGGCATGCACGGATCCATGAGATCCGTGCATGTATATCAGTGGGAAGGGGTGGGAAAGTGATTATTTTTTCAAAAAAAATTGCGTGGGGTCCCCCCTCCTAAGCATAACCAGCCTCGGGCTCTTTGAGCCGATCCTGGTTGCAGAAATATGGGGAAAAAAATGACAGGGGTTCCCCCATATTTAAGCAACCAGCATCGGGCTCTGCGCCTGGTCCTGGTCCCAAAAATACGGGGGACAAAAAGAGTAGGGGTCCCCCGTATTTTTAAAACCAGCACCGGGCTCCACTAGCTGGACAGATAATGCCACAGCCGGGGGTCACTTTTATATAGTGCCCTGCGGCCGTGGCATCAAAAATCCAACTAGTCACCCCTGGCCGGGGTACCCTGGGGGAGTGGGGACCCCTTCAATCAAGGGCCCCCCCCCCCCCCAGCCACCCAAGGGCCAGGGGTGAAGCCCGAGGCTGTCCCCCCCCATCCAATGGGCTGCGGATGGGGAGGCTGATAGCCTTTGTTGTAAAAGAAAAGATATTGTTTTTAGTAGCAGTACTACAAGGCCCAGCAAGCCTCCCCCGCATGCTGGTACTTGGAGAACCACAAGTACCAGCATGCGACGGAAAAACGGGCCCGCTGGTACCTGTAGTACTACTACTAAAAAAATACCCAAAAAAACACAAGACACACACACCGTGAAAGTATAATTTTATTACATACATACACACATACATACATACATACTTACCTTATGTTCCCACGCAGGTCGGTCCTCTTCTCCAGTAGAATCCAAGGGGTACCTGTTGAAGAAATTATACTCACGAGATCCAGGGGTCCAGGCTCCTCGGGAAATCCAGGGGTAATCCACGTACTTGACAAAAAAAACAAAACGGTGTCCCGACCACGAACTGAAAGGGGACCCATGTTTGCACATGGGTCACCTTTCCACGAATGCCAGAAAGCCACTCTGACTTCTGTCTAAGTGGGTTTCTTCAGCCAATCAGGGAGCGCCACGTTGTAGCACTCTCCTGATCAGCTGTGTGGTCCTGTCCTCACTGACAGGCAGCACACGGCAGTGTTACAATGTAGCGCCTATGCGCTACATTGTAACCAATGATGGGAACTTTCTGCCCTGCGGTTGACCTAAAGTGACGTCACCGCTGAGCAGAAAGTTCCCATCATTGGTTACAATGTAGCGCATAGGCGCTACATTGTAACACTGCCGTGTGCCGCCTGTCAGTGAGGACAGGAGCACACAGCTGATCAGGAGAGTGCTACAACGTGGCACTCCCTGATTGGCTGAAGAAACCCACTTAGACATCAGTCAGAGTGGGTTTCTGGCATTCGTGGAAAGGAGTCCCATGTGAAAACATGGGGCCCCTTTCAGTTCGTGGCTCGGCTTTCCGTTTTCTTATTTTATGCAAGTACGTGGATTACCCCTGGATTTCCCGAGGAGCCTGGACCCCTGGATCTCGTGAGTATAATTTCTTCAACAGGTACCCCTTGGATTCTACTGGAGAAGAGGACCGACCTGCGTGGGAACTTAAGGTAAGTATGTATGTATGTGTGTATGTATGTAATAAAATTATACTTTCACGGTGTGTGTGTCTTGTGTTTTTTTGGGTATTTTTTTAGTGGTAGTACTACAGGTACCAGCGGGCCCGTTTTTCCGCCGCATGCTGGTACTTGTGGTTCTCCAAGTACCAGCATGCGGGGGAGGATTGCTGGGACTTGTAGTACTGCTACTAAAAACAATATCTTTTCAATTACAACAAAGGCTATCAGCCCCCCCATCCGCAGCCCATTGGATGGGGGGGGACAGCCTCGGGCTTTACCCCTGGCCCTTGGGTGGCTGGGGGGGGGGACCCCTTGATTGAAGGGGTCCCCACTCCCCCAGGGTACCCCGGCCAGGGGTGACTAGTTGGATTTTTGATGCCACGGCCGCAGGGCACTATATAAAAGTGACCCCCGGCTGTGGCATTATCTGTCCAGCTAGTGGAGCCCGGTGCTGGTTTTAAAAATACGGGGGACCCCTACTCTTTTTGTCCCCCGTATTTTTGGGACCAGGACCAGGCGCAGAGCCCGATGCTGGTTGCTTAAATATGGGGGAACCCCTGTCAATTTTTTCCCCATATTTCTGCAACCAGGATCGGCTCAAAGAGCCCGAGGCTGGTTATGCTTAGGAGGGGGGACCCCACGCATTTTTTTTGGGGATTTTACATTGTTTAATTAAAAAAAATAATAATAAGAACCCCAGCACGGATCACACAGATCCGGCCGAGATTGATTGTAAAAAAAAACGGCAGTGTTTTGCTAATCACTGCCGTAAAAATAGGTAAAAAAAAACGAATGACATCGACATCGGAAGAAAAGAAAAACCCGAATACGACAGCTTAGTAAATCCATCGTAATCAATTCAAAAAGTTGCAGTTTTACACTGTCGATGTCATTCGTGATTGAACTTTGACCTTTTTTAGGAAATTACGAATCTTAGTAAATTTACCCCTATGTGTACATTGAGCACTATTTGGATTAAATATGTAATGTGTTTTGATGGCTCTCCATGCGTACACAAACTCTGCCGTAAATACCCATACCACGCGCCGATGCGCAGGTCACGCGGGAGCGACCATACGCAAATTGCGGATATGTGCACGCACGCCAGAACAAGTGCACGCGCAGTGGGCATGTGTGTGCAGTTTATACGTGCTGTGTGTTCTTCAATATTTTTCGACTTTGACAATATATATTTATATACATATATATATGTATATATATAAAGGTTTGGTGAAACGAACAAAAAAAAGGACCAAGCTTACCGCTGTATACTTTTGTGGTCATAGCACCTTGTGCAGCACCGAGTACAAACGCTGTTCATCTGTAGCCATTGAGCCAGGCAAGGGACATGGAAGGTATGGTGGCAATATGATACAGCCATTTCTATTTCAACTTTAGTGTCAGACATGCAGATGTACTGTACTCTACGTCTTCTCCTTCTGCAACAGTGCGTCTTCTGGTGATGGGATTACTGGGTAGAATGGGCCTCAGGATGTTTTTCAGCCTCAGGAGTGCTGCTCTCAGTGCAGCTGTCCGATTTTCACTGGCACTGGGCTCATTTCTTCCTTTTTTTGACGATGGCCCAGCTCTTTCTCTTCCCAATGAGGGTCCAGCACTTTCTCTTCCCAATGATGGTGCCGTTCATCATGATGATGGGCCAGCTCTTCCTCTTTACAGATGATGGTCCAGCTATTCCTCTTTCTGATGATGGTCTACCATTGGATGGTCTGTGGCTTCCTGAACTCAGCCATGTCTCACCGATGATATGGTCTGTTCCTCCATTTCCAAGCAGCTGGGATAACTCCCTTCCGCTCTTTGTAGCTTGTGACAGTAGCTGGAGAAATGTAAAAAAAAATAAAAGAGTGACAAAAAACACAGATGTGATTGTGCGCTGAGATCCAGTCACTGGGGAATTGCTGGCAGCAAATACTAGTGAGCAAACGTGATCTTTCTTGGGAGGCTCTTTCTCATGCGTCGGCAACAGCTTCAACTCAAGAAATGCCAGTGATATTGCTGTGCGCTGGGATTTTATGCCATTTAGAATTCAAATATGGCATGCGGGCGGTAGTGGTGATGGCCGTGCTTCACATCAGAATCATCTTCCCATTGATATTACACAGTGATACATGTGGGAAATTACATGTTAGTGCTGACTCACACCAAGAACAGGGTCGTTTGGGTCATCTACTGAAACCATCTCAGTTCTGCTGCCTGACCCAGTGACTTCAACTGTCATTGCTGCTGCCATTCCTACTCCTCCACTGGCTATGGCCTCTGTTGTGACAGCTGCCAACATTATAATATTATATGGGATATATATATATATATATATATATATATATATATAAAATATGGGGGAACGCACACACACACACGCGTATATGTGTGTGTGTGTTCCCCCATATTATATATTTTAGCACAGAAAAAATAAGATTTTACTCACCGGTAAATCTATTTCTCGTAGTCTGTAGTGGATGCTGGGGACTCCGTAAGGACCATGGGGAATAGTGGCTCCGCAGGAGACTGGGCACAGCTAAGAAAGATTTAGGACTACCTGGTGTGCACTGGCTCCTCCCACCATGACCCTCCTCCAGACTTCAGTAAGGATACTGTGCCTGGAAGAGCTGACACAATAAGGAAGGATTTTGAATCCGGGGTAAGACTCGTACCAGCCACACAAATCACACCGTATAACTCGTGATAATATACCCAGTTAACAGTATGAACACAACAGAGCCTCTCAAAAGATGGCTCAACAATAACCCTTGTAGTTAACAATAACTATATACAAGTATTGCAGACAGTCCGCACTTGGGACGGGCGCCCAGCATCCACTACGGACTACGAGAAATAGATTTACCGGTGAGTAAAATCTTATTTTCTCTGACGTCCTAGTGGATGCTGGGGACTCCGTAAGGACCATGGGGATTATACCAAAGCTCCCAAACGGGCGGGAGAGTGCGGATGACTCTGCAGCACCGAATGAGAGAACTCAAGGTCCTCCTCAGCCAGGGTATCAAATTTGTAGAATTTTTCAAACGTGTTTGCCCCTGACCAAGTAGCAGCTCGGCAAAGTTGTAAAGCCGAGACCCCTCGGGCAGCCGCCCAAGAAGAGCCCACTTTCCTCGTGGAATGGGCTTTTTAGATTTAGGCTGCGGTAGGCCAGCCACAGAATGCGCAAGCTGAATTGTGCTACAAATCCAGCGAGCAATAGTCTGCTTTGAAGCAGGAGCACCCATCTTGTTTGGTGCATACAGGATAAATAGCGAGTCAGTCTTCCTGACTCCAGCCGTCCTGGAAACATAAATTTTCAAGGCCCTGACTACGTCCAGTAACTTGGAGTCCTCCAAGTCCCTAGTAGCCGCAGGCTCCACGATAGGTTGGTTCAAGTGAAAAGCTGATACCACCTTAGGAAGAAACTGGTGACGAGTCCTCAATTCTGCCCTACCCATATGGAAAATCAAATAGGGGCTTTTACATGACAAAGCCGCCAATTCTGACACCCGCCTTGCCGAAGCCAAGGCCAAAAGCATGACCACTTTCCACGTGAGATATTTTAAATCCACGGTTTTGAGTGGCTCAAACCAATGTGACTTTAGGAAACCCAACACCACGTTGAGGTCCCACGGTGCCACTGGAGGCACAAAAGGAGGCTGAATATGCAGCACTCCCTTGACAAATGTCTGAACTTCAGGCAGTGAAGCCAGTTCCATTTTGGAAGAAAATTGATAGAGCCGAAATCTGGACCTTAATGGAACCCAATTGTAGGCCCATAGTCACCTCTGACAGTAGGAAGTGCAGAAATCGACCTAGCTGAAATTTCTCCTTTGGGGCCTTCCTGGCCTCACAGTACGCAACATATTTTCGCCATATGCGGTGATAATGGTTAGCGTTCACTTCTTTCCTAGCTTTAAATAGCGTAGGGATAACTTCCTCCGGAATTCCCTTTTCCTTCAGGATCCGGCGTTCAACCGCCATGCCGTCAATGCAGCCGCGGTACGTCTTGAAACAGACAGGCCCCCTGCTGCAGCAGGTCCTGTCTGAGCGGCAGAGGCCATAGGTCCTCTGAGATCATTTCTTGGAGTTCTGGTTACCAAGCTCTTCTTGGCCAACCCGGAACAATGAGTATAGTTCTTACTCCTCTCCTTCTTATTATTCTCATTACCCTGGGTAAGAGAGGCAGAGAAGGGAACACATACACCGACTGGTACACCCACGGTGTTACCAGAGCGTCCACAGCTATCGCCTGAGGGTCCTTGACCTGGCGCAATATCTTTGTAACTTTTACTTGAGGCGGGACGCCATCATGTCCACCTGTGGCCTTTCCCAACGGTGTACAATAATTTGGAAGACTTCTGGATGAAGTCCCCACTCTCCCGGGTGGAGGTCGTGTCTTCTGAGAAAGTCTGCTTCTCAGTTGTCCACTCCGGGAATGAACACTGCTGACAGTGCTAACACATGATTTTCCGCCCATTGGAGAATCCTTGTGGCTTCTGCCATCGCCATCCTGCTTCTTGTGCCGCCCTGTCGTGTACATGAGCGACCGCCGTGATGTTGTCTGACTGGATCAGCACCGGCCGGTGTTGAAGCAGGGGTCTAGCCTGACTTAGGGCATTGTAAATGGTCCTTAGTTCCAGAATATTTGTGTAGGGAAGTCTCCTGACTTTTCCATAGCCTTGGAAGTTTCTTCCCTATGTGACTGCCCCCCAGCCTCGAAGGCTGGCATCTGTGGTCAACAGGACCCAGTCCTGTATGCCGAATCTGCGGCCCCCTAGAAGATGAGTACTCTGCAGCCACCACAACAACGACACCCTGGCCCTTGGAGACAGGGTTATCCGCCGATGCATCTGAAGATGCGACCCGGACCACATGTCCAACAGATCCCACTGGAAAATCCTTGTATGGGACCTGGCGAATGGAATTTCTTCGTAAGAAGCTACCATCCTTCCCAGGGCTCGCGTGCATTGATGCACCGACACCTGTATACGTATTAGGAGGTCTCTGTCTAGAGACGACAACTCCTTGGACTTCTCCTCCGGGAGAAACCCTTTTTATCCTGTTCTGTGTCCAGAACCATACTCAGGAACAGTAGACGCGTCGTAGGAACCAGCTGCGACTTTGGAATATTCAGAATTCAGCCGTGCTGTTGTAGCACTTCCCGAGATAGTGCTACTCCGCCGAACAACTGCTCCCTGGACCTCGCCCTTATAAGGAGATCGTCCAAGTACGGGATAATTATTTCGGCCATTACCTTGGTAAATACCTCGGTGCCGGGGACAGACCAACGGCAACGTCTGGAATTGGTAATGACAATCCTGTACCACAATTTTGAGGTACTCCTGGTGAAGAGGGTAAATAGGGACATGCAGGTAAGCATCCTTGATGTCCAGTGATACCATGAAATTCTCCAGGCTTGCAATAATCGCCCTGAGCGATTCCATTTCGAACTTGAACCTTCGTATATAAGTGTTCAAGGCTTTCAATTTTAGAATGGGTCTCACCTAACCGTCTGGTTTCGGTACCACAACATTTTGGAATAGTAACCCCGGCCTTGTTGAAGGAGGGGTACCTAGATTTCACCTGCTGGAAGTGCAGCTTGTGAATTGCCGCCAGTACTACCTTTCTCCGAGGGCAGCAGGCAAAGCTGAGGTGAGGTAACGGCGAGGGGGAGTCGCCTCGAACTCCAGCCTGTATCCCTGTGATACTATTTGCAGAACCTAGGGATCCACCTGTGGGCAAACCCACTGGTCCCTGAAGTTCCCGAGACGCGCCCCTACCGCACCTGTCTCCACCTGTGGAGCCCCAACGTCAAGCGGTGGACTCAGAGGAAGCGGGGGAAGATTTTTGATCCTGGGAACTGGCTGCTGGTGCAGCTTTTTCCTTCTTCCCTTGTCTCTGTGCAGAAAGGAAGCGCCTTTGACCCGCTTGCTTTTCTGAAGCCAAAAGGACTGTACCTGAAAATACGGTGCTTTCTTAGGCTGTGAGGAAACCTGAGGGAAATTTTTTTTTTTCTTCCCAGCTGTTGCTGTGGATACGAGGTCCCAGAGACCATCCCCAAACAATTCCTCACCCTTATAAGGCAGAATCTCCATGTGCCTTTTTATAGGCAGCATCACCTGTCCACTGCCGGGTTTCTAATACCCTCCTGGCAGAATGGACATTGCATTAATTCTGGATGCCAGCCGGCAAATATCCCTCTGTGCATCCTTTATATATAAGACGACGTCTTTAATATGCTCTATGTTAGCAAACTATTTTCCCTGTCTTAGAGTATTAATATTATCTGACAGGGTATCAGACCACGCTGCAGCAGCACTATTTATGCTGAGGCGATTGCAGGTCTCAGTATATAACCTGAGTGTGTATATACAGACTTCAGGATAGTCTCCTTCTTTTTATCAGCAGGCTCCTTCAAGGTGGCCGTATCCTAAGACGGCAGTGCCACCTTATTTGACAAATGTGTGAGCGCCTTATCCACCCTAAGGGATATCTCCCAACGTGACCTATCCTCTGGCGGGAAAGGGTACGCCATCAGTAACTTTTTAGAAATTACCAGTTTCTTATTGGGGGAACCCACGCTACTTTACACACTTCATTCATTCATCTGATGGGGGAACAAAACACTGGCTGCTTTTTCTCCCCAAAAATAAAACCCCTTTTATGTGGTACTTGGGTTCATGTCAGAAATGCGTAACACATTTTTTATTGCCGAGATCATGTAACGGATGTTCCTAGTGGATTGTGTATATGTCTCAACCTCGTCGCCACTGGACTCAGACTCCGTGTCGACATCTGTGTCTGCCATCTGAGGTAACGGGCGCTTTTTTGAGCCCCTGATGGCCTTTGAGACGCCTGGGCAGGCGCGGGCTGAGAAGCCGGCTGTCCCACAGCTGTTTTACGTCATCCAGCCTTGTAAGGAGTTGACATTGTCGTTTAATACCTTCCACCTATCCATCCACTCTGGTGTCGGCCCCACAGGGGACGACATCCCATTTATCGGCCTCTGCTCCACCTCCACGTAACCTTCCTCATCCCACATGTCGACACAGCCGTACCGACACACAGCACACACACAGGGAATGCTCTGACTGAGGACAGGACCCCACAAAGTCCTTTGGGGAGACAGAGAGAGAGTATGCCAGCACACACCAGAGCGCTATATAATGCAGGGATTAACACTATAACTGAGTGATTTTTCCCCCAATAGCTGCTTGTATAAACAATATTGCGCCTAAATTTAGTGCCCCCCCTCTCTTTTTAACCCTTTGAGCCTGAAAACTACAGGGGAGAGCCTGGGGAGCTGTCTTCCAGCTGCACTGTGAAGAGAAAATGGCGCCAGTGTGCTGAGGGAGATAGCTCCGCCCCTTTTTCACTGACTTTTCTCCCGCTTTTTTATGGATTCTGGCAGGGGTATTTATCACATATATAGCCTCTGGGGCTATATATTGTGATATATTTGCCAGCCAAGGTGTATTTATTGCTTCTCAGGGCGCCCCCCCCAGCGCCCTGCACCCTCAGTGACCGGAGTGTGAAGTGTGTATGAGGAGCAATGGCGCACAGCTGCAGTGCTGTGCGCTACCTTGGTGAAGACTGATGTCTTCTGCCGCCGATTTTCCGGATTCTTCTTGCTTCTGGCTCTGTAAGGGGGCCGGCGGCGCGGCTCCGGGACCGAACACCAATGGCCGGTTCCATGCGGTCGATCCCTCTGGAGCTAATGGTGTCCAGTAGCCTAAGAAGCCCAAGCTACCACCAGTTAGGTAGGTTCGCTTCTTCTCCCCTTAGTCCCTCGCTGCAGTGAGTCTGTTGCCAGCAGATCTCACTGTAAAATAAAAAACCTAAAATATACTTTCTCTCCAGGAGCTCAAGAGAGCCCCTAGTGTGCATCCAGCTCAGCCGGGCACAGGATTCTAACTGGAGGAGGGTCATGGTGGGAGGAGCCAGTGCACACCAGGTAGTCCTAAATCTTTCTTAGCTGTGCCCAGTCTCCTGCGGAGCCGCTATTCCCCATGGTCCTTACGGAGTCCCCAGCATCCACTAGGACGTCAGAGAAATTATATTACCATGTGCAGAGTTAATCTAATATGCATGTTAGTATAATAATCTTTCACGCAGCATCCGTCCACTCTCAATTCTTCAATGTAACGACAATATCTGCATAAAAATATAAAAACGGGAACGTATGGTAGTGAAGTATAATTACATTAAATTTAATGAACAACAGAAATGAACATACTCTGAATTAACAACAACTCATATATCATAGATTGCCTGACTGGAGTCCTCTGCATTTTGAATCCCCAATTCACTGCTTATAACCTGTATACACATGGTCATCTGTCATATAGCTGCAACACTAAAGGCAGCTAGTTCCATGCCTTCAGACCTCGTAAAATCAGCCCTGATGACTTCATTAAATGCACTTTCCTCAGAACCACATATTGTAAGAAAAAATGGTTATTTGTAATATATGGTCCTGGGGGAAGAACAAGTAAGCCTCCTTTATATTGACCTTAACCTTACATCAGGATAGTATCCAGTGGGAATACATACGTATGACCGTTGGCCGGGATCCCGGCTGTCATGATCCCGGCCACCAGTATGCCGGCAGCGGGGCGAGCGCTAGAAAGCTCCTTGCCGGCTCGCTGCGCTCGCCACAGGTTATATTCTCCCTCTATGGGTGTCATGGACACCCATAGAGGGAGAAAAGCCTGTGGCTGTGGGATTCCGGTGGTGGTATTTTGCTGCCTGTCGGGATTCCGGTATCGGCATTGTGACCGTCGGGATCCCGACATGCGGTCTAGTGATCACCTCCCATTCAGAGATATGTCCCAATAATAACTTACTGTTCGAATCAGCTGGAATATAAATGCTGTTATATAAATACATTTATATAAACAATAAGTCTCTCTTTAAACAAGATGCTATTCTCATGTTTGGAGGTCCTGCCGCTCCAGACCTAGGACATATAACAAACCATACAAACACTAAGGTGGTGCCTATAGTGTTGTAAGTCTTGTACTTCTTCATTGGGCAAAACTGGCATATAATGAGGGTCATTCATTATTAAATATTAATATAGCCTTCTATTCAGGAGCCTATTTCATGTACAGTTCTCCCCATTCATACTCAAGTGAATAGCAAATAGCTAATTAACCCTTTTCATTCATACAGGTGTATGTAATACTCTCAATCTTCACACAGCTAAGAGCGATACTAGATAGAACTATACAATGCTGCATGTGTCAATAAAAAGAGGAAACGTTCCCCCAGTTCCCCTGGCAAGGCAGTAGTGTGCTCTCTAACCCATACAATCTTGCTGGTAGGATGGACTACTGACCCTATCAGCCAGGGTCCTGTTAACCCCCCAATGGCACAGGAATATCAGTCCCCTCCTGTCCTATATGTCCTGTAGTTTCTGATGCTGGTGTTATTTGCAATCTGTTCTGAAAACATTATAAGCAGCTGCTGATAGGTACAGCTGGAAAATGATGACAGCATTGATCATGGAACCACTAACACTAATAGGAAGGTATTGCTTAAGGAACAGGTATACTAATGAATTAAAGAGATTGCACTTGAATATGTATATTTCTCTAAGTACATTTTCAGTATTATGTCATTGTACTCTTTGTGTCCAACAGAAAGGAGAGGTGTCCTGTGTGTCTGTGCCTTGTCCACGTGTGTCATGTTTACATCCAGTGACTCCACCAGGGGAGTGTTGCCCACGCTGCATGGGAATATGTAAGCACAATGGACGGACCTTCCAGAATGGAGAGAAGTTCCAGCAACCTGAAGACATTTGTAACCAGTGTACCTGTAGGGTGAGTGAATGCAGAGACTGTGTAGCACTTTGCAAGGAAAACTATCCCAACCATCGTGTAGTTCTCATAGTAACAGTAGCCTATGTGGGTTTACTATACCGACGGGGGGATCTCGGCTTTTAGATGGCCGGCGGGGGTAACGAGTGCAACGAAGGCCCTTGCGGGCTCCCTGCACTTGCCACGCAGTGGGATCGGTGGCACACTGCGCTCACCACAGGTTCTATTCCCACTGTATGGGTGTTGTAGACACCCATGAGTGGGAATAGTCCCTGTTGGCCGCCATGCTGACCGTTGGGCTATTCACCGTTTGGGATCCCGGCGTCTGTATAGTGACCGGCGGTCTCCCAGCCACCAGTTACATAACCACATCTGGCCTATGTAACACTGCCAACATTGCAATTCTGAAAGCAGGACCCTTGGAAATGCTGTGCCCTCTATGTAGGCTCTGAGATTCTTATTTGTACAAAGCGATGTACAAAACTTGGCAAGTGCTGGTATAAAGTTAGGGCACTCATCTTTTCTGCTGAAGACAGTGAATCAAGCCCTTACAAAATAAATTACTAAGCAGTGATAAGAGCGGAGAAGTGAGTCAGTGGAGAAATTTCCCCATCAACCAATCAGCAGCTCTGTATCATTTTATAGTATGCAAATTATAGATGTTACTTCAGTGCTGATTGGTTGCCATTGGCAACTTCTCCACTGGCTCACTTCTCCGCTTTTATCACTGCTTAGTAAATGTACCCCTAAGAATTTTGCTGTGACATTGCTATAAAAATGTTCCAATACATACTTTTCTATTAGATGCTAATTATCTGTAGAACATGTAATAATGAGGCTCCTAACAAACATGTATTGTTAAATACCTCAAATAAAAAGTTGCAAGTTGCAAACAGCATAATAATATGATGGAAAATGTTGGGGCTTGCTACTTATGGTACATTAATATTTGGAGCCCTCTGACCACAGAGGTGATTCACACAAATATGCATGAATTGCATTCGTCAAAATGAATATTTGATTTCCCCTACAGAATGAAATGGTGACATGCCAGCGTGTTCTGTGTGCCCAAGATTGCAGTCATCCAGTGCCCTCTGTGCCACCCTCTTGCTGTCCTGTGTGTGATCGTTGCTTCTATGAAGGAAAAGAATACTCTAACAGGCAGACATTTTCATCTTTATCTGATCCATGCCTCCGCTGTGTGTGTCTGGAAGGCAGTGTCACATGTACCCATGTAGTTTGTCCTCAAGTCTACTGTGCCAGCCCCGTTACAAAGCCTGGTCAATGCTGCAAAGAATGCCCAGGTACTGCAGTGTTGCATAGGTTTTCATAACTGCAAATTAACATATATATACATAATGAGATTCATTCTTAGTTGGACATATGCCAATCCATACTCACACACACCAAAATGGGTCCATATCTATATACTGTATGTATCATATACTGTACTTGTGTTGCTTTATGCCTGGAGGGATGGAACAGGGGTAGGCATTCAGAAGTTGGATACAGTAAGGGCTTGTTCATGGTAAGTATAGCACATCTCTGACATGAGACATCCCAATGCATGCATTTTACAGGCATACTGTATCTCTTATGGTTACTGGGGGTTTGTAAATAGATAGGTGATGTATTGTAATGATGATGACTGTCAGCAGCACTTTTTAACGGGTGGTCTTCAGGTTGCCGGCGGCCGGCCTCCCGGCGACCACCATACCGACGCTGGAATCCCGACCGCCGGCATACCGACATCTTTTCTCCCTCTTTGGGGTCCACGCCCCCCTGGAGGGAGAATAGATAGCGTGGCCTGCGTAGTGCACCACCGTGCCCGCAGCGTGGCGAGCGCAGCGAGCCCGCAAGGGGCTCATTTGCGCTCGCCCAGCTGTTGGTATGCCGGCGGTCGGGATACCGGCGCCGGTATGCTGGTCGCTGGGACCCGATCGCCAGCACACCATACTACACCTCTTTTTAACAACTTCTGATTAACCTTACTTTGTCCTTTCTATCGTATAGCACTTCATCATCAAGTGGCAGCCATCTATTTGCATTATTGTCATTTCCATTTGATCTACTCCTGGGAAATAATCATGATAGCATGGGCATATCTATAAAGGGTGCAGAGTGTGTGCAGTGCACATGGGCCCCTGGTGCCAGGGTAACCTACACCATAACACCTTGCACACATCCAAAATACTTGCCCCTCCAACAGGCACTGCATCCATCACAAAACAAGGACGCAGCATTGGATCACCTGTGACACCATTGGCTGGCTGAGTTACGCAGATTGCCGCTTTAGCAGTAGAGCGCAAGGTGTCCTTTACGGAAAAAGCCAGGGAGGGGGTTGAATGGAGGAATGCCTCTTTAAAAAAACATCCGAGAGCACACGGCATCACACACCTCTGGCAATCTCGGACCCCATATCTCCAGGAGGATATAAATACATAAGAGAACATACAAGAAGGGCAGCTACAATGGTGCATGGCTGACAAAAAACTTACCTGGAAAGACTAAAAGATCTTAACATGTATAGTTTGGAGCAGAGAAGGGAAAGCGGGGACATGATAGAAACTTAATCTGTAGTGTATGGGCGACGATAGGTCGACCACTTCGCCCATACTGTGGGGAGAGAAGGGGCGGGGAGGGTGTGGCACATTTTTTTCTCCTTTATTTTTTTTAGCTATTAACAGAAGTGGGTGGCAGATAGTAGCATTGCCCATTATTTCAATTTTCTACATATGACTTGTAAATTGACAATCGATCGAGGTGATATATGGACACTATTAAGATTTCATGCAATGGGAATCTGTAGATCACTGAGACCAATCTGTAATGTATGGGCAAGTCAGATCTTTAATGTGTGGAAAAAAATCTCAGGATCTGTGAAACAATGAATTGTGATTGCTGATGCATTGCCACCTTAAGGGATAAAAAAGTGGGCATACTAGAGGGGCCAGGTGGTTCTTATCTGCCGTCAAATGCTATGTTTCTATGTAGTGTGGCTGTACAGTTATAACTGCTGGAAATGGAGATACTTTGAAACAAAATAAGTGGTCATATCATTTATTGTTGCTCTGCAACAATTATTTGAATTACAATACAATGAATAAAAATAACATAAGCACATAAGGTAACTGATAGTAGTTACAAGTAATTTTAATAATAAAGATCATTTTAATAGTTTTGATAAAATTGTATTTGTTTTACAGTGCATTTATTGTTGCCACTTTACAGTAATGTATACACTCGTATTTCTTTCAATTAGTGTGTCGATATCAAGGGAAAGAATACAGTGATGGTGCACGCTGGGTGCCCCCGTCAGACCCATGTCTGCAGTGTACATGTTCAGTAAGTATCAGACGACAGATGACAAATGACAAGTATTGCTTTAGCTATAAAGGCATGAACAAAAGGAGGCAGACAAATCAGCTTTTGTTACAGTACGGTGTGTGATCTTGTTGCAGAGATACGTTACATGAATCATTATGATACAATCATCCAGAGTGACATTCTACAAATGCATATTTGGCTTTCATGCTGTGTTTTGCTGTCATACTGATTTTCAGATATGACTTAGTTGACTAATCTAATTAATTGCATTCATGAAAACCTGTTTCTACTGTCTGATAACACTGTTTCTCTTCCAGGCAGGAAGTGTACAGTGTGAGCCTCCTACATGTCCCCCTCTGCCGTGTACCCAGCAGGTGACAGACCCTGGGGCTTGCTGTCCACGCTGCAGAGGTAATTCTCAAGCTGAAACTAGTGTAATTATTCCACAACTAAAGGAATGATAAAACATTTTAACTCTGTCAACATTTAGCCATTATGAAAATCGACATTATGATGTATTCGGCTAACAAGCTTTTAATTTATTGTTTATCTTGCAGGCTGTGTATATAATGGCCGCGAATACAAAGACAACAGTAACTGGGTTTCCAGTGTGGACCGCTGCATGACCTGCATGTGTGTAGATGGAGTTACTACCTGCTCCATGTTACAGTGCGTCACATCCTGTACTAACCACATAACACTGCCTGGAGAGTGCTGCCCATTTTGTGCAGGTGAGCTGTCAGTTCCACTAGTTGGCCAATACCTACTACGGGGTCCAGAAACCTTTGGTTAAACTTTTTGCGCCTCCTTTCCCATCATCCTGATGGAGTCACCCTAGAGCAGGAACTTATTTTGAGACCCAAGTACATGATTTTGCACTTTTTAGCATTAAACTGTAGTTGCCACGTTCTTGAACATGTCTCAAGTCTACCTAGATCATCAGTCATTTGTCTCACCCCTCCGGGTGTCTCTACCCTGTTGCATATCTTTGTGTCATCTGCAATAAAACTAAGAAAATTACAATAAGATCAACATACTGTATTTGACTAGCTATTAATATTATCACCTCATAATAAACATGTCTGGTTCATGTGAAATATGAAAAAATCACAAGCCTACAAAACAGCAAAATAAACAAAAATTGCAAAATATTTTCCAGGCTCAACCTGATCAAGAAGATATGCCCTACTGCCAGGAATTTATACCTCCTGACGCATCCCCAGCTCAGTCCTCTCCCCACACACTATTATTTACAATCGTCTTAATATGACGTATTATGATATATGATCCCTGTATGACTAGTAGCTATCTGTTTTGACAACCCTCCAAATTCTATTCTGTCAAACCTAAAATAAAGAGATTTTAAAAACTATCACCTAATATCAGCAGATCAAGGATACATAAAAAGGAACAATTTTAAGTAACTGACAATACGTTTTCACAAATAGAAGCTAATTAGCAGTAGGTTTGGACACCTTGAGGCTATTCCCCTTAGAGAAATATACATGAAATCAAGACATAGTATAGTATAGGAACAAAGGACCTAATTCAGACCTATTGCAAAAGCAAAATCTTTCTGTAATGGGCAAAACTAGGGGTAATTCCAAGTTGATCGCAGCAGGATTTTTTTTAGCAGTTGGGCAAAACCATGTGCACTGCAGGGGAGGCAGATATAACATGTGCAGAAAGAGTTAGATTTGGGTGGGTTATTTTGTTTCTGTGCAGGGTAAATACTGGCTGCTTTATTTTTACACTGCAAATTAGATTGCAGATTGAACACACCCCACCCAAATCTAACTCTCTCTGCACATGTTAAATCTGCTTCCCCTGCAGTGCTAACAGAAATTTGGTTTGGTTCCGCACAGGAAAAATGTGGTAATGATGAACATAGATTAATACACAGATTGTAGAAAACTGTTCAGGGAATGACCAACGATACTGAGTTTAAATTTAAAGATTCTTAATGAAGACATCTAAATAATTATTTGAGTTGGTGGTGCTCCCAGAGTCAGTAATGGTTAAGCAAAGAGAAGAAAAAAGAAAGACTCTGTGTTGGGGCACGCTTAGAAATTTGAAATAAGTTTATTAAAACTTAACATTTAATTAATAACGAATAAAAGTAATGAGGAGTTTGATACAAAAAAATTGTTCAAGAACACAAAGTAAACATATATATTGACAGAAATCAGGATAAGCCTGATACAAAATTATGGGCACCTGTGGTGAAAAATATACTGAAAAACATAAAAAATTACAAAAAATTAATATTATTAAGGTGCCTGAGTTAATCAAAATTCAAAATTGGAGTAGAGGTAAATGATATGTACATATAATCACCGCAGTGATAATTGTAGGTAAGCACCTAGTCTAAAACCTCATGAGAATAGATGAGAGGCACAAAGGTTCATAATTGGACACAGTGAACAAGCCACCCTGGTGAAACGGTCCGTCTGTGCTCAGTGATGCTGAACTCTTTCTAGCTCAGATCACTTTTGGGACTCCCTGGTATTGTATGTGCCCATTTGGACTCCAGTTATTTAACTGATACTGATATATAATCATTAATCAATATTGTTTTTTTCCATGTTTGCTATTTTTGATCCTTAATTATTGTTCTAAACCATTTTCTGGTATTTCCTTTTAAATGTAATACTTTTTTGCAGAATCCTTTCTTACCCATTTTGGTAAGCCTTTACCATGCAGCCTGTGTTTACTTTCCTTTTTCCAATTAATCGTTGATTTCATGATTGTTTTATTTCATAATTTACTTAATTTTTTGTTAATTTGTGATCTCACCACATTACCATTTCTTCTCCTTCTTCAAATTTTCCCACCACCCTTTTTTTCAATAGGTAAGCCTAACCCACCTCTCTCATCCACTGTCCGCTATATATCTATATAAGACAGTGGACAGCAGAAGGCAGGGTTTCCTCCCTATTCTGAGCATATCTCACTTCTATTTTTAGTACCCTCTCATCCAGATGCGAGACCACTCTCTGCAATGCTCACAGCAACAGAGAATCTGCGCTAGAAACTGGACAGCAGAAGTACCTTGTTGCTCACTACTCATTACACTCTCTCATTTGTGTCCTAGTGTTTATTACTGCCATATTTCAGCAGCAACGCCCAATCTCATCCGACCTTGGAAGCTAAGCGCTGATAAGCCTGATCAGTACCTAGTAGGGTGACCTCTTGGGAATATCAGGTGCAGTAAGATTGTGACCTCTGATCACAAACAGCAGAAGTGTTAGAGCAACTTCTGAAACTTACCTATTCCTTATCCAACTTTCCCGCAAACCTTCTATTTATCTACAATTGGCTTTGCCTTTAGGCTTATTTATCAATGCTCTTTTGTATCTTTAATAATCATACTTTTATCTTAAATGCTTTGTTATCTATAAGGATCTAGCCTTTTAGCAAACAGAATCTCTACCAGGTGATTACCCTCAGTCATTTGACATTTCAATTATGAACCTTTGTGCCTCTCATCTATTCTCATGAGGTTTTAGACTAGGTGCTTACCTACAATTATCACTGCGGTGATTATATGTACATATCATTTACCTCTACTCCAATTTTGAATTTTGATTAACTCAGGCACCTTAATAATATTAATTTTTTGTAATTTTTTATGTTTTTCAGTATATTTTTCACCACAGGTGCCCATAATTTTGTATCAGGCTTATCCTGATTTCTGTCAATATATATGTTTACTTTGTGTTCTTGAACAATTTTTTTGTATCAAACTCCTCATTACTTTTATTCGTTATTAATTAAATGTTAAGTTTTAATAAACTTATTTCAAATTTCTAAGCGTGCCCCAACACAGAGTCTTTCTTTTTTCTTCCCCTGCAGTGCACATGGTTTTGCCCAACTGCTAACAGAATTCCTGCTGCAATCAACTTGGAATTACCCCCCATGTGCACTGCAGATGGGGCAGATATATCGTGCAGAGAGAGTTAGATTTGGGTGGGTTATAATGTTTCTGTGCAGGGTAAATAATGGCTGCTTTATTTGTACACTGCAATTTAGATTTCAGTTTGAACACACCCCATCCAAATCTAATTCTCTCTGCACATGTTACATTTGCCCCACCTGCACTGCACATGGTTTTGCCCATTAGATAAAAAGTTTGCTGTTGCGATCACGTCTGAATTAGGACCACAATTTTCATAAAGTTGATGGTTAAGTGTAAACACTGTGGGGTGAATGTTATAGGGTGTGAGATTCAGAAAGTGAGAGATGTTGTGAGTTTTCCTTGTTTTGTTTTTTTTGTAAAGTGGCAATCATTTACATAGCAAAATAAAACTGGTTTTGCCATAAAAATGGTGGCCACTTTAAAAAAACAGGAGAACTCTCAGAAAATCTCTCACTTTCTAATTCTCACACCCTATAACATTCCCCCCAATATGTCATTGGGAATGTGTCGGCAACAAACCGTAATGGAGAAGGCATTACAATGTGCAGATATATATAACCACAAAAAGCAGAGAAGTACTGTAGATGAAGAGGATTGAGCAACAGATGAGAAGGGGCGGGCCTGAAAGAGGAACGCAACTGAATAATTGCGGTTGCTGGTTCCAAAGAATGGACAGGCCAACCAATGTAACACACAGAAATGGAAAGGCCACCTCAATAACACCATGTTACCCAGTCCTGGGCCAGTACATCTCTCCCTAGTCCCTACACGTCCACAGTGAAGGCCTCAGTAGAACATTTAAAAAAAAAATGCAGGCTATCCCAATGGGATACATAGGCACTAAACAGGAGCTCACATTTCCTGGTACTTGGGAGTGTGACCAAATATGGGTCTTGTTAAAGCCCATCAGGGGCCATCTGCAGAAGCAGCGCAAGCCAAACCATGCACTACCTTTTTCTGCCATTTGTGTGACCTTTTACCATCCATTGTATCACTGTCATCCTCCTTGTCATCGTCATCATGTATTCTGCTTATGCTCCTAATATTGTATAATTTCTCTCTCCACTTTATCGCTCTCCAAGGCTTAGTACATCTGCCCCTCTATGTATTGTGTATTTGTCACTTGTTATTTGCTATTTTCCCAATTCCCACTCTATAGCTCATTTCATTTGATCATGTATTTTGTGCAGTAACTTCAGTTACATTTCTATCTGCAGACTGTAAATCTAATAGAAGAGTGTATGTTCCTGGTGACAGCTTTCATCCATCAGATGACCCCTGTGAGATCTGTACATGTGAGGTGAGAGGTAGACATGAGACATTCTGTTGTTGTTGTTGTTGTTGTTGTTGTTGTTGTTGTTGTTGTTGTTTTGTTAAATTCAATTTTATGAAGAAATGGTATATACAATACATGTAATATGTATATACAATAACAGATTGTCATATAATGAAATATTTTACATATTGATTGTAATTTTGGGGGTGGGGGAAAAAAAGAAAGAGGGAAACATGTATGAAACAAAGATTGTATGACTTTTGAATACAGAATGGGAATATGAAAAAAGTATATAGACCTTTAAGATAGCAAAATTGCTCCATACAGTAGGTGGATTGAAGAAGGGCCAAAGTATCTATGGGAAATAATCTACACAACAATCAGAGTGGGGCACCTTGGGGAAGGGATGGGAGGGGAGTCCCATCCTGTCCTTTGGATAAAGTAACAAGGGTCCAATATCACATCATATTTATGCTGTTTGTTGTGTTTGAAAAAGGGACCTGATTCAGAGTAGTATGCAAACCCAATGGTTTGCTGTGGGTCTGCGCATGCTCGCAGTTCCCCCAAGCCGCAGCTGTATGGAAGTGGAGCAGGGACATAGTTGGTCAGTGTTCCTGAAAACTGGCACGTCGCTCCTGTTTTCTGGGAATGCCAATGCTGGAAACATCGCAATAGATGCTCGTGATGGTGATCTGATGCTGCATCTTTGGATGCAGCACTGGAATCTGCGAAGCTGTCAGGAGGCATCTTTTCTCCTTAGACGCCTCCTGTGGCATCACCATATTAGTTGTACAGTATTGCACAGCTGCTTTTGTGCAACACTGTACAACTACTGTATGATTCAGGCCCAATTCAGTTACTGCCAATAAGTGGGAGGCCAGTTTTTACTTTATTTGCTTATACCCTGAGAAGGTCAAGAGAGAAGAAAACACCAGGGATCTTTGGCATATGATGTTCCAACATTGTGTTGACTTCATCTGCAAAGAGAGAATGTCATTTCTGAGCTACAGATGTAGCCAGCCTCATTGCTGCTGCAACTGTTTGCACCTGCGACTAATTTTCTGCAAGGGGTGCGGCCGTATACATGGGCATGTGTGTATTTTCGCCTCTCGGCCCATGCTGCTGCGATGCGTGCATATGATATCATGAGGCTTGCTACATCTGTAGTTTGTATTTCCGGTCTGGAGTCTAGGGTAGGAGATGGAGTCGAGGCTATGTGCAGGATGCTGGGTGGTCTGATGACGTCCTCGCTCATCCCTCTCTGTCTCTCTATCTCTCTCATCTCTGTCACCACCTGTCTTTCTCATTCTTTTTCATCTCTGTCCCTCCACAAACACACATTTTTCTTTCTCCCCATCTATTGCCCTCTCATCTCTGTCCCATTCTGTCCTATATTTCTCACTTCCTTCTATGTCATCCCCATCTGTCTCTTTCATCTCTGCCGCCCCCAATTTGTCTTTCTCTCTAATCTCTTCCCCCCTACATCTCATATCTCTCTCATCTGTTCCCACTCTTCATTTCTCTCTCTCTCTCTCTCTCTCTCTCTCTCTCTCTCTCTCTCTCTCTCTCTCTCTCTCTCTCATCTCTTCCTCCATCTCTCTATTCTTTGTGTTCTTGCTCTCTTTCTCTTATCTCTGTCCCTCTTTCCATTTGTCTCCTCCCTCACTCCCCTTACCCATCTCTCTCTCGTCTGTGACCCCCCCCCAACACCTGACTCTTAGCTGTGTCTATCTCTCTCTCTTATCTCTGCCGTCCCTCCGTCCATCTATCTCTCTCTCTCATCTTTTTCCAACTCTCCTCTGTTTTTCTTTCATCTGTGTCCACCTGTCTGTTTCTTTTTCATCCCCGTCCGACAGTACCTCCCCACTTCTCTCTCTCATCTCGGAAACCCCCCCCCCCCCCACGCCTGACTCTTAGCTGTGTCCATCTATCTCTCTTCTCTCTGTCTCCCCTCCCCCCATCTCTCTCTCATCTTTTTCCAACCCTCCTCTGTTTTTCTTTCATCTGTGTCCACCTGTCTGTCTCTTTTTCATCCCTGTTCGACAGTACCTCCCCATTTCTCTCTCTCCTCTTGGACCCCCTTCCTTCCACCCAACTCTCTCTCTATTCCCCCTCCCACCATTTGTCTCTCCCTCATCTCTGCCCCTTCGTTTGTCTTTCTCTCGCTCCTCTTTCCCCACTCCCCTTATTTCTTTCTCATCTCAATCTCCCATACCCTTATCTCTCTCTGTCTCATCTCTGTTCCCCTTCCTCCTCTGTATGTGTCTCTCACACATATCTCTGCACCCTTCCTTCTCATCTATTCCTTACCCCTTCATCTCTGTGTAAGGAAACCAGTGGGACCTGTGAGAGGACGTAAAACGTCTCTCTTCAGCTCTCTCTACACTTATCCTAGACAGACATAGCAGCAAATTATATACTAGATACAGTACACTGATTATACAATGTACAGGTATGTGCATCCTACCAGTAGATATCATTTATGATGTTTACAGGTTGTTTGTTTTTCAATATTAACATATAATGCTTGCCATTCCTTGTTTAGCGCTTACCAGATGGTCGCCAGTATAGACGCTGCAGCAGAAAGCAGTGTCCCAGCCTCTTGGACTGTCCCCGGAGCCATATCTTGCCACCAGCAGTGGGTCAATGCTGTGCCAGCTGTGCCCGTAAGTTTTGATTGAAGCCATCACAATATGTGTTAAATGAATGCAGATTATGGTCTGATACTTAATTATTCTATTTCCAGAGGCTCTGAGCAATTGTACAGATTTACTGGTGGGAAGCGAGATACAGGCCATCAATGATCCTTGTTACACCTGCATGTGCAAGGTACAACATTACATTTCAGTGGAACCTGATTGTATTGCCAATGACTGCATTACTTGTTGAATCAAAAAATGTTACACAGAGGGTGCAAAATATGTAAAAATGGCACAATGGTTAGCTTCTATAGTATTGATAAGTCTTTCCAGTAAATGGAATAATATTTAGAGCCCACAAATACATTTTCAAAAAGTACAGTTCAGAAAATCAGCAGACACGAATGCCTGATAATTACCACATTGTCCAATTTGTCTCTACTTTTGCTATATTGGATAAATGGATATTTTAGAGTATTGTAGCATTTACTGTATAAGGGGCCTGATTCATATTTGTATGTTAAACAAAAAAGCAAGCTAGTAGCTGGGCAAAACCGTGTTGCACTGCAGGTGGGGCAGATGTAACATGTGCAGGGAGATTGAGATTTGGGTGGGGTGTGTTCAAACTGAAATCTAAATTGCAGTGTAAGAATAAAGCTGTCTAACATTTGTGGGCTACATGCAAATGCAGCCAGTATTTACCCTGTGCAGAAATAATATAAATGTTTTTTCTCTAACGTCCTAGAGGATGCTGGGGACTCCTTAAGGACCATGGGGAATAGACGGGCTCCGCAGGAGATAGGGCACTTTAAGAAAGCTTTGGATTCTGGGTGTGCACTGGCTCCTCCCTCTATGTCCCTCCTCCAGACCTCAGTTTTACACTGTGCCCAGAGGAAGATGGGCGCACTGCAGGGAGCTCTCCTGAGTTCTTTGCATTAGAAAGCATTTTTGTTTGGATTTTTCTATTTTTACAGGGAGCACTGCTGGCAACAGGCTCCCTGCATCGAGGGACTGGGGAGAGATGAGCAGACCTACTTAAATGATAGGATCTGCTTCCTCGGCTACTGGACACCATTAGCTCCAGAGGGGGTGAACACAGGTTCGTCCTGGGCGTCCACCCCCGGAGCCACGCCGCCGTTCTCCTCACAGAGCCAGAAGAACAGAAGCAAGAAGACGTCTCAGGCGGCAGAAGCCTTCAGCGGCTTCACTGAGCTAACGCACAGCACCACAGCTGTGCGTCATTGCTCCACACACCTCACACACTCCGGTCACTGTATGGGTGCAGGGCGCAGAGGGGGCGCCCTGGGCAGCAATAATAACACCTCAAAACATGGCGAAAAGATATATACATGTACAGCTGGGCACTGTACATGTATATAAAAGAGCCCCCGACCTTTTTTACACATATTTGAGCGGGACCGAAGCCCGCCGCCGAGGGGGCGGGGCTTCTCCCTCAGCACTCACCAGCGCCATTTTTCTCTCCACAGAACGCTGAGAGGAAGCTCCCCGGACTCTCCCCTGCTTACACACGGTGAAGGGGTGTTTAAAAGAGAGGGGGGGGGGGGGCACATAATTGGCGGATAAGATATTATACAGCGCTGCTGGGGAAAAACATTTTGTGTTGGTCTCCAGGGTCATTGCGCTGGGGTGTGTGCTGGCATACTCTCTCTCTCTGTCTCTCCAAAGAGCCTTAAAGGGGATACTGTCTTTAGAAAAGAGTTTCCCTGTGTGTATGAAGTGTGTCGGTACATGTGTGTCGACATGTTTGACGAGGAAGGCTCGCTTAATGAGGAAGGGGAGTGTTTGAATGTCAGGTCGCCGTCGGCAACGCCGACACCGGGCTGGGTGGATATGCTGAATGTCTTAAATGCAAATGTGAATCTCCCGCATAAAAGGTTAGACAAGGCTGAGGCTAGGGATCAGTCAGGTAGCCAGACCGTGCCTGTCCCTGTGGCGCCAGGACCTTCAGGGTCTCAAAAGCGCCCCATATCCCAGGTCGCTGACACAGATACCGACACAGATACTGACTCTAGTGTCGACTATGAGGATGCAAAATTACAGCCGAAGGTGGCAAAGGGTATTCAATACATGATTATTGCCATAAAAGAGGTTTTGCATATCACTGAGGAACCCCCTGTCCCTGACACGAGGGTTCACATGTATAAAGGGAAAAAGCCTGAGGTCACGTTTCCATCCTCATTTGAGCTAAGCGAATTGTGCGAAAAGGCTTGGGAGTCTCCGGATAGGAGACATGTTCCCAAAAGGATTATTATGGCGTATCCTTTTCCACAGAAGGATAGGATACGATGGGAATCTTCGCCTAAAGTAGACAAGGCACTGACACGCTTATCCAAGAAGGTGGCACCTCCTTCTCCGGATACTGCTTCCCTCAAGGATCCTGCTGATCGCAAGCAGGAAATTACCATGAAGCACATTTACACACATTCAGGAACTATCGTTAGACCGGCCATGGCGTCGGCCTGGGTTTGTAGTGCTGTCGTGGCATGGGCAGACTCCTTATCTACGGAGATTGACACCTTAGATAGGGATACCATTCTAATGACCATTGAGCATATCAGAGATGCTGCCTTGTATATGAGGGATGCTCAGAGAGACATTTGTTTACTAAGCTCCAGAATAAACGCTATGGGGTATATGCAATTGCCGGCGAATCGCGGCAATTTTTCGCCCGTTTTTTAAGTCGACACAATTCGACCGTCGAATTCCGGCAGGTGGGTGCCGGAATTCTACATATTCAATAAAAAACGGATTCGACAGTCCCGCTGTCGAAAAACGGCCGATTTGACGGATTTTGATTAGATTTTTAAAAATGTTAAAAAAACGGGAAAAAATCCGGAAAAAAATTGCGTGGGGTCCCCCCTCCTAAGCATAACCAGCCGGTCCTGGTTGCCAAAATACAGGCAAAAAAATGACAGGGGATCCCCCGTATTTTAACAACCAGCACCGGGCTCTGCGCCTGGTCCTGGTGCAACAAATACGGGGGACAAAAAGAGTAGGGGTCCCCCGTATTTTTTGTACCAGCACCGGGTTCCACAAGCTGGACAGATAATGCCACAGCCGGGGGTCACTTTTATAAAGCGCCCTGCGGCCGTGGCATTAAATCCCCAACTAGTCACCCCTGGCCGGGGTACCCTGGAGGAGTGGGCCAGGGGTGAAGCCCGAGGCTGTCCCCCCCCATCCAAGGGCTGCGGATGGGGGGCTGATAGCCTTGAGTAAAATGAAAGAATATTGTTTTTTCCAGAAGAACTACAAGCCCCAGCAAGCCTCCCCCGCAAGCTGGTACTTGGAGAACCACAAGTACCAGCATTTGGGTGGAAAAACGGGCCCGCTGGTACCTGTAGTTCTACTGAAAAAAAATACCCAAATAAAAACAGGAGACACACACCGTGAAAGTAAAAGTTTATTTCATACATGCCGACACATACATACTTACCTATGTTGACAGTCCGACACTGACCACGCCCCCCTCGTCACTGAAGAATCCGGGGTACCTGTAAAAAAAATTCTACTCACCTAAATCCAGTGTCCGGATCTTTTTTAATAATCCTCGTACTTGGCAAAACAACAAAACGGCAAACCGAACCAAACGGACAGAAAGGGGTCCCATGTTTACACATGGGACCCCTTTCCACGAATGCCGGGACCCCACGTGACTCCTGTCACAGAGGGTTCCTTCAGCCAATCAGCGAGCGCCACGTCGTGGCACTCTGCTGATTGGCTATGTGCGTCTGAGCTGTCAGACAGCGCATCGCAAAGCCTTACCATTATATTCAATGGTGGGAACTTTGCGGTCAGCGGTGAGGTCACTTAGCGGTCAGCGACTGACCGCTAGTGACCTCACCGCTGACCGCAAAGTTCCCACCATTGAATATAATGGAGAAGCTTTGCGATGCGCTGTCTGCCAGCTCAGACGCACATAGGCAATCAGCAGAGTGCCACGACGTGGCGCTCGCTGATTGCCTGAAGGGACCCTCTGTGACAGCAGTCACAGGGGGTGTCTGCATTCGGGGAAAGGGGTCCCATGTGTAAACATGGGACCCCTTTTAGTCCGCCTGGTCCAGGTGTTCGTTTTTTTATTTTGACAAGTACGTGGATTATAAAAAAAGATCCGGACTCTGGTTTTTGGTGAGTATATTTTTTTTTGCAGGTACCCCGGATTCTTCACTGACGAGGGGGTCATGGCCAGTTTCGGAGTGTCAACATAGGTAAGTATGTGTGTGTCGGCAGGTGTGAAATAAAGTTTTACTCTCACGGTGTGCGTGTCCTGTTTTGATTTGGGTATTTTTTCCCCAGTAGAACTACAGGTACCAGCGGGCCCGTTTTTCTCCCGCATGCTGGTACTTGTGGTTCTCCAAGTACCAGCTTGCGGGGGAGGCTTGCTGGGACTTGTAGTACTACTGGAAAAAACAATATTCTTTCATTTTTCAAAAGGCTATCAGCCCCCCATCCGCAGCCCTTGGATGGGGGGGACAGCCTCGGGCTTCACCCCTGGCCCTTGGGTGGCTGGAGGGGGGGGGGCCCTTGATTGAAGGGGTCCCCGCTCCTCCAGGGTACCCCAGGCAGGGGTGACTAGTTGCGTATTTAATGCCACGGCCGCAGGGACCAGTATAAAAGTGTCCCCCGGCTGTGGCATTATCTACCCAGCTAGTGGAGCCCGATGCTGGTGTAAAAAATACGGGGGACACCTACGCTTTTTGTCCCCCGTATTTTTTGCACCAGCACCAGGCGCAGAGCCCGGTGCTGGTTTTAAAAATACGGGGGATCCCCTGTCAGTTTTCCCCCCGGATTTTTAGAACCAGGACCGGCTCGAAGAACCCGAGGCTGGTTATGCTTTGGAGGGGGGACCCCACGCATTTTTTTTTCTGATTTTTACCCCATTCCATTTTAAAAAATAAATAAATAAATAAATATTTTTAAAAATATATAAATAATACTTGTGCCTCCTAAATAGACAAACCATGTACCTAATCCCTTCTAATATAAATAGATATGCTATTACCAATAAAAAAACACAAAAAAACCCATGTTTTTAAAAAAAATTTATTAGATTCCGCCAGCAAAGTGTGGCGGATTAAAAATGACGAATTTACTGTCTAAAAGCACTGTTGTCGAATTTACAATCTTCAATTGAATATACTTTTGTCGAATTGCTGCATTTGTACCATTGCAGAAGTGTCGAATTTGACAAATGTCGAATTTCAAAAAGTCGAATTTGGAAAGTCCGTTTTTTTGACGAAAAGTACTGAATTGCATTGTCGAATTTTTTTTTTTTGGCGAAAATGTCCCGTTTTTCGACATTTTCGGGAATTCAACCGCAATTGCATATACCCCTATGTCTATTTCTGCTAGGCGACTCTTGTGGACCCGACAGTGGACGGGAGACGCCGACTCAAAGCGGCATATGGAGTCATTGCCTTACAAGGGGGAGGAGTTGTTTGGAGAAGGCCTCTCGGACCTTGTCTCTACTGCTACAGCCGGTAAATCGAATTTTTTACCTTATGTTACCCCGCAGCATGCTAAGAAGGTACCGCATTATCAAATGCAGTCCTTTCGTTCCAATAAAAGCAAGAAGGTACAAGGATCGTCCTTTGTTGCCAGAGGTAAAGGCAAGGGAAAAAAGCTGCACTCGGCTAGTTCCCAAGAGCAGAAGTCCTCCCCTACTTCCGCAAAGTCCACCGCATGACGCTGGGGCTTTCCGGGGGGGGAAGGGGGGTCAGATCAAGTGGGGTCACGTCTTCGTCTGTTCAGCCACGTCTGGGTTCTCTCACAGGTGGATCCCTGGGCAATAGAGATTGTTTCCCAGGGATACAGACTGGAATTCGAAGACATGCCTCCTTGCTGGTTTTTCAAATCGGCTCTGCCGGTTTCCCCCGTCGGAGAGGGAGCTGGTGTTAGCTGCAATTCACAAATTGTACATTCAACAGGTGATAGTCAAAGTTCCTCATCTCCAGCAAGGAGAGGGTTATTATTCATCCCTGTTTGTGGTACCGAAACCGGACGGTTCGGTCAGACCCATTTTAAATCTGAAATCCCTGAACCTGTACTTGAAGAGGTTCAAGTTCAAAATGGAGTCGCTCAGATCGGTCATCGCCAGCCTGGAGGGAGGGGATTGGATGGTGTCCCTGGACATAAAGGATGCGTACCTTCATGTTCCGATTTTCCCTCCTCACCAGGCGTTCCTGAGATTTGCAGTACAGGACTGTCACTACCAATTTCAGACGTTGCCGTTTGGTCTTTCCACGGCCCCGAGAATTTTCACCAAGGTAATGGCGGAAATTATGGTGCTCCTGCGCAGGCAGGGCGTCACAATTATCCCGTACTTGGACGATCTCCTCATAAAGGCGAGATCTCGGGAGAAGTTGCTGGACAGCGTGTCTCTGTCCGTGAAGATGTTGCAGAGGCACGGCTGGATTCTCAATTTACCGAAACCCCAGCTAGTCACTGCAACGCGTCTGCCCTTTTTGGGCCTGATTCTAGACACAGACCAAAAAAGAGTTTTTCTTCCAGTGGAGAAGGCTCAGGAGCTCGTAGCTCTGGTCAGGAACCTATTGAAGCCAAAAAAGGTTTCAGTGCATCATTGCACGAGGGTTCTGGGGAAGATGGTGGCTTCATACGAGGCCATCCCCTTCGGCAGGTTCCATGCAAGGACCTTTCAATGGGACCTATTGGACAAATGGTCCGGGTCCCATCTACACATGCAAAAACGGATCACCCTGTCTCCCAGGGCCAGGGTGTCTCTCCTGTGGTGGCTGCGCAGTGCTCACCTCCTGGAGGGTCGCAGGTTCAGCATTCAGGACTGGGTCCTGGTGACCACGGACGGGAGCCTCCGAGGTTGGGGAGCTGTCGCACTAGGAAGAAATTTCCAGGGTCTCTGGTCAAGCCTAGAGACTGGTCTCCACATCAATGTCCTGGAGTTGAGGGCCATATACAACGCCCTACGCCAAGCGGAGGAATGGCTTCGGAACAAACCGGTTCTGATTCAGTCAGACAATGTCACGGCAGTGGCTCATATAAACCGCCAAGGCGGCACAAGGAGCAGAGTGGCCATGGCAGAGGCGACCAGGATTCTACGCTGGGCGGAAGGCCATGTAAGCGCACTATCAGCAGTGTTCATCCCGGGGGGTGGACAACTGGGACGCAGACTTTCTCAGCAGGCACGACCTGCATCCGGGAGAGTGGGGACTTCATCAAGAAGTCTTCACACAGATCACGGATCGGTGGGGACTGCCTCAGATAGACATGATGGCGTCCCGCCTCAACAAAAAGCTAAAGAGGTATTGCGCCAGGTCAAGAGACCCTCAGGTGGTTGCGGTAGACGCTCTGGTGACACCTTGGGTGTTCAGATCGGTCTATGTGTTTCCTCCTCTACCTCTCATACTTAAGGTGTTGAGGATAATAAGAATAAGAAGGGTCAGAACAATCCTCATTGTTCCAGATTGGCCAAGGAGGACTTGGTATCCGGATCTGCAAGAGTTGCTCACAGAAGATCCGTGGCCTCTTCCTCTAAGGCAGGACCTGCTGCAGCAGGGGCCCTGTCTGTTCCAAGACTTACCGCGGCTGCGTTTGACGGCATGGCGGTTGAACGCCGGATCCTAGCGGAAAAAGGGATTCCGGAGGAGGTCATTCCTACCCTGATCAAGGCTAGGAAGGACGTGACGTCAAAACATTATCACCGTATATGGCGAAAATATGTTTCTTGGTGTGAGGCCAGAACTGCTCCTACGGAGGAGTTCCAGTTGGGCCGTCTGCTTCACTTCCTTCAAACGGGAGTGAATTTGGGCCTAAAATTAGGGTCCATAAATGTTCAAATTTCGGCCTTATCCATTTTCTTTCAAAGAGAATTGGCTTCTCTTCCTGAAGTACAGACTTTTGTGAAGGGCGTACTGCATATTCAGTCTCCCTTTGTACCTCCGATGGCGCCTTGGGACCTTAACGTGGTATTAAGTTTCCTCAAGTCACCTTGGTTTGAACCACTCAAAACAGTAGAGTTGAAATACCTCACTTGGAAAGTGGTCATGTTGTTGGCCTTAGCTTCTGCAAGGCGGGTTTCGGAATTGGCGGCTTTATCATATAAAAGCCCATACCTGATTTTTCACGTGGATAGGGCAGAGTTGAGGACTTGTCCTCAATTTCTGCCCAAGGTGGTCTCATTTTTTCATATGAACCAACCTATTGTCGTGCCTGTGGCTACACGGGACTTGGAGGATTCCGAGTCCCTGGATGTGGTCAGGGCTTTGAAGATTTATGTGACCAGAACGGCTAGGATCAGGAAGACCGAAGCTCTGTTTGTTCTGTATGCGGCCAACAAGGTTGGCGCTCCTGCTTCAAAGCAGACTATTGCTCGCTGGATCTGCACGATTCAGCAGGCGCATTCTTCGGCAGGATTGCCATTGCCTAAATCGGTTAAGGCCCATTCCACTAGGAAGGTGGGCTCTTCTTGGGCGGCTGCCCGAGGGGTCTCGGCACTACAACTGTGCCGAGCTGCTACTTGGTCGGGGTCAAACACCTTTGCAAAGTTCTATAAGTTTGATACCCTGGCTGAGGAGGACCTCCTGTTTGCTCAATCGGTGCTGCAGAGTCATCCGCACTCTCCCGCCCGTTTGGGAGCTTTGGTATAATCCCCATGGTCCTTACAGAGTCCCCAGCATCCTCTAGGACGTTAGAGAAAATAAGATTTT
This sequence comes from Pseudophryne corroboree, assembly GCF_028390025.1. NCBI lineage: Eukaryota > Metazoa > Chordata > Amphibia > Anura > Myobatrachidae > Pseudophryne > Pseudophryne corroboree. Next base: position 372,655,476 of record NC_086449.1, read on the forward strand.
ACTCACCGGTAAATCTATTTCTCGTAGTCCGTAGAGGATGCTGGGCGCCCGTCCCAAGTGCGACTTCTACTGCAAGACTTGTATATAGTTATTGCTTACATAAGGGTTATGTTATAGTTGATCGGGTTTGAACCGAGGCTATGTTATTGTTCATACTGTTAACTGGGTAGTTTATCACAAGTTATACGGTGTGATTGGTGTGGCTGGTATGAATCTTGCCCTTAGATTTACAAAAATCCTTTCCTCGTACTGTTCGTCTCCTCTGGGCACAGTTTCTCTAATTGAGGTCTGGAGGAGGGGCATAGAGGGAGGAGCCAGTGCACACCCAGAATCCAAAGCTTTCTTAAAGTGCCCTATCTCCTGCGGAGCCCGTCTATTCCCCATGGTCCTTACGGAGTCCCCAGCATCCTCTACGGACTACGAGAAATAGATTTACCGGTAAGTAAAATCTTATTTTCTCCCCTTGCATGGCGAGATGAGGCCTAATTCAGACCTGATCGTAGATGTGCTAAATTTAGCACATCTACGATCAGCTTCCCTGACATGCGGGGGGCGCCCAGCACAGGGCTAGTCCGCCCCGCATGTCAGGCCCTGCCCCGCCACACAAGTACAAAAGCATAGCACAGCCTGCGTTGCCCGGACCACGCCCCTAAAACAGCGGGCAAACGCCGCTGACCCTCTCCTTCCCGTGCAGCGACTGCCTCTGCCTGCAAATCAGGCAGAGGAGATCGCATGGCTGAGATGGCCGTTGGGTGTCTGGCATGCGCCGGCGCAGTGTGGTGCCGGCGCATGTACAGTTCAGACCTGATCGGCTGCTATGCGAAAACGCACAGCAGCAACCAGGTCTGAATTAGGCCCATGGTTTGTTCCAGACACAAAGTTACTTGCGCTACTCATGGCTTGAGGTAAATAAATAATAGCATAAATAATTGTCTTGAGAATCTAATGAGATTTGGCTGTATATATATCCCTGTATTGTGTGTTTATTCCTCAGGATTTAACATGGGTATGTGAGCATAAAGCATGCCCTGTCCTGAGCTGCCCTCGATCAGAGCAGATCACGCATTCTGGATCATGTTGCCCAGCCTGTAAAGGTGAGGAGAGTACTCCTTTCTAGTGGAAAAACAAATACATTTGAAACTCCCACTGAATATTTGTCTCATTCTGTATATGGGGGTCATTCCGAGTTTTCGCAGTGCAGCGATCAGGTGAAAAAAAACGGCATTTATGCGCATGCGTATGGCCCGCAATGCGCACGCGCGACGTACAGATACAAAGCTCTTTGTGGTTGTGCTCAGGTTCTAGTTTTCAGTCGCACTGACAGCCGCAAGAAGATTGACAGCAAGGGGGCGTTTCTGGGTGTCAACTGACCATTTTCAGGGAGTGTTTGCAAAAACGCAGGCATGTCTGAAAAAACGCAGGCGTGGCTGGCCGTTCGCTGGGCGGGTGTATGACGTCAAATCCGGACACGAATAGGCTGAAGTGATCACAAGCGCTGAGTAGGTTCAGAGCTACTCAGAAACTGCACAAACTGTTTTTGCAGAGCTCGGCTGCACATGCGTTCGCACTTCTGCAAGGCTAAAATACACTCCACAGTGGGCGGCGGCATAGCGTTTGCACGGCTGCTAAAACTGCTAGCGAGCGATCTACTCGGAATGACCCCCATGGTCACTAAATGTTGCAATCTGGGCTTCTGTGTTTCCAGTCCTAACTCCACCACACCTCATACCAGACACAAGTGACTGCTCAGCTCTGCTACAAAGTCTGCAATAAGTCAATTTACAAAAATAGGAACTTATTTAAAGTTGGCTGTAAACACTTTTCTTCCCTGTAAAATGCATGTTTATGCACAGTGCATGTACTCCGTGTCCCTATACATATCCTTAGCTATGCTCACAGTCACATTTACCACGTGTGACTCCTTGTGTGAAGGGTTTCAGCTCGTGGGTGGGAAGATGCGTGTAAACGTGGCTGAAGCACAGTAAGGGCTTGTTCAAACAAAAAGTGTCTTATGGTGAGTACCAGACACTAGTACCTGTTTGGAGGCAGATCACTAAAGGGTGCTCAGTGCCTAGTGCAACTTCAAACTGATGACGATTGGTGGCATATGATTGGCTAAATGCACCTAAATTCATAACAATGATGTTTCTGCAATCTATTTAACCATTTACAGTGGAATGAGCAATGGAGAAGCAGTTATCAAATATATTTCCTAGTTAGCTTATAAGGGGATGGCTATTGATATGTTTATTTATTAAGTACTTTAAAAATAATTATCTCTGTGTCTTGTTAGAATTTCATTTACATACTCCCAGTGACTTTATTACCTTTTGTGAATGCCGAATTGCTTTCTCACAAATATCTAAAATGCCCACTCTTATATATACTGCAGACGCCAGGCGCATCTTATTACCATATACGATAAAAGTGCGCTGTACATCGCAAAACACTGCATCCCATAAGAGAAAACAATACACCCACACATTATCTGCGTTCCAAAGCTCATTGATGTATATATTTGTTATTAAAAGGATATGGATTCAATATATTACAAAGTTACACTCACACAGTAAGCAGTTAAAACATACAGTTACATACAGTTACATACAGTTACAGGCCAGCGATACAATTACCATATCTTTCAATGCATCCTCCTATTAATATCTCTCTCTCTGCAAATAAATACAGGAACTTATCTGGCAATAACTCCATCATCGTCTAGTCCAAAAAAAACAGCAACTGACCTCCTGTGTGATCAGCAATGTGTTATCTAGTTTTTGGGGGAGGGGACTCACTCATTCATGATGAGTCACTAGTCTCTTTGTATATGCTGAACAGGTTCAGCCTTGGGGACGTCCAAAGGGGCTGGCCTGAGCTTCCTGTCCACTACCTGTTTGGAATATCTATTGTTCTAATAAAAGTGATTTTAGCTTTTATACATTTAATCATAATTATTTGTTGCAATGTCCTACAACTTTATAACAAGTATCAAATGAATCTACACATTAATCTGCTTGCTTTAATACCAAATATGACAAGTGTATCTGGTTTCGTTCAAATAATACACATACATGACATTACTTCATTATATAATTTTAAATCATCATGATGTCTGACGCTTGATATTATTATAATTATGTACTGTATGAAATAAGTGTCGAATCCATCTCTGTGGCATGTCCGTGTAAATGCGTGTGTTACCATATATTGCTGTGCTCACTGCGCATATTTGCAAGTATAGCGACTCATATGTGTGTAGTTTGTATGTTCTTTTTATGTAATATTTCTCTTTCATCCACTAGGGGACACTGGAACATCCATTTACATTAGGGGTGTGAGGCTTGCAACCGGAGGTGTGGCACAATCCTAAATTAGCATTGTCTGCACAGCCGGCTCCTCCCCTTCACATCCCTCCTGCCTCAGTTTGGAAAATTGTGCCTAGGAGGTACAAGCACAGAAAGGGAGCTCCTGCTCCTTGAAGATTAATTTATTTATTTTTTCTATTTTACACTGACCCAATCCCTCCTAACTAAAGGGAGGGTGCAGGTTTTTACAGGAACAGATGGTACTTGCCCGATCCCACCTAAATGAAAGGGGGTGCAGGCTTTACCAGAAGAAAGGGCTGCGTCCCCCTAATAAAAGGGGGACAAAGTTCAGGATCCAGAATAGGCTGCGTCAACTAATGAAATAGAGGACAAAGCCAAGATGAGTTTGAGAGACAAGATCCCTTTTGATCTGCATCTCTCTACAGGAGATCCTCAAACTGTAAGTACTGGTACTGGAATGAGGTCCCTTAGCCTGCAGATCCCTCCTTTAGTAATAGAAAGAGTGCCCCGACATTTCTATGCATCTCCCCGGTTAAGCTCTGGGGAGATCAGAAGCGCCGCACATAGATCCCCATAGCAACAGACACGCTGCCCGGCCCCATTTCAGTGAGCAGAGAGCGGGCCAGCTGGAGCGCACAGCTCATTAACAGACTGAGCTGCGCTCCGGAGGACGGCGGGGAAGGCACCGCCACGCGTAGACGGGGGCTGTAAGTGTCGGGCGCTTCTCTGTTACGCACGCTGCGGGGGGGGCTATTACATGAGTAAATGGAATCTAACCTAAACGCCGATTGCCCAGAAGAGGACACGGCAATCTCAGGTCTTGATTTTTTTTTTTTTTTTTTTAAGCGTTGAAGGGGATCCTATACTTTAAAGTAGAAAAAGTAAAGGAGCCAGAAGAATTTGAATTGTTCGAATCCCAAAAGCCGCATTCTGCGGTCTTTCCCATTCCTACATCTCTCAAATCTCAGATGGAGGACGCTGGGAAACAACCTGACAAACGCTTTCAATTTACGAAAAGGTTTCAAGTAACGTATCTCCTACCTAGGGGTGTAATGATAAGTAGGAGACTCCACCAGTAGTGGATGCTTTCCTAGGAAGGTTGTCGAGGAAGACAATCTTACCCATTTCTAATGTAACGACTTTAAAGGATGCTTCAGGTCGTAAGGTTGACCCGGCTTTAAAGTCAATTTTGGTAGCAGCTGGTACAGCACGGAGACCTGCGAGAGTCTGTGCTTGGGTCAACAAGGCCATGGGAGCATGGTTTGGGCATTTTGTACAGGCTATTAAGGAGGACAATAGCTTGGAAGAGATTACCCAACTGGCGGAACATATTCAAGAATCTGTTTCATACTTGTGTCAAGCCTCAGAGGATCCTAGCAGAATAGCTTTGCGCATCTCCGCATCGGCCATATCGGCTAGACGGATTTTATGGCTCAGAGAAAAGACTCTAACACCGAGAAGGCGGTAGATCGGAGTTGGACAAGTGGATTTCGCAGGGAAGTTCACCCTTCTACTTACTCCAAGTACGAGAGCCGCTCCACAGGTCAGGAGAGGTTACTCGGGCCCAGCGTGTAAATCATTTAGATCACAGTCCTTTCGAGCCCGAGGGAGAGGTTTCGGTACACAAGTACATGGGGGCAGAAGGTAGAGGCCGCTCACAGGCAGCAAACAGAAAGCTGGATAATCCTGCTGACAAAACTGTGGCATGACGGCCTCCCAGCTCACCTGGGGTCCCCCTTTGTGGGCGCACGTTTGGAAGGTTTTCGGGACTTCTGGGCCAAAAACCCCACCAGAACTTTGGATAATCGACGTACCAGGGGTAGAGTGTCCTCAAAAGACAAAAGCACTGCTGACTGCAATTTAAACTTTGCTATGGTCAGATGTCATTATTCCGGTTCCCACCTCTCAGAGGAACGGGTTTCTATTCCCATCTGTTTGTCATGGCAAAGCCAGATGGGACAGTCAGGCCGATACTCAATTTAAAGGGTTTTAAACTAGTCTCTAAGGGTTTATAAATTCAACATGGAATCAATCCAGTTGGTCAATGCAGGCTTAGAACAAGGCGTATTCATGGTATCAATGGACATAATACATATCTGCATATCCCAATCTGAGGATCTCACCAGGCTTACTAAAAGTTCGCACAGGCGGAGGATCACTACCACTTCAGGGCCTTTGAATTCGGTCGGTCATCAGCCCCAGTAAGCCTTACGAAGTTCATAGCAATCATGGTTGCAGAATGGAGACTGTTGAGGGGCACTATTATGCCTTATGTAGACGATCTACTAATCAGAGTATCCTCTCGGGAACAGTTGTTCAAGGATGTTAAGACGTCTCATCAATTTGTCGTTTACCAGGGTGGATTGTGAATTTCCAGAAATCCAACCTCAGGTCAACTCAACGGATTCAATTCATTGGTCTCATTGTGGACACGGTACAATTGAGAGTATTCCTACAAGATAGGGTCGAGGACCTACGGAGATTAGGGGCTCAGGTGCTGAGGTCACAAACCTCAGGGAGCAGGCTCACATTGATTTCTACATCGCAGTATTTCGACTTCCACCGCGCATACGACTCTCCTTAGCTTGGTGGTTGTTGCACAAGAATCTCGCATTCGGCAACAGATTCGGCATTTGGGATTGGAGAATCCTAACAACGTATGCCAGTCTCAGAGGCTGTGGTGCTGTCCTGGAGGGACATCTGTTTCAGGCAGGTGGACGCCATGAACATTCTCGAGCTAAGAGCGGTTTACAACGCGCTACTCTTAACCGAAGACCTGGGCATGGGTCAACGTTTGAAGATACAGTCGGACAAGTCACGACGTCGGTTTACATAAACCGTCAAAGACAATCAAATAGCAGGATGGCGTTACGGGAAGCCACAAAGTTCTTGTTGTGGGCAGAAGGACAAAAGATGATCCGCTCGGCAGTGTTCATTCCAGGTGTGGAGAACTGGGTAGCAGATTGTCTCAATTGTCAGAATATGCCTCCGGGGGAGTGGTGCCTCCATCCACGGATTTTCGACCTGGGGGCGAGGATATGGGGTCTACCTCGAGTCGACCTAATGGTGCTGCGGCAAAAACATCAGTTGCCCAGATATATGTCCAGGACAGGAGATCCAGCAGCAGAAGGATGGGACTCATTAACACTTCCTTGGTGTTACTGGATGGTTCACATTTTTACACTTTTCCCACTCATTCCCAGGTTTCTGAAAGGGTTGAAACGAGAACGAATGTGGGCGATTCTAATCGCACCAGATTGGTCCCGCAGGAATTGTTACTCAGACCTGCAGGGGTTACTAGCGGATGATCCTTGGCGGTTACCTCAGAGAGAGGACCTGTTATCTCGGGGACCGTTCCAATGCCCAGTCATGCACAGGTGGCGTTTAACGGCGTGGCTATTGAAACCTGGATCTTAAGAAACAGGGATACCAAGAATGGCCATTCCTACACGGATTGTCGCTAGGTAGCCGGTCACAGCCATGCACTACTACATAATGTGGAAGAGATACATGGACTGGTGTCAAGAACGTGGGTGGAATTCGACGAACTTCCACTTATCCAAACTTCTACTTTTCCTTCGGGCCGGTCTAGAGTTAGGGCTCAGACTGGGCATTCTGAAGGTTCAAATTTCGGCTCTCTCCATCCTAATTCTACGACGGTTGGCACCCTTGCCAGAGGTCAAACCTTTTTACTGGGGGTTCTGAGGATACAATCCCTTTTTCGTTCCCCCATTACGCCGTGGGACTTAAATTTGGTGTTGGAATTTTTGAGTCCTCCAATTTTTTGAGCCGTTAGCAAGAACAGACCTGAAATCTCTCGCTTGTGGGGTCACATTAGGGCTTACCTTGGCTTCGTCCAGGTGGGTTTTCTAAGTTGGGAGTCTTATCGGGTATAAGTCCCTTTTTAATTTTTCATGCGGATAGGACGGAATTCCGTACAGGAACAGTTTTCCTTCCTAAGTTGTTTCGGGGGTTCACGTAAACCAGCCATGCATGGTCCCCTCTTCCTAGGGTCTTGCAGATGGGGACGTGTCTTTGCATGTGTCCGAACTTTTAGGGGTATACGTGTAGGTTACATCGACTTTTCCGAAGGTCGGAACATTTGTTTTGTTTTTAGATGGGACAAGGAAGTTTTGGCCTGCACCTATGCAGTCTTTGTCTAGACGGATTTGACTTGCCATCCGGCAAGCTTATATTTCCTGTAACACACAGGTTTCGGTTCAGGCGGGTGCTCCTACCACCCGATCAGTGGGGGCCTCATGGGCGGATGCCAGAGGTGCTTCCACTACTCAACTTTGCAGAGTGGCAACGTGGTCTTTAGGCCACACGTTCACGAAATATTACAGGTTTGATAACTTTGCGTCCGGAGACTCTAAGTTCGGACGTTTAGTTTTGCAGGCCACCGACAGCACTCCCTCCCTTGGGGATAACTTTGGGACGTCCCCTAATGTAAATGGATGTTCCAGTGTCCCCTAGTGGATGAAAGAGAAAAGAGGATTTTGGTACTTACCGATAAATCCATTTCTCTGAATCCTCTAGGGGACACTGGACGCCCGCCTCGGTGCTGTCAACCTGCTATGTTCGTAGTTCTTGTTACAACTATTCGTACAAACAGCGTTCTTTTTTTCGGTTAACCGTTTCTTGGAGGCTGTTTGATATGATGTACGGTTCGGTTCCTCGCCAGGTGCTATAGTTTCATGTCCTAGTCTCTCAGACAAATTTTCCAAACTGAGGCAGGAGGGATGTGAAGGGGAGGAGCCGGCTGTGCAGACAATGCTAATTTAAGATTGTGCCACACCTCCGGTTGCAAGCTTCACACCCCTAATGTAAATGGATGTTCCAGTGTCCCCTAGAGGATTCAGAGAAATGGATTTATCGGTAAGTACCAAAATCCTCTTTTTTGACTTCGACACTATGCAGAACTGTAATGCATATACATTGCCTTCTGAGTTTTAAGCATCTTTAAAATCACTTTGAAGCCACACCTCCTATGAAGCCACACCTCCCATGAAGCCACACTTCCTGTAAATTCACACCTCCTGTCTTATTCTGGTTGTATCTACTCCTGTCGGAGTATAAAAATACTGGATTTTTTTTACTAGCACATTTTACAGTTGCAAATTGTCAGGATTTAGGAGTTCTGACATACAACCTGTTCTACTTGCAAACATAACATTTTTATTTTACATTTTTATCTGCCTTCTACACAGACATTGTTTGCTTTTTTATTGTTTTCATAAGATAATATCTTGTTATTACAGAATGCTTTGATTGCTTTTTTTTTTACAGATTGTTTGTCCCCTTTGTAGCATCTTTCCTTCACTGGTTGTTTCAATAGATGTAATGTATATGCCAGATGACTACAATCAAAACAGCTGCCTGTGGATTGAATAAATAGCCTACATATCTAACGCTAGTTATGCTACTTATTTTAACAGTTCTTCTGCGTTCATAGATGGTCAAATAAACATCTAAGGCAGGGGTGGGGAACCTTTTTTCTACCAAAGGCCATTTGGATATTTATAAAATCCTTCGGGGGCCATACAAAAATTATCAACTTAAAAATGACCCTGCCCCTCAGTAGTTATGCCCCTTAGTGGTACTGAGCGCCGAAAAATGGGTGTGGCCAATTAAAATGGGACGTGATGCCCCCAATAGTGCAGTGCCAGATACGCATATGCCAGTGCAATGCCAAATACACATATGCCGCCACAATACCAGATACACAAATGCCCCCACACTGCCAGATACACAAATGCCCCACAGTGCCAGATACACAAATGCCCCCACAGTGCCACATACACAAATACCACCACAGTGCCACATACACAAATGCCCCCACAGTGCCAGATACACAAATGCCCCCACACATGCCCCCCCCCACCCAACTGCGCTGCTCACCGCTGCCAATGTGGGAGAATAAGTGTCGGTATGCCGGCTGTCGGGATCCCGGCGCCGGTATACTGTGCGCCGGGATCCCGTCAGTCGGCATACTGTAGACCACCCAGAAAATAACACTAACCAAGAAGCCTTCTCCTGACAGAATGCGTGGTTGAGCTTGAAGGAAGACGGGTTCCCAATGGAGAGACTTGGACAGACGGACTAGATCCCTGTATCACATGCACATGTACTGTGAGTATTGTATCGTTTCACACTATGAGGTACATAGCATTGGTAAAATGTGTTGATAACCTAGCATGCTAGGTGTGCATTATTCATTTGTGAATACTGGGGGGGCACTTGACACTGGGGGTCCCTAAAGAGCATAATGTGGGACATGGGGATCAGGTTGCGATTATTTACGCAACGGCAGCTCTTCTGATATGAACTGTCTTACTGCGATGTGTCATAAACTCAAAAGCAACTCAAAAGCAGCGGTGGTGGACACTGGGAGGGATCTTTTTGGGGATTTATGCAAAAAGAACATATAGGCAACGCCTACTGGTTACAAGTTCAGGAAAGTTTTGCTTTCCTGAGCTTTATACGTATGGGAAATGGGGTTACACATGTCCTGTGAACAAAGACGCATCATCTCTCACACTGGAGGCCATAGTCTAACAGAGATTTTGCTGGAGCATATTATCACGGTGCAACCGATGATGGCGTTTACAGACGCCCCAAGCGGCATTTGAGTGGCTAAAGACTTAAGGCTTTGTAATGGCATTAGCATATAGTCACAGATGCGACTGCGGCAAAAGAAACAGATATGGACGCTACTGCGTCTACTCAGAATTAGGCCCTGTGGTGTAGATTCATGATCATGTGTTATAGGGATTACAGGTATCTGCGCACGTTATGTGCTGCAGTTACCGCTTTCTCCCCATGTATTACTGTAGTGACGTGAAAATGACGGGCATGCATTATCAGTGCTTCAAGATAGGGTGTCAATAAATGTAAGATCAGTCAATGGCACTGTCTGTTCCGAATATTGAGCCTGATTTTGATTTGTACACAGTGGTGGTATTTAAGCAGCTGAGCAATTATCAGACTGTGCATGCGTCGCAGCCACACTGCACACATACCATGGTACTTTTGCGATACCGCTCGCAGTGAGGCTTTATTCTCAGAGTGATTGACAGCAGAGATCATTTGGGGGAGGTAATGAGGAGTGGCAGCAAAAATGCAGTCATGTCATGACTGTTTTCAGGTTGTGTCTCTGCTTACATCTGCGATCGCACATGTAGAAAACAAGGGGCCAGCGTTGCAGCAATCACGGCCACTCTGCGAGATCATAGACTCGCTTGGGGGGTTGATGAGATTTTGTGATAGCTTCGGTGGGCATCTCTAGTTGTTTCTGGGCAGCCGCTTCACTTGCGTTGTATCTCAATCACATCTGCATAGGCTTATGTGTACAAATCGGAATCAGGCCCATTACCTTTAAATATTTCTCCAGCTCAGACTGGCACTGCAGCAGCCTCTTCACTGTCCGCCATTGGCTGTGTGCAGGGGATGAATCAAGTGCTGACACCAGAGGGCTAGCAGAGCAGCATTGGGGTCAGAGAGCAGGACGGGAAGAGGAGGTTCAGATTCAAAGTAACAGAGAGGAGAGCCGCAGGAACAATAACCAAATGTAGGGTGGGTCCGCTGGGATGTGTAGAGCAGGTGCCACTGGTAGACAATGACTGACGCATGCACAGAAATGATGCAGGTGCCGATTACACACAGATGAAAGAGGGAGAGTGCAGATCGTTGGACAGGTGAATTACCACTCTCACTCTTCAGGAAATCAGCTGATAATACATTGTGCCAGTGTCTGGACCTGCTTCACCATGATAATGTCCAGACAAATAACAATCTTTACACACATGATCATGTGTGTATTAATCCCATCAAGGAATTAAACATGTATCAATAGTAAATGATGACCCAATACTGTATTCACCTTTTATACAACTTCTGTCTATACTTTTAAATTATACAACTTATTCCATGTGTGTGTTATATTTAATGCCCAAGTCACACACACACACACACACACACACACACACACACACACACACACACACACACACACCTTCCCATCTTTGAATAGAAGCAAAGACATCCAGCAACATCCTAGTAACAGATGAATTGTTAATTAGGAAAGACAGAAAGGGATAGTTTTTTTTATCTCTAAGTGCTCACCCAGAGGAGTCAGATGAAACGCAGCAAGAGATAAAGAGCAAGGCTAGACATCTACTGATCTCTGTGCTCCTCTGCTGCTACTAATACAGTCATTTCATTGCATGCTTGGCTCTAGCACTAATTCCTAACGTTTCTCTGATTCTAAGAAGACGTATTTTAATTTAAATTTTTTTAATTTATGGTTTATAAAGATCTGTGGAGGGGTAATTACTGGAATTGTGGATGCTTTTCTCATTTAATTATAAGTGGCCCAGACTGGCAATACAGCAGTGCATATTCTATATGTATTCAATAGCATATAGATATGTAAATGTAGAAGAATACATATAGAAAAATATACTTAGATAATAATATAGGTATGTAAGAAAACTGTAGTGGAAAACATACAACATTTTCCTAAACCGATTATTACTATTGTTTGCTAAATTATAAATTCAAACAACATTTGAAGAAGACAGATGTATTGGACACCTGGATGATTGCAGACTGGGAGGGTGGGTTGTTCTAATAGTAGAATTGTATGATCCTTAAATAAGAATAAGCAGTGAGAACCCAAAATACAGGATCCTAAGGTACTTGGCCAAAGTGCCCACCCATACACACACACACACACACACACACACACACACACACACACACTAAGTGCAGGAGCCCGCAATGAGATGGCAGCCCTGGCAGTCCCCATGTACATTATAATAACAGTGTCTGAGCTGTCACTGGCTTTATATATCTGAACCAGTGGTGGTGCAGATATTTATTAACATTTTTTTGGTATGTTTTTATATTTTGCTTTTTTGTAAATTCCAGGCATCTACAATCCATGATTAGCATAGTTACGGAAATACCATGATCAAAATAGGACGTGCCTCCCTAAACATCTATGTAGGAAATGTGTGTGTTCATAAAATGACTCCTATGCATGTGGTGCAAAAAAATGTATAATTATTTGCCCCTCGCAGCTGGGACATGTTGACTGTGAAATACAGGAATGCCCTCCTACGCAGTGCCAACAAGGGGAGCTGAGAGTCAGGACACCTGGGACATGCTGCCATGTCTGTCAGGGTGAGTAGCCCTATTAGGTATGGCAACTTTTTCTGTTGCATGTAATTCAAAGTGTTTTACTAATGTATCTTCCTTCTCCTCACAGCTCCCGCTGTAGCCTGCTGGTATCAAGGCCAGAGGTACTTGTCTAATGAGCATTGGCAGGTGGATGAATGTACAGCCTGTACCTGTGTTTCCGGGGAGGTGCACTGCCACAGTGAAAGGTGTCCCCAAGTCTCCTGTACTGCCGTGAGTAATAGCACAATATCATGAGAGGATTGTATCTGGGTTAGGAGCTAGAACATCACTGGAAATAGGGTCAACCCTTAAATTCCCTCAGCTTTAGATTAATAGTGATACATTAAGCCTGTAATATCTTTATATCATATAACAAACATTTATTCCGGCTACCTATCTGCAGAGTGGCAATATGGCCTTCCATTTTCTAATGCTGGCATGGTTCATAATACACAATAATCATTATCAGTCCCTGAAATTCCACTTAGCACCAGGTATTACCGCTGGAAGACGTCTGCTCAGAATGTGCACTCTTTCTCTCTCAGGATGAGACTCCAGCACTGATCCCTGGCATGTGTTGCCCCCATTGCATCCCTCGCCCAGCCACCTGCATTGCTTTTGGAGACCCACACTACAGGACCTTCGATGGTAAGATGTACCACTTCCAAGGTAGCTGCACCTATGTCTTAAGCGAAGACTGTGAAGGAGGAGACTTCAGGTGAGCACTAGTTTTTCTATGAGCATCGCTGCTTAGAACGGAGTAACAGAGACTGAGTACAGTGCAGTGGATGATCCTTGTAATGTTCCCACTAGTGTTCATGTGACAAATGATGACCGTGGACAGCGTGGCGTGTCCTGGACTAAGGAAGTGACTGTACTGATTGGGGATGCTGTGGTCCAGCTTCTTCAAGACTGGGTGGTGGTGGTAAGCAAAGGGTTTAGGATTAATCCATTCTCTGTCATCATAAGCAACTATGCAAGGCTAATAACAATAATTGCTAAATTATAACAAAACATAAAAAGATTACCAAAAGAAAAAATAAGTGCTAGCTGCGTCTGTGTCGTTATGTTTTGACCGATTCAGGGTCTACTGAGTCGCCCACTGACGGTGGCACTAGTCCATCGCAGATACACCATTGGTCACAGCATCAAAGCTTTCACCAGCCCTATGGCAGATGCACTATCACCACCTGAACATGGCCTCCTGTGACATGCCCATGACACACCCACATCAGGCTAGCCACTCCCCTGTTACCTCCCGGGAACACCCACTGAAAATCAATCTCTCTGCATGCACGTTTACACTGGTCTCAGAGCAGTAGCCATCAGGATGCATGCATAGTGGGCCGTGCTTGCATACGCAAAATGGAAAAATAGGCCGCTTTCGTCCAACATTGCCTCTGTGCTTACCTCTGAAACAGGCCCTTAGCTGGCTGTTATGTGAAGTTGCTCAGTGCATTTGCATAGGTCTCCCATCGTTTCAAAATGGAAACTGAGTCACCCATGTGATCTGACGTGCTAAGGCCACACAAAGGTATGTCTGATGTTGACATACAAGTACTTTCAACATATGCCTTTACAGCTACAGAAAGTACACTTAATGTGTGGACAATGAACACATTTTTGCTGATGTTCAAAAGTTGGAATTCTATGTTTAAATTTTTTTTTTTTAATTAAAAATAGAAACTGGACTGTCCTGAAAAAATTGAGACACATAACACCAGCGGCAGGATGTAATGGTGTCTGAGATTGCTGGAGGTGCAGGATGCCGGCGATAAAGGGGCAATCACTTACTAGGCAGAACCATGACTTGTAAGTGATTGTCTCATTAAAAAACGTCAGATCGGTCGGCACACCACCAGCGATCTCGGACGCCATTACATCCCGCCCTAGCTTCTTGTGCTATTACTACCTTTGACCTTAAATTTTAAGTACTGTCATAGTTGTTATTTTACCTTGGTTATGTCATTGCCTTTGCTCATGATGTCATTTTGCTGGATGCTAGACCTGTAATCATTACTATTGATCATCTTTACTTACAGTAATTCTACCCACAGGTTGATTACCAGACTGTAGAGCTGCCTTTCCTAAAAGAACCTTATATATACATTGAGAGAAAGACAAACACCATTCTGCTGAACAGTAACATTGGAGTGAAGGTACTGGCGAGCATACAGTACATCATCAGTGGGAACATACAGTACATCATCAGTGGGAACATACAGTACATCATCAGTGGGAACATACAGTACATCATCAGTGGGAACATACAGTACATCATCAGTGGGAACATACAGTACATCATCAGTGGGAACATACAGTACAGGGAATATACCTGCTGCATGGTAGAGAATATTGGCAGTATATACAGTACATAAAAGCTGTAGAACGTTACATAGGCAGGCATGCACTGCAGTCACAGGTACTGGAGATTTATGAGCTAGGATATAATAATACACAATAACTATTGTCACCACTTGAGATGCAGTGATTTGTGTGATGGAAGATCGAGAATGTGTAATGAAAAAAATCTATAAATACAAAATTACCAAGTGTAATTGTGAGTTTTCCAAAAATAAAATAGGTGACTATTTTGATTGGTGTTTTGGGGATTTCAACACTATTTTAAGATAACAAAAAGTTCAGTGATGTATAGATTATGATATATCCTACTCTTCCCAAAACATTTCTTATTCCTCTCTCTGGATTTATACCTACCAGGTACAATGGAATGGGCGTTCTCACCTGGAGATCAGTGTCCCTGGGACATATCGGGACCACCTCTGTGGTCTCTGTGGAAATTTTAACAATTACCCTCAGGACGATCTGCGTGACCGCAGAGGGCAGATTCTTCTGTCTGAGGCTGCTTTTGGAAACAGCTGGAGGGTGAGTTTGCTGTTGGCTGTTGGCCAGAAGGGTCATGTAGTTATTCATTCCTAGAGGAATACATATGTCAGAAAAAAAGATACACGTCATTGCTACCTTATCCCTTTAGTAGTTTTAGTGGTTTTCTGTGCACACAGGTTCAAAGTGGCAATGACACCACCAGTGGGTGCTGGGATGGGCAAGATGTGGATCCCTGTAAACAGGCTGGATATCGTGCCAGAAAGGAAGCCAACGAGCGCTGCAAATTACTGAAGAAAAGTGTGTTTGAGCCATGTCACAGAGTGGTCCCTCCTGAGATGTTCTTTGCATCATGTGTGTACGATCTGTGTGCCTGTGGTGCAGGAGATGAGTGTCTCTGTGATGCTCTAGAAGCCTACGCATCAGAGTGCCGAGAGGCTGGTGTCATCTTACAGTGGCGATCTCCAGCTCTATGTGGTAATTACATGTGTTATTTGGTAATGTTCGGTATTGCACTGTTTTTTTGCAATATGTGTTTGCTTGTGCTTTAAATCATATGCAGATGAACAGACTTTATTGCAGCAGTTGATTCATTTGATTTGCCAGTTACCAGCAACAAGATTTGTATCACATTTTTCAAAAAAATTTAATATGGATTAGCTTTGTCCCTGTAGTGCCAAAAGCATAATGCAGTGTATTACATCCAGGGATGGACTGGGGCTGTGGAAGAGCCCTGGCAGCGCTGGCACGGTTGAGGGGCGTCCCACGAGTCAGGGAATCCCGGCCACACCGCACACGGAAGGCTGAGCTCCCCAGCCGCCCTGCTCTCTGCCCAGACTGGCCCATCCAGTCTTCAGACTTATTGGCATTTGTCAAAAGTGCCAGACGGCCAGTCTGGCCCTGATTCAATCAGTAACTTGCCAAGCCAGAAACTCATACAATGCACTTAGGTATCTATTTACTAAGCCTTGGATGGAGATAAAGTGGACGGCGATAAATGACTAGCCAATCAGTTCCTAACTGCCATGTCACAGTGGGTTTGAAAAATAACAGGAGACGGTTGGCTGGTACTTTATCTCTGTCCACTTTATCTCCATCCAAGGCTTAGTAAATAGACCCCTTAATACAGTACATATATTATACAACCCACTTATGCCCATTAAGCCACAGAGCATGCGCATTGTGAAATACACAATATACGTCTGCAAAACTGATCTTTCTGCCTTCTGAATGGGTGCCTATACACAGCCACTCTCTCATTTTTTCATTCAATGCTTAGGCAGATATTAAAAAAGCAGAAGTGGCAGGTATTTTAGACCCGATTCTCTGTAACTAAAGACAATGGTATATACTGTCCTATAGGCAAAATTGGCATAAACAACAAGTACAGGTAAAACAGAGATATACCGATATTTTCTGAGTCCTATATGGTTCCCATTTTGTATAAATAACACAAACTATATTTTTTATATATTGTGATTTCCGATAGTGTGTTTGGGCATTTCCAATGCTTCGTAGAATATATTCACCTACGGTCAAACCACACTGAGTATGCCCAACCTCGTCTTATCTTGGAAGCAATACACTGTGGGGCCTGGTCAGTACCTGTCTGGGTGACCTGTAGGGAATACCAGGTACCGTAGGTATTTTACTCTAACACATGGCATTGGGCCTGATACAATTCTGGAATAATATCAGTACTATATGAGACATAGCACAATAGAGGACAATTGAGCCTGGTGAAAATCCTCTTCTCTATAATTTTCCTTTATTTTTTGAGGGGTGAACAATTTTATAGTTTCACCAAAGAGAGAGAGATTTACAACTGATATATATTCTCGCTTGAGGAGTTATATCGCTATATGACATATTTTATGTAGATATAGCATTCTTGTTTCATGATTCACTTTTAAAAAGATTTAAATAAAAGTTATATTTTATGTATC
Source organism: Pseudophryne corroboree (assembly GCF_028390025.1). NCBI lineage: Eukaryota > Metazoa > Chordata > Amphibia > Anura > Myobatrachidae > Pseudophryne > Pseudophryne corroboree. Next base: position 372,672,775 of record NC_086449.1, read on the forward strand.
GATGTACATTAATTTTTCTTATCTATTCTAAGTGTGCCCCAGGATAGACATATAGTAGTTTCTGTTTTTTTGCTTCTATGCAAAAATCAGTCCTTTGTTGATAGTGTACAGCTCTGTATCAGCTCCTCTAGGTACACGTGTATAGGAGTGATATAATATATGTTGCCAAAAATTATACGTTCTGTATATGGATTTCCTAAACCACATAACAGAAGTTGAAGGAGGAGATAACCTCTGGGCACATTGAAATATATGGTGAGCAGATATGGGGATTCATTTATTCATATTTATAATTACTTTAATTCTAATATTTATCAGCTACTGGAACAAATATAATTTATTATTACAAGCCCTGACAATCATACACACTCTCTCTGCTCACTCTCTTAAAACACTTCTTGCCAAACATGTTACCACTACACCAATACTTGATATAGTATCAGTACCGTAAGCAGATAACATTTTTGTCTCTTTCCTCATATTTCTATAGCTCCCAGGCTTTGGTTTAAAATATGTAGATGCTGCAAGTTGTCTAGGAATTAGAAGTCACAGTGAATTTACAGCTTCAGTCTTATTCAGTATACAGTGTAGTCACAAGCAACCAATCAGATTCTTAGGGCCGGATTCAAATGTTTACACCCCCCCCATCCGCGTTCGTGCCTGCCGGCATTATTCTAATGTTACTGCCGACGGGCGCAACAAGTAGCGAGCTGAAATGCGCGTGAAGAGACCCATTTTTTTTCACAATCGCACCTATTACCTTAGTCGGGTTTAGGTGCTTTGCGCACCTAAACCCGACTGTAATGGGTGCAATAATGGGGGGAATTTGAATATCACCCCTCTTTCTCCCGTCACTTTAGACCGGAGATCGGGGGTGCAATAAGATTTGAATTCCCCCAAAATTGTCATTTATCTAGCACAGTTTAAAAGTTATCTGACAGTTTGGTACATCTCCCTAAAGTTTGAAACTCTGTTTACAGGTTACCTGCAGTACGTGGGTGCAATGTGGACAAATAAGCACCCTGCTCTGTTTGCAAAGGACAATGTATGTGCTGCAGTTTATTAGCCATGGTATTCTCTAATTATTAATGATTTTCTCTTGAAGCTGTCGGCTGCCCTCATGACAGAGGTTACGTGTTTGATGAATGCGGCCCTCCTTGCCCCAAGACCTGCTTTAATAAAGATGTTCCTCTGGGAGTTCTGGAGTCTCACTGCTTTAAGCCATGTGTTCCCGGGTGTCAATGTCCAGCAGGACTGGTAGAACATGAGTCCCACTGCATCCCTCCTGAGTCCTGTCCGAAGATCATACATGGAAACCTGTGAGAACAGGGGGACCAGCATACATGAATATGAATGTGTAAACCAGAGCTATTCTACAGTATATATCTGTGGAGAAGAATCGCTTATAGACTGTTGTGGCCACAGCGTGGACAGGTTATGTCAACCGCACTCATCACATTTCTGTTGTCAGTTCACATAATATTCCCATGTCTTTTCCTTCTTCTCTTTCACCAACTTTCTACATTTCTAGAATATTAGCCAAAATGTCGATTCTGGAGGAGATGGAAGAAACAGAGCAAGACGTGCACAGATTTGTATAGCATTATTTTATTATGCCACATGAAAATAAAATTGTGATTGGGTCAGAAGCTAGAAAAGCTCTTGCACTGGATTTCATTTATCTGAAATTGTTTCACTACTATTTTGTTCACTATTTAAAAACCAAGAAGAGTATAAACTATTTTTTAGAGTAAAATGTACCCAATGTTGTATGCAGGTGAATAGGTGTTTCATTTCCCATCTTTGATCTCAGGAAATGTAATCAGTGCGCCGCAAAGCCTGGTTAGAGTCAACGGAAGACAAGTAATAATGGTATTAAAGAGAAATCGGCTGCATCTATATTTCCTTCCTGTTACTTTAATGAACCGTTTCATATGCCAGGGAAATGTATGTTTTCTAAGATGAATGAACTTTGGTTTGTTTGTTTATTTCTTCTTTTACAACAGTGGATATAACATATTGTTTTAAAGAATCGTGGGGAAATGGAACATGCAATATTCACATAAAGGTGCATTTTTAGAGAGAATCCTGCAAAATAGTTTCAGAGCAGCACTCTGATTTCTTCCCTAAAAAGAGTCTGACCCTTACTTTTCTACTGAACCTTGCCCGATAAAACTTCCCTAGCTGGGCATAACACTAAACAGTTAATAATAGAAACCTAAAGAAGCTACAGATGGCATTGTTCGAAATTTCAATACATTCCATGCTAACACAATTACCAGTACTTTCTTTGAAAAGAACTGCACATAAAGATTTATCTATACAGTGACATTTTCTAAACAGCCCCAATGATTTGTTAGATGTGTATGGGAAAGAAGACACGTTGATTGAAATCAGCAGATGAGATGGTAACCCTACGATGATCATTTCCAAGGCATAAAATGGGCAATGCACAGTACAAAATCCTCTATGATAGTGCTTTCTGCCAAGTGCACTAGATTTCCGGTTTATATCCGCCAACTGGAAGATCTGAAGTAAGGACGTTCCTTGCAATGCATAAAGTAGGCACATACTGTAAGTGCACTGAGCTTTGCTGAGCAGTTCACAAAAGAGATTACAATCCGTGGAGCGAAATCATTGAAAAGGGGAAAAGTGGTAGATAGGATGTATATTTATTGGTGTCTCCTAGCTGTGCAGGCCAGTGCACAGCCAATTTCAGTCTCTAACAAGACGTAATATGTGCACCAGCTCTTAGCTGGCAAAGACTGGGGGGGGGTGTATTATAATAGGGTACACATTTGTAAATGTACACATTTTATCTTGGATTTTGAAGCATTATTTAAAGTATCTTTTAAAAAAAAAAAAGGAAAACCTGGTAACCTAGTTTGCTTCTAGAAATATTGCTGTATATCCAGCTGCACAACAGCAGTAACGTTGTAACATTTACAAACGTATACCCTTTACTTTCCCCCTGTATCTTATCCTATAAGGGAATGCATCTTGCGTTGTCCACTTGAATCATTATTTATAATCACACTTTGCATGGTTATCTAGTATGGGACTCACACAATTCTGTTAGTTGAGCAAGATGTTGACTAGAAATAAATTGTAGATGGGATTCTCATTTACAAGCATTGGCACAGGAAGTAGCTTTACCTTACTGTGAGAGGAACATGGGCTCACACCTGCTGCTCACTAGTTCCCCTACATTCGTGAAAACCACTGTTTTTTTATACGTATAGATTTCTATATTTATATATCCACTTTTATGACTTTGTATTCACAAGATTATGCCATGTCCTGATTTATATTTATTGTTCTGTATGCGATAATTAATAAAGATGGTTTTAGTTCTGTTTCAGAATTGCTGTTCTTGTTCTGTTTACTTGTTCTACTTTAAACATGATTATCTTCTGTTGTTGTGCGGTCCTCTCCTCAGCATCATTCTTTCACTTACACATGCACACTTCATGGCAAAAGTATGTTCTCTAGATCTTTATCAAGGATCAAACAAACACAAAACCCCATATCTTTAATGACATGTTTTTTACATTTATGTAGAATTTTATTGTATCAGGTTTTGCCACAGATGGATTATGTGTAAGATTAGGTTGTGACTTTTTGTACTGCGCATGAGCAAATTTCTGCAATCCGAGCCACTAATTCAGATGTGGTGGGAGACTGCAGGAGCAATGCATTATATGGTAATGCAGCAAGAGCGTCTGGTATAAGTAGATGCCTCCTGCATGCGTTTCTGATCCAGTCCTAGGACTTAACATCTGTCACCTGCAACCATGGGGCCATGCTGGCCGCTGCAGCTCCGACCAAGAGGCCAAGCAATCTTCATCTTTTGACGGAGATCCTGGCATCGTCTCTCCCCCAAAACAGAGTCAACCGTTTGGGAAACTGCTGCCATTGCATCCCCAAACAGCAGCAGATTATCAATATACTGACACCTCTAACCGTAGTGCGTCCAACAATGCAGGACTTGTTCTGAACATTGTGGGTATGGCGCATGTGAGCAGTGTGGGTGTGGCACATGTGCAAAGTACTGGGCATGTGTATGATCGCAGAGAATAGAGCACAGTAAGTACAGTATAGATGTGGTGTGGGTGTGCATTCAGGAGTGCAACTAAAATTTCCATTGAAAAGCCTTCATCGCAGCCTCCTAGAGGGGATTGAGTTGTGTGTGCTCTGAGGTTGGTGTTAATGTAAAATTCATAATGATGACTGAGTGAGATTGAACACAGACATTGAAAGCACACCTATTTATTCAAAACCCCTAAAGCTGGTGTAACAGTGTTTTAAAAGTGATTTTACTCTGCACTACACACTCATTTTACACAAATAAATAATGTTTCAGACTCAGGGATGGTGACACCTGCACATGTATTCTAAATCAGAGGTTCTCAAACGCGGTCTTCAAGACACCCCAACGGTCCAGGTTTTAAGTATATTCACGGCTCAGCACAGCTGGTTAAATAAAATTGAGATACTATTTATGTTACATGTAGACAAGCATGCATATACTTAAACCTTGGACCACTGGTGTGCATTGAGGGCCACGTTTCTGTCCTAAGTGTCATAATTACAAGTGCTTTTATGCACTTGGGTACTTTCTATCAGCTCTGTCTGGCTAATAACTGCATGGCGATTGCATTGAGTATTGTTCATTTATTACATTTTGCAATTGCATGCATTTCCTGTCATACTCCAGTAAACGCCAGAGTATGTATATAAATTATGTGAAAAATACAAAGATATATATAAATATCTTCCTTGTATTATTCAAATCATTTTTATAGTCAAACCCTGGAGTACAAAGTTTCTGCACATCTCTGCTCAAAACTCAGCAAATTTCTAGCAGTATATACTGCTGCACCTGTGTATAATGCCCACATTGTGTATAAATCTGGATCTGGTACTAGCCAGTTCCTGTACAGCCATTTACCTCACTGCACGTCACTGCTTGATATAGGTTCCAGTGTTAGGTCTAAAACATAGGATTAAAGACAGCATTTTTTCACCATGAAGTTTGAAGAGACACAAGAGCACCTCCTAGTGTAGTAAATCAATGAAACATCAAACGGCGAAATATAAATTAATCCCAAGTGGAGACATTTGTTTGCCTACAAAGCTTTAGTGAATAGCCAAAAGCATATCTTCTTCACAAATGTACAAGGCAGCTTCTAGCTTTTCCCAGGCTCTGAAGATATGAAGGATGGGAATAACAGCATACAGATGTGTCCTTTCCTGTTGTTGCACGCAACGCAACATGCGAATCCCGTAATGTTGGGGTATGTGCGCATTCAATTGTAGACACGCGGCTGCATTCATTTGCAGCCTAGCGGGACATAGCATTGCAGGAGCATGCACGCCAACAACGGGAAGGGACATACAGTATCTGTACGTTTAAAACAAATTTATTACACACACATAAAAACATCTAAACAAACATGTAGAGTTTATCTGGACATCAGGAATGGAACAGCAAAGTAGACCAACAGGAGTCCGCCCGTCTGTGTTTCCTCAAATAGAAACACTGAAGACTTCATCATATATAAAACATTCAGGACTTCATCATATGGGTTCAGTATGAAATACCGGCAGCCGGGATAGCGGCCGTCAGTATACCGACAGCAGGGCGAGCGCTAGAAAGCCCCTTGTGGGCTCGCCACACGTTATGTTCTCCCTCTATGGGTGTCGTGGACAGCCACAGAGGGAGAAAAGTCTGTGGTGCCGGTATTCCAGCGTCGGGATTTCACCTCTAGTCATGATTCCGGCGTCTGCATTGTGACCTCTGGGATCCCGACTGGCGGTATTGTAACTGCTTTCCCATCATATATATATAACGGCTGTTGTCTCTGCAATATGGTGTGTAGCTGCAATGGGGGTATCTTTGTGTAGTATAGTAAGGTGTTGTCACAGGGGTTGTCCACAGTCACAGGGGTTGTCACGTGGTGAATGTCTATGGGCAGTATAGTAGTAGTAATATCTCTACAATTAATCTCTATGCAAATAGAGGGATCCCAGTAAAATAATAAGTTTGTTTTCCCAGTATATTACTCCCTCATTCTGGTGCTACATTATACTGTGAGCAGTGGAAGGAGTAGAGGTTAGAGGGGCCCACAAATCAGATTTGTGTGATGATGTGGACCGTTGTGTATGATAGGACAGGAGCCTTTGGCTGATATTAGAGGACCCTGTGGATCCCAAAGCTAAATATATAGTTGGATAAATTGAATCACCATCATTACAACATCCACATGTAATGTTTATAACATTTTGTTCCTGTCCTTGTGGCCACATAAAAGTTTGCATTAACATACCGTATGGTCAGAGCCGGCCCTAACCAATATGATGCCCTAGGCAAGATTTTGGCTGGTGCCCCCTAGCACCGCCACTAGTTCTGCAGGAGATGTCTGGCATGAGTCATCTGGCAGCTCTGCTAACATCTGGCGCCTTTTGTTTCTGATAATGCATCTTATTTGCATTACTATGTGTCTAGGATGCACAAGTAGCTCCTGCTGATTAAAATAATATGCGGCATGCCTATATTCTGTGTGCGACTGTGGCTGTATCTGCATACGAAATGCTACATTACAGTGATTTCCAGGAATACACTGCAACGTAGCATTTCGTATGCCGATACAGCCACAGTCACACACAGAATATAGGCATGCTGCATATCATTTTAATCAGCAGAAGCTGCTGATGCCCCTAAGCATACCAAATGCCCTAGGCATTTGCCTAGTTTGCCTATGCCTAAGGCCGGCTCTGCGTATGGTGCATACAACTGATCTTTATTCTACTATAGATCTAATCTAGGATAGCCTGTCCCTTGAATAAGAGAATTACTTTAATAGATTCGAGTAACATTACTCTATATAGTGCGAGTATCAGGGTGATAAAAGGGGATTCAATTTCCAAGCTGAGAGACACCACTGAATAATTCAGCAGCACAATAAGGAAACGGCTAGAAATGATGTAGCCACAAAGACACACAGTTGGAAGGACACAGCAAGAAAGTGAGCCAGAAGTAAAGGCAAGAAAGTTTTATTGAATTACATGAGAAAAATAATCAAAATATCAAGATGACTTTGTTTTGATAGATGCAAAGGTGGATAGAGACTTAGGCAACCAATCGACACAACAGAAGTTGTACATACAACAGGTGAGTGTAACTGTAGGAGTATAATGTTATCTTATTTTGCCTCATTGTCACTTATGTGAGTTATCAGATGCAAACATGAAACTACATACTATTAAATGCATATCGAATAGTTATACTGTAATTGTAGGATATGATATTCAGCAATATTCCATGCACATATTGTGACAGCTATAAAATGCATATGACTGTGCATGCTATTCTGTAGAATTATAATGTATCAACCTATATAAATCTTATTATGTGTGTACCAAATTGTTATCTTGTTAAAGTATATTAAAGAATATTGTTAATTTAAAACAAAAAATATGTAACATTGAATAACCACCATATACTATTCTAAATGATTTTGAATATATTTATTCGTATACATATGTTATATGGTGATGTATGTTATAACTGGCAAATGTGAAAAAGTTCTCCATTGTATCTTAAAGCTGGTTACTCATGGAGCCAGGCTCTCAGCCTCCTTGTTGCCGGGTCTCCTTGGCAGAGATCTGCTCTCTCTACCAGAGGCTTTTCCAGACCCCAGCAGACATGAACTCCATCCAGGCTGCTGTGGATCAGGTGGGATGAATGAATGAAAGCATAAATATGTGTATATACTTCTGATAATGATATCTGACTAATTGGGGGAGATTCAAATGTTTAAAATGTCAGTTGGGAGTCTGTTTTTTCCTATCTAACAGACAGGAAAAAACAGACACCCAACCGACTTTTCAAACATTTGAATTCCACCCTTTGTGTCAGTGAACTAATAGCATAAGCCTTACTGATCTGACATATAATATTCTTATCATTTACACTTAGTTTCCATTAATATATATTAAACTGCTTTATAGAATTATTTTACTGTGAATAAAACATCTCATTGTAATTCTGTTGACTGGTTACTGCTCCCCCTAAAGCTGCTGCTGGCTTTTCCTTCATTATTCTCCACGATAACACCTCTCATTCTATAAACCCTTCCTACGTGCTCTTGTCCCAGTAGGTGTGTGGGGTGAGGCTCCGCACTGGCTTTTGCTGTTCCTCCAAGTTACTGGATGTGCTGGTGGAGGTAGAGAGACGACGATGGGTAAAGGAGCAGGTGAGATGTTTGTAGGACAGCTAACAGTGGAAGCTCATTAACAGAATAAAGACTATACCCATACATAACAGGCTTGTTTAGATAAAGAGAGGGGGAGTAAACGGTACCGCTTATCAGTGTAGTCACTTTGGATACAACCAGCTCATGCTCACCTTTCCTGTACAAATGTGTGTGTAGGCCTCTTACATAGGGGTTAGGTGAAGCTATATACTAAACTATATTATCACAGGATTAGCCATAAGTAAATATATTAGTCTTTTTCTTAGCCCACAAATATAACATCTATGTACTGTATTTTCAATCTTACTGATCCCCGGGTAACGAGGGTAATTTACGGCCTTATTTATTGTTTAGCAGAGTTTTCCCCCAATAAATAACATCAATTTGTACTAGTTTCCCAGTTATATACCGTATAACACCTTTTTTTTCAGATCTTTTGGGATTTTCAGCTTTTAGACTTTAACAGGGATTGCTCACTTAGCTTGGGTGATGTCAAGATTCTGCTGCAGAGAGCTCAGGAATCTCAAGTTACTTCCATGTCCTGGGTGGATTTCCTGACACAGCGCCAAGAAACCTCCAACAGAGTTACATGGTCTGAGCTAGAGGTAAGAAGGGTGATATCAGCTGAGCAAAATTAGGGCAATTTACTAAACTATCAGACTTTATCAATTATCTCTAATCAATACTAAACCAGGAACATGATTGGTCATTCACACTAATGACAGTAATCCTCAAACATTTATCTCATATAAATCACATAAGTTGACAGAAAAAGGTTTAAGATGCCATAATATGTATCAGGGGCGTTTTAAGAGAGGAGGGGACCCGTGTGCAGCCTCCGTCACCGGCCCCATCCTCTCCGGCAGCAGTAGACTCTGGCATAATGTTCCTGGTATGCAGTTAGTAACTACCAAAAGTTGTCAAAGGATGCAATGGTTAGTGCCTACCAAAAGTAATCCAAAGAAGGACAAACAGTAAATTGGCAACAGGTTCATGGGTGCCCAAGACTCAATGATTCAAATGACAAGCTAGGGCTACTGTAGCACAAATAGCTGAAAAAGATAATACTGGCCATGATGGAAAGGTGTCAGAACACACAGTAGATCACAGCTTACTGTGTAGTTGCAGACTGGTCAGAGTGCCCATGCTAACCTCAGTCCACCACCGAAAGCGGCTACAGTGGGCAAGTGAGAGTCAGAACTGGACCATGGTGCAATGGAAGAAGGTGACTTAGTCTGATGATCACCTTTTTCTTTTACAGTGCCTTGCTAAAGTATTCACCCCCCTTTGCATTTTTCATGTTTTGATGCCTCACAACCTGGAATTAAAATGGATTGTTTGAAGGTTTGCATCATTCCATTCACAGAACATGGCTACAACTTTGAAGATGTTTTTTTTTTTTTCATTGTGAAGCAAACAACAAATAGGACCAAATAACAGAAAACTTCAGCAAGCATAACTATTCACCCCCCTAAAGCCACCTTTTGCGGCAATTACAGTGGCAAGTCATTTTGGATAAGTCTATATGAGCTTGCCACATCTTTCCACTGGGATTTTTGCCCATTCCTCAAGGCAAAACTGCTCCAGCTCCTTCATGTTGGATGGTTTCCGCTTGTGCACAGCAATCTTCATGTCTGACCACAGATTCTCAATTGGATTGAGATCTGGGCTTTGACTACGCCATTCCAACACATTTAAATGTTTCCCCTTAAACCACTCGAGTGTTTCCTTAGCAGTATGCTTCAGGTCATTGTCCTGCTGGAAGGTGAACCTCCGTCCCAGTCTCAAAACACAGGCAGACTGAAACAGGTATCCCTGTATTTAGCACCATCCATCTTTCTCTTGACTCAAAATAGGTTCCCAGTCCCTGCTGCTGAAAAACATCCCCACAGCATGATGCTGCCACCACCATGTTTCACTGTTGGGATGGTGTTCTTGGGGTGATGGGATGTGTTGGGTTTGCGCCAGACATAGCGTTTACCTTGGTGTCCGAAAAGTTAAATTTTAGTCTCATCTGACCAGGGCACCTTCCTCCATACATTTAGGGAGTCGTCCATATGGCTTTTGGCAAACTCAAAACGTGCCTTCTTATTTTTAACACTAAGTAGTTGCTTTTTTCTGGCCACTCTTCCATAAAGCCCAGCTCTATGGAGTGTACGGCTTATTGTGGTCACATGCGCAGATACACCAGTCTCTGCTGTGGAACACTGTATTTCCTTCAGGGTTACCTTTGGTCTCTGTGTTGCCTCTCTGATTAATGCCCTCTTTGCCCGGTCTGTGAGTTTTGGTGGCCGGCCCTCCCTTGGCAGGTTTGTTGTGGTACCATGGCCCTCATTCCGAGTTGATCGCTCGCAAGGCGAATTTAGCAGAGTTGCTCACGCTAAGCCTACGCCTACTGGGAGTGTATCTTAGCTTCTTAAAATTGCGACCGATGTATTCGCAATATTGCGATTACAAACTACTTAGCAGTTTCAGAGTAGCTTCAGACTTACTCGGCATCTGCGTTCAGTTCAGTGCTTGTCGTTCCTGGTTTGACGTCATAAACACACCCAGTGTTCGCCCAGACACTCCCCCGTTTCTCCGGCCACTCCTGCGTTTTTTCCGGAAACGGTAGCGTTTTTATCCACACGCCCCGAAAACGCTGTGTTTCCGCCCAGTAACACCCATTTCCTGTCAATCACACTACGTTCGCCAGAGCGAAGAAAAAGCCGTGAGTAAAAATACTATCTTCATTGTAAAATTACTTGGCGCAGTCGCAGTGCGAATATTGCGCATGCGTACTAAGCGGAATTTCACTGCGATGCGAAGAAAATTACCGAGCGATCAACTCGGAATGAGGGCCTATGTTCTTTCCATTTGACGATGATGGATTTGATGGTGCTCCGGGGGATCATGAAAGATTCGGATATTTTTGTATAACCCAACCCTGACTTGTACTTCTCAACAACTTTATCCCTGAGTTGTTTGGAGAGCTCATTGGTCTTCATGGTGTGATGCCTCTTGCTTAGTGGTGTTGCAGCCTCTGGGGCCTTTCAGAAAAGGTGTGTTTATACTGACAGATCATGTGACACTTAGATTGCACACAGGTGGACTTCATTTCACTAATTATGTGACTTCTGAAGGTAATTGGTTGCACCAGAACTTTTGAGTGGCTTCATAGCAAAGGGGGTGAATACATATGCACATGCCAATTTTCACATTTTTATTTATAAAAATTATTTTTTATATAATTTTTTTTTCATTTCACCTCACCAACTTAGAATATTTTGTGCATATCCATCACATAAAATTCAGATTAAAAAAATAAATAAATTTAATTACAGTTTGTAACGTAACAAAATAGGTAAAAAGCCAAGGGGGTGAATACTTTAGCAAGGCACTGTACGTCATGTGGATGGCTGAGTGCATGTGCATTGGTTACCTAGGGAAGAGATGGCACCAGGATGCATTATGAGAAGAAGGCAAGCCAGCGGAAGCAGTGTGATACTCTGGGTTCTGCTGGGAAACCTTATGTCCTGTCATTTACGTGGATGTTACTTTGACACGTACCACTTACCCAAAAAGTTTTGCATAACAAGTACACTCCTGCATGGCAATGGTATTTCTTGATGGTGTGGCCCCTTTCATCAGAATAATGTGCCCTGTAACACTGCAAACATGGTTCAGGAATGGTTTGCGATACAAGAAAAAGAGTTCAAGGTGTTGACTGGCCTTCAAATTCTGAAGATCCCAATCCGACTGAGTGTCTGTTATGTGCTGGAAAAACAAGTCCGAGCAATGGGGACCTACAGGGCCTGATAAGACAGGACACCTTCAGAGGTTTTGTGAAGTCCATGCCTCAGTGGATCAGAGCTGTATTGGTGGCACAAGGGGGACCTACATAATATTAGCCAGGGATTTATAATGTATACACATAGAATAACCAATAGGAGACAGAAGTGAACTCTCTAAGTATACATTCTCTCACTTCTGCCACCTCATGGTAAGATGCTTGTCTCTTCATGATGGCAGTTGCTCCACGGTCTCTCTGGTGCTCTGATTCAGTGCTCTGATCCACACACACAGCAGACTTGAAGGAGAAGCTGCTGCCACTCCTGGTCATGGTAAAATTGTATTATATTCTAATGCTATTGTGTTGATGATTTGAGTTGCTTGCCGGACCAGGCCAGTGGTGGGTAACTGGAGTCAGGGCTACTAAAACATGTCAGGTCAATTATTGCCTTCTGCTTTTTCTTTTTTTTTTTTTAAGACTTCCCAACTGAGCTCTTACTATTTGATTTAAATATAATGTTTATAGTATGTCCTCTTATTTATCTATTAAAATGTTATATTCATGGATTCTTATATTGTAATACTATGGTTAATTATGTAAAACATCTTCTCTTGGTATGTTCAAATGGCTCTCATTGGAAATTGTGGTTAATGTCATCTCCAAGGTTCTGTTTAAAGCTTGTGCAGTGCAGATGAGTTTGTTTTTCCTAACACCAATCCTGATAGCTCATTTAACTTGCACATGTAACAAAATAGTATTTTTATTTGCTAAACAATTATGACCAGATATTTAGAGATATCTACCCAACCACCACCCCTCTCCCCCCACCAAACAAAAAGGCAAAAAAAACCACATAGACATTTCCAAAATTGCAACACTATGTCCAGTTGTAACAAACTCTTGAGACTACTTTGTGACTCTTTTGTCAATATCCCATCTTCTTTGTTTAGACATGGCTGTTTGAGACATCTTCTCCTATCAGACATGAGACGTTAGGTGCACCACTGCGAACATCAGTTGCCCAGGATACATTCCATGAGGTTTGTTTCATCCTGTATCAAGATCAAATCAAGTATAAGGACAACATGCAACAACATGACATGTTTTTGAATTAATGTAGCCATAAAATTCAGTCTATTTTAAAAACAATATTTTTTAACATTAGACCATAACATTTTCGAAACTTTAAGTACGTTTTCTAATGTAGTTTTACAAAACATAAACCACAAATATGTAGTGTATGGTGACAGTTCCACAAATACACGATAAGGGCAGATTAGATTAGAGAGGTAGGGGGGTGGGCAATAGTTTTAGGGAGTTCCAACAGATTTGAAACGTAATTTTAACTTTTAAACTGAAACATAACTTTCCGAGCACTGATGGGTATTTCTCGGATCGTAAGGGTTGCAAACCCAATGAAGATTGAGGGTTCTAGTCCTTTGAGCATAGAGCAGTATTTAGATTGAGTGAATGGAGGTAGAAATTACTCACTTTGATTCATTTAGCTAGAATTATGAAGAAATGTCAATCCAGAATTATTCTTCAACCACACATTTAAAAAGTTCTTTATTTTATCGACCATGTCCTAAGTTTGGGCATTTATAATAATAAATATAAATTCACAAAAGACATACAGTATACCCATAATATTCATTAAATGTTTGTACATACAGGATTAGAATAATTATTTAAATAAGGACAATCCAAACCCAGCTTTCACCATTTTATGACATACAGTAGGTGAGAAAAGGTCTTCCTTGATGCAGTCCAATGTGAATCTTATTACCAAATGTACTGTAGTCTAATTGGAAACATAATGATGACAACTGTTATCTATGAAGACCTTCTGTTACATGATTTGCTTTCAATTGACCAGGAGGGTAAATACTTGCTCAGCCAATTACTAGCAGTTAATCACACTAGCCAAAAGGAGCTCAAGTGCATATGGGCATTGAGCATATGGTGATTGGCTCTACAACCTCCATCTCATTGGCTCTAGACCTTTGCTGAATATAGAGTTGCTACAGTACGTTAGGACTTGTTATGGTGAGTAACAAAGCCTGGTTCTAGTTAATGATTTAGCAGGAGAACCTCATGCTTGCTATACCTCTGCTTTAGTGTCAACCAGCCACAGGTTTTATCACTGGTACCAGTCTTTTTAGGGGGCAAGATACTTTATGTTTTTATTTGATACTATAAATTTACATCAGTCAGTTGATGATGATAGCAAGCATAACTTTTACAATCTTGTCACATATACTCAGTTGAGTTATTAAGACACGCATAAAGATGTGAGTGTTCAGATGTATTATTGCCTTTGTGTTTGGCTGACATTTTTGTACTTGTGACACGAGTGTGACCCAGTATGTTTGTTAGATAAATGATCATCAATTAGACAGTGTAGCAACTGAGACTACAGAACAGGTATGTAGACCATTTACAGACATTGCAACATCTTCAACAAAATTTGAAAAATAACTTGTCCCTAGTCACAGTTGCTTATGGCATGTCCACACAAAACAAATTAATTTTGCCTATTGTTCCTATTAGACTGACCAAAGGCAATATCAGGGAGAGTTGATGGAAGAGAGCAAGAGATTGAAAAACCAGTAAGTGCAATATGGTTTCTGTCACTGTTAGAGTCAGGCACCGAGCTGTGCTGGTGAGGCCTTGTAGTGGCAATTTGGCCTGCATTGAGTTGCTTTGTGTTGGAGGTCACTGTGATTGCTTCTGACTAGCATTTATTTCAGACTCACAGAATCATTGGCAATGTGTTAATTGTTCTCCTGGTGACTGCAGAACATCGCAGTGTGAGAGACGAAAAGGAGGTCACGGGCTAAATAAATTGGTTACTGCTTGCTTTTCCTACAGGCAGCACCAATCTGTTGTAGTTCACTATAGCACAAGCAACCAACTCCAGACACCTTCTCACAGACATTGCTTTCTGATAGCTACATTCTGATTACTGGCTTGGTTCCTGATGGGTGGGGATGACATACAATGCTCTACACAACTTGGGGTGGTGGAAATGTAATGTGATGGAGAATTTGACCTTCTAAACTTTGGGTGTGTATATAGGCTTTATAATGGGCATAAATGTGCACCAGTAATCTATATGCTGCCCCCCTGTGTCATACTGTGTGATAATTCCTTTAACATTCCCTGGTCTGTGCTAGATGGGATACTGCTGGTCTAGAAGTCCTGGTTAGAGCTGCAGAGAACACTGTAAATGGAAGAGGTTACCACCACTGCCCTACTCGAGAAGACCTGGCTGAGGCTGTACAACACAAATATGCTGCACTATCTGAGAAGCTGTTTTGTGACATGTTACAGGTTCACTATGGTACGTTGACTTGGGGCACTTACTAAATTCCTGTATATATTAAAACCACAATCGGGGCTGTCATCAGAGGATTAGTCCCCTATCAGATTAGGGGGACTAGCCTGGGGCTTCAGCTTCCACACAACATGGGAATGCCACCAAGGTTAGAGTGGGCTGAGTAAATTATTGAACGCCACTCCACAAATCTTTCACTTTCATCACATCTCTGCTCTGTTTTAGATACAGTAGCAGTTGGTTCTCTTTTGCATTAATGAGTTCTCTGGGCCATCTCTATGAGGTTGCAGTTAAGGAAGGCATGTAAGGTACAAGCAGACAAGATGGAGCACAGACAGGAGAGGATGGGTCATGTGGGAGGGACTATAGGAGGGGTCATATTAGGAGGGAGGAGCTTGTGACACATTAGTGGGAGAAATCTGGGTTTTTGGGGCACAAGCAGATGATGAAAGGGCATGTGGTGCAGAGACTGGTGAGGAGGGCGAGGAATGTGCATGATGGGTACAAGTAGGTTAAGAGAAGGAAATGTTGTGCTGCATAGTGATGAGCGGATTCGGTTTTACTCGGTTCTCAAAACCGAATCTTATTGGCTATCCAAAACACGTGACATCAGTGAGCCAATAAGATTCGGTTTTGAGAATATGGGGCACAGTGTTGTGAGCAGTGGGGTGCAAATTGACAGCAAATTTTATTTAGAATCAGCTACTTGGCTGGATGGGGCTGGCTCTGGCAGCTGTTCACGCTATGCTACCAAGCTTATTTCACTAAAATATAATGGATTTTACACCAACAGATAAATGAGGCAGAGGTAGGGGATGAGCCACATATTTGGCAGAGGGAAAGTTTTCTTCCTGTGTCATCTGTACTGGGCTACAATTTCTGATGGCACCCTTAACCACAACCACTCATCATTTAAATCAGAACATACTGTCATTGGCAGGGGCACAGGTCTGGGCATCACTAAACACTAAGGAGAAGGAGCAGAATTTAAATGAGTTCAAGATGTTGGCAGCGTTTGGTTTGGAGAAAGGCAGTGAGCTCGTGTTAGCCCAACTCCCAGGGGCAGCGTACAGCTTCAGGTGAGTAGAATCTGAACAGCAAGTCACATTGGTTCCTGGTCACTACAACAGGACCTGCCGCTTAGGCACAACAACCATAGTATTCTTTTATTACTTTGTTGAAACAATTCTACAGCACTGTGTAAAGAACTACTTAGTGCTGCAAAGACGTTTGTATATTGAAAGTCCTTTGTCAGGTGAGCAGCTGCAGATCAGATGCTTTCCCACGTTCCCTTGACCTCTTCTATTTTTAATCTCTGCAATTCACAATTATTTTGTCCTTGGATGTCATAGTGCTCAGGTTATCAAAGTGTCATTGATTTCATTGATTGTAGGGAGGAAGAGAGCAGCTGCTCCTGTAAAGAGGCCACACAGGCTTCCACAGGTGTCCAAGCACTGAAAGAACTACAGAGGAGGCTGGAGCAGGAGAGGACTGCCACTAGGAGGTGATGTGCCATCATTCTCAGCAGTGTTAAGAAGTACAAAATGTGTCGATAGGATAATATATGTAATAAGCTATAATACTGTATATAAATGTAGGAACATGCGGGTTACATGGTACAATGTGTAAAGTGATCAGCTAAGAGTAGCAATATAGCTATAATGATGTTATGCAGCGTCTGTGATTACTATTGGGCCAATACCTTATGCAGCAAATGTATCATTTTGTAACTACTGAATATATTAATTTTCCCTTCAGCAGCTCGGGTTCCCATGCATACCAGTATCTCCAGCTGTTTGCACAGATAATCAAAGTGAAAATGGAAGCAGGCTTCAGAGCCGCTCTGCTTGTGGTTGAACCATACTGGAAGCAGAGGTGATTTATATTGCACTAATACAGTATATATAGATTGCATATTGCTTGACATGGGGCACTGAGTGCATCTAATTAGTGCATGTGATTTGCTGGATGTGTTTTGTAACCTCTCAACATAGTAACCAGATATTCAGTGTTTGATATCATGTAAATATATAAATATATATGTACACATTTTTAGCAACATTTAGAACCTCTTGCTCATTACATCTTGGGTGGTAATATTCAAGATCTGCTGGGAATAAAAATCTGATCGCTGTAGTGATTCTCCCATTGTATGTACAGTAATGCAGGTACTAAGTGCTGGGGAAATACTGTACAGACAAGTTCTAGATTTGCTACATAATTTGTTTCAAGAAACTAGGAGGTATATTTACTAAGGTACGGGTTTATAGAAGTGGAGATGTTGCCCATAGCAACTAATCAGATTCTACTTATTATTTATCTAGCACCTTCAAGAGGATAATCGCTAGAATCTGATTGGTTACCATAGCAAACATCTCCACTTCTATAAACTTGAACCTTAGTAAATATACCCCTAGTACTACATTAACCCTACATTAAACCTACTCAAATAAATGACTGAACATCTTTTATAATCTAGATTCTGGGAAGAGCATTCTGTGTGTTTGGAATCCTGCTTTGAGGAACTTGCTCATATTAGACTTATCACAGGACAAAGATCAAAACCAAATGTGGACAAAAAACAGTATAGTTTACAGAAAATGTCAGTGGAGGTAAGAAATGGCTGATAGAAAATGTACATAGTACAACGGGCCTGGTTTAGTGATGCACGCAATGTTGATGTTGTATACAGTGGAGTGATCATTAGCCACTGTGCATGCAGTCGCACTGAACATGTGCAGTAATTGTCTTGTGATGGTGGATGCGGGTGCTTGTATTAACAAAGTGATTGACAGTCAGGGAGCATTTCAGTGAGCTAGCGGGGAGTGACAACTCAAACGCAAGCATGTCACTACCATTTCGGGATTGCAACTGCGATCCTGTATGCCGTAAACATAATTTACTTCAGACAGCCTTGTTGCGGGACCAAAGGGTTACTCTGGCGGTCGATGATCAACTGATGGTTACGTCATTGTACACAACAACAGCGACATTTGCATATTGGGGGTCATTCCGAGTTGATCGCAGCCAGCAACTTTTAGCTGCTGCTGCGATCAATAGTCCACGCATATGGGGGAGTGTATTTTAGCTTAGCAGGGCTGCGATCGCTTGTGCAGCCATGCTAAGCTAAAAAAATTTCAAGCAAAAGAAGACTAGGGCTGGACATACTTACACTGTGCGACGATCCCTGCGATGATGGTCCCGGCTTTGACGTCACACCTCCGCCCTCCGTTCTCCTGGACACGCCTGCGTTTTACTCACCACTCCCCGAAAACGCTCTCCAATGGTCCGGATCCGTCCATCCATGCCTCCTTCCTGTCAATCTTCTTAGCGGTCGCCGCTGCGACTGCTTCCGTCGGTAGCCGCAACGTAACCCGGCGACCCCTGTCGCCGGACAATGTCGCGCACGTGCATATCGCCCGCCGCGCATGCGCATTCCGCACCCATTCGCACTGCAGCGAAAAACCGC
Organism: Pseudophryne corroboree; assembly: GCF_028390025.1. Taxonomy (NCBI): domain Eukaryota; kingdom Metazoa; phylum Chordata; class Amphibia; order Anura; family Myobatrachidae; genus Pseudophryne; species Pseudophryne corroboree. The sequence goes on from NC_086449.1 coordinate 372,691,611, forward strand.
TGCTTGCGAACGGGTCGGAATGACCCCCATTGTCACACAGCTGCTGCATTTGTGTACATCTCTGAATCAGGCCCAAAGGCCGGGCCTACTACTACTGTATGACCAGCCCTTTATTAATGGAATGGTTTATGGTTTCCTATGTAAGTACTGCTTTGTTTAAGTTAATCATATTAATGAAGAGACATTTGGACTGTCTTTATTACATGTCACTTTTGTGTGATTTTATTACAAAGTTGGCTAAAATGTGCAAAAGGCATTATACTGAAAGTATACGACAACTTGCCCTGCAAATCCATATACAGTATTTCTCTGTACAAAATGCTACATGACATCACAGGACAGTTGCACTGGGGTCCAGCAATTTTATAGTTCTATATAAATGATCCCATTTGTCCTGTGTTACCCTGAGATGTAATTAAAAAATACACAACATTAGCTTTAGTCATTTATGGTATTGCGTAAACGGGATGCATACCCTCCAACTGTACCTTTTTAGCAGGTACAGTACCTTTTTTTATGGTCTGTACCGATTTTTGGCTTCCATTGAAAGTATAGGAAAAGGGGTGTGGCCATGTCCCTTTTCTTAATTTGTACCGGTTTTTATGTGTAAAATGTTAGAGGGTATGGGGATGTAGTCAGGTGACCAGGCGGTCAGCATGCCAAATATGCAGCAGCACATCAGTAAGTCATACCTTGAATATACAGTCAGTCAGGAAGGTGGTACTATATCTTGTCTCACATATACACAGGAGGACAAAGTGTTGTCTCTACTCAGGAGACAGGAAGAAGCAAGAGACCTCTTATTTCAACTCTTGCACAACTGCAGTCATGATGAATTACAGGAACCATCATCAAATCTACTACACAGTAAGCCAGAGGAACATATGGAGCCCATGAAGGAAGGTGAGAGCCTGTGCTTCTATGACCTCTAGTAGAACAATGTGTAACCAAGTAGTGTAATGCTCCCACAGGAATTGTGCTCTGGCAGGTTCTACTTTGATAACGTGGTGAAAGGTTGTGGAAGTGAAATTACATGGTCAGTGCTATAACTTATTACAAGATAAGTTGTTTTATTCCTGCCAACACTAGAATTAGATTTGCACAATTAGTAACTGTGCTTCCAGCAGTACAAAGGAAGCAGAATTTCTAATGATGGATAATTTCCATGATGACAGGCAACTGGATTAAAAACCAGGCTTATTTTCCAATTGGCAGAGGAAAAATTATTAAAAACTAGTTACTAGCCCATCAAAATGATGGAACAACACATAACAGTAATGTCAGCACTGGTGGCTGTGCTTGCCCGAACAGACAACACTTAAATTGCTCTGTCGGGGACTATCTAGTGGCCACCCGCACACAAACACTTGAAGTACCCCCATAGAGGTGAGGAGCAGAATTAGCCTTTTATTATATAGGATAAGTTTAATTCTCATTTTCATAGAACATACTGTAGTTTTCCATGTCATGAGTAAACAAAACATCTATGATTGTAGCCAGTAGATGGCAGTAGCGCCACATCTGGCACATCCAAAAATGTATATAATAAATGAGGGTGATTTATCCCGTTTCTGTCATGAACAGTGGGAGTGGCAGTGGCAAACGCAGGATTTGCATGGGGGGGTTTCCAGAACTGGGCGGAGCCAATCACGGGGGTGGGGACTGAGGTGACCCAGTATATGCTGGGTCCGTAAAACTAGTGTGTCTGTGTTTGTGTGTGTGTATATATATATATATATATATATCTACATATATATATATATATATATATACACATATATCTACACACACACATATATATATATATATACACATATACACACACATACATATACACGGGTGGTCTTCAGTATGCCGGCGGTTGGGCTCCCGGCGACCAGCATACCGGCGCCGGGAGCCTGACCGCCGGCATACTGACACTTATTCTACCTCGTGGGGGTCCACAACCCCCCTGGAGGGAGAATAGAATAGTGTGGCGCGCGTATCGTGGCGAGCGCAGCAAGCCCGCAAGGGGCTCATTTGCGCTCGCCACACTGTTGGTAAGCCGGCGGCCGGCCTCCCGGCGCCGGTATGCTGGTCGCCGGGAGGCTGGCCGCCGGGAGATCGTAGTGAACCCATATACACATATACATAGCATATTAAACATGCATACATATATATATATATATACACACACACATACAGTACACATATATATACACATGTATATATATATATCATATGTGTGTGTGTGTGTGTGTGTGTGTGTGTGTGTGTGTGTGTGTGTGTGTGTGTGTTTATATGTATGTATGTATGTATGTATATACATGTGTATATATGTAGGCACATGGATATATATGTACTATAATTAAAATAAAGTAAACTTTTATTGCACTTGCAAGTGCCACCAGGAAGACAGCAGGCTGCAGAGGACGCTAGACAGTCATTAATAATACTCATGCAGCTAAAAAAAAAAAAAAAAAATTTTTTTTTTTTTTAGTGGAGGGGGGTTTCTGGGTACTCGGAAACCCCCCCTGGGTGCGCCACTGAGTGGGGAGGGGGTGAGTGCCCCTCCAACAGCTCCCACTGAAGGCACTGATGGAGATGGGACACACCAGGAGAGGATAACCCTGCAGAATGGGCACAGAGAAATTATAGAGGGTATTTAGTTATTAACAGTGCCTTACAGAGAACATTAGGCCATTCACATCAGTCCCTGCCCCAGTGCATACTGTACAATCTATACACCATGTACACACACATATACACTAACTTGGGTTCATTTTTGTCAGTAGTCAATCGAATAGATAATAATGCCATGGTTCCATAAATAATAGTAGTGAAGATGAGCAAAACAGAGCAATGATTTCAGAATAAGTTGGTACCATACACAACGTCATTTTAAATATATTAAGTTGGTTACACCTGGATAAAGTAGAACACTCTCTGACTAGAAGACAGTTTATTTTTCAGAAACATACATAAATGTTATTGAACAGAACAAATGCAATGTAATATATGCCATATTCATACATCACATGCTACAGTAATTACTGTATAAATAGATTGAGCATCACTAATAAATGTAACTGTTATAGAAACTTTCATACGTTGTTTTGATTCCTATCTATTTAGCTTCAGCTCCAGTCACTAAAGTTGTACGAAACCCACTAAGACAACTTTTCCTTCTTGCCATGACGGTGACAAAGACATGTCTGCAGGAGAGGCCTGGAGTGGTGACATGGGGTGACTGTGCTGTGAGACTCCTTGTACAAGTGCAGCTAAAGCAAGAAATGGAGCTGAGAGAACTCATCCTGGAACTAGCTAAGAGGGTGAGACATATTGGTAATGTTGTCCTTTGTCTTCCAGCTGATCAATATTTCAGTAGCTATGGTGCAAGTGTGTGCTACTGTATGTCACTCCCCACCCCCCTCTTCAATTTTAGTAGCCACCCTTTTTATATGTACAGGTTGAGTATCCCTTATCCAAAACTCAAAATACCACATTTTTTGGTTCCCCTACTGAGATAATGGCACACATATATATATATATATATATATATATATATATATATATATATAAAATATATTATGTGTATATATAGATATATTATATAGATATATAATATAATATGTATATATATATATATATATATATATATATATGTGTGTGTGTGTGTGTGTCATTATCTCAGTAGGGGAACCAAAAATGTGTGATTTTGAATTTTGGATAAGGGATACTCAACCTGTATATATATATATAAGTCTCTGAGTGCCATCTCTATTGCTGGTTATATATATATATATATATATATATAAACATACAAGATAACCAAATTGCACTAACACTTGATTGTAAAACCACCCAAGGTATAATAATCCTTGGGGGAGTTGGCAGCTAATCCCAGACAGGTCCTCTTGCCAGAGGAGAACCAAATACGTATGGAAATGCAAAGATTGTCGGAGAAGCGCTCAAATTCACTTGAAAGTTCTTATAAATTCTTTTTGCACTTTTCTTTCAGAATGGTATTTAGATGGAGATGGAGCTGGTACCTATTAATCTTGACCTCAGTGGGTTAGTTGGTAACACTTGGGACATGCTGTCTACCCCAGCCGGGGAGGAGCTCCTAAAGCAGTGTGTCTACCCACTTAGCCTAAGATTGGCCACCAACGCGTTTCGTCTATAAGACTTCCTCAGGGGTGTTTTTTATATGTAAGAGGCAGGAAACATCCTAGTGGTGAATTTAGAGTAAAATATTCTTAAATAAAATATTTAATTAAAAATCTTAGAAATCTTATGGTGACAGTAATAGTTCCTTTAAGAATATCAATCCAAGGGATCTTAAACAATAGTGTAGCTCTTATCAGAATCAGAATCAGCTTTATTGGCCAGGTGTACTCACGTACACTAGGAATTTTTTGTGCTACAATGCATCGCCAAGCAGCAACATGTAGGGGGGAATACATAGCATAAGAAGGGGGGGAAAACGTAGCATACATTACAAACATTACACGTATGAGATTATACTGCACATTGTAACTGTACGATAGACTCGACATATTATACATGTAAAACTAAAAATGAGGGCTGCTTGGCAGAGCAGCACAGAGGCAGCCATTCGCGGCGCCATCTTGAACTCAAACAATGTATATAACACAAAAATGTAAGCAATACATCAAAAGATAAACCACACAGACATAAAAAAAAAACACATGAGCACACAGAAAGCATAATGGATGATTGGTGTAGGCATTTTGGGTAATAACTTTCATGGGCAGTGTATTCCACCCTCACAGGGTACCAGGTGCGGCAGCCATCTTCGGCGCACTGCGTAGGATTACCCTGGATGGAATAGTCCACCCCTAGAAGAAATGACACAAAATGGGGAGATTGCAGTGTCCTAATGTTCAGAGTAGGGTACCCACAAAAAACTATCAGGTCCATGTATTTTCATCCCATACACAAGCGCACCAGATGAGGCAGCCATGTTGGGCGCACTACGGTCGTTACACTGGGAGGTAAGCTATACATGGGCCCAATGCATACATGGGGCATACATGGGCCCAATGCATACATGCTATACATGGGCCCAATGCATACAGGTTATATCATACTTGTGTAGTCGTATGATATAACCTGTATGAACAATCCATGTGAGGCACAACCTGCCCGAAGAGGAACCATCAGATGCCCCCATTTGGGGTGCACTGTGTTAGGTGCTGCTGGCAGGGTGTGCAATCAGTGGAGGTACACCTCACAGGAATATCACATGGTGGGGTGGAAGTATGCAGTAAAAGTTTTTTTTTTTTTTTTCAAAGAAAGCACATGGTGAGATCAACTTTATTATTTATTTATTTTGTTGTGAGCTCCTACATGTGCTCTCAATGCTGTCCTGGCTATAAAATCTTGGTGTGGGCTGGATCATCAAAGTTCACTGGGGCACATCCAGTTATCTTGTGGTGCTCCTTAAAGGTTTTCCTCTGGATACACAAAACTTGCATAAAATCACATTTTGTTGTCAATATATTCCTAAACATGTTACAGTTTGACAATGAAGTGCACAGTGACCATAAGAGAGAAACACCAGTCCTGGAAGGACAAGATCCTGTGTCAGACCTCATTCAGTTACTGCAGCCACTAACACCCAAAGAACAGCTCAATTTAAGACAGTTTAAGACAGAGGTAAGAGGATGCATCATAGCCATATTATGTTTTTCTATTAGCAATTCCCATGATGATATAATGTTTAGAGTGTAGCCATATAAAAAGTGGAGGTGCTACAACCATGTAGCTAGCCATACCCATTAGGCATCTATGTGTATGCAGTAATGTGAATATGTCTGTTTCCTTTTCCAGCTTGTCTCTGGGGCTAATCTGCAAAGAGAACAGGACAACAATGGGACAACCATGATAAACATTAAAGTAATCAATGACAGTCCAGAAAGTCAGATAAATAATAGCAGAGAAGCAGAAAACCAGCTATCTCTCAAAAACACTGACACTACAAAGGAAGAAATGAGCGATGATGAAAATAAAGGTGATGTGAGAATTCAGAAGGAATGTCAGGAGATGCTGAATAGTGACCAGGTGAAGAGACCAGAAGCATCGGCAGATAGAGAAACCCCCCTGATACAAAGAGCCAGCAGAGACATTGTTATGGATTCATCTGCACAAACTGTGTTTGAGAAAAGACATATAGAAAGGACTGTAGGCAACCACCAAGGAGACCAACTGGAGTGCATGAGATCCAGAGGGAACACTGATAGGGCATATTCTTGTGGACATGTACATGATGACCAGGTAAGATATAAAAATATATATATACAAGAACTTGTACGTTGCTATAAAACCCTTGGGACACTAGATAGATAGATAGATAGATAGATAGATAGATAGATAGATAGATAGATAGATAGATAGATAGATAGATAGATAGATAGATAGAATCTGCATATATTTAGAGCAATAGAAAGGTATTGGTTCATATTTATTGATCAAAATAATTAAACATACTCGTACAACCCCACATAAATTGTTTGCTTCAGATGTCAGAGAGATGCCATTAAAATTATGCACACTTCACTCACCTCAGCACCTCGCAAAGTAAAATATGAGAAGAATGTTTATTTGTACACACCACCTAATGTACCCCTCCTGGGCTGTACAGACAGGAACCAGGACAACATCAATCTAACATTATTAGAAGAAGAAGAATACCATGTGGAGGTATTTTTACCAGTTAGCTAACTACACCTACTGTACCTGCATTTCTGTATATATAATAGAGTGCATATTCCTAGGGGTATATTTAATAAAGTGCAGGTTTTTAGAAGTGGAGATGTTGCCCATAGCAACCAATAAGATTCTATTTATTTATCTAGCACCTTCTAGAAGATAATAGCTAGAATCTGATTGGTTGCTATGGGCAACATCTACACTTCTAAAAACCTGCACTTTACTAAATATACCCCATACCTTTATTTTCAAGCTTTATCTGTAACTTAGAAAGTACCAAGCTACAGTGCAAAGAGTGCATGCCCATATGGAAGTCAAGTACTAAAGAAACTCAAGATGTTCCAGAAAGTGAGGTAGATAAAACACAGGATACCTCACATACCATGGCTCATCCAAGTGAAGCGTTCCTGTGCTTAGGGATGGGGAAGAGGGAAAGTTGGAGGTGTTCCTACATGGCATAGTATATGTTGTATAGTGAAGTGGGGAAGACCATATGGTTGTCCCTGCAGGTATACCATGTTCTAATATAATGACTGTATTCTTGTATGCAGTTGAAGGGAACACAGGGTTCTCCTGTGTCTTGGTATCATCACACCATACTGTATAACGACTTGCCTGAAGAAGATACAATAAAAGAATTGGGATAAGTGCAGAACAGATATAAGCTCTATGTATAACCTTGTAATGTCACATGATATCATCTCATTAGTTAAGGGCACAAATAAAAAAATCTTTGTAATCCTTATCTTGTAGATTTCCCCTGATGAACTGACCACATCTATGATGGAAGCCACAGAAAGTCTGATAGCAGGTCTAATGACACTAAAAGCAAAAGTGGAACAAGTGTATTTGAGGAGAGGACCTGATGGATGTTCCCCTCAGAGGCCTGCAGGGAGTCTCACAGAATCAGTAAGTGTCTAATAATTGCAAAGTTTGTGAATATTAAATGTAAAATAGAAAATTAAGGAATATGTTGTATAAGTTTCATCCAACACTTGAAGGTCTGCTTGTGGCTGTTCTTGTAGATGTGAGTTTTGTCATTGATGCTCCTACTTAATATGAATACAATAATGTGGGCATGAAAGAAGAAGAAGCAAGAATGGGGCTGTTTAACAACACTTTAAGCTATATCTGAGGTCTAAATACCAGGAGATCTTGCTCCAGACCATAAAGAGAACATCTTGGAACATAACCTGGTAATTTGGTGAAGCCTGCTCTATGGTGCTTGTCTGAGCCTGCAATAAAACCAGATATACCAGGTAATGCTACTGCCAGTGTGGACCCCAGTGCACTATCTGCGTATTTAGGGATTACATTGAAAAATAGTACTGTATCTGGGGCATATGATGAAACTGGAATCCATGGAGGATAATGGCAATATTTTAAAGGATCCAATTGTCTGCCATCAAAGTCTTCACCGTCTGAATGCATCTGGAAATCAGTGTGGGTCTGGTGGATTTTAGGACGGGGATCACAACCCTAATCGCTGTGAGGTTTTGGATAAGGTTTTTTATTCTTTTGAATGTTGAAATAGAATTACAGAACATAGACAATGGCAGGTTGGATTAATCGCTGCTGGTGTTTTTGTGTGTAACCTTGATGATTAAGTTAATGTTTTTACAACAAAAAGGGGAGAGTTGTATGCGTAGCAGAATAGACAGTGACGTGCGGTGGGGTGAGGCAGAGCTTTTCCTGTCATACTAACGTTTGCGCCAGAGTTTTGACTGTATAAAGTATATGAAAAATGCAAAAAAATTTTTGAAATATCTACATTGTATTATTCTAATCATTTTTATAGTCAAAACTCTGGAGTAAAAAGTCTATGGCAGGTGAGCCTACCTTTTCCACACATCTCTTATCAAAACCCACCAAATTTCCAGGAGTTTATACTGCTGCACCTGTGTATAATGCCCAGATGTGCGCTTTGGCTCCTATATTGCAGGTAAATCTGGCTCTGGCGCTGGCCAGTGCCTCCTGAGCCGTTTAGCTCACTGCACGTCCCAGTGGCCGTGCACCTCCGCTTTAACCTCTCAGGCCCACAACTTGCATTGCAGAGCAAACTGGGGGCCTTGGAGAGTGCGGCAGGATCTTGGGGCAAGGCATGTAGCGGTTACATCAGCTGCACCCACGGTGGGCAAGACCACAACAAATAGGTCATAGTTCTCTCTCTATTTTACTTCCAGCTTATATCTGGGACCTGTAAAAACGTCCAGCTTATATCTGGGACCTGTAGAAATATGTGTAGCAGTAGAGTTTAGAGTTTATTTTCTAGTTTGTCATTTCAGGTCTGGAGGCTATAGATGGCCCTTATATGTGTAAAAGAAAGCTTTTGAAATATTGTATAGGCATAAGGTACATATTAAGGTTCACCTTCTATTTGAAGTGTAAGATGGCAAAGTGGAATACCATATCCATACAGCCAGTACATGGACCCTGTGAGTTTAACTGTCATTGTTATTGCCATCTCTATTACTCCGTTGGCGTTCTCCGCTGGCTGCATGGTGACAGCTGCTGCCATCACACATGGGAACAACAGTCCTGGCTCTTCTTCCAGCAGCAAGCAAGACACTAATAACATCGGCCTATGCACAGTTACTCCAAAGTAACAGATAACTGCAGCATCAAAGCAAAGGTCGCCTCTAGAACAACCAGAACAAGGACACTCACTATATGGTGAAGGACAGTTATAATTGGCAGCAGTGGACTGTTTTAAGGTTTTTACAGCGACTCGTTTATGTTTCGTATCTCTATCTTCTGATGTCTCTCCTCAATCCAACCATACACAATTGGTAACAGCACAGAAATGCCAGCCACCTATAACTGCTATATTATATATTATTAGAGGCTGATAATGCTGCAGCTCCCACTTTCCCCTTCAGTTGTTATTCTGCTACCTACTGCATAATTTGTCATCTAAACCTCATAGATTGTAAGCTCTATTGGGCAGGGCCAACTTTACCTTCTGTTTTATGTCATTGTATGTGTAATTTGTGTTTTATCCTGAATATCTCAATGCAGTGTTGTATATTATATCATCGCTTTCTAAATAAAGAGTTGATAATAAAATGAATGATGAAAACATACAAAGTGTTTGAAACTATTTCAGATACCCATGCAGTCATCTATGGGAAAGGATTGATAGGAGTGTTGCACTTGTGTGCAGTTGAGGAGTTTTCTAGGTCATAGCTGGGAATTAAGAATTAGGGGTCTATTTACTAAGCCTTGGATGGAGATAAAGTCACCGGAGATAAAGGGGGTGATTCCGAGTTGTTTGCTCGCTAGCTGCTTTTAGCAGCATTGCACACGCTAAGCCGCCACCCTCTGGGAGTGTATCTTAGCTTAGCAGAATTGGGAACGAAAGATTAGCAGAATTGCGAATAGCAGTTTCTGAGTAGCTCCAGACTTACTCAGCCATTGCGATCAGTTCAGTCCTTTTCGTTCCTGGTTTGATGTCACAAACACACCCAGCGTTTGCCCAACCACTTCCCCGTTTCTCCAGCCACTCCTGCGTTTTTGCAACTGGAACGCCTGTGTTTTTCCGCACACTCCCATAAAATGGCCAGTTTCCGCCCAGAAACACCCACTTCCTGTCAATCACACTACGATCAGCACAGCAATGAAAAAGCTTCATTATGCTGTGAGTAAAATACCTAACTTTTGTGTAAAATAACTAAGCGCATGCGCTCTGCGAACCTTGCGCATGCGCAGTAAGCGACTAATCGCAGTATAGCGAAAATCGGCAACGAGCGAACAACTCGGAATGACCGCCAAAGTACCAGCCAATCGGCTCCTAACTGCTATGTCACAGGCTGTGTTTGAAAAATGACAGTTATGAGCCTATTGGCTGGTACTTTATCTCCGTTGACTTTATCTCCATCCAAGGCTTAGTAAATAGACCCCTAGGTCTGTTAATGTATTTAAGCCCACTGTCGAAGATAGCTGGTGGAACCTAAAGTCTCCCTAAGAAGATTCTTCTTGTGAATCCTGGGATAAAACCTATGGGGCAGATTTAACAGCTAGTGATATTCTTGTGATCACTCGTTACAAATGTTAAATAGTGCTCCAGCCAATCAGCTCCTAACTGTCATTTTTCAAACACATGATAGGAGCTGATTGGCTGGAGCACCATTTAACATTTGTAATGAGTAATAACAATATCACGTTATTAAATCTTCCCCTATGTTTACTAGTATAGGAATCGCCAGTCTCATTGCGAAACTATTATGGGGTGATGCAGAGTAAAAAGGTAGTTGGCCATAATTAAGCCCACATTGTATGAAGCATCTGTGTTTCCGGTCTTTACCCTTGGTATCGTAGCTGTCATCATAATACCTACTCTTGGGGCAAGTGATATGCCTGGGGAGTGGACAGGCATAGTTCCACATACACACAGCTCTGCATAGCCTGCATATGACTGCGTCATTAACACCAAGTTAGGCCCCATCCCCCACAAGCGGAGATGTGAATGAGTTTTCTATGACTAAGCAGCGCCCAGACTCTACAGCATGCGCGGAGTGATATCCTGGAAGATACGTCTGCCAATAATGACTTGTGTTCAACTCCGAATTTGCCCATATGAATCTGGTTGAATAGTGGAGATTGGTAATTTAGGGGCAGATGTATTAACCTGGAGAAGGCATAAGGAAGTGATAAACCAGTGATAAGTGCTAGGTGATAAACGCACCAGCCAATCAGCTCCTAACTGTTCATTTACATATTGGCGCTGATTGGCTGGTGCGTTTATCACCTTGCACTTATCACTGGTTTATCACTTCCTTATGCCTTCTCCAGGCTTAATACATCTGCCCCTTAATTTTAATCCAAACTACTGAGTCAGAGGAGAACAGACAGTGTTTATCTGGTGATTGTTCTAGATTGTGAAACCCCAAGTGGCCCAGTGAAATCACTTTAGAATTCTGATTGGAATAGAAGCTTTGTAATTGGGTACATCCATCCCAAACCCATTAGTTTTTTAGAGAAATGTTCTATTTGGTCAAAGTTGGCCACCACGTCACTCGAATGCTATTATCAGAGTAGATTGAGATAGTTATAAATAAGAAGTCTGTAAACACAAGAACATTTACAGATATTCCATCTGGACAGTGATATATTCTTATGTTGGCAACTGCTGTACTGTGTGCTATCGTCAAATTGAAGGACATACTGTTGTAAGAACATGAAGAAAGTGACAGTTTTAAAGAAATGTGTTATGTTCTATGCACAGCAATTATGATCAATGTTGTTTCCACAAAAATAAGAACTTCTATACTGTTTAATAAATGTTCAATACAGTAAAAATTAAAAACAGAAGTAATATAGTACAAATATAGTCCCAAAAACATTTACTGTACTCGGCCTATGTTATTCTGCCACTGCCCTCCCTACATAAACTAGCCTAGGTCTTACTCTACATCAGTCCTTTATTATTTGCAAAACATATATTAGTGCTGCTGAAGGTTATAATTGTTCTTAATGATATACTCCATCAGATTTCTGCAACACCAATGAAGAGGACTGAATTACATTCTGCAGAGACTCAGACGTATGAAACAGAACAGAGACCACTAAAGGAGATACATGTGATAAGAGCTGGAGAAAGTCTAATACCTAAAGAGATGGATAACTGTGATGCTTCCTCTTACAAAAATCTAGAATCTTACAGTCAGAAAGATGATCCAGAAAAGGATATACTACTGCACACATACAAAGAAATGAGCTGTGTTGAGGTCTCTACTGAAAGAACAGAAATTCAGGGAAAAGAAAGTTGGGAAAATAACCAAGAACCAGCAAAATACAAGGGGATACTAAAGGAACAGACTGATCCAACACCAATGATTCAATTGCCTGAGAAACAGAGTACGGCCAAGCACAGCACTGACCTCTTAGTCAGTGCAGACAAAGTAGATGTATCATGTGATGACAGAATGGATGGCAAACATATGCTTGGTGGAGAAATAAACATACCTGTCTCTTCTGCACAAGTAAGCACCACTCCGGAATTGTGATTTGCTAGGATGAGAAATATGATAAATTTTCACCTTTATTAGTTTCTGTGAAATACTATATATGTCTTCATATGATGAAGCAAAGAGTACTCAGTTTATCAATCAGTTTATCAATCAGTTAAGCAACATTTTGGGTTTAATCAGGGAATGTGGTTGGATTGTTGGAGTTCTAAAAACTAATAGATAGATAGACAGACAGACAGGGCCGGAATAAGACTTCAGGGGCCCGGGGCGAAGGAAGGGGGAGGGGGGTATATTAGAATGTGCATACCCCCCAACATGACCCATTCCAGGAGGGACAAAATGCTCTCTACCTGGACTTCCTTGATTGGCGTCACCTGTGTTAAACTATTTAAGTGATGAGGAAGGTGTTTCAACACAAGTGATTACAATCATAAATTAAGAGGGAAGTCCAGGTAGAGAGCATTTTGTCCATCCTGGAATGGGTCATGTTGGGAGGTATGGCTTGTGGACAGTATGTAAAATTTTACCTAGTGGTGTATATTAGATTTAAACTAATAGTTTAATTATTACTGGGTACTGTTTTTAGCTTCACCTAATTGAGACAACTAGTTTACAAAGTTTTCTTGTAATGGAATAAAGACAACTTAACCTTAAAATACACATAGAAAAATTAAATCTATAATTTATCTTTTCACATTCAAAAATAGCGGCAGCCACTGTACTACTTACACACTGGGACAGAACTCGGGAGGACTATCTGTGCGTGTCTCTCTCTCTAGACCCGAATGCTCTCATTAGATAACAAGTAACACAGGACCCAGACACCCAGGCAGGGAGGAGGGGAAGCTGTGATCTCTGGGTCACTTACAGCTCTCTCCCCATCTGGTCAGGAAGCTCCATTGGTAGATCATGAAACCTGATACTCCTGTGTCTCTGCCTGCACTGCATACTGTCCTGCTCACATTCTGGCTGCCTGGTTCTGCTTTTGCACAAGAGGGAAAGCTAGTGATGTCAGTGTGCTTTGGCTGGGGGGGGGCTGGCAGAGGGGGGCCGGGGTAGATACTGTATAACTTAACATGATCTTATCTTTGCATATTATATCATCCTGTAGAATAACATACCTGAACATTTAGCCTCAACTGTTATGGAAGCTGCAGAAAGTCTCATTGGAAGCCTGAAGTCTCTTAAAGAAGAAATTAGCAGAGCCAATATGTCCCATCTGACAGAAAGAGGTGGGGGACCAGCTGCAGACTATAGACATGAAGATGTAAGAGGTATACAAGTTGCTACCAGCGCAGAAACTGGGGACAAGCCACCTGCACCAATAGCAAGAACAGGCTTAGAAGATGGTGGGAAGTATAACGGAAGGTAAAAACAAACAGGGTCATAACAAGGGTTGTGTGACTGATGCCTCCAGCTAGGGCTCAAGACTGAGGTGGCGGCTTCATGGCCACTATTCTGATGGCACCAGAAGAGGCACCACCCATTTCTAACTTACAGGGTGCCTGGAGAGGCATCCCACTGTATGGAAAGCTGCAAGGTACTGTATGTCCTTAGGATGCACTTCCTATTCCTTGTGCTCCCCCAACGCATGTTGTATGTCATTATGATGCACCATAACAGCTAATAAGATACTAATTGTAATTGTTTAACTTTCACAATACAAAATACCAGCTAATTGCTGAGTTTAGTTCAGTGAAACTTAGTGCCTACAAGCAATGTTAGTATATGAGCCATAGTTGTATAATATTCTGACCAGTTTGCAGCGTGCTGACATGTCAGGGAGACCTTCAAATTTATTTTGCTCTACAACAAAGATGTTGTGGCTTCTATGGAGGAGACCGTCTTTTAACAGCATGGCGTGACCACACCCAACATTTCTCATGGTGGCACCACTGGGAAGTACACATTGAGTCCAACTAAAATGTAGGAATGGAATCCAATCTCAAGGATTTCAGAGGTGGTGGAAGTGGCATATGTCTTTCCCCACAGCAGGGAATACCATAGTAAATGTGCCTTCTCTAATCCTATATCTCAGTGCTCATTTCTCTTTATTCCATAGTTGGGTTCACTCAACTCTTAACTCATTGACTTTTGAAAGTGTTTGCACCATTGCAGACGCTGCTATCTGGGCAGGCAAATCAATACGCTTCAACATAAAATAAGCTGCACTTACTGGGGTCAATGTAGAACACAAGTCAACTGTGTGAATGTATCTTGCGTGTTTTTGTACTGTACATGCTCTAGAGCTGAGTATGGGCGCTGCTGAGACATACGTAACTCAGTCACTTCTCCACTTGTGTGAGAAGGGGGCATAATATGGGCAAAACAAGGCTGTTACACGTAGACAAAGTTATCAAAGTCAAGTCAACCTTATTGCAGGCTATGCAAAGTTGTGCGTACCCAAAGATATGTCTGCTTTCAGGTGGATCTCTTGTACCATATATAGGGATGGAGCAAATGCACATTGATAAATATGACAGTTAAAAACCCAAGTATATGGATAGGGGTGGTGGGGTTACAAAGTTGTGTGCAACTCAGCATACAGGCAAATATCCGCAATTTCCTCCATGCGCGCAATGCAGGTGTAATTACAGTCAGTTTCTGTTCAACACTGCATCGGCACCGCTATTGGTAAATTTACTGATGTATGACAACCATGACACTGACCTGTTGTACCTTTTTGTTATCTTAGTCTGGAGGATGAAGCTTTGCTAAGGAGTGATGATCAGCCTTTTGTTTCTGGACTGCTAACAAGAGAAGTGTCATGGGAATTGCACCCAGAATGCTCCCATGGTTGTAGTCATGCAAGGCTTTGGGAGTCAGATATGAAGAGAGGACCTATTCCTGGACAAGTGCCAAGCTGTGTAAGTAATGTGGACATTCAGGTACGAGGTTAAAGAAAAAAAAATGTTCAACCTATAAACATAAATATGTAGCTGTGAGAAAATAACTTTTGTGTAGTTGCAGGGTCTGACTGACCCACAGGGTTACTGGGGAAATTCATTTCCTAAGGCCACTACCCCTTCCTGTAGGGGTTAGTTTCCTGTCAGTACACTCAAAATATACATTGCTACTCTAGGCCAGTTATTTTGTGCAGCAGGACTACTGATGATCATGGGTGCTTGCTACTGTATGCTTCTATGGAAACTTACAAAAAGATTTGTCCTCCCGGTGATTTGTGCAGCGCTGACGCAGAACTCTGACAAGGTGAGTATATTAAATGTTTGCAGGGTGTGCATTGTAGGCCCCCAGGATCCAGTGGCCCATGTGCACCGTACACCCGGCACCCGTTATAGAAATGTCACATTGTCTGAGGGTTGAATGTGCCCCAGCAGCATATGCAGGGCTGATCATTTCACACCTTTCTGTGCTGTGTGAACTGGGGGCCGAATTGGCCCTGGCAAGCGGAAAGGGGGCGCACGCACTAGCGACGGGGGGGGGGGGGGTGCTGCATGTCAAGGGGCTGTGGACTCGCGGCACGCCCTCATTTCCATGAAAATAGACGGTGGCGTGTCACAAGTCAGGGGTCGTGGACTCGCGGCACGCCTCCATTCCCATGGAGACGGGCAGGGGGTGCGAGGGAGCTTCTACAGTAGAGAGCCGGAGGCTGCGCTGCACGCGGCCATCCGGCTCTCTGAATGTCAGGACCGGCCCACCAGCCCATTGGCCCTTCTGGCATTTGCAAGAAGTATCAGATGGGCAGTCCGGCCCTGTTTGGCTAGAATCATACACTGCAGACAGATCTCTTGCACCAAGATTAGGGCTGGTGCGTTCTGATAGTGATGTCAGCTGCTCTCACACGTGGATGGATGGGGGCGGTGCAGCCACATAACTGTACAGGCGGCTATGCACATTTATTTCTGAGTATAGAATATGACCGCAAATGCAATTGTGGCTACTTTATGTGCAACTAGGAGGCTCTGTGACTGTTAATAAGATAACCTCATGAAAATTAGACATTGTGGACTTATGAAGTGATTAAATGTGTATCTCATTATCATTATGTCTCTTTATTATGAAAGTTCAGTATTTTTAGCCACGCTTTATTAGTAGTTTTGTATAAATACAAATATATTAAACCCAAACACAAACTATCTATAGCCTAGCTATATCACTTTGATTACACAGTCCATAGATTTAGATGATAAGTTATATAATGTAGTGTATCTATGCTTATAGTACTACTGATTCTGATATGAGTTTTGCTTTTTTAGTCTATTGAGTTAGGGTGTGAGAGAACAGAAGATTTGAGCTGTGACATACAGGGCTGTGATGAGGAGAAACAACCTGAAACCTCACTGGGAGAATATCTGACACAGAGAGATGAGCGCACTACTGAGATAAGACACGTTTCTCGGACAGAAGCAGCAGAAAGCGAGGGGAACTTGGAAGGGACGGACGAAGAGCTGCAAGTTTCAGATACAAGTAGAGAGAATGAGGGGTCTGATGGGCACAGCAGCACAACACAAAAGGAAGACATAGCTGTGTCTACACTGCTGACAGAGGACTCATCTGAAGATGGTTGCACTGAGCAGGTGACTTGAACATTAAAGCTTAACCAACAGTTTGAATAGAGAGGTCTTAGTAAGATGCATACCTATGGGGAACTCTGTATGTATAGTAGCTACTTAACAACCTTAACGTAAACGTAACCACCTTAACGTAGCCTGACTGCATCAACGCATTTACTGAATGCAGCATGAAGTTTATGTCTGAGCGGGATGATGGATTCTATTGGAGAAGTAAACTAATGGGCTTACAGTATGCAGAGTTAGGAGCAATTTGCTCCTGGGACAAACCATGTTGTAATGCAAGGGATGCAGATGCATTTATCTATTGTACATGCTGGAAAATATTGGCTGCTTTTGCATGTAGCAGTCAATTATTGGGCAGCTTTGTTTTTATTTTGCAATTTGGAAAATTAAGCTGTGACTCACACCTCCCAACTCTAAATCATACTCACCTACACTCCTGGAGGCTCCTGATTTTTCATGTAGTCCCTGCAAACCTGTAAGAGCTGGGAGATCTCCCGTATCAAGCCCACTTCCTAGTGAAATGTTCAAGCTGGGGAGATAATGCTGCAAATCACGGGTCCGCAGGGAGCTGGCGGGGCTAAAGTGATGCAAATCACAGGGCCTAATTGGCCCAGCCCCTGGAATTGGTAAGTTGCATCTCCTTTCTGGGCTTCTCCTGGAGAGGAGCACTGCAATGTCAGAAAGTATGCTCAAAATCCTCTGCACATCTTACATCTGCCCCACCTGCAGTACGACGTGGGTTCTCCAAGATATAAATGGACTCCATTTTTTTTTCTTTGTTTGCTCCCAACTCTGAATCAGCCCCAAAATGTCCACATTTTGAAGCTGAGCAATATCACCAGAACTGTACCTAGGAGTGTGAGAGAGTGTCGCTGCCCAGTCACTGCCCCACGCCACTTGCATTTGGCTGGCAAAGTGCCTGGAATTGCACCCTGGAGCCTGTAGCACTGCTTCTTTGGACACACCAGGCATGCACTCTACAGCCTGTACAGCCACTTAGTGCTGTACATCCTAGTGACGACGGCTCTGTCCCCTTGATATGACATTATGATGTGTTGTGGGCAGGGCTGGCACAGGGAACAAATCAGTCGGCTCGAGCACTGCAGTGACTAAGGGGGACATTTACTAAACAGTGATAAGAGCGGAGAAGTGAGCCAGTGGAGAAGTTGCCCCATCAACCAATCACCAGCTCTGTATCATTTTATAGTATGCAAATTATAGATGTTACTTCAGTGCTGATTGGTTGCCATGGGCAACTTCTCCACTGGCTCACTGCTCTGCTCATCACTGCTTAGTAAATGTCCCCCTAAAGCATATATCTACGCAACCACTACAGCATACAGGGACATGCCCACAATACTCCCATAACACATCCATAAGATGGGTCATTTCCATACATCTGAATAGCCACTCCACCAGTCAACACCAGGAACTCCCAGCACATTTCCAATACATATCTGTTACCGTGCATCTCAATAGCAACTGTGCTTCTGTGCATAGATACAGTGTGATGCATGCACAAGTTATTAATAATCGCGTACATGCAGTAGCAAAAAATCACTCAACTCTGTGAACATCGGCATTGTGTGCGACTTATAATAATTAGGCACTTAGGGCAGAGGTTCTCAAATTCGGTCCTCGGGGGCCCACACAGTGCATGTTTTGCAGGTCTCCTCACAGAATCGCAAGTGAAATAATTAGCTCCACCTGTGGACCTTTTAAAATGTGTCAGTGAGTAATTAATACACCTGTGCACCTGCTGGGTTACCTGCAAAACATGCACCGTGTGGGCTCTCGAGGACCGAGTTTGAGAACCTCTGACTTAGGGGGTATATTTACTAAAGTGTGGGTTTATAGAAGTGGAGATGTTGCCCATAGAAACCAGTTAGATTCTACTTATTTATCTAGCACTTCTAGAAGATAATAGCTAGAATCTGATTGGTTGCTATAGGCAACATCTCCACTTCTATAAAGCTGCACTTTAGTAAATTTACGCCTTAATGAGAAGGTTCATGATACTTCCAGATTGTACTAGTTGGTTTTGCTAGTTTGCAAATAATGTAATCAAATATTAACGTCATCTTTATTTACTATGCAAAGGCCTTTTCAAACGTCTCAGTAAAAAAGTTCCTCAGTCCAAAGACCACATCATTTATTCCTCATTTGAAATTAGATGGATATTATCTCACATCTCCCCTCCTTCCCAAACATTCAGGGTTCTGCTGACAAACTGGCAATGTCATTTTTGGAGGCGGCTCAGAATTTGATTGGTGGACTGATCCCTGGTAACGAGGACGCAGGATTGTCCTCAGTGAGGCGGGTGGTTGTCATACTGACAGACACTGCTACAGTGAATGGCGATCTGATTATAGGCCAGGGGGAACAGTTGTCTGAAGTTAGTGGGACTATCAGTACTGTGGAGGTAAGTGGTTAATTGTCAGAAGATGAGCTTAGCTGTGTATTATAGGTCTGAATTTCATGAAGCTTTAAAAATGTAAAATGTATATCTTCTGCCTATGTAATAGGACCATTTATGACATAAACAAAGTATAATGGGGGCTGCTGCATCCAAATGTGTTTACCAGACATCATATGTTTAGCACACAGTGATTGCATTTCTTGGGAAAGTGTGCAGGGAATAGGATATCTTTCTTCAAAGACAGGTATCAATTTTAAATATGTTTTCCAGGGGAAAATAAATTTGTAATCACGTGAGCGCATGCACGTTGGCATTAACCTGCCAAGTGCATGACCAAAACTATTACAAAATCAAAAAACAACCATCAATTTGTTAAGCATAACATAATATGCTTGCGCTATATAATTGTTAATATATTTAATAATTAGCAAGTTTCCAATGTTATGTGAAAAACAAAAAGTGTAACTGGAATCCCAGGAGTACTCTTGCCCATACATGAGCTGACTCTTAACTGACCAATCAAGAAATCCCTAGACAATAGAGAGCGGACAAATAACCAATTAAATGCAACATTATTGAGCAGTGGTTGGGTCTAAATAATGTCCAACTTAATTTGTCTTAGGGATGGCCATCGAAGCTTTACATTGATGGCATGAAACCATTGATGGGCATTCTTACCGCGGGCAGCAGGCTAATTAGAGAATGGAGACGGGCAGAATGGCAGCAGACTCAACCAGTAGGTCAGTCAGAGAAGGGAAGCGGGACTAAGTGGCCCACTATGGGTAGAGCTAAGTACTGTCTCTCTGCTCCAGACAAAGAAAAAAAATAAATGTATTTTCTTCTATCAATGGTAGAGAACCATTGGATCTCCACTATAGATAGCAAAACCATTATCCATCAATAGCAAACTATTGATGGTTGTTAACCTTTGATGGTCGATGCCCATACCTACTTTGTTTTAGGACAAAACCATTAAAAGTGCCACTGCATCACTTCTGTTAACCAGGGCAAATACCAATTTGAGTTAGAAGGGCATCGGCCAATGGCATGGGAGTGGGCGGTGGGTCGTGTGACAGGGTTAGGTGGATACTCTGAGCCTTCAGTGCAGGTAACCAGGTATCAGTCACTGGGAGTCGGCATTCAAAGCAGGTGCATACTGTGTGTGGGGGGGATGGGGGTGGGGTGAATCATCAGTTAATGAGGAGAGGTGGGGGACAGGAGACCCATCCTCTCTGTTTTTCCCATCACAGATAGCTCGCTTCCTCCTTTTCCATACATGACTCTGCTGCCCCATCCCTGGGACTGTGTAACATTGAAGTCTGCAACTGGGCTGATCTGGGGCACTGCGCCATCCTCATCAATGAGATGTATTAACGAGCAATGCGGGGCACATCAGCTAGTTTCCATATATGGATATATACTTGCAGTATTTGTAGTGGTATAACTACAGATCCCTGGTCCCCAATGGACAATTTAGTAAGTTTCCATTGAACAACTATATGAGCTCACTAAGTAATATATATTAATCAGGACAACATGAACATTCAATGTTAGTCCAAGGTTTGAGACAGTAACACAATTTTCATTACTGTAGCATAGACAGCATATGATATATTAACCTTCTTGTGTAGTTAGTCATCAATACTAGCAATTCAATTTCCAGAACATATGCATTGATTGAAATGGAAATTTGGATGTGGCGGTATGGAAAATGTAAGTCAATTTTATCTAATAGCATTACAGTTGATCCAAGGGAAAGTGGCAGTATGCACACGGTTGTGTACAGGCCACTTCTACCGCTGTGTATATGGATAAATAACAAAAAGACTAGCATCTGAGAAGCAACAAAATAAAAAAATGTTTAAAGCTGTAACAAAATCACAATTAGAAACAAATATAAGACAATGTGCTTGTATATTAGATGAATGACAAACAGTGGTATAACAGTAGTCTTTACAGCTCTGTGGGGTACTATAGGTCATAGGTTCTCAAACTCGGTCCTCAGGACCCCACACAGTGCATGTTTTGCAGGTCTCCTCACAGAATCACAAGTGAAATAATTAGCTCCACCTGTGGACCTTTTGAATGTGTCAGTGAGAAATTAATACATCTGTGCACCTGCTGGGTTACCTGCAAAACATGCACTGTGTGGGGTCCTGAGGACCGAGTTTGAGAACCTCTGCTATAGGTGATAGGGAGCAAGCGACACTGGTCCATCTACTCCACAGGTCCCCACTATGCTTTTCTGAGTATGACCATGGGGCGGCACATATGAACTGAAGCTCCTTTGGTGCTTTCACTTTCAAGACAGAAAGCCCAAACAAGGATTCACTGTGAATGGGTTAGCCCAGAGCAGGGGCATGGACCTATATTGTCACGCCACAAATACACACAATGGAGCATGGTGATAGCGTTTTAAGGGGTAAATTTACTATGGTGGGAGTTTTTTTTTTAGAACTGGTGATGTTGCTCATAGCAACCAATCAGATTCTACTTAACATTTATCTAGCTGCTTATAAAAGATAATAGATAGAATCTGATTGGTTGCTATGGGCAACATTACCAGTTCTAAAAAAAACCCCACCTTAGTAAATTTACCCCTAAGTGACTGATTACAAATCTAAAAAATATTGCAAAGCTGTTTCTATAATTGTTGTCCGGTGTCAGACATATAAGCCTCATGCATGTGCAGTTTTAAAAGGAAATACAGTGCTCTAATAACCATGCTTTGTTTTACATCATAAAAGCAGAAGTAATCCATATACAATGAAATTATGTACAGCACCATCGGCTATCAGCGAGATTACAGTATTTACACATCCAGAAGCACAGGCAACATGTAGGCCCCTAAAGGACCTCTATCATGTTACAACAAACCTGACTTAGGGGTAAATTTACCATGCACCACTTTTCAAATCTGCCGCGTCTTCTGCGATTTTCGACCTCTGGATTTAAGGGGCAGTAATATTAAATGCAAAAACACCTGGCTTTGTATTTAATATTATTGCCTCTTTAAATCCAGATGCCAAAACACAGCAGCTTTGTAAAATGCAGCATTATTATATTCACACTTAGGGGTAAATTTACTTAGATTCTGTCTATCATTTCTCTATTGCATCCTAGAAAATGATAGACAGAATCTGATTGCTAGGAACAACATCACCGCTTTTCAATTTTTGAAGCTTTAGTAAATTTACCCCTTAGTGTTGTTCTCATTAGAGAATTAAAATGTTGTCTGTGCTTCTCTTTAATGAAATGACCTAGCTGCTAGATGGTTCTGCTGCTCATTACTTTCCTTAGTAATAATTGCTCATTGGCACATTTCTTCACTTTACAACTTTTAAAGTATTTCATAACTTAAAGGGTTCTTCAGGTGCGACGTCTCAGCTTCTTTACATGCCCAAAGACGGTGAAACAAGAGATGACCACAGTCATGTGCCAGTGACCAGTGGGAGTGGAAATTCGTGGGAATTACACACTGACTGCGTTCTTACTGGCAACCATGCCAACTTTGTGGAGAGATATCCGGATGGGGAACCCAATGCAAAGCTAACAAAAGCAGGGGAACAGGTATGGATTCCTTTGTGAAATAATAATTCTGCTGTTAAACTCCAGTTGAGCAGTACGTTTATTTTTTGAGAAAAATCTTTAAATCAAAAGGTAGAATTCAGTTTTAATTAACACACATCGGGGAGCCTAATATGTTTTATTATGACATATGATTGAAACACAAATCTAGATAAATGTAAGGGAATGGGAAAAAACCTAAAAGTACAATGGATCCTGCCATTTTATGGGCTGAGACAATATTTTAAAGAATGGACCCTAAAAAGTAATTACACACCAGCAACACCACTGAGCTGAGGCAGAAGGTACAGTAGTTTGTGAAGACTTCACCCCAGGTGTTAAGGACACTTAGGGGACAACATAAAAACTGGAGTTGTGCGGCGGACACTTTTCGGGTTTTGTGTTTTGGTTTTGGATCTGGATCTCCGTTCGTGTTTTGGATCTGGATTGGTTTTGCCAAAAACACCCTTTCGGGTTTTGGTTTTGGATCTGGATGTTTTTTGAAAAAAAATCCCCCCCCCCCCCCCAAAAAAAACAAACAAACATAAAAACTGCTAAAATCAATGAAATTGCGGGTCATTTTGATCCTACTGTATTAATAACCTCAATAACATTAATTTCCACTCATTGTAGCTGAATGACTAAGTGGTGCGGCACAAACACCTGGCCCATTTAGGTGTGGCACTGCAGTGGCAGATAGGATGACAGTTTTAAAAACTAGGCCCCAAAGAGCACATAATGCAAAGAAAAAAAAGAGGTGCAAGATGGAATTGTCTTATGTTGTTTAAACAGGACATGCACTGTTTAATAAACCCATAATTTCAGCAACAGTTGGTCCCCCTGGAAAAAGCTTGCCAAGTTCTCTGAATCATAGCTAGCTACAAACATACCACCTCCTTCTTGGATGACTTTTCACATTATGAGAAGAGGCAAGAGGAAGAGGACAGTGTCAAGAAGGTGATTAAAAATTAGAGAGGCACACGCAATCAGGAGCAACACAAAGGCTTTAACCTCCACTCCTATATTGATGTGGAACGGAAAGATCTTCAAACAAGCAAATATATAATTACCACATTACTGGACAAACTGAAAAACTAGGGGCCAAAGCCTCCTAATTTGTACCCCCTTCTCCATTTTCAGGGATTAAGATAATCTTGGATTTAATGCTGGGATGCCAATAAACTGGTGTATACCACAGGATCAAGATTGGATATTTTCCTCTCCACGGAGAAATAATTGGTTTCTTTTTCTTTTTCTTTTTTTTCTTGCATTTTTATTTACGTATTTTGTGGCAGATGCCTTATTTTTGTTTTTCACAGCTCCCAGTTACACGCATGTGAGCATACCTGTGTATCCCAGTTACACGCATATGAACATACCTGTATGTCTTGTTTATTTTATTCATATTTCATTTTTAAATAAAGCAGCCCCTTAGATGTTTTAGCAGCCCCACCTGAGCCCCCACAGCATTCCCGGATGGGGCAAGTTGAGTTTGGGTGGTTCGGTACAGTACTAAGCAGGACTGTGCAGTGAATGTTTTGTTATTGAGCCCCTGACCTAGTGGAGCTTACCACTCTGCAGTCGAAAATCATTTCAAGCAATGCTAACCTTTGTGCCCACAGCATGCCTCAGCCTGGCAAGCCAGACATCTTCCTGACTGTAAGCCACCATGAGACTCCATACTATGCCTTATTCAGTAACTGTTTGTGCCTCACAGGAGCTTCTGGCCCATCTAGTGCTGCAGTGCAATGGAAAGCAGATGCAATGCAAGATCACTGAAACTCTGTTCTTCTAACACCGCAAGGTTTTGTGATAACCCTACGCAGCCTTTTGGAAAAGAACCCTGTACAACAAATGCGCATCTTGTAAATAAATAATCCCAAAATGTGGAACATTAATAATAAATCAAAATTAAGGTTGACTAATTAGAGCCATTCATTTCAGTGAGTCCCTAACATTAAATAATTGAGAAGAACCTCACTCTAATGCTCCAGCAGAAAGTCCCTCTTTTACCTCTCCGGCAGCTGCGCTGGATTATGATTTTGTCTCTTCTGAGTCTGACTGACTTTGGTGGTCTCATTGGAAAACACTTCGTCAAAATTGCAATTTCCATTTCCACCTTTGCAGCTATGTTTTCACAAATCTGTTTATGATGTTGAAGCTTGTTTCATATTCTGTTCTAGGCTTTAATTTAAGGATCAAGTACAGCAGCACCCCTGGAATTATACAGTAGCACCCCTGGACTTATACGGCATAGGCAGCACCCCTGGAGCATTACACAGCACAGCAGGCAGGCAACAGCACCCCTGGACTTAAACGAGATTGGGGCAGCAATCCTGGACTGATAGGACAGAGGGGTAGCACCTCATATAGGGCATCACCCCTGGAATGATGTGGCAACCCTTATGTTGTATAAACAGGACATGCACACTTTAACAAACCAATCATTTCAGCAGCAGGATCTGCCACATAACTGTGGCTGAAATGATTGGTTTGTTTGGGCCCCCACCAAAAAAGAAGCAATTAACCTCTCTTTGCACAAACTGGCTCTACAGAGGCAAAATGTCGTCCTCATCCTCAGATCCCCCCCCCCCCTTCAGTGTTTATATCCTCATCTTCACAGAGAAATAATATTCAAACAAACCACATCAATTAGGTGTCAGTGGACTGCTTACGCTATTACCCAAAGTTTCTGAATTTGACAATGACTTGATGAATGTGCTGCAGGTGACGTATAAGGGAGGATGTTCCTAGGTGGTTAATGTCCTTACCCCTACTTACTGTATTATGGATTGACAAAGGCAACAGATGGCTTGACACCTGTTGTCTGGATTTGTGGAGAAATAATTTCACACCAAAGAGGTGGCTTTTTTGCTATTTTGCCCAGGCATGACAATGGGCTTTTTTCATCCCATGGACAACAACTGTCTCCACTGGTGCTTTAGTCAAACAAACCACATCACCATCAAAATCCTCATTGTCAACTTCCTCCTCAGCACCAGCTACACCAATATCCTCCTCATCCTGGTGTACTTCTACAGTGACAGCCTCAATCTCAATATCCGCTACTGGACTGGTGATGCTCCTCCCAGCACTTGCAGAGGTTGTGCAAATGGTGGTTGGAGTCTCCTTTTCCCATACAGTGTTGTGAAGATCAGGCCTACACATTGCAACCATGGACACACTTGGACTCTCCTTGGAGATTTGTGATATTTTGACAGCATATAGAACAGTGCCAGCACCCCTGTAGTTTTTCACAACACCCCTGTAATTTTACAGCATACAAGACAGGGCCAACACCCATTTATATTCATGGCACCCGTGTATTTTTACAGCATACAGGACAGGGCCAGTGTCCATTTACTTTCACAGCACCCCTGCATTTTTACAGCATACAGGACCAGTGTACTTTTATTTTAACAGCACCCCTGTATTTTTACAGCATACAAGGCAGGGCCAGTGTACCTTTATTTTCACTGCACCCCTGAATTTCTACAGAATAAAACACAGGGCCAGTGTACATTTATTTTCACTGCACCCCTGAATTTTTACAGCATACAAGACAGGGCCAGTGTACATTTATTTTCACTGCACACCTGAATTTTTACAGCATTCCAAGACAGGGCCAGTGTACCCTGAATTTTTACAGCATACGAGACAGGGTCAGTGTACATGTATTTTCACTGCACTCCTATATTTTTACAGCATACAAGACAGGGCCAGTGTACCTTTATTTTCATTGCACCCCTGAATTTTTACAGCATACCGGACCAGTGTACTTTTATTTTAACAACAGCACCCCTGTATTTTTACAGCATACAATACAGGGCCAGTGTACATTTATTTTCACTGCACCTCTGAATTTTTACAGCATACATGACAGGGCCAGTGTACATTTATTTTCACTGCACTCCTGAAATTTTACAGCATACAAGATAGGCCCAGCACCCCTGTATTTTCACTGCATCCAGAAGGCCCCTGCCCCCTGTACAACACAGTGACAGCCAGGACAGCAACACCTATGTACAGCTGCAGCACCCCTAACAGCACATGAAACACCAGTGACAGCCAGGACAGCACCCCAACCCGACGCCACCACCCACAGAGAGAGACAGAGGTCTGTCTCCCTCACTCTCCAAGTCCGGAGTGAAAATGGCGGTGACGCGCGGCTGTTTATATGGAATCCAAAACCTGCGAAAATTTGACAGCAGGATGATGACGTTCTGCCTTGTTCTGGTTTCCGAGTCTGGCAGGAAGTCTCAAGCCGGACTCAGTTCCCGGCTTGGAACGTGAAGTTTGGGGGGGTTCGGTTCTCAGAGAACCGAACCCGCTCATCTCTAATAAAAACACTACGAAAACTTTTTTCAACTTAGACGAGTTGCTGTTGTGATCAGTGTACTTCCTCTTTCTCCTCCAACCTGTACTAAGAAGTTCCATCAGTTCCAGCTTATCAAACAAGGGGGCAGATATAATAAGCATCGGACAGTGATAAAGTGTAGAGAGATAAGGTACCAGCCAATCAGTTCCTAACTGCCATGTTCCAGGCTGTGTTTGAAAAATGGAAGTTACAAGCCACTTTATTACTCTCCAAGGCTTGTTACATCTGCCCCTTGGAGTCAAAGAGGAAGTCTATAATCATTAACATGCTTGTCGTTCTTTACTCTTTTGTACAGAGCATGGTGACAGTCGTTGCTGTGTAGACAAATGCTCTCAACCTATCTTGCTCTTCTAGTGTCACTGAGCGTCTAACAAATGAGTGAAGAAATATACATGATGGTCACATAGACATCTCCAAGCAACTAGGGATGAGCGGGTTCGGTTCCTCAGAATCCGAACCCGCCCGAACTTCATGTTTTTTTACACGGGGCCGAGCGACTCGGATCTTCCCGCCTTGCTCGGTTAACCCGAGCGCGCCCGAACGTCATCATCCCGCTGTCGGATTCTCGCGAGACTCGGATTCTATATAAGGAGCCGCGCGTCGCCGCCATTTTCACACGTGCATTGAGATTCATAGGGAGAGGACGTGGCTGGCGTCCTCTCCCTTTATAGAGAAGAGAGTGAGACAGTAGAGAGAGACACAGTAGTAATTTTGGGGAGCATTAGGAGGAGTACTAGTTACTTGCTGAAGTGATAGATAGTGTGACTGTATATTATCTGACTTGTGGGGGAGACACTGACAGTGGGGAGCAGTTAGAGTCTGAGAGCAGGACTCAGGAGTACATATAACGTACAGTGCACACTTTTGCTGCCAGAGTGCCACACTGCCATTGTGACCACACTGACCACCAGTATAATATATATTGTGATTGTCTGATTAGGAGTACTACTTGCAAGTTGCTGATAGTGTGACCAGTGACCTGACCACCAGTCACCACCAGTTTAATATATATATATATATATATATGTATATATAATTGTATATAATATATATATAATATTGTATACCACCTACCCGTGGTTTTTTTTTTCTTTCTTCTTTATACATACTACTATAGTAGCTTACTGTAGCAGTCTGCGGTGCTGCTGAGCTGACTGTGTCCAGCAGGTCCGTCATCAGTCATTACATAATAAATATATATACCTGTCCGGCTGCAGTACTAGTGATATTATATATATATATATTGATTTCATCTCATTATCATCCAGTCTATATTAGCAGCAGACACAGTACGGTAGTCCACGGCTGTAGCTACCTCTGTGTCGGCAGTCGCTCGTCCATCCATAATTGTATACCACCTACCCGTGGTTTTTTTTTTTCTTTCTTCTTTATACATACTACTATAGTAGCTTACTGTAGCAGTCTGCGGTGCTGCTGAGCTGACAGTGTCCAGCAGGTCCGTCATCAGTCATTACATAATAAATATATATACCTGTCCGGCTGCAGTACTAGTGATATTATATATATATATATATATTAATTTCATCTCCTTATCATCCAGTCTATATTAGCAGCAGACACAGTACGGTAGTCCACGGCTGTGTGCTAAGAACTTCAATTATACTCCATGTTAATTGTGAGGGTTTATTAAAATTATTTTTATTATCAGTGTTCTTAGTGCTAAGAGTGTGCATCTGCATCTCTCTTCCCCCAGCATAGTATTAGAAGCCTCAGCATGATAGCACCTCTTGATATCTTTAGTAATAGGATGTGCAATCCAGGTTCCCCCCTTTTTTCCACTATATTTGTGTATATATTGTACACTGGAAGGCAAGGCTTCCTTCCTTTGGATTGGCACTCCTCCCATTCACCCTCAGGTGTTTTAATTAGCTGGGTTCCTGCATTTCAGATCACACATTGATAAGGCCCTATTTAGAGGTAAGTCCTGTATAAATTTATAGAATGTGATAATATTAGGGATGTTAGGGACCCATGTGATGAAGTCACCTGGCCGCGGTACATGGTCCCGCATATTTGCGCAAATGTGTGCTAAGAACTTCAATTATACTCCATGTTAATTGTGAGGGTTTATTAAAATTATTTTTATTATCAGTGTTCTTAGTGCTAAGAGTGTGCATCTGCATCTCTCTTCCCCCAGCATAGTATTAGAAGCCTCAGCATGATAGCACCTCTTGATATCTTTAGTAATAGGATGTGCAATCCAGGTTCCCCCCTTTTTTCCACTATATTTGTGTATATATTGTACACTGGAAGGCAAGGCTTCCTTCCTCTGGATTGGCACTCCTCCCATTCACCCTCAGGTGTTTTAATTAGCTGGGTTCCTGCATTTCAGATCACACATTGATAAGGCCCTATTTAGAGGTAAGTCCTGTATAAATTTATAGAATGTGATAATATTAGGGATGTTAGGGACCCATGTGATGAAGTCACCTGGCCGCGGTACATGGTCCCGCATATTTGCGCAAATGTGTGCTAAGAACTTCAATTATACTCCATGTTAATTGTGAGGGTTTATTAAAATTATTTTTATTATCAGTGTTCTTAGTGCTAAGAGTGTGCATCTGCATCTCTCTTCCCCCAGCATAGTATTAGAAGCCTCAGCATGATAGCACCTCTTGATATCTTTAGTAATAGGATGTGCAATCCAGGTTCCCCCCTTTTTTCCACTATATTTGTGTATATATTGTACACTGGAAGGCAAGGCTTCCTTCCTCTGGATTGGCACTCCTCCCATTCACCCTCAGGTGTTTTAATTAGCTGGGTTCCTGCATTTCAGATCACACATTGATAAGGCCCTATTTAGAGGTAAGTCCTGTATAAATTTATAGAATGTGATAATATTAGGGATTTTAGGGACCCATGTGATGAAGTCACCTGGCCGCGGTACATGGGCCCGCATATTTGCGCAAATGTGTGCTAAGAACTTCAATTATACTCCATGTTAATTGTGAGGGTTTATTAAAATTATTTTTATTATCAGTGTTCTTAGTGCTAAGAGTGTGCATCTGCATCTCTCTTCCCCCAGCATAGTATTAGAAGCCTCAGCATGATAGCACCTCTTGATATCTTTAGTAATAGGATGTGCAATCCAGGTTCCCCCCTTTTTTCCACTATATTTGTGTATATATTGTACACTGGAAGGCAAGGCTTCCTTCCTCTGGATTGGCACTCCTCCCATTCACCCTCAGGTGTTTTAATTAGCTGGGTTCCTGCATTTCAGATCACACATTGATAAGGCCCTATTTAGAGGTAAGTCCTGTATAAATTTATAGAATGTGATAATATTAGGGATGTTAGGGACCCATGTGATGAAGTCACCTGGCCGCGGTACATGGGCCCGCATATTTGCGCAAATGTGTGCTAAGAACTTCAATTATACTCCATGTTAATTGTGAGGGTTTATTAAAATTATTTTTATTATCAGTGTTCTTAGTGCTAAGAGTGTGCATCTGCATCTCTCTTCCCCCAGCATAGTATTAGAAGCCTCAGCATGATAGCACCTCTTGATATCTTTAGTAATAGGATGTGCAATCCAGGTTCCCCCCTTTTTTCCACTATATTTGTGTATATATTGTACACTGGAAGGCAAGGCTTCCTTCCTCTGGATTGGCACTCCTCCCATTCACCCTCAGGTGTTTTAATTAGCTGGGTTCCTGCATTTCAGATCACACATTGATAAGGCCCTATTTAGAGGTAAGTCCTGTATAAATTTATAGAATGTGATAATATTAGGGATGTTAGGGACCCATGTGATGAAGTCACCTGGCCGCGGTACATGGGCCCGCATATTTGCGCAAATGTGTGCTAAGAACTTCAATTATACTCCATGTTAATTGTGAGGGTTTATTAAAATTATTTTTATTATCAGTGTTCTTAGTGCTAAGAGTGTGCATCTGCATCTCTCTTCCCCCAGCATAGTATTAGAAGCCTCAGCATGATAGCACCTCTTGATATCTTTAGTAATAGGATGTGCAATCCAGGTTCCCCCCTTTTTTCCACTATATTTGTGTATATATTGTACACTGGAAGGCAAGGCTTCCTTCCTCTGGATTGGCACTCCTCCCATTCACCCTCAGGTGTTTTAATTAGCTGGGTTCCTGCATTTCAGATCACACATTGATAAGGCCCTATTTAGAGGTAAGTCCTGTATAAATTTATAGAATGTGATAATATTAGGGATGTTAGGGACCCATGTGATGAAGTCACCTGGCCGCGGTACATGGGCCCGCATATTTGCGCAAATGTGTGCTAAGAACTTCAATTATACTCCATGTTAATTGTGAGGGTTTATTAAAATTATTTTTATTATCAGTGTTCTTAGTGCTAAGAGTGTGCATCTGCATCTCTCTTCCCCCAGCATAGTATTAGAAGCCTCAGCATGATAGCACCTCTTGATATCTTTAGTAATAGGATGTGCAATCCAGGTTCCCCCCTTTTTTCCACTATATTTGTGTATATATTGTACACTGGAAGGCAAGGCTTCCTTCCTCTGGATTGGCACTCCTCCCATTCACCCTCAGGTGTTTTAATTAGCTGGGTTCCTGCATTTCAGATCACACATTGATAAGGCCCTATTTAGAGGTAAGTCCTGTATAAATTTATAGAATGTGATAATATTAGGGATGTTAGGGACCCATGTGATGAAGTCACCTGGCCGCGGTACATGGGCCCGCATATTTGCGCAAATGTGTGCTAAGAACTTCAATTATACTCCATGTTAATTGTGAGGGTTTATTAAAATTATTTTTATTATCAGTGTTCTTAGTGCTAAGAGTGTGCATCTGCATCTCTCTTCCCCCAGCATAGTATTAGAAGCCTCAGCATGATAGCACCTCTTGATATCTTTAGTAATAGGATGTGCAATCCAGGTTCCCCCCTTTTTTCCATAATAAATATATATACCTGTCCGGCTGCAGTACTAGTGATATTATATATATATATATTGATTTCATCTCATTATCATCCAGTCTATATTAGCAGCAGACACAGTACGGTAGTCCACGGCTGTAGCTACCTCTGTGTCGGCAGTCGCTCGTCCATCCATAATTGTATACCACCTACCCGTGGTTTTTTGTTTTCTTTCTTCTTTATACATACTACTATAGTAGCTTACTGTAGCAGTCTGCGGTGCTGCTGAGCTGACAGTGTCCAGCAGGTCCGTCATCAGTCATTACATAATAAATATATATACCTGTCCGGCTGCAGTACTAGTGATATTATATATATATATATATTAATTTCATCTCCTTATCATCCAGTCTATATTAGCAGCAGACACAGTACGGTAGTCCACGGCTGTAGCTACCTCTGTGTCGGCAGTCGCTCATCCATCCATAATTGTATACCACCTACCCGTGGTTTTTTTTTTTCTTTCTTCTTTATACATACTACTATAGTAGCTTACTGTAGCAGTCTGCGGTGCTGCTGAGCTGACAGTGTCCAGCAGGTCCGTCATCAGTCATTACATAATAAATATATCTACCTGTCCGGCTGCAGTACTAGTGTGATATAATATATATTGATTTCATCTCATTATCATCCAGTCTATATTAGCAGCAGACACAGTACGGTAGTCCACGGCTGTAGCTACCTCTGTGTCGGCAGTCGCTCGTCCATCCATAATTGTATACCACCTACCCGTGGTTTTTTTTTTTTTTCTTCTTTATACATACTACTATAGTAGCTTACTGTAGCAGTCTGCGGTGCTGCTGAGCTGACAGTGTCCAGCAGGTCCGTCGTCAGTCATTACATAATAAATATATATACCTGTCCGGCTGCAGTACTAGTGATATTATATATATATATATAGATTTCATCTCATTATCATCCAGTCTATATTAGCAGCAGACACAGTACGGTAGTCCACGGCTGTAGCTACCTCTGTGTCGGCAGTCGCTCGTCCATCCATAATTGTATACCACCTACCCGTGGTTTTTTTTTTTCTTTCTTCTTTATATATACTACTATAGTAGCTTACTGTAGCAGTCTGCGGTGCTGCTGAGCTGACAGTGTCCAGCAGGTCCGTCATCAGTCATTACATAATAAATATATATACCTGTCCGGCTGCAGTACTAGTGATATTATATATATATATATATATATTGATTTCATCTCATTATCATCCAGTCTATATTAGCAGCAGACACAGTACGGTAGTCCACGGCTGTAGCTACCTCTGTGTCGGCAGTCGCTGGTCCATCCATAAGTATACTAGTATCCATCCATCTCCATTGTTTACCTGAGGTGCCTTTTAGTTGTGCCTATTAAAATATGGAGAACAAAAATGTTGAGGTTCCAAAATTAGGGAAAGATCAAGATCCACTTCCACCTCGTGCTGAAGCTGCTGCCACTAGTCATGGCCGAGATGATGAAATGCCAGCAACGTCGTCTGCCAAGGCCGATGCCCAATGTCATAGTACAGAGCATGTAAAATCCAAAACACCAAATATCAGTAAAAAAAGGACTCCAAAATCTAAAATAAAATTGTCAGAGGAGAAGCGTAAACTTGCCAATATGCCATTTACCACACGGAGTGGCAAGGAACGGCTGAGGCCCTGGCCTATGTTCATGGCTAGTGGTTCAGCTTCACATGAGGATGGAAGCACTCAGCCTCTCGCTAGAAAACTGAAAAGACTCAAGCTGGCAAAAGCACCGCAAAGAACTGTGCATTCTTCGAAATCCCAAATCCACAAGGAGAGTCCAATTGTGTCGGTTGCGATGCCTGACCTTCCCAACACTGGACGTGAAGAGCATGCGCCTTCCACCATTTGCACGCCCCCTGCAAGTGCTGGAAGGAGCACCCGCAGTCCAGTTCCTGATAGTCAGATTGAAGATGTCAGTGTTGAAGTACACCAGGATGAGGAGGATATGGGTGTTGCTGGCGCTGGGGAGGAAATTGACAAGGAGGATTCTGATGGTGAGGTGGTTTGTTTAAGTCAGGCACCCGGGGAGACACCTGTTGTCCGTGGGAGGAATAGGGCCGTTGACATGCCTGGTGAAAATACCAAAAAAATCAGCTCTTCGGTGTGGAAGTATTTCACCAGAAATGCGGACAACATTTGTCAAGCCATGTGTTGCCTTTGTCAAGCTGTAATAAGTAGGGGTAAGGACGTTAACCACCTCGGAACATCCTCC
Organism: Pseudophryne corroboree; assembly: GCF_028390025.1. Taxonomy (NCBI): domain Eukaryota; kingdom Metazoa; phylum Chordata; class Amphibia; order Anura; family Myobatrachidae; genus Pseudophryne; species Pseudophryne corroboree. Next base: position 372,726,351 of record NC_086449.1, read on the forward strand.
CTTATACGTCACCTGCAGCGCATTCATAATAAGTCAGTGACAAGTTCAAAAACTTTGGGCGACAGCGGAAGCAGTCCACTGACCAGTAAATCCCTTCCTCTTGTAACCAAGCTCACGCAAACCACCCCACCAACTCCCTCAGTGTCAATTTCCTCCTTCCCCAGGAATGCCAATAGTCCTGCATGCCATGTCACTGGCAATTCTGACGAGTCCTCTCCTGCCTGGGATTCCTCCGATGCATCCTTGCGTGTAACGCCTACTGCTGCTGGCGCTGCTGTTGTTGCTGCTGGGAGTCGATGGTCATCCCAGAGGGGAAGTCGTAAGCCCACTTTTACTACTTCCACCAAGCAATTGACTGTCCAACAGTCCTTTGCGAGGAAGATGAAATATCACAGCAGTCATCCTGTTGCAAAGCGGATAACTGAGGCCTTGACAACTATGTTGGTGTTAGACGTGCGTCCGGTATCCGCCGTTAGTTCACAGGGAACTAGACAATTTCTTGAGGCAGTGTGCCCCCGTTACCAAATACCATCTAGGTTCTACTTCTCTAGGCAGGCGATACCGAGAATGTACACGGACGTCAGAAAAAGACTCACCAGTGTCCTAAAAAATGCAGTTGTACCCAATGTCCACTTAACCACGGACATGTGGACAAGTGGAGCAGGGCAGGGTCAGGACTATATGACTGTGACAGCCCACTGGGTAGATGTATGGACTCCCGCCGCAAGAACAGCAGCGGCGGCACCAGTAGCAGCATCTCGCAAACGCCAACTCTTTCCTAGGCAGGCTACGCTTTGTATCACCGGTTTCCAGAATACGCACACAGCTGAAAACCTCTTACGGCAACTGAGGAAGATCATCGCGGAATGGCTTACCCCAATTGGACTCTCCTGTGGATTTGTGGCATCGGACAACGCCAGCAATATTGTGTGTGCATTAAATATGGGCAAATTCCAGCACGTCCCATGTTTTGCACATACCTTGAATTTGGTGGTGCAGAATTTTTAAAAAAACGACAGGGGCGTGCAAGAGATGCTGTCGGTGGCCAGAAGAATTGCGGGACACTTTCGGCGTACAGGCACCACGTACAGAAGACTGGAGCACCACCAAAAACGCCTGAACCTGCCCTGCCATCATCTGAAGCAAGAAGTGGTAACGAGGTGGAATTCAACCCTCTATATGCTTCAGAGGTTGGAGGAGCAGCAAAAGGCCATTCAAGCCTATACAATTGAGCACGATATAGGAGGTGGAATGTACCTGTCTCAAGCGCAGTGGAGAATGATTTCAACGTTGTGCAAGGTTCTGCAACCTTTTGAATTTGCCACACGTGAAGTCAGTTCAGACACTGCCAGCCTGAGTCAGGTCATTCCCCTCATCAGGCTTTTGCAGAAGAAGCTGGAGGCATTGAAGGAGGAGCTAAAAGGGAGCGATTCCGCTAGGCATGTGGGACTTGTGGATGGAGCCCTTAATTCGCTTAACAAGGATTCACGGGTGGTCAATCTGTTGAAATCAGAGCACTACATTTTGGCCACCGTGCTCGATCCTAGATTTAAAACCTACCTTGGATCTCTCTTTCCGGCAGACACAAGTCTGCTGGGGTTCAAAGACCTGCTGGTGACAAAATTGTCAAGTCAAGCGGAACGCGACCTGTCAACATCTCCTCCTTCACATTCTCCCGCAACTGGGGGTGCGAGGAAAAGGCTCAGAATTCCGAGCCCACCCGCTGGCGGTGATGCAGGGCAGTCTGGAGCGACTGCTGATGCTGACATCTGGTCCGGACTGAAGGACCTGACAACGATTACGGACATGTCGTCTACTGTCACTGCATATGATTCTCTCACCATTGAAAGAATGGTGGAGGATTATATGAGTGACCGCATCCAAGTAGGCACGTCAGACAGTCCGTACTTATACTGGCAGGAAAAAGAGGCAATTTGGAGGCCCTTGCACAAACTGGCTTTATTCTACCTAAGTTGCCCTCCCACAAGTGTGTACTCCGAAAGAGTGTTTAGTGCCGCCGCTCACCTTGTCAGCAATCTGCGTACGAGGTTACTTCCAGAAAATGTGGAGAAGATGATGTTCATTAAAATGAATTATAATCAATTCCTCCGTGGAGACATTGACCAGCAGCAATTGCCTCCACAAAGTACACAGGGAGCTGAGATGGTGGATTCCAGTGGGGACGAATTGATAATCTGTGAGGAGCGGGATGTACACGGTGATATATCGGAGGATGATGATGAGGTGGACATCTTGCCTCTGTAGAGCCAGTTTGTGCAAGGAGAGATTAATTGCTTCTTTTTCGGTGGGGGTCCAAACCAACCCGTCATTTCAGTCACAGTCGTGTGGCAGACCCTGTCACTGAAATGATGGGTTGGTTAAAGTGTGCATGTCCTGTTTATACAACATAAGGGTGGGTGGGAGGGCCCAAGGACAATTCCATCTTGCACCTCTTTTTTCTTTCATTTTTATTTGCGTCATGTGCTGTTTGGGGAGTGTTTTTTGGAAGGGCCATCCTGCGTGACACTGCAGTGCCACTCCTAGATGGGCCAGGTGTTTGTGTCGGCCACTAGGGTCGCTTAGCTTACTCACACAGCTACCTCATTGCGCCTCTTTTTTTCTTCTTTGCGTCATGTGCTGTTTGGGGAGTGTTTTTTGGAAGGGCCATCCTGCGTGACACTGCAGTGCCACTCCTAGATGGGCCAGGTGTTTGTGTCGGCCACTAGGGTCGCTTATCTTACTCACACAGCTACCTCATTGCGCCTCTTTTTTTCTTCTTTGCGTCATGTGCTGTTTGGGGAGTGTTTTTTGGAAGGGCCATCCTGCGTGACACTGCAGTGCCACTCCTAGATGGGCCAGGTGTTTGTGTCGGCCACTAGGGTCGCTTAGCTTACTCACACAGCTACCTCATTGCGCCTCTTTTTTTCTTCTTTGCGTCATGTGCTGTTTGGGGAGTGTTTTTTGGAAGGGCCATCCTGCGTGACACTGCAGTGCCACTCCTAGATGGGCCAGGTGTTTGTGTCGGCCACTAGGGTCGCTTAGCTTACTCACACAGCTACCTCATTGCGCCTCTTTTTTTCTTCTTTGCGTCATGTGCTGTTTGGGGAGTGTTTTTTGGAAGGGCCATCCTGCGTGACACTGCAGTGCCACTCCTAGATGGGCCAGGTGTTTGTGTCGGCCACTAGGGTCGCTTAGCTTAGTCATCCAGCGACCTCGGTGCAAATTTTAGGACTAAAAATAATATTGTGAGGTGTGAGGTATTCAGAATAGACTGAAAATGAGTGGAAATTATGGTTTTTGAGGTTAATAATACTTTGGGATCAAAATGACCCCCAAATTCTATGATTTAAGCTGTTTTTTAGGGTTTTTTGAAAAAAACATCCGAATCCAAAACACACCCGAATCCGACAAAAAAAATTCGGTGAGGTTTTGCCAAAACGCGGTCGAACCCAAAACACGGCCGCAGAACCGAACCCAAAACCAAAACACAAAACCCAAAAAATTTCAAGTGCACATCCCTACAAGCAACACCTCCTGCATTATTACAGGAACTCACATTGTGTTTGTCTGTAGTTTATGGACAGAGAAGATAAGTTTGTTGTGCATATTTAAAAAGAAAAAAGTACAAATCCTTAAAGATTGGACTTGGACCATCATTTATTATGTCTAACAAGATTATATACTTTATAACCATGTACATTATACATTATAGCTAAAAATAAATGTTTTGTTAAGTCGAGTTCCGTCAGGAGCCTGATCATAGAACATTTTGTTTGTCTTCTCTCAACAGTGTCCAGGGCTAGACTGTGAAGGAATGGAGATGTGTCACACAGAAGGCTGTGAAGGGGCTGTGAAATCACAATGTACAGAGACTGAAAAAGAAACTCTTACCAACATATCAGCCACAAGTGGAGTATTACCTACTGCACTGGAGGTGGCCCAGGAACCAAGTCCAGAAGTAGACTGCAAAATGAACACTGGAAGAGAAGATTCATGTATACCTAATGCAGAAAGGCTTGATAGGTCTCAGGGAGAGATAAAATATGAAATAAAATGTGCTGTGCAAAAATGGAAGTCAACTATTAAAAGAGAATATATAGCTAAAAATGAAGACAGTATGAAAGCAAAAGAACAGATGAAAAGACATGTAAATGACACAAACGGTGACACTGTTCCACGACTGAGATCTGACAATGGAAATGCTACAATCGACACAGCCATGAGTGACAGAGGAGACCCACTGACACAGGCTGAAGATGGCATAAATGATGATATGTTGATACAGACAGATACAGAGAGGCCAATGGGAAAACAGTACAAAGTAGGCGAAGAAACAGAGAGTGACGTCATAAAGACAGACTTGCAGCTCAATACAGGAAAATCCACTTGTCCAGAAAATGTAGAACACAATGAGAATAAAGAAAACGCTGTTACCAATGAAGTTACAACAACAGAAACTGAAAGTGGTAAAAGAGAAGTACAGTATGAGCGGGTGAGTGTTAGATGTCCATGACTGAATGGTAGAATCTATCATTAGCAATTAACTTTTGGAAACTGAGCAATGTTGTTTTGATCCAGTTTATGAATCCTCTGGAACTAATCTTGCGCAATGGATTAAAACGCCAAGCAGAGAAAAGCCAAATCTATAACACCATAACTATTTTCCATGTCATATACAGTGCTATCTCTTAGCAGCAGGGGTGGTTTAACAGAGGAGAAGGCCTGTGAGCAGGCTCTGTATGGGCTCCCTCCTCTCTGGGAGCTCAGTATACTCCGGTAACATGGCACCCATGATATGTTCCTCCCAGAGTCATTTCTACTGCACATGCTCCAATCTCTGAGAAAATGTCCGCCACGCCATATTCCCTATGATTTTTGTCTGTAGCACAAGCCATAGTGGTACTCCGGAGAGGTAAGTATACTTATATATAGGCTTGCCATAATATCCCTTTAATCCAGTACACATATGTGATCTACACAGGTTCTCTGGCTGGCTGTCTACACTACACATACCTTTACTCTAATAAAATACCAATAAAATATATAAAGACACCAATAAAAGATATGTGGAAATAGAAAAGTAGCAAGCAATGCAACAATAGAGAACCGAACCCGCTCATCTCTAATAAAAAAACACTACAAAAACTTTTTTCAACTTAGACGAGTTGCTGTTGTGATCAGTGTACTTCCTCTTTCTCCTCCAACCTGAACTAAGAAGTACCATCAGTTCCAGCTTATCAAACAAGGGAGCAGATATAATAAGCATCAGACAGTGATAAAGTGTAGAGAGATAAGGTACCAGCCAATCAGTTCCTAACTGCCATGTTACAGGCTGTGTTTGAAAAATGTACGTTATGGTAAGAAGTTACCGTTGATAACGGTATTTCTCCTATGTCCACAGGTTTCCACAGGATAACAATGGGATATGATGGAGCGACAGTGGATTGGCATTAAACGATCACAAGATTTCAGTCCTCCCAGGATGCAACGGGCTCGTCCATATATCCCCGCCCACTGGCTCAGGCAAAACAGTTGTATTCCAAAGCATTTAGGCAGGAGCATTATGTAGAACCCTATTCAGGTGAGAAAAACACACATGCACACCCTTCCATGCAAGATTGAAGAGTTTAGTGAGTATAAAGATCCTCAAATCAGGTGCGTCAGGGTGGGATCCCTGTGGAAACCTGTGGACATAGGAGAAATACTACAAATATCAACGGTAAGTTCTTACCATAACGTATATTTCTCCGCCAGGGTCCACAGGTTATCCACAGGATAACAATGGGACTTCCCAAAGCAATTTTTAGTGGTGGGAACGCTCCTGATTAGATAGGAGAACCTTACGCCCGAATTCAGCATCATGAGAGGCAAAAGTATCCAAGGCATAATGTCTAATGAATGTGTTAATGGAAGACCATGTGGCTGCCTTACATATCTGTTCTGCTGAAGCACAATGTTGTGCTGTCCATGAAGGACCTACCTTATGTGTAGAGTGAGCAGAGACATTAACCGGAACAGGGAGATCAGCTTGAGAATATGCTTCTGAAATCGTCATTCGAAGCCATCTTGCTAGCGTCTGTTTAGTAGCAGGCCATCCCCGCTTGTGAAATCCGTAGAGGATGAAGAGAGAATCTGTCTTTCTGATGGCACTGGTACGATCCATGTAGATCCTTAATGCCCAGACTACGTCCAGTGACGCATCTCCCGCAGAAAATCCCGATTCCTGAAAAACCGGGACCACAATATCTTCATTAAGGTGGAATCTAGACCACACCTTAGGAAGATACCCAGACCTAGTTCTGAGAACTACTTTATCTGGATAAACATCAGACAAGGAGATTAACATGACATTGCTCCTAAATCTGACACTCTTATAGCTGATGCCATAGTCAGCAGAAAGAGAACCCTAGCTGTCAACCATTTAAAATCCACTTTGTTTAGTGGTTTAAGCAGAGCAACTTGAAGGGCTTTGAGGACTAGACTTAAGTCCCCAGACACTGTAGTAGGAACAAAAGGAGGTTGAATGCGCAGCTTTCCTTGGATAAAGTGCGCACATCCTGCAATTTGGCAATTTTGTTTCGGAACCATACAGTCAATGCTGACACTTGTATTTCCAAGGAAGCCACCCTTAAACCTTTATCCATTCCTGCCTGAAGGAATGCTAGAACCCTGGAATCTCTGAAAGATTTCGGGTCCATACTTCTTCCATTGCGCTAATGAATATAGGTTTGCTATATTTGGTGATAAATATGACTCAAGGAAGTTTTCCTTGCTCTGAGCATCTGTGAGAATTCTCTGGATTTCAGGATATAGATTTCAAGAGCCACGCCGTTAAGACAGTCGATCCAGATATCTGTGATAACAAGGACCCTGTCTTAGTAGATCTGGGCATAGAGGAAACAGAAAATGGTATTCGACATCTTCTGCGGATCCATGTACCAACGCCTTCTGGGCCAAGCCGGGGCTTATTAGAATCCCGGCATCTTTGTTGTATTTTCCTCACTATCCTAGGTAGCAGGATGATTTGAGAAAACACATAAGTGAAATGAAATTCCCATTAAAAAGACGTCCACAAAGATCACTCCCTGATCCTTTGTTCCTGACCCGATTATGGCTCTTTGTTGTTCAGATGGGATTCTATCTCTGGCCAACCCCACTTGTCTCCCCGAGTTTGAAACGACTTTAGGGTGCAAAGCCCATTCGCTTACCTGAATGGCGTGTCGACTGAGAAATCTGCTCTTCAATTTAGGAATCCCAGAACGAACCCTGCGGACAAGGCTGGAAGATGGAGTTCTGCACAGTTTAGTATGTGATTTACCTCCCTCCTTGCTGTTTAGCTGCGTGTTCCTCTCTGAAAGTTGAGGTACACTACTGCCATTTCCTTGTCTTTGCGGATCTGGACCGATTTTCCTTTAGGAGTGTCCCGTGCCTGAATCAGGACCCAGAAGGTGGTCAAGGTATGGCAATTTTCTTATCCCCTGCTAGCAGAGATAAATTGCCATAATCATTTTGGTAAATACTCTGGGGCTGTGGCTAACCCAAAGGGTAAGGCCTAAAACTGAAATGTTGCTGAAGGATGGTAAACCTTGAGATAACACTGATGGACAGTGCTATAGGAGCCTGAAGGTAAGATTCCTGACTTATCCAGGAACACCATGTAATCTACTGGCTCCCCACCAAACTGTGGAGTGCAAAGTCTCCATGTGAACTGTGGTACCCAAATTTCTTTTTGAAATTGAGAATGGGGCGAGGGATCCTTTTTGACCCAGGTTTGAATAATCCCCTCCATCGTGCATGGGTTACTGGAATGACTATTCCTGACAAACACATTTTCTGAATTGCTTCATGCAAATCCCTCGCCTACACCTCTACCTGAGACGGGCTGAAAACCGTAGAACCTTTGAGGAGGATGGTTCTAGAAGGGAAAGTATAACCTAAAGATACCACTTCTTGCACCCAGGCATCTGTTTGTAGACTGCTACCAGATCTGTGCAAACTGAAGAAGTCAGCCCATATCTTTTTGGAGTCCCCCAGAAGGAGGCCCGCACCATCATGCTGATGGCTTATCCTCTGGCTTGGAAGCTGGCCCTCTGGTTGCCTTTGCTTCTTTTCCTTACCAAACTTATTGTATTGAGGCTGTTACGTTCCTTTATGACCGACAAGGCCGAAACTGGACCCCTAGGTTTGGGGTTATATGTGGAAGGAAACGTGACCTTCTTGGAGTCTGTTTCTGACTCCAGAATAACTGTTAACTCCTTCCCAAACAGAAACTTCCAGCCAAGGCAAAGTTTCCAGAACCTTCTTAGATTCTGAATCAGCTTTCCATGTATGTGAGCCAAACTGCTCTGCGAGCAGCTATTGTTATTGCTGATGCCCTAGAACATTAGTGTCCATATGAGCTATGGGATTCTTGCTCCCTTGCAGGCGCTGAAAACCTGACTTCCAGTACCTCAGCCCAATGTACCTACAGCACCTGGTATTTCAAGGTGGTCTCCCCTCCAAGAACTAAGCAGGCCCAACACTGCTTAGCTTCCAAGATCTAGTGAGATTGGGCCTATCCAGTGTGGTGTAGCTGTAGATTGCAAGGTGAAGTCATGGCTGGTCTTATGACTGCCCCAGACAAAGACAATATAGTCTTTTTTAAACCATAACTCTTTTGACAGCAGAGGCCATATAGATTTTAGCACTATCAATGACATGCATATCTATTTTGGGAGGCACTTCCCTATTTTAAACAGTCCCCAGCTGGAAAAAGATATTGGAATCCCATTTACCGGGCATTCTATTTTATTGGGTGTAACCCAAAACTTTCCCCTGAATTATGCCCTCGTGAGGACGTTGGGACGTTTAAACACAAGTGCCTTATTTTTAACCCAGGCACTGCTGCCTCTATTGACAGACTAGTCTTTTTTGCTCTCATTTATTCAGCTTATTAATTTTAGCTGATACCTTTTACCTGTTCTTCGTATGCTGAAGTAGAGTATATAGAGCTTTCATCGTCTGATGATTATCATGTGCAGCCTGTGAAGTCGATGATTTATTTACATTTGGTTCATCGGCTTGTCTAATTGGAGAAGCTGTTGGGGATATACCGCAAGCAGTGAGCTGCATACATGGGTTAATAGTGTAAGAATTAACTTTTCAGCTAAACTGGACAAGGTCTGTGTAAACATCGCCCCAAAGGGTCCATCTATACCTGATGTAGATCAGGGATGTATTATGCTAAACAGCAAACCATTTTACACATAAATCATCCTGTACCAGATCATAGAGGATAATACAGTTTTTGCAAAACAACAATATATGAGTATTGGTGTTACTGTAAGTGTACCCTCGTCACTTTTGCTGCTTTTAGACATGATAAATAATCAGCACTTTCACAGTGTACTACACAATTTGTGACTGTAACCACTTTTTCCTAAAGTGATATCATGTGTGACCCTACTCATACATTGAGGATCAGAAGATCAACCGACAATCATTTATATTAAGTCAGCAATCACACTAGCAGTCAGTCACATGTTATATATTAGTCATATGAGCATCTTATTAACTACAAACACATCTCAAAGTATGTAGAAGTATATATTACTGAATTCTGTTCTATACAGATCTTTAACGTATTCAGTCGCATTGCGAAGAAATGTACACAGACTCATATGCAATAGGCACTAAAGTTAACTATTCATACTGACAAAAAGTAGATAGAAATTTAGTGCTGTATAACCCGTACTCAGTAGAGTGGCGTACAGGGAGACTCACCTCACTTCCAGGATTGATCAATACGTTAGCGAACGCTGAGTGGATCCAGACGCTACTAGAGTACACTGCCGCTCTGGGATCTTTTAGTGAACACAGATGCTCAGTGAACGCACTGTGAATGCAGATGCACCCATCTGCAACCCGGTGTCCTCGCGGTAACGCTTAGTGTACACAGATGCGACCGAGACCCCTCGTGGTAGCGTCTGAGACGGAAGTGAAGCAATCAGTTCATGGCGGGAGACTCGCGGAAACTGGTCATGAACTGGGGGGAGGGGTGACCAGGAGAGCGCCTGACTCCCCACCGCTGACATCAGCCCTAGGGATCACAGCCTCATACTAATCCTGGTGCCTCATGATCCCTAAGGCCTAGCGCTGGAGCACCCGTGGTGGCGGCGTGCCAGCTACTGTTTGGTAGTCTCCTCCCAATACAGTGCGGCTGTGTCCGTATTCCCCTTCTAAGTGGAACCGATGCCTTACCTTCTCCCTGTGCTCCGGCCACAGCCTGGTAATGTCAGCTGGACCTGCTAGTATATCCGACACAGACGCCCGTCGAGACAGCACTTGTAACGTGGGTAAGCGTTGTTGCGACCCGGCAGAGAGTTGTTGGAGCGACTCTTTCCAATATGCGTGTAAGACGTTATTAGGAAAGATCACTCAGAAAACATAGTAAGACTATAAAAATTAATGAATAAAGCTTAGGGCTGCCAAAGAACAGCAGCCCTGTGACCATGGTCCGGCTCCTACCGTACCAAACAAAAAACTGATTTGCCTGAGCCAGTGGGCGGGGATATATGGACGAGCCCGTTGCATCCTGGGAGGACTGAAAGCTTGTGATTGTTTGGTGCCAATCCGCTGTTGCTCCATCATAGCCCATTGTTATCCTGTGGATAACCTGTGGACCCTGATGGAGAAATGGAAGTTACAAGCTAATTGGTTGGTAGTTTATACAGTATCTCTCCACTTTACTACTCTCCAAGGCTTAGTACATCTGCCCCTTGGAGTCAAAGAGGAAGTCTATAATCATTAACATGCTTGTCGTTCTTTACTCTTTTGTACAGAGCATGGTGACAGTCGTTGCTGTGTAGACAAATGCTCTCAACCTATCTTGCTCTTCTAGTATCACTGAGCGTCTAACAAATGAGTGAAGAAATATACATGATGGTCACATAGACATCTCCAAGCAACGCCTCCTGCATTATTATAGGAACTCACATTGTGTTTGTCTGTAGTTTATGGACAGAGAAGATTAGTTTGTTGTGCATATTTAAAAAGAAAAAAGTACAAATCCTTAAAGATTGGACTTGGACCATCATTTATTATGTCTAACAAGATTATATACTTTATAACCATGTACATTATACATTATAGCTAAAAATAAATGTTTTGTTAAATCGAGTTCCGTCAGGAGCCTGATCATAGAACATTTTGTTTGTCTTCTCTCAACAGTGTCCAGGGCTAGACTGTGAAGGAATGGAGATGTGTCACACAGAAGGCTGTGAAGGGGCTGTGAAATCACAATGTACAGAGACTGAAAAAGAAACTCTGACCAACATATCAGCCACAAGTGGAGTATTACCTACTGCACTGGAGGGGGCCCAGGAACCAAGTCCAGAAGTAGACTGCAAAATGAACACTGGAAGAGAAGATTCATGTATACCTAATGCAGAAAGGCTTGATAGGTCTCAGGGAGAGATAAAATATGAAATAAAATGTGCTGTGCAAAAATGGAAGTCAACTATTAAAAGAGAATATATAGCTAAAAATGAAGACAGTATGAAAGCAAAAGAACAGATGAAAAGACATGTAAATGACACAAACGGTGACACTGTTCCACGACTGAGATCTGACAAAGGAAATGCTACAACCGACACAGCCATGAGTGACAGAGGAGACCCACTGACACAGGCTGAAGATGGCATAAATGATGATATGTTGATACAGACAGATACAGAGAGGCCAATGGGAAAACAGTACAAAGTAGTCGAAGAAACGGAGAGTGACGTCATAAAGACAGACTTGCAGCTCAATACAGGAAAATCCACTTGTCCAGAAAATGTAGAACACAATGAGAATAAAGAAAACGCTGTTACCAATGAAGTTACAACAACAGAAACTGAAAGTGGTAAAAGAGAAGTACAGTATGAGCGGGTGAGTGTTAGATGTCCATGACTGAATGGTAGAATCTATCATTAGCAATTAACTTTTGGAAACTGAGTAATGTTGTTTTGATCCAGTTTATGAATCCTCTGGAAATAATCTTGTGCAATGGATTAAAACTCCAAGCAGAGAAAATCTATAACATCATAACTATTTTCCATGTCATATACAGTGCTATCTCTTAGCAGCAGGGGTGGTTTAACAGAGGAGAAGGCCTGTGAGCAGGCTCTGTATGGGCTCCCTCCTCTCTGGGAGCTCAGTATACTCCGGTAACATGGCACCCATGATATGTTCCTCCCAGAGTCATTTCTACTGCACATGCTCAAATCTCTGAGAAAATGTCCGCCACGCCATATTCCCTATGATTTTTGTCTGTAGCACAAGCCATAGTGGTACTCCGGAGAGGTAAGTATACTTATATATAGGCTTGCCATAATATTCATTTAATCCAGTACACATATATGATCTACACAGGTTCTCTGGCTGGCTGTCTACACTACACATACCTTTACTCTAATAACATACCAATAAAATATATAAAGACACCAATAAAAGATATGTGGAAATAGAAAAGAAGCAAGCAATGCAACAATATTTGCTATTTATAAATGCCTGCAATAAATGTGTCTTCTTTACTGATGTGGACTATACTGTAAATATAAAGCCAAAGTGGGATAATTGTTGTGCTTGTTACTTTCCATAGTGTCCTCCTCAAAGCGCTCCAGATATGCTGGTAAAGAATGTCCTCCTTGCAACACAGGGCCTGATTGGGAGCTTGTCCTCACTAAAGGACAGCATGGGGATGGATGCCAGAACCAAGACACTGGCAACCTCTAATAACATTAACCTCATGTCAGCAGAGGATCCTAAAAGGGAGCAGGCAAGTTTAAAATGACAAATATTTTATATCAAGTGCTTTAATTTGCCAACACAATATTGCACACACTGCATCACGGTGGTCAGGTAACACAATGCCGTCAATATCAATATTAATATGTGCAAGAGCTTTACAGTGAGACACTATAGATGGTTTGGGAAATCCATGATTAGCTCCTGGACATCTCTGTGTGACAACTAGATGGTAACAGAAACTTATGGCGGACTGCCCATGGAGACTTTTACAGCACTGCCAGCTCCTTCTCAGTGACAGGAGGCGGGAACTGCAGGATAAAACGTCACACTGCAGCATCTAGGTCCTGTCACTGTGGAGGAGTCAGCATTTTGGTGTCACCCCCTGGAAGGGGGTCACCTTGTGATGCATGTGATCATGTGTTACTCGCACAACAATTCCACCAACCTTTTTTACTTACAATCATAAAAACTGAACTGTTTATGTTTTATTCCATAGATTTATGAGCCAGATATTCATGAAGAATGTTTCCAATCCTGTACATCTCTGGACTGTGAAGGAAAGCACCAATCCAGAGCAGGCACACCATTTAACATAAACAATTCAGGTAGCAAATGTAGAGAGCCTACTGCACAACAGGAAGGAGGACAGTCTGCAATAGGTGACAAGCAGGATCTATCTGCAATGGAGAATGAAACACAAAAGCCTGGAGATCAACAGCAGTCTGTAGTAAGTGATGATGGCAATGAGATCATATGCATGGAGATTAGGAACCAGCCTTCTATGGATAAGAGAGACATGTCCCCACTTGATAAAGTTACAGGGATACAAAGAAATATCTTACCACAGGTAGAATTCAGTGACAGCAGTACAGATCACACCAGTAGTGAACCTGTGAGTATTTGTCCAATGCAATTCACTATACTCCTATGTACGTTGTATATTTTTCCTTGTGCTGTATACACATCTTTGGGGAAAAATGGAGGAGATATTTTCCTTTTAGTCTCTTACAGGGAGTTTATGCATGAAACATGTCCTTAAAATAAAAAATTGACTCCTAAAATTAAATATTTTAAATAATGATTTGGATTTAATGGTTTTGGGACAAAAAGAGACCTAAACATTCAGCAACTTGGGTCCTGATTCAGCTGCAGTCTCAACTTTGATGGTGTCACAGCTGGGCGATTATCAGACTGTACAGGTATTGTGGCTGCAGTCGGCATTCACAAAATCGCTTTGTGATGCTGCTCACAGTGAGGAATCAGTCTCAGAGTGATTGACAGGAATAGGCCATTTGGATGAGGTAACGGGGAGTATCTGCAAAAATGCAGAGGTGTTGTGACTGTTTTCAGGGCATGTCTTGGTGTGCAACTATGATCTTGTACACTTAAAACATGGCCTAGCATTGCAGCTCCTGCAGCCACTCTGTGCGGCCACGTAACTAGGCACTCAGGAAGTCAGTGTTCCTTGCATCTACATTGTGGTTGCAACAGAGTACACAGTTGCTGAGCATGTTGCAATAGCTTCGGTGGGCGGCTGCTACACTTGTGATGCCTCGCAGTTCCGTCACTAAAAAAGATCATTGCTATGACAGCAGATGCATCTGAATCAGGCCTTTAAAATATCGAGGATAAACACACCCAGAAGCGCCAGGTTTTACAACCCGACACTTCATAATCATCCATCTGGGTCAGGTACCTCATTTTTCTTAATATGGTTTAAGCATAAATTCATCTAAACAAATATATATATTTTTTTACACTCTTTATATCTATCTTTAGTGCCTGAGGTATGTGACACTATATTTAAACAAACATATCATACTGTACATGATCTGCATGCGCTTATTACACTCCAAACTGAAATCCATTAAAATCAGGGAATTTTAGTTGTACATATTGCAAAATGTTTAAGTCAGCCAACTGCTTAAAACTCTTCCCTTATAGTAATGCTCTGTCCTTAGGGAACAGGATAATACTCTGCTTCCTACCACACTAAATATCACACTCAAATATGCCGGAATACAGCAAACCTCAGTATTCCTACACCAGAATACCGACAGCCAGGATACCAATGGTAAGTATACAGGGGATGTTAGGATTAGGCTATGGGGAAAGGGGGGGGGGGGACTTTACCATACATATGTGAGGGGTTAGTTTTAGACTGCGGGGTTAGGGAGGTTAGGGTTAGGCTGCAGACAGGAGGGGTTAGAGTTAGGCACTTACTGAGGAGGTGAGGGTTAGGCACTCACTTGGGGGGGCGGTGTTAGGTTTAGGCACTAAGGGGGAAAGGTTTAAGTTTCGGCATCGGGGTGTGGAGGGTTAGGCTTAGGTACTTACCAGGGAGGGTAGGGTTAGGCTGCGGTCACGGAGGGTTAGGGAGTTAGGGGGATGAATTCGAATACATAACTCACCCGTGTCGGTATCTTCATCATCGGGATGCCGGCATCTGTATTCTGAGCGCCAGCATCCTGTGCGCTGGGATATTTTACCCAACCCCTAAGAATAACATGGACGTCTGGCTACATGCCCATGGCACTTCCATGAAACTCCATTGACACGCCCCCAAAAGACAACAGTTCCGTGTCAAAACCGCTCAGTCCCTGCCCCAAAATACTACTTTCACGCAAAGATCCGTCTGACTCAGAATCGAATGTAGACACGAGAAAGTGTAAATTCACTTCTGCACATTCCTTTCTGTACGCACGTTATATACTACAACTCATTATTTACGTCCATACAAAGAGAACTCTGACTCAGAATCAGCCCCATTATGCTGAACCGAACCACTTAGGACATAAAAAATGTCTTAACCAGGGTCCTGGCAAAAGACTACTCTGTGGTTTGCCTAAAAATCTTGCAGTGTTGGAAGTATCCTAATCCTAAACTGGCATCCCTAGTATCAGCCAATATGACAATTTATGTGGAAAGCTTGCCATGTTGAGGCTAGTTTTTTGATTGTATATATTAATCTACAGATAAAAGTGTATATGTACTAAACCTTGGAGAGGGATAAAGTGGACAGAGATAAAGTACCAACCAACCAGCTCCTGCCATTTTTCAAACACAGCCTGTAACATGGCAGTTAGGAGCCGATTAGCTGGAGCTTTATCTCCGTCTACTTTATCTCTCTGCAAGGCTTAGTACATAGATCCCAAAGAGTCTTATAAATGAAGAGAGTGTAATATCACTACTAGAGCACAGAGTAATCTGAATAGGTTTCAGTAAGTAAAGCACTATAAAGAGTGGGTAAGTGGACTAGTGGAAAATTGTGGGCTGACAACCAATCAACTTTGAGGTATCATTCATTTATCAAGTATAATCTATAAAATGATTGGTAGAAGCTGATTGGTTTCTATGGGCAATGTCTCCACTGGTCCTCTTCTCCACTGTTTCCACTGTTTGATAAATGAACCCATTATTATATATGATTTTTTTATATAGTTAAAGGTACCGGTACTGGTACTATGATAAAAGATACTGTCGATCTACTGTGGCCAGGTAAGTGTCTCCCTGGTCTATAAAGTAGCTGGAATGGAGTCTGGTATTACAAGTTCCAGTCAGGAGTGTAGAAAAAACAGCGATAATGCCTAACAAAAAAAGCATCGATGCTAAAGAGTACCATCAGAAAACAGCACTGTGTAGAAAGGAATTAGATGGGCTCTTTAAATTTAAATATGGTGGCTATAGTTTACAGGTTGATATATTTATTTTAATTGAAGGAGTAACCAAATTAGTATTGGAACATTACTTATGAAGTCTGTTGAAGCTGGTGAGTGTTTGGGTTGGTCAGTCCCTCCCACCAAGTTTGATTATATTTACAAGTCTTGTAGTCTTACAAGTCTTGTATTCAGTGGAAATCTATAACTTCTGCAAATGTCTAATGCATAGATTTTGCAAAATCAATAAAGGGTGTATTTCTCTAGAGCTTACCAGTTGTATTTCTGTCCAGTATGATACTGCAGAAAGAAGGCTACTGTGTGTAGTAATTACATGGTGCTGTGTGCATGGCATGTAGTAGAAATACTTTCTAGCAACCATTAGCTTTGCTTCCCTTGAGTCAGGGCAATATGATTTAGAATGACTTGCTGCAATTTACAATAATCTGGTATGGTAGTTTTACTTATCAATACAGGACTCCAAAGGAGTCCAGGTAACTAAGGGGAAAACTTACTAAAAGTTCTAAAAATAAAAAAAGTGGTGATGTTGCCTAAAGCAACCAATTAGATTCTGTCTATCATTTTCGAGGATGCAATAGAGAAATGATAGACAAAATCTGATTGGTTGCTATAGGCAGCATCACCAATTTTAATTTTTAGAACCTTTAGTAAATTTATCCCTAAGTGTCCATACATTAGAAACCTGGACTTTATTGTAACAGTATATATTTGTATTAGATACAGTTATCATTTTACCATGCATTTGTTATACTCTTTTGATGTATTTCATAGTGCCCATTACTCTTCTCTTCATTTGAAGTACTTTCGTGCACTTTGGATCACAGGTACATTCTGACCAATCAGACAGAGCTCATTCTGTTTGTCAGAAAATATCCCAAGCAGGCTGCTGTGCAGAAGAAGAAGAAGAAGGAGGAGGAGGCTGCAGGGAGCATTCTTCTCAGGAAGTCCAGCAGCAGAAAGCATCTGAGTATAATGGAAGTAATCAAGTGTGCAATGCCCAAAGCTGTCAGGTACATGAACAATATGCAGAGCAAAAAGTCCATTTTGTGGATGGATCTCATGTTTTTTCGCGCTCTGCATGCGCCCGAGCCAAACGTACTCAACTTTAAGCAAGTACAAGCAATTTAGACATACACACTAAGACTAAGGGGTATATTTACTAAGATTCGTGTTTCTGCCGATTTCAGTCGAAATTGAACTCGAATAACATCGGCAGTGCAAAATTGCAACTTTTTGAATTTGTAATCAGCAATTTACTAAGCTACCGTCTTTCTCAAATTCATTTTTTCAGATGTCGATGCCATTCATATTGTCGGGCAGTGTTTTACGGGAACGATTAGTAAAACACTGCCGGACATAACACAGTGAAGCCCTGCCGGATCAGTGAGATCCGTGCAGGGCTTCATTGTGTACAGTACTGAAAGTGTTAAAAGTAAAAAAAAAATTGCGTGTGGTCCCCCTCCTTAGCATAACCAGCCTCGGGCTCTTTAAGCCGGCCCTGGTTGTTTAATTCCGGGGGGAAATTGAACAGGGATTCCCCAGTGTTTAGCCAACCAGCACTGGGCTCTTGGGCTGGTCCTGGTTCCAAAAATACAGGGGACAAAAGATGTAGGGGTCCCCTGTATTTTTTAAACCAGCACAGGGCTCCACTAACCAGGGAGCTAATGCCACATCCGGGTGGACACGTTCATGTAGGTCCCTACGGCCGTGGCATTACCCCCCCCCCCCCAACTAGTCACCCCTGGCAAGGATTCCCTGGGGGAGTGGGGTCCCCTTAAATCAAGCCCCCCCCCCCTCCAGGCACCCAAGGGCCAGGGGTGAAGCCTGAGGCTGCCCCCCCCCCTCTCCCCCCCATCCCTGGGCAGTGGATGGGGGGCTGATAGCCTTTTGAAGTGTAAAATAAAGAATGTTGTCTTTTGCTGTGGAACTACAAGTCCCAGCAAGCCTCCCCCTCTTGCTGGTACTTGGAGAACCACAAGTACCAGCATGCGGGGAAATAACGGGCCTGCTGGTACCTGTAGTTCTACAACAAAAGTAATTTAAAAAAACCCAGGACACACACACCATGAATGTAAAACTTTAATAAACATTCATGTACACTTACACATACTTACCTAGTGTCCCACAGAGCCCATTGGTCCCCTCATGAAATAGAATCCACGGGGTACCTGTAAATAATAAACATACTTACAACCAATCCAGTGAAACTCGGTCCTCTTCGTTCCTGAAGTAATCCACGGGGTTTAAAAGAAAACAAAAAAACAAAAAAATCCCGGTCCAACGAACTTAAGGGGTTCCATGTTTACACATGGAACCCCTTTCCCCTAATGTCGGGACCCCCATGACTCCTGTCACTAGAGGACCCGGCAGCCAATCAGGGAGTGGCTTGTCAATCAGGCGGAGCGCACCAGCTATAATGGAGGATCGCGATCCTCCATTATTTTCTTTAGTGGGAACTTTGTGGTCTGCGGCTAACCACAAGGTTAATTGGGGTCACCTTATAGACCCTTTTCCACACATGAGCATGCACGGATCTCACTGATCCGTGCATGACTATCTGAACATGCCAGCAAAAAGCAGGTCAATTCGAAAGCTCCATTTTTAAAAAAATTCTATGCTTTCCTGAGAATACAAATTACCGAGTTCTATTAAATAACAGGCGCATTTGACCGATAATGTATTCATTTGTATTTGTGTAGACGGCAGTGAAAAAAAAATATGAATGTCCCAAGCACTGCCGAGTTTAATGTTTAGTAAATTACCGAGATGCCACTTAGGAAAAAAAAAACCTCAAATAGATTCAAATGAAATCGGGACCTCAGTAAATATACCCCAAAGTGTTCAGATGGCGTATCTTGGGCCTGTAGGTGAAATTGAGGGCTATTCATAGTTGAGCAAAAGTAGAGATCTGTCTTATTTCAGAATGGATCTCTTGTACAAGGGATTGGGCTGGTGCAAATTTGCATTGATAGTGATCTTGGCTACTTTCAGAAGTTGATGGATAGAGACAGTGTGGTCACATTAAATTTTGACCCGACAATATGGCTGACTTGCGTTCAACTCTGAAACAGGCATTTATTGCCTATGTATTGCATTAATTTATTTTTACCTAAATCTGTCTAGAGATGAGCGGGTTCGGTACCTCGGGATCCGAACCCCCCCGAACTTCACCCATTTTACACGGTTCCGAGGCAGACTCGAATCTTCCCGCCTTGCTCGGTTAACCAGAACGCGCCCGAACGTCATCATCCCGCTGTCGGATTCTCGCGAGATTCGTATTCTATATAAGGAGCCGCGCGTCACCGCCATTTTCACTCGTGCATTGGAGATTAAACGGAGAGGACGTGGCAGCGTTCTCTCCCTGAAAAGCTCCGTAATCTGTGCTCAGTGTGCTGAAAATATCTGCGCTCAGTGTGCTGCAAATAATCTGTACTCACTGTGCTGAAAATATCTACGTTCTCTGCCTGAAAACGCTCCATGTCTGTGCTCAGTGTGCTGCAAATATCTGATCAGTGTGCTGCATTGTGGGGACTGGGGACCACCAGTATAAGTATATACATGATGTGGCCATTCACTGGTACCTGGTGACAGAACGTATACTGGATTCCCCCACAATGTAACTTTATATCTGTCATCTATATACATGATGTGGTCATTCACTGGTACCTGGTGGTGACAGAACGTATACTGGATTCCCCCACAATGTAACTTTATATCTGTCACCTATATACATGATGTGGTTATTCACTGGTACCTGGTGACAGAACGTATACTGGATTCCCCCACAATGTAACTTTATATCTGTCACCTATATACATGATGTGGTCATTCACTGGTACCTGGTGACAGAACGTATACTGGATTCCCCCACAATGTAACTTTATACCTGTCACCTATATACATGATGTGGTCATTCACTGGTACCTGGTGACAGAACGTATACTGGATTCCCCCACAATGTAATGTTATATCTGTCACCTATATACATGATGTGGTCATTCACTGGTACCTGGTGACAGAACGTATACTGGATTCCCTCACAATGTAACTTTATATCTGTCACCTATATACATGATGTGGTCATTCACTGGTACCTGGTGACAGAACGTATACTGGATTCCCTCACAATGTAACTTTATATCTGTCACCTATATACATGATGTGGTCATTCACTGGTACCTGGTGACAGAACGTATACTGGATTCCCTCACAATGTAACTTTATATCTGTCACCTATATACATGATGTGGTCATTCACTGGTACCTGGTGATAGAACGTATACTGGATTCACCCACAATGTAACGTTATATCTGTTACCTATATACATGATGTGGTCATTCACTGGTACCTGGTGACAGAATGTATACTGGATTCCCCCACAATGTAACATTATATCTGTCACCTATATACATGATGTGGTCATTCACTGGTACCTGGTGACAGAACGTATACTGGATTCCCCCACAATGTAACTTTATATCTGTCATCTATATACATGATGGGGTCATTCACTGGTACCTGGTGACAGAACGTATACTGGATTC
The DNA here is from genome assembly GCF_028390025.1 of Pseudophryne corroboree. Lineage (NCBI taxonomy): Eukaryota > Metazoa > Chordata > Amphibia > Anura > Myobatrachidae > Pseudophryne > Pseudophryne corroboree. The sequence continues at coordinate 372,747,344 of NC_086449.1, forward strand.
CCCCACAATGTAACTTTATATCTGTCACCTATATACATGATGTGGTCATTCACTGGTACCTGGTGACAGAACGTATACTGTATTCCCCCACAATGTAATGTTATATCTGTCACCTATATACATGATGTGGTTATTCACTGGTACCTGGTGACAGAACGTATACTGTATTCCCCCACAATGTAACTTTATATCTGTCATCTATATACATGATGTGGTCATTCACTGGTATCTAGTGACAGAACGTATACTGGATTCCCTCACAATGTAACTTTATATCTGTCACCTATATACACGATGTGATCATTCACTGGTGCCTGGTGACAGAACGTATACTGGATTCCCCCACAATGTAACTTCATATCTGTCATCTATATAATAATTATAGTAGTACAGTACAGTAGGCCATTGCTGTATCTTGCAGCTCTGTGTCACTGCAAGTATATCCATTCCATATCTGTGTGGCATTTTTGTGAGCAGTATATATAGTATTACAGTGCAGCATTTTGGTGACTAACAGTATATAGTTGTACAGTAGGCCATTGCTGTATCTTGCAGCTCTGTGTCACTGCAAGTATCCATTCCATATCTGTGCTGCATTTTTGTGAGCAGTATATATATATAGTATTACAGTGCAGCATTTTGGTGACTAACAGTATATAGTTGTACAGTAGGCCATTGCTGTATCTTGCAGCTCTGTGTCACTGCAAGTATCCATTCCATATCTGTGTGGCATTTTTGTGAGCAGTATATATAGTATTACAGTGCAGCATTTTGGTGACTAACAGTATATAGTTGTACAGTAGGCCATTGCTGTATCTTGCAGCTCTGTGTCACTGCAAGTATCCATTCCATATCTGTGCAGCATTTTTGTGAGCATTATATATAGTATTACAGTGCAGCATTTTGGTGACTAACAGTATATAGTTGTACAGTAGGCCATTGCTGTATCTTGCAGCTCTGTGTCACTGCAAGTATCCATTCCATATCTGCGGCATTTTTGTGAGCAGTATATATAGTATTACAGTGCAGCATTTTGGTGACCCAACAGTATATAGTTGTGTATAGTAGGCCATTGCTGTATCTTGCAGCTCTGTGTCACTGCAAGTATCCATCCATTCCATTTTCTTCCAGTGATTTGGACCAATAATAACATTGATTAGAACAAATAATTCCAGTGATTTTGTCATTTTCTTCCAGTGATTTGGACCAATAATACCATTGATTAGAACGAATAATTCCAGTGATTTTGTCATTTTCTTCCAGTGATTTGGACCAATAATACCATTGATTAGAACGAATAATTCCAGTGATTTTGTCATTTTCTTCCAGTGATTTGGACCAATAATACCATTGATTAGAACAAATAATTCCAGTGATTTTATCATTTTCTTCCAGTGATTTGGACCAATAACACCATTGATTAGAACAAACAATTCCTGTGATATTGAGGTGTTTGTGTCGCATAGCTTAGCCGTTCAGCGACCACAGTGCACCTCTTTTTCTCTTTTCTTTGCATCATGTGCTGTTTGGGGCCAATTATTTGAAGTGCCATCCTGTCTGACACCGCAGTGCCACTCCTAGATGGGCCAGGTGTTTGTGCCGCCCTCTTGGGCCGCTTTGCTTAATCATCCAGCGACCTCGGTGCAAATTTTAGGACTAAAAATAGTATTGTGAGGTGTGAGGTGTTCAGAATAGACTGGAAATGAGTGAAAATTGTGGTTATTGAGGTTAATAATACTATAGGATCAAAATTACCCCCAAATTCTATGATTTAAGCTGTTTTTGAGGGGTTTTTGTAAAAAAACACTCGAATCCAAAACACACCCGAATCCGACAAAAAATTTTCAGGAAGGTTTTGCCAAAACGCGTCCGAATCCATAACACGGCTGCGGAACCGAATCCAAAACCAAAACACAAAACCCGAAAAATGTCTGGTGCACATCTCTAAATCTGTCCCACCCCTTCCCTACGGCGGCTACATACTTACCAGTTCCTGACAGGTCCTCCCTTTTTCCGTTAGGGTCTGTTCCATCACTCTAGCAGTGGGATCCATTGGAGAGGTGGCTCCCATTGCACATGCATGTAAGAGACGGGAGAAAGCTAAAGGATTATTGTACAGAAAAACATTTCTAAAAATCAGAGATTTAGTTTAGCATGAAATATGGTGTTCAGTGACGTGATTGTACTCTGTTGTGGAGATGTCTGATGGCATATTTCTCCTATATGCTTCTAAGCTGTCATTTTCTGTGTTGTTTCATAAGGAAGATACAGAACTGAGTATACTGGCCCCATCGAAGCTGGGGGGAGACCTGTGTGTATCACCCACCACCCTTTTCCAGGGAAAAGAACGCTTGACTGAGTTACCGTCATTGTGTACAAAGATGGGGGCTAACGGAACAGTTCCTGCCAAACAAGAGCACAGGGATTTATTGAACAAGTGGAGATCAGTAAGTGAGAAACAGATGAAGAAGCTGCAACTATGTGATGCCTCAGAATTAGAGGTATATGCAATAATATATTAACCTAATGTCATTTCATTTATTTTAGATTTAGATACTTGTCAGAACTGTATGAGCACTGTAGTGCAAATCCAAAATAATAACCTTTACTATTTTATTTAACATGATTAAACAATAAAGATAATGGGACACTTTTAAAAAATGTATTTATTAAAATATATTAATATAGCGCCAGAATATTACTTTGCATTTACAGTTGGGTAATAAAATGAGACTGGGTAATGACAGACAAAGAAGTAAGAGGAAGAGATATTTAATAAAAAAAATATACTAATAAATCAGTATACTTTTTCTCCGGGCGCTTTAACAGGGCTGTCTTCCTAAAGCAGCTGTTAAATAAAGGTGATAGTCAGTCACCACATGAAGCAAAACAAAACAATAAATAAACAGCGCTACCAGGTGTAGGTATTCAAATCAATATATAAAATTTAATATAGACAAATTAATATAATAAACACATATTAAAATCAGATGAATAAAACAAGCCTCATAAGCCAGTAATACGACCAAAAGACATTTCTATGGACTCATGTAAAAGCCAAGTGATAGTAGGATTGTTCCAATGCTTTATAATATCATATCCTGCATGGATAACCATATGATAATTACCGGATCCTGAGTGGAAGATGGCAGGGTATTCCACCTAGCGCGGTGATGATGATTCTGTCCTGCGCAAATATGAATGGTGGTTCTCCCTTTTTGTTAAATGTCCACATGCATGGATCGGTCTCCGGATAGATGAGTATTGGATGGGTCAGAGCTCTGAAGACCACTGCGGGTCGTCCCAAACATTTATATCCAATTTTTAGGAAAGGCAATGGATAATCAATTCCATAGATTCTCTGGCCTTGGCGATGTCCTGGTCATAGGCTGGCAACCTAATGCGTTTCACTGTCTGTTTGGCAGCTTTATCAAAGGTAGTGTACTAGAGGCTTACTTCCCCTTATATAGGGGATTTAATAAAGAAATAACCAGCACCTGAATAAACATTAATTACATAAATTTATTTAAAACAATCTCATATTCTCTAAGGAGCAGCAGGAGAGCAGACTATATAGTAATCATATCTTTCAATTTAAAAACGAAATTCATAAACTACTTAAAAAGGACTTTTTTATCCAACATATTCAAACAAACGATCATGTGATCTTAAGCACATGACCGCTCTGTCCCTTATTATTGGCTATTAAACACAACAGATCACGTCGCTATAGCAACTCAGGAATCCCCATTCAGGCTCCCGGATAATTATGCCCATATTTGGATATCCGGCGACGTCATACTTCCGGTCACGTGTTTATAATCACGTGATCGGACACATTGATATGACAACTACGTAATCCCGGATGTCCATATCTCTACTCAGGCAACCGATGACATCATATTTCCGATCACGTGTTTACGATCACGTGATCGGACCATGCTTCGTGACGTTTTGACCTTAAAGCCTTTATTTCTGCCATGAATCTACAGAACACCGGCATCAACCCTCCGATCACGTGGGCACGGTCACATGATCGGACGGAGACCCATGATGTAATTACAATCACGTGATGGGGCCGCAACACATAACAGAAGAGATAGCCCTTTTTATCCCTTATAGGACTTACAGTAAATCGTCTACCTGTTCATAAACTTTTCCAATTTATAAAGTAATTATATGGAACATATACAGCAACAAGCATAACATGCATATATATTTATTTTCTGATCCTACAGATGTATTCTAAAAAATAATAATAATAACCAAAAAATATATAAAAACTATATATATTGATAAATAATAATAAATAAATAAATAGATAAGGTCCCAAAGTCAGGAAACAGCTTTCTAGATTCTGGATATATATATATAAAACATAAACAACACCGAGTGCCATGTGCATAAATATTTTCTGATCCCATTCCAAATAATATTTATTTTACCTAAACATATTTATAAAAAAATTTCCATTTCTAGACAGTGATAATACTTCTTTCTTAACAGATACTTAGGATCTATCTAGATATATAACCAAACCCTGTGTAAACAAGAGATCTACTGGATATTTAAGCTTAATTCCTTACATCCCCATGGTCTGAACGAAGCAATGGAACTTAATTCGGTCCTATGATTGACTAGTTTTGGGCCTTAGTCAATTTCATTATGTGTGTTTGGGCATAATTATCCGGGAGCCTGAATGGGGATTCCTGAGTTGCTATAGCGACGTGATCTGTTGTGTTTAATAGCCAATAATAAGGGACAGAGCGGTCATGTGCTTAAGATCACATGATCGTTTGTTTGAATATGTTGGATAAAAAAGTCCTTTTTAAGTAGTTTATGAATTTCGTTTTTAAATTGAAAGATATGATTACTATATAGTCTGCTCTCCTGCTGCTCCTTAGAGAATATGAGATTGTTTTAAATAAATTTATGTAATTAATGTTTATTCAGGTGCTGGTTATTTCTTTATTAAATCCCCTATATAAGGGGAAGTAAGCCTCTAGTACACTACCTTTGATAAAGCTGCCAAACAGACAGTGAAACGCGTTAGGTTGCCAGCCTATGACCAGGACATCGCCAAGGCCAGAGAATCTATGGAATTGATTATCCATTGCCTTTCCTAAAAATTGGATATAAATGTTTGGGACGACCCGCAGTGGTCTTCAGAGCTCTGACCCATCCAATACTCATCTATCCGGAGACCGATCCATGCATGTGGACATTTAACAAAAAGGGAGAACCACCATTCATATTTGCGCAGGACAGAATCATCATCACCGCGCTAGGTGGAATACCCTGCCATCTTCCACTCAGGATCCGGTAATTATCATATGGTTATCCATGCAGGATATGATATTATAAAGCATTGGAACAATCCTACTATCACTTGGCTTTTACATGAGTCCATAGAAATGTCTTTTGGTCGTATTACTGGCTTATGAGGCTTGTTTTATTCATCTGATTTTAATATGTGTTTATTATATTAATTTGTCTATATTAAATTTTATATATTGATTTGAATACCTACACCTGGTAGCGCTGTTTATTTATTGGTTTTTGTTTTTTTAAAGAAGTAAGAGGGCCTTGCTCGCAAGATTATAATTTATAGGGAATTAGAATTTGATATACAATATGATTATAAATTCTACATATTGCAAAATTGTCCAGTCAGATTGCAGAGGATCTTGGTGGGCTATATGATTCAGTCACACAGCAATGTTGGCCTGGGTTAAGTTGGTTGTCTGAGTGTAGAAAGAGAACATGTGTGAGTTTTGTGTGAACTGTGTAGAGGGGAGGTAATGGAGTAGAATAGCCTGAAGAATATGTGGATAATTCTAGAATATGATAAACTGAATAGGTGAATTTTCAGGGAAAGTTTAAAGGTTTGGAGAATAGAAGAATGTCTTGTTGTGCAAGGGAACATTTACTTATATCTCTAGGAGAAACAGATGTGATGTATTCTGCTTGTATTCATATATGGGTAAGGCTGTGATGATTATTAATTGTGTAGTTAATCTGATGCAGAGTGGAGCTAGTTTATAATAAAGGCTAAAAGTTTTCGGGGGCAGGAAACACTGAGTGGTACCAGTGACCTTGGATTCGAGTACAGTATTAGGATTAGGGTACTGATATTCTAGAAAATTGACAATGCATTAGAGGAGTGAAAGTGGTCTACGGACAGTGGGGCAGATTTAACAAGTGATATTCTTGTTATCACTTATTACGGATGTTAAATAGTCCTAGCCCTATAATTTTTAAAACATATGACAGTGAGGAGCTGATTAGCTGGAGCACCATTTAACATAACGAGTAATAACAATAATATCACTATCTTCCTGATATACTGTATATATTCTAATGCAATGATTGGAAACCTGTTACACTTTAAGGACCTCATGCACATCTCTCTAATCTGCACATTACACCTAACATCAGTAATAAATTGAAGCAATATATTTCGTCTAAGAAAGGGGCCCCACACATTCCTAGAGTAGAAGCCTCGTGTCAAAATAGTGTGATCATTGAAAATTAACAGTGCACCTGAACCACTATAACTGTAGTTTGAGTTCGTAGATGACATGACTAATACTGTACTTCTGGGATGTCATTGAATTTGAGGTAACTCCCCTTAAGCGCTATGAGCTGTATTCTCACATACCCTTACTGTTTTTCTTTTCTTTTACATTATTCTTCATGTGAGTGGAAAAATTTTAGTATTTAATTTATTTGTGGTTTTGCTATAGATTTGTTATCTTTATTCTTACATGTCTGAGTATACCACCCACTGGACGATTACATTGGAAGATAAAGTTATTTTGGTGCCTTTTCACTATTTTATTCAATCAAGGGTGTGTGTAGATAGATAGATAGATAGATAGATAGATAGATAGATAGATAGATAGATAGATACAGAGAGAGAGAGAGAGATACAGTCCAAGAGGGGCACCTCCAGACTTCCAGATATATTAAAGAATAGCAAATTTATTAAACATTCCCAGCTTGTACACGTTACTTCTCAAACATTTTCGGTCCGCACAGGACCTTTATCAGGAGGCACTACAATATATCTTTAATCCAACAGAGATCAAGGGGGTCATTCCGAGTAGATCGCTAGCTGCCATTGTTCGCAGCGCAGCGATCAGCCTAAAAATCTACATTTCTGCACCGCAATGCGCACGCGCGACGTACGGGTTCAAAGGCATCTGTTGTTTTGCACAGGTTCTAGCGAAGTTTTCAGACGCACTGACGGCCGCAAGAAGATTGACAGGAAGGGGGCGTTTCTGGGTGTCAACTGACTGTTTTCAGGGAGTGTTTGGAAAAACACAGGCATGTCTAAAAAATGCAGGCCTGGCTGGGCGGGTGTATGACGTCAAATCCAGACACGAATAGGCTGAAGTGATCACAAGCGCTGAGTAGGGTCAGAGCTACTCTGAAACTGCACAAACTGTTTTTGCAGAGCTCGGCTGCACATGCGTTCACACTTCTGCTAAGCTAAAATACACTCCCCAGTGGGCGGCAGCATAGCGTTTGCACGGCTGCAAAAACTAGCCAGCGAGCGATCAATTCGGAATGACCTCCCAAGTCTCCCAGCAATCCAGCAGCAAAGCTGGCTATGTCTATCTGGCACCTTAAATACCCTCCAGTGAAAGAGCAAAAGGGCACCAAACCCCTAGCCCATGACGTCATCAATACGAGCCTAGTCACTAAGAAACAAAGACACTAAAATACACAACTGAACATCCTTAATCAATCAAAAGAACCACACAATAAGATTCCAAGCTTCCAAGCGTTCAAAGAACTTACCATTAAATTTTGTAAACAGAGTGTAGACTAGCGGACACGCTGCTATCCCTCAATCACGGGTTCAGAATCAGAACCCCAGAATCAGAATCAGCTTTATTGGCCAGGTATACTTGCGAATACTAGGAATTTGTCTTCGGTTTGCTATACAACAGCCAAGTAGGCAACAGGTAAGCAGGTGTGTGTGTGTGTGTGTGTGTGGGGGGGGGGGCAAGTAAAGTTACACAGATAGGTATACCGTAGGAACACAAGTTAGTTACATGTACGTCTAGTCAGTCAATGTTCAGGAGTTCAGCAGGCGGACCGCTTGGGGAAAAACTTTTGAGGCTTCTGGTGGACCTGGCAGGGACAGCCCTGTAACGCCTGCCTGAAGTAAGCAAGTTAAACATGCTGTGGCCGGGGTGTAGCTGGTCTTTTACTATCTTCATTGCCCGCTTTTTAGCTCTGGACAAGTACAGGTCCTGGACTGAGGGTTGTGACATAGCCGCGAGTGGAACGCAAGCTGTCAATCCACAGCGGCAGAGACTCCTGCTGCTGTCACTGTTTAAATTATTACTTAGATATGCAAAACCCATTATGTCACAGGTATACAAATCAGGGCCTGGCAGGGCAGTGGGGCAGGGTGCCATCTGCACCCCCGGGTCAGTGCAATTTTAGTGTTCCAGGGCCATTTTTGCATTGCATTCTCTGTGAAAAGCTGGGCCACTTGCTTGAGTCTGCCCCCCAGGCTGAAAGTTGCCATCCAGCCCCTGATACAAATATATATAAAGGGGATTATTTTAGTACCCAGAGCAGGGAAAACCCCCCACATAGTAATGGTCAGTAGCGATCAAAAGGGTCCGAACTTAAAAGCAATTACTTGGGGTAATACATATGCAACTGAGACCTACGGTGCACTAATGCACTATATATGTTTTCTGTTATTTTTTTATGTATGTTTTAATGGTTGTCCTATATCACTGCGAGGACACAACTCATAGTCAGCTCAAAGAAATCATAGAACCCAATCAAACAGTGAAGCCTCTGTCCTGAAGATAGGTTAATATTATTTTTTGTGATAAGATGTTTTCTATAAGGAAAGTAAACATTAACAATAAAAACTAAAATGAATACAATCTTATCCAAAACATTTGAAATATTAGTCTCCTACATTAATATAGTTTACAGCAGTTTGCTTTTTCCTCAGTCTCATTTGTCAGAGAAGATAAAGATGCAGATTATGGAGAAATCCAAAAGTCTGCCTATCAGCTACAATAAGAGACTGGAGCTGGCACCAGCCATTACTTCAGTCACCGCCGAGCCTGAGGTGGAAGAAAAGATTAGCCAAGCTTGTTCCAGAGATGGAAATGCAGAGAATTGGGGACACCAATTAGGAATTAAAGAGACAAAAGAAAAGGAAGACAACAGTACGGCAGGAAACAAAGACAATGAGACTGAACAAGTTGTAATGTGTGAAGAAGACAGTTATAGACAAGTAAATTATTCCTATTTTCCAATCTCTGCTTCTTTCATGATATACTGTAGCTCTTTATGTTTTCTCTCTTTGCTCCTATTGTTGTCACATATATTTTCTTCTCTGCTAGCAGCAGCATCCTTTTCCTTCTTAGTACTTGCTCAGAACTAAGGGGCTAACTCTGAGGTGCACACACTAAAATGCAATGCTGATGTTCACGTTGCTGAGCGATGTGTATTAGCGTTATCCAGGTTACCCTCCAGTTCCCCGACTCGGCCTGCTGTCAGTGAAGGTTGTGCATGAGAAGTGACGGTAAGTGGATTCGCAGGGACAGAGCTTTCTATCTCTTTCCCTGCATGTGATAATTGATAAATCCTTGTGATGTATTCAATTATCGCATTGTGGCTTTGGCTGATTTTATTACATTTCATCCGCATCTGAGATGCAAATTATGATAAATATGCCCCTAAGGACACTATGTACGAGTTTGTTTTTTTATTTCTTCAATATTTATTATTCTCTAATCTTTTATTACTAACCACTGCATGATTCTTATATCAGTATTTTGCTAAAAGTACATTTGAAAAGTACTGTACTGTATTTTCATAAATGTACTTGTTGCATTCATCTCAGTGCTACTGTCTTCTCTATGTACACAATAAACAAGGCTGACTTCCAAGAAGTTAAAATGTGAAAGGCAGATAAATCTCTAGGTGCAACATAAAAATTTAAAATTGTGACATCAAAGTCCAACTTCCTAACTCTTTAGTGTTATCCCTTTAAATTGAATAGTTGTCTCCTAAAATACTACTTAGTTGGTGGTTTAAATAACTCATGATTGCTTTCATTACACAAGTTACATTTGTATGTGCAAAGATATTTATTTCAATACTTGGAGTGTCCCTAATAATGCTCTTATCCATCACTGCTTACCCTCATTTCATCCCATTATTTGCTTTTTTTCTTCGCTTTGTTTTTTTCAGAATTATCTTGGGTTCCTTCATGTGGAAACATTGCATTGCCTCTCCTTTATTCCTTTCTAGGGTTCTCTGAATGATCTGACCATATCGTTACTGGAAGCCACAGGTAGCCTGATTGGAAGATTAGCCTCATTGAAAGAAAAATTAGGGAGGTCCCAGGCTCCAGGATCATTCTCCACCCACAAAGAGTTTGAACAGAATGCACAAGTAACCACAGAGCATAAATATGATGTTAAGAACACAGATATGGTGAGTGCAAAAAAACATGATAATATTAACACATTACATATTTTTGAAATGTAACTTATTTTAACCAATTTGATCACCTCAGCCTCCAGTATCCCAAGTGTTAATAGAGTTAAATGGCACAAAGGATAATTTTAATAAAGATGGAAACATTACAGCAATGTCAATGAAAGAGCCAACTGGAGATCAACTAGAACATGATGGAGCGTGCATCAAATATAAAGGCAGATCAAAGGCTGGAGAAAACCAAGCAATGAAAGATGTGGACAGCGAATTTACGGGGGAAACAACTATGGATGTAGAATATTTAGCTACAGAAACACAAGGGGGATGTGAGACAGAAGGCAAACAAAACAAAGAAAAGGAGGAGAGCAATGAGTCTATTACTGGAAATGTTGTAACTACCCAGCAGGATATGTTAAGCCAAGGAGAACATTGTCACACGCAGGAAGACACACAGGCAGAGATTTCTGCTTCTTCTGCTCACAGTAATCAAATAGCAGATGATATGAATCCAATTCAGATACAATTTAAGGAGGCTGAAATATTCCTAGAGCAAATGAATCCACCAATACAGACAACTTCTGTGGATAGAGAAAGTCAGATAAGTTCTTCAACACAAAGACTAAGACACAATGGAAATGGCAGAAATTCCTCCATTGACAATGCTGAAGAATACAACACTGTATATCATTCTCACGAAGAAGTAGAAATATGTTCAGGGGAGTCAGCATCTCAGCTGGTAATGTATTATCATAATATTGTATATTACCTTTATTTTCTCTCTATCTGAAAAGTGTGGTAGAGTTTTAAAGGATCATATTTTCATAATGTGCGCAGTCCAATTGAATAGAAGTGATTACAGTGTAGAGCTGTACTATATAAATTGCATACTGCATTTACATTTATACCATGGAACAGTTTGGTGACATGAGCAGAACATAAGCTTGAAGTACACCAGTGAATCTCTGATAACTAGAATGGCTAACCAGTCATGATCATTCCAGTATCACAGTATGAGACACGGATTGGGTATGGGCTACCGCAGCCGAGATCCCGGCCGCGAAATGCCGGCGAGGGGGGGCGTGCGATTGCAGTGAGTCCCCTGGCTGCGCTCGCCACAGATTCTGTTGCCGCTCTATGGGTGTTGTGGATAGCAGTGGGAATAGTCCCTGCTAGTCGGCATGCCTACTGTTGGAATTAGGGGGTGCAGGATGATGGTGTCGGTAATTTGACCAGCGGCACATAACTACATCCCTGAGACACAATGCATTTTAGTATAGTTACATGCATAGTATAAATAAGTAGATTAGTAAAAAGATGCAGGTCTTGCTGGGGAGAGTCACTTTGTTTTGGTGTAAAATGGCACATCTCATTAACAAACAAAAATAATCTCTAAAACCGAAGTATGTATGACTTGATATTGCTAGCTACAGTACCGTCTGTGAATATAACAGCAAGCAACAGTGCATGAAGACTACTGTACTCAAATATGAACTAGGTTTCTCTAGATGACATCCAAAATAAAAGTCAGGCATAGTTAAACATATCTACAAGTTTACAAAATCAATTAGTGTGCTTAATAGACTGTGGACTGAAAAAGTTTCTGTTATGTATGTTCCCCCCATCATTACAACTTTATATATATATATATATATATATATTTTTTTTTTTTTTTTCTTTATATTTTTTTTTATTTAGTAAATGATGGTGGTAAGACAATGGGCAGCAAATTGTGGTCTAGGAGTTGGTAGTAGGGTGAGGTTGGGGTTGCTTTGGTGGTCTCGAGGCATCTGGACTGGCACCCGAAATGAAGGGGGCAATGACGTGATGAAGGGGGGACAGGGGCGGTGGCCAATAATGTGACTAGGCCTGACCCCTAAATTCGGCCCTGTGCAAACACACAATTTTTTTTGCAACTTTTTAAAACAACTTTATTGAGCAACTACATGATTGTATGAAGGCCTGTTTACTGGATATTTTCTGCCTGTTGTTTCGTTACATAATTGCTAATTGCTCTTCCATTTTCTTCATCATTACAGGTACCTTCTGAATATACTCTGTGTGAAATGTATAATATTCAGTTAGGCCCAGAAAAAAGTGAGCAGTTTGCAAATGAAAAAACTGAAGAAAAGTGTATAGACAGACAGAGTCAAAATGAGCATGAACTACATGGAGAAATAAAGAAACAGGCAGAAGGAACGGAAATGAAAGATTTGGAGGAAATAGAAAATATGAGAAAGCATATAAGGAAAGGGGTAGTAAAAAGGAAGAGACTAGATATAGGAGAAAGTGAAGAGGAAAAGCAGAATACAGCTGATGAGAAACAGTCGGATCAGGAAATATTGGAGGCAGATAGTCAGGATGAGCTCTCCGGATACAGAGAAATAACATGCAGAGGGAAAGGTGAGCAGATGGAACTAGATGACATTCAAATGGGTCACAAACAATTGGATGGCAGTGGTGATGGATTGGCAAAGACTAAAGAGTCATTATTGAGTGTTGAAGTTGCTGAGGGAGATATTGTAAAGAAAGGAAGCATGACGGAAATCAGGTTAATACCTGGGGAAATACAGCTAAACAAGGACAAACTGAAAGAGATTCATGGAGGAGAAGGATTGGATATTCAAGTTGGAAAAAAACAAAATATGGAGCTATGCCCGTTGCCAGAACCTGGATTGCCTACTGGTGTGGGGGGTGACAGTCATCAAAGCATGGCAATCAACCCACAGGTAAATGAAAAACCATCTTTCTAAGAAATGTGTTCATGCCCTCCATCTGTTGTATGCTGTATTGTATTTGTATACTCCATTGACCTTGTTGAAGGTCACACGAACTGTATTAATATTACACTACTATAGGTCAATAGATATTTAGAAATCATAGACCTAATGAAAGGAGATAGTCATGTATCAGAAATTGATGGAAGCCAACTTCACAATGTTGCAGTATCTACTATGAATGACTGTATCCATATGGCATACATTAATCTCCAATATATTGCATACATTCTCTCAGAAACTCTCTTCTCTCATCTGCCATTCAGATTTAGTATTGACTCTATAGCCAGTGTTGAACTATAACTCACAGTCTGTTCTGTCAGTCATCAACAATAATCAGAAAGCTAAAGGTTAGCAGGATGTGTGTGTCAGTCAGCCCGCCCAGAGATTGATTGGCTCTTTTTGTCTAGCAATGCATTTACCTGCCATTTGCTATAACCTTTATATTTTTTAGATGCCAGGTCCATGGTTCAAGTTTTGGGGGACAGCAAATCAGACCATGACTGTAGCAGCAGTGGGAACCTCATTGAATGATAGCTTCTTGAGTCACATGGCACAAATGCCAGCCAATGGCACTCTCGTGAGAAATGAGGTGTGTATTGTGGTAATCCTATAAACTAAACAGTGCAAGTCTGCTTTCTGTAACAATATTATTATAAGAGCGAGATAAAATTCTATCTCACATATGCTTTTAGCTTGAAATATTATTTAGAAAAAGTGTTTTAATAATGGTTTTTAGTTGTGAGAAATATATCATCAAAATCTGATAAAATTTTATGTGGACGCTTAACAGCTATTATTATCATTATTGCTACTGTGGTTGATTTGTTAGGTGACCCATTGACCCATAGCACCAGACATTGCAGAAAACAGGGATACATAAAACAGGGACATAGAAGTTTGGTACATTAGGGGCTTAATTCAGCAAGGAACGCAAAGCAGCAAAAATTGCAGAAAATGCGAAAATACATAAAATCTGAGACAAAAAATAAAACTTCTGAGACATAGCAAAAACTGTGTATGCACTACAAAAAGTAGTCATGTAGGTGGCGTAGTAAAGGGCTGGTCTCGCAAAAACTACGAGGAGGGGCGCGTTGTGGGCGTATGCTGATGATCGGTAGGTGGTGCATACGCAATTTTTGCAACTGAACACACATTTATGATGTGCAGTTTCTGAGTAACTACAGGTCTAACTTAATATCTGCACAAGCTGACCTCAGTTGTAGAACGTTCGATGTATACTGCAATCATTGCTTCATTACACCCAGCTGAAGCAGCTCACACACTGCTGACCACAATTCAGTTTATTCAGCTGCATTGAAACTTAACAACATGCAAGGGAGGTTTAAACTGTTTAACACATGTATTACTCTAAAATATATGGTAGTAGTAACCTAATAATTCTTTAAGTTAATAACAATGCAGGTTTGTCAAGAACACACTTGTTTTCCTACAAACATGTATTAACATTCACAAGCAAGATTTAATTTTTTTTGTTTGCTTAATGGCTTTTTGTTTAAAAGCTGAGTTTTTTTCTGATTTAAAGCAACAAACAATTATTATCTTCAATAATCATACCCACATACATGTGTAAGGATTCCCCCCCCCCCCCCCCCGACAAGGAAACATATGTTTAATAGCATCACCACAATAATCGTGATTTTGTGGACATTTTAATTATGCACCACTGTTTTTTTTAATAAATATTTTCACATTAAACAATAACATAAGGAATGTTAATAATAACAACGAAACATTAATATGTCATGTATGTAAACCTTAAACATTAAAAAAAATATTTTTTTTTTCCTTTTTGCGTTTGTGTATTCACCAGCGGAAGTAGCTCGTCTTGTTGTTCGACGCATCCTATCAGTAGGCATGGTTGGCTCAATATTATGTGTGGCTGATGTTAAATTGTGACATCAGAAATCTTTACGCAAAATATGTGACTAAGTGTAATTTTTTTAGCAAAAAATGCGGTATTTTAAATCTCATCACAAAATTAGCAAATTTGAAAAGTCCACCTTTTTTGTAACATTAAATTAGTCTTGCAGATTTTCCGTTTGGGCGTGCTTTCTCAATTTTGCGTTTGGTCGCAGTTTTTGCTAATTTGTACTTTTTACGATCCTTACTGAATTAGCCCCTAAATTCAGATGTTGCAAATGCTTATAATTTAGTGGGAAAGGGACAGAGCTAGGAGGAGCTAGTATGGGATTGTAGAAAGGGCTCTGGAAATAGGTGGTGTTTGAAGGCTGGGGACAGTCTGATCTGGCATGGTATGTATTTAGGATAGAAAAAGAGGATGTATCTGCACACTTCTAGAGTCAATGAACTATTAAGGTTTGATCAAGCAATTAAACCCCATTGAAATGTCTCACTCTAATAGTAGGAATAACTTTTTGTGGGGGTGCAGCCCGATTGCAACTCTAATTTAATATACAACAAAAGAGAACCAAAAAGTGGTTGCCTAGTTGGGCGCACTAATGACATTTTATTAATATGATACTTTTAAAACTTAGCTTTTATTGCTTATACCTTCTAAAACTCACCCTTATCTGGGGATTACACAGCAAAACATAGAGGTAAAAAATTTTTTTGAGACATATACAAACATATAGCTGAAAAGAAATAGAAATGAGTGTGAATAGATTTAAAAAGCAGTACTACCACTAATTACTCCAACCAGGTGTAGAAATATGGTATTAAATGGAGCCCCTGGGGAGCTGGGATATATCAATTACCCAAATTCCCCAATTCTCTTAGGCTATTGTCACTCAGGGTTAGTATTCCCAATCCAAAAAATTGTTATTTCATATGTTATATTTGTATTTATGAAAACCTGATGTTATACAAAAATAATAAAATAAATTGCTATTGCAGAGATACTGTGTGTTTATTTCGTATTCACATATAATATACAGATCTTTATTGTTTATTATTTTAATCAGCTCCACATATTTATAAACCAAGGATAAATATCCCCACTGTGAAGATCATAAACAGTGAGGAGTATTATTACATTAATGTACTCCGCATGTTCATCAACTGAGTGTCACTGATGTTTGTTGAGGGAAACAAGGTTAATATCCCTACTATGTAAGTTATTGATAATCAAGAGATGGATCACATAGTTATCTTGCGATCCTTGGTTGTAAGGATAACAAGTCAATCAGTCATGCGATTGCTAGTGATTGTTAAACACTATTTCCACTATATTACTATAGCGACCTGTGTTTGCCTTACTGTGATGTGAGGGTAGTGTTTGTTACATTGAGGTTCTCTCTTGAGCTACATTAGTATTCTTTCTCTGGCTACATCTGTGCTCAGCTTCTTACAATGTATCCAACTTATACTGGCCAGTTCCCTTCTCTTGCGTGTCACTGGCTTATGCTTGAGAGCTGGCAAGTGTATTGCTTATCACTGATTAAGTTAATAAAAGACCACAGTATTCGTCTGCTGCTATCATTAAGTAGAGTAGAGATATTGTGATAATTAATTGTCTGTTAATTCTGACACATTAACTAATAACCATCAGGCAACCACATAACCCTGTTGCTAATGACAACGCCATGTGGAAATCAGTTGTTCAAAAAACTATCTGAGTAGATTGTATGTCTCAAGTTGCTCCTTAAGGACCGCAACTGTCACTGTGACTTGATTCAAATAACCTCAGTATGAGAGGGTGACAGTGGAGGTCCGTTCAAACTATCTATCTATTTGAAATCTACACCATTGTATGCATAATTATGGAGTGTGGTAAACCGCTGAAACGCCGATGTGCACGTTTCGCTGTATAGCTTTAACGGACCTCCACTGCCATCTTCACAGTGGGGATATTTATCCTTGGTTTATAAATATGTGGAGCTGATTAAAATAATAAACAATAAAGATC
Source organism: Pseudophryne corroboree (assembly GCF_028390025.1). Taxonomy (NCBI): domain Eukaryota; kingdom Metazoa; phylum Chordata; class Amphibia; order Anura; family Myobatrachidae; genus Pseudophryne; species Pseudophryne corroboree. Next base: position 372,764,498 of record NC_086449.1, read on the forward strand.
TGTATATTATATGTGAATACGAAATAAACACACAGTATCTCTGCAGTAGCAATTTATTTTATTATTTTTGTATAACATCAGGTTATTATAAATACAAATATAACATATGAAATAACAATTTTTTGGATTGGGAATACTAACCCTGAGTGACAATAGCCTAAGAGAATTGGGGAATTTGGGGAATTGATATATCCCAGCTCCCCAGGGGCTCCATTTAATACCATATTTCTACACCTGGTTGGAGTAATTAGTGGTAGTACCGCTTTTTAAATCTATTCACACTCATTTCTATTTCTTTTCACCTATATGTTTGTATATGTCTTAAAAAAATTTTTAACCTCTATGTTTTGCTGTGTAATCCCCAGATAAGGGTGAGTTTTAGAAGGTATAAGCAATAAAAGCTAAGTTTTAAAAGTATCATATTAATAAAATTTCATTAGTGCGCCCAACTAGGCAACCACTTTTTGGTTCTCTTTTTTTGTATGGTATGTATTTACACAGGTGAGTAGTGACATGGGAGGCTTGGTTGGGGTGAGTGAAAAATGGTTATCATAGAGGAGGCATAGGAAATAGGAAGCTCTTCTTTTGGGTATTGAAGAGCATTTAAGGGTGAGGTTTAAGTTGTAGGAAGGTGTTGTTAAGAGTGAGTGAAAGATGGAATAGAGAATATGGGGAGCTGTGGTAGAGATTAAGAACCTAAGGAAACTGAGCCAACTGGCTGCAGAATACTTACTGTATATTAATTATTTATGCACTAGGCACAGCTGCCCTGCCCTCTGCACAGCCGTGAGGATGAAAATCATGATGGCACAAGGGTACAGGTAAGATAAATATTATTCACAAAAATAAATTACATATACAATTAATTATCCCTTCTCAACTATCATGATTAGGACATGTATATGACATTTAGGGCCACATCTGTGTCTGGATCTTTAGTTTATGTATACAAATGCCACTACAAAGCTCTTCCTTGGTGTACATCCATGTGTCCAGATAGGCAAGGACTGAGATGCCCACTTTCAAAATGCTCCCATTCGCAATCAATTTTCTGCAATGGTACGCAGTAAGTGGTATAGCAGTAAAGTGACCTCAGACACAATTCTATGAAGCAGTGTGCGGCATACTGAGCTGGAGGTTACGCATAAAGAGTCAATTCTTTGCAGACAATGAAGAGCAAATAGGTACTCTTTAACAAGCCACAACGATTTTTTTCCCCTAAAACAGCGCAGAAATTGTTTGTTTTTTGTTTTTTTAAATAAAGGTTACAATTTTAAAGATATTTTTAAATATTTTATTTAAAAATATATATATCTAGGGGGTATTTTGCACCCAACCCTGTGTTTATTTGCACCCATTGTAATTTTACTTCCCTCCCCCATCACAAATATTCCCCCTAGTGCAGAGGTTCTCAAATGCAGTCCTCAAAGCACCCCAATGATCCAGGTTTTAGGTATAGCCATGGTTCAGCACAGATGGTTAAATCAAATTGACTGAGGTGCTAACTAAGGCACCTATGGCCAAGCATAGAAACCTGGACTGTTGGGGTGTCTTCAGGACAGAGTTTGAGAACCTCTGCCCTAGTGGCATAAGATCTCCTGAATTGTCAACCCCCATGCCCCTTTGCTTGTGGCAGTGAGGAATTTCCCATTATGTCTAGGGGCAGCACTTTTTTGGGTGGTGGCACTTGGATGATTGTATTGGTAACGTCTGCCCAAAAAGTACCAGTAACTACAAAATATTTCCACTCTACCACATGCAATCTTGAATGGCGTGTAAACGGGTAGGACATGCACATACTGCCCCTGTAAGCTGTCTCACTTAGTAAATTTGTATACATAATAAAAAAATAATAAAATGTCATAGTGTCTTTTTTTTATTATTCTATTAAATTGGCTATCAACCATAAGAGGGCTTATAATCAAGCAATACAAACAAAATTAGGAATGAGGGGGCGTTATTGTTGTGCCTAGGGGCACCCTGACCCCTAAATCATCCTCTGCACATGCAGTGATCGGCATAGATGTACAGCAAATCTAGTTCCAGCGCATTCACCACAGAATGCCGCTCACAAGGCATTCTGGGGCGTGATTTTGGAAAGTGATGTCAGCGGTCACTACGTCATCACTTCCAGGGGGCTGCAGCAGTAGGAGGAAGTCCGTTCTGCTATTGTATTCCCTCCATAACAGAAGAGGACACTGCGGGGCTTGGCGGCCGTATGTGATGCAACCTGGTTGGGTAACGCGCTCCTGGCTGCGATCGCATCAGTGGCATATCTGTAATGTGTATGGTGCCCGTTTTCACAGAGCTTTGCGCATGCACAAAGTAAGAAAATCTCTGTGAAAATGGCCACTGTGCCATTTCCCCGGATATTTGCACAACAGAGTCTGTGCCCCTCTAGTGTCCACCTCTCACTCATCCGCAACGGGGTTTCCATGTTGGGGGAGGTGCTTCTTTAGGCAGGCACAGTTTGAGTGTCAGAGTTAAGCTAGGTACACACTGGGGTAAATTTACTAAGGTGGGAGCTTTTAGAACTGGTGATGTTGCTCATAGCAACCAATCAGAGTCTACTTAACATTTGTCTATCTGCTTCTAGAAGATAATAGATGAAATCTGATTGGTTGCTATCGGCAACATCACCAGTTCTAAAAAAAAAGAAACTCCCAGCTTAGTAAATTTACTCCACTGTCTGTTTTTTTCTTAATCGGAGGGACAATCGGGTTCAAGGGCGTAGCTACCATAGGTGCAGGCAGTGCAGCTGCTATGGGGCCCAGAGCTGAAAGGGGTCCACCTTACCTGTCACAGTTTCATGTGTTATATAGAAGGGTGTAGAATAGCTACCATAGGTGCAATGGAGTCCAGAGCTGAGAGGGACCCACCTTCCCTGTCACAGTTACATGTGTTATATACATTTTTCATTAGTAGATACATATGGGCCCTTATAAACTTTTGCCTTTGGGCCTACAATACATCTAGTTATGCCCCTGGTCTTGATCACTGTGATGTGGTATAAAATGAACTGGAGGGCATTATAATGTTACATAATGTGAACTGTGGGCATTGTAATGTGGCACAGTGTCAAGTGGAGGAACTGTAATGTGGCATAATATGAACTGGGGACACTGTATGTCATAATATGAATTGGGGGTACTGTGTTACATATTGTGTACTGGCAGCCCTACAATGTGACATAATGTGAACTAGGGCATTACTATGGTTCATAAAATAAACTAGGGCACTCCTATGGGGCATAACATTAACTATGGCACTACAAGAGCACTATTATGGGGCATACAATTTGCAACTGCTGCGGAGAAGTGTATCTCTAGAAGCATTGGGACAGGGGCCCCTTCAAAATATTGCTATGGGGTCCACAAATTTCTGGCTACGCCCCTGATCGGGCTGATTATTTAGCTAGAGGAAGGCTCCAATATCTGTGCTACACACTTTTTTTTATTTACGAAAAATCCGCCAATTTCTCGTTACATCGGCCGAGGGAGAAAAATTGAGTTTGCCTACACACTACCTGATTTCTACACCTGGACATACAGTCAGATTATTGAGAAAGCGCATGCACACTGGTCGTTATCAGGAGATTGAGTCTGAGATTTTCGGTCTTGACCAACCAATCGGATAATCGTAGGTGAGTGTTTGTGTGCAAGATTTCTCCGATTTATTGGAGATACACAGAAACAATCATTCATACACATTGTAAAATTAATCAGGCTGATCACCCAATTACTGCAAATCAGCTCAATAATTGTATAATGTGTACTTAGCTTTAAACTGGCCATACACCTAAAGATTATCTTTCTAACTAGATAGCTAGTTGGCTGGTTGGAATGAAAATGTGATAATGTTTGAGAGCAAATAACAATTGAATATTTGCACCCAAACACTGGAAAATGAACTAAAACCGTTGTTCAGGTAAATTAGATTTAACTAATTTGTCTGAATGACCATTTCCATCTGTTTTCCAGTGCTTGAGAACACATACAGTAGTTGATTGCCATTTGCTCACATACATTACCAGTATTTCATTACCATCAGCCAACTAGTTGGAAATATAAGATTATTGGGTATATGCAATTGCGGTTGAATTGCCACAAATGTCGAAAAACAGGGCATTTTCGACACAAAAAAATGATTCGACAATGCAATACAGTACTTTTCGACAAAAAACCTGCCGTTTCAGATTTGACTTTTTGCAATTCCACATTTACTCAAATTCGACATGTCTGCAATGGTGAAAATGCGGCTTTACGACAAAAGTATATTCAATTGAAGAATGTCGATTCGACAACAGTGCTTTTCGACAGTCATTTCGTCAATTTCAGTCCGCCTCATTTTGCTGGCGGGATCTAATAAAAATTTTTGAAAACATGTTTTTTTTGTGTTTTTTTTTATTGCTAATAGCATATCTATTTATATTAGAAGGGATTATGTACTTGGTTTGTCTGTTAGGAGCCACAAATATTATTTATATATTTTTTTTAAAGAATATTTATTTATTTTTACTGACTAAAATAATATGGAGAGATCAGAGCATGCTTTTCAGTGGGAAGGGGTGGGAATGGGTTAAAAATCGTGAAAAAAAATGCGTGGGGTCCCCCCTCCTAAGCATAACTAGCCTCGGGCTCTTTGAGCCGGTCCTGGTTGTAAAAATACGGGGGGGAAAATGACAGGGGATCCCCCGTATTTTCACAACCAGCACCGGGCTCTGCGTCCGGTCCTGGTGCAAAAAATACGGGGGACAAAAGACGCACACCAGCACCGGGCTCCGTTGGGAACTTTGCGGTCAGTGGTGAGGTTACTCGCGGTTAACCGCTGACCGCAAAGTTCCCACCATTGAAGATAATGGAGCGGCATAGTGCTATGCGCTGTCTGACAGCTCAGACGCGCACAGCCAATCAGGAGAGTGCCACGACGTGGCGCTCCCTGATTGGCTGAAGGGACCCTCTGTGACAGGAGTCACGGGGGGTCTCAGCAATCGGGGAAAGGGGTCCCATGTGTAAACATGGGACCCCTTTTCAGTGCGTGGTCCGGGGTTTTGCGTTTTATTATTTTGCCAAGTACGTGGATTACAAACAAGAAGAGGACAGATCTACACTGGATTTTGGTGAGTATAATTTTATTTTCAGGTACCCCATGGATTCTACTGGTGAAGGGGACCAAGTCGGCGTGTGAAGAAGGTAAGTATGTGTGTGTCGGCGTGCATGTATGTAATAAAGTTTTACTTTCACGGTGTGCGTGTACTGTTTTTATTTGGGTATTTTTATTGCAGTAGAACTACAGGTACCAGCGGGCCCGTTTCCCCCCCGCATGCTGGTACTTGTGGTTCTCCAAGTACCAGCTTGCGGGGGAGGCTTGCTGGGACTTGTAGTTCTGCTACAAAAAAACAATATTCTTTATTTTTGTCACTTGGCTATCAGCCTCCCATCCACAGCCCTTGGATGGGGGGGACAGCCTCGGGCTTCACCCCTGGCCCTTGGTGGCTGGAGGGGGGGACCCCTTGATTTAAGGGGTCCCCACTCCTCCAGGGTACCCCGGCCAGGGGTGACTAGTTAGTGATTTAATGTCACGGCCGCAGGGACCTATATAAAAGTGTCCCCCGGCTGTGGCATTATCTCTCTGACTAGTGGAGCCCAGTGCTGGTGTTAAAAATATGGGGGAACCCTACGTTTTTTGTCCCCCGTATTTTTGGCACCAGGACCGGATGCAGAGCCCGGTGCTGGTTGTGAAAATACGGGGGATCTCCTGTCATTTCCCCCCCCCCGTATTTTTACTACCAGGACCGGCTCAAAGAGCCCGAGGCTGGTTATGCTTAGGAGGGTGGACCCCACGCATTTTTTTCAGGATTTTTTACACACTTTTGTGCCGTCCATGAAGTCGAATCCAGGACGCACACTATCGTCAATTGGTCCGTTTTTCGACAGCAGGACTGTCGAATCCGTTTTTTATTGAATATGTTGAATTCGGGTCCCGGCGGGAGAATATGTGACTGTCGAATTGTGTCGAATTTAAAAACGGTCGAATTCCAGCCGGAATTTGACTGCAATTGCATATAACCCCATATATTAGATGTGTGTCCAGCTTTATTGTGCAGAAATGTATTGTGTGGATGAGTACTTTTATACACAGGGCAGCATTCTCAGCGTTTTGAGCTGTATGAGATCCCATGGGGGCATGGAACTGAAGATGTGAGGTTGTGTCTGCTTGCAGTGATGGTGTAATATGCAGGGCAGGAGCAACATGTCCTTCACCCACAAGGATGCACAGGGAGCACCAGACATGAAGGAGAAGCAGCCAGCAGCTTCTTTTATGGGAAACTGATGTCTGTAACTCCTCCATGCAAGCGCGGAGGTAATACTTCACATATTAACTACACTGGAATGCCAGATTACTGCTGAATGATGTATTTTACCTCCACGGGTCACATATTTCAGATTTAGGGTTTAGTGGTCCTGTAAGTACGTAAAATTGGGTATGATAGGTGAACTACATTATAGTTAAAAAATAATAACTACTGAATATCTACCTTTGATTTACATACTATTAACAAGGTGATGCGTCTCAACACTGTTTAAAGTATTAAAGGGATTGTTTAAAGTATTAAAGGGATGGCACAGGAAATGTCTGGTTGCATTAAACTTTATGTACAAGATTAATTCATATCAGATTTTTTTTTTCTAACTATTTATATTGAAGCACAAACATACAAATATAATGTCGATAGAATAGCATATCACAGTAGAAAAGCAACAGTAGAAAAGCAGAACATCCACATCTGACAAAGAACAGTTATACGATGAGGCCGATTCAGAGTTGGGAGATTATCAAAAAGAGCAAGTAACTGCACCTGCACAAACCATGAGGAGGCAACTTCATTTTTATTTCTCTAACGTCCTAGTGGATGCTGGGACTCCGTCAGGACCATGGGGAATAGCGGGCTCCGCAGGAGACAGGGCACATCTAAAAAAGCTTTTAGGTCACATGGTGCGTACTGGCTCCTCCCCCTATGACCCTCCTCCAAGCCTCAGTTAGGTTTTTGTGCCCGTCCGAGAGGGTGCAATCTAGGTGGCTCTCCTAAAGAGCTGTTTAGAAAAGTTTTTTTTTTTAGGTTTCAATCTCAGTGATTCCTGCTGGCAACAGGATCACTGCATCGAGGGACTTAGGGGAGAGATTTCCAACTCACCTGCGTGCAGGATGGATTGGAGTCTTAGGCTACTGGACACTTAGCTCCAGAGGGAGTCGGAACACAGGTCAGCCTGGGGTTCGTCCCGGAGCCGCGCCGCCGATCCCCCTTACAGACGCTGAAGAGACGGCAGAACGGAGGTCCGGAAAGCAGGCGGCAGAAGACTCCTCAGTCTTCTTGAAGGTAGCGCACAGCACGGCAGCTGTGCGCCATTGTTGTCACACGGCTCACTGACTCAGTCACGGAGGGTGCAGGGCGCTGCTGGGGGCGCCCTGGGCAGCAATATAATTACCTTTAGTGGCAAAATAAATACATCACATATAGCCATTAAGGCTATATGTATGTATTTTAACCCAGGCCAGTTTCTTAAAAACCGGGGAAAAGCCCACCGAAAAAGGGGCGGAGCTTATTCTCCTCAGCACTCAGCGCCATTTTCCTGCTCAGCTCCGCTGGTGAGGAAGGCTCCCAGGTCTCTCCCCTGCACTGCACTACAGAAACAGGGTAACAAAGAGAAGGGGGGCATAAATTGGCGATATTTATATATTAAGAGCGCATATATAGTAAACAACACCTTCTAGGGTTGTTTATATACATTTATAGCGCTTTTGGTGTGTGCTGGCAAACTCTCCCTCTGTCTCCCCAAAGGGCTAGGGGGTCCTGTCTTCGATTAGAGCATTCCCTGTGTGGCTGCTGTGTGTCGGTACGTGTGTGTCGACATGTATGAGGACGATGTTGGTGTGGAGGCAGAGCAATTGCCGATGATGGTAATGTCACCCCCTAGGGAGTCGACACCGGAATGGATGGCTTTAGTTATGGAATTACGTGATAATGTCAGCACATTACAAAAGTCAGTTGACGAAATAAGACGCCCGGCAAACCAGTTAGTACCGATTCAGGCGTCTCAGACACCGTCAGGGGCTGTAAAACGTCCTTTACCTCAGTCAGTCGACACGGGTACCGACACAGATGAATCTAGTGTCGACGGTGAAGAAACAAACGTATTTTCCAATAGGGCCACACGTTATATGATCACGGCAATGAAGGAGGCTTTGCAGATCTCTGATACTGCTGGTACCTCAAAAAGGGGTATTATGTGGGGGGTGAAAAAACTACCTGTATTTTTTCCAGAATCAGAGGAATTGAATGACGTGTGTGATGAAGCGTGGGTTAACCCCGATAGAAAACTGCTAATTTCCAAGAAGTTATTGGCATTATACCCTTTCCCACCAGAGGTTAGGGCGCGCTGGGAAACACCCCCTAGGGTGGATAAGGCGCTCACACGTTTATCAAAGCAAGTGGCGTTGCCGTCTCCTGATACGGCCGCCCTCAAGGATCCAGCAGATAGGAGGCTGGAAACTACACTGAAGAGTATATACACACATACTGGTGTTATACTGCGACCGGCAATAGCCTCAGCCTGGATGTGCAGTGCTGGGGTAGTGTGGTTGGATTCTCTGACTGAAAATATTGATACCCTGGATAGGGACAGTATTTTATTGACTCTTGAGCAATTAAAGGATGCTTTCCTTTATATGCGAGATGCTCAGAGGGATGTTTGTACTCTAGCATCAAGAGTAAGCGCGATGTCCATATCTGCCAGAAGAAGTTTATGGACGCGACAGTGGTCAGGTGATGCGGATTCCAAGAGGCATATGGAAGTATTGCCATATAAAGGAGAGGAATTGTTTGGGGTCGGTCTTTCGGACCTGGTGGCCACGGCAACTGCCGGCAAATCCACTTTTTTACCTCAGACCCCCTCCCAACAGAAAAAGACACCGTCTTTTCAGCCGCAGTCCTTTCGCTCCTATAAAAAGCGACCAAAAGGACAGTCTTATCTGCCGCGAGGCAGAGGAAAGGGTAAGAAAGGGCAGCAAGCAGCCCCTGCCCAGGAACAGAAGCCCGCCCCGGCTTCTACAAAGCCATCAGCATGACGCTGGGGCTTTACAAGCGGACTCAGGAAAGGTGGGGGGTCGACTCAAGATTTTCAGCAATCAATGGGTTCACTCACAAGTGGACCCGTGGGTCCTGCAGATAGTATCTCAGGGTTACATGCTGGAGTTCGAAAGGTCTCCCCCTCGCCGGTTCCTAAAGTCTGCTTTACCAACGTCTCCCTCAGAAAGGACGTCGGTTTTGGAAGCCATTCACAAGCTGTATTCTCAGCAGGTGATAGTCAAGGTACCCCTCCTACAACAGGGAAAGGGGTATTATTCCACACTATTTGTGGTACCGAAACCGGACGGTTCGGTAAGGCCTATTCTAAATCTGAAATCCTTGAACCTGTACATAAAGAAATTCAAGTTCAAGATGGAGTCACTCAGAGCAGTGATAGCGAATCTGGAAGAAGGAGACTTCATGGTGTCCTTGGACATAAAAGATGCTTATCTACATGTCCCGATTTACCCCTCACACCAAGGGTATCTCAGGTTCGTGATACAAGACTGTCATTATCAGTTTCAAACGCTGCCGTTTGGGTTGTCCACGGCCCCTCGGGTCTTTACCAAGGTAATGACCGAAATGATGGTTCTTCTACGAAGAAAAGGCGTATTAATTATCCCTTACTTGGACGATCTCCTGATAAGGGCAAAGTCCAGAGAACAGCTGGAAGTCGGTGTAGCGCTAACACAAGTAGTGCTTCAGCAACACGGGTGGATTCTAAATCTTCCAAAATCTCAATTGACCCCGACAACACATCTGCTGTTCCTGGGCATGATTCTGGACACGGTTCAGAAAAAGGTATTTCTCCCGGAAGAGAAAGCAAGGGAGTTATCCGAACTTGTCAAGAACCTCCTAAAACCAGGAACTGTGTCAGTACATCAATGCACAAGAGTCCTGGGAAAGATGGTGGCTTCGTACGAAGCGATTCCATTCGGCAGATTCCATGCACGAACATTTCAGTGGGATCTGCTGGACAAATGGTCCGGATCGCATCTGCACATGCATCAGCGGATAACACTGTCACCGAGAACAAGGTTGTCTCTCCTGTGGTGGTTGCAGACTGCCCATCTGTTAGTGGGCCGCAGATTCGGCATACAGGACTGGGTCCTGGTGACTACGGATGCCAGCCTACGAGGTTGGGGAGCAGTCACAAAGGGAAGAAACTTCCAGGGCGTGTGGTCAAACCTGGAGACGTCTCTTCACATAAATATACTGGAGCTAAGAGCGATCTACAATGCTCTAAGCCTGGCAAAATCGCTGCTTCAGGGTCAGCCGGTGTTGATCCAGTCCGACAACATCACGGCAGTCGCCCACGTAAACCGACAAGGCGGCACGAGAAGCAGGAGTGCAATGGCAGAAGCTGCAAGGATTCTGCGCTGGGCGGAGAATCATGTCGTAGCACTGTCAGCAGTGTTCATCCCGGGAGTGGACAACTGGGAAGCAGATTTCCTCAGCAGACACGACCTTCACCCGGGAGAGTGGGGACTTCATCCAGAAGTTTTCCACATGATTGTGAACCGTTGGGAAAAACCAAAGGTGGACATGATGGCGTCTCGCCTCAACAAAAAATTGGACAGGTATTGCGCCAGGTCAAGAGACCCTCAGGCAATAGCTGTGGACGCTCTGGTAACACCGTGGGTGTACCAGTCAGTGTATGTGTTCCCTCCTCTGCCTCTCATACCAAAGGTACTGAGAATTATACGGAAAAGAGGAGTAAGAACAATACTGGTAGCTCCGGACTGGCCAAGAAGAACTTGGTATCCGGAACTTCAAGAGATGCTCACGGAGGATCCGTGGCCTCTACCTCTAAGAAGGGATCTGCTTCAGCAGGGACCTTGTATGTTCCAAGACTTACCGCGGCTGCGTTTGACGGCATGGCGGTTGAACGCCGGATTCTAAAAGAGAAGGGCATTCCTGAGGAAGTTATTCCTACTTTAATTAAAGCCAGGAAAGAAGTGACCGCACAACATTATCACCGCATTTGGAGAAAATATGTTGCGTGGTGTGAGGCCAAGAAGGCTCCAACGGAAGAATTTCAATTGGGTCGATTCTTACATTTCCTGCAAGCAGGATTGTCTATGGGCCTCAAATTGGGGTCCATAAAAGTTCAAATTTCGGCCTTATCAATTTTCTTCCAGAAGGAATTGGCGTCAGTGCCTGAAGTACAAACTTTTGACAAAGGTGTACTACATATACAACCCCCAATAGTGCCTCCAGTGGCACCGTGGGATTTGAACGTGGTTCTAAATTTTCTCAAATCTCATTGGTTTGAGCCTTTAAAATCGGTAGATTTAAAATACCTTACATGGAAGGTAACCATGCTGTTGGCCCTGGCTTCAGCCAGGAGAGTTTCGGAGTTGGCAGCTTTGTCATACAAAAGCCCATATCTGATATTCCATTCGGACAGGGCAGAATTGAGGACACGTCCTCAATTTCTCCCTAAGGTGGTTTCGGCATTTCACTTGAACCAGCCTATTGTGGTGCCTGCGGCTACTAGCGACTTGGAGGACTCCAAGTTACTGGACGTTGTCAGAGCATTAAAAATATATATTTCAAGGACAGCTGGAGTCAGAAAATCTGACTCGTTGTTTACATTGTATGCACCCAACAAGTTGGGTGCTCCTGCGTCTAAACAGACGATTGCACGTTGGATATGTAGTACAATCCAACTTGCACATTCTGTGGCAGGCCTGCCACAGCCTAAATCTGTAAAGGCCCATTCCACAAGGAAAGTGGGCTCATCCTGGGCGGCTGCCCGAGGAGTCTCGGCATTACAACTTTGCCGAGCAGCTACGTGGTCAGGGGAGAACACGTTTGTAAAATTTTACAAATTTGATACTCTGGCTAAAGAGGACCTGGAGTTCTCTCATTCGGTGCTGCAGAGTCATCCGCACTCTCCCGCCCGTTTGGGAGCTTTGGTATAATCCCCATGGTCCTGACGGAGTCCCAGCATCCACTAGGACGTTAGAGAAAATAAGAATTTACTTACCGATAATTCTATTTCTCATAGTCCGTAGTGGATGCTGGGCGCCCATCCCAAGTGCGGATTGTCTGCAATGCTTGTACATAGTTATTGTTACAAAAATCGGGTTATTACTGTTGTTGTGAGCCATCTGTTCAGAGGCTACTTCGTTTGTGTTATCATACTGTTAACTGGGTTCAGATCACAAGTTGTACGGTGTGATTGGTGTGGCTGGTATGAGTCTTACCCGGGATTCAAGATCCTTCCTTATTGTGTACGCTCGTCCGGGCACAGTACCTAACTGAGGCTTGGAGGAGGGTCATAGGGGGAGGAGCCAGGACGCACCATGTGACCTAAAAGCTTTTTTAGATGTGCCCTGTCTCCTGCGGAGCCCGCTATTCCCCATGGTCCTGACGGAGTCCCAGCATCCACTACGGACTATGAGAAATAGAATTATCGGTAAGTAAATTCTTATTATTTCCATGCAGGGTAAATACTGGCTGCTTTTGCCTGTAGCACTGCCATTTAGCAGTACCGTAATAGGGCTGCATTTGCTGCATTTGGGTTTCTGTGTATAACTGCATTGGAGTAAGAAGCAAATGTGGCTGCATCTTTTGCCGCAGCCGTGACTGTGTGCAACTCACAGTCAGCCCATAAATATCATATGTAGTCAGTCTCTAAAATCTCTAGTAATGCAGGTTTGTCTTCCTGCTGTAAGTGGTATAGATGGAGGAGGGATTAATGGAGCAAGGAAACAGTATGTACTGTACTGTTCAAACAGTGTATGACTAAATTTAAACTAGGATTACCCTTGTCACTTTCTGTCATGAATAACAGTAAATAGTGATGTGTGAACGGTGCGCCCCGCCAGAGCACAGGACCCTGTTGGTGGGACCTTCTCTGCCCCATGGCACCTGCATTTGGCTTGCAAGTGTCTGTAACGCCACCCTGCAGACAGTAGAGCTGCTGCAGAGTTCCGTGCCTGTAGAGCCGCCAGGAATTTCCTTTGTGCCCTTTTTCCTGATTTCTGCAGTTCCACCCCCTCAGCTTGACAACATGATGTAACATGTTCTGGGGCGGGGTCATCATAGGGGAGGAATATCCCCCTGCTCTTGTACTGAGGGATAGGTTATATGTAGGGATCATATGGCTTATGGTCATTAGGTCGACAGTCATTAGGTTAACCACTATTGATCGACATGCATTAGGTCGACATGGTCGTTAGGTCGACATGAACAAGGTCGACATGGAAAAAGGTCAACATAAGTTTTTCACATCTTTTTTCATTTTTTTAACGTTTTCATACTTTATGATCCACGTGGACTACAATTGGGAACGGTAACCTGTGACGAGCGCAGCGGTAGCGGAGTGAGGCACCTTGCCCGAAGCATGGCGAGCGGACATGGTGCACTAATTGGGGTTCCCCGTCACTTTACGAAGAAAAGGACATCAAAAAAAGTTTAAAAAACTCATGTCGACCTTTTTCATGTCGACCTAATGACCATGTGGACCTAGTCACCCTGTCGACCTAATGCATGTCGATCAATAATGGTCGACCTAATGACTGTCGACCTAAAGACCCATACCCGGATCATATATGTCCTGGTTTTCCCAGGATAATACCCTTTTTTCCAACAAAATGTGGAATAGAATGTTATAACTGCTGAGCTTCATTCCACCCCTTGAAAAGTAGCTTTATGGTCTGAGAAAACCTCAGGTCACATTAGTGTGCATGTTATTCATTATGAAATATTGGGAGCCCTTTATATGATCTAAAATGCACACCATAGTCAGGCCCGGCGACAGGGGGGGTCAAAGGGGACACCCGTATGGGGCCCCGAGGATCAGAGGGGCCCCGAGCATCAGGGGCACAGAAAATGTTTAGGCAGCGCGTAAGAATGCTGTGTGATCCATGCAGCGGGCAGGGCAGCAACACAGCTGCTGGACCCTGCTGGATCCAGTGGAAATACGTGGCGGAGGTGCGGTGCGATGAAGCGGCAATGTCAGCAGTACTGATAATAAGTCAAATTGACTCATTACAGTATGCTGTGGCTGGCTGCAGGACGTAACAGGACAGGAGATGTTCCAGCTGGTTCAGCACCTCTCCTTATGCTTTCTCCCCCTCCGCACCTCCTGCCCACTTTGCCCGTCCACTATACTCTGCACAGTGCTGTTGTCCCCTCCTGCTATCTCCCACATTAAAAAAGGGGCGGGCGAGCAGCGCTGCACAAACTCATTTGGCCCGCCTCCGCAAGTCCCCCTGCTGCTGGTGCTGACCGCGGCGGCGGGAATGAGACGACGTGATGCCATCACCTCACGTCCGTCTCTCCTGCCACATAAAGAGAGCCCCGAGGACACCCACGACGACAGTGACTATCAATGGGGGAACAAAAGAAAAAGGGAGTTAAGAGCTGCATGTGGTGGGGGGGGGGGGGGGGGGAGGGAAGTTGTGCACAGTGCCAGCGATAAAATGTCCTGGGGTGAGAGCTGTGTGTAGGATAAAGTGTGCTGGGGGGAGAACTGTGTGTAGGATAAAGTGTGCTGGGGGGGAGAGCTGTGTGTAGGATAAAATGTGCTGGGGGGAGAACTGTGTGTAGGATAAAGTGTGCTGGGGGGGGAGAGCTGTGTGTAGGATAAAGTGTGCTGGGGAGAGGGCTGTGTGTAGGATAAAGTGTGCTAGGGGGAGAGATGTGTGCAGGATAAAGTGTGCTGTGGGGGTGAGAGATGTGTGTAGGATAAAGTGTGCTAGGGGGAGAGATGTGTGCAGGATAAAGTGTGCTGTGGGGGTGAGAGATGTGTGTAGGATAAAGTGTGCTGGGGTGAGAGCTGTGTGTACGATAAAGTGTGCTGGGGGGGACAGGTGTGTGTAGCATAAAGTGTGGTGTGGGGGGAGCTGTGTGTAGGATAAAGTGTGCTGGAGGGGAGCTGTGTGTAGGATAAAGTGTGATGGGTGCTGTGCTTGGAGAGGGGTGCTGTGTCAGAGGTGAAACTAGTGGCGGTAATAGCGGGCACCAGACAAAACTTTGCCTAGGGCATCAAATTGGTTAGGTCCGGGTCTGGCTGAATGCACTTCGGGCCACCCACAAATTAATTAAGTTAATTAATTTCCAACACAAACATATATTTATATATGTAGTACATATCGATGGGGGGAGTTGAAGGTGTAGGGGGCCCCCAGGGATATCATTGTATGGGGCCCCAAGATTTCTGTTGCCAGCCCTGACCATAGTACAATATGGATACCCTTGTCACTTTTAGATATCGCTAATAACTAATAAGGATATTTTTTCACAGTTGTTTACACAATTATATTCATTTCACACCCACAGCCATCTGCAGGTACTGTACCACAGACCTGCTCTCCATCTCCTGGTCAGTCAGCACTCCAGCGGGAAAAGGTGTTCATCCGTCTGTCTGTGAAGGAACAGCAGGAGGCCATGCAGAGACTAACGGACTTACAGAAAGAAGCAGAGTTAAAATGTGCCAGTGACAGAAGAAGGCAGATGCTGAGAGTAAGTGACACAAGGGGGGATATTCAATTGTTTGAAAAGTCAGTTGGGTGTCTGTTTTTTTCCTATTTAATAGACAGGAAAAAAATAGACACCCAACCTACCTTTAAAACATTTGAATTCCCCCCAAAGTGTCTGTGAGTGACTAAACATGCATTACAATAAGTGAAAAGAGAACAGATTTGATGGAAAAATAAAATAATATATCCAATGTATTACAGGTTGGGTCTCCCATATCCCAAATGCTTGGGACCAGAAGTATTTTGAAATGTATATATATATATATATATATATATATATAGTAAAAAGAAACAGGTGGCACTCACAGTCTTGTAAATGGTGTTGAACAAACTCCACGCCGTGAAGTGTTTATTGAAAAAAACAGGTGACGTTTCGGGGACACATCCCCTTCCTCAGTCTGAGGAAGGGGATGTGTCCCCGAAACGTCACCTGTTTTTTTCAATAAACACTTCACGGCGTGGAGTTTGTTCAACACCATTTACAAGACTGAGTGCCACCTGTTTCTTTTTACTGCATGTGGGTGGACGAGCATGTCCACAAGGAAGTGCACCCCAGCAAGTTACCAGGAGGAGTGCCGGGGCAAATTTTGGATATATATATATATATATATATATATATATATACACTGCTCAAAAAAATAAAGGGAACACTAAAATAACACATCCTAGATCTGAATGAATGAAATACTCTTATTAAATACTTTGTTCTTTACATAGTTGAATGTGCTGACAACAAAATCACACAAAACTTATCAATGGAAATCAAATTTATTAACCCATGGAGGTCTGGATTTGGAGTCACACTCAAAATTAAAGTGGAAAAACACACTACAGGCTGATCCAACTTTGATGTAATGTCCTTAAAACAAGTCAAAATGAGGCTCAGTAGTGTGTGTGGCCTCCACGTGCCTGTATGACCTCCCTACAACCCACACAAGTGGCTCAGGTAGTGCAGCTCATCCAGGATGGCACATCAATGCGAGCTGTGGCAAGAAGGTTTGCTGTGTCTGTCAGCGTAGTGTCCAGAGCATGGAGGCGCTACCAGGAGACAGGCCAGTACATCAGGAGACATGGAGGAGGCCGTAGGAGGGCAACACCCCAGCAGCAGGACCGCTACCTCCACCTTTGTGCAAGGAAGAACAGGAGGAGCACTGCCAGAGCCCTGCAAAATGACCTCCAGCAAGCCACAAATATGCATGTGTCTACTCAAATGATCAGAAACAGACTCCATGAGGGTGGTATGAGGGCCCGACATCCACAGGTGGGGGTTGTGCTTACAGCCCAACACCGTGCAGGACATTTGGCATTTGCCAGTGAACACCAAGATTGGCAAATTCGCCACTGGCGCCCTGTGCTCTTCACAGATGAAAGCAGTTTCTCACTGAGCACATGCGACAGACGTGACAGAGCCTGGAGACGCCAAGGAGAACGTTCTGCTGCCTGCAACATCCTCCAGCATGACCGGTTTGGCAGTGGGTCAGTAATGGTGTGGGGTGGCATTTCTTTGGGGGGCCGCACAGCCCTCCATGTGCTCGCCAGAGGTAGCCTGACTGCCATTAGGTACCGAGATGAGATCCTCAGGACCCTTGTGAGACCATATGCTGGTGCGGTTGGCCCTGGGTTCCTCCTAATGCAAGACAATGCTAGACCTCATGTGGCTGGAGTGTGTCAGCAGTTCCTGCAAGATGAAGGCATTGATGCTATGGACTGACCCGCCCTTTCCCCATACCTGAATCCAATAGAGCACATGTGGGACATCATGTCTCGCTCCATCTACCAGACTGTCCAGGAGTTGGCGGATGCTTTAGTCCAGGTCTGAGTTGGCGGATGCTTTAGTCCAGGTCTGGGAGGAGATCCCTCAGGAGACCATCCGCCACATCATCAGGAGCATGCCCAGGCATTGTAGGGAGGTCATACAGGCACGTGGAGGCCACACACACTACTGGGCCTCATTTTGACTTGTTTTAAGGACATTACATCAAAGTTGGATCAGCCTGTAGTGTGTTTTTCCACTTTAATTTTGAGTGTGACTCCAAATCCAGACCTCCATGGGTTAATAAATTTGATTTTCATTGATAATTTTTGTGTGATTTTGTTGTCAACACATTTAACTATGTAAAGAACAAAGTATTTAATAAGAATATTTCATTCATTCATATCTAGGATGTGTTATTTTAGTGTTCCCTTTATTTTTTTGAGCAGTGTATATATATATATATATATATATATATATATATAGATATATACACTGCTCAAAAAAATAAAGGGAACACTTAAACAACACAATGTAACTCCAAGTCAATCACACTTCTGTGAAATCAAACTGTCCACTTAGGTAGCAACACTGATTGACAATCAATTTCACACGCTGTTGTGCAAATGGAATAGACAACAGGTGGAAATTATAGGCAACTAGCAAGACACCCCCAATAAAGGAGTTGTTCTGCAGGTGGTGACCACAGACCACTTCTCAGCTCCTATGCTTTCTGGCTGATGTTTTGGTCACTTTTGAAAGCTGGCGGTGCTTTCACTCTAGTGGTAGCATGAGACGGAGTCTACAACCCACACAAGTGGCTCAGGTAGTGCAGCTCATCCAGGATGGCACATCAATGTGAGCTGTAGCAAGAAGGTGTCGAAGTCGAAAATATTTCAGTACACACATCACGTACAAACTACACACAGATGGCCTCCGTGCGCGTACTTGTTCTGCCGTACGTGCGCATACTTGCAAGTTGCGTATGATCGCTCCCGCGTTCCTGCGTATTAGCGCATGGTATGAGTAATTACGGTAGTATTTGTGATCGCATGGAAAAGCCATAAAAACACATTACATATTTGATCTATATAGTGCACAATGTACACATAGTCTACCTGCACCACACCAGTGAGTTACACTTGCTTAAATGGTATAAGAACAAAGGGATTCACCTTTACAGGATAGGAGGGGACAGAACTAGGTTATAAGGTGGTGTTTGGTATCCAGCCTGTAGGGTATTTTAAGAGCAATATTCCGGTGTTGGTTTACAGAAGATCGCACGCTCCTGCAAATAGTTATGCGCAGGAGCAGAATATAAATATTAACTGTATTTACTGTACACTTGATATGCGGCGGGAACCCAGAGGAGAACATCTGCAATTGCACCTGGACCAGACATCGCCCACCTATTCAAACTGACCTATGACCACTCCTGTACTGTAAATGACCATTCCTGTGTCCAATGGACAAAGAGATTACAGTTTCCATTGTGTTAAATAGCCAGCTGCAGGCCAGGTCACTCTCTCAATCTCTGAAGGTCATCTACCTTGATGACTGAGGACCGGACTGAGAAGCGCAGGCGAAAAAAAACGTATGTTCCATTGACTGTAGCCTTTTTCTCTAATTGTATTGTAATATTGTTGTAACCCCCTGCTAGTAAAGATAACGGTTGTGGGTTGGACCTCAACATAGTTTTTGAACTACAATTGGTGTCGTGTCCCATTTCCTTGGTAAGGTTTAAAGTGTATTTGCAGCCACTCGGGCTGCTGCATTGTGCCGACAGCGTGTAGGCCTGTGTATGCAAACTGTGTAGTCACTACGTCCTTTCGGCGTACATACGCAGAGTGCGTACACGGTACAATCTTGTGTACGTAAGGTGAGTAACCAATATAAGGGTAAAAGGATTGATTACAGCGGCCGCAGCGGCTCGATTTTAAAGTGTATAGAGTGTGTTTTTAAGTATTGCTTTTAGTCCTGTAAGTAAATCAACATCCTTGTTCTATGAGGACATATGGCTCATAGACATGAAGCTGCTTCATCTCTGACTTATTCTCATCCACAGCAGTGCTCTTCACAGTGCTGGGGAAGGATCTCCGTAGTCCTTTCTGCATGTGTCATGTCCTCATAGAACAAGGATTGAAGCTGTTTTTCAAGGAAGCTAAGTCAATCCTTTTTCAATTTGCACTTTGCACTTTTCACATGGTAAATTGTGTTACATAAAATCTTCTAATTTCTGAATATTTAAACACCATTAGGCGCTCTTTTGCACTTCATTTTTCAAAAACATTCTATTCATATACTGGGCACGAGCTACCACCCATTGACCCATGGAGGGTGTCAATATATTTTAGCTAATCACATCCATTATATTTCAATTGTGTCTTAATTCAGGTTTAGCCTAGGCGCTATTCTCCCCTTTTTATATATATATATATATATATATATATATATATATATATTGCATACCATAGTGAGATATCTTGGGGGTGGAACCCAGGGCCTTAACTAGGGGTGTACAACCAGGACCACTGCACACAGAACAGGGCTCTGTGGATGGCACTGCCACTAGCAGGGTTCCTGGAAAAGCATCCTGCAGCCAGGACCACTATGTAGCACCACCGGAGCATCCTTTTAGATGCCCCAGAGAGGCACCATGCAGCCTGTAAAGTCTTAGGATGCTCTGGCCAGTGCTGCACTTACTGGAGCTGCCGACCCCTCCCCTATTCATGATATAATAATGTCACATGCTCGACATCATGACATCAGGCACTCAAGAGCAGACTGGAACATGGAGCATTTGAGCCCTGTTACGGCGCTGATGGGACCCATGACTAAACACAAAATGTGTTTATTTATCACATACTGTATATCTTATACACATAACCAAGAAAGCAAATGTATCAAATAGTTTAATCATTTTGTGCATAAAACAAAGTTTGAACCATCAGAAAGCAAAGGCATCCATGTCTCAGTTGGCGCTCTCAAATAATTTTGTATTATTTTGGATTCAGAATTTTGGATATGGGAGACTCAACCTGTTGTGTAAAAATGCGCATCAGACATTCCCAACGCAATTGCAGAAATTGCCACAAATGTGTTGCACCTGCAGTTTGCTTTATTTCAGCCTTCTGTTCCATTCATCCCAAAACAGGGATGATAGGGTTTAAGGAGTCTATTGTTATTAATATAAATGATCCCTTTACAATAATTTCCTACATAACGCACATTATTAATTCACCCCAACATCATTTATGTACATGAACCCACTAATTAATATAGCAACGCTAATACAAGAATTAAAAAATAGAAGGATTGAGTACCAATTGGTATAATTTAATAAACCATAAAAGACGCTCCTCTAACATAAGCATATATACACATAAAATCAAATAGTGCTAAAAAGGGGGGGGTCACATTATTTGTGCCTTCTCTGTGTGATCCGTTCCTGTTTAGTATAGACCGGGCGATTAGCAGGTGTAAAATTTGTCATGGACCGACATCACCCCCCTCGGCGGCCGCGTTGTGTGGTTCACTGAGCGGAAGTGAGGTGAGAGTTAGGACCCGGAAGAGCTTACTGGGATCTTTATAAACTAAAGTTAAAAACAAGGTTTATATTGTAGACATTGTTTGTTTTGAACTAACGACATAATTGAGATATAGATTGTTCATTGCAGATCGGCCAGATGTATGAGAAACTCTATTATAGGGATTGGTGCTATTGTTATGGAGATATACTTCATCTTTAACCCGGAAGTGATTGAAGTGTGTTTTACTTCGAGGCTAATCTTTAAAATTAGAAATTTCCTTATAAGGAGATATTCTATATATTAATTTTATTTATGAAATGAGTCTGTCCTAGGAATACACTTATGAAGTATATTTTATTGTTTTTTTATTGATTTAAATTAAATAGAAGGATTGAGCTGACAGCTGCTAACCATTTGGTCATTATGAAGGGTATAAATACCTAGACATTTCTTACACAAACCACCTTTGATAAAGCTGCAGGACCTGCAGCGAAACGCGTCAGAAGGAGGCTTTTGGGGTCACTATTCTTCTGAACTCCTACTGCCCGAGTGTGCTCCGAACCAGGACCAGATCTTGCTGTCAGCAAAAACCACTGTGGTGATTATTAAGAACAGAGCTACCACTGATCCCCTTTATCTGCAGAGGATACCGCGATGCAGTGAGGACCCACAATCACGGACTTTTGCAAAGAGTCAACTTCAAGGGACTTTTACCTCCAGCGGCTAAAAGTGGTAAATAACTCTGTAGGACTGTGCTGTCGGTCCATGACAAATTTTACACCTGCTGATCACCCGGTCTATATTAAACAGGAACGGATCACACAGAGAAGGCACAAATAATGTGACCCCCCCCCCTTTTTAGCACTATTTGATTTTATGTGTATATATGCTTATGTTAGAGGAGCGTCTTTTATGGTTTATTAAATTATACCAATTGGTACTCAATCCTTCTATTTTTTAATTCTTGTCTTAGCGCTGCTATATTGTTTTGTTTTGGTTGGTAATTCAATTTGGGTGTGACTATTCCGAATATTTAGCAGCAGCTTAGTTAAACAGCTCATTTTAGCGCCCGATCCTTTATCTTCTTGATAAATTTTTCTCTGCCATTAACCCACTAATTGCCTGCCTCTAGTAAAAAAAACTTCAAACAACCCCATTGAAGCAGTAACCGTTTACCACCTTGACGGAATATGTGATGCTTATATTGGTACTATTGGATTATATTCGCTGGGAGATATTTTATCAGGTTTTGCCTACCAAGTATATTTTGTGCCTTATGTGAGCTCTCCCCATACCTTTTCTTGCAATTACTGGAATCAATATCTTGCTCCGAATGGAAATTGTTTTGTAAGTGGTACTACCTATGGGCCTAATTCAGACCTGATCGCTGTTGTGTGAAATCGCCCAGCGGTCGATTATCGAATGACTGCGTATGCACCGCAATGCACACGCAAGAGCCCAAAATAGCGACAGGACAGTGCTGAAATTTCGATCGCTTGGCATACGCAAGGTGATTGACAGAAAGCCGACATTTGGGGGTGGTAACTGGCAGATTTCTCTAACGTCCTAAGTGGATGCTGGGGACTCCGTAAGGACCATGGGGGAATAGCGGCTCCGCAGGAGACTGGACTGGGCACATCTAAAGAAAGCTTTAGGACTAACTGGTGTGCACTGGCTCCTCCCCCTATGACCCTCCTCCAAGCCTCAGTTAGATTTCTGTGCCCGACGAGAAGGGTGCACACTAGGGGCTCTCCTGAGCTTCTTAGTGAAAGTTTTAGTTTAGGTTTGTTATTTTCAGTGAGACCTGCTGGCAACAGGCTCACTGCATCGAGGGACTAAGGGGAGAAGAAGCGAACTCACCTGCGTGCAGAGTGGATTGGGCTTCTTGGCTACTGGACATTAGCTCCAGAGGGACGATCACAGGCCCAGCCTGGATGGGTCCCGGAGCCGCGCCGCCGGCCCCCTTACAGAGCCAGAAGAGCGAAGAGGTCCGGAAAAATCGGCGGCAGAAGACGTTCCTGTCTTCAATAAGGTAGCGCACAGCACTGCAGCTGTGCGCCATTGCTCTCAGCACACTTCATACTCCGGTCACTGAGGGTGCAGGGCGCTGGGGGGGGCGCCCTGAGACGCAATAAAACATGATAAAAATACCTTACATGGCAAAAAATACATCACATATAGCTCCTGGGCTATATGGATGCATTTAACCCCTGCCAGAATATACAGAAAAACGGGTGATAAGGCCGCCGAAAAGGGGGCGGAGCCTATCTCCTCAGCACACTGGCGCCATTTTCCCTCACAGCTCAGTTGGAGGGAAGCTCCCTGGCTCTTCCCTGCAGTCACTACACTACAGAAAGGGTTAAAAAAAGAGAGGGGGGCACTAATTAGGCGCAGTATTAAAATATACAGCAGCTATAAGGGGAAAAACACTTATATAAGGTTATCCCTGTATATATATATAGCGCTCTGGTGTGTGCTGGCATACTCTCCCTCTGTCTCCCCAAAGGGCTAGTGGGGTCCTGTCCTCTATCAGAGCATTCCCTGTGTGCTGTGTGTCGGTACGTTTGTGTCGACATGTATGAGGAGAAAAATGATGTGGAGACGGAGCAGAGTGTCTTTAACAGTGATGTCACCACCTAGGGGGTCGACACCTGAGTGGATGTACTGTTGAAAATTACGTGACAGTGTCAGCTCTGTATAAAAAAACAGTGGTTGACATGAGACAGCCGGCTACTCAGCTTGTGCCTGTCCAGACGTCTCATAGGCCGTCAGGGGCTCTAAAGCGCCCGTTACCTCAGATGGCAGATACAGACGCCGACACGGATACTGACTCCTGTGTCGACGGTGAAGAGACAACCGTGATTTCCAGTAGGGCCACACGTTACATGATTGAGACAATGGAAAATGTTTTATACATTTCTGATAATACGAGTACCACCAAAAAGGGGTATTATGTTCGGTGAGGGAAAAACTACCTGTAGTTTTCCTGAATCTGAGAAGTAAAATGAGGTGTGTGATGATGCGTGGGTTTCCCCCCGATAACAATTGATAATTTCTTAAAAAGTATTGGCTGTATACCCTTTCCCGCCAGAGGTTAGGGTGCGTTGGGAAACACCCCCTAGGGGGGATAAGGCGCTCACACGCTTGTAAGAACAAGGGCTCTACCCTCTCATGAGATGGCCGCCCTTAAGGATCCTGCTGATAGAAAGCGGGAGGGTATCCAAAAATGTATTCACACACATACTGGTGTTATACTGCGACCAGCAATTGCCTCAGCCTGGAGGTGCAGTGCTGGGTTGGCATGGTCGGATTCCCTGACTGGAAATATTGATATCCTAGATAAGGATAGTATATTATTGCCTATAGAGCATTTAAAAGATGCATTTCTATATATGCAGGATGCACAGCGGAATATTTGCCGACTGGCATCAAGTATAAGTGCGTTGTCCAATTCTACCAGTAAAATGGTCAGGTGATGCGGATTCCAAACGGCATTTGGAAGTATTGCCTTTGAAAGGGGACATTTGGGGTCGGTCTTTTAGACCTGGTGGCCACGGCAACAACTGGGAAATCCACGTTTGTACCCCAGGTCGCCTCTCAAAATAAGACGCCGTATTATCAGGCGCAGTCCTTTGTTGGCAAGCGGACAAAAGGTTCCTCTTTTCTGCTCGTGACAGAGGGAGAGGAAAAAGGCTGAAGAGATTACCCAGTTCCCAGGAACAGAAATCCTTTCCCGCCTCTGCAAAGCCCTCAGTATGACGCTAGGGCCTTACAAGCTCAGGCACGGTGGGGGCCCGTTCTCAATGAATTTCAGTGCGCAGTGGGCTCACTCGCAAGTAGACCCCTGGATCCTTCAGGTAATATCTCAAGGGTACATATTGAAATTCGAGACGTCTCCCCCTCGCCGTTTCCAAAAGTCGGCTTTACAGACGTCTCCCTCTGACAAGGAGGCAGTTTTGGAAGCCATTCACAAGCTGTATTCCCAGCAGGTGATAATCAAGGTACCCCTCCTGCAACAGGGAACGGGGTATTATTCCACACTATTGTGGTACCGAAGCCAGACGGCTCGGTGAGACCGATTCTAAATCTAAAATCTAAAATCTTTGAACACTTACATACAGAGGTTCAAATTTAAGATTGAGTCACTCAGAGCAGTGATTGCGAACCTGGAAGAAAGAGACTACATGATGTCTCGGGACATCAAGGATGCTTACCTTCATGTCAAAATTTACCCTTCTCACCAAGGGTACCTCAGGTTATGGTACAGAACTGTCACTATCAGTTCAGACGCTGCCGTAGGGATGGTCCACGACACCCCGGGTCTTTACCAAGGTAATGGCCGAAATGATATCCCTTCGAAGGAAGGGAATTTTAGTTATCCCTTACTTGGACGATACCCTGATAAGGGTAAGATCCAGGGAACAGTTGGAAGTCGGTGTAGCACTATCTCAGGTAGTGTTGCGGCAGCACGATTGGATTCTCAATATTCCAAAATCGCAGCTGGTTCCGACGACTTGTCTTCTGTTTCCTAGGGATGTTCCTGGACACAGTCCAGAAAAAAAAAGGTGTTTCTCCCGGAAGAGAAAGCCAGGGAGTTATCCGAGCTAGTCAGGAACCTCCTAAAACCGAACCAAGTCTCAGTGCATCAATGCACAAGGGTTCTGGGTAAAAATGGTGGCTTCCTACGAAGCAATCCCATTCGTTAGATTCCAGTGGAACCTACTGGACAAATGGTCCGGGTCGCATTTTCAGATGCATCAGCGGATAACCCTGTCACCAAGAACAAGGGTGTCCCTCCTGTGGTGGTTGCAGAGTGCTCATCTTCTAGAGGGCCGCAGATTCGGCATTCAGGACTGGGTCCTGGTGACCACGGATGCCAGCCTGCGAGGCTGGGGAGCAGTCACACAGGGAAGGAATATCCAGGGCTTAGGGTCAAGCCTGGATACATCACTTCACATAAATATCCTGAAGCTAAGGGCCATTTACAATGCTCTAAGCTTAGCAAGACCTCTGCTTCAAGGTCAGCCGGTGTTGATCCAGTCGGACAACATCATGGCAGTCACCCACGTAAACAGACAGGGTGGCACAAGAAGCAGGAGGGCAATGGCAGAAGCTGCAGGGATTCTTCGCTGGGCGGAAAATCATGTGATAGCACTGTCAACAGTATTCATTACGGGAGTGGACAACTGGGAAGCAGACTTCCTCAGCACGACCTCCACCCGGGAGAGTGGGGACTTCACCCAGAAGTCGTCCACATGATTAAAAAACTCGACAGGTATTGCGCCAGGTCAAGAGACCCTCAGGCAATAGTTGTAGACGCTCTGGTAACACCGTGGGTGTACCAGTCAGTGTATGTGTTCCCTCCTCTGCCTCTCATACCCAAGGTACTGAGATTGATAAGATGGAGAGGAGAAAGCACTATATTCGTGGCTCCGGATTGGCCAAGAAGGACTTGGTAACCGGAACTTCAAGAGATGCTCACGGAGGATCCGTGGCCTCTACCTCTAAGAAGGGACCTGCTCCAGCAAGGACCCTGTCTGTTCCAAGACTTACCGCGGCTGCGTTTGACGGCATGGCGGTTGAACGCCGGATCCTGAAGGAAAAAAGGCATTCCGGATGAAGTCATCCCTATCCTGATCAAAGCCAGGAAGGATGTAACCGCAAAAACATTATCACCGCAATTGGCGAAAATATGTTGCGTGGTGCGAGGCCAGTAAGGCCCGACGGAGGAAATTCAACTGGGTCGATTCCTACATTTCCTGCAAACAGGAGTGTCTATGGGCCTGAAATTGGGGTCCATTAAGGTTCAAATTTCGGCCCTGTCAATTTTCTTCCAAAAAAAACTAGCTTCAGTCCCTGAAGTTCAGACGTTTGTAAAAGGGGTACTGCATATACAGCCTCCTTTTGTGCCTCCAGGGGCACTTTGGGATCTCAATGTAGTTTTGGGTTCCAAAAGTCACATTGGTTTGAACCACTTAAATCTGTGGAGTTAAAATATCTCACATGGAAAGTGGTCATGCTGTTGGCCCTGGCCTGGGCCAGGCGCGTGTCAGAATTGGCGGCTTTATCCTGAAAAAGCCCTCATCTGATTTTCCATTCGGACAGGGCGGAATTGAGGACTCGTCCTCAGTTTCTCCCCAAGGTGGTTTCAGCGTCTCACCTGAACCAACCTATTGGTGGTGCCTGCGGCTACTAGGGACTTGGAGGCCTCCAAGTTGCTAGACGTTGTCAGTGCCCTGAAAATATATGTTTCCAGGACGGCTGGAGTCAGGAAATCTGACTCGCTGTTTATCCTGTGTGCACCCAACAAGCTGGGTGCTCCTGCTTCTAAGCAGACTATTGCTCGTTGGATTTGTAGTACAATTCAGCTTGCACATTCTGTGGCAGGCCTGCCACAGCCAAAAATCTGTAAATGCCCACTCCACAAGGAAGGTGGGCTCATCTTGGGCGGCTGCCCGAGGGGTCTCGGCTTTACAACTTTGCCGAGCAGCTACTTGGTCAGGAGCAAATACGTTTGTAAAATTCTACAAAATTGATATCCTGGCTGAGGAGGACCTGGAGTTCTCTCATTTGGTGCTGCAGAGTCATCCGCACTCTCCCGCCCGTTTGGGAGCTTTGGTATAATCCCCATGGTCCTTACGGAGTCCCCAGCATCCACTTAGGACGTTAGAGAAAATAAGAATTTACTTACCGATAATTCTATTTCTCATAGTCCGTAGTGGATGCTGGGCGCCCATCCCAAGTGCGGATTGTCTGCAATACTTGTACATAGTTATTGTTACAAAAATCGGGTTATTATTGTTGTGAGCCATCTTTCAGAGGCTCCTCTGTTATCATGCTGTTAACTGGGTTCAGATCACAGGTTATACGGTGTGATTGGTGTGGCTGGTATGAGTCTTACCCGGGATTCAAAATCCTTCCTTATTGTGTACGCTCGTCCGGGCACAGTATCCTAACTGAGGCTTGGAGGAGGGTCATAGGGGGAGGAGCCAGTGCACACCAGTTAGTCCTAAAGCTTTCTTTAGATGTGCCCAGTCCAGTCTCCTGCAGAGCCGCTATTCCCCCATGGTCCTTACGGAGTCCCCAGCATCCACTACGGACTATGAAAAATAGAATTATCGGTAAGTAAATTCTTATTTTCTGGGGGTGTCAGGAAAAACACAGGCATTCCCAAGTGTTTTCAGGGCAGGTGTGTGATGTCAGCTCCGGCCCCGATCAGCCTGTTTCTTTTGCACTGTAGAAGTAAGTCCTGGGTTACGTAAAGACTGCACAGACTGGAAAAATCATTAGATGGTGAGTGAGTTGCGAACGGAATTGCAGATGTCCGCTGTCCGGCGAAGTTTTCACACGGCGTACGCATGCATTTGCATACTTGCACGGGGCAGGTTTTCACTCTCTATGGGTGGCAGCTATCTGAGAGCAGACCTCTGCAAAAACACAGAGGAGCAATCAGGTCTAAATTAGGCCCTATACCCCATCAGTTTCACCCACACAATAGCATAGCTAGAGGTCCATAGGCCCTCATTCCGAGTTGATCGCTCGCTAGCTGCTTTTAGCGACCATGCATACGCTAAGCCGCCGCCCTCTGAGAGTCTATCTTAGCTTAGCAGAAGTGCGAACGAAAGGATCGCAGAACGGCGTCTACATTTTTTCATGCAGTTTCTGAGTAGCTGCAGACCTACTCCTACCTTGCGATCACTTCAGACTATTTAGTTCCTGTTTTGACATCACAAACACGCCCTGCATTTGGCCAGCCACTCCCCCGTTTCCCCAGGCATGCCTGCGTTTGTATCTAACACGCCTGTGTTTTTCAGCACACTACCGGAAAACGGTCAGTTACCTCCCAGAAACACCCCATTCATGTCAATCACTCACCGATCAGCACTGCGACTGAAAAGAATCGCTAGACCTTGTGTGAAACTGCATTGGCTTTTATGAAAGTACTTCACGTGTGCGCAGTTCGCACCATACGCATGCGCAGAAGTGCCGATTTTTTTGCCTGAACGCTGCGCTGTGAATGGCAGCTAGCGATCAACTCGGAATGAGGGCCATAGTGCATAGCCCTTCAAGACCCACATACAGTATGTGGAAGCAATGTTGAAACTGTTTATGATGTTTTGGAGAAAATACAGGTCTTAATGAAGGTCACCCGACACTACTCTCATCTGGAAAGGCCTCCTGTACTTGATAAACAGGTTATTTTGGTTCCAAAGATGGGTAAAGAACCAAACAAAACCTAAACCCATGCATGCTATTCTAGTCACATAAGCTGAAACTTCTCCCTGAGGTCACTGACCCAGTCAAATTGCTACTGTTTTTTTTCCCATTGCTACAACACTGCAAAAGCCCTTTGTCTCTCCAGATAGTTCCCCTGTTTGCAGCAAGTACGTTACATTGTAGTTTGCAGTGTAGAAGCTTTTGTAACAGTTGTTTCCCTTACTCATGTAGTTTCAAGAGCGACTTTCAATAGCCCGGAACAGAAAATCAGAGTTGGATCTAATGGACATTACCCAGAGAAGATCTCCACAGCTGTCTCCAGAACCTTTGCCAGAGGTGGGCGAGTGACTACATTAGCACGGAAAACTGAACAGTTGAAATAGTATCTAGCGTGGTGTACACACATACTTACATTACCGAAGCTAGGCTCATGCATGAGTCTTATTATACTGTACCTATAAGCAGACGTTCTGAAGAGAGACTCATGTATGCTCCTGGTTATACTAATAAAATGGTGGTTTCTTCAGAAGTATATAGATACATAATCTGCTGACCAGGTGCTTTTAAACAGAGGAGGGGGCCCCGGTGCAGACTCCGGGTGGGCCCCCTCCTCTGTTCGGTGCAGTAGTCTTGGGATTCATGACGGAGTTTCCTGTGCATGCACAGCTCTCTGGAAACATGGTGCCCACTATGTTCCGGAGACCAAAATCACTACTGCGCATGTGCGGTGGCCATTTTTGCTGTGGATGCATTTTTAGAAATACCAATCTTTTATTTTAAACTAGCCTCCATTTGTTGTCTCCTTTTATCCATCCCAATTATACTGAACACCAATGTATTAAAGCATTTATCAAGCCGGGATTGTTGTCTAAATATGCAGGGAGATACAGAGCGCCAAAAGTCAGCAGTGAAGGAGCATCTGGAGAAGATGAAACGAGAACGCACATACCTCATGCAAACTAGGAGAGACAGGTAAATATGCACAGTTTCTACATAAAACACTTGGTTTTACCTAAACCCAATAGAGCAGTGGTTCTCAAACTCGGTCCTCAGGACCCAACACGGTTCACGGTTTCCATGTAACCCAGCAGCTGCACTGCGTATAACCAACTGTCACATTTTGAAAATCTACAGGTGACCTGCAAAACATGAACAGTGTGGGGTCCTGAGGACAGAGTTTGAGAACCTGTGCAATGTGTGACAATGTAATATTCAGTCTGTTACACCAAAGAGCCACGACCACTTGCTTCAGTGTCTGGAATCAGGTTGGTATTTTTCTTGTGGTTTTGTCCCAAAAAGATGGTACAGTTAAGCTTGTAAATTCTAGCATTTATACCCTGGTCTCTGGAATACATATCTCATAAATACTCATTTTAAGAGGCACAAAAGTCAACTAGAAAATATAGATGAATACAGTAAACAGTAGGGGGAAGTGTTGTCACAGTTATGAGTATAAGCAATAATATCTGCAACTCAAACACATCTGTCTGGTCATATAGCCAGTCAGTATTCTTTGTCCTTTCTTTTGAAACACACCTTTAAATCATCTTAGTACATAAGCATTGAACCCCGTCTCATAAAATGCAATTGTATATTTATATACAATTGCAACATGGTTTTACCATGGTAGTTACTTGCTCTTTTTTGCTTCGATCCCAAGCAGTGGCGGCTCCTACTTGCTGTCTTCAGGGGACTGCCAACTCCTCCTGCTGCTCTACCCGCAGCCTGCACCTCCTGAGACTGTGCTCACATATGTTGACGCGCTGCCCACCACATGCAAGGGGGCTGCCGACACTTCCCGCTGCTCTGCCCACCACACGTAAGGGGGCAGGGTGATCAGAAGGAGAAAGTATAAAGCTGCCCAGACATTCCAGGCAGCGCTATACACTGCAGGATGAATGTCCGGAGTATACTTTAGATGCTCCAAGCAGCACTGTGGCAGCACAGCACTACTGGCTTCAGTGAGCTGTTTAAGGACCCTGCTGGCCAGATACAGGGGCCACAGGATAGCATCAGTGGTGCTCAGACCCACACACACACCAGCTTGCACTCCAATTTCTATGACCATCAAATTCATGATGTCATTATTTTCTCCAATAACAGAAACATGAGCAGTTTCAAGGAGTTGCTGGATCCTGTGCTTACCAAGAGCAAGCGAGAAGATAGTGGACCAGAGCTAAGAGGAGCAGAAGGGCAATAAGAAATGTTTAAGAGGTGCTCTAGGACCCTTGAAGGAGTTAATTAAGTACTACATATATAAAGATAAATGACATTTGAGATTTTATGGATTGTTTTGACCAAAATACAATGTTAATTTCTAATGCGGTAACAATTTGCATGATAGTTGCATGGCCATCTTAACATACAGGCAAACTGGGCAGCTGGCCAGGGCTCCACGATTCTAGTAGCCTTGAGCAGGGGCAGGCTTGCCATCTTCCCCCCAAGCTTGTGTCTTCTTGGGAGACAAGTAGAGAATGCTGCTCAGCCGCTCCAATTGTGAATTATACACAATCAGAATGGCCAGGCAGCATTCTCTACCTGCCTCACAGCCTGCAGCCAGCCTGTGAATGTATACTTTACAACCAAAAGGCCTAAATGAAGAGTTTGAATTAAAGTGGTTTCTTTGATTTATTCCCTTTTTTATGTTTCTTACTTCCAGATTTTATTTTATTATAAATGTTTATAGCGTATAATTTTACGTATCCTTATGAGGCCCAGCAACTAATATTTTTGTCAGATGTATATTTTATGATAGGGTAGTGACAATAGTTGATCAAGTTTAACAGCGTAATATTGTGGTATGTATATTCTTAAAAGGTCCCGCAATAAGTATTGATGCCAGAAGTGAGCATGCCAGATCTTTCAGGAAGCCTTATAAATTAAGTGTTTGACCATGTCCACCTATGCCTTGACAAAGACCCGCAATATGTTTAAAAAACACCGTCAGCTCCTGCTTTCAGCCATTAACAAAGAATGGTAGGTAAGGATATAACAGCCAAGCATAAAGCAGTGGGTTTTGGTGAAGCATTTGAAGGATTTTACATTAGGGAGACTCTAGTTGGGTGAGAAATGTGTTCCATAGGTTGGGAGCTAAGTAGCAGAAGTTTTGGAGACAGGATTAGGGTGAGGTTATAAGTAGCCAAGCAGGGGTGAATCTTGTGACAAGCATACTTACAGACTTCGGAATCCTCCTCTACGAGAGCATTAAGCCCCACATCACCTCAGGAAATTGCGTCATTTTAGCCCCACCCCCACCCTATGGACCCACAAACACCGGAGATTATCTCTCCATCCTGCCGACTTCACTAGGGTGCAGGCAGGATGCGGGAGAATTGCCTGCTCTTCCAGGGTGCGGGGGGGCTACACCAAAAATATGGAGCGTCCTGCAACTACTGAGAGAGTAGGCAAGTATGTGTGACAAGGTTAGAGGTTTATGGCAGGAAGGCATACTAGTGAACACTTTGTTAGTAAATATGATCATCGTGGCATGAATTCTACAAGAAACAGGGACAGCAAGTGAAGGTATTTAAAGAGGAACAGCAGATTAGGTGCAAAGGGAGGAAATTAGTCTAGTTATCGCATTCAGGAAGGATTGTAGAAGGAAGAGTTGGGTTAGGTGAAGATGACATTGTGTTAGATGTTTTCCAAGAGAGGTAGTACAAAGAAAAACAGGGTACCTAGTAATTAGAATTTGATGGCAGCCCTAAACACATGTAGATGCACACACTTACTGTACACACTGGGGATAATTTTTTGCTGGAAGCCAATTAACCTTCAAATATTTTTGGACTGTGGAAGGAAACTTCCCTTCTCCCATATAGGAAACCAGAGTACCCGGACCACCTCAACCTCAGCCTCTGTGGAGTGTTGGGAATGAAAGCCAGACTGCAGTGGATAATAAGTTTTGTGAGGCGGGTGTATTAGAGTCTATCAAGCAGCTTGGAAGGCAAGGGAGCTGAGAGATGGGATGGTAATTTGATAGAATTTGTGTTATTATTGCGTTATAATAGCAATAATGAGATGTTGAGACATAATACAGATTTTTCCTTTAACACTGTGGCTTCAGTTGCGCCAAATAACCCCTATTGGAGCATGCGGTCCCGGGTGGCTGGCCATGCCGAGCGTATTTCTCTCTTAAAATTGAGCATCATATTGCAAAAATAAAACTGGGAGTGACAAAAACTACATTGCGAAATCATACTGATCATCTCGATGTGCAATATTAAACTACACTTAGGGGTACATTTACTAAGCAGTGATAAGAGCAGAGAAATGAGCCAGTGGAGAAGTTGCCTATGACAACCAATCATCACTGAAGTAACATCTATAATTTGCATACTATAAAATGATACAGAGCTGCTGATTGGTTGATGGGGAAATTTCTCCACTGGCTCACTTCTCAGCTCTTGTCACTGCTTAGTAAATGTAACTCTAAGATATTTAAACAACATTATTTGTTTTCTTCAGCTTTGCATAACTAATGAACGAACTTAACTTATTAATAAATTATAAACACTGAGCTGTGTAACAGTATATTGTATTGTCATTTCTTGGCATTTAAAGTGATATTAAAACATAATGCATGCAGGTCTTCATGGTATTTTATTTGCACAACTAACATAATTATGCTATGGCATTCTATACAAAACAGGAACAAATGTATGAAGGCAGGGGGGTGGGGAATATAAAAGTGGTGCTAGGGAGTCTCATACATTCAGAACATTCATTTTTAAGATCTACTGAAACACCATCTCTATTCTGCTGCTGGACCAAACCACGCTGATACCATCTTTGGTGATCCTTGTGGACTCTTCATGGCAACAGAAACAAAAGGAACATGTGTCCTGGCTTTACATATAGTAGAGCATCCAGGGTAGCTGGCCACACAACTACTCCTAAGTTGTCAGCACAAGTCTTCTCCAGACCAGAAGATGAGGGGTTCAGTTCAGATAAAAGGTGAAGGAGAATTATATTTGCCAGCAGCTGTTTTTAGATCTCTACAGTGACTAGTTCATCTTTCAGGGCTTTCCTTGTTCCTGCAGTACCACGCCAGTAGTTGAGGAGAAATACCAGCTGCTATTGGCTGCTTTAATATTGGTGGCTGGTAATGCTTCTATCGTCCTGCCCTGACCCTTACCCTCACATACAACTCTTCCCAGCCACAGCTATATTATTTTTCTACCTGTGCATTATTTATTCACCACAACTCTTATAGACTGTAAGTGTACTAAGGCAGGGTTATCTTTACCTTCTGTTTCATTGACTGTACAGTATGTTGTTTGTATTATAACTCCCCAAAATGACAAGTAAAATATTGGAAGTAATATGTATCTAATGTTCAGATGCAAAAACTCCACATTCAGGACAAGACTCATCTGGGCAAGAAATGACAGCATGGAAAGTAACTGTATTTGCCCAGTTGCCTGCCATGGTTACAAAGCCATATCTCTAGGGCTTGGCTCGGAAGGTATCCCATTTTTCCGGTAGAAGGTGTCAGTCACAATACGACAACGCCGATGCCAATTATTGTTATCAATGTTGACTGGAAGAGAAGAGTTACAGAGGTTAGCAATAGTATTTTATCTGGTACAGATTAACTACCATGACAGACAGAGTTTATTCACTTCCTGTACTAAAAAACTTCAGTAGAAACAGAAACGGGCTGAGTATGCCTGACAAAATTCAGTATGTTATCTATATCTCATGTCTTTTATACTACAGACCTGTTTTAGAAGCAAAAAGTGCATCAATACACACTGGCTTTTAATTTATCATCTGTTGTCTTTTATAATAATAATAATAATAATAATAATGTATGATTTTATTTTTAGATATTTTGATTGAGGGTGTACCTAATATAATAATAATAATAATAATAATAATAATAATAATTATTATTATTATTAGGCTTTACAGGTTGAGTATCCCATATCCAAATATTCCGAAATACGGAATATTCCGAAATACGGACTTTTTTTGAGTGAGACTGAGATAGTGAAACCTTTGTTTTTTGATGGCTCAATGTACACAAACTTTGTTTAATACTCAAAGTTATTAAAAATATTGTATTAAATGACCTTCAGGCTGTGTGCAAAAGGTGTATATGAAACATAAATGAATTGTGTGAATGTAGACACACCTTGTTTAATGCACAAAGTTATAAAAAATATTGGCTAAAATTACCTTCAGGCTGTGTGTATAAGGTGTATATGTAACATAAATGCATCCTGTGCTTAGATTTAGGTCCCATCACCATAATATCTAATTATGGTATGCAGTTATTCCAAAATACGGAAAAATCCGTTATCCAAAATTCCTCTGGTCCCAAGCATTTTGGATAAGGGATACTCAACCTGTATTTATATTGCACCATATGACACAGTTCCATAGTATCCCGTAAAGTGTCAGTCTCCTGAAGTGGGTGGCCCAGGCATTTGATGATTTGCATTGATTTGTGGAATTGTAGTCCTGCCCTTGCTGTAACATGCATCTTTGAACAACAGGTTGCCACCCTCTGGGACTCATTTTCTCTTCAGTCTGAAGGCATTGCAGTATAGCTGTGAATTGACTTGTGCCAGTCTATCCCAAAGACACAAGATCTACCAGTGTGATACACACTCATTATGCAGCTGGGTAATCATACAACAGCTATACTTGAGTCATGCAGAATTCCCAAAGTCCATTCTTTACCATGCTGGACAAGTTAATAGGCATGACTATATATTATTTTATTTAATAAACTTTTACACGGCACACAAATGGTTTTCCAAATATAGTGATTTGAATATCCAATAATGTATTAAAAGGGCTAATTCAGGTTGGATCACAAATCGCGATCCAACTGGAATTTTTGCGGTGGGCCCGCGGGTGCATGTGCAGCACCCGTACTGCACATGCACCCGCACTTTATGCGGGGGGCCGCAGATAATGCGATCGCTTCTGCCTGTCAATCAGGCAAAGGCAGTCGCGGGGCGGATGGCAACGCTCCGTTTCGATGGAGGAGATGGAGCGTTGAGGGGGCGGGGCTGTGCAAATGGTGGGCGGAGGCGGACAAACTGTGGCGTGATTGCAGTGGCTGCGTGACATCACACGCAGCTGCTGCAATCAGGAAACTGGCGGCGAGTCTCCTGTGGCCACAGCTAAGCTACGCCGGCAGGAGGCTGCCACAGTTTCTACTAACAAGCAGAAATTGCGAACGCTCCGCAATTGCTGCTTGTTCAACTGGGTGAGGCTCCAGTCAGCATGCTGGGCGGCCTTGCCCAGCATGTGATCCAAAGGACAGCAAATTCTGCTGATTAGCACTATTTGCTATCCTTACTGAATTAGCCACTAAGTGCAAAAATAGACAGATTTATACTGTTAAACTGTTTACTTACTGATCAAGTAAAGCCAGCAATTGACATTAATATGTTTCAAAGACTGTACTGATGAGCTGAAAAATATACCTTTAATAACATACAGGTTCCCACTTCATCAGGTAAGCTCGTCATGCTCCCTTTCATTCCTCTGCATCAGGTTACCATAATAACAGGGAGAGTATCTACAGGCAGTCTCTCAATCTCACTCTGCACAAACGCACTGTATGGATAGATTACTGTACAGGGGCAGGTCCAGTGATCTCACACAGCTCAAATGACTTCAGTCAGATTTTGAAACATGCACTAGATTTCCTTAGGATACTGTCCTACTGATATGGGAAGAGGCAACAGCCATAGGCAATGGAGCAGGGAGGTAATGCTTTGCTTTTTATCATCTGCAGTGGCATGTCAGGTAAACACTGCACATTGTAACAGACCACCGTGGTTCATATTTGAACATTTCTATATTATGTATTTAATAATCATTTAGACTAGAACAGCAGATCTCAAACTCAGTCCCCAAGACCCCAAACTGTTCATGTTTTCCAGGTGACCTAGAAGGTGAACAGGTGTAGTCATTACTCCCAGACACTTTTTAAAATATTCACAGGTCGAGCTAATTATTTCACTTGTGATTCTGTAAGGAGACCTGGAAAACCTGATCTGTTTGGGGACAGAAGAACAGAGTCTGAGAACATGTGGACTAGAGCTATAAATTAAATTGCAAGATAAGGGGCTTATAAAGTGTGATACAGGTTGAGTATCCCACATCCAAATATTCCGAAATACAGAATTTTTTGAGTGAGATAGTGAAACCTTTGTTTTCTGATGGCTCAATGTACACAAACTTTGTTTAATACACAAAGGTATTTAAAATATTGTATTAAATGACCTTCAGGCTGTGTGTATAAGGTGTGTATAAATGACCTTCAGGCTGTGTGTATATGAAACATAAATGAATCGTGTGTATGTACACAAACTAGAGATGAGCGGGTTCGGTTTCTCTGAATCCGAACCCGCCAGAACTTCATGTTTTTTTTCACGGGTCCGAGCGACTCGGATCTTCCCGCCTTGCTCGGTTAACCCGAGCGCGCCCGAACGTCATCATGACGCTGTCGGATTCTCGCGAGGCTCGGATTCTATCGCGAGACTCGGATTCTATATAAGGAGCCGCGCGTCGCCGCCATTTTCACACGTGCATTGAGATTGATAGGGAGAGGACGTGGCTGGCGTCCTCTCCATTTAGATTATAAGAGACTGAGAGAGATTTACTGGAGCTGACTAGGAGGAGTACTGTTACTGTAGAAGTGTAGAGACTGAGTGGAGAGAGTTTACTAGTGAGGACAGTGCAGTTTACTTTATAATCCGTTCTCTGCCTGAAAAAAGCGATACACAGCACACAGTGACTCAGTCACATACCATATCTGTGTGCACTGCTCAGGCTCAGGCCAGTGTGCTGCATCATCTATTATCTATATATAATATTATATATATCTGTCTGACTGCTCAGCTCACACAGCTTATAATTGTGGGGGAGACTGGGGAGCACTACTGCAGTGCCAGTTATAGGTTATAGCAGGAGCCAGGAGTACATAATATATTATATAGTGAGTGACCACCAGACACACAGTGCAGTTTATTTAATATATCCGTTCTCTGCCTGAAAAAAGCGATACACACAGTGACTCAGTCAGTCACATACCATATCTGTGTGCACTGCTCAGGCTCAGGCCAGTGTGCTGCATCATCTATATATATTATATATCTGTCTGACTGCTCAGCTCACACAGCTTATAATTGTGGGGGAGACTGGGGAGCACTACTGCAGTGCCAGTTATAGGTTATAGCAGGAGCCAGGAGTACATATTATATTAAAATTAAACAGTGCACACTTTTGCTGCAGGAGTGCCACTGCCAGTGTGACTGACCAGTGACCTGACCACACTGACCACCAGTATAGTTAGTAGTATACTTATATTGTGATTGCCTGAAAAAGTTAAACACTCGTCGTGTGACTTCACTTGTGTTTTTTTTTTTTTTTATTCTATAAAAATAAAACTCATTCTGCTGACAGACAGTGTCCAGCAGGTCCGTCATTATATAATATATAATATATACCTGTCCGGCTGCAGTAGTGATATATATATATTTTTTATATCATTTATCATCCAGTCGCAGCAGACACAGTACGGTAGTTCACGGCTGTGGCTACCTCTGTGTCTCTGCACTCGGCAGGCAGTCCGTCCATAATTGTAATACCACCTAACCGTGGATTTTTTTCATTCTTCTTTATACATACATAGTTACATAGACATCTTCTCTTTATCAACCAGTCTATATTAGCTGCAGACACAGTACAGTACGGTAGTTCACGGCTGTGGCTACCTCTGTGTCTGCACTCGGCAGGCAGTCCGTCCATAATTGTATACCACCTAACCGTGGATTTTTTTCAGTCTTCTTTATACATACATAGTTACATAGACATCTTCTCTTTATCAACCAGTCTATATTAGCTACAGACACAGTACAGTACGGTAGTTCACGGCTGTGGCTACCTCTGTGTCTGCAGTCGGCAGGCAGTCCATAATTGTATACTAGTATCCATCTCCATTGTTTACCTGAGGTGCCTTTTAGTTGTGCCTATTAAAATATGGAGAACAAAAATGTTGAGGTTCCAAAATTAGGGAAAGATCAAGATCCACTTCCACCTCGTGCTGAAGCTGCTGCCACTAGTCATGGCCGAGACGATGAAATGCCAGCAACGTCGTCTGCCAAGGCCGATGCCCAATGTCATAGTACAGAGCATGTCAAATCCAAAACACCAAATATCAGAAAAAAAAGGACTCCAAAACCTAAAATAAAATTGTCGGAGGAGAAGCGTAAACTTGCCAATATGCCATTTACCACACGGAGTGGCAAGGAACGGCTGAGGCCCTGGCCTATGTTCATGGCTAGTGGTTCAGCATCACATGAGGATGGAAGCACTCAGCCTCTCGCTAGAAAAATGAAAAGACTCAAGCTGGCAAAAGCAGCACAGCAAAGAACTGTGCATTCTTCGAAATCCCAAATCCACAAGGAGAGTCCAATTGTGTCGGTTGCGATGCCTGACCTTCCCAACACTGGACGTGAAGAGCATGCGCCTTCCACCATTTGCACGCCCCCTGCAAGTGCTGGAAGGAGCACCCGCAGTCCAGTTCCTGATAGTCAGATTGAAGATGTCAGTGTTGAAGTACACCAGGATGAGGAGGATATGGGTGTTGCTGGCGCTGGGGAGGAAATTGACCAGGAGGATTCTGATGGTGAGGTGGTTTGTTTAAGTCAGGCACCCGGGGAGACACCTGTTGTCCGTGGGAGGAATATGGCTGTTGACATGCCAGGTGAAAATACCAAAAAAATCAGCTCTTCGGTGTGGAGGTATTTCACCAGAAATGCGGACAACAGGTGTCAAGCCGTGTGTTCCCTTTGTCAAGCTGTAATAAGTAGGGGTAAGGACGTTAACCACCTCGGAACATCCTCCCTTATACGTCACCTGCAGCGCATTCATAATAAGTCAGTGACAAGTTCAAAAACTTTGGGTGACAGCGGAAGCAGTCCACTGACCAGTAAATCCCTTCCTCTTGTAACCAAGCTCACGCAAACCACCCCACCAACTCCCTCAGTGTCAATTTCCTCCTTCCCCAGGAATGCCAATAGTCCTGCAGGCCATGTCACTGGCAATTCTGACGAGTCCTCTCCTGCCTGGGATTCCTCCGATGCATCCTTGCGTGTAACGCCTACTGCTGCTGGCGCTGCTGTTGTTGCCGCTGGGAGTCGATGGTCATCCCAGAGGGGAAGTCGTAAGCCCACTTGTACTACTTCCAGTAAGCAATTGACTGTTCAACAGTCCTTTGCGAGGAAGATGAAATATCACAGCAGTCATCCTACTGCAAAGCGGATAACTGAGGCCTTGACAACTATGTTGGTGTTAGACGTGCGTCCGGTATCCGCCGTTAGTTCACAGGGAACTAGACAATTTATTGAGGCAGTGTGCCCCCGTTACCAAATACCATCTAGGTTCCACTTCTCTAGGCAGGCGATACCGAGAATGTACACGGACGTCAGAAAAAGACTCACCAGTGTCCTAAAAAATGCAGTTGTACCCAATGTCCACTTAACCACGGACATGTGGACAAGTGGAGCAGGGCAGGGTCAGGACTATATGACTGTGACAGCCCACTGGGTAGATGTATGGACTCCCGCCGCAAGAACAGCAGCGGCGGCACCAGTAGCAGCATCTCGCAAACGCCAACTCTTTCCTAGGCAGGCTACGCTTTGTATCACCGCTTTCCAGAATACGCACACAGCTGAAAACCTCTTACGGCAACTGAGGAAGATCATCGCGGAATGGCTTACCCCAATTGGACTCTCCTGTGGATTTGTGGCATCGGACAACGCCAGCAATATTGTGTGTGCATTAAATATGGGCAAATTCCAGCACGTCCCATGTTTTGCACATACCTTGAATTTGGTGGTGCAGAATTTTTTAAAAAACGACAGGGGCGTGCAAGAGATGCTGTCGGTGGCCAGAAAAATTGCGGGACACTTTCGGCGTACAGGCACCACGTACAGAAGACTGGAGCACCACCAAAAACTACTGAACCTGCCCTGCCATCATCTGAAGCAAGAAGTGGTAACGAGGTGGAATTCAACCCTCTATATGCTTCAGAGGTTGGAGGAGCAGCAAAAGGCCATTCAAGCCTATACAATTGAGCACGATATAGGAGGTGGAATGCACCTGTCTCAAGTGCAGTGGAGAATGATTTCAACGTTGTGCAAGGTTCTGATGCCC
Source organism: Pseudophryne corroboree (assembly GCF_028390025.1). Classification (NCBI taxonomy): domain Eukaryota; kingdom Metazoa; phylum Chordata; class Amphibia; order Anura; family Myobatrachidae; genus Pseudophryne; species Pseudophryne corroboree. The sequence continues at coordinate 372,805,805 of NC_086449.1, forward strand.
TTTGAACTTGCCACACGTGAAGTCAGTTCAGACACTGCCAGCCTGAGTCAGGTCATTCCCCTCATCAGGCTTTTGCAGAAGAAGCTGGAGGCATTGAAGAAGGAGCTAAAAGGGAGCGATTCCGCTAGGCATGTGGGACTTGTGGATGCAGCCCTTAATTCGCTTAACAAGGATTCACGGGTGGTCAATCTGTTGAAATCAGAGCACTACATTTTGGCCACCGTGCTCGATCCTAGATTTAAAGCCTACCTTGGATCTCTCTTTCCGGCAGACACAGGTCTGCTGGGGTTGAAAGACCTGCTGGTGACAAAATTGTCAAGTCAAGCGGAACGCGACCTGTCAACATCTCCTCCTTCACATTCTCCCGCAACTGGGGGTGCGAGGAAAAGGCTCAGAATTCCGAGCCCACCCGCTGGCGGTGATGCAGGGCAGTCTGGAGCGACTGCTGATGCTGACATCTGGTCCGGACTGAAGGACCTGACAACGATTACAGACATGTCGTCTACTGTCACTGCATATGATTCTCTCAACATTGATAGAATGGTGGAGGATTATATGAGTGACCGCATCCAAGTAGGCACGTCACACAGTCCGTACTTATACTGGCAGGAAAAAGAGGCAATTTGGAGGCCCTTGCACAAACTGGCTTTATTCTACCTAAGTTGCCCTCCCACAAGTGTGTACTCCGAAAGAGTGTTTAGTGCCGCCGCTCACCTTGTCAGCAATCGGCGTACGAGGTTACATCCAGAAAATGTGGAGAAGATGATGTTCATTAAAATGAATTATAATCAATTCCTCCGCGGAGACATTGACCAGCAGCAATTGCCTCCACAAAGTACACAGGGAGCTGAGATGGTGGATTCCAGTGGGGACGAATTGATAATCTGTGAGGAGGGGGAAGTACACGGTGATATATCGGAGGGTGAAGATGAGGTGGACATCTTGCCTCTGTAGAGCCAGTTTGTGCAAGGAGAGATTAATTGCTTCTTTTTTGGGGGGGGTCCAAACCAACCCGTCATATCAGTCACAGTCGTGTGGCAGACCCTGTCACTGAAATGATGGGTTGGTTAAAGTGTGCATGTCCTGTTTTGTTTATACAACATAAGGGTGGGTGGGAGGGCCCAAGGACAATTCCATCTTGCACCTCTTTTTTCTTTCATTTTTCTTTGCGTCATGTGCTGTTTGGGGAGGGTTTTTTGGAAGGGCCATCCTGCGTGACACTGCAGTGCCACTCCTAGATGGGCCCGGTGTTTGTGTCGGCCACTAGGGTCGCTAATCTTACTCACACAGCTACCTCATTGCGCCTCTTTTTTTCTTTGCGTCATGTGCTGTTTGGGGAGGGTTTTTTGGAAGGGACATCCTGCGTGACACTGCAGTGCCACTCCTAGATGGGCCCGGTGTTTGTGTCGGCCACTAGGGTCGCTAATCTTACTCACACAGCTACCTCATTGCGCCTCTTTTTTTCTTTGCGTCATGTGCTGTTTGGGGAGGGTTTTTTGGAAGGGCCATCCTGCGTGACACTGCAGTGCCACTCCTAGATGGGCCCGGTGTTTGTGTCGGCCACTAGGGTCGCTAATCTTACTCACACAGCTACCTCATTGCGCCTCTTTTTTTCTTTGCGTCATGTGCTGTTTGGGGAGGGTTTTTTGGAAGGGACATCCTGCGTGACACTGCAGTGCCACTCCTAGATGGGCCCGGTGTTTGTGTCGGCCACTAGGGTCGCTTATCTTACTCACACAGCGACCTCGGTGCAAATTTTAGGACTAAAAATAATATTGTGAGGTGTGAGGTATTCAGAATAGACTGAAAATGAGTGTAAATTATGGTTTTTGAGGTTAATAATACTTTGGGATCAAAATGACCCCCAAATTCTATGATTTAAGCTGTTTTTTAGTGTTTTTTTTTTTTTTTTTTTTTTTTAATTAATATTTTTATTAAAGAAAAGTCGAGCATGCAGGTACAGAACAGACAAGAGATGACAGCTCCAAGTAGATGCTTAATCATATACAAGTTATCCCCTAGGGGGGTAACCAAATATTACAGAAACAAGGGTAAATTGTAACAATATCCAGTATATGCATGTCACGACCATCATAATTTTTTATGTTTAAACATCAAACAAGCAGAAAAAAAGAAAAAGAAAATAATAATAAAATAATAAGAAAGGTTCTGAGAAGAGAAGAGAGAAAAATAATGGGGGGAAAGAGAGGAAAGGGAGGGGGGGAGGGGGATGGGAAAATGGTGGTTCGTCAGAGAAGCGGTCTAAGTGAATACATAAGATGGGAGGGTAATACTTCCCAGCTACAAATCATACCATCTGTACCCCCAGGGTCTGTATTACATCTCTTATGTTTATTGGGTCCTGTATGGTATAGAGAACTGCCTCACCGTGTGACACATCTCGTCAGGTTCCAGTAGCGGGGGGCGTAGTATAGGTGAACCATGGTTCCCATATCCTCCTAAATTTGTCCGATCTGTCATGTAAGGAGGCTGTGATTTTCTCCATCGTGGAGATATGCCAGATTTTTGCTATTAGCATGCTCCTAGGGGGAGCATTGGTGTTTTTCCAATTTTTTGCTACTACACAGCGAGCTGCATGTAGGATTTGGAGCACTAAGCTATTAGCTTGGCTGTCTAGGTTGGGTAAGGGTAGGCCCAGCAAAGCTGACCAGGGACCTAGAGTTATCCGTGAACAAAAGACAAAGCCTAAGAGCGCCTCCACCTGAGACCAGAACGTATGGATTTTGGGGCATGACCACCAGATGTGTTTAAAGTCTCCAATCTGGCCACAACCACGCCAGCACAGTGGGGAGGACCCGGGGAAGATCTTATGCATTGTTGCTGGGACCCGATACCATCTGGTGTAGACTTTATAAGAGTTTTCCTTCACAAGAGAGGAAATTGATGATTGGGCTACTTTTTGTCTAATGGTTTCCCATGAGTCTTCATCAGGTGGAGGGCCTAGGTCCCGCTCCCACCTCTGTTCATGGGGGAGGGTGCTTGTTGCCTTCAGGGATCGTAGTAAACCATAGAGTATAGAGATAATACCCTGCCTCATAGGGGAGTAAATACATAGACGCTCCAAGGGGGTGAGTTGGCGAATAACCTGGGATTTGGGGAGGGAGTTTAAAAAGGAGCGGAGTTGTAAATATTCGTAAAATACGGGTTGGGAGATATCGTATTTGTCACATAAAGATTGTAGGGAACGCCATGAGGAACCTTCTGTAAAATCAAATACGAGACCCGGGCGTGGGTTCAGATGAAGCCACGAATGAGATTGTAAGGTGGAACCTGGGGGGAAGTCCCTGTTATCCCAAATGGGGGTGATAGGAGATGGGAAAGTGGACAGGCCATAATGTCGAATGCAGAAAAGCCACAAGTCGCAAGTGAGTTTCGTCGAAGGGACACAGGTTTGTAACGACCGCAGTGGCTTGGTCGGTGAGAGGAGGGGGACCAAAGAGGAGACCCCAGCTGCCAGAAGCTCGATTCGTATCCAGGGCAGATGGGGGGCAGGGGAGAACCATGCCAGAGCCTGACTCAGGTGGGTTGCATGATAATATTTACGAATGTCCGGCAGTCCCCTACCCCCCGCCAACGGGTCACGTATCAGAGTGGAGGTCCTAATTCTAGGGGGCTTACCAGACCATATAAATTTTACAAATAATCTCTGCATTCGACATAAGGCCTTAGCGGGGATGCTCACGGGGATTGTTTGGATCAGATAAAGGATTCTCGGAAGGATGTTCATTTTAATTGAAACTATCCGTCCGAACCAGGCTATAATCTGTTTGTCCCAAACTCTAAGGTCAGATTCTATACACTTAAAAAGGGCAGGGAAGTTTTCGGAGTATAAGGAGTCGTAGGAGTTTGTGATGTACACGCCAAGGTACTTGATTTTCTTGGAGCGCCAAGAGAAGTTATAGTTAGCAGCTAGGAGAGACCTGGCACTCTCATCAAGATGCAGTGGGAGGGCTTCCGATTTGGAGTAATTAATGCGATATCCAGAGTAATGAGAGTATAGTGAAAGGGTTTTAAATAGGTTAGGGATGGATATATTGGGAGAGGAGATAGTCAAGAGGACATCATCTGCGAATAATGACAATTTGAATTCCTCCTCACCCACATGGATGCCTTTGATATCGGGGTTGGTCCTAACCATACACGCCAGAGGTTCAATCGTCATGGCAAAGATTAGTGGAGACAAGGGACATCCCTGGCGTGTTCCATTGCTAATGTGAAAGAGTTGAGAGTCCTTGCCGTTGACCCGTACTCTAGCGGAGGGGTTGGAGTAAAGTGCCTGAATACCTTGAAGTAGGCTTCCCCCCAGACCAAATCTGCGTAGAGTGGCAAACATGAAAGGCCATAGTATTTTGTCAAAAGCCTTCTCTGCGTCTAGCGAGAGAAGGACAGAAGGCATTTTAGTTTTGTTAATAAGATGGACCAGATTAATAGTTCTTCGTGTATTGTCTCTGGCTTGTCGGCCTGGGATGAAGCCCACCTGATCAGCGTGTATTAAGCGCGGGAGAACAGGGTTTAATCTTAAGGCTATAATTTTTGCAAATAATTTAATATCGTTGTTTAATAGGGAAATGGGGCGGTAGCTGGCACAGGAGTTGGGATCTTTCCCAGGTTTATGTATTAAGACTATTCGTGCCTCTAAGGCACGGGGTGATAGAGGATTACCATGTAAGAAACCATTGAAGAGCCGGCAGAGATGAGGCAGAAGCATCCCCTTAAATTTCTTATAATAAGTAATTGACATCCCATCGGGTCCAGGGGCCTTGCCCGGTTTCTGAGTTTTAAGTGCGTTCTCTATTTCTTCGATGGTAATCTCTGAGCCTAATTGGGACACCGTCGCGTCACTCAGTGACGGTAGGTTACATTTGTCTAGAAGGGAGTCAATTCCCTTTTCAAGCCTCGGTGGTGAGGGGGGGGGGGTAGTTTCCGAGTTATACAGCGATTTATAGAATTCCTCGAATTCACCCAGAATGCGGTCAGGATCATGGGTCAGAGCCCCTTGTTTGGTACGAATGGATAAGATATTTTTAGAGGAAATCCTAGCCCTCAATTTCCTGGCTAATAGTTTATCCGCCTTATCCCCTTTTTCGTAGTAAATCTGGTTGAGACGTCTAAGGCACATTTCAGTCTTATGAGACAATAATAAATTAAGTTCGCCTCTGATTTTAAGTACCAACTCTAAATCAGCAGGGTCAAGAGATGACTTATGCACCTCTTCCATTTGGTGGAGCTGCCTAGATAACTCCAGAGTTTTTTGGGAACGCTGCTTGTTGATCCTGGCCGCAGTCTGGATGAAGTGGCCCCGGAGGACCGCCTTGTGTGCCTCCCACAGGGTCATATCGGAAATGCCGGGGGTTTGGTTCTCATTGAAGTAATCAGTCAATACCTGAGTAGTTTGCTGTAACACTTCAGGTTGTTGGAGAAGGGCGTCGTTGAGCGACCAGGAGGGGGGGGAAGGAGTACGGGACAGTCCAGTCAGGGTCAGAGAAATCGGGGCGTGATCAGACCACGTGATTGGATAAATACAGCAGTTCTGGATTCTAGATGTTAGGTCCCTTCCGACCATAATCATATCAATTCTAGTGTATAGGTTGTGGACTGGGGAATAGAACGTGTAATCCTTAATTAGGGGATCGACTACCCTCCAGGAGTCAAATAGGAGGTGATTTTTAAGTAGTGATTGTAGGGCTCTAGAGTTGCGGGTGCTGATATGGGACTGAGACCGTGGGAGGGGATGGGAGCGATCCAGATTATGGTGTAGTATGGTGTTAAAGTCTCCTGCTATTAAGAGGTCACCTTTCCTACACTGGGCGATTTTGGAGTCTAGGGAAGCAAAGAACGAGGCCTGGTTAATATTGGGAGCGTAGACATTAACCATGGTGATAGGGACATTATTAAGTTTACCTACTATAATAAGAAACCTACCGCGCTTATCCTTAATGATTCGGTCTGATTCCAAATGTAAATGAGCGGGGATTAGAATGGCAACCCCTCTTTTCTTTTGGGTGCGATCACAAGCGTGTATGGCAACAGGGTGGCGTCTAGAACGAAGTTCAGGGTGGGAAGTCCCTTTGAAATGCGTCTCCTGAAGGAATACCAGATCTCCCCTCACCTGCTTCAGAAAAAGAAATAACTTGGTCCTCTTTTGAGGACTGTTAAGGCCCTTAACATTGTAAGATATTACGTTAACAGACATATTGTTACAAGTGTAAATATAGCATGAGTGGTCTTAGTGAACCTGAGGTCGTTTCCCTGGGAAACGAGGGGAACAAGGGGAAGAGGGAGAGCGGGAGGTTGGGGAAGAAAAAGAAGGAGAGGGAAAAGAGAAAGATGAAAAAAAAGAAAAATCAAAAGAGTCACAAAAAGACATTTAAAAAACTGTAAAATAAACAAATAGAATTGACCGAGCCAATGACCCATCGTACGCTACGTACGGGTCTGAATGTTTGAGCACCCGTAAGGGGAATTAAGGGAGAAAAGAACTCCCTCACGCTCAAAACTGGCTATGGAGGCTCGGTGGAGGGCGCGGCTCCGGCCGCCGGGACGCCCACCAATTAAACATATGGAGGGGCGACCAAGGGGGTCGCCGCAACAACCCGCCACAATGGACCACTGTTAAAATTATATAAGTAAATAAACAATCTCAGCTCAAGAAGAAATTCCTAAACCTCTAAACTAGTTTGTAAAACATTAACATTTAACGGATAGTGACCCAGCAGCAGCACCTCTGTACAGAGACTTTCACGGCGGGTCATGGCTTGTAGAGGTTTTCTCCGGGACCATCGACCAAAGACGTCTAGGCGCTCGCTGAGGGAGGGGTGAATTTGGAGAGTGTCGGAGATCTGGAGCATCCCGTGGGGAGGAAGATTTGTTGGCCTCCGGGGGGGACAGGTTCAGTCTCAACAGGAGCCTGTGAGCCTCTTCTTTGGATCGTGCCAACAGTCTCTTCCCATCCAGCTGTACAATTAAAGCAAAAGGGAAGCCCCATCTGTAGCGGATTTGATTATTCCTGAGGATTTGGGTGTACTCCCTCAATTCGAAGCGTCTTTTGAGAGTAGTGGGGGATAAGTCCTGAAACACCAATAGCTTATGTGATTCAAATAGGCACACATCTTTGTTCCGGGCAGCCGACAGAATTCTCTCTTTAATCTTGAAATAGTGACAGCGTAAAACTACGTCTCGTGGGGGGGACGAAGTTGAGGGCTTTTGACGTAGTGAGCGATGGGCTCTGTCCAAGAGGAACTGCTCACTAGAAATGTCCGGGAGGAGGTGCTGGAAGAACCTGATGAGAAAATCCTCCAGTTGAGCTGGTTCTACTGACTCTGGGATATATTTAATGCGCAGGTTGTTACGTCGTGCGCGGTTGTCAGCGTCCTCTTGTTGGTCCTGGAGTAGGTATATATCCTCCTGCATGACTTGAACCGAGCGCTCTAGCTCCTGTTGGAAAGTAATGACTTCATCGATTTTCTGTTCCACCTCATTAGTGCGGGCCCCGAGGTCAGATATCTCGGCTTTGAGGCCAGAGATGGCTTTGTGGATCTCCGAGTGGAAAGCCTGCTTCAGCGACTTCATTTCCGTTAGAATTGAGGAGAAGCAATCTTTCATAGAGGGTTCATGAGTTGACGATTCTTCCTCGGATTCCGAGACCAGGTCCGGGGGGGGGGGGCCACTAGGGTTTTGGCCGCACTAGACTTCATCTTGGATATAAAGGTCGATATTTCTGCCGAAGCTGAGGCTTTCTTAGCCTTGGATTTAGATTTGGGCATGGTGTAAGACAGTCCCTAGGATAGCGAAGGTCAGAGATCAGAGCTGAGGTTTAACGTAAGTGATTAGCGATCCATCATGCAGGCTGCATAGAAATAGCACATGAGACGACCCCCCGGGTCGCACCCGTAGGAAATCAGCAGAACATTCCCCCGCTTGGAGAGATCATGGGGGGCTGGGGTATCATATAGAGATATTCACCGGCAATGGGCCGGGGAGGGTGGCACCCCCGGGCTGTAGGCTGTAGTATAGAAAGAGTCCAGTGTCTTAAGACAGAGACGGATAACCCCAGTTATATATGGGTATAAATGGTACTTAGGGGGAGAGTGAGTGAAATGCGGCCTAGTGAATGGAGGCCTCACATAAAGGGCCAGAAGACACCTCCCGTGTATATACTTAGTGCAAATGCTGGGAAGAGGGAAGGTGTGCCAGCCTGTGTGGGGTTAATCCGCTCAGGGCCCCCAGGTGTACCTTGTTAGCTCAGTGCAGTGGGTCCAGGAGGGAGGGTTAGCAGGAGTCAGCCGTCAGGTGAGGCACTTCAGCAGAGAGCCCCGGAGCCGGGCCTAATCCCCTTCACCTCGTCGGGAGCAGGGCGCAGGGCCGACAACCCTCAATTCCAGCGCGAGGCCGGCACCCGCCGGGTCCGGGAGCCGGGAGACAGCCCCCAGAGGAGACCCCAGCCAGAACCGCCGCCGAGCCGCGCGTCACCCGGCGGTCGGCCGTGAGGGGGGTGACCACGGTCCCCCGCTTGATGCGGCAGGAGCAGGCAAGCGTTGGTGGGGGAGAGCAGGAGTGTGAAGCTCCGTCGGGTCCCGTCGCCGCAGCACCTTCGTAGGCCTGGGAGCAGAAGATGGCCGCCGTCCCTGAGGCGCCGGAGTGGCGGAGTCCGCGTCCCGGCAGTATCTCCCTGCCCGCGCAGTGGACGGGCGGTCAGTCGGTGGATGGCGTCCAGGCAGCGGAGGTAGGCTATGGGGCAGACCACCGGGCAGGCAGCAAGGCCAGCAGTTGTAGAAACGGCAGAGGGAGGCCCGAGTCCGGAGCTCCAGACGGCCCACCACGGGCAGGTAGCTGAAATCTAGGCCCCGGCTTCGTAGTGGAGGGTAGGCCGCAACCCGCGGGAGCCAGCAGACCGGCTCCCCGATTCCGCAGCGCTACCCCACCATTCAGCACTGCACCTCCAGATCAGGGAGCAGATTTAGAGGGGTTTTCTATGGTGAAAAATGTGGTTTTTACAGTGTTTTTCCCCAAGGTTCTGAGGAGCTCACAGCACTTGCTGCTTATCAATTCAGCCTCCAATCTGTGGAATCTTTTTAGTGTTTTTTTGAAAAAAACACCCGAATCCAAAACACACCCGAATCCGACAAAAAAAATTCGGTGAGGTTTTGCCAAAACGCGTTCGAACCCAAAACACGGCTGCGGAACCGAACCCAAAACCAAAACACAAAACCCGAAAAATTTCAGGCGCTCATCTCTAAGTCACAAACTTTCTTTAATTCACAAAGTTATTAAAAATATTGGCTACAATTACCTTCAGGCTGTGTGTATAAGGTTTATATGAAACATAAATGCATTCTGTGCTTAGATTTAGGTCCCATCGCCATGATCTCTCATTATGGTATGCAATCATTCCAAAATACGGAAAAATCCCATATCCAAAATACTTCTGGTCCCAAGCATTTTGGATAAGGGATACTCAACCTGTAGTTATTTACTATGGAGCTTTAACAAGTAGTTGTATATGGTTATGATGAAATGTTACAGCAAACCATTAGATATAGCATTAACCAAATAGATTATATGGGATCCAAGCCGCCAGGATCCTGATGCTATCCCGATTACAGCATATGATGTTGCAATTATACGTGACAGGCTACAGCAAGAAGCTCAATATGTAGCTCTTTGTGCAGCTACATCACTAGCCCTACCTGTGACTCCACACAGCAGTAAGGACCTTATCTCTCCCTTTTTATAAAACCGCAAGACACAGCAGGGGAGTGAAAGAGCACTACAGACAGATCTAGTGACAGTAAGTGAAAAATCATTAGATTCATTAAAGATATTTTTCCATTCATTGATATTCTCTTTCACTTGCAAGTTAACATTCACTTAACAAAAAGGGAAATTTAAAATAACAAAAGAAACATTCATACTTTACAGATGACTTTGTTGGGAAATAAACAACATGATAAACATGTAGACTTACCAATCTCCCATCCATATTCCCAGCTGGTTGCTAAAGGGAAAAGGTATTTTTCCTCAGGTTTGAGATGACTCCTTGTCTTCATATAACGGTACCTCCCCTCTTCCTCTTTGGATGTGCCATTATAGAGAAGACTCCGTGTTTTGGGGCTGACTGGTTTCATCTGTGTATTCATTACACTAGTAGCCTCTACTTTGTCGCTCTTGCTCAGGTCTTTTAGCGTTTGGACATTTTGCTGGATGTTCTCAGATCTTTTGTCATCACTAGTTACATGGACGCTTGAACCAGTAATAGGTGGCAGCTTAGGCTTCGCTTTGAATGTTGCAATAGTTGGGAAAGTCTGTGCATAGCGCTGCCGCCAATTAATGCGTGTCATTATCTCTTTCAGGTAAGTCTCCTTTATACATTCTTGTTTCTGAGTGGTTAAAGTAAACTGCCGAGCCATTGTACGGAATTCTCACAGGCAGAACAACATTAATACTTATTCAGTACTACAGACCACTTTGGGGGCAATACATTAACATCTGAAAAATAAAGCATACTGGAAAAGATTAAGATTCATTGAAAGCGTTACTTTAACTCTTCTGATCTAGCATAAAAGAGATGGAAATGTGAACAAAACACATAGAAAATGTAACTCTTAAAAGGCAAGGTACAATTAAGTTCAATAAGGCCAATTTCTACAATACCTAGGATTCTAGGATCTGGTGGACTCCATATTATAATCTGTGATCCTCTGTTTGAATATTAGACTGATCTCTTTGCCTGTTTTCACATTGGGCTAAAATACATTCCTAGGTTCAGGATGTTGTGCTGTGGAACAGAACATCTATGAATGGCTGAACGTATATGTTGTCCCGCACCTATCATATTCATGATCCGTCCCCTTGTGTTATGGTTGGCTGGCTGGGAACCGTCATCTTGCTGGCAATTTAAGGATCATTAATATTGGTTACCATGGTGCCAACATATACACACACACACACACACACACACACACACACACACACACACACACACACACACAATACACAGGACCTCAGCACATAGATTGAACTCCTAAATGTTATTAGTTTATCCAGAAACATTGTGACCTCCCTTTTAGGACAGTTTGATTGAGATTTCATATTTTGTGTAGTTATAAATCTTTTTACACAGCATAAGACTGTATATATTATTTAGCAAAACATTGGGCTCTGCATGTGTTTCAACCAACTCTGAAATAACAGCACTCAGATGTATATACTTTAGATAGCCAATGCCATTTTGTAAAATTAAATACGTTTTAAAGGATGTCCTGGAACGGAATGCTAGTAAAATATCCATAATGGTTTTACAGAGCACACATGGCGAAAAACACAGAACAAAAAGACTTTAAAATTTTCATAACTTTTTAGATATCAGAGAGATTATGGCAGGCGAGACTATTATCAAATACATTGCTGCCAATAGGAAATCTCATATGTATGGCAGACATATGATCCTATATATACACAATGTAATAAATACCAGTTACGTGTGGCTGACTCTGTATCACTATGCTCCTTGTTTGCAGGCAGACACCGCATACCTTAATCATCGTTAGTTTTAGCTCATTAAAGGGGCAGGTCTGGGCACGAGTATCCAGGAGCTTGCTCCACATCACTGCTATACAACAGGACATTATGTCCCCATTTGCAAATATCTTAATTAAAGTAACATTATCGCTTATTGTTCTTACAAAACCTTTGGGCTTCAGACTGCTCTATACTCTTTCTAAAACCCTACATTTATTTGCAAAATATGGACCATATAATTACTCAATGAATCATCTTGTACGCCTAAAATATCACATCTAAACATCATGTTTACTCTTGACTATTAAATGTTATACAGGTTGAGTATCCCATATCCAAAATGCTTGGGACCAGAGGTATTTTGGATACTGGATTTTTCCGTATTTTGGAATATTTGCATACCATAATGAGAAATCATGGTGATAGGACTTTAAGTCTAAGCACAGAATGCATCTATGTTTCATATACACCTTATACACACAGCCTGACGGTCATTCTAGCCAATAGTTTTAATAACTGTGCATTAAACAAAATGTATGTACATACACAATTCATTTGTTTCATATACACCTTATACACACAGTGATAGAATCGGTGATTTTGATCTGCGCTTATAGGTATAGAGGCAGCCTGTATGGTACAAAGGGCCTTCACCAAGACCCCAATATGGGACAATAGATACAAGAAAGTGACCACACCTGGCGCCACCATACACCAATAACAAATGAAATAACTTACTTAAGTATCAACCAATTGAAATTGATAGCCTCTTTTATAGTGGGAGTTATTAGTGGAGTACAAAAATCCACCCTTCTCAGAGAGGTAACAAATCTGTAGGAATAGATATGAGTCAGTCAAGCATATCATCCACCAAATGGCGTGGATCCTCAATCCCCGCAGATGTCCTGATAGGCTGGGGACTCAGAGGGAGAAAAATATAGTGCAATACTGCTTCACCATACAAATCGGTTTTATTCTGACAAAAACACACTTTGCATAAGGCTCTAACCATCTGGATCCCCCACAGGTGACCAAACGAAGTGGTGTTCCAGTATCCCATTTGGGTGATATGCTTTTAATCTTTTTGTTTAATGTAAGTGTGTTTTTGTCAGAATAAAACCGATTTGTATGGTGAAGCAGTATTGCACTATATTTTTCTCCCTCTGAGTCCCCAGCCTATCAGGACATCTGCGGGGATTGAGGATCCACGCCATTTGGTGGATGATATGCTTGACTGACTCATATCTATTCCTACAGATTTGTTACCTCTCTGAGAAGGGTGGATTTTTGTACTCCACTAATAACTCCCACTATAAAAGAGGCTATCAATTTCAATTGGTTGATACTTAAGTAAGTTATTTCATTTGTTATTGGTGTATGGTGGCGCCAGGTGTGGTCACTTTCTTGTGTCTATTGTACCTTATACACACAGCCTGAAGATCATTTAATACAATATTTTTATTAACATTGTGTATGAAAACGAGTTTTAAGGTAAGAACTTACCTTTGTTAAAACTGTTTCTGCAAGGTACACTGGGCTCCACAAGGAATGGACAATGGGGTGTAGAGTAGGATCTTGATCCGAGGCACCAACAGGTTCAAAGCTTTGACTGTTCCCAGAATGCACAGCGCCGCCTCCTATATCACCCCGCCTCCCAGCACAGGAGCTCAGTTTTTAGTTAACCAGCCCAATGCAGTAGCAGGAAAAGAGACGACAACGGTTAGTAGCCACATACACCACACTCTCACGACAGGAGAAGTGTCAGCGGCTAATGCCATATCAACACAAAGAAGCTAAGTGCGTCAGGGTGGGCGCCTTGTGAAGCCCAGTGTACCTCGCAGAAAGAGTTTTAACAAAGGTAAGTTCTTACCATAAAACTTGTTTTCTGCTGCGGGGTACACTGGGCTCCACAAGGAATGGACAATGGGGATGTCCTAAAGCAGTTGCTTATGGGAGGGGACGCACTGTAGCGGGCACAAGAACCCGGCGTCCAAAGGATGCATCCTGGGAAGCGGCAGTATCAAAGGCATAGAACCTTATGAACGTGTTCCCTGAGGACCACGTAGCCGCCTTGCACAATTGATCAAGGGTCGCACCACGTTGGGCCGCCCAAGAAGGTCCAACAGACCGAGTAGAATGGGCCTTAATGTGATCAGGAGCAGAGAGACCAGCCCTCACATAAGCATGTGCAATCACCATTCTAATCCATCTGGCCAGAGTTTGCTTGTGAGCAGGCCAGCGACGTTTGTGAAATCCAAACAAAACAAAGAGAATCAGATTTTCGAATAGAAGCAGTTCTCTTCACATAGATACAGAGAGCCCGTACCACATCCAAAGACCGCTCTTTGGGAGACAAATCAGGAGCGACAAAGGCCGGAACCACAATCTCCTGATTAAGGTGGAACGAAGAAACCACCTTAGGTAAATATCTGGGACGAGTCCTAAGAACCGCCCGATCACGGTGAAAAATCAGATATGGGGAACTACAAGACAAGGCAACCAGATCCGACACTCTTCTAGCAGAGGCAATAGCCAGCAAGAACACCACCTTAAGGGAAAGCCACTTAAGGTCAGCTGAACCAAGAGGTTCAAATGGAGGCTCCTGCAACGCCTCCAAAACCACTGACAAGTCCCAAGGAGCCACAGGCGGGACATAGGGAGGTTGGATACGCAACACACCCTGAGTGAAAGTATGAACATCAGGTAAAGTCGCAATTTTTCTCTGAAACCACACCGACAAGGCAGAAATATGTACCTTGAGGGAGGTCAGACGCAGGCCTAAATCTAGGCCTTGCTGCAGAAAAGCCAAAAGTTTGGCTGTACTAAACTTGGAAGCGTCATAATTGTTAGATGCGCACCAAACAAAGTAGGAATGCCAGACCCTATGATAAATCCGAGCAGAAGCCGGTTTCCGGGCCCGCAACATAGTTTTAATGACCCCTTCAGAAAACCCTTTAGCCCTCAAGACGGAAGCTTCAAGAGCCACGCCGTCAAAGATAGCCGGGCTAGGCCCTGGTAGACACAGGGGCCCTGAACGAGGAGGTCTGGGCGTTGTGGAAGTAGAATTGGACGCTCTGACGATAGGCCCTGCAGGTCTGAGAACCAGTGCCGTCTGGGCCACGCTGGAGCTATGAGAAGCAGATTTCCTATTTCTTGCTTGAACTTCCGAATTACCCTGGGCAGGAGTGACACCGGAGGGTACACATACGGCAGCCGAAACCTCCACGAATGCTGCTTGAGGATCCCTTGTCCTTGCTCCGAAGACTGGAACCTTGTGATTGTGTCGAGACACCATCAGATACACGTCTGGAAGACCCCACTTTTCCACGAGGAGTTGAAACACTTCTGGATGGAGGCCCCACTCGCCGGCATGCACGTCCTGACGACTGTGAAAGTCCGCTTCCCAATTCAGGACTCCCGGAATGAATATTGCCGATATGGCCGGTAGATGGCGTTCCGCCCAACGTAGAATCCGTGAGACTTCCTTCATTGCCAAACGGCTTCGAGTGCTGCCTTGATGATTTATGTAAGCCACTGTGGTGGCGTTGTCCGACTGTACTTGAACAGGATGGTTCTGAATTAAATGCTGGGCCAGGTTCAATGCATTGAAGACCGCCCGCAATTCCAGAATGTTGATCGAGAGGAGAGATTCCTCCTTAGTCCACCGACCCTGGAGGGAGTGTTGCTCCAGCACCGCTTCCCAACCTCTTATACTGGCATCTGTCGTCAACAGGACCCAGTTGGATATCCAGAAGGGACGACCCCTGCACAATTGTTGGTCCCGGAGCCACCAGTGTAGCGACAGATGGACCTCCGGAGTCAAGAAGATCATTTGAGATCTAATCCGGTGAGGAAGGCCGTCCCACTTGGCTAGAATCAGCCTCTGGAGGGGGCGAGAATGGAATTGAGCATACCCCACCATGTCGAATGCTGATACCATTAGGCCCAGCACCTGCATTGCCGAATGTATCGACACTTGCGGACGAGAAAGGAAGTAACGAATCCTGTCCTGAATCTTCAGGACTTTCTCCTGAGACAAGAACAACCTCTGGTTGTGAGTGTCCAAAAACGCTCCCAGGTGCTCCATGCTCTAAACAGGGACCAGGGAGGATTTCTTCCAGTTCACGAGCCACCCGTGGGCTTGTAGAAACCGGACCGTCATATCCAGATGACGCAGGAGAAGATCTGGGGAATTTGCCAGGATTAACAAGTCGTCCAGATACGGCAGTATCCTGACCCCTTGACGGCGGAGTACCACCGTCATCACCGCCATTACTTTGGTGAAGACTCGCGGAGTAGTTGTTAAACCAAAAGGTAACGCCCGAAACTAGTAATGTAGGTTGCCAATAGCGAACCTCAGGTATTGTTGATGTGACACTGCTATAGGAATATGCAGGTAAGCATCCTGTATGTCCAGGGAGACCATGTAGTCTCCAGGTTCCAAGGCCAGAACTATAGAGCGAAGGGTTTCCATACGGAACTTGGAAACCTTCACAAACCTGTTCAATGCCTTGAGGTTGAGAATGGGCCGGGAGGACCCATTCGGTTTCGGGACTAGAAGCAGCGGAGAATAGTACCCCCAGCCCCTCTGAGCAAGAGGCACCTGTACGACGACTCCTGTATCCAGGAGGGTCTGCACCACCGAGTGTAGAGTTTTTGCCTTTGTCTGGTCCAAAGGGACGTCTGTCTGGCAAAATCGATGAGGGGGTCGGTATTTGAAGGCTATGGCGTAACCTCGAGTGACGACTTCCCGTACCCAGGCATCTGAAGTGGTCTTCAACCATTCCTGAGTATACCCTAGAAGCCGGCCCCCCACCCTGGGATCCCCCAGGGGGAGGCCCGCCCCGTCATGCGGCAGGCTTATCGGTCTTGGCAGCTGGCTGACGGGCAGCCCAGGCTCTTTTGGGCTTCAGTTTACCAGGTTTGGAAGTGAGGGCCTGCTTATGGTACGCCTGACCTTTTGCTTTACCTGAAGGACGAAAGGGACGAAAGGATGTACCTTTAGCCTTCGACACAGAAGGAGCGGTATTAGGCAGCCAGGCAGTTTTGGCAGTAGCCAAGTCAGCCACAATCTTATTTAAGTCCTCCCCAAACAGAATATCTCCCTTGAAAGGGAGTACCTCCAGGGTTTTTCTAGAGACCAGATCCACAGACCAGGATCTCAGCCACAATATCCGGCGAGCCAGGACTGACGTAGTAGAGGCCTTGGCTGCTAGGATACCGGCATCAGAAGCCGCCTCTTTAATATATCGAGAAGCTGTGACAATATATGACAAGCATTGTCTAGCATGAATTGAACTAAATCTTTTTGGAGCATATATATATATATCTCTCAGAGAGCGCATTGGTTTTATAACATTTATTAAACAATAAAATACAAAGAACTCTGCTTTGATTGAACACACACTTGTATAAAACACCAAAGGGTTACTTTGAAACACTGCAATAAAAATTGTAATTACATAGCTACATGTAGTATCCTTTTATATGCAATGGGTAATCTTCCATCTATGGCCAGCTGATACCTAGATGGAAAGGATGTTTTGGCTCCTTTGTTATTATTTCCACTGTTGTAATTTGAATATTTCTAATCCAAAACGGGAACAAATCAAAAAGTCTCCTGTGTGTATTTATAACATATATTGAGAGACCTGTTCGTTGTTATTGAACTCCGTTTTTTTCAGGTGCAGATTATAGGTTAATATTTGTACTTAATTGTATCAATTTATAACACCTGGGATATTATTCCTTAGTAGGCACAATCGTGGAGATTATTGCTGCCAAACAACAGGTGATGGATAAATGTATGATCTCACCTCCCCACAGTCACTTGCAGGTGTATGGTTCCGTGTAAAAAAGCAGTGCCCGGCTGCGGCAGCACGCCGCTGGATGTTCCTTTCGCTGGAGTCGCTTGATTACCAGAACCTATCACCTTCTCTTTATCTCCGGCCGGGGTCAGCGTTAGGTTTGTGTAGGTCGCGGTGTCCGGCTGCAGCTGCACGCCACCTTGCCTCTCCTCATCAGATGCCGCTCGACCTTCTTCTTTGCTGCAGATGATATTCAGTGACTGGGCTGTGGTTAGGAGGTAGAAACAGTACCCCAGGTGCATAGATGTTTCAAAGTGCAGATGATGGATTGTCCTTAACGCGTTTCTCCGTTATATCCTTTTAACGGTTTCCTCAGAAGAGGCTCAAACCAATGAGACTTAAGGAACTGTAACACCACGTTAAGGTCCCATGGTGCCACTGGGGGCACAAAAGGAGGCTGAATATGCAGCACTCCCTTCACAAAAGTCTGGACTTCCGGTAGAGAAGCCAATTCCTTCTGAAAGAAAATAGACAGGGCCGAAATCTGTACCTTAATGGAACCTAATTTTAGGCCCAAATTCACTCCAGTCTGTAGGAAGTGGAGAAAACGGCCCAGATGGAATTCTTCCGAAGGAGCATTCTTGGTCTCACACCAAGCCACATACTTCCTCCAGATACGGTGATAATGTTTTGTTGTCACCTCCTTCCTAGCCCCTATCAGAGTAGGAATGACCTCATCCGGAATGCCCTTTTCAGCTAGGATCCGGCGTTCAACCGCCATGCCGTCAAACGCAGCCGCGGTAAGTCTTGGAACAGACAGGGCCTCTGTTGCAACAGGTCCTCTCTGAGAGGAAGAGGCCACGGATCTTCTGTGAGCATTTCCTGCAGCTCCAGATACCAGGCCCTTCGAGGCCAATCTGGAACAATGAGAATTGCCTGTACTCCTTTTCATCTTATGATTCTCAATATTTTTGAGATGAGAGGAAGAGGAGGGAACACATAGACCGACTGAAACACCCACGGAGTCACCAGGGTGTCCACTGCTACCGCCTGAGGGTCCCTTGACCGGGCACAATACCTCGGGAGCTTTTTGTTGAGGCGTGACGCCATCATGTCTATTTGAGGCAGTCCCCACTGACTTGCAATCTCTGCAAAGACTTCTTGATGAAGTCCCCACTCTCCTGGATGGAGATCGTGTCTGCTTCCCAGTTGTCCACTCCCGGAATGAAGACTGCCGTCAGAGCGCTTACATGATTTTTCCGCCCAGCAAATAATTCTGGTGGCTTCCGCCATTGCCACTCTGCTCCTTGTTCCGCCTTGGCGGTTTACATGAGCCACAGCCGTGACGTTGTCTGACTGAATCAGAACCGGTAGGTCGCGAAGAAAATTCTCCGCTTGACATAGGCCGTTGTATATGGCCCTTAATTCCAGTACGTTGATGTGTAGACAAGCCTCCTGGCTTGACCACAGACCCTGGAAGTTTCTTCCCTGTGTGACTGCTCCGCAGCCTCGGAGGCTCGCGTCCGTGGTCACCAGAACACAGTCCTGAATGCCAATCCTGCGACCCTCTAGAAGGTGAGCACTCTGCAGCCACCGCAAGAGAGATACCCTGGCCCTGGGGGACAGACTGATCATCTGATGAATATGTAGATGTGACCCGGACCACTTGTCCAGAAAGTCCCACTGAAAGGTCCTCGCATGGAACCTACCGAATGGAATGGCCTCGTAAGGCGCCACCATCTTTCCCAGAACTCGAGTGCATTGATGGACCGACACCCTTTTTGGCTTTAACAGGTCCCTGACCATGTTCTGGAGTTCCTGGGCCTTTTCCATCGGGAGAAAAACCCTTTTTTGTTCCGTATCCAGAATCATGCCTAAGAAAGGTAAACGGGTCGTTGGAACCAACTGTGACTTTGGTAGATTGAGAATCCAGCCGTGCTGTTGCAACACCCTCAGGGAGAGTGATACGCTGTTCAGCAACTGTTTTCTCGATCTCGCTTTTATTAGGATATCATCCAAGTACGGGATAATTGTGACACCATGCTTGCGCAGGAGCACCATCATTTACGCCATTACCTTGGTGAAAATCCTCGGGGCCGTGGAAAGCCCAAACGGCAACGTCTGAAATTGGTAATGACAATCCTGTACAGCAAATCTCAGGAACGCCTGATGAGGGGGATATATGGGGACATGAAGGTATGCATTCTTTATGTCCAGGGACACCATAGAGTCCCCCCCCTCCAGGCTGGCGATGACCGCTCTGAGCGATTCCATCTTGAATTTGAACCTTTTCAAGTATAGGTTTAAGGATTTTAAATTCAGAATGGGTCTGACCGAACCGTCCGGTTTCGGTACCACAAACAGGGTTGAGTAGTACCCCGTCCCCTGTTGAAGAAGGGAACCTTGACCACCACTTGTTGAAGACACAGTTTTTGAATTGCATTTAAAACTACTTCCCTCTCCAGGGAAGAAGCTGGGAGCTCCGATTTGAAAAACCGGCGAGGAGGCACCTCTTCGAATTCCAGCTTGTAACCCTGGGAAACAATGTCTATAGCCCAGGGATCCACCTGTCATTGAATCCAGACGTGGCTGAAAAGTCGAAGACGTGCCCCCACTTGGGCGGACCCCTCAGCGGAGCGCCTGCGTCATGCGGTGGATTTTGTAGAAGCCGGGGAGGACTTCTGTCCCTGGGAACTAGCTGTAGTTGGCAGCTTTTTCCCCCTGCCCTTACCTCTGGCGAGAAAGGAAGATCCCCGTACTCTCTTGGATTTATGCGACCGAAAGGACTGCATCTGATAATGTGGCGTTTTCTTTGGCTGTGAGGAAACATAAGGTAAAAAAGTGGATTTACCTGCAGTAGCCGTGGAAACCAGGTCCGTGAGACCTTCCCCAAATAATTCCTCACCCTTGTAAGGCAAAACCTCCATATGCTTCTTTGAGTCGGCATCACCCGTCCATTGTCGGGTCCACAGGGCTCGCCTAGCAGAAATCGCCATGGCGTTGGCTCTGGAACCCAGTAGGCCAACGTCTCTCTGAGCATCTCTCATATATAGGACAGCATCCTTAATATGACCCAAGGTCAATAAAACGGTATCCTTATCCAGTGTATCAATTTCAGCAGACAAGGTATCTGTCCATGCTGCTACAGCGCTACAAACCCAAGCCGACGCTATCGCTGGTCTGAGTAATGTACCAGTGTGTGTGTAAATTGACTTCAACGTAGTCTCTTGCCTGCGATCAGCAGGATCCTTGAGGGTTGCAGTATCTTGAGACGGCAGCGCCACCTTTTTGGATAAGTGCGTCAACGCTTTGTCCACCCTGGGAGAGGATTCCCACCGTATCCTGTCCTTAGCCGGGAAAGGATACGCCATAAGAATCCTTTTGGGAATCTGAAGTTTCTTGTCTGGAGTTTCCCAAGCCCTTTCAAACAACTCATTTAGCTCATGTGAAGGGGGGAAAGTAACCTCAGGTTTCTTTTCCTTATACATGCGCACCCTCGTGTCCGGAACCGAGGGGTCATCTGTGATATGCAACACATCTTTTATAGCAATAATCATATAATGAATACTTTTTGCCAATTTCAGCTGCAACCTCGCATCATCATAGTCGACACTGGAGTCAGAATCCGTGTCGGAATCAGTGTCTGCTACTTGGGATAGTGGGCGCTTTTGAGACCCAGAAGGGCCCTGTGACATAGTGAAAGGCAGGGATTGACTCCCTGTACTTCCCCTGGACTCCGCTTTGTCCAACCTTTTGTGTAATAAATTCACATTTGCATTTAAGACATTCCACATATCCAACCAATCTGGTGTCGGCGTTGCCGACGGAGACACCACACATTTGCTCCACCACCTCCCTAGAAGAGCCTTCCGCTTCAGCCATGCCGACACACGCGTACCGACACCCCACACACTCAGGAAAATCTCTAATCTGGAGACAGTTCCCCCAACAAGGCCCTTTGGAGAGACAGAGAGAGAGTATGCCAGCACACACCCAGCGCCAATGACCCTGGAAACACAAGTCCCAGCTATATACAGCGCTTTTTTGTTATATATATTAGTGATGAGCGGATTCGGTTTTACTCGGTTTTACTCGGTTCTCAAAACGGCATCTTATTGGCTCACGGATGTCACGTGTTTTGGATAGCCAATAAGATGCCGTTTTGAGAACCGAGTAAAACCGAGTAAAACCGAACCTCGCTCATCACTAATATATATATATATATTTATTGACTGCGCCCAAATTATGTGCCCCTCCCCCTCCCCCCTCTCCTTCAAAGCCCTCTGTCACAGTGTTCAGCAGGGGAGAGTCCAGGGAGCCAGCTTCTCAGCAGCGTGCTGTGGAGAAAATGGCGCTGGTTAGTGCTATGGGATCAAGCTCCACCCCCTCAGCGGCAGGCTTCGGTCCCGCTCAAAATACAAAACAAAAAAAACCTGGCGGGGGATTGTATATTATAATGCTACAGCTGAATATACCTTTTATGCCAGCCAAGAGGATTATTGCTGCCCAGGGCGCCCCCCCCTGCACCCATCTGTGCCTGTGTGTGAGTGCGGGAGCAATGGCGCGCAGCGTTACCGCTGCGCGTTACCTCAGTGAAGATCCGAAGTCTTCTGCCGCCTGTGAAGTCTTCTTTCTTCGTATACTCACCCGGCTTCAATCTTCCGGCTCTGCAAGGAGGACGGCGGCGCGGCTCTGGGACGAACGGCAAGGGTGAGACCTGCGTTCCGATCCCGCTGGAGCTAATGGTGTCCAGTAGCCTAAGAAGCAGAGCCTATCACTGAAGTAGGTCTGCTTCTCTCTCCTCAGTCCCATGGCGCAGGGAGCCTGTTGCCAGCAGGACTCCCTGAAAATAGAAAACCTAACAAAATTCGTTATTACAGAGAAGCTCAGGAGAGCTCCCCTGAAAGCACCCAGTCTCCTCTGGGCACAGTATCTAACTGAGGTCTGGAGGAGGGGCATAGAGGGAGGAGCCAGTGCACACCCATTCTAAAGTTTCTTTATAGTGCTCATGTCTCCTGCGGAGCCCGTCTATTCCCCATGGTCCTTACGGAGTCCCCAGCATCCTCTAGGACGTAAGAGAAATACGTAATACAGTATATCTTTGTGAAAATCCTATATTAGATAACACCTGACGCCAGTGCCGTAACTACACATTTTAGCGCTGTGTGCAAGAAATCGCATCGCCCCCCCCCCCCCCCCCCCAATATTTAAAACAGGGCCAGCGCGCATCGTAGGCACGCGCCAAAACTATAGGGGCATGGCTTCTAGGGGAAGAGGTGTGACCACAAAATAATACCAATTCATATTACGCTGCACAGTAGTCTCCAGTACTCAAATTACACCGCACAGTAGCGCCACTTACACACTTTACACCAGATAGAGTCCCATTTTACACATTATTCCAGGTAGAGAAATATAAAATAACATTCTTGTTTTATACATCACTCACCACCCCAAGCTCTGTGACTGATGGCAGGTGGGGAAAAGGTCACCGGAGGTCTGACTCCGGACTCACTGGGCTGCTGCACTGTGAGCTGGAATGCCTCCTCCTCAACCCCCATGTCATCATGTCTCTCCCTAGAGACACTGCAGGGGGGCGGAGCATCAGATCCAGGAGAAAGGTGGCACTGTTATACAGAGGGAGCTAGAAGGAATGAGAGAGTGTTATACAGACGGAGAGAGGCTGAAGAAGAGGTGGTATACAGAGAAGGAGACGAGAAAGGAGAGAGTGTTATACGAAGCGAGCATGGAGGAAGGAAAGAGTGTTATATGGAGGGAGCGCGGAGGAAGGAGAGAGTTATACAGAGAGAGTTATACAGAGGGAGAGAAGAGGAAGAAGAGGGTGTTATAAAGAGGGAGAGAAGATGAAGGAGAGAGAGTGTTATACAGAGGGAGAGACGAGGAAGAGTGTTATACGGAGGGAGCGCGGAGGAAGGAGAGAGTGTTATACAGAGGGAGAGAGGAGGAAGAAGAGGTGGTATACAGAGAAGGAGACGAGAAAGGAGAGAGTGTTATACGAAGCGAGCATGGAGGAAGGAAAGAGTGTTATATGGAGGGAGCGCGGAGGAAGGAGAGAGTTATACAGAGGGAGAGAAGAGGAAGAAGAGGGTGTTATAAAGAGGGAGAGAAGATGAAGGAGAGAGAGTGTTATACAGAGGGAGAGACGAGGAAGAGTGTTATACGGAGGGAGCGCGGAGGAAGGAGAGAGTGTTATACAGAGGGAGAGAGGAGGAAGGAGAGAGAGGCGGAAGAAGAGGTGTTATACAGAGAAGGAGACGAGAAAGGAGAGAGTGTTATACGAAGAGAGCATGGAGGAGAGAGTGTTATACAGAGAGAGAGAGAGGGGAGGAAGAAGAGAGTTATACAGAGGGACAAAAAAGAGGAAGAAGAGGGTGTTATAAAGAGGGAGAGAAGATGAAGGAGAGAGTGTTATACAGAGGCAGAGACGAGGAAGAGTGTTATACGGAGGGAGCGCGGAGAGGGTGTTATACAGAGGTAGAGAGAAGGAAGGACAGGGTGTTATACAGAGGTAGAGAGAAGGAAGGACAGGGTGTTATACAGAGGGAGCGAGGAGGAAGGAGAGGGTGTTATACAGGGGGAGAGATAAGATAGGGGAAGTGTTATACAGGGTAAGAGATAAGGTAGGGGAGAGTTATACAGGGGGAGAGATAAGGTAGGGGAAGTGTTACACAGGGGGAGAGATAAGGTAGGGGGGAGAGTTACACAGGGGGAGAGATAAGGTAGGGGGAGAGTTACACAGGGGGAGAGATAAGGTAGGGGGAGAGTTACACAGGGGGAGAGATAAGGTAGGGGGAGAGTTACACAGGGGGAGAGATTTTATGGGGAGAGTGTTATACAGGCGGAGATATACGATAGGGGAGATTATACAGGGGGGAGATAAGATAGCGTTGAGTGTTATACAAGAAGGTGAGAGATAAGGTAGGGGATAGTGTTATATAGGGTGAGAGATAAGGTAGGGGAGCGTGTTATACAGGGGGAGAAAGAAGGTAGGGGTGAGTTACACAGGTGGAGTGATAAGGTAGGGGTGAGAATTACACAGGGGGAGAGATAAGGTAGGGGGGAGAGTTACACAGGGGGAGAGATAAGGTAGGGGAAGTGTTACACAGGGGGAGAGATAAGATAGGGGCGAGAGTTACACAGGGGAGAGATAAGGTAGGGGGGGAAAGTTACACAGGGGGAGAGATAAGGTAGGGGGAGAGTTACACAGGGGGAGAGATAAGGTAGGGGGAGAGTTACACAGGGGGAGTGTTACACAGGGGGAGAGATAAGAAAGATGAGAGAGGAGAGAGTGTTATTCAGAGGTAGAGATGAAGGAGAGAGCTGGAAGAGAGAGACAGACTTACACACTTCCTGTCACCTCTGCTCCTCCGGAGTGTGGGCCTTCTGTCTGTAACGTCTGCCTGAGCTTGGCTCCGCCCACTGACAGCCGGAGAGCTCAGCTCCCAGCAGTGAGGGCTGTCTCTCTGTCTCCTCTCCTGCAGTGCTGCGCTGGGGGGCCTGCAACAGTAAGAGCGCGGGGGCAGCATCACATGCCGAACCCACGCTGACTGAGTGATGAAACAGGAAATAAACTACAGCTTCCTGCAGCAAGGGCTGCTGGGAGCTGTAGTTTATTTCCTGTTTCTTCACTCGTGCGGAGCTGCGGTGCGGTGGGCGCCTCCTGGGTCCTGGTAGATTAATTCTTTTCTCTATCGTCCTAAGTGGATGCTGGGGTTCCTGAAAGGACCATGGGGAATAGCGGCTCCGCAGGAGACAGGGCACAAAAAAGTAAAGCTTTACTAGGTCAGGTGGTGTGCACTGGCTCCTCCCCCTATGACCCTCCTCCAGACTCCAGTTAGATTTTGTGCCCGAACGAGAAGGGTGCAATCTAGGTGGCTCTCCTAAAGAGCTGCTTAGAGAAAGTTTAGTTTAGGTTTTTTTCTTTACAGTGAGTCCTGCTGGCAACAGGATCACTGCAACGTGGGACTTAGGGGGAAAGTAGTAAACTCACCTGCATGCAGAGTGGATTTGCTGCTTGGCTACTGGACACCATTAGCTCCAGAGGGATCGAACACAGGCCCAGCCGTGGAGTCCGGTCCCGGAGCCGCGCCGCCGACCCCCTTGCAGATGCTGAAGCGTGAAGAGGTCCGGAAACCGGCGGCTGAAGACTCCTCAGTCTTCATAAGGTAGCGCACAGCACTGCAGCTGTGCGCCATTTTCCTCTCAGCACACTTCACTGGGCAGTCACTGAGGGTGCAGAGCGCTGGGGGGGGGCGCTCTGAGAGGCAAATATAAACCTTATACAAGGCTAAAAATACCTCACATATAGCCCATAGGGGCTATATGGAGATATTTAACCCCTGCCTGACTGGAAAAATAGCGGGAGAAGAACCCGCCGAAAAAGGGGCGGGGCCTATCTCCTCAGCACACGGCGCCATTTTCTGTCACAGCTCCGCTGGTCAGAACGGCTCCCAGGTCTCTCCCCTGCACTGCACTACAGAAACAGGGTAAAACAGAGAGGGGGGGCACATTAATGGCTATATATATATATATATATTAAAGCAGCTATAAGGGAGCACTTAATATAAGGATATCCCTTGTATATATAGCGCTTTGTGGTGTGTGCTGGCAGACTCTCCCTCTGTCTCCCCAAAAGGGCTAGTGGGTCCTGTCTTCATTAGAGCATTCCCTGTGAGTTTGCGGTGTGTGTCGGTACGTGGTGTCGACATGTATGAGGACGATATTGGTGTGGAGGCGGAGCAATTGCCAAATATGCAGATGTCACCCCCCAGGGGGTCGACACCAGAATGGATGCCTTTATTTGTGGAATTACGTGATGGTTTATCTTCCCTTAAACAGTCAGTTGAGGACATGAGGCGGCCGGACAATCAATTAATGCCTGTCCAGGCGCCTCAAACACCGTCAGGGGCTGTAAAACGCCCTTTGCCTCAGTCGGTCGACACAGACCCAGACACGGGCACTGATTCCAGTGACGACGGTAGAAATTCAAACGTATTTTCCAGTAGGGCCACACGTTATATGATTTTGGCAATGAAGGAGACGTTACATTTAGCTGATACTACAGATACCGTAAAACAGGGTATTATGTATGGTGTGAAAAAACTACAAACAGTTTTTCCTGAATCAGAAGAATTAAATGACGTGTGTGATGAAGCGTGGGTTGCTCCTGATAAAAAGTTGATAATTTCAAAAAAGTTATTGGCATTATACCCTTTCCCGCCAGAGGTTAGGGCGCGCTGGGGAACACCCCCTAAGGTGGACAAGGCGCTCACACGCTTATCCAAACAAGTGGCGTTACCCTCTCCTGAGACGGCCGCACTTAAGGATCCATCAGATAGAAAGATGGAAGTTATTCAAAAGAATATATACACACATGCAGGTGTTATACTACGACCAGCTATAGCAACTGCCTGGATGTGCAGTGCTGGAGTAGTTTGGTCAGAATCCCTGATTGAAAATATTGATACCCTAGATAGGGACAATGTTTTACTGTCGTTAGAACAAATAAAGGATGCATTTATCTATATGCGTGATGCACAGAGGGATATTTGCACACTGGCATCTCGGGTGAGTGCTATGTCCATTTCAGCCAGAAGAGCCTTATGGACACGACAGTGGACAGGCGATGCGGATTCAAAACGTCACATGGAGGTTTTGCCGTATAAAGGGGAGGAGTTATTTGGAGTTGGTCTATCAGACTTGGTGGCCACGGCTACTGCCGGGAAATCCACTTTTTTACCTCAAGTCACTCCCCAACAGAGAAAGGCACCGACCTTTCAACCGCAGCCTTTTCGCTCCTACAAAAATAAGAGAGCAAAGGGCTTGTCGTACCTGCCACGAGGCAGAGGAAGAGGGAAGAGACACCAACAGGCAGCTCCTTCCCAGGAACAGAAGCCCTCCCCGGCTCCTGCAAAAACCTCAGCATGACGCTGGGGCCTCTCAAGCGGACTCGGGGACAGTGGGGGGCCGTCTCAAAAATTACAGCGCGCAGTGGGCTCACTCGCAGGTAGACCCCTGGATCCTGCAGATAATATCTCAGGGGTACAGGTTGGAATTAGAGACGGATCCTCCTCATCGTTTCCTGAAGTCTGCCTTACCAACCGTCTCTTCCGAAAGGGAGAGGGTGTTGGAAGCCATTCACAAGCTGTACGCTCAGCAGGTGATAGTCAAAGTACCCCTATTACAACAAGG
Organism: Pseudophryne corroboree; assembly: GCF_028390025.1. NCBI lineage: Eukaryota > Metazoa > Chordata > Amphibia > Anura > Myobatrachidae > Pseudophryne > Pseudophryne corroboree. The sequence goes on from NC_086449.1 coordinate 372,833,362, forward strand.
AAAGGGGTATTATTCCACTCTATTTGTGGTACCGAAGCCGGATGGCTCGGTAAGGCCTATTCTAAATCTGAAGTCCTTGAACCTCTACATAAAAAAGTTCAAGTTCAAGATGGAGTCACTCAGAGCAGTGATAGCGAACCTGGAAGAAGGGGACTTTATGGTATCCTTGGACATCAAGGATGCGTATCTACACGTTCCGATTTACCCCGCACACCAGGGGTACCTCAGGTTCATTGTTCAAAACTGTCACTATCAGTTTCAGACGCTGCCGTTCGGATTGTCCACGGCGCCTCGGGTCTTTACCAAGGTAATGGCCGAGATGATGATTCTTCTTCGAAGAAAAGGCGTATTAGTTATCCCATACTTGGACGATCTCCTAATAAGGGCAAGGTCCAGAGAACAGCTGGAGACAGCTTTAGCACTATCTCAAGAGGTGCTAAGACAACACGGGTGGATTCTGAATATTCCAAAATCCCATTTAATCCCGACAACTCGTCTGCTGTTCCTAGGAATGATTCTGGACACGGTTCAGAAAAAGGTTTTCCTTCCAGAGGAAAAAGCCAAGGAGTTATCCGATCTGGTCAGGAACCTCCTAAAACCAGGAAAAGTGTCAGTACATCAATGCACAAGAGTCCTGGGAAAAATGGTGGCTTCTTACGAAGCAATTCCATTCGGCAGATTCCATGCAAGAATATTCCAAAGGGATCTGTTGGACAAATGGTCAGGGTCGCATCTGCAGATGCACCTGCGAATAACCCTGTCACCAAAGACAAGGGTGTCACTTCTGTGGTGGTTGCAGAAGGCTCACCTATTAGAAGGCCGCAGATTCGGCATTCAGGATTGGATCCTGGTGACCACGGACGCCAGCCTGAGAGGCTGGGGAGCAGTCACACAAGGAAGAAACTTCCAGGGAGTATGGACGAGTCTGGAAAAGTCTCTTCACATAAACATTCTGGAACTAAGAGCAATCTACAATGCTCTAAGCCAGGCGGAACTTCTCCTGCAAGGAAAGCCGGTGTTGATTCAGTCGGACAACATCACGGCGGTCGCCCATGTAAACAGGCAGGGCGGCACAAGAAGCAGGAGTGCAATGGCAGAAGCTGCCAAGATTCTTCGCTGGGCGGAGAATCACGTGATAGCACTGTCAGCAGTGTTCATCCCGGGCGTGGACAACTGGGAAGCAGACTTCCTCAGCAGACACGATCTTCATCCGGGAGAGTGGGGTCTACATCCAGAAGTCTTCAACATGTTAATAGACCGTTGGGAAAGACCAATTGTAGACATGATGGCGTCTCGCCTCAACAAGAAACTGGACAAATATTGCGCCAGGTCAAGAGATCCACAGGCAATAGCTGTGGACGCACTGGTAACTCCTTGGGTGTACCAGTCAGTGTATGTGTTTCCTCCTCTGCCGCTCATACCAAAGGTATTGAAGATCATACGGCAAAGAAGAGTAAGAACAATACTAGTGGTTCCGGATTGGCCGAGAAGGACTTGGTATCCGGAACTTCAAGAGATGCTCACGGACGAACCGTGGCCTCTACCTCTGAGAAGGGACCTGCTACAGCAGGGTCCCTGTCTTTTTCAAGACTTACCGCGGCTGCGTTTGACGGCATGGCGGTTGAACGCCAGATCCTAAAAGGGAAAGGCATTCCAGAAGAAGTCATTCCTACCTTGATTAAGGCACGGAAGGAAGTCACCGTGAAACATTATCACCGCATTTGGCGAAAATATGTAGCGTGGTGCGAGGATCGGAGGGTTCCGACGGAGGAATTCCAACTGGGTCGTTTCCTACATTTCCTGCAATCAGGATTATCTATGGGTCTCAAATTGGGATCCATTAAGGTTCAAATTTCGGCCCTGTCAATATTCTTCCAAAAAGAATTGGCCTCTGTCCCTGAGGTCCAGACTTTTGTCAAGGGAGTACTGCATATACAGCCTCCTGTGGTGCCTCCGGTGGCACCGTGGGATCTAAATGTAGTTTTAGATTTCCTCAAATCCCATTGGTTTGAACCATTGAAAAAGGTGGATTTGAAATATCTCACATTGAAAGTGACTATGTTACTAGCCCTGGCCTCTGCCAGGAGAGTATCTGAATTGGCGGCTTTATCTTATAAAAGTCCTTATCTAATCTTCCATTCGGATAGGGCAGAACTGCGGACTCGTCCGCATTTTCTCCCTAAAGTGGTATCAGCATTTCATCTGAACCAACCTATTGTGGTGCCTGCGGCCACTAGCGACTTGGAGGACTCCAAGTTGTTGGACGTTGTCAGAGCCTTAAAAATATACATTGCAAGGACGGCTGGAGTCAGAAAATCTGACTCGCTGTTTATATTGTATGCACCCAACAAGTTGGGCGCACCTGCTTCTAAGCAGTCGATTGCTCGTTGGATTTGTAACACAATTCAACTTGCACATTCTGTGGCAGGCCTGCCACAGCCTAAAACTGTAAAAGCCCACTCCACAAGGAAGGTGGGCTCATCTTGGGCGGCTGCCCGAGGGGTCTCGGCATTACAACTCTGCCGAGCAGCTACGTGGTCGGGGGAGAACACGTTTGTAAAATTTTACAAATTTGATACCCTGGCAAAGGAGGACCTGGAGTTCTCTCATTCGGTGCTGCAGAGTCATCCGCACTCTCCCGCCCGTTTGGGAGCTTTGGTATAATCCCCATGGTCCTTTCAGGAACCCCAGCATCCACTTAGGACGATAGAGAAAATAAGAATTTACTTACCGATAATTCTATTTCTCGGAGTCCGTAGTGGATGCTGGGCGCCCATCCCAAGTGCGGATTATCTGCAATACTTGTACATAGTTATTGTTAACTAATTCGGGTTATTGTTAAGGAGCCATCTTTAAGAGGCCCTTTCTGTTGTCATACTGTTAACTGGGTTTAGATCACAAGTTGTACGGTGTGATTGGTGTGGCTGGTATGAGTCTTACCCGGGATTCAAAATGCCTCCCTTATTGTGTATGCTCGTCCGGGCACAGTACCTAACTGGAGTCTGGAGGAGGGTCATAGGGGGAGGAGCCAGTGCACACCACCTGACCTAGTAAAGCTTTACTTTTTTGTGCCCTGTCTCCTGCGGAGCCGCTATTCCCCATGGTCCTTTCAGGAACCCCAGCATCCACTACGGACTCCGAGAAATAGAATTATCGGTAAGTAAATTCTTATTATTGAGCGGCCGTGCGGGTGGTGATGCCGGATGGTGCGCCTACAGTGCATATGCGCTGTGGGCAAGGCACCATCGGCACACACCTAGTTACGGCCCTGCCTGACGCACCAAGCCCCCTCAGGTTATAGAATATAGGGATAGCAGGTTGAGTGAAAGACACGAAATGGACACCACTCAGCTATCAAATGCACACACAAAAAGTCAGTTTGTACAATGCAGAGGTTATTACTGACAATAATACTGCACTGGACTAGCTTACACAGCTGTATAACAATAGATATAACAGTACACAGTAAGAACTGGATGTATATCACAGGGTAATTGTACTATAAAACCCTGACTAAGTGCACTCTTTCTTAACCATCACTGTCTAAACAGGCAGGTAGAATACTTAAGTGTCATTTAAAGTCACAGCGCTGACAACCAGGCAGCTCTACATAGGAGGATTTGCCCAAGCAGTCCCAGGAACAGTGAGCAGAGGGATAATGGTGCCACAGACACTGACAGGGAGTGAGGAAAAGACAGATATGCAGCTCCAGGGCGGGAACACTTGCTAGAAATGGCGTCCTGGGGCTGGGGGAGGGGCTTCAGGTCTAAGCCTTATCCCCTCTGCAGGCAAAACCACCGGGTACTGTGGGCGATATAAGAATTGGTTTAGAGAAAACCTGACCTGCGCCCATGCCCTGGTGATCTAGTGGGATCGCCTGTACTGCCAGTGGCCAGCGCGCGCGGCCCGCCTCCCACTGACCGCGCCAGATCGCGATAAAGACCGGGTCCCGCAAGCGGGACCCACTTACCACCTCCCGAAGTGCGGCCACGCGATCCTGGAGAGCCCCAGCCGTGTGTGTCTAACGTGATGAAAACCGGAGCCTCCGCTGTAGGTACCCGGCAACCAGGGCTCGGGAGTGTACAGCGCCGCTGGGGAGAGCTGGAGCTGCAGCAGTGAATGTCACAAGACATTTACCACCGCTGCTGCCCTTGAAGTCTTCACTTTTTACCTCATAAAAAGCTTTTCTTAGGGCTGCTTGGAGCAGCCCCTCTGTTCAGCACCAACTTACAAAACTGAGCTCCTGTGCTGGGAGGCGGGGTGATATAGGAGGCGGCGCTGTGCATTCTGGGAACAGTCAAAGCTTTGAGCCTGTTGGTGCCTCGGATCAAGATCCTACTCTACACCCCAATGTCCATTCCTTGTGGAGCCCAGTGTACCCCGCAGCAGAAACAAAGTTTGTGTACATTGAGCCGTCAAAAAACAAAGGTTTCGCTGTCGCACTCAAAAAATTCCGTATATAGGAATATTTGGATGTGGGATACTCAACCTGTATTACAACCAAACTGATTTTTTTGACCACCCATTTGGAATGTTACAACTTAGGGCATATTCAATTTCGTAAAAATACCGCAGGTACAAGATCTTTGGTATTCAATTGGATGAGGTTTATTTTTTTATTTTTTATTTTTTTTAGCAGCTTCAGAACAAGTCCTATTTTTCCTAAAACTGTTATTTTTAAGAAAAATTGTAGGGACTTTCTTCTGAACCCCTAACAATGACTAAGTAATCAGAAGTTTCCAGTTATCTTACTTAGTCCAGAAATGGCCACCACCCAGGACTCAAATAACTATGGGGGTGATTCAGGCCTGATCGCTGCTGTACGCTTTCGCACAACAGTCGTTCAGGTCATAACTGTGCATGCATCGCAATGCGCACGCATGTTGGACAACAACAAAGGGCATCGCTGGTCAGCGACAGGATTGTGCGAAAATTCCGATCGCAAGGTGATTGACAGGAAGAGGCCGTTTGAGGGTGATAACTGACTGTTTACTGGGAGTGTTTGGAAAAACGCAGGAGTGGCCAAGCGTTTTCAGGGAGTGTGTCTGACGTCAGTTCCGGCCTGATCAGCCTGTTCTAATCGCACCTTAGGAGTAAGTCCTGGGCTACGCACACACTGCACATGGTGGATTTTTGCAGCTTGGCGTACACGTGATCGCACACTTGCACGGCGAATTTACACTCCCCCCGTGGGCAGCGACTATCTGAACGCAGGACAGCAAAGTTAGCAGCCCAGTGATCAGGTTTGAATCACCCCCTACGTGCAGCTAGTGTGTGTGTCTGCGATGGGTGTCAGAGGTGCAAGCCAGCCCGTCACTAGCATCAGGAGCCTGATGACAGGCTGTGCAGGTTTATTTAAAAAAACAACAACCCACCTACAGAATTTTGATAATAAATAAATAATAAGAATTTACTTACCGATAATTCTATTTCTCATAGTCCGTAGTGGATGCTGGGAACTCCGTAAGGACCATGGGGAATAGCGGCTCCGCAGGAGACTGGGCACAAAAGTAAAAGCTTTAGGACTACCTGGTGTGCACTGGCTCCTCCCCCTATGACCCTCCTCCAAGCCTCAGTTAGGATACTGTGCCCGGACGAGCGTACACAATAAGGAAGGATTTTGAATCCCGGGTAAGACTCATACCAGCCACACCAATCACACTGTACAACCTGTGATCTGAACCCAGTTAACAGCATGATAACAGAGGAGCCTCTGAAAAGATGGCTCACAACAATAATAACCCGATTTTTGTAACAATAACTATGTACAAGTATTGCAGACAATCCGCACTTGGGATGGGCGCCCAGCATCCACTACGGACTACGAGAAATAGAATTATCGGTAAGTAAATTCTTATTTTCTCTGACGTCCTAGTGGATGCTGGGAACTCCGTAAGGACCATGGGGATTATACCAAAGCTCCCAAACGGGCGGGAGAGTGCGGATGACTCTGCAGCACCGAATGAGAGAACTCCAGGTCCTCCTCAGCCAGGGTATCAAATTTGTAGAATTTAGCAAACGTGTTTGCCCCTGACCAAGTAGCTGCTCGGCAAAGTTGTAAAGCCGAGACCCCTCGGGCAGCCGCCCAAGATGAGCCCACCTTCCTTGTGGAATGGGCTTTTACAGATTATGGCTGTGGCAGGCCTGCCACAGAATGTGCAAGGTGAATTGTACTACAAATCCAACGAGCAATAGTCTGCTTAGAAGCAGGAGCACCCAGCTTGTTGGGTGCATACAGGATAAACAGCTATCAGATTTTCTGACTCCAGCCGTCCTGGAAACATATTTTCAGGGCCCTGACTACGTCCAGCAACTTGGAGTCCTCCAAGTCCCTAGTAGCCGCAGGTACCACAATAGGCTGGTTCAAGTGAAACGCTGAAACCACCTTAGGGAGAAATTGAGGACGAGTCCTCAATTCTGCCCTGTCCACATGAAAAATTAGGTAAGGGCTTTTATAGGATAAAGCCGCCAATTCTGAGACACGCCTGGCTGAAGCCAGGGCTAACAGCATTACCACTTTCCATGTGAGATATTTTAAGTCCACAGTGGAGAGTGGTTCAAACCAATGTGATTTTAGGAACCCCAAAACTACATTGAGATCCCAAGGTGCCACTGGAGGCACAAAAGGAGGCTGTATATGCAGTACCCCCTTGACAAACGTCTGAACTTCAGGAACTGAAGCCAGTTCTTTTTGGAAGAAAAATCGACAGGGCCGAAATTTGAACCTTAATGGACCCTAATTTTAGGCCCAAAGACAGTCCTGTTTGCAGGAAATGCAGGAAACGACCCAGTTGAAATTCCTCTGTAGGGGCTTTCCTGGCCTCGCACCACGCAACATATTTACGTCAAATACGGTGATAATGTTGTACGGTTACATCCTTCCTGGCTTTGATCAGGGTAGGGATGACTTCATCCGGAATGCCTTTTTCCTTCAGGATCCGGCGTTCAACAGCCATGCCGTCAACGCAGCCGCGGTAAGTCTTGGAACAGACAGGGTCCCTGCTGGAGCAGGTCCTTTCTTAGAGGTAGAGGCCACGGGTCCTCTGTGAGCATCTCTTGAAGTTCCGGGTACCAATTCCTTCTTGGCCAATCCGGAGCCACGAGTATAGTCCTTACTCCTCTCCTCCTTATGATTCTCAGTACCTTGGGTATGAGAGGCAGAGGAGGGAACACATACACTGACTGGTACACCCACGGTGTTACCAGAGCGTCCACAGCTATTGCCTGAGGGTCCCTTGACCTGGCGCAATACCTGTCTAGTTTTTTGTTGAGGCGGGACGCCATCATGTCCACCTTTGGTTTTTCCCAACGGTTCACAATCATGTGGAAGACTTCTGGGTGAAGTCCCCACTCCTCCGGGTGGAGGTCGTGTCTGCTGAGGAAGTCTGCTTCCCAGTTGTCCACTCCCGGAATGAACACTGCTGACAGTGCTATCACATGATTTTCCGCCCAGCGAAGAATCCTTGCAACTTCTGTCATTGCCCTCCTGCTTCTTGTGCCGCCCTGTCTGTTTACGTGGGCGACTGCCGTGATGTTGTCCGACTGGATCAGCACCGGCTGACCTTGAAGCAGAGGTTTTGCTAGGCTTAGAGCATTGTAGATGGCCCTTAGCTCCAGGATATTTATGTGAAGTGATGTCTCCAGGCTTGACCACAAACCCTGGGAATTTCTTCCCTGTGTGACTGCTCCCCAGCCTCTCAGGCTGGCATCCGTGGTCACCAGGACCCAGTCCTGAATGCCGAATCTGCGGCCCTCTAGAAGATGAGCACTCTGCAACCACCACAGGAGAGACACCCTTGTCCTTGGTGACAAGATTATCCGCTGATGCATCTGAAGATGCGACCCGGACCATTTGTCTAGCAGATCCCACTGGAAGGTTCTTGCGTGGAATCTGCCGAATGGGATTGCTTCGTAAGAAGCCACCATCTTTCCCAGGACCCTTATGCATTGATGCACTGAGACTTGGCCTGGCTTTAGGAGATTTCTGACTAGTTCGGATAACTCCCTGGCTTTCTCCTCCGGGAGAAACACCTTTTTCTGGACTGTGTCCAGGATCATCCCTAGGAATAGAAGTCGTGTCGTCGGGATCAGCTGCGATTTTGGAATATTGAGAATCCAACCGTGCTGGCGCAGCACTATCTGAGATAGTGCTACTCCGACTTCCAACTGTTCCCTGGATCTTGCCCTTATCAGGAGATCGTCCAAGTAAGGGATAACTAAAACTCCCTTCCTTCGAAGGAGTATCATCATTTCGGCCATTACCTTGGTAAAGACCCGGGGTGCCGTGGACAATCCAAACGGCAGCGTCTGAAACTGATAGTGACAGTTCTGTACCACAAACCTGAGGTACCCTTGGTGAGAAGGGTAAATTGGGACATGTAGGTAAGCATCCTTGATGTCCAGAGACACAATATAGTCCCCTTCTTCCAGGTTTGCAATCACTGCTCTGAGTGACTCCATCTTGAATTTGAACCTTTGTATGTAAGTGTTCAAGGATTTTAGGTTTAAAATTGGTCTCACCGAGCCGTCCGGCTTCGGTACCACAAATAGTGTGGAATAGTACCCCTTTCCCTGTTGTAGGAGGGGTACCTTGATTATCACCTGCTGGGAATACAGCTTGTGAATGGCTTCCAATACTGCCTCCCTGTCTGAGGGAGACGTCGGTAAAGCAGACTTTAGAAAATGGCGAGGTGGAGACGTCTCGAATTCCAATTTGTACCCCTGAGATACCACCTGAAGGATCCAGGGGTCCACTTGCGAGTGAGCCCACTGCGCACTGAACTTCTGGAGACGGGCCCCCACCGCGCCTGAGTCCGCTTGTAAAGCCCCAGCGTCATGCTGAGGACTTTGCGGAGGCGGGAGAGGGCTTTTGTTCCTGGGAACTGGCTGTTTGTTGCAGCCTTTTTCCTCTCCCTCTGCCACGGGGCAGAAATGAGGCGCCTTTTGCCCGCTTGCCTTTATGGGGCCGAAAGGACTGCGCCTGATAATAAGGCGTCTTCTTAGGTTGAGAAGCTACCTGGGGTAAAAATGTGGATTTTCCAGCAGTTGCCGTGGCTATCAGGTCAGATAGACCTACCCCAAATAACTCCTCCCCCTTATAAGGCAATACTTCCATGTGCCTTTTAGAATCCGCATCACCTGACCACTGCCGCGTCCATAAACCTCTTCTTGCAGAAATGGACAGCGCGCTAACTCTTGATGCCAGTCGGCAAATGTCCCTCTGTGCATCACGCATATATAGAAATGCATCCTTCAAATGCTCTATAGTCAGTAATATACTGTCCCTAACTAGGGTATCAATATTTTCAGTCAGGGAATCCGACCACGCCAGGCCCGCACTGCACATCCAGGCTGAGGCGATAGCTGGTCGCAGTATAACACCCGTGTGAGAGTATATACATTTTAGGATATTCTCCAGTTTTCTATCGGCAGGTTCCTTTAGGGCGGCCGTATCAGGAGAGGGTAGTGCTACCTGTTTAGACAAGCGTGTGAGCGCTTTATCCACCCTAGGGGGTGTTTCCCAACGTGCCCTATCCTCTGGCGGGAAAGGGTACGATGCCAATAACCTTTTAGGAATTATTAGTTTTTTATCGGGGGAAACCCACGCTTCATCACACACTTCATTTAATTCCTCGGATACAGGAAAAACTACAGGCAGTTTTTTCTCACCAAACATAATACCCTTTTTAGTGGTACTTGTATTATCAGATATATGCAATACATTTTTTATTGCTTCAATCATGTAACGTGTGGCCCTAGTGGAAGTCACGTTTGTCTCCTCATCATCGACACTGGAGTCAGAATCCGTGTCTGTGTCTGCCATTTGAGGTAACGGGCGTTTTAAAGCCCCTGATGGCGTTTGAGACCCCCCTGGACAGGCACAAGCTGAGTAGCCGGCTGTCTCATGTCGTCAACTGTCTGTCGTAAGGAGCTGACACTGTCACGCAATTCCTTCCACAAGCTCATCCACTCAGGTGTCGACTCCCTAGGGGGTGACAACTGTATAATAGGCAATTGCTCCGCCTCCATCTCATTTTCCTCCTCAAACATGTCGACACAATCGTACCGACACTCCGCACACACACAGGAAATGCTCTGATAGAGGACAGGACCCCACTAGCCCTTTGGGGAGACAGAGGGAGAGTTTGCCAGCACACACCTGAGCGCTATATATATATATATATATATATATATATATATATATATATATATATATATATATATATATACATACATACATATACATACACACACAGGAATACCACTATAAAATGTGCTTTTCCCTTTATAGCTGCTGTTAGTATAAAACTGCGCCAAATTAGTGCCCCCCCTCTCTTTTTTACCCTTTTCTGTAGTGCAGGACTGCAGGGGAGAGTCAGGGAGACGTCCTTCCAGCGGAGCTGTGATGGAAAATGGCGCCCGTGTGCCGAGAGGCTCCGCCCCCTTCTCGGCGGCCTTTTCTCCCGCTTTTTAGGTGAGTTCTGGCAGGGGTTAAAATACACCCATATAGCCCTGGGGGTTATATGTGGTGTATTTATGCCAGCCAAGGTGTTTTACATTGCTGCTCAGGGCACCCCCCCCCCTAGCGCCCTGCACCCTCAGTGACCGGAGTGTGAAGTGTGCCTGAGTAACAATGGCGCACAGCTGCAGTGCTGTGCGCTACCTTGTTGAAGACTGATGTCTTCTGCCGCCGATTTTTCCGGACCTTTTCTTGCTTCTGGCTCTGTAAGGGGGCCGGCGGCGCGGCTCTGGGACCGAGCTCCGAGGCTGGGCCTGTGTTCTGTCCCTCTGGAGCTAATGGTGTCCAGTAGCCTAAGAAGCCCAATCCACTCTGCACGCAGGTGAGTTCGCTTCTTCTCCCCTTAGTCCCTCGATGCAGTGAGCCTGTTGCCAGCAGGTCTCACTGAAAATAAAAAACCTAAAACTAAACTTTTCACTAAGAAGCTCAGGAGAGCCCCTAGTGTGCACCCTTCTCGGCCGGGCACAAAAATCTAACTGAGGCTTGGAGGAGGGTCATAGGGGGAGGAGCCAGTGCACACCAGGTAGTCCTAAAGCTTTTACTTTTGTGCCCAGTCTCCTGCGGAGCCGCTATTCCCCATGGTCCTTACGGAGTTCCCAGCATCCACTAGGACGTCAGAGAAATCAAGGTTTTTATTTCTCCATTGAATACCGCAGGTACCGGCAGCGCACATACCCGCTGTAATTTGAGATTGGAAGGGAGGTCTACAAATTTTCTTGCAGAAAAATCCAGCACCGAACTAAATATGCCTCTTAAACTCAGTTAGTGTAGAACATATGACTGGAATAAACCATCACAATACAGGGGCGTTTGTGGCCTCCATAGCAAGAACATGCACTGGACCCCTGTACAGTGCAATAGTACAAAAATCCAACCACACAACATAGACATGGTACTTCTGTTACGCCCTTGATTATACATTTAGTGCACAGTCTGTTTTGAGTGAAAATAACAGTGCTTGTACATTCCAGATAACCGAGGGCCTAATTCAGTGATGATCGCAGCAGCAAATGTATTGGCAGTTGGGCAAAACCATGTGCACTGCAGGGGGGGGGGGGGGGGGGGGGGGGGGCAGATATAACATGTGCAGAGAGTTATATTTGGGTGGGGAGTGTTCAAGCTGAAATCGAAATTGCAGTGTAAAAATAAAGCAGGCAGTATTTAGCCTGCACAGAAACAAAATAACTAGTGATGAGCGGGTTCGGTTTTACTCGGTTCTCAAAACGGCATCTTATTGGCTATCCAAAACACGTGACATCCGTGAGCCAATAAGATGCCGTTTTGAGAACAGAGTAAAACCGAACCCGCTCATCACTAAAAGTAACCCATCCAAATCTAACTCTGCACATATTATATCTGCCACACCTGCAGTGCACATGGTTTTGCCCAACTGCTAACAAATTTGCTGCTGCAATCAAATCTGATTTACCCCCCCCAAGTCCAAGGACATTCAATCAAGAATACTCCAGTCTTAAGTAATTTTCAGTGTTTCTATATTTATTGATACAATTCAACAATAAACCTTTTGCAAAAGGCCTGAACATGAAATACATAGGAAATGGTAAAGAAATGTATCACAGATTTCTACCCAAATAGTTTTGAATATATTATTTATAACAATAGTTACTATAGTACATAAAAGTGAAGTGGATTTGGAAAGCAGTACTATGTACATGACCTCCTGTGCTCCTCATTCACTATCCAATATAATGACCACCTGAGAAGCACTCATCTAGGATTTACACTGGTCTGAGACATAAGCCTCCAATATAGGAAAATTAGAACGAGAATAAGATTCACTTAGTTCAGAAGGTAGATACTAGAGACTTTGGGGGCGGAGCGATGGATTTAATGAAGAATCCATTTGCAAGTAGATTAACAAGAAGAAGGCGTTTTTGTGGGTGTCAACTGACCGTTTTCTGGGAGTGTTTGGAAAAACGCAGGCGTGTCCAAGCGTTTGCAGGGCGGGTGTCTAACGTCAATTTCGAGACCTGACAGGCTGAACTGATTGCAGCGGCTAAGTTCTGAGCTACTCAGAAACTGCACAAAACATTTTTGTAGTGCTCGGCTGTACATGCGATCGCACCTTGCAAAGCAAAAATACACTCCCCTATAGGCGGCGACTATCTGTTCGCAGCACTGCAAAAAATAGCTAGAGATCGATCAACTCGGAACAAACCTGTTTATATTAACTAATCTGTGTGGAGAACCTATTCTCTGCATGCTGTACTATTTGTGTATTCTGCAACAGTGGTTGAACTTTTCTTTATATATTATATTAGTGTCCCTAAATCTGAAATAAAACAACAGACCATATATAAATGGAGGAAAGCCATACAGCACTGGTGGTGGCGGTAAATTCGTCTGAACAAAGGGGTGAAAAATAAAAAGAATAATAAAACAGAAAAAAAAAAAAAAAAAAAAGTCTAGAACGGACATATATTACTAGTAACTCTGTACTAACATAATGCATAAGTTAAGGAATTACACATGACTGTTTAGAGGAAATTCCCAATGAATCCCATAGTTATCGCAAGTCATCAGAGGTGAACATGCCCTTAGCTCTGCGTAGTATGGAATCCTTGTTGGCATCATAGGGGTGCTCCTTAGAAGGTATTTCAAGCACGGCTGGGATAGAGATATTATGTGCATCAATAGCATGTCGGATCATCTCTGCAATGAATTGATTGATCAATATTATCCCAATATCATCACGTTGTAGAAAACTCCTGCAGGAGGAAAGTGAAACCAGTTAGCACTATTGTGTTTTACATATTTAATTGAAAAAATAAATTAGCACAACAACAACAACATTTAGAAATCTAAAAGACTAAAGAAAACCCATTAAATAACAAATGCCAAATTAAATGATGATTGTATTAATACAGAAAAAAAGAAAAAAAAAAAGTTATGCACAAATTAAAAATAAATAGAACAAAAAACCAGAAGTAATTTTTCAAGTGCTGTTATAGGCAGATGTATTTACAGGTTGAGTACGGAATATTCCGAAATACGGACTTTTTTAAATGAGAGAGTGAAACCTTTGTTTTTTGATGGCTCAATGTACACAAAATTTGTTTAAAACACAAAGTTATTAAAAATATTGTATTTAATGACCTTCAGGCTGTGTGTATAAGGTGTATATGAAACTAATGAATTGTGTGAATATAGACACACTTTGTTTAATGCACAAAGTTATAAAAAAAATAAGATTTTACTCACCGGTAAATCTATTTCTCGTAGTCCGTAGTGGATGCTGGGGACTCCGTAAGGACCATGGGGAATAGACTGGTTCCGCAGGAGACTGGGCACATCTAAGAAAGATTTAGTACTACTGGTGTGCACTGGCTCCTCCATCTATGCCCCTCCTCCAGACCTCAGTTGAGGAAACTGTGCCCGGAAGAGCTGACATTACAAGGAAAGGATTTTGGAATCCAGGGTAAGACTCATACCAGCCACACCAATCACACCGTATAACTTGTGATAAACTTACCCAGTCAACAGTATGAACAACAGAGCATCAAACAATGGATGCCAACATAACATAACCCTTTATTAAGCAATAACTATATACACGTATTGCAGAAAGTCCGCACTTGGGACGGGCGCCCAGCATCCACTACGGACTACGAGAAATAGATTTACCGGTGAGTAAAATCTTATTTTCTCTAACGTCCTAGTGGATGCTGGGGACTCCGTAAGGACCATGGGGATTATACCAAAGCTCCCAAACGGGCGGGAGAGTGCGGATGACTCTGCAGCACCGAATGGGCAAACACAAGGTCCTCCTCAGCCAGGATATCAAACTTGTAGAACTTAGCAAATGTGTTTGAACCCGACCAAGTGGCTGCTCGGCAAAGCTGTAATGCCGAGACCCCTCGGGCAGCCGCCCAAGAAGAGCCCACTTTCCTTGTAGAATGGGCTTTCACTGATTTTGGATGCGGCAATCCAGCCGCAGAATGAGCCTGCTGAATCGTGTTACAGATCCAGCGAGCAATGGTTTGCTTTTAAGCAGGAGCACCCAGCTTGTTGGATGCATACAGGATAAACAGCGAGTCAGTTTTCCTGACTCCAGCCGTCCTGGCTACATAGATCTTCAAAGCCCTGACTACATCAAGCAACTTGGAATCCTCCAAGTCACGAGTAGCCGCAGGCACCACAATAGGTTGGTTCAAATGAAAAGATGACACCACCTTCGGCAGAAATTGCGGACGAGTCCGTAAATCTGCCCTGTCCATATGGAAAACCAGATAGGGGCTTTTACATGACAAAGCCGCCAATTCTGACACAGGCCTAGCCGAAGCTAAGGCCAATAGCATGACCACCTTGCACGTGAGATATTTTAACTCCACGGTCTGAAGTGGCTCAAACCAGTGAGATTTCAGGAAACTCTACACCACGTTAAGATCCCAAAGTGCCACTGGTAGCACAAAAGGGGGCAGAATATGTCAATTCTTTTTGAAAGAAAATGGATAGGGCCGAAACCTGGACCCTAATGGGACCCAATTTCAGGCCCAATGTCATTCCAGACTGTAGGAAGTGAAGGAAATGGCCCAGCTGGAATTCCTCCGTAGGGGCATTCCTGGCCTCACACCAAGCAACATTCTTTTCCGCCATATACGGTGATAATGTTTAGCCGTCACCTCCTTCCTAGTCTTTATCAGTGTAGGAATAACCACATCCGGAATGCCTTTTTCTGCCCGGATCCGGCGTTCAACCGCCATGCCAACAAAACGCAGCCGCGGTAAGACTTGGAACAGACAGGACCCCTGCTGCAACAAGTCCTGTCTGAAAGGCAGAGGCTATGGGTCCTCTGTGAGCATTTCTTGCAGATCTGGATACCAAGTCCTTCTTGGCCAATCCGGAACAATGAGTATTGTTCTCACTCCTCTTTTCCTTATGATTCTCTATGAGAGGAAGAGGAGGAAACACATAAACCGACTGGAACATCCACGGTGTCACCAGTGAGTCTACAGCTATCGCCTGAGGGTCTCTTGACCTGGCGCAATACCTCTGTAGCTTTTTGTTGAGGCGGGATGCCATCATGTCCACCTGTGGCAGTTCCCACCGACCTACAATCTGCGCGAAGACTTCTTGATGAAGTCCCCACTCTCCCGGGTGGAGGTCGTGCCTGTTGAGGAAGTCTGCTTCCCAGTTGTCCACTTCCGGAATGAACACTGCTGACAGTGCGCTTACGTGATTCTCCGCCCAGCGAAGAATTCTGGTGGCTTCTACGATCGCCACCCTGCTCCTTGTGCCGCCTTGGCGGTTTACATGAGCCACTGCGGTGAAATTGTCTGACTGAATCAGAACCGGTTGGTCGCGAAGCAGGGTCTCCGCTTGACTTAGGGCGTTGTATATGGCCCTTAGTTCCAGGATATTGATGTGAAGGCAAGTCTCCTGCCTTGACTACAGCCCTTGGAAATTTCTTCCCTGTGTGACTGCCCCCCACCCTCGGAGGCTTGCATCCGTGGTCACCAGGACCCAGTCCTGAATGCCGAATCTGCGACCTTCGAGAAGGTGAGCACTCTGCAGCCACCACAGGAGAGACACCCTGGCTCTGGGGGATAGGGTGATTAACCGATGCATCTAAAGATGTGATCCGGACCACTTGTCCAGTAAGTCCCATTGGAAGGTCCTCGTATGGAACCTGCCGAAGGGAATGGCCTCGTATGATGCCACCCTCCTTCCCAGGACTCGAGTGCAGTGATGCACTGACACCTGTTTTGGTTTTAATAGATTCCTGACCAGTGTCACGAGCTCCTGAGCTCTCTCTATCGGAAGATAAACCCTTTTCTGGTCTGTGTCTAGGATCATGCCTAGTAGAGGCAGATTAGCTGTAAGAACCAACTGCGACTTTGGAATATATAGAATCCAGCCGTGTTGCCGTTACACTTCCAGAGAAAGTGATACGCTGTTCAGCAACTGCTCTCTTGATCTCGCTTTTATGAGGAGATCGTCCAAGTACGTGATAATAGTGACACCTTGCTTCCGCAGGAGCACCATCATTTCCGCCATTACCTTGGTAAATATTCTCAAGGCCGTGGAGAGACCAAACGGCACGTCTGAAATTGGTAATGACAATCCCGTACCGCAATTCTGAGGTACGCCTGATGAGGTGGATAAATGGGGACATGAAGGTATGCATCCTTTATGTCCCGAGTCACCATAAAATCTCCCCCTTTCAGGCTTGCAATGACCGCTCTTAGCGATTCCATCTTGAACTTGAACCTTTTCAGGTATATGTTCAGGGATTTTAAATTCAATATGGGTCTGACCGAACAGTCTGGTTTCGGGACTACAACATGGTCGAATAAAAACCCCCTCCTTGTTCAAGGAGGGGAACCTTGACCACTACCTGTGGAAGATACAATTTGTGAATTGCAGTTAACACTGTTTTCCTCTCGTGGTGGGAAGCCGGCAGGGCCGTCGGTGAGGGGGCATCTTCTCAAAGTCCAGCTTGTATCCCTGAGACAATATCTATCGCCCAGGGATCCAACAGGGAGTGAACCCACTTGTGGCTGAACTTACGAAGGCGTGCCCCCACTGGGCCTAGCTCCGCCTGTGGAGCCCCAGCGACATGTTCGTGCTTTCCTAGGCTGTGCAGGAATATAAGGCAAAATATCAGAATTACCAGCTATAGCTGTGGAGACCAGGTCCGAGAACCCTTCTCCACACAGTCCTTAGCCTTCCATATGCCTCTTAAGTCGGCATCATCTGTCCATTGCATATTCTACAGGACACGTCAAGCAGAAATCGACATAGCTTTAGCTCCAGGACCCAGTATACTCATGTCTCTTTGGGCATGTTTTATATATACATATCTCTTAAGACAGTATATCTATATGCATACTAGGGTCTCAATCTCTGCTGATAAGGTACCTGTCCACGCTGCCACAGCGCTATAAACCCATGCCGACACAATCGCCGGTCTGAGTAGTGTACCAGAATGTGCACGCTATCTGCAGGATCCCTGAGAATAGCTAGGGCTACCTTCTGGGCAAACGTGACACCCTAGGGGAAGATTCCCATCACATCCTGGCCCTAGTGGGGAAAGGATACTGCCTGAGAATTCTTTGTGGGAAGCTGCAGTCTCTTGTCTGGAGATTCCCGCTCTTTTTCCTCATGAGAGGAGGGAAATTTACCTCAGTTTTCTTCCCCTTAACATGTGTACCCTTGTGTCAGGGACAAATGAGTCATCAGTGATATGCAAATCATCTTTTATTACAATAATCATATATTGAATACTTTTCTGCCATTTTGGCTGTAACTTTGCATTATCGTAGTCGACACTGGAGTCAAACTCCGTGTCGATATCAGTGTTTATTATTTTGGATAGTGAGCATTGAGAGACTCTGAAGGTCTCTGTGCCATAGGGACAGACATGGGTAGATTTCCTGTCTGTTCTCTAATCTTTTGTGCAATAAATTCACCTTAGCACTTACACATATCCAAACAGGTGTCGGCGTTGTCGACGGAGACACCCTCTCACACACATATTTGCTCTATCTCCTCCTTAGGGGAGCCTTTTACCTCAGACATGTCGACACACACGTACGGACACACCACACACACAGGGGATGCTCTATTTGAAGACAGTTCCCCCACAAGGCCCTTTGGAGAGACAGAGAGAGAGTATGCCAGCACACACCCCAGCGCTATATGACCCAGGAATCACAGTAACTTAGTGTTAACCCAGTAGCTGCTGTATATATTGTTTTTACGCCAAATTTATGTGCCCCCCCTCTCTTTTTCACCCTCTCTATCGTGCTTCTGCAGGGGAGAGCCTGGGGAGCTTCCTCTCAGCGGAGCTGTGGAGAGAAAATGGCGCTGGTGAGTGCTGAGGAAGAAGGCCCCGCCCCCTCAGCGGCGGGCTTCTGTCCCGCGATTGTGTAAAATTAATGGCGGGGGCTCATGCATATAACAGTGTCCAACTGTATATATGCTGCTTTTGCCAGGAGGTACTTCAATTGCTGCCCAGGGCGCCCCCCCCCCCCTGCGCCCTGCACCCTACAGTGACCGGAGTGTGTGGGTTAGTGTGGGCGCAATGGCGCACAGCTGCAATGCTGTGCGCTACCTCATATGAAGACAGGAGTCTTCTGCCGACGATTTTGACGTCTTCTTGCTTCAGACCGCCGGCTTCTGTCTTCTGGCTCTGCGAGGGGGACGGCGGCGCGGCTCCGGGAACGGACGACAAGGTTAGGTTCCTGTGTTCGATCCCTCTGGAGCTAATGGTGTCCAGTAGCCTAAGAAGCGCAACCTAGCCGCAGTTAGTAGGTTTGCTTCTCTCCCCTCAGTCCCACGTAGCAGAGAGTCTGTTGCCAGCAGAAGCTCTCTGAAAATAAAAAACCTAACTAAAATATTTTCTTATTAGCAAGCTCAGAGCTCACTAAAATGCACCCAGCTCTGTCCGGGCACAAATTCTAACTGAGGTCTGGAGGAGGGGCATAGAGGGAGGAGCCAGTGCACACCAGTAGTACTAAATCTTTCTTAGAGTGCCCAGTCTCCTGCGGAGCCCGTCTATTCCCCATGGTCCTTACGGAGTCCCCAGCATCCACTAGGACGTTAGAGAAATATTGGCTAAAATGACCTTCAGGCTGTGTGTATAAGGTGTATATGAAACATAAATGAATTGTGTGAATATACACACTTTGTTTAATGCCAAAAGTTATAAAAAATATTGGCTAAAATTGCCTTCAGGCTGTATGTATAAGATGTATGTATAAGCTGTATGTATAAATGCATTCTGTGCTTAGATTTAGGCCCCATTACCATGATATCTCATTATGGTATGCAATTATTCCAAAATACGGAAAAATCCGATATCCAAAATACCTCTGGTCCCAAGCATTTTGGATAAGGGATACTCAACCTGTAATGATTTCTGAACCTCAACCTGGAGTAAACGACAGAGACTGCAGTAACGGAGATGGCAGCCATCATTTACACAGATGGAGGAGTTTGTTTACCATGAAAACACTGAAGCAAAGCTTTGCACCATAGTGTTATGGGACGACAGTAAAGTGAACATTCATAAACAGCCGTACAGTACATTCTAGAATGGGGCAGATATTTCCAGAGCAAATGAAGAACTGTGTTTATAGTAAATATAGTTATGGCAATGTACACAAACACACAGCTGTCCCAAGGGTGGAAAATCAGTATTGCAAGGCTGTGGTTTAGTCTCATGACCATGTAAAAGGGGAAGTAATTATTGTGGAATAATAATGGAGACTATGTACAGTACACAGCCAGACTGTTGTGGTTTTTTTTTCCTTTTATGGGCCCATCTGAAAACTTTGGCACTGATTACATTGCTATCAGTTATCCAGTTTTGGGCTTGATGCAGAATTGGGGAAAATTAACAAAAAAAAAAAAAAAAAAAAAAGGTACAAACAAGGAGAAATCTGTAATGGAACAAACCAACATGTTGCTATGCAAAGGGTGAAAAGACCCTGTTTTGTGCTAACGTCATTCTGCCTGCTCCGCAATGGGGCAAGGAGGGTCATTCCGACCCGTTTGCACGCAGCGGTTCTTCGCTGCGGTGCGAATGGTTCGGAAATGCGCATGCGCGGCAGACGCATTGCGCACACGCATCGTAACCGGGCCGCAACGCCGCCAGCAAGAAAAGTGATCGCAGTGGCGATCGCAAGAAGACAGACAGGCGGGAGGCGTTCAGGAGCAGATACTCACAGTTTTCCAGCCGTGGTGAGTCCAACGCAGGCGGATGCAGGTGTTTGGAGGGCGGATGTCCGACGTCACAGCCGGGACCTTCATCGCTGGATCCGTCGCACTGGGTAAGCAGCTGCAGGGCTGGTCTTGTTTAGCAGGAAACTTTTTTAGCATAGCAGGGCTGCACAAGCCCATAGGCGGCGTCAGGTTGATCGCACGAGCAGCAAAAAGTTACTACGTGCGATCAACTCAGAATGACCCCCAATGTACGAAAAGCATTCAGAGTATTGTGGAACACCTTATTCATCAGAAATCTAATGCATTGATTGGTCAGTCACATCATGCAATGGTTATCTCAGCATGTAGCAACACTGTATGTCATTTCCAGTGACAGTGTACTACTATACACTCTGCATTTTTGTTATTTTAAACAAGGATAAAATAAATGTTTTAAATTGTACAGGCCAAATATGAACAACAGATGTGCCCTGTGCATTTTACAGACAGATAGACTGTGAGACATGCCTCATGTGAAACACAGGGATACAAGATGTTATTTTGGGACACAGTACTGGGGCGTGCTGCTGCCGTAGAGGCTCCTGTCTGTAACCTCCCCCGCACAGCCCGCTCCCCCAGCCTCTCACCGGAACGTCTCCTCTATCTCCGTCACGCTGGTCTCCTTCTCCACCACCAAGAAGTTCGGCTTCCGATTCTTGTTGAGCTCCCCGATGCCCCCGAGCAGGAAGCCGGTGCAGGTGTCTTCATCCCCGATGACAGCGATCAGTTTGCCACGGAGCAAGCCACCCGCCATGTTCTATATCAGCCGCCACTGAGCGCTCACCACTACCGAGGCCTCTCTCACAACAGCAGCAGCAATAGCAAGAGCTCTCACTCAGCTCAGGGATCTTGTCATGTGACGCTTGCCCGTACATCAGCTGACGGGGGGGGTTGTGGAGCGTGGGCGTGTCTTTGCGTTGTCTGCCTCACACTAGAGCTGCTGCTGTCGCTTACTGTGGTTGTTGTTGATGATACATATATCACACACCCAGGGCCAGGGCAGGCAGGCTGAGGCTGCTGGTAGCCGGGATACACTAGTGTGATACGCAGCTTTATTACATGCGCTAACTGATGTTTCAGCTAACCTTCTATCTGACTTATACTCATACTTGCCTACCTGACCCTCTCCATGAGGGAGAAAATGCTCTGTTCCTGGACTTTCCTGGTAATGTATGATTGCCATCACCTGTGGTGAGCTAGTTAATTGATAAGAAAGGTGTTTCACCACAGGTGATGGCAATCATACATTACCAGGAAAGTCCAGGAACAGAGCATTTTCTCCCTCATGGAGAGGGTCAGTTAGGCAAGTATGCTTATACTACTGCAGCCATCTTGAGATAAGGCGGAGGCCAGATAGAGCCGACATTTGATAAATGCTGCGTATATAGGCATAAATTAATAGAAAAGGTTAGGTTACGATTACTGTATGCTGTATGGGGCTATAGCAGCCAGGTATAACAAAGGGTTAGAACATACCTCCCAACATGACCCTCTCCAGGAGGGACACAATGCTCTGCTTCTGGACTTTTCTCTTAATTTATGATTGCTGGCACCTGTGTTGAACAGGGTAATGGATAAGAAAGGTGTTTCAGCACAGGTGATGGTAATTATAAATTACGAATGAAGTCCAGGAGTAGAGCATTCTGTCCCTCCTGGAGAGGGTCATGTTGGGAGGTATGGTTAGAAGGAAGGTTACAGCCTGGGAGAAGGTGAAGTGATGTATATACACATACCTCCCAACATGACCCTCTCCAGGAGTGACAGAATGCTCTGCTCCTGGACTTCCCTCTTAACTTATGAGTGCCGTCACCTGTGCTGTAACTCCTTTCTTATCCACTAACCAGTTCAGCACAGGTGATGGCAATCCTAAATTAAGAGAAAAGTCCAGAAGCAGAGCATTCTGTCCCACCTGGAGAGGGTCATGTTGGGAGGAGGTATGTATACACAGGTGTTCAAGAGCAGCAAGGCAATTTGCTTGTGCTATATAAATATTAATAAAAGGTGGAGGAAATCAGTGGGCCAGTAAAATAGTGGTATGGATGTATGACCAGGGATGTAACTAGGTGTGTGCGGAGGGGGCACCGCACATAGCGCTGCAGGGGGGGGGGGGGGGGCTGTTGGCAGCACTTGTCTATTATCTTTCAATTACTTTCACATGCAGCTTTCTCGGGCTAAGGGGGCATGTGCCCCACGTGCAGGATGTAAGGGGGTGCCAAAGAGTTACAGAGGAGCAGATTTTTTTTTCTTGTTCTTTTACTGGCAGTGCTGTGCTGCTCCAGTGAGACAGCAGACAGCTCCCTGGGCAATGTCTCTGACCCACCTGTCTGCCCGCAGCTGTCCCCGCCGCAGTGCGGGTGAGCTCCAGTAACTGGTATCTCTGTACAAGCTGTAGAAGCGCATTGTGCTCCGAGTTAGCAGTATCAACCTCCGCTTTGCCTCCCAGATGGGGGGGATTTGGTGTAGTGGTGTAGTGTAGTATATAGGGTATGTAGTGCAGTGCATAGGGGCGTGTAGTGATGTAGTTCAGCGTGTAACAGATGTAGTATGGTGAGGTAGTGCAGTGTATAGGGGAATGTAGTGCAGTGATGAAGTATTATGATATAGGGGGTCATTCCGAGTTGATTGCTCTCTAGCAGTTTTTAGCCTTGCAAACGCTATGCCGCCTCCCACTGGGAGCGTATTTTAGCTTAGCAGAAGTGCGAACGAAAGGATCGCAGAGCGGCTACAAAAAAAAATTGTGCAGTTTCAGAGTAGCTCCAGACCTACTCAGCGCTTGCGATCACTTCAGACTGTTCTGTTCCGGATTTGACGCCACAAACATGCCCTGCGTTCTCCCAGCCATGCCTGCGTTTTTCCGAACACTCCCTGAAAACAGTCAGTTGACACCCAGAAACGCCCACTTCATGTCAATCACTCTGCGGCGGACATTGCGAATGAAAAGCCTCGCTAGATCTTGAGTAAAACTACATCAGCTGTTGTAAAAGTACGTCGAGCGTGCGCATTGCGCCGCATACGCATGCGCAGAAGTGCCGCTTTTTCACTTAATCGCTGCGCTGCAAACATTTTTATCTAGCGATCAACTCGGAATGACCCCCATAGTGCAGTGATATAGCGCATATAGTGCAATGTATGGTGACACACAGAGGAGCATGTAGTTGAACACGCTGGCGGGGCATGTGACGCTTAGGACATTTGAGGCACATAGGGGAATATTGTCCAATAGTATCCCCTATTTTCTCTGACGTCCTAGTGGATGCTGGGAACTCCGTAAGGACCATGGGGAATAGCGGGCTCCGAAGGAGGCTGGGCACTCTAGAAAGATTTCAGACTACCTGGTGTGCACTGGCTCCTCCCACTATGACCCTCCTCCAAGCCTCAGTTAGAATTCGTGCCCGGCCGAGGTTGGATGCACACTAGGGGCTCTCCTGAGCTCTTAGAAAGAATAGACTTAGGTTTTTTATTTTCAGTGAGACCTGCTGGCAACAGGCTCACTGCAGCGAGGGACTAAGGGGAGAAGAAGCGAACTCGCCTGCTTGCAGCCGGATTGGGCTTCTTAGGCTACTGGACACCATTAGCTCCAGAGGGATCGACCGCAGGCCCAGTCCTTGGTGTTCGGTCCCGGAGCCGCGCCGCCGTCCCCCTTACAGAGCCAGAAGCAAGAAGATGGTCCGGAAAATCGGCGGCATGAAGACTCTGTCTTCACCAAGGTAGCGCACAGCACTGCAGCTGTGCGCCATTGCTCCTCTCACACTTCACACTCCGGTCACTGAGGGTGCAGGGCGCTGGGGGGGGGGGGGCGCCCTGAGGCAGCAATAATAACACCTTGGCTGGCTAAAATACCTCAATATATAACCCCAGAGGCTATATATGAGGTAAATACCCCTGCCAGAATTCCATAAAAAGCGGGAGAATAGGCCGCGAAAAAGGGGCGGAGCCTATCTCCTCAGCACACTGGTGCCATTTTTCCCTCACAGCTCGGCTGGAAGGAAGCTCCCTGGCTCTTCCCTGCAATATACAGTAACAGTAAGAGGGAAAAGAGAGGGGGGGCATTAAATTTGGCAGTATATATACATATATTATATGAAAAGCAGCTATTAGGGACATAACTCAGTTAGTCCCTGTATATATATATATATATATATATAGCGCTCTGGTGTGTGCTGGCATACTCTCACTCTGTCCCCCCAAAGGGCTTTTTGTGGGTCCTGTCCTCTGTTGAGCATTCCCTGTGTGTGTGGGGTGTGTCGGTACGGCTGTGTCGACATGTTTGATGAGGATAATGAGGTGGAGGCGGAGCAGATGCATTTTGAAGGGACGTCACCCCCTGCGGGGCAGACACCCGAGTGGATGAACTTATGGAAAGAAATGAGTGCACGAATAGATTCTTTACATAAGAAATTTGACGACATGCCAAATGTGGGACAGCCGGGATCTCAGCTCGTGCCTGTCCAGGTGCCTCAGGGGTCGTCAGGGGCTCTAAAACGCCCGCTACCTCAGTTTGCAGACCCGGATGTCGACACGGATACTGATAACAGTGTCGACGACGATGAGTCAAACCTAATGCCTGTCAGGGCCATTCACTGCATGATTGAGGCAATGAAAGAGGTGTTAAACATTTCTGATTTACATCCAGGTACCACAAAAAAGGGTATTATGTTTGGGGAGAAAAAACTACCCGTAGTTTTTCCCCCATCAGATGAACTAAATGAAGTGTGTGAAGAAGCGTGGCTTTTCCCTGATAAAAAATTTGTAATTCCTAAGAAGGTACTAATGGCGTTCCCTTTCCCGCCAGAGGATAGGTCACGTTGGGAAACACCACCTAGGGTGGATAAAGCGCTCACACGTTTGTCAAAAAAGGTGGCACTACCCTCTCAGGATACGGCCGCCCTTAAGGAACCTGCTGATAGAAAGCAGGAGGCAATCCTGAAGTCTGTAAACACACACTCAGGCATTATACTTAGACCAGCTATTGCGTCAGCTTGGATGTGCAGTGCTGCCGCTGCATGGTCAGAAAAACTGTCAGAAAATATTGACACACTAGACAGAGACACTATTCTGCTAACGATTGACCATATAAAAGATTCAGTCTTATATATGAGAGATGCACAGAGGGAAATTTGCCGGCTGGCATCTAAAGTAAGTGCATTGTCTATCTCTGCTAGGAGATGCTTATGGACTCGTCAGTGGACGGGAGATGCCGATTCCAAGAGGCACATGGAAGTTTTGCCTTATAAAGGGGAGGAATTATTTGGGGATGGTCTCTCCGACCTAGTTTCCACAGCAACGTCTGGGAAGTCAGCATTTTTACCCCATGTTCCCTCACAGCCTAAGAAGGCGCCATTTTATCAGGTTCAGTCCTTTCGGACCCAGAAAAGCAAGCGTGGAAAAGGAGGGTCTTTTCTGTCTAGAGGCAGAGGTAGGGGAAAAAGGCTGCAACAGACAGCAGGTTCCCAGGAACAAAAGTCCTCCCCCGCTTCCTCTTCCAAGTCCGCCGCATGACGGTGGGGCTCCACAGGTGGAGCCAGGTACGGTGGGGGCCCGCCTCAGAAATTTCAGCGATCAGTGGGCTCGCTCACAGGTGGATCCCTGGATCCTTCAAGTAGTATCTCAGGGATACATGCTGGAATTCGAGGCGGCTCCACCCCACCGGTTCCTAAAATCTGCCTTGCCGATTGCTCCCTCAGACAGGGAGGCG
This sequence comes from Pseudophryne corroboree, assembly GCF_028390025.1. NCBI lineage: Eukaryota > Metazoa > Chordata > Amphibia > Anura > Myobatrachidae > Pseudophryne > Pseudophryne corroboree. The sequence goes on from NC_086449.1 coordinate 372,859,305, forward strand.
GTGCTAGCGGCAATTCACAAGCTGTATTCCCAGCAGGTGATAATCAAGGTACCCCTACTTCAACAAGGCCGGGGTTACTATTCCACACTATTTGTGGTACCGAAGCCGGACGGTTCGGTGAGACCCATTTTAAATTTGAAATCCTTGAACATGTACAGAAAAAAAAAAAAATTCAAGTTCAAGATGGAATCGCTCAGGGCGGTTATTGCAAGCCTGGACGAGGGGGATTACATGGTTTCCCTGGACATCAAGGATGCTTACCTGCATGTCCCCATTTACCATCCTCACCAGGAGTACCTCAGATTTGTGGTACAGGATTGCCATTACCAATTCCAGACGCTGCCGTTTGGACTCTCCACGGCACAAAGGGTATTTACCAAGGTTATGGCGGAAATGATTATACTCCTTCGAAGAAAGGGAGTTTTAATTATCCCGTACTTGGACGATCTCCTAATAAAGGCACGGTCCAAAGAACAGTTGTTGGTGGGAGTAGCACTATCTCAGGAAGTGCTGAAGCAGCACGGCTGGATTCTGAATATCCAAAAGTCACAGCTGGTCCCGACGACACGTCTACTGTTCCTGGGGATGATTCTGGACACAGTCCGGAAAAAAGTGTTTCTCCCGGAGGAGAAAGCCAGGGAGTTGTCTTCTCTAGTCAGAGACCTCCTGAAACCAAAACAGGTATCGGTGCATCACTGCACGCGGGTCTTGGGAAAGATGGTAGCTTCTTACGAAGCAATTCCATTCGGCAGGTTCCATGCCAGAATCTTTCAGTGGGACCTGTTGGACAAGTGGTCCGGATCGCATCTTCAGATGCATCGCTTGATAACCCTGTCTGCAAGAACCAGGGTGTCTCTTCTGTGGTGGCTGCAGAGTGCTCATCTTCTGGAGGGTCGCAGATTCGGCATTCAGGACTGGGTCCTGGTGACCACGGATGCCAGCCTGCGAGGCTGGGGGGCAGTCACAAAGGGAAGAAACTTCCAAGGACTATGGACAAGTCAGGAGACTTCCCTTCACATAAATATTCTGGAACTAAGGGCCATCTACAATGCCCTAAGTCAAGCAAAATCCCTGCTCCTACACCAGCCGGTGCTGATCCAGTCAGACAACATCACGGCAGTCGCCCATGTGAATCGACAGGGCGGCACAAGAAGCAGGATGGCAATGACAGAAGCCACAAGAATTCTCCGATGGGCGGAAAATCATGTACTAGCACTGTCAGCAGTGTTCATTCCGGGAGTGGACAACTGGGAAGCAGACTTCCTCAGCAGACACGACCTCCACCCGGGAGAGTGGGGACTTCATCCAGAAGTCTTCCAAATGATTGTACATCAGTGGGGTCATCCACAGGTGGACATGATGGCGTCCCGCCTAAACAAAAAACTAGAGAGGTATTGCGCAAGGTCAAGAGACCCTCAAGCGATAGCTGTGGACGCTCTGGTGACACCGTGGGTGTACCAGTCAGTTTATGTGTTCCCTCCGCTGCCTCTCATACCAAAGGTATTGAGAATAATAAGAAAGCGAGGAGTAAACACAATTCTCGTGGTTCCGGATTGGCCAAGAAGAACATGGTACCCGGAACTTCAAGAGATGATCTCAGAGGACCCGTGGCGTCTGCCGCTAAGACAAGACCTGCTACAGCAGGGGCCCTGTCTGTTCCAAGACTTACCGCGGCTGCGTTTGACGGCATGGCGGTTGAACGCCGGATCCTGAAAGAAAAGGGCATTCCGGAGGAAGTCATTCCTACGCTTATTAAAGCCAGGAAAGAGGTTACAGCAAATCATTATCACCGCATATGGCGGAAATATGTTGCATGGTGTGAGGCCGAAAAGGCCCCAACTGAGGAATTTCAACTAGGTCGATTTCTGCATTTCCTGCAAGCAGGAGTGAATATGGGCCTAAAACTGAGTTCCATTAAGGTACAGATCTCGGCTCTATCGATTTTCTTTCAGAAAGAACTAGCTTCAGTACCTGAAGTTCAGACATTTGTAAAGGGAGTGCTGCATATTCAGCCCCCATATGTGCCTCCTGTGGCACCTTGGGATCTCAACGTGGTGTTGAGTTTCTTAAAATCACATTGGTTTGAACCACTGAAAACCGTGGATCTGAAATATCTCACGTGGAAGGTGGTCATGTTATTGGCCTTGGCTTCTGCCAGGCGAGTATCCGAATTGGCGGCTTTGTCTTATAAAAGCCCTTATCTGATTTTCCATATGGATAGGGCAGAATTGAGGACTCGTCCCCAGTTTCTCCCTAAGGTGGTGTCAGCGTTTCATTTGAACCAGCCTATTGTGGTACAATATGTAAATTATATAGAACTACTTCGTGCGCAAAGACAGCAGCTGTAAAATGTTACTCTCCCAAGAGGTTTCCTTTTACCCTCACCACAAGTGCATCAATATAAAAACGGGGAGTACACTTAACTAGCGCTATCCGTATTTCTTTCTTTTTTCTTTTTCACTTCAGTCCACTGTTATTTCTTATCCCAGGACGTGATAATACGTAGACATGTGAAGAAAATTTCATATAGTGAAATACTGTTTAATGTACATATACAATTTACAATAAAAAAGTCCAATCAGATCAGTTTTTTGACACAATCCTTTAGGGAGTGAATAGAATGAGTAATTACCGGAATCGGTGGGAACTATAATTAAACAGTCCCAAACAGCACTTTTGTCCCAATATGGGTGCTCCGGATCAGTCCATATGAGTACAGATGGTAAATGCTGGATCCTGGTTGCTTTACTGCAAACACTCTCACCCCTTCAGGAACACCAACGCGTTTCCACCCCTGGCTAGGGGTCTTTTTCAAGGTAGGTCAGAATACTGATCACACCAAACAATCCCTTATTTAAATGCCTATCCACCAATCACTTCACAGATAACACACATGAATCCAATGTTAAAATTACACTTCCCCGAATTGGTCCACTTGTATTGCCGTCTCCAATACGGAGTGTTACTTCCGCATTCACGGGTTTCCATGGTGACCGGCCTCCCAAGTTCCGTACGTCGCGTCACTTCCTCTGACGCGATTTGAGGTCCTGGCTCCCATTACAGTGTACACCGGTTGCCAAGGTGACGTGACTCCACGGTTGTCTCCGTCACGTCACTTCCGGTGTAATTCTTTAAGATGTGCAAATGAGCATGAATTAATGCGGTTTTTCGGATTCGAACAAAATCTTACTTGTCTATTATCCTTTATTCACTAAGACTTTGTTCGAAATGTGATAATTTAAAACCTAAGAAAAGGGCCGAAAGAGGAGAACACTTATCACTTCCGGTAACCTCGGAGAACAGTGTAAACAAACTTGCAAGTTTTCCTAAAAATGATTAATACCTAAAATCTTCCCCATATAGAATAATAACTAAATTGGCAGCATTATTTCATTTGCCATAGCCATAACAAGGGGATAAAAACAACAACATTTGCTCTTGAAACATAAAAATTATTAAATAATTGTTAAAAAAGGGCAATAATATAAGAATCTTAAATGTCAGCAAAATGTATAAACATATAGATAAAAAGTTATAAAAACCATTTTACTTCAAAATCCAGATTTAGGCCACCTGGTTTGAGTGTTCCCAAATCAAAGATGGCCTTCATTTCTGCCTTAGCCAATTGGTTGGTTTTATCATTCCGCCTCCAATGGCCCTTTATATGTCTAATTCCACAAAACATCTTAATTGCGCCTATATTCCCTTGATGATGCGTGCGGAAATGGTCCGACAACGAATGTGTTGTCAACCCATTTTTAATATTTCGCAAATGTTCACTAATACGGACCTTTAAGGGTCTCGTCGTACGTCCTATATACCATAATCCGCAACTGCAGCCTATGGCATAAACGACGTTGGAGCTATTGCAGGTGATAAAATCTTTTATTTTCCAATTGTTCCCGTTAATGGAAACTTCGGTAATTTTGCTCATCCCCACTTTTATACCTTTACAACCCATACATAGCCCACACCTAAAGAAACCCTTGGACTTGATAGTACACATTGGTTTCTTTAAAGGTAGGGCACTTTTGACAAGTGTGGTCTTAAGATTAGGGGCCTTCCTGAATATACATTTTGGTTTAGTGGGTAAATGATTCCCAATGATAGGATCTTTCCTTAATACTCCCCAATGTTTCCTCAAAGTTTGTTCAATGTTCTTGTACTGGCTGTTAAATGATGTAATAAATGCCCATTAGAATTTATTGGACTCTCTATTCATTGTACGAGGTTGTAATAAATTTTTCCTTTCTATAGTTTCCACCTTTTCTAAAACATCTTGTACTTTATCTTCTTCATAACCTAATGCTATGAATTTTTCTTTCATTTTCTCCGCTTGTATTTTAAACATTTCTGGTTTAGTACAATTACGTTTCAATCGTCTAAACTGTCCCTCTGGTATGGCCCCCAGCCAGTTTGGGTGATGACAGCTGGTGGTCCCTATATATGCCCCTGAATCCGTGGGCTTGACAAAATTAATAGTTTGAATACAATTATTCTCTATATATAATGTTACATCCAAAAAATTGATTTTATTGTGACTGTACTCAAAAGTAAAAAAAATATTCAAAGAATTATTATTTAAATAATTCATAAAATCCTTTAAAAGTTCCTCGCCCCCTTTCCATATAAAAAACACATCGTCTATATATCTTCTCCATGACACCAGGTTCGCTCCAAAGGGGCAGTGGTTCCAGATATAATCCTCTTCCCACTGACCCATAAAGATATTAGCATAACTTGGAGCGAACCTGGTGCCCATGGCAGTGCCAACGTTCTGGAGGTAAAAGACGTTATTGAACGAAAAATAATTATTTTCTAAAATGAATAAAACTCCCTTTTGTATAAAATCCCGTAACTCGGTATCTAGATCACTGTTATTCAATGCCAAGGATAAAGCTCTGACACCTGCAGAGTGGTAAATAATCGTGTACAGGGAACGGACGTCTGCTGTCACTAGTATATAGTCCTCTTCCCAATTAATTCCATCCACCAAGTTCAGAAGTTCCTGAGTGTCTTTTAAGTGGGCCTTATTTTTAACCACCAGGGGTTGTAGGAAAAAATCTATGAACTCAGATAGCTTAGACGTAATGGACCCTACCCCGGAGACGATCGGTCGTCCCGGTGGTTTTATCGGGTCCTTATGAACCTTAGGTAAAATATAGATAACTGGGATTATGGGTTCCTCAACCAAAATAAATTTCTTTTCCCTTTCCTCTAATATCCCTTTATTATAATATGTGTCTACCAATTTACCCAGTTCAATCTTAATCTTATTCGTGGGGTCTGCCTTTAATTTCTTATATGTGACCCCATCTTCCAATTGTCTTAGAATTTCGATTTCATAATCCCCTCGTGTCATAATGACCACCCCCCCTCCCTTATCTGCTGGCTTTATGACCAGATCTTCATTTTCTTTAAGGTTCTTCAATACTCTGCGTTCTTTAAAAGTCAGATTCTGTTTCGGTATTTTTATTTGCATATCTTGGATGTCATCCATAACCAATTTTAGAAAAGTCTCTAGGAAATTTCCTCGTGTATGTACCGGATTAAAAATCGATTTGGGTTTGAAAGGGGTGTTACTATTATTGGATGGTTCCCTCTGAGTGGAGTCCTCATTCATCAAAAAGAATTTTTTGATGCTTAATTTTCTAATGTACTTATGTAAATCCACAAACGTACTGAATTTATTGAGGGGAAGGGATGGTGCGTATTTGAGGCCCTTCTCTAATAACGTGATTTCTTCTTTTGCCAAAACATGATCGGTGAGGTTAAAGATTTTCGTCCTACCCTGTGAAGTTATACTTTCCTTCTGTGTTGTACCCTCAGGTCTGGTAGTTTTTCTATTTCTATGTCTCTTTTTATTTTTATTTTTATTTTTCTTGTTGTTCTTTCCTCCCCTTTTTCCCATCTTTTTCTTTCTTATCTCGGAAATCTTCGTTCCCGTCTTTTGTACAAAAAAGAGGGTGTTTCTGGTTGGTCCTCCAGAGGTCTAAACCTATTGGATGTTCTTACCTCCATAGGTGTCTGTTCTCTTCTATTCCTCCATCTACTTCTATAAAAGGGATTTCTATCTCTTTCTCTTCTATCATCATAAAATGCATGATTATTATATCTCCGTTCTCCTCTTTCGTCTCTATATGACCTGGATCCCCAATTATCCCTATGCTGTAGGGGTCTTAATTCTGGGTCTGTATAATTATCATCCCGATAATGACATCCTCTTGGCTGTATTCTGAAACCTGAATCATCCCTTCTCCTATTGTTATGTGTAGGAGTATAATGTTTGTTTTTTATTTGAGCTGGAGGAGTACTGATTATCGTATGTTCCTCCTGATTGCCTTCTTCTGCTGTTTCCTCCTCACCTGCGGCCACTAGGGACTTGGAGGACTCTAGGGACTTGGAGGACTCCAAGTTGTTAGACGTGGTCAGGGCCCTGAAAATATGTTTCCAGGACGGCTGGAGTCAGAAAATCTGACTCGCTGTTTATCCTATATGCACCCAACAAGCTGGGTGCTCCTGCTTCTAAGCAGACTATTGCTCGTTGGATTTGTAGTACGATTCAACTTGCACATTCTGTGGCAGGCCTGCCACAGCCAAAATCTGTCAATGCCCATTCCACAAGGAAGGTGGGCTCATCTTGGGCGGCTGCCCGAGGGGTCTCGGCTTTACAACTTTGCCGAGCTGCTACTTGGTCAGGGGCAAACACGTTTGCAAAATTCTATAAATTTGATACCCTGGCTGAGGAGGACCTGGAGTTCTCTCATTCGGTGTTGCAGAGTCATCCGCACTCTCCCGCCCATTTGGGAGCTTTGATATAATCCCCATGGTCCTTACGGAGTTCCCAGCATCCACTAGGACGTCAGAGAAAATAAGAATTTACTCACCGGTAATTCTATTTCTCGTAGTCCGTAGTGGATGCTGGGCGCCCATCCCAAGTGCGGTTTATCTGCAATACTTGTACATAGTTATTGTTAACTAAATCGGGTTATTGTTGAGCCATCTGTTGAGAGGCTCAGTTGTTTCATACTGTTAACTGGGTTTCATATCACGAGTTGTACGGTGTGATTGGTGTGGCTGGTATGAGTCTTACCCGGGATTCAAAATCCTTCCTTATTGTGTACGCTCGTCCGGGCACAGTATCCTAACTGAGGCTTGGAGGAGGGTCATAGTGGGAGGAGCCAGTGCACACCAGGTAGTCTGAAATCTTTCTAGAGTGCCCAGCCTCCTTCGGAGCCCGCTATTCCCCATGGTCCTGACGGAGTTCCCAGCATCCACTACGGACTACGAGAAATAGAATTACCGGTGAGTAAATTCTTATTTTCAATTGTTTTGATAATCAGATTGTTTTAGACTGACAGTTTTTTTTTTTTTGGGGGGGGGGGGGTTGCCAAATTATTGCGTTGCCCCGTGTGACGAAAATCCTAGTTTTGACCCTGCTTCTACCCCCACCCCTTCTGTCACTAATACCTGTACACTAACTATTCATGAACTCAACTTGAGATTTCTGTTACTCAGTCACACTGTTCTTTATTACATTTCAAGGTGCTGACATACCCCGGGATCCGAGCCCATTGCAGTCAGACAATCTATTCATTCAGCTAGAAAGGTAGATCATTCTAAGCTAGAGAATTATAACTATGTGAAGCTTACCTTGTACTTGGTGAAAAAATGATCAGCATTGCGGCTGAGCAGATATGAGTAGTGTGTGGCTGCAAGAGATTGGATGTGTGGCTGCACACTACAAACAGTAGATCTACTCAATTGCAATACTGATTATTTATTTACAAAGTACCAGTAGCTTCATATAGTGTTCATAATTTTTATGCAGGATCAAATGGCTCAATGAGTAGGGTGTTTGATTAGAATTCAACAGGTTATAGGTTTGAATCCTGGGTATGGCAGTATATTCAAGATGTGTTATTTAATAAAGGGCATTGTAACTGAATAACAGTGAGCTCTCAAGTTAAGTGCATGAATGTAGTATAAAGAGGATTAGTGTCCAAATCCTTTTTCTTGCAGTGATATATAAATGTATGTGATATATATATATATATATATATATATATATATATATATATATATATATATATATATATATATATATATACTGGAATCATAGCATGGGATTTCTCTGGCATTAGTTTTGTCATGACCCTTCCCCATGAGGCATGCGCCTTGTAACCCTATTGGAGAAATTAGGGGGGGGGGGGGGGGGGGGTAATTCTCTCTCTGGCACAGGGTGCTAAAAAGTCTAGTTACAGCTCTGAGTATGACAGGGCCAGACCTGTCATACTCAATGAACAATGTACATGTGTAATTTTTTATTTTTTTTGTCTCATTTGTTTCATTTGGTTCTCTTTTTAGGACTTGTGTGAAAATCTGTGGTAGTTTTAGGTCAAATTTCAGCAGAAATATAGGAAATTCTGAAGGGTTTATATACGTTCAAACACCACTGTAGATATTAGTTCTCGTGTGATAGCAAATGTTGCCATTTTATTGCACAGTGTACATTTAGCTGCACATGTGTGGAATCTATAAAACGGGAAGATGTATCAAGCAGTGAAAAGAGTTAAGAAGTGGACCAGTAAATTGATTGCTATGGGCAGCCTTCCACACTTCACTGCATGATGCATCTCTCCCCTGTACAGTATTTTTCCTTCCACCATTTGGAACACAATACTTAAAATCTAAAAATGACATCTAAATACGAATACCTTACTTAAGGACCTAATTCAGACCTGATCGCAGCAGCAAATTTGTTAGCTAATGGGCAAAACCATGTGCACTGCAGGTGGGGCAGATATAACATTTGCAGAGAGAGTTATGGGCCCTACACATTGGCCCTCATTCCGAGTCGTTCGCTCGGTAATTTTACTTCGCATCGCAGCGTTTTTCTGCTTAGTACGCATGCGCAATGTTCGCACTGCGACTGCGCCAAGTAATTTTGCTATGAAGATAGTTTTTTTACTCACGGCTTTTTCTTCGCTCCGGCGAACGTAATGTGATTGACAGGAAATGGGTGTTACTGGGCGGAAACACGGCGTTTTATGGGCGTGTGGATGAAAACGCTACCGTTTCCGGAAAAAACGCAGGAGTGGCTGGAGAAACGGAGGAGTGTCTGGGCGAACGCTGGGTGTGTTTGTGACGTCAAACCAGGAACGACAAGCACTGAACTGATCGCAGATGCCGAGTAAGTCTGAAGCTACTCTGAAACTGCTAAGTAGTTTGTAATCACAATATTGCGAATACATCGTTCGCAATTTTAAGAAGCTAAGATTCACTCCCAGTAGGCGGCGGCTTAGCGTGTGTAACTCTGCTAAAATCGCCTTGCGAGCGAACAACTCGGAATGAGGGCCATTAGGCGATAACACTGGAAGATATGAACGATCTCGTTCATTAATGAACGAGAACTCGTTCATATCGTTCAGTGTGTAGGCACCAACGATGAACGATGCGCGGCCCCGCGCTCGTTCATCGTTGGTGCCGTGTCGCTTATGCATGCAGGCCAATATGGACAATCTCGTCCATATTAGCATGCAGTGCTATGGAGCCGGGTGACGGGGAGAGTGAAAACTTCACTACCCCTGTCACTTCCCCCTGCCACCGGGTCGCCTGTCTGCCTTATTGGCCGTCGGGCAGCTCGGCAGCGGGTCGCCTAATGTGTAGGGGGCATTGGCTTTGGGTGGGTTATATTATTTCTGTGCAGGGTAAGTAATGTCTGCTTTATTTCTACACTGCAATTTAGATTTCAGTTTGATCACACCCCACCCAAATCTAACTCTCTCTGCACATGTTATATCTGCCCCCCCTGCAGTGCACATGGTGGGTAATCCAAATCTGATCGCTGCTGTGCGTTTTTGCACAGCGGGTAATCCGGTCATAACAGCGCATGTGTATTCACCGCAATGCGCACGCGCGTCGAACAACAACGGGCATCACCGGTCAGCGACGGGCTGGTGCGAAAAATCCGATCGCACGGGTGTTCGCAAGGTGATGGACAGGAAGAGGCCATTTGTGGGTGACAACTGAGCGTTTACATGGAGTGTCTGGAAAAACGCCGGCGTGCCCAAGCGTTTTCAGGGAGGGTGTCTGAAGTCAGTTTCAGCTCCGATCAGCCCGTTCTCATCGCACTGGAGGAGTAAGTCCTGGGCTGCGCATAGACTGCACAAAGTGGATTTTTGCAGCTCAGCTACACATACGATCGTACACTTGCACGGCGAAAATACACTCCCACTGTAGGTGGTGAGTATCTGAACCCAGGACAGCAAAAAACGAAGCCCAGCGATCAGATCTGAATTACCCCCATGGTTTTGCCCATTAGCTAACAAATTTGCTGCAGCGATCAGGTCTGAATTAGGCCCTAAATTGTTTAGCAATGTTCATCATGGTATTTTTAGAATGGAGGACTCGGTGATCATGTCTGGATATGTTATCTCGTTACATCATTTTTTAATTAGGATCTTAAATCTCCATATGAAGATACAAGTATTTATTTATTTTCTATAACCTGAAGTCTGGCGGTCAGCAATTGTAGTTTTCTACTTCAATATATGCTTATAAATTATCAGAAAGCTTACACGTGGAGACTATTAATTTGGGATGCGGTCAATTTACCTACAATCAAAATCCCAACGGTCAAACTCCCGACAACAATTGACCGACGGTCAAAATCCCGACAAGGTCAAAATACTGACAAGGCCAAAATACCGACATTTAAAATAACGACAAGGTCATAATACTGACATTTAAAATGTCGACAGGTCAAAACATCAACATGAGTTTTTCATGATTTTTTAATTGAAAGTGACTTGTTCATACTTTATCATCCCAGTGGACCTGGAGGTGGAATATAATAGTGAATATATTCCCGATGCATGGCGAGCGCAGCACACTTATACGGTGTCCATTTCGACCTATGTCGACATAAACACACACAAAAAGGAAAAATGTGTTGACTTTTTGACCTGTCGACATTTTAAATGTCAGTATTTTGGCCATGTCAGTATTTTGACCTTGTCGGGATTATGACCATCAGTCAATTGTTGTTGGGATTTTGACCGTTGGTATTTCATACTGATCCCATTAATTCATTAGAAATGAAGGGGATTCTATATGACTTCATATTCCATTAATATTCGTTTCCGTTCTATGTTAATTTAATACATAAAGGCCAATAAAATGTCCAAGCATCTCATTTTGTACAAATAGTGAAGCCTAATTCAGAGTTGATCGCAGAAGCAAATTTGTTAGCAGTTGGGCAAAACCATGGTGGTCATTCCGAGTTGCTCGCTAGCTGCTTTTAGCAGCCGTGCAAAAGCTAAGCCGCCGCCCTCTAGGAGTGTATCTTAGCTTAGCAAACATGCGAACGAAAGGATTGCAGAGCGGCTACAAAATAATTTTGTGCAGCTTCAGAGTAGCTCCAGACCTACTCCTAGCTTGCGATCACTGCAGACTATTTAGTTCCTGTTTTGACGTCACAAACACGCCCTGCATTCAGCCAGCCACGCCTACGTTTCACCAGTCACGCCTGCGTTTTTATCTGGCACGCCTGCGTTTTTTCATTCACTCCCTGAAAACAGTCAGTTGACAACCAGAAACACCCACTTCCTGTCAATCACTCTGCGGCCAGCAGTGCGACTGAAAAGCTTTGCTAGACCTTGTGTGAAACTACATAGTTCATTGTAATAGTATGACGCGTGTGCGCCACATACGCATGCGCAGAACTGCCGTTTTTTTGCCTGATCGCTGCGCTGCGAACGAAAGCAGCTAGCGATCAACTCGGAATGACCACCCATGTGCAGTACAGGGGGGGCAGATATAATATGTGCAGAGAGAGTTAGATTTGGGTGGGGTGTGTTCAAACTGAAATCTAAATGGCAGTGTAAAAATAAAGCAGCCAGTATTTACCCTGCACAGAAACAATATAACCCACCCAAATCTAACTCTCTCTGCAAATGTTATATCTGCCCCCCCTGCAGTGCACATGGTTTTGTCCAACTGCTAACACATTTGCTGCTGCAATCAACTCTGAATTACCCCCAGTGTCATGTTTATCTATAGATGTGCAACTTGTAATATATCCCATTTTTTGGACACATTTATTGCAGATAATAGGATTTTAATACCTACCGGTAAATCCTTTTCTCTTAGTCCGTAGAGGATGCTGGGGATGCTTCAAGAACCATGGGGTATAGACGGGATCCACAGGAGATATGGGCACACTATAAGACTTTGAATGGGTGTGAACTGGCTCCTCCTCCTATGCCCCTCCTCCAGACTCCAGTTATAGGAACTGTGCCCAGGAAGACGGACATTTCGAGGAAAAGGATTTATTTAATTATATTAAACTAAGGTGAGATACATACCAGCTCATACCACTAACACGCCGTACAACATGGCATTCAACAACAACGCATGCAACGGCATGATCAACATCAGTCACAAACTGACTGAACTCAACACAACCTGTGTGTAACTATAACCAATAACTGCAGATACAGCCCGCACTGGGACGGGCGCCCAGCATCCTCTACGGACTAAGAGAAAAGAATTTACCGGTAGGTATTAAAATCCTATTTTCTCATACGTCCTAGAAGATGCTGAGGATGCTTCAAGAACCATGGGGTTTATACCAAAGCTCTAGAATGGGCTGGAGAGTGCGGATGACTCTGCAGCACCGATTGACCAAACAAGAAGTCCTCCTGGGTATCAAACTTGTAAAACTTTGCAAAGGTGTTTGATCCCGACCAAGTAGCAGCTCGGCAAAGCTGTAATGCCGAGACCCCTCGGGCAGCCGCCCAAGATGAGCCCACCTTTCTGGTAGAATGGGCCTTCACCGATTTCGGTAACGGCAATCCTGACGTAGAATGAGCCTGCTGAATCGTATTACAGATCCAACGCGCAATAGTCTGCCTAGAAGCAGGAGCCCCAATCTTGTTGGGAGCCCACAGGACAAACAGAGACTCTGTTTTCCTAATCTGCGCCGTTCTGGCTACATAGATCTTCAAAGCTCTAACCACATCGAGAGACTTTGACTCCGCCAGGGCGTCAGTAGCCACTTGCACCACAATTGGCTGGTTAACATGAAATGATGAAACCACTTTTGGCAGAAATTGCTGACAAGTTCTCAACTCCGCTCTGTCAGCATGGAAAATTAAGTAGGGGCTCTTGTGAGACAAAGCCGCCAACTCAGACACTCGCCTTGCAGACGCCAAGGCCAACAACATGACCACTTTCCAAGTAAGGAATTTTAACTCAACCTTGCGCAAAAGGTTCAAACCAATGTGATTGCAAGAATTGCAACACCACATTAAGGTCCCATGGTGCCACTGGGGGCACAAAGGGAGGTTGGATGTGCAGCACGCCTTTTACGAAGGTCTGAACCTCTGGAAGAGAGGCCAATTCCTTTTGAAAAAAGGTCGACAAGGCCGAAATCTGTACTTTAATAGAGCCTAACTTTAGGCCCGCTTCCACACCTGCTTGTAGGAAATGGAGCAAACGCCCCAGGTGAAATTCCTCCGTAGGAGCCTTCTTGGATTCACACCAAGAGACATATTTTCTCCAAATACGGTGGTAATGCTTTGCCGTTACTTCTTTTCTAGCCTGAAGAAGTGTAGGAATGACTTCACTGGGAATACCCTTTCGGGCTAGGATCTGGCGTTCAAACTCCACGCCGTCAAACGCAGCCGCTGTAAGTCCTGATACACGCACGGCCCCTGTCGTAACAGGTCCTCCTGAAGAGGAAGAGGCCAGGGATCTTCTATGAGCAACTCCTGAAGATCTGGATACCAGGCCCTTCTTGGCCAATCCGGAACAATGAGTATCGCCTGAACCCTTGTTCTTCTTATAATTTTTATCACCTTTGGAATGAGTGGAAGTGGAGGGAACACATAGACCGACTGAAACACCCACGGTGTCACTAGGGTGTCCACCGCTATCGCTTGAGGGTCCCTTGACCTGGAATAATATCTCTGAAGTTTCTTGTTGAGGCGGGATGCCATCATGTCCACTTGAGGAACTCCCCAACGACTTGTCACTTCTGCAAAGACCTCTTGATGAAGACCCCACTCTCCTGGATGGAGATCATGTCTGCTGAGGAAGTCTGCTTCCCAGTTGTCCACTCCTGGAATGAAGACCGCTGACAGAGCGCTGGCCTGCTTTTCCGCCCAACGAAGAATTTTCGTGGCCTCGGCCATCGCCGCTCTGCTCTTCGTTCCACCTTGGCGGTTTATGTACGCCACTGCTGTCACGTTGTCTGACTGAATCAAGACCGGCAGACCTCGAAGATGTTCTGCTTGCAGTATGCCATTGTATATGGCTCTTAATTCCAGAATGTTTATGTGTAGACAAGCTTCCTGGCTTGACCACTTTCCCAGGTGAGACCCGGACCACTGGTCCAGCAGGTTCCACTGAAACACACTGGCATGGAACCTGCCATATGGAATGGCCTCGTAGGCCGACACCATCTTCCCCAGCAACCGAGTGCAGTGAAGAACTGACACCTTTGCCGGTTTCAGAATCTGTTTTACCATGTTCTGTATTTCCAGAGCTTTTTCCACTGGAAGAAAAACTCTGCAATTCTGTATCCAGAATCATACCAAGGAACGACAGCCGTGTCGTTGGATCCAACTGTGATTTTGGCAAATTTAGGAGCCAACCATGTTGTTGCAGAATCGTCAGTGAAAAAGCAACATTCTTCAACAATTGCTCCTTGGACCTCGCCTTTATGAGGAGATCGTCCAAGTACGGGATAATTGTGATTCCCTGCTTGTGCAGGAGAACCATCATTTCCGCCATTACGTTGGTGAAAATCCTCGGAGCCGTGGATAGACCAAACAGCAACGTCTGAAATTGGTAATGACAACCCTGCACCGCAAATCTCAGGTAAGCCTGATGTGGAGGATATATGGGGACATGTAAGTATGCATCTTTTATGTCGACCGACACCATAAAATCCCCCTCCTCCAGACTGGAGATCACTGCTCATAGAGACTCCATCTTGAACTTGAATCTTTTCAGAAAGAAATTGAGGGATTTTAGGTTTAGAATCGGTCTGACTGAGCCATCCGGCTTCAGGACCACGAACAGGCTCGAATAAAAACTTTCCCTCTGTTGAGACGGGGGTACCGTGACAATCACTTGATTTTTACACAACTTTAGTATCGCAGCGCTTACTATCTCTCTTTCTGGAAGAGAAGCTGGCAAGGCCGATTTGAAAAATCGGTGAGGGGGCACGTCTTGAAACTCTTAACTTGTACCCCTGGGTTACAATGTCTACTATCCAGGGATCCAGGTCCGAGTGTACCCAGACCTGGCTGAAGAGCTTGAGACGTGCCCCCACTGGTGCGGACTCCCGCAGAGGAGCCCCAGCGTCATGTGGTGGATTTGGTAGAAGCCGGAGAGGACTTCTGCTCCTGGGAACTTGCCACAGCCTGTGACCTTTTTCCCCGACCTCTCCCCCTTGCAGCAAGGAAGGAGGACCCACGTCCTTTTTTGAATTTATTGGGCCGAAAGGACTGCATCTGATAGTGAGGCGATTTCTTTTGCTGTGCAGGGACATAAGGTAAAAAGGAAGACTTACCCGCGGTAGCCATAGACACCAGGTCAGTGAGGCCGTCGCCAAACAAAACCCTACCGTTAAACGGTAGAGCATCCATCGCCTTCTTAGAGTCAGCATCAGCATTCCATTGATGTAACCACAACGCTCTCCTTGCAGAGACCGCCATGGCATTGGCCCTTGAACCCAAAAGGCCAATATCCCTTACAGCTTCTTTTAAATATGCTGCAGCTTCCCTGATGTGACCCAGAGTCAAAAGTACACTATCCCTGTCTACCTCAGATGATAAGTTATCTGCCCACTTTTCAATAGCACTACTCACCCATGCCGCAGCAACGGCAGGCCTGGGTAGCGACCCTGTAGTGCAGGCATGTCCAAACTGCGGCCCTCCAGCTGTTGAGAAACTACACATCCCAGCATGCCCTGACACAGCTTTACCATTCTCTGACAGCAAAACTGTGTCAGGGCATGCTAGGATATGTAGTTTCACAACAGCTGTAGGGCCGCAGTTTGGACATGCCTGCTGTAGTGACATAAATGGATTTTAGTGTATTTTCCTGCTTACGATCCGCAGGATCCTTTAGGGCTGCCGTGTCAGGGGACGGAAGCGCCACCTTTTTGGACAGACGCGATAAAGCTTTGTCTACCGTGGGGATTGACTCCCACCTTTCCCTGTCCCCAGAGGGGAACAGATATGCCACTGGAATTCTTTTGGGAACCTGAATCTTTTTGTCCAGATTTTCCCAAGCCTTTTCAAAAAGTGTGTTCAGTTCATGAAAGGGAGGAAATGTTACCTCAGGTTTCTTTCCTTTAAACATACAGACCCTTGTATCAGTAATATGTAGTACGTCCTTTATCGCCACAATTATGTACCGAATACTCTTAGCCAGTTTTGGATGTAATCTGGCATCACTATAGTCGACACTGGAATCAGAGTCCGTGTCGGTATCTGTATCTACTATCTGGGCAAATGCACGTTTCTGCGACCCCGAAGGGGTCTGGGTCTGTGACAAAGCATCTTCCATGGATTTTCTCCATGTTTGGTTCGTAAACTCAGATTTATCAAATCTCTTAGTCAATTTTGTCGCATTTTCATTTAAAACACTCAACATATTCACCCAATCATCCGTCGGCGGTGCCGACACAGCCACTCTCACAGTATTTTCTGTCCTCCTGGGAAGAGCATTCCGCCTCAGACATGTCGACACACACGTACCGACAGCCACAAGCATACTGGGGCTATAGAAGACAGACCCACAACAAAGCCTGCAAGAGGGACACACAGAGAGATCTGCCAGCTCACACCCAGCGCCTATCCCGGTACTGAGGCCAGTAAGGTGACTGCCCAGCCCTGTTAGCGCTTTTTATATAATCAATCAGCACCAAATTGCCCGTGCCCCCCCCCCCGTTTTTCACCCTGTTACTTGTTCAGCAGTGCGGAGGACAGGGTCAGCGTCTCTGCAGCTTCTGAGGAGAGAGTAGATGGCGCTGGTCAGAGCTGTGCGGCTAAGCCACGCGCTTCAGTCCTGCTCAAAATACTGATTATACTGGCGGGGGTCCCTGAACTAGTGCCCGGAGAACTGTTACTATACATGCCAGTCTTATCTGAGGTCTCATGCTGCCCAGGGCGCCCCCCCCCTGCACCCTGCAGTGCCGTGATAAGCGTGGGAGCATGGCGCGCAGTGCGGTACCTCTTGGGCCGTCACTGAAGTCTTCTGCCTTCTCATACTCACCCGGCTTCTATCTTCCGGCTTTTGTGAGGGGGCGACGGCGCGGCTCTGGGAACAAGCAGCTAGGCGTACCGTAGTGATCGAACCCTCTGGAGCTAATGGTGTCCAGAAGACACCGGTGCTAAGAAGCAGAGCCCTTGAACTCTTAAGAAGTAGGTCAGCTTCTCTCCCCTCACTCCCACGATGCAGGGAGCCTGTAGCCAGCAGGTCTCCCTGAAAATAACAAAACTAAATAAAGTCTTTTTCTGAGAAACTCAGGAGAGCTCCTCAGTGTGCATCCAGTCTCACTGGGCACAGAATCTAACTGGAGGAGGGGCATAGGGGGAGGAGCCAGTTCACACCCATTCAAAGTCTTATAGTGTGCCCATGTCTCCTGCGGATCCCGTCTATACCCCATGGTTCTTGAAGAATCCCCAGGATCCTCCAGGACGTATAAGAAGAAATGGGCAACATCTTCAAAGTGCAGTATATGAATGATGCAGAGTAAATACTATTTGTCCTGTGTGGTAATATAATGTAATTTCTTTTGTACAATATGTACTACTTTGTGTGCCAATAAAACATCTTATGTCAGACAAAGAGTGTGTTTCATGTACAGTGGAGTGTATTTCCTCACCAGGGGGCTCACTACTGGGTACTCAGGGCAGTGCACCTTCCCAGAATAGCGGGGCTGAACCGGAGTGGGTTAATTCTCTTAAAGAAATGATCGCCACTCTTTCTACAAAATTGTCCCGCAATGGAAAAGAGACGCAATACTTAAAACAGACTGTGGATGAGTTTATGAACAGAAACTTAGTCCCCAAAACAGCGTCTCAGTCCCCTCCCATTTGTCCGCAAAAGCGATCTCTGGCCCATATCCTGCAGTCTGACTCTGACAGGTCAGACATGGAGGAGGGGGTAGAGGCTCTTATAAAGGCTATCAGAGATGTTCTGCATATTCCTGATAAGGTGTCAGAGAGTGTGAGGAATCTTATTTTAATGTAAAAAAGAAGTCCTCACTTTTCCTGCGTCAAAGGAATTAAATACCCTGTTTGAAGAACCATGGGTTAATCCTGATAAAAAATGTCAAATCCCTAAAAGGTTGCTCTCATCTTTTCCTTTGGAAGATAGGAAAAAATGGGAAAATCTGCCCATAGTGGACGCATCAGTCACTAGGCTGTCACAAAAGATTGTATTGCCTGTCCCTGGTGCAGCCTCCCTAAAAGACACCGCTGATCGTAAAATTGAGACTACACTCAAATCATTGTACACAGCTGCTGGGGTGGCCCAAAGACCCACTATTGCATGTGCGTGGATCACAAAAGCCATTGCTAAATGGTCAGGTAACCTAATTGAGGGGTTAGATTCCGTGCCTAGGGGGGATGTTGTCTTACTCCTGCAGCATATACAGGACTCCGCAAACTTTATGGTGGAGGCCATAAAAGAGATATGCTTGCTGAATGGACACACCACTGCTATAGCAGTGTCGGCACGCAGAGGCTTGTGGCTACGTCAGTGGACTGCTGACGCAAAATCCAGGAAAGGCGTGGAAGGCCTACCATTCATGGGAGAGGCCTTGTTTGGAGATGAACTAGAGATGAACTAGACAAATGGATCTCCAAAGCTACTGCGGGTAAGTCTACGTATATTCCTTCCACAGCCCCCCCAACCAAGAAGACTTATTCAGCTTCTAAGTTGCAGTCCTTTCGGACGGCCAAGTTCAAGGGCAAATCCAGAGGTGCTTCTGCATCCTCCAGCGGCGCAAGAGGTAAACCACGCAAACCAGCAACTGCAGGCGCTCAGGAAAAGAGCTGAGGCTCTGCTTCCTCAAAGCCTTCAACATGATGGTGTACCGCAATGCCTGGAAGGCTGTCAGGTGGGACCCCGACTACGATTCTTCAGTCAGATCTGGTCAAGTTCGTGCCAGGCTACAGACTGGAGTTCCAAGAGCTCCCACCTCACAGATTCTTCAAATCAGGCTTACCAGTTTCACAAGAGGCAAGTATAACTTTACAGCATGCCATCCAAAAACTGGTACAGACTTAAGTCATTGTTATTATTTATTATTATTATTAGCCTTTATTTATATGGCGCCACAAGGGATCCGCAGCGCCCATTACACAGTACATAATAAAATGAGCAAACAAGCAAACAGCACTTACAGTTCAAGACAATATAGGACAGGTATAGAAAACCCGGGGTTAGGTGCCATCAAAGGGAGTATGCAGTATAAGACTGTGTAAGTAAGAAAAGGAAAGGCATATGAGGAAAGACGTCCCTGCTCTTGCGAGCTTACAATCTAAAAGGTGAGGGGCTAACAGACCAGAGTGACACAGACGGGGTAGACAGTAAGCATAGACAAGAGGGTTTGGAGGAGAGTTGACTGGGTTTGGTGAAGAAGTGGGTCTTGAGCGCCCATTTGAAGTTTTGTAGAGAGGTGGAGAGTCGGATGGGGAGAGGTAGAGGATTCCAAAGATAGGGAGCAGCACTTGCAAAATCTTGAATGAAGGAGTTGGAGGAGGTAACTAGTTGGCAGGAGAGACGGCGTACATTAGCAGAGCGAAGAGGACGGGTGGGAATGTAAAGAGAGATAAGGTCAGAGATGTAAGAGGGCGAAGAGTGGATGAGGGCTTTGTAGGTGAGTGTGAGAAGCTTGAATTGGATTCTGAATGGGAAGGGTAGCCAGTGAAGGTCCTGCAAGAGAGGGGATGTGGATGTAGTACGTTTGGTGAGGAAGATGAGACGGGCAGCAGCATTGAGGATAGATTGAAGTGGAGAGAGGCATTGTTGAGGGAGGCCAGATAGGAGGAGATTGCAGTAGTCTAATCTGGAGATGACCAGTGAGTGAATGAGGGTCTTAGTAGCATCCTGGGTGAGATAAGGTCTGATCCTGGAGATGTTTTTGAGGTGGAAATGGCAGGTTTTAGAGAGGTACTGAATGTGTGGTTTGAAGGAGAGGGAGGAGTCAAGGATTACTCCAAGACATCGCACTTGGGGGCTAGAGGAGATAGTTGTGCTATCAATGGATAATGAAATTGTGGGAGGTGAGGTTATGCGGGAGGGAGGGAAGATGATCAGCTCAGTCTTAGACTGTCATGACTGAGGTTTTGTGAACCCGGTGTTAGTGAAGTCTGTACGGGCGACTGGAGAATTATATGAATACTACCACTGACCTGGTTTGGGAGTGTTGTGGACTCGGGGCTTATTCCGGTGACTGGGAAGAGGAACCGCAGCAGAGATGGCCGAATCTAGGTTCTCCCCATGCAGGATTAGGTCGGCAGACAGGGGACACGTGTGAACGCTGAAGGTCTCCTGAAAGACAGAACTGGAAAGGCGCTGATGAATCAGTGAAGAATACCAGGTACAACTGCGCTAAAGTGCACTGGATGCTTGGAGACACTGAGGTGCTAGGAGGCACGGAAGTGCTTGGAGACACTGGGGTGCGCAGAGACACTGGGGTGCGTAGAGACACTGGGGTGCTTGGAGGCACTGAGATGCCGGAAGCACGGAGATGCAGAAGCACGGAGACGCTGGAGGCACAAGGTGCTGAGGCACGGGGGTGCTGAGGCACGAGGTGCTGGAAGCACGGAGGCGCTGAGGCATGGAGGTACTGGAGGCACGAGGTGCTGAGACACGGAGATGCTGGAAGCACGGAGGTGCTGAGGCACGGAGATGCTGAGGCACCGAAGGCACGAGGATCCGAGACACGGAGATGCTGGAAGCACGGAGATGCTGGAGGCACGAGGTGCTGAGGCACGGAGGTGCTGGGAGGCACAGAGGTACTGAGGCACGGAGGTACTGAGGCACGGAGGTGCTGAGGCACGGAGATACTGAGGCACGGAGATGCTGAGGCACGGAGATGCTGAGGCACGGAGGTGCTGGGAGGCACAGATGTACTGAGGCACGGAGATACTGAGGCACTGAGGTGCTGAGGTACTGAGGCACGGAGATGCTGAGGCACGGAGATACTGAGGCACGGAGATACTGAGGCACTGAGGTACTGAGGCACGGAGATGCTGAGGCACGGAGATGCTGCAGGGATACGGGAGCTCTGGAGATCACAACAGCAGTAAAGATGAACCACGGCAGCTGTGGTTTTCAGTTGAGACTATGGAATATAATACTGTGCCTTTAAGATGAACCACTGCAGCTGTGCCTTTACTTTGAGACTCGTGGAAATAGTGATCATCAGTGGCAACACAAAAGTAAACCAAACAGGGTAACAAGGAACAGAGTTTTCACAGGAACTAGAGTATAAAGGTTACCTTTAGGGAGCTCAGCTTGAAGACTCACACATAGCTGTGAGTGTGACACAAGGAACTGGCCCAGTTTCTAACTCAGCCTCCAAACTTGTACTTCCTGGTTCTTGGTGATGAGTGAGCAGGATTAGGTGATGCAGAGAGTCTCAGGCTGGCAGAGGATTGGACAACTCTGGATCAGGTGAACAGTCACGGTCATGTGACTACTTCAGACTTTCACAGATTTGCTGTGATGTAGAATGAGGCCTAGCAGGCCGAGAGAACACTGAAGCCTGAACTTCATATTACTGAATTCAGCCTTACACAGGAGATCACCACAGGTGAAGCTAATTAACTATTACCTTTCAGGCAGAGAACTCAGGAAAACTCATAGTGCTGACAAGCTGTTTAACTCAGTGAGTAAAAAGACACAGGATCCGGGACAGATGGCAGGGGTAAGTCACCAAATATGAAACCTACAGTCAGGATTGTGACAGTATCCCCCTCTTCAAGGGTGGACTCCGGACACCCATCTTGAATCTTAGAGGAACTTGAGAAATTCATACAGAAGAATTTAGGACCTTCGTTGATGCCTCTTTTTCTTACGGGAACATTTGGTTTTGACCAAGGACAGCGGAATCTCCTGTAAAGAAAAACCTTCCTTAGAAGACATGGGGCCTCCCATGAAAGGAGTAGCATCATGAACTGGATCAAATTCAGAGTCTGAGTCCAAGTCTAATGGAAGATATGAATCTCCCTTAGATACACAGTTTGCAGATGAAAAGCAGGTGCACTGGAGTTTTAAATTCTCTGGGCTAGGAGAGACTCCTACATGAGCAATTTTAATGGTCGGATTCTTACCGAAGGAGATTCTGAGATTATCCCTGGGAGGACAGCACAAACTTCCTTCTGCATTCCCTTTAGAGCGTGATTCTTTTACCAAGTCAGATTCCAAAGGTTTAGGACTAAATTCTTTAACTACAGCGTTACTAAAAGTCTGTAAGTCATGGAACACAGGATCATTACTCTCAAAGAGCATGTTGGCCCACTCCAAAGCTCTTCCTCTGAATGCCAGGAACAGATATCGAGTAACGTTGGAAGGAGTTACTGCACCTGAAGGATCAGACTCCATCAGAGAGAGAAATTGTTCAACCAGAGCGGCATATTGCAATAAATCTCCATCAAAGTAAATAGGTGGTAAACCATCAGACGAAAACTTAGAGGCTGGAACTGGAGAAATCTTTGGCTGGACGAGTAGTACTGGATTGGATCCGAGGATACTTGAATTGGCTGGAGCCAAAGGAGACTGACCAGGCTGGTCCTGGAGTATCGCTGGACCGGATGGAACCGGGACGGACTGACCAGGCTGGGCCTGGAGTATTGCTGGACCGGCTGGAACCGGGACGGACTGACCAGGCTGGACCTGGAGTATTGCTGGACCGGCTGGAACCGGGACGGACTGACCAGGCAGAGCCTGGAGTATTGCTGGACCGGCTGGAACCGGGACGGACTGACCAGGCTGGACCTGGAGTATTGCTGGACCGGCAGGAGCCCCCTCTTCACGGGGCTGGGCTGAGGCAGGAGCCCCCTCTTCACGGGGCTGGGCTGAGGCAAGAGCCCCCACTTCACGGGGCTGGGCTGAGGCAAGAGCCCCCACTTCACGGGGCTGGGCTGAGGCAAGAGCCCCCACTTCACGGGGCTGGGCTGAGGCAAGAGCCCCCACTTCACGGGGCTGGGCTGCACTCTGTAGACTCTCTGGCTGGGCAGCACTCTGTAGACTCTCTGGCTGGGCAGCACTCTGTAGACTCTCTGGCTGGGCAGCACTCTGTAGACTCTCTGGCTGGGCAGCACTCTGTAGACTCTCTGACTGGGCAGCACTCTGTAGTCTCTCTGACTGGGCAGCACTCTGTAGACTCTCTGAAGCTGGACCCTCTGAACCCCTCTCTGGGGCTAAAGACACGGACACCCCGCCTTGGGCTGAAGACATGGACGCCCCTCCTTGGGCTGAAGACACGGAAGCCCCTCCTTGGGCTGAAGACACGGACGCCCCTCCTTGGGCTGAAGAAATGGACGCCCCTCCTTGGGCTAAAGACACGGACTCCTCTGTGACTCTAAATGGCTTGAATATTCTTCTCTGGACACCCAACTTGGGATAAGGTCCTTTAATCACTGGACCCCAGTCATAAATTTGAGTCTCTTTCAGAGTAGCCATCTTGATACCCCTGTCAGCAGTAGCAGGATCGGCTACTGTGGATGACTTGTAGACATGAGCACTGTGATACTGAGATTTGTCACCATTCCCTGGCTTACGAAGAATGCAGTCTTTAACAAAATGACTGGAATTTCCACAGTAAAGACAGAGGTGTAGCTCCCTACGCCGCTGACGTTCAGCTTCAGAGAGTTTGGGCCGTGGATAGCTCTGATGAACAACTTTTCCTTGCACAGAGGAAGAGACTCTATTAACTGGATGGGACAAAACAGGATCAACAACGTTGGTAGTATTCCTGAAGAGATCAGGCATCACAGAAAGAATACTAGACAAAAGTTCTTGTAACTGTAATAACATCTGGTAGAAAAATTGCAGTTGGTCAGGAGTCTTAGTGCAGAAGGTCAGAGAATCTCTGGAGAAAGAATTCCGATGCAGACACTGTGCTAATTGATGCTGAGTCGACTCCAGACCTTCCAAGCGTCCTGCAATATTGCTTAGGAGGTCCTGCGTCAGACAAACACTTTCGGCCGGGTCCATGTGGCCAGTTCCTACTGTCATGACTGAGGTTTTGTGAACCCGGTGTTAGTGAAGTCTGTGCGGGCGACTGGAGAATTATATGAATACTACCACTGACCTTGTTTGGGAGTGTTGTGGACTCGGGGCTTCTTCCGGTGACTGGGAAGAGGAACCGCAGCAGAGATGGCCGAATCTAGGTTCTCCCCATGCAGGATTAGGTTGGCAGACAGGGGACACGTGTGAACGCTGAAGGTCTCCTGAAAGACAGAACTGGAAAGGCGCTGATGAATCAGTGAAGAATACCAGGTACAACTGCGCTAAAGTGCACTGGATGCTTGGAGACACTGAGGTGCTAGGAGGCACGGAAGTGCTTGGAGACACTGGGGTGCGCAGAGACACTGGGGTGCTTGGAGACACTGGGGTGCGTAGAGACACTGGGGTGCGTAGAGACACTGGGGTGCGTAGAGACACTGAGATGCCGGAAGCACGGAGATGCTGAAGCACGGAGACGCTGGAGGCACAAGGTGCTGAGGCACGGGGGTGCTGAGGCACGAGGTGCTGGAAGCACGGAGGCGCTGAGGCATGGAGGTACTGGAGGCACGAGGTGCTGAGACACGGAGATGCTGGAAGCACGGAGGTGCTGAGACACGGAGATGCTGAGGCACCGGAGGCACGAGGATCCGAGACACGGAGATGCTGGAGGCACGAGGTGCTGAGGCACGGAGGTGCTGGGAGGCACGGAGGTACTGAGGCACGGAGGTGCTGAGGCATGGAGATACTGAGGCACGGAGCTACTGAGGCACGGAGGTGCTGAGGCACGGAGGTGCTGAGGCACAGAGGTGCTGGGAGGCACAGAGGTACTGAGGCACGGAGATACTGAGGCACTGAGGTGCTGAGGTACTGAGGCACGGAGATGCTGAGGCACGGAGATGCTGAGGCACGGAGATGCTGAGGCACGGAGATACTGAGGCACGGAGATACTGAGGCACTGAGGTACTGAGGCACGGAGGTACTGAGGCACGGAGATGCTGAGGCACGGAGATGCTGCAGGGATACGGGAGCTCTGGAGATCACAACAGCAGTAAAGATGAACCACGGCAGCTGTGGTTTTCAGTTGAGACTATGGAATATAATACTGTGCCTTTAAGATGAACCACTGCAGCTGTGCCTTTACTTCGAGACTCGTGGAAATAGTGATCATCAGTGGCAACACAAAAGTAAACCAAACAGGGTAACAAGGAACAGAGTTTTCACAGGAACTAGAGTATAAAGGTTACCTTTAGGGAGCTCAGCTTGAAGACTCACACATAGCTGTGAGTGTGACACAAGGAACTGGCCCAGTTTCTAACTCAGCCTCCAAACTTATACTTCCTGGTTCTTGGTGATTGGTGAGCAGGATTAGGTGATGCAGAGAGTCTCAGGCTGGCAGAGGATTGGACAACTCTGGATCAGGTGAACAGTCACGGTCATGTGACTACTCCAGACTAGGCTGTGATGTAGAATGAGGCCTAGCAGGCCGAGAGAACACTGAAGCCTGAACTTCATATTACTGAATTCAGCCTCACACAGGAGATCACCACAGGTGGAGCTAATTAACTATTACCTTTCAGGCAGAGAACTCAGGAAAACTCATAGTGCTGACAAGCTGTTTAACTCAGTGAGTAAAAAGACACAGGATCCGGGACAGATGGCAGGGGTAAGTCACCAAATATGAAACCTACAGTCAGGATTGTGACATAGACATGTTAAGCTTAAGAAAGCGCTGGGACATCCAGGAGGAGATAGCAGAGAGACAGTTGGAGATACGAGTGAGGAGAACAGGGGAGAGGTCAGGGGAGGAAAGGTAGATTTGAGTATCATCAGCGTAGAGATGATATTTTAAGTCAAAAGAGCTAATGGGCACACCTAATGAGGATGTGTAGAGAGAGAAAAGGAGAGGCCCAAGAACAGAACCTTGGAGGACACCTACTGGTAGAGGAGGCGGGGGGGAGGTGGAGTCATGAGAGGAGACAGAGAAGGAATGGTCAGAAAGGTAGGAGGACAGCCAGGAGAGAGCAGTGTCACGCAAAGTGTCAAAAGCAGCAGAGAGGTCAAGGAGAATAAGCAAAGAGTAGTGGCCCCTGGATTTCGCAGCAAGGAGGTCATTGCAGACTTTTGTGAGGGCAGTTTCAGTGGAGTGCTGAGGACGGAAACCAGACTGGAAAGGGTCAAGCAGTGAGGCGGTTGTAGACAATATGCTCAAGGAGTTTGGAGGCAAAAGGGAGAAGAGAGATGGGTCGGTTGTTGGAGAGATTAATTGGATCAAGGGTAGGTTTTTTAAGAATAGGGGAGACAAGTGCATGCTTGAAGGCAGAAGGGACAGTGCCTGATGAGAGTGAGAGATTGAGTAGATGAGCAAGATGGGAACAGGCAGAAGAAGAGAGGAAGTGGAGAAGGCGGGAGGGAATAGGGTCAAATGGAGGGGGGTGAGGACCAGATGAGGACCATGACTTCCTCTCCAGATACAGGGAAGAAAGATGTCAGAGTTGGAGGGAAGGAGAGGGCAGGTTGAGAAATGGAGGAGGGAGGTTGCTCAGGTTCTGGTGGGATGTTATGTCCTGACGAATGGAGTCAATTTTGGATGTGTAGTAGGTGGCAAAGTCAAGAGCAGAAAGCGAAGAGGGGAGTTGAGGTGGGGGTGAGCAGAGGAATGAGTTGACAGTGGCAAAGAGGCGCCTGGGGTTTGAGGATTGGGAGGAGATGAGGTTTTTGAAGTAAGACTGTTTTGAGAGGGTAAGTGCAGCAGAGTAGGATGAGAGCATAAATTTGTAGTGGAGGAAGTCGGCTTATTGCGTGATTTCCTCCACTGACATTCAGCGGTACGTGAGCATTTTTGCATATATCTGGTGCATTTGGTGTGCCAGGGTTGAGGTGTCGATCTGCGAGGGTGAATAGTTATTGGTGGGGCGACAGAGTCAAGAGCAGAGGTAAGGGATGCATTGTAAAGGGAAGTAGCTTGTTCAGGGCAGGAAAGAGAGAGAATAGGAGAGAGCAGCGAGTCACACAGGGAAGATAGGGTAGTGGTGTCAATAGCCTCAATGTTACGCTTAGTGATGGTAGTCTTAGGTGGTAAAGATGGAGAAGCAGATAGAGATAGGTTAAAAGTGAGCAGGTGATGGTCAGAGAGGGGGAACAGGGAGTTAGAGAAATCAGAAAGATCACAGCGGTGAGTGAAAACCAGATCCAGTGAGCTTCCACTCACATGGGAGGGGGAGGAGGTCAACTGGGAGAGACCAAGAGTAGAGGTGAGGTTAAGCAGTTTAGAGGCAGGTGATTTTGGGGGGTTATCGATTGGGATATTGAAATCACCTAGGATAATAGAGGGAATGTCAGAAGAGAGGAAGTGAGGCAGCCAGGAAGCAAAGTTGTCAAGGAATTTGGAGGGCATGCCAGGGGGGCGGTAAATGACAGCTACTCGAAGATGAACAGGTTGGAAGAGGCGTATGGCATGGACCTCAAATGTATAGAATGTAAGGGATTTTTCTGGTGGTATGAGTTGGTATAAGAAGCTAGAGGGTAGTAGGAGCCCAACACCACCACTGTGGCAACCCCCAGGTCGGGGGGGTGAGAATGTGAAACCCCCAGCAGAGAGAGCAGCGGGAGAAACTGTGTCAGAGGGAGTAATCCAGGTTTCAGTGATGGCTAGGAGATGCAAGGAATTTGAGATGAAAAGGTCATGGGTGGGGACCAGTTTGTTACAGACAGATCTGGCATTCCAGAGGGCACAGGAGAGAGGGAGAGAGTCTAAGGGAGTGATGTGAATGAGATTATCAGGGTTGCTTTTGTACTTGTTGAGTAACTCACAGCCAGCGCAGCTCCTGCGGCTGACCGGGAGTTGCTTGTCGCTGCCCCTGGTCGCAGCGGCTGCGTGTGATGTCACGCGCCCCCAAAACGGCGATTAAACACCACTGTGCCGCCCCCTCCCGCCCAGCGACCGCAGGCAGAGGCGCTCGCTAGGGAATGGCGGCCTTCAGCGCGTGCACAGTTCTGACCCGATCGCTGTGCTGCGAACAACTGCAGTGAGCGATCGGGTCGGAGTGACCCCCCATAATTCCGTACCTGGACGATCTCCTGATAAAAGCACAGTCCAGGGAGAGGTTGCTGGACAGCATTGGTCTCTCAACCAAACTCCTCCAGGATCACGGGTGGATTCTGAACCTTCCGAAATCTCACCTGGAGCCAACACGGAGGCTTCCATTCCTGGGAATGATACTGGATACAGAGTCGCAGAAAGTGTTCCTTCTGTTGGAAAAGGCATTGGTAATCCAGTCGATGGTTCGGGATGTCCTGAAGCCAAGCCGGATATCGGTGAATCTATGTATTCGCCTTCTGGGGAAAATGGTGGCCGCTTACGAGGCACTTCAATACGGAAGGTTTCACGCAAGACCCTTCCAGCTCAATCTGTTGGACAAATGGTCTGGATTGCATCTTCACATGCACCAGAGGATCCGTCTGTCGCCAAATGCCAGGATCTCCCTTCTGTGGTGGCTACAAACTTCTCACCTCGTCGAGGGTCGCAGGTTCGGAATTCAAAACTGGATTTTGTTAACCACAGACGCAAGCCTTAGAGGTTGGGGAGAAGTCACCCAGGGGGTGCAGTTTCAAGGAAGATGGTCAAGTCAGGAAGTCATCCTTCCAATCAACATTCTGGAACTCAGTGCCATATACAACGCCCTTCTGCAGGCCACATCTTCTTCAAGATCGGGCCATTCAGGTCCAGTCGGACAATGTGATGGCGGTGACGTACATAACCGACAGGGGGGAACGAAAAGCAGAGCAGCAATGTTGGAGGTGTCAAGAATTCTCCTCTGGGCAGAAAAAAACACTGTGGCGTTGTCAGCGGTCTTCATTCCGGGAGTAGACAACTGGGAAGCAGACTTCCTCAGCAGACACGACCTGCACCCGGGGGAGTGGGGCCTTCACCCGGAAATGTTCAGGTGCTTGACACGTCGATGGGGATATCCACAGATTGACATGATGGCCTCTCGTCTCAACAAGAAGCTCAGATGGTATTGTTCAAGGTCGAGAGACCCACAGGCAGTGGCGGTAGACGCCCTGACGACTCCATGGGTCTATCAGATGGTGTATGTGTTTCCTCCACTTCCTCTGATCCCAAGAATTGTAAAGCATATAAAAAGGGAAAAGGTTCAAGCAATACTCATTGCTCCAGACTGGCCAAGAAGGGCCTGGTATGCAGACCTTCTGGAGATGCTCCTCGAAGATCCATGGCCTCTACCTCTTCGCGAGGATCTTCTGCAACAGGGCCCGTTCGTCTATCAGGACTTACCGCGGCTACGTTTGACCGCATGGAAGTTGAACGGCTGATTCTAGGAAAGGGATCCCTAACAAGGTTATCCCGACTATGATCCAAGCCAGGAAGGGGGTAACGTCTAAGCATTACCATCGTATTTGGAAGAAATACGTCTCTTGGTGTGAGAGCAGAAATTATTCTGCGGTGGAATTTCATCTGGGACGTTTCCTGCTTTTTCTGCAGGCAGGTGTGGATTTGGGCCTACGTCTGGGCTCCATAAAAGTCCAGATTTTGGCCTTGTCCATTTTCTTTCAAAGACAATTGGCTTCTCTCCCTGAGGTGCAGACTTTCTTGAAAGGTGTTCTGCACATCCAACCTCCCTTTGTGCCTCCCACGTCACCTTGGGATCTCAATCTGGTGCTGCAGTTTCTCCAATCGGACTGGTTTGAACCGTTACAGGAGGTGGACGTAAAATATCTTACGTGGAAGACCGTCACACTGTTGGCCTTGGCTTCAGCAAGACGTGTGTCGGAGCTTGGGGCTTTGTTTCACAAAAGTCCCTATTTAATTTTCCATGAGGACAGAGCTGAACTCACAACTCGTCAGCAATTTCTTCCTAAAGTGGTGTCTGCGTTTCACATCAACCAACCTATTGTGGTTCCGGTTGTTACCGACACCTCTGCTACTTCAAAGTCTTTGGATGTTGTGAGGGCTTTGAAGGTGTATGTAAAGCGAATAGCTCGTCACAGAAAATCGGACTCGCTGTTTGCTCTTTATGATCCCGATAAAATTGTGTGTCCTGCTTCAAAGCAGACAATTGCACACTGGATCAGGCTTACTATACAGCATGCTTATTCCACGGCAGGTTTGCCATGTCCAAAATCTGTACAGGCCCACTCTACCAGGTCAGTGGGTTATTCCTGGGCGGCGGCCCGTGGTGTCTCGGCTTTACAGCTATGCCGAGCAGCTACTTGGTCAGGTTCAAACACGTTTGCTAAGTTCTACAAGTTCGATACTTATCCTCTGAGGACCTTCAGTTTGGTCAATCAGTTCTGCAGGAACCTCCGCACTCTCCCACCCAGTTTGGGAGCTTTGGTACATCCCCTTGGTACTAAATGGAACCCCAGTATCCTCTAGGACGTAAGAGATAATAGGATTTTAATTACCTACCGGTAACTCCTTTTCTCGTAGTCCATAAAGGATACTGGGCACCCGTCCGGGGCTTCGTTTTTTCCTGCACTGTTACTTAGTTTAGTAATGTTGGTTCAGCCGTTGCTGTTCCTGGTTCAAGTTTGGTTAGCTTGGCTTTCCTCTTGTTGTGTTTGCTGGTTCGGAATCTCACCACTATCCTTATCTATCTTTCTCTCAACGTATGTCTGTCTCCTCGGGCACAGTTTCCTAGACTGAGTCTGGTAGGAGGGGCATAGAGGGAGGAGCCAGCCCACACTATCAAATTTTTAAAGTGCCCATGGCTGCTAGTGGACCCATCTATACACATGGTACTAAATGGAACCCCAGTATCCTCTACAGACTACGAGAAAAGGATTTACCGGTAGGTAATTAAATTCCTATTTCTTCATTTATTGTTTTGCAACCAATTTTAGTGCTGGAGGAGTTTATTAATAAAGAGAACATATGTTTGGAATAGAGATGATCAGGCTCAAAGCTTCTTGTATTTGCACTGCACAAACACCCATGTAACATCACCTGTATTCATACAAGAAAAAACATTCTTATAAAGCCTGCATGAGCGGCGACCCCTTAGTCACGCCCATAAGCTAGACAGGGTAGAGTAATGCATCAATGAGGGCATAAGCTGTCTACTTATACACTCCATACCAGCGGTATAGTGACAGGCGGTTACACTATATTTATGTTATATTATGTCAAAAGCATGCTAGCAGTTGCTATATGCAAACCAAAAGAATACATTAATATGACTCTTCCCAATACTCCATTAATGTCATAAGTGAACTTTATCGGGGGGCTGTATATGTATTTGAATAAATTATCAAAGGTTCAGATTAATGTGAATAGTGTATTGTGCTTTATGTATGTCAGATGCAAGCATCAGAACATATCAGCAAGAGCAAATCCAAAGAACTGCAACATGCAAATCTCTGAGCAATTATGCTAAATAAGGAGCGTGAGATGAAAAGAGAACAGAACAAAATTCTGGGACTGAAACTAAGGTTTGAGATCTATTCATAATAACATGTATTAATAATAACATATATCATCCACCAGCATATATTATCCTCTTCTTGCCGAAACATCTCCGAGATAAACAGCTGCTTGACTGGTTTCTGACCAGAAAGTTAAATTGTACATGCGCAGACATAACACATCCCCATAGAATCCTATGGGGACTACTGCGCCGCCAGCTTGCCGTTATTAGTTTAATATTGTCTGTATTATATGGCATTCACTAATGTCTGTAATATATGGCAGTCACTAATGCTGTCTTCAGTATATGGCAGTCACTTATGTTGTCTGTATTATATGGCATTCACTAATGTCTGTATTATATGGCATTCACTAATGTCTGTAATATATGGCAGTCACTAATGCTGTCTGCAGTATATGGCAGTCACTTATGTTGTCTGTATTATATGGCATTCACTAATGTCTGTATTATATGGCATTCACTAATGTTGTCTGTAATATATGGCAGTCACTAATGCTGTCTGCAGTATATGTCGGTCAATAATGCTGTTTGTAGTATATTGTGGTCACTAATCACTGGCGTTTCTATAATGGGTGCAATGGGTGCGGAGCACACGGGCCCCTGGGTCCAGGGGGGGCCCACACCGCACCCATTACACCCATTTTAATACTTACCTTTCCGGAGTCCAGCGCCGGGAGCTGCAATCGCGGCGAAAATCGCCGCCAAA
Organism: Pseudophryne corroboree; assembly: GCF_028390025.1. Lineage (NCBI taxonomy): Eukaryota > Metazoa > Chordata > Amphibia > Anura > Myobatrachidae > Pseudophryne > Pseudophryne corroboree. Next base: position 372,891,720 of record NC_086449.1, read on the forward strand.
ATGGCCGCTGCGCATGCGCGGTAGCCAAATTGGTCTCTGGATCATGGCGGGTGCCATGTTTCCGGAGATCTGCGCATGCGCAGTAGACTCCGGCACAGTGCCGGAGTCTACTACGCCGTCTACAGCGCCGTGCAGAGGAGGGGGCCCACCCGGAGGTGCACATGGGCCCCCTCCTCTGTAGAAACACCCCTGTCACTAATACTGTCTATCATTTGGTGGTCAAACAGGTAGAGGGTGACTGCTATCCACTGAAACGGAGTCGGGGGGATGGGGGACAGAAGGGTTTGTGATAAGTCTGTGTCCTGGGTCACCCCTACTGCAGTCTATGTGACCTATTACAAATATGAAGGGTGGAATTTATGGGCCTTATTGAGAGTGGTATAAAAGTGGCTACAATAGCAGGAGCTTTCCCTGTTCAGAAATAAACACAGATTTCCACCTGTGCTCAGAATCTCTGGAGAAAATTTACTACAGCTTCTAAAACAGAGAATTGGTGATATTGCCCATAGCAACCAATCAGATGCTAGCTATCATTTTCTAAAAAGCAATAGAGAAATAATAGACATCATCTGATTGGTTGCTGTGAGCAACATCACCAATTCTTTGTTTTAGAAGCTTTCATAAATGTACCCCTTTGTGTCCATCATCACTGTCAGCTCGCATTTGCAGTTTTGCACGTTCCCTGTCTCGGTGCAAGAGATCCGTCTAATATACTCATCTCTGAATAGCTGCAATTCCATCTACACACCACTCAGCCACAAGTAGAGATATGACTGACATCTGTATGACTGTAAATTGCTTGTAATTGCTATAAGATAGGGTTTGCTAAAAACTGCAAGATCCATACAGAATTGCATGCATCTCTGAATCAGGCCTCATGTTTCAACGATAAAGGACTAATCTCATGGAAAAAATACCTTTAGTCATGGCACTTGTGGGCTTTAACACCTAAAGCAATGAACTCAGTTCTTTTGCTTCTACTCTCTATATAAGATACCACATTGAAACAAGAAGAAATACAAGGAAATAAATCACTGCACACAATGAAGCACATTAGCAATACATCTTTATTTTCTTTAGTATGCACCAATCAAAACATCAGTATCAAATGACAGGTTTTGAACATTGTGTTTGATGCATAGAAAATATCTTTCCTAGAAAATGCAGTCACATGGCAAGCGCCATGTGATATTGGCTCTGCCCTTATAACAGTGCTACGACAACCAATCATATTATTTAGAGACTGTCCAGATAAGAGGTCATAGAGTTGAATGCAAAGATGAAAAATATAAACGGTAAGATAAATGAGGGATGTGCACTGTGTGTAATATAAACAGGTTAATTACTATTAGTTAATACAAATAGCTAAGCTTCAATTTGAAGCTAAAATGTTTATCTCCAGAATGGACCAGCTAATTACCCACTCAAAAATGAATGTGGGAATAAAAAAATAAAAAAGCTAAAAGTAGTGAAGTGAACATAATAATAAAAACAATGAACTGCCATGTCATGTTTGTCTGAGATTGCCAAGGCATTTTATCTATAGTAACCCTTTTAAACTATTATTGGTTGGTTTCTAGGACAATTATCTTTGACTTTGTGTTTCGGTATTGCACAAACATCAGTAATACTGTTGTGACTAGAAACTTGTAGGTGCACATTGTGTAAATAGACAAACAATAACAAATGTTTAGCATTCCAGATGGAAAGGTTGTACAGTTTGCCAATCGCCAACCATCACCATATAATGACCCCATGACCTCTGGTGCCTCCCCTAAACATTTCACCCTAAAAATACCCTCCCCTCAAATAAAAATACAAAACAGTTAAAGCACATATAAAACACAACAGGTAACAACTTTAAAAAATAAAACACCAACCATAATATAAAGGAAGATTTTGTAAAAAGCAGAAGGACATGGACATTGTGGGTGATGTGCATGCTTGTTTCCCTTTTCCCCCCAACCATTACCATGCCCTCATGCTATGGGAAAGTCCTTAGGTTGGATGAACAAAGGCACTTGGTGAATTTATGCTATTAAAGTTTTTTTTTAATCAGTGCATTTGCATAAAAGGGGGAAGGGCCTGTCCTTCACTGGCAAATCAGTAATAGGACATAGATGAGCTTCTCAAGGTACTGAGACTTGGAAGGGACTTCCAGGAACATTCTGGTCTCCCCACTTGACGATGAGGATATAGTCCCCTTTGTCCTTTACAGTGTAAGTCACATTGTATAATCGATTTCCCATGTGCTTCACGTATACTTCTTCACATGGGGTCTTTGGCCCATGGACTCCTACCATTAGCATGTTGGTACCTGGGGAATAAACAGTAAACAGGTTAAAAAAGAAAAAAGCATCTCATCAATCAACTATAACAATGGCTTTTTCCTTGCAAATCCAATCCAGCAATAAACATATTTTTTTAATATGGAGCTATTTCTGGAAACCCACAGGTAAATAACATTAAAGTCTGCAGAAATTGAAGTAGTATATTTCATATAAAATCAAGGCTTCTGGCAATAGGCAAATGGAAATTTACTGTGAACACAATGCACCACAATACACTGAAAACAGAAAAAGAGAAGAGTTATGATATAATCTAAAACGGGTGCACACTCACTGTAATTGCTACAAAATGCCACTCTCTCTCTCACCTGCTTTGCTGCAGTCTACAGTGAAGGTGTTTTTCTGTCCCACAAAAGCTTTTGAAAGGCCGGGGCCTCGGGACACCACTTTGGTAGCATCAGATGTAAATTTAGGCACTGCCATCCCATAGCCTCCCACAGAAGCAGAGGATTTGGTGACGGTTTCTACCAGCACAGTGGATGTTTCGTGGAGACTGTGGCCACCAGAAAGACGTACGCCTAGTGAATTGAGACAGAAGATTCATGGTGTTATACAGATGTGCCCTCATACACCTAGCCTCAATACGCCATGCGGTGCAAATGCCCAACGTGAGTGAGCCACGCGAATGCCAAGCGTGCTTTTCACTCAAATATGCGTCTTAATCGCAATGCGATATGACAGACCTGCCTCAAGAGACTGCACTAATTCATTTGATATAAGCCACTTATATATCTGCATGACTGAGTCTGAATTTGTTTACAAAGAACAACAGAACTTAATGTTAAAAAAAAAGCCATGACCGCTGCTTCATAGCACTCTATGCTAATTCAGGCTCAGTCGCACATAGATATACAAGGATTGCATATAAAATAATCAGTGCAGTCTCATGAAGTGGTTTTGTCATATCACATTGAGATTAAGACACAAAAGATGCTCAGGAACTTGTGCGAAGAAGGGATGTATGGTGCAAATGCAGCAATAGTGTGTGAGGACACATCTGTATATAGAAAGAAGAATGATTATTATTCATTTTCTTTTCTAAGTAGCCAGTTTTTAGTGTTCAATCTAAACATGCATGTGCAAAATTAATTTATGTTTTGTTTTATATATTTTGTTAGAGGAGATGGTACTACTCGTATTGTCTATTCGCACTCACCTGTCACCCTAGCCTTGAATGGACTTCCAACTATATGCTGGGGTCCTCCATATTTGATAGATATCAGGTAGTTTCCAGGTGCCATTGGAGTATATGAGACCTTATAACCATCAGTAGAATCCTGGCAGTCCAACTTCACTTTGGAAGGTCCATCAATAGTCACTGATAAAGACCCAGCTCCGGCATTAAAGGTGTTCACTACAAATTCTGAAGGTCTCCCTGTGTAAGAAACAGGATAGGAAAGACAAGTATTAGGATACTATTAGTATTAGGATACTATTATGATGTCTGTCTGTATCAGATGCACAGGATTAAGGATGTCCTAGTTTATCAATTGCAAAGGATTAGTGATGTCACCACATGCATCACTTTTAATGTCATAACTACTGTAATTTTACTGAATTACTCAATAATGTTACAATGATTATCAGGTAAAGAAGCGTCCGGATAAAATTAATATAGGTTTTTTGTGAAAGCGACTAAGTATAAAAAATAAATCAAGATGCTTATCTGTTTGATACTAATACAGCTAGATGGGTGTAGTATGGTATGCCAGTGGCCGGGCTCCCGGCGGCCAGCATACCGGCGCCAGAATCCCGCCCGTCAGGATTCCGGCGCCGGTATACTGTGCGCCGGGATCCCGACAGCCGGCAAACTGAAGACCACCCCAGCTAGATACATGGTTGTGTAGCATTCTTCCATTTTCATTAAAAAGTGCACTACAAACATACATACAAGTGTCTGCAGTCATCAACATATTATTTCATTACTTGTGACTCTTACCTGTGACTCCACCCTCTAGCCCAGGTCCATAGGCTGTAACAAGGCCAGGGTCCCCTGCCTGACTCTGTTCTCCTACACGGATCTTGAATGGACTTCCTGGGATGTGACGTCCATTGAACTTGACATCAATGGAGTGTACACCATTTTCATGAGGAATGAAACGGATTGAGTATTTGTCTGGAGGTGCAAAAAAAAATAAAACGTTAATTGCATAAAAAACATTTTAATAGGCAACATTGTGACAACCCAAGGGAAGCATTACTCTTACCACTGTCCACTTCAGACACGTAGCATTCTTCTACCACACCTGATGGTGTGTGTACCTTGGCATCTATCACTCCACGAGCTCCATTCAACTGTACTGCGAATGAGGCTGGTTGGTTGACTATCAGTCCTGTCTCCTGTAAAGCAGTACAGTGTAATTAATTTAGGTGATGGAAACCCTTAAAACACATTAATAAATGTAATTGGAAATGTACACAAAATAATACCTGTAAAGGTTATATAAGAGTTTCTAAAGATTCCCACCCAATAAGCTACGTTATGGTTAAACATATATTTGTAGTAAAATTTCAAATAATGACTTCTCACCTGTAGGCTAGTGACAGTTAATCTGCGGGCATCATCGGAGCGGGAGGCCACTGGTACCACAAAGGGGCTGTCAGGGATTTGTTCATCATTAAATTTGATAGACACCTCATAGTCACCTGCATTACAATGATAAGAAGAATACCAATAGTTACAATAGAAATTTAAACTTATCGCTAATTTAGAAATGTAAAGTGTCCATTGGTAAATATAATACATACTGTATAACAATATACATTAGATATAAAATTAACTTGGTGGTGCTTTATTGATGCTGCCAAATAGAAAACCCATGACATATTCGCTTTAAACTCATTTAGCATCAAACTTCTAGATATTTTCCTATGTTGATCTGTCTTTTGCACTCACCAGCTTCCTGTACAATGTAGGACACTCCACAGGACCCATCTTTACGGTCTTCAAAGGAGATCTCTGCTTTGCTAGGTCCTTCTACTGCGATAGACAGACCACCAGCTCCTGCCTCTCGTGTCCATATGCTGAATTCAGCTGTGCAGATTAAACCACAGTTACCATAAAGAACATTTTGAACACCATCCTACTTAAAGTATATTATTTATATCTCATTGAATATCTCATAATTACTTACCTGGAACTCCTGCTACTCCCCTCTCCAAGCCAGTGCCTCCTGCCCTGACTTTGTGGGCACCACCTTCACCCATGGGGCCAACTGTGAACTGGAAAGGACTGCCAGGAACATGTTGGCCTCTGTACTTGACACTAACGGTGTGAGCTCCCATCTCCTGTGGTACGAACCGCACACTATATGTACTGTCTTCGCCATCAATGATTTCTGCATCTGCTGTTTTTCCAGAAGGGCTGGTCACCTGAGCTGTCATATCCTGATGACCTGATTCACCTGAAACAGAAGGCAAATACAGTTTAACACTGTTTATAGATTACACAACTTTCCTCACTGAGATAAAAGAAATGTACTCTTTTGGTAACAGCAATGAGTGCTGTGTTACTCTGTAGTACTGACCTTCCTGTCGTGCAATACTGCTGAATGAGCCCAGGCTCTCCCGGCCAAGAAAGTCCCCAAACACATTGTGAAAAGGGTCACCTCCAACCTGTGTAGATTCCTCCACCCTCACTTCTCGCTTTGTTTCTCCTGCACGTGTTTTGCTAATCTCTGTGCGTTCAGTGCGTGTATAAGTGTGGCTGCTGCGTGTGAAAGTGCGTGTAAGGCGTTCCTGCGCTGAGACCATCTGGAACCAGTTGCCTAAAGCAAGATGAGGAGAGAAGAAACAGGAAAGCGTTTAACACTAATATTGATTAAAAAACAAAACAGATTTTCATTTTTTGTCTTCAAATCACATTTTTCTTATTTGAGGCCCAATTTTACCAAGCTTAAATTAATCAATATGACATTTATGTAGAAATAAAGGTATTAATGAACCAATAAGTCAATATTTTTACAATGTGTCTCAAGTTAGTTGTATTCTTTCATCTCATTCAGATGTAAAAGCTATCCTATTGTTATAGTATAATTACTTTACACATATATAGGATATATTCATTGGAATGTTTGGAATGTAGGGTTTTCTGGATATGGGTTTATTGCCTAAATTGGAAGATAATGCCTAATATATTCTAACTTAATTAAATAAAAATACCCTTTCATTTCCCCATAATATCCCTGGCATTCTGATCCTTATTACATTTTTCGACAGTGCTGGAAGAGGGAACACGCTATGATCATATCTGTATGTTGACATTTGTACTGAGAAGCAATAACTGGATAATAGGTTTCTGGATAACGTATCCTCTATTGGTATTTTATTTGGTTGTAATAAAATCGTGCAAATATAAATTATATTATTGATTGCCGTCATTCTGTACTGTATGTTTGTTTTAATGAACTTACCTGGAATCTTCAGATTGAGGTCACATGTGCTGCCTATGCTGGCAATAGAGGGGGCCTGGCGTCTTCTGGTTATGCTCTCTTTCATACGCCCTTCACCGGTTACCTTCACCATGAATGGACTCCCTGCAAGGAACATGAAAAAGGTTTGTCAGTGTTTGTGTAGTATATGTCCCAAGAAGAAGTTAGAAAGAAGTGTCTCTGATATGAATTATTACCGAATTTTCCAGTATGTGATCTACAACAAGCCTAAGGTGTTCTGTTCAGGGGCGTAAATACAGGAGTCAATGGAAGGCGGTCACCTTCGGATGCCAGCCCTAAAGTGGACACCATGATTTCCTCCATTGCCCTAGGTTCTGCTTTATGCGCCCTAGAGCACGAATTAGCATGTGCCATGGTCATCCCTCTCACAGGTCCCCCACCCCAGAGTCTGTGCGTGACATGAAATGTCCTTTTGATGTACACACTGAAGGCTTGCTGCAGAAGCACCTGATCCAGGGGTCTAAAATTTTGCCCTTTAGGGCCCCTTAGTCTTAAGAACCCCCAAAGCCTTTATCCAGTTCTGGTGGGTGCTGCTGGGGTGTTGGCAGTGAAGGCGGGATGGGGAGAGGATGTATGTCTGGGTGTTGCTGGGGTGTTAATAGTGAATATGGGTATAGGGGGAGTGTGTGTCTGAGTGCTGCTGGGATTTGGATGTAGGCAGTGAAAGTGAATATTTTGCCTCCGGGCCCTTGGTATAAACTTACACCTCTGGTTCTGTTTGTTTATTTTAATGTATCCTCCCATCAGTTTCTATTTTAATGTTAGAGATATGTATGCTTATTATTTAATTTACTTGAGTGATTGGATCCATGATGTTAGAAGGTGCTTGTTGCGGAGTACCAAAGTGGATGGTAATGTGTCACTGACATACAACATGCATGACATATGTATGTAACTTGTTCCACACACCTGGCACATGTTTTTCTGCAAACTTGATATTTATAATGTATGTTCCAGGCTCAGTAGGACAATAAGACACTTTACATGTTCCATCTTCCACATCTTCACAGTTTATATCCACTTTGCTTGGGCCTTCAATGGACAAACCTAAACCTCCATACCCTTAGACGCAAACAGACAGATTCAGAAATTTGAAGAGTATATCAGAGGAATTACAATGAGCATAATTAGCAATTTAAAATGAACTGCATTTACCTGCATTCCTGGTGTCAACTATGAATTCAGACACCTCGAACGTTAAACCTTCCAGCAGTCCCTTCCCTGATACTTTCACCCTGCTTGCCTCTCCGATCTCAGACTGTCCCACCATGATCTTGAAGGGACTATTAGTAACATGTTTTCCATTCTTTTTTACACTGACCACATGTTCTCCAACCTCTTTCGGGGTAAAGGAGATTCCTGTAGTAGATAAAACACAGTAGTCTAAGATGATTGCCTTGCATGATTAATGGTATACAGCAAATTTACTCCATGAAACACAACTTATCTTTGTGAATAAGAAATTGACACAAGCTTTTAACATATTAAAAGCATCTTAATATGTGCAGTGTAGTAACATTAAGCATTACTGTAACATAATGGTCATATGATATACAGTATGTAGTTGTCATATTCTATCATCAGCCCTGTGCCATGTGATGCTTTTTCTCAAATGCTTAAATGTTCTGAGTTGTCCGTCTGTTCCTTTAGTGTAACGTGTGATGCTTTGTTCTCTCACCAATGTGCCTGTTTGGCAGTCTCTTAAGCAGACATGGCTCCTCATTGCCAGATGGGGCTCTGATACTGGCAGTTAACAGGCTTAGATCTGTCTCTGTGATCTTAAGGGAAAAATCTGTAGAGGTCCCCACGTTGAGCTGAGACGTTCTCATGGAGTCATCACCTAATAAGACAGTTTTAGTACAATATGTTACAAGATATATTAGCAAATTTGTAAAGAAGAACTTAAGTGAAAGCATAAAATCTAGTATTAAATGTATTATGTTAAGATGAAAACAGGCGACATGTTATGATAACCACCAGATCACTGAAGATTCAATTACAACAGCTCCTAAGCAGATTTTCGGTATATTACATGCACTTGCGTAAGTCAAACAGAGAGCAGTAGCTGAGACTTCTCCATAGTGTAGACCCTAAAGTATGTGAAGGGTGCTTGCACCAGGGAAGAGGCATAGGCAACTACTGAGTCAAGCCATTGGTAGTAGAATACAGACTGCAGACTGTCGGATGCTCCAGGGATCCAGCAGATTAGGCGTAGTAGTAAACTCCATTTAATACTAGATTTAAAGGTTTGAATAGAGTATTGTATGCTACTACAACAGAAAAAAGTTTAATACTATATATAGTATTAAACAGCACAATATATAAACTACAGTAATCAAACATTCAGCAGTGAACTTTCTAACTAAACTGTAGATGTTATGATTATCTCTGGGACCCTAACGTATTGACTAAGAGGTGTATCCTATTAGGTGCAATCCTTTTTTCGGCTGCTAAGATTTTTGACCAATGGTCATTATCGTATTATCCGATTATATGCGAAAAGGACCCGCTATTGTGAGATAACACAAGGAATCCGGGATAAGTTCCTGATCCCATGTGTTATCAAGGCTCCAACGGCTGCTTATTGCAGATTATGCTTCGGGTACTTGAGGCACCCGAAGCATAATCCCCAATATGTGCCGCAAATCTGGGCTAATTGGATAGCCCTTAGCGAACCTATTAGCAGTAGTGGTTAATTACCGTGTTTGACCAAACTATGTCATATTCCATTCTCCTCACCTGTAATCTTAGCTGTGAAAGGACTGCCTGGGATGTGCTTGTCATCAAATCTCACAATTATGTTATAGTCTCCAGGGGCTGTAGGCAAGTAGGACACAGTGCATGTACCATCCTTATTGTCCTTGCATGTGATTTCTGCTTTGGATGGACCTTCCACGGCCAGTGATAAGCCACCTGTGTTAGGAGAAAAAAAAAGAGTAATTCCTTTTAATCATTTGCACTCTGCAAATGACTATATTTTGTAATAAACAGGAACACAAATAGTAAAATGAACATGTAACTCTCAAATATTACATATTGGTATATTATGTTAGCATTAAAAAAGAGTGTACTCAGATTTCAATATCTGAAGTCACATACCTTCTCCAGCATCCTTTGTAACGATGGTGAATGTGGCTGGTTTGTTTACCATCCCATGACTAAGGCCTGGTCCATACGCATTCACATGTCGGCTGTTCATGGCATCTACATAAAACTGCAATGGACTCCCTAGAAGTAAAAAGTCAACAAATGTTTCTAAATTACCCAATACCCTCCTGTATCAGCTTGCATAAGTGTGCTTCCCATTGCTGTCATAAACTGGATACCTTATCCCTCACACACAGTAATATGTCCTCATTAGGCTACCGTCACTTAACTAGCATCATACATATACTTGATCGGTCATTGTCATCTCATACATGATTTACCTGGAATGTGGTTTCCATCATATTTTATGTCCATTTCATGTAATCCCTTCTCCACTGGAGCAAATTTCACAGTCACTGTGCCATCTTTATTATCAGAGATATTGGGTCGAGCGGTTTTACCAGAAGGCATGCGTACTTCCCCTAGATAAACAGACAGATGAAAGACATGGCTTCAGGTTTGTGAAGTTTGGAACTGGGTTGTTTTATTGGCTGCATTAGAAAATATAAATGCTCCATTGTTTTGTTGGGAATAAATAGTCGATGCGTGTGCCCTTTTTCCATATCATCTATAGTAAAGTAACTTGTCTTGTACTAAAATAAATTATGGGAACAAAATGATAATGAGCTACAATCAACAGGATGTAGTTGATTTGCCAGTGGACGAGATCCCGGCGGTCAGGATACCGACGCCGGAATCCTGACCGCTTACAATGCCGACAGCCGGAATGCCGGCTAGCAGGGGCTATTCCCACATGCAGGATTCCGGGAGCGGCATGCTCACCTCCGGGATACCAACCACCATTACAGCCCCACCCCAATTAACTTACAAGAGGCTGGTTAGGAAAGTTAGATATTTTCTTGCAAAATTTTCTAAGTGATATATCAAAGAATCTTATATATGGATGTGTCTTTCTTCTTGGCACTTGTCTCTAAACAGTTTATATTTCTTTTTGCACTATTTAAAAATGAGTGGATCAGTTTCTGTTGTTATTAGGAACATAGGTGATAGAAAAGGGTAAAGTGCTACGTACTGATAGAGTCCTGTTCTCTTGGCTCATAAACTATACCTGTAATCTCTCCTTTCTGCACAGTGAAAGGAATGACTAGGTTGAATGGCCTGAGCATGGTATCCAAATTATCAACAGGAACGACAGGCTCCTCTGTTGCCTGCAGAGGTAAAAGGAGAATTATAAATGATCTAATCCCTCACAGAAAATGACAATACAAAAAAAGATAATCAGAAAATAACATAATTCAGTAAACAGTAAAACAAAAAATCAGAATAAAACATAACACAAAGTAAAGCTATGTCAAAGTATCATAAGTTGTAAAGCAAAGGTGACTGTAAGAAGCAAAAAGCAAATAATAATGAAGATGAATGATTTTATATTCCACTGCCCAGGATGAAAAATAAAGAACAAGAGTATCACAAGTACAGTTTAAGAGTAATAAGATGCAGGATAGATGAGTATCCAGGAAAACGATTATTGATAAAATCAGAGCAATGTACAGTCAGTCTGGGAGTTTTCTGTCCTTCTAGGCTTCCATAATAAAGGGAATTTAGGATTTCTGATTTATAAGGCTCACAATATCAGTGTTGTGGAGATTTTCAGTGCTAAACTGGATGTCAAGAATGCTAACAAAGACAAATTTAAAATATTACATCTATTTTAAATCTAAGCTTATTCCATAAGCATTATATGCTCTAGATCAGGCATTACCAACCTTGGTCCTCTAGGCACGCTAGCAGTCCAGGTTTTAGTGATATCCATGCTTGAGCACAGATGCCTTAAGTAGTACCTCAGTTATTTTGATGTAACCATCTGTGCCTGGATATCCCTAACACCTGCACTGTAAGGTTGCATTGAGAACTGAGGTTGGGAATGCCTGCTCTAGACTACATTTCTTCAACAGTGTAGGCATAGGGAAGCCACAGTTTTACCATTATAATGTCCAGCCACCAATATATACTGTTATAATAAATTGGATGTTTCTGTGATGAAGCTCGTTATTATGTCAGTTGCATTTGGCATGTTTTTCTACCTCTTTTATAAACAATATTTAAAGGGTACCCACTGTACATTTTACATAGGCCAAAATGTATTAGAGAATTGTATTACAGGACTCTGATCTATCACCACGAGGTATGCCGGAAACATGAGACAGAAGATAAAGCCAGTAAGAGAATCTGCATATAGGAAAGTAATGGGTGGAGTTCAGAGATCTAGAATGAGAGCGTTATAATAATAGAGTTCTCTCTGTTATACCCAGTGAGTTGGATAGCCGGGGAGGTGTGCAGCATAGGGCTGCTGTAGCTGCACAGTGTCACATGGCTCCTCTATGATGGGAATGGTATCACAAGCCTGGCAGGAGGGAGGGAAGTCATTAGTTACATGTCTGGGAAAGCACAAGTTACATGGGGAGTGTTACATGTGTAGCCCCTCTCACCATGCACTGGAAACTTACCACCACATGGAAGGGACTGTTGGGAATCTGTTCTCCACCAAATCGGATGGTGATGACATATTTCCCTGGCTCAGGTGCAGTGTAATAAATATCAAAAGTGCCATCTTGGTTTTCCACCACATCTACATCCAGTTCTGCCCCATCTGGTGTAGACACCTTGCAGGTAACTTTCCCCTTTCCTGCAGCTTTGGCATCCACTGTGATGACAGTCTCTTCTCCAATCTGAATAGTGGGACCTAGACATGCTCCTAAGGGCCCAGAGAAACAGCAATATTTACTAATCACCAGCTACGCAAGTATTAACATGCACGTGTGCCAAAGCATCACATGTTATATAAATAACCCAATAAATGAACAGTTAATGCTCAGTGTGAATTAAACATCAAGTATACATTGTATTGGTCATCTTTCACATACTGTTTCACAGCTGTGATTAATTAAACAACTCACCTAATCCATGTCCTCCAATAGACACTGGGGAAGAAATGGAGATCATATTAGGAATTACATGTGTGATATGAAGATGTATAGATTACAGTTCCTGATGAAGACTTATCCTGGAGCTCACCTGTCACTAAGCACTTGCTGGCATCTCCTGTCGGTACAGCATGAATACGGAAAGGAGAGTAAGGGATTTCATCTCCGCCATACTTGATGGTAATAGTATATCTCCCTGCCATGTCTGGCAGATAAGATACTGTGTAGGTACCATCACCATTCCCTCGAATATTAGCTTTCTTTGGCTTTCCTTCTGGGTCCTGAGGGAAAGTAAGAAACTGATCAGCCCTGTGGTACTATGTTGGTTTCCAAATGAGAGGGGCAGATCTAGATTAATATAGCGACATTTATGCACATTGCTACAATATACATTGTATGAAAATACCATATACAGCATTATGTGAAACTAAAACAAAGACATTACATTTACCACAGTGACAAAATAATATATTCCAAAATGAGATGTAATATAGAGATATACAGTATATATAGACACAACTGTAGGTCACTAGCTATCTAGATATCACTAACTCGTAATGTCCCTTCATCTTTTTTTAATCATGTCCTAAAGATGGAAAGGTCCCATTTCTGTCTGCAGAATATCAGATATCCAGAGCTGCGTGACTCACTAATGCCTGTGTGAATATTTCACTCTTGCCAGATGGTGACGGTTTGCTAAGGATTAGTCCTTATACTGACTGAGTTCCATCTTCTCCATTACATTCCCGTCTATTTATTTTAAACCGGCAGTCTCCCTGTTACAGAATGTAAGTTTGTATATATAAGTTATGGAATCAACAAAATGAAAGTAAGTTTTTCCCTTTGATAATTTTGTTATAGTTTGATGAGGACATAACAATGCTTCCTTATAGCTAAACAATCGAGAAATTGAAAAGTTAAAAGCGTAATCTGAAACACTTAAGAGCAGTTATGATATTAGTTGTATTATGCAAACCTGAACAGTGTAGATTTTCTTAAGAATTTGAATAATAATAATAATAATATTCTAATATAACTTGTTTACTTTTATTATTTGCAATAAATTGGAGCGTTTGTATACTCAGTGTAAGCTAGGCACACTAATGGAACACTTTTAGGTCATGCCCCTTGTTCTGCAGTTATACGAAACATTCAGACGAACTTCTCCCATCTCCCACTAGATGGAGATTTACTGTCCACTCTCAGCAAAGCCTAAATATGAATGAGCTCATTTTAATGGGATGTACAAATCTTCCAGCTGCTCTAGAAGCATACTAGGGGTCACTTGTTTTTATAAATATACCATATGGACAGGGATTGTGTTCGTAGATAAGCAGAGTTTCTATTAACCGTTTCATGGCAATAAGAAAGGAAACAGTAGACAAAACTTTTTTCAGTTATGCTATAATCAGAGAAAACTCTGAAAATGACTGATCACCACATGCTGGGAGTTTTAGTCTTACAACAGTTATAAAACTATGGGGGGAAATAATTAATAGTACATTTATTAATACAGAAATTAAGCTCATCTGTTTTTTGAGACGAAGCAGGAAGTAATAGCACCTAGAAGAATTAATAAGTTAGCTACCAGAGTGGGGGATAAACCCCCCTCTGGTGATTTCACTAAGGGGTCTATGTACTAAGCCTTGAATGGAGATAAAGTGTATAGAGATAAAGTACCAGCCAATCAGCTCCTGCCATGTCAGAAGCTGGGTTTAAAAAATGACAGTTAAGAGCTGGTTGGCTGGTATTTTATCTCCGTCCATTTGAACTCCAGCCAAGGCTTAGTAAATAGACCCCTGAGTCCTGTAGCACATAAGCTTACTGCTCCTGGATGACCCAAATGCTCATGTGCGAGATCTTGAATAACCACGAGATCTCACTGCAGATGAACTGTGCAAGTGTGTGGAATTCTGGAGCAGGCGGCAGAAAAGTGTAAGTACACATAGCATCATCCTCAGATAGGGGACAAGTGGTGACAAATTCAGCTTTTCTTTGCTTTGAAAGTGCCCCATATTGCTATGCCGCTATAGCTACTTATGGTGGCAGCATTATTTACACAAGCATTTCTTCTCATCAGCTTTTTAATACATTTTAGAAAAGCAGTTACAATCTCTGAAAATAACGGTTATCACCACTTGATACATGCACACTATAATCTGTATACTGCTGCCAGTGCACTGGCGTTTCTATAATGGGTGCAGTATGTGCAGTGCACACGGGCCCCTGAGTCCAGAGGGGGCCCCCACCGCACACGCTGCACCCATTTTCTAAATACTCACCCCTCTGGAGTCCCGCAGCGATGTCCACGGCAGTATTAAAACTCTGTGAAAATGACCCAGTGGCCATTTTCACGGAGTATTGTGCATGCGCAGTAGAGAAATCTCAGGGAAAATGGCCGCAGCGCCATTTTCCCGGTGATCTGCGCATGCGCAGTAGAGTCTGAGCGCTCTAGTGCTCAGATTCAGCGCTGCCGTTAGAGAGGAGGGGGCCCGAACGGAAGAGGCTGCACCCGGGCCTCCTCCTCTCTTAATGCGCCCCTGTGCCAGTGCTTGTTTTCTGATGGTACCCAACTGTACACAGTAATGCCACCTTTTTTTGTACCATTTTCAACTCTTGTAGCTAGTTCCAGAAACAGGTTATAATCAGTGAAATCATGTCAGAAATCAATAAAATAAGTAGCTGAAGGCTTGTACAGTATATGGAAGCTAATGTAAATCTTGTATGAACATGTTACTTTAGGTACCTTTTATAATAGAAAATAACTGTAACTATATTCAACCATAGGTGGAAGCTACTGTATATGAAACAGTCTAAAGTGTAGGGAAAATGTAAGTAGATTAATTAGTACAATTTAAAGGAAACAGTGAGTAGAATTCAACTGAATGTAGTATTGTTTAGCTCAGGGAAGGCGGTAAGAGGCAGAGGTAATGAAAAATAATTGAAAACATTTTTATGGCGTTTCAAGTTTATGAGGTAAGTTGACCGGCATACTCACCAGAATTTGAACAGTCAGAAGCCCCTCGCCCGCATCACGGGCATCAATGGTAAATTCAACAGGCAGGCTGGCTGGGATACCTGCTGTGTTGAGGCCTGGGCCACTGGCACGCACTTTGCTTGCATCATGCGTAGGCAGTACCTTGATCTTAAATGGGCTGTAGACAAAAATATGTTTTATTGCAGCTGCTAGTATATTTACATGGACAATTAGAATGACTACTGTTATGAGCAGTATTAGGCAGGATGAACATCTGACCTTCGTGGCACTTCCTGGTCCGCATATCTCACAGATACCGTGTATGGTCCATCTGTGGCTGGAGTATAATGTACAGTGTGAGTCCCATCACCATTGTCTCGTACATCCACTGGCTCTGCCAAACCTAAGGAAGTCAATGTAAAGAAAAAGATAATTCTCATTATTTTGCAGGAAATGATCCCCTTTCCCCTTCTATTCTTTCATTTTTTCATGCTATTCAAGTACCTGATGGTCCTTGCACCAGCACTTCTAGTGGTGCAAGTCCAGCTTTGCTGCAGTCTACAGTGAAGTTCTGTGGGACATGTGCTCTCACACCAGCCCCCAACCCAGGACCTGAACACTTCACTTTGCTAGGGTCAACAACATCTTTTACCGGCACACGAAAAGGGCTTCCTGCAAGAGTCAATGAGTCAGTAATTACACACCAGTTCACAATGTGCTATCTTTGTGTGTACATGAGAAGTACTGTAGGTAGGCTCTATGTACTGCACTGCATTTGCTTTACCTGGGATTGGTCGACCTCCAAAAGTAATATTAACATCATACTCTCCTGGTGTGAAAGGGATGTACTCCACGCCACAGCTGCCATCTTTATTGTCCTTACATGACATTTTTGCTTCAGAAGGCCCTTCAATTGCAAGGCCAAGACCCCCAGTTCCAGCTCCCCTGAATTAAAAAAAAAGCAAATAAATGCAGCAGATAACGGTATTATGGGACGCAGAGGTGAGTTTATTACACATTCTGGCAGTATAATCCACACCCTTACCTGGTTTCAACAGTAAAGCGATTAGACTTGTTAAGCAATCCACCTTCTAGCCCCGGGCCGTATGCTCGTACACGGGATGGATCACAGCCCTCAGTGACAGTGACACGGAATGGGCTCTTAAGCACTGGAACTTCATCATACAGGACCTCAACCAAATGAACACCTGTGATCCAAAAGGGACAAATGAAACAATGTCCACTCAAAATAACATTATAGCAATAATAGCACCGCTGTCAGTTGGCTTAGTATTGAGGCATAAGATTTGCCTAATATTGTGTATGTGAGTGACTAAAGAAGAAAAAAACATAAAGGCCTGCTGATTTATTTTCTCCGACTGGTAAAGGTACAAAGAGGGTTTAGCGTTCTGTGATACCGCTCACAGTTGCCATCCTCTACTTCACCGAACACTTTCACTTCTTCACTCCTGACTACTGTTACCAATAAAAAGTAGCACTGAGAATATACCATAAAGTATATACAGTATACAATCATTTCATTTTTTTTTATATATTACAAAAAAGGAAATTAGTACTTTTAAAGGACATTTACGACAATGAGACATTCAGACACTTAGCAGGAGACTACCTGTTCATACACTACACACTCAGCAGACTATGGGAGGTATCCAATAAGGCATGATAAAACATCCAGCGTGAAAAACGTCTGTTTTTCACGATTTTTCCAATATGTTTTTTTACAGGCTATCCAGTTAGATCTCCTGTAAAAAAAAACCTGCGTGTTTTCACGTCTGCAGCCCTGTTTTCACACTATTTTGTTTCGCCAGACAGGTGAAACAGAATCCCTGATAAGCCGTGGCTCGCACCTGCTTATCGGGGCTAATTGGATAGTCCCCAGGGATACAATAAACTGCGGTAAATTATCTTTTTACACTGTACATTTATTAGCACAATAGAGAATGAATATCAATATTGGTTCATTAAAAAGCTGCAGCATGTGACAATTTTCATGAATTTACACTTTAGGTTTATGAGTTATTTGTTTGAAAACTGGTGAAAACTGCATACCTCAAGGATGCCCAGATTTCTATGCACCTTTACAGTCTGCAATTTTAAAATGATGGCGTGACAACCCAATATGCACATCTGCCAAACTTTTACCTTAATCCTCACAATGCAAGACATTGAAATACCGAGCTACAAGCATGATCTTAAGATCTTGATACAGCTTGGTATAAATATTCTGCCTGGAGCTTACCATCTTCATATGCTGTATACTGCACATGATATGTGCCATCCCCATTGTCAGATATCAAGCTGTCAGTTACAGCACCTGAAGGGCTGATGATACGGGTGGTCACATGACTACCCCCAGTCTTGGTTAAAGAGCGGGCATCCACAGTAAATTCTGTGGTAACCTCACGAAGTACACCTGAAAGAAGGGAGGGAGAATACAACTGAATATATTGCATTTATAAAGTACCATGAACATCATTCTGGGTTATATCATTCAAGATACCTGATGCTTAGGCCAGAGAAAGTACAGATGTTCATTTCTAAACCACCCACCCCTGTTTTTATACATTCTCCATATGACATACCCAAGTATTTTTCTTCCCCTTCTTACTAACCTCTGGGTTCCACTCCTGGGCCGAAAACCTTCACTCCACTGGTGTCCACAGCTGGTTCTACATTTACCCGGACAGGGAATTTGGGTACTGCATGTCCTCCATATTTGATGGTGATTGTGTATGCCCCAGGGCATGATGGGATGTAGGTAATACTATAGGTCCCATCACTGTTGTTCTGAATGAGAACTTCAGCTTTAGCTCCTGAATCTGATAGAATCTCAATGGTGAGCTCAGCATCACCAGCTTTGGAGCAGTCCACAGTAAAGGTGGCCACCTCGCCAGCTTTTCCTCTTTCTAGGCCAGGCCCACTGGCTGTCACTTTGCTGGGATCAAACACAGGCCTGATGTCAGCCTTGAAGGGTGAGCCAGGAATGTGAGCCTCCGCAAATAAGATGTTGATAGAATACTCTCCTGGTTCTGTTGGTAAGTATGAAACTGAACAGGATCCATCCCCATTATCCTGGCACTCAATCTTGGCCTCACATGGTCCTTCTACTGTCAGACCAAGACCTCCTGTACCAGCTCCTTTGGTGTCAATTGCAAATGGAGCTGGCTTACCCACAAACCCACCTTTCAGGCCAGGTCCATAGGCACGAACCTGAAAGATTGAAAAATAAAAGTATTCATTACTATTAATATTAACATATTTATTTTATTTATATACAGTAATCATGTAATTAGCAGCTTGGTACAATGAGATGACTTTTTCTGTCAGTTGTCCAGAGAAGCATAAAAACTTTTTGTCTAGTCTGAATGTAAGCTGTTGGCACTGCTTATCCAATAGTTATCATCTGCGCAGGTTACACCCATTATTTATTATCACTGTGTACATACTGTAGGATGTGGAAAATCCTATTTTACCCTTAATAATTCTGTGATACAGACATATACCAAATAAATAAGGAAATAACAACTATGGGGGATTTAGAGTTGGACGCTACTGTGTGAAATCTATTGCCAAAGCAGCGGGTGCGATAATATGCAAACATGCCTTATGTACTATTGAGCACCTGAAAGTTCTAGCCCTGAGACGCCCACTTTTAACGCCTGTGCACGCAGTAACATCGCAATCCGCCGAGTGGATACTAACGAGTGCACTGTCAACACTTGCATCTACCCCATGGCAGAGGCAGTTTCTCTGTTTGAACATGGCCTCTGGAGAAGGGGCTATGCATCTGGGAGTGTAGCCGCTCTCACTGACACTCCCACACGACACTTCTATATCACCTCAGGCCACCTCCTAGTCACCATCCATCGCATTGTTACACTACTTCTGATCTTATCTGAGCAGTATACAACAATGCCTTTGTGAGTACATTCAGGGTAATGCATGCGCTGTAGTGGGTTTCTGAATTTTCTCTGCATGTGCAGTGGAAAACAATTGCTCAACTCAAGGAACATCAAAATAGCGTACAATTTGTGCGTGCCTCTGCATCAGGCCCTATATTGTCTGTCAAAATCCAAAGTTACATACAGTGGTGCTGAGAAGGTTGGGAGCGGGTACTGATTACCGGGCTTGGCTTGTTGGTGGGGCCTAGCGGGTTCCCAGGTCTGTGCCCCCCCCTCCCCTTCAAATTCCCCCTCTTACCTGTCAGCCAGCCACAGCCTCTCTCCCTAGCACAGCACAAGCTGATTCCATTAATGCTTTGTACAAACTATTTTTCTGCTGTGCAATAATGATATCTTCCGGACCATATGTTTTTTGTCATATATGTACTGGAATACGTATAGGAGACCATCAGACGGAATGCCAGCTGTCAGTATACCGTCAGCGGAATCCCGGCAGCGAGGTAGTGAGTCCCCTCGCGGGTTTGCTGCACTCGCCAAGCTTCGGGCCCGGCGGCTCGCTCCACATTATATTCCCACTCAGATGGTGGCGTGACCCCACCACTAGAGTGAGAATACCGTGCTGCACTCAGGATTCTGACCGCCGGTATTACCCCACCTGTCGGTATCCTGAACACTGGGATCCCGACAGTCGGTACATTAACCGCATCCCATCCTTACCATCTATAATCTATCTGTAAGAAGGCTTACTGTTTAAGAGACATATTCTGATTTTCTAAGTTTAGTAACTTTATCCTATAGTACAGCACGTAAATGCACTTCCATTCAATGACCTCTTCCTGTGATTACGTTTTTTCCCTTTAGGCCTCAGAGCAACAGTGTCAGAAGATAGCTCACTCCCATTGTCTCACACTGATTTACACCTACTTATCTGTATGTTTGTGTGTTGCTCTAGCTGCAAAAAGGAACAACCTACAGGAAATATAGTAAATGATATGTATTTTGCAAATGAGATATATTTGGGGTGGATGTCCTCCACTGCTGGATCTGATGTTTCCCCAGGGCCTGTTTGCAAATCCAAGCTAAGGGTTTATTTAAACACATATATCCCCTCCTCTTTGGCTGATCCGACCTGACACTCACTCTGCATCTTGCACATACAGCAATGAGAAACACATGGCTCAAAACCCTGCCTGTGCCAGGACTGGGGAAGACAGAGAGCAGGGGAGAGGGACTAAAACCAATATGAACGATGCCTTGAGGTATAACAGCAGCGACACATGACATATATTACAGAGGCGGAGAATAGATATTGTGTGGAAAGAGCAAAAGTGCAGAGAGCTAGGAACTAGCAAAACAGAAACACCACATTGATGGGAACTGCAGAATGAATTCATCTTATACAGGAAACAGTATAACAGGCAGAGAACAATAGAGATTTGGAGAAAAAAAAAAGCAACAAGAAAGAGTGAAAGGAAAATGACCATAAGCACAATTATTCCTGACTTTCTGTACCTTGGAAGGATCAGGGGGCATTACTGCCTCCACTGAGAATGGGCTTCCTGGCACGGGATGCCCATCATAACTGATGTCCACCTTGTATGGTCCTTCCTCGGGGGGCATGTATTTTACTGTGTGAATCTCACTGGTGACTCCAGTCTCCACCTTGCAGGGAATTGGACGGCGTGAGGGGGATGTTATCTTCACGTCCACCTTCCCCTGACCTCCAGCCCCACTGGTGTTAATGGAGAACTCCTGATCCTTCCCAACATCCACTTCTGTGAAAGTGAAAGCAAAGTGACTGATATATGAACTGTTTTGGAGAGAGGTGACATACACAAGTACAGGCCTGGGTGCACAAAGGCATACACCTCTCAGGATGCAGACTGAGCGGGAACTACAATATAAGCTGCTACTTACTGTTGTTAAGTCCTTGGACTTTAACCTTTCCCAGGTCAAGAGGTGGAGCCACATTGACAATAAAGGGGCTCTTAGGGATTGGATCCCCTCCATATGTTACAGAGACAGTTATGTTACCCTGCAGGAACAGACAATACACTTGAGTAATGGAAGTGCAATTATAACTTTACCAGCACCCCAAAGAAATGTAGAAACAATTAGTAGCAACTACAATTTCATTACAATGTGTTATCAATCAACAGATAATGTGTTCAATGAAATGTAGACATTACAGTATATTGACTATACCTGCTGCACGGCTGTATACTTCACAGTGAATGAGTAGTCATGGTTATCAATTATTTCAAAATCTTGCACAGCTTCACCCTTTATGGACCCAGTGAACTGAACATCCAGTTTTGCTTTTCCAGCACCCTTAGTGTACACTGTGAAGTGGGTGGGCTTTCCGACCTCCACTCCTGGATCATAGGAAAGAGAGTTGGATGTTTTATTTTATGTCTCTACATGTGGCATTAAGTGGCAAATATTTCCAATCAAGGAAGCTATAACCACTGCTTGTGGTCGCCTCACAGTATTGACTATTCTGACTCTCCCGGCATCAAGCTGCTGTAAAGTTTAAGCCATCTGCTTCCTAAATCTTCCTTACATGTTCGATATAAGGATCACTAAAATAGTTTGGGTAAATGTTATCAGCTTTAGGTTTGTTATGAAGGTATAAGAAGGACTATTAAGATGATACTAAGGTGACACTAAACAGCCTGAAGTCAATAAAAGGCATTGTACAATTCATTTATATCATCTCCATGTGCAGAGGTGAAATTACCCAGCACACTGTAAATAAAACATAGTTCTACCCATTTTCTTTTCTCAGAATTTGCAATAAAGTTTTCATACATGGAAGAAATTTTGGTTTCAGTAAAAGGAAACTTTGCTGAGATGACAAGTGTGCTCAGTTGTATTTAACTATCAATGATCTAACAAGGAAATCATTTAAAGTCAACGAGCCTGATTCAGGTCTGACCGCAATGGGTGAATCGATCTAAAAAAATGGCCGGTAGTAAATTGGTTTTAGCCCTGTAACACAGCATGGATTTAGATGGTAAAAATGTGTGCAAATCAACCTTTAGTAAATGTACCCCCTACTGTAGTTTCCAAATTATCCTTTCACATGGCTGATCCCCTAATAGCCATTAACTGTCTCTCTTACCTGTGCGGTTGAGTCCTGGACCCTCTGCCCGTACTTTGTTTGCATCATGCGATGGATCGACCTTAACTCGGAAGGGACTGATAGGTATTTCCTGATGGAGATGTTTACAGTTAGATAGTTTATCAGTAAGAAGAAAGCTAACCTAAACTATTATTATCAGGAGACTTGTAAAAGGCATATGCAACAAATTCCAGAAATTCAATTACCCCCCCCCTCCAAAAAAAAATTGAAAAAGTTGTTTCATGTACTGTAACTGGATGTTGCTATTAAGTCATGCATTTTATATGTGCTAGCACTAGTAGCAGCAGTTTGTCCTCACCTGGTCAGCGAATAGCACCATGATGGTATATTTCCCAGCTCCAGGTGGAGTGTATTTTACTGTGAAAGTATCATTATCATTTTTAATGATGTCAAAGTCAATATCTGCTTCTGCTGGTCCCACCACGCCAGGTGCACATTTAATGCCAATGCTGACGTCGCCTGTGGGTAAAAGTAAGCAGTACAATTAATTAAGTGACATGAATATTTATTATATCAAAAACATTCTTGTGTAGCCCTTTCATATTATAGAGTAACCTGTTCAAACACCATTTTATCCCATGACAGTGACCATGTAATGTCATTATATGCTACTGAGCAGAGACTTACCTTGTCCTGCCTCACTGCAATCCACTGTGAAATAAGTTGGCTCATTGGCTTTTAAACCTGTCTTTTCTACACCGGGTCCATAAACTTTAACTTTGCTGGGATGGCTGCCCTCACCCACTGACACCTTAAATGAATAATAAATTGCATTAGCAAACAAATTTCAAAGCAGTCCACACAATTTACTTAATAAATGTGTTTCTATATTTAATAGAATATACTAAGTACACAATAATCATACACACTAAAAAACAGATCCAACATATTACTATAATAAATACACCATCCAATGTGCCACAGATATAACTCACCCGGTAAGGGCTGTTAGGGATGTTAACTCCTCCCCATGAGATGATGATGGTGTGTTTGATTGGCTTGATTGGTACATAAACACACACATATGTATTATCTCCATTGTCCTTAATCTTGATGTCAATGGGTGTGCCCTCTGCATCCTGATTGGATAGATATAGATGTCATCATCAAATATATTTCATGTGCTTTCACTTTAAAGAAACATAATTAGTCACACATATTTTAACATAATTAGTCACATATATTTTCCTTACCATCCAGTCTATGTTAATCCACAATAATTAGCGTCCAATACTTAAAAATCCAAACACATACACACTCAGTTACCTGTGCATAAATCTTCAGTTCAGCAGTTCCAGCAGCACGGGCATCAATGGTGAATTCAGCAGGGTGTTCTACTATGCAGCCTGTGGGTTCCAGACCTGGACCATATGCTTTAACCTGGAAAGAGATAAAAAAGAGAAGCAATAATTATTGGCTTTGGTAAAAACACTTGTTCCCTGTGTGCGTTCCCTGTAATTGTACAATAAGCAGTTTTACATAGCCTCAATCTTTTTTCTACAAATAAACCTTCATTCACCTTCAACCTACCTACTCGTGTCATCATTTCTTGCAAAGACCCCTATCTATTTTTTCAGTAAGCCAAAGTAGTGTTATCTCTTTCCTCCTGACGGGAAGCCCCCACCAATACCCCTTCAGCATCTTTGTTCATATGTCAGAGATGTTCTGTGCGCCTTTGATGCTAGTAATAGTTTTCCAGTCATATAAATTATGTTTGGAAAGGAACGAGGGATTATAAAATGATCCTACAAAGGTCAGAGTCCATTTAGACAAATGTGTCCTCCTCACCCTCCCTCATCAACTTATAAAATAACAGCTGCTAGGACAAGGATACCGTTGATATGGGAAGGGAGCAAGATGAATGTAGTATACAGTATAATGTACTCTCCAATGTAAATTATAAGCAGGGGTTAAAGTGAGCCGGAACGGGTCGGAACTGCGTTCCGTTAGTTCCACTTGGAGACGGAACGCAGTTCCGCCTCCTCCTGCTCACCTAACCCGATGTTTGCCGGTGCCGCAGGAAGATGCCGGGCGCCCGCAGAGATTGTGTTATCAGCGGCGCCCGGCTCTCCCTTAACAGCGGAAGCTGGCTGCAGGAGCTCACTACTGAGCTCTTGCTTCCGGCTCCCGGCTCTGTCAATGCGCGCTATAAGAGAGATGTCATGACGTCTCTCTCATAGTGCTGGGGAGCGGAGTGAAGCGGACGCCAGGAGGATCACAACGGGAGCGGGGACTGGTAAGTTTGGTGTTTTTTTAAAAACATGTGTGACTACTACTGGGGGCATAACTACAGGGGGGCTAAACTACAGGGGCTAACTACAAGGGGGCAAGCTACTGGGGGCATTACTACTTGGGGCAAACTACATGGGGCAAACCTACAGGGGCACATTACTACTGAGGGCATAACTACAGGGGCATTACTACTGGGGGCATAACTACAGGGGCATTACTACTGGGGGCATAACTACAGGGGCATTACTACTGGGGGCAAACTACAAGGGGCTAAACTACAGGGGCGCATTACTACTGAGGGCATAACTACAGGGGCATTACTACTTGGGGCAAACTACTGGGGGCAAACTACATGGGGCTAAACTACAGGGGCGCACTACTACTGGGGGCATTACTACAGTGGGACATTACTACTGGGGGCATTACTACTGGGGGCAATACTACACAGGGGCATTACCATTAAGGGCACTACTAATGAGGGCATTGTAAAGGGGGCACTTCATAAGGGGCATCACTCCTGGGGACATAAGAGGCACTACTACTGGGGGCATTGCATAAGGCACACCACTATGGGCTCTATATAAGGAACACTACCACTGTGGGCACTACAAGTACAGTGGACATTGCATAAGGAGCACTACTACTGTGGGCATTGTAAAAGGGGCGCTACTGCTGTGGGCATTGGAATACCTTTATTGCATGGGCGCAGGGTGGAGGGGGGTGAGTTCCATCACCTCTCTAGGACCACTTTAAGCACTGATTATAAGTATATTATAATTCACGGGTCACAGAACTCCAAGTTGTCTTCTGATATCCATAATAATTTATAGTTTGGTTTGCGTGTGTGGGTTTTTTATACTAAATAGTTTTTTTCTAATGAACACAGAGGTGATGGCATCGCAAAACTACATCACATGAAAAATTTACATTTATACAGATAATATTTACATGAGTTTATGCATATATTAGCTTGTGCATTATAGATACTGTAAGATTATAGTGAATGGGAATCATAAGCCACACATATAACTCATTATACACATGTATCTACATGGTACTAAAACACTGTTAAGATATTCATCTTTTAAATGTTTTTAAAGTAATGGTACATTATATGCATCACATTCTTTGATGTGTGTGTTACAGCTACCTACTGCCTGTAGGTGATGCTGTATGACTTATCATGAGTAAGGACAGCATTTTATGTCATTATACTGTACAGGCTATATTAAGAAGGAGGATGTATCACATAATCAAAATATCACAACTTCTCATTACTATTGTTAACATTTTTCATATTACAAGAAATGCAACAAAGATTTAAGTGACTGAGAACCTACATCAGCCTCAATTTGCACAATTTGCACACGTGCACCTAGTGCATCTATATACAGTATCTTCCAATACATTCAACTGTTTGAACAAACACGGTACCATTTGTGGATGAGCAAACCTTTACAGCAGCTGATTGGAGGAGTTGGATGGTGCAAACCTTGCAAGCTACAGAGAAGGCACACTGGTTCTCCTCACTTTGCCAAGCATTGGAAGCTACAGAGAAGGCACACTGGCGCTCCTCACTTTGCAGAGCATTGCAAGCTACAGAGAAGGCACACTGGCGCTCCTCACTTTGCAGAGCATTGCAAGCTACAGAGAAGGCACACTGGCGCTCCTCACTTTGCAGAGCATTGCAAGCTACAGAGAAGGCACACTGGCGCTCCTCACTTTGCAGAGCATTGCAAGCTACAGAGAAGGCACACTGGTTCTCCTCACTTTGCCAAGCATTGGAAGCTACAGAGAAGGCACACTGGCGTTCCTCACTTTGCAGAGCATTGCAAGCTACAGAGAAGGCACACTGGCGCTCCTCACTTTGCAGAGCATTGCAAGCTACAGAGAAGGCACACTGGCGCTCCTCACTTTGCAGAGCATTGCAAGCTACAGAGAAGGCACACTGGTTCTCCTCACTTTGCAGAGCATTGCAAGCTACAGAGAAGGCACACTGGCGCTCCTCACTTTGCAGAGCATTGCAAGCTACAGAGAAGGCACACTGGTTCTCCTCACTTTGCAGAGCATTGCAAGCTACAGAGAAGGCACACTGGCGCTCCTCACTTTGCAGAGCATTGCAAGCTACAGAGAAGGCACACTGGCGCTCCTCACTTTGCAGAGCATTGCAAGCTACAGAGAAGGCACACTGGTTCTCCTCACTTTGCCAAGCATTGGAAGCTACAGAGAAGGCACACTGGCGTTCCTCACTTTGCAGAGCATTGCAAGCTACAGAGAAGGCACACTGGTTCTCCTCACTTTGCCAAGCATTGCAAGCTACAGAGAAGGCACACTGGCGTTCCTCACTTTGCAGAGCATTGCAAGCTACAGAGAAGGCACACTGGCGCTCCTCACTTTGCAGAGCATTGCAAGCTACAGAGAAGGCACACTGGCGCTCCTCACTTTGCAGAGCATTGCAAGCTACAGAGAAGGCACACTGGTTATCCTCACTTTGCAGAGCATTGCAAGCTACAGAGAAGGCACACTGGCGTTCCTCACTTTGCAGAGCATTGCAAGCTACAGAGAAGGCACACTGGCGCTCCTCACTTTGCAGAGCATTGCAAGCTACAGAGAAGGCACACTGGCGCTCCTCACTTTGCAGAGCATTGCAAGCTACAGAGAAGGCACACTGGCGCTCCTCACTTTGCAGAGCATTGCAAGCTACAGAGAAGGCACACTGGCGCTCCTCACTTTGCAGAGCATTGCAAGCTACAGAGAAGGCACACTGGCGCTCCTCACTTTGCAGAGCATTGCAAGCTACAGAGAAGGCACACTGGCGCTCCTCACTTTGCAGAGCATTGCAAGCTACAGAGAAGGCACACTGGCGGTCCTCACTTTGCAGAGCATTGCAAGCTACAGAGAAAGCACACTGGCGCTCCTCACTTTGCAGAGCATTGCAAGCTACAGAGAAGGCACACTGGCGTTCCTTACTTTGCAGAGCATTGCAAGCTACAGAGAAAGCACACTGGCGCTCCTCACTTTGCAGAGCATTGCAAGCTACAGAGAAGGCACACTGGCGGTCCTCACTTTGCCAAGCATTGCAAGCTACAGAGAAGGCACACTGGTTCTCCTCACTTTACAGAGCTTTGGAAGCTACAGAGAAAGCACACTGGTTCTCCGCACTTTGCAGAGCTTTGGAAGCTACAGAGAAAGCACACTGGTTCTCCGCACTTTGCAGAGCTTTGGAAGCTACAGAGAAAGCACACTGGTGCTCCTCACTTTGCAGAGCAATGCAAAAAAAATTTAAATTTTAAAGTTTACATTGCAGAGCAAGATTACTGAATTCCGATAAAGGCAAGGCTAAAACAGGTAGAGGTATAATAAGTATAGATAAAAGTGTTTCAGATAAATATTACACCTTAGTGTTATAAAAAGTTTGTTGATTTTCACATTGTAACAAATGATTGGTGAGACCAATGCTGTTTCTTTAATACTTAATATCTTTGTTCTGTCACTGGTTATTTGTCAGTTACACTAGATGTTCCTATATGGTTTAAGATGCTCTACCTACCAATTGATAACATTTCACCCAAAGAACATATTATTACTCGACTATTACCTTTTCTGGGAAGCCTTTGTTGCTAGCTGGTAGTATATGAGCAATGAAGGGACTGTCCTTGATATCCTCATCATCACAGATCACATGCACAGCATACTCCCCAGGCTCAGTAGGCCAATAGCGAACATCACATGATCCATCTCCCTTGTCATCACACTCAATCTTTGCCTGTGAAGGACCCTCTATAGAAAAGCCTGGGGGTACAAATCAGGGGTGAAAATTATTTTTCCAAACAAAAGGCAACGGACAGTAATGTAGGACATGTGGTTATTTGGTTGCAGTCTTGCTTGTTTGTATTTTAAAATGAAATTAGTGCTGTATTTATCATTCAGAGAATCTTACCAAGTGTTCCGACTTCTGTCCCTATGGCTTCCACCACAAAATCTGCTGACTTGCCCACCATGCCCGTCTCAAGGCCAGGACCCCAGGCACGCACTTTCTGTACTCCTACTTCAGGGCTGATAATGACTTCAAATGGGCTGCGTATAAAATGAAAGGTAAAGTGAAAATTGAACGAAAATAGCAGAAGTGATGAAAGTTAATAAGTAAAGTAAGAAAAACATTGGTAAAAATACAGAATAGTAAAATTAAAATATGACTTTGGGCATTCAGACAGACTATAAATGACAGCACTACATAATTTGCAAACTAATATAGTGAACATAAATTACAGTCAGTAACAAACATTGGAACTTGGGGCACATTTAGGGGAGATGTTGCCACGAATTCCATAGGAAAGGAAATTTTGTCTAAACATACTGTACTCAGACAAACATAAAAAAGCCAAGAACTGCAGTTCCACTTGTGGTAAGTTGCCACCTTTTCAGATCTTGTGTATTCTTTGTATAATGGGGGTAATTAAGACATGATCGCTCGCTGGCATTTTTTGCAGCGCTGCGATCAGGTCAGAACTGCGCATGCGTATACACCGCAATGCGCAGGCGCGTCACATGGGTACAAAGCGGATTGTTGCTGTGCGATGGATTTTACGAAGAATTCATTCGCACAGTCGATCGCAAGGAGATTGACAGGAAGAAGGCATTTGTGGGTGGCAACTGACCGTTTCTGGGAGTGGCTGGAAAAACGCAGGTGTGTCCCAGCGTTTGCAGGGCGGGTGTCTGATGTTAATTCCTGGCCCCGGACAGGCTGAAGTGATCACAGCAGCTGAGTAAGTCCTGGGCCACTCAGAAACTCCACAAAGTTTTTTTGTACCGCTTGGCTGCTAGCGAGCGATCAGGTCTGAATTACCCCCAATGTCTCAATGTACTTTGGAGAATAGGACAGGATTATACTTCTTTGTGTACTATATGTAGTGATTCCAGTTTTCAGTCTTTATTTTTTGAGGAATTGTGTGTTGCTGTTGTGGTTTTCACCAGCAAAAAAAACATTTTTTTTCAATGTTGAAATAAATATAGCATAAAAAATAAGACTATTTTCTTTTTACTGTTAATCTTGTAAATTTCCTCTTTCTGTGTTATTTATTTGTATAATTATTATTGTATATTATTTATATATTTCCTCCACAGTCACTGTCACTGTATCTGTGTGTGTCTGTGTGTGTGTGTGTGTGTGTGTGTGTGTGTGTGTGTGTGTGTGTGTGTGTCTCTGTCTCTCTCTGTCTCACTTAACCTGTCTCATTCTTCATGCTAGATTTGTGTCTCGTCAACATCCCTGTGCCAACAGCAGGCCAGTTCAAGAACTTCAGTGTACTGCTTCCACTGCCTATGAATGCAGCTGTACTGGTGATTACTGTGGTGAAGTTCCTTTCCTGATCTGCTGCTTGCACAGGGTATTTCACACTTCACTGAGGAATCATATATCAGACTGTTTTTGGTGTTAAACCTAAAATGTCAGGAAAGCCCTCAGTGGAATTTTTTTTGCCTTTTTCATTTAGAACCTAAAATTGGAGTCATACATGATTAAATGCATGAAAAACATATGAGAAAACAATTAATTCTGAAAATGTAAGAACATCAAGCATATGCCAATCCTATGGTTGCCCTTGGTGATAGTGCCCTGTCATCTATGGTACACATTCTATACCTTTTTCATCAGATATTCTAAGCTTGCCCAAATGAGGCACAGAAAGGCATCACATGATGCCAGTCTATAGTTATGCTCACCTTCTTGGGATGGCGGTTCCACCCCACGTGATTGTTACAGTGTATTTTCCTGGCACTATTGGGTAATAGTCACACTCGTACACACCATTTCCAACATCTCGGACTTTCACTGGTTCCTCTGTGCCCTCTGGTAATCAGGAAAGACACAAGTTGTGGGAGAGACCTTCATCAGAGGCTACCTCTAAGTCACAGTAGTGGGCGAACTAATCATTTTATTCTACACAATACATTCACCTTTCTCACATATGTAACTTTTCATGTGGCTCATTTTTCCAGTTTAGTTCTTTTTGAAGGGTTTTATGTATCTCAATTGGTAGCTTTCTGAGAAAAATAGAATATTTTCCTGCCCTGAAAGCAGTGATTACAGTAACCAAGGCTTTCTTCCAGTTGGCCTCATGATTCAGTTTGCATCTATTCTATACCATGTCTAACAGAAGTAACCCATAGCAACAGTAACTTTACTTATCAAAGATAAAACAACCAACAGTGAGCATGAGTAAATAGGCATATTGTCTTGCAATCATATTGTCTGTTATTGCTACATTTTTTGTTTAAATAATCTCGTACAGTACAAGTGCTTCATGTAAAAAGTTCAATTTATTGTTCTCTACTTACTGGGTCCTTTTACTGAGACTTTTAGTTCTCCACTTCCTGCTCCTTTGGTGAATACCTTGAAGTCAGCCACTTCCTTCACACGTACACCTTTGGGCTGCAGCCCCCGGCCAGAAGCTCTGCAGGCGTTAGGGTTACATGCTGCAAAAGACATAAATATGCTGTAGCTCAAAATGAAAGAAAAAAAAAAAAAAAGATCAAGTTACCTGCTACACACTAAACAACTACTTGCAGGGCCGGCTAGAGGGGGGGGGGGGGTCAAAGGGGACACCGGTACCGGGCCCCAAGGATCAGAGAGGCCCCCAAGTATACACCACTTAGTGTCCAGCAGGTATGTGAGCCATCTTGTTTAAATACGGCAGCGAGCTGTAGATGGTGTGGTCGCAGCCTCAGAGTGACAGGAGCCTCTCACACACAGTAACTGTGCGGCATGAGTGTGTGTTCACTCTTCCAGGGTCCAGTTCTGTTTCAGGCAGTTACGGGGCATGGCAGCAGCTCCTCTGTCCAGGATTCCTGTGCCCTGCACTGTCCTCTTCCGGTATGTTGTGTGGGTCGCATGGATCCTGCTGTGCAGTGTTCGGATCTGGATACTGAGAAGTGCAATGGACGCGGGCCTTTGCCCAGGTAAGAGTGGATTGTGAGGAGATATAGGGCTTTGGGATGGAGTGGGGGGGCCGGGAATGCAGCATGGAATCATTGGGGAAAGACAGGTTGTGCGGTGTGTGGGAGATAGGGGAGAGGGAGACACAGACTGTGGTGTATGTGGGGGAGGAAGGAGAGATATTCATATTTATACTTTTGTATAATAACAGTTTCTGAGGGGCTCACAGAGAAATCACTGTACGGGGCCCCAAGATTTCTGTTGCCAGCTCTGACTACTTGAAAACATATAACGTAATTATTTGCTCAACAACACTCATCTACACACAGAGTGCTACCCTGGAAAGCTGGCATATAGCAGATGAACATTTCAGTAATAGGCATTAACCCCTAAATTACAATGAATATTCCAAACATGTTGGGCAATGTGTGCTCATATGAGATTACAAAAAATATGCATCAATTACACTACGAGCTAAAAGCTACATGCAAGTGCAAACAACAGACGAACAGACCGTTCAGACCACTGCTCTCTTCACATCTTAATTATGCCCAAAGTAGGGATGCAATTCATATTTTAGTATTTGGACAAGCACTGAATTCTGTCTCACAAGATTCCAGTGCTACACAAGTAATCCTTAGCAGAATGTGTAACATATTTGGTTAGAAGATTGCGGATCTTGGAAAAGGGTTATTCATATACTCAAACATATATTCTGATCGAAGGCTGAAGAACATACATATTATATATATATATATATATATATATATATATATATAAATATATATATCACCAGTACGTATAAAGGTTATTAAAATGAGAAAATTCATCTAATTTTGTATTCCTAAAGATGGACAACAATATACTTCCCAGTATAATCCATGTTTTGGAAGAGGCCTACAAGTAAATAAGTGGGGTTTCTGGAAGTGATTAGGATTAGAGCGGGTGTTTGGCATATGGGGGTTGGGATTATTTTGTCTTGATTTTGCCTGGATAAATGTGGGAGGTATGAGCAAGAATCTATAGGGTATATGTACAAAGGTGTGAGTTTTTTTAGAAGTGGATATGCTGCCCATAGCAACCAATCACATTCTAGCTATTATCTTCTAGAAGCACCTATATAAATGTTAACTGGAATCTGATTGGTTGCTATGGGCAACATCTCCACTTCTAAAAAAAACTCACACCTTAGTAAATATACCCCTATAGCTCTACAGCTATTAAGGCCCTCATTCCGAGTTGATCGCACGTAGCAACTTTTTGCTGCTTGTGCGATCAACTAGACGCCGCCTATGGGGGAGTATATTTTAGCATAGCAGGGCTGCGAACGCTTGTGCAGCCCTGCCATGCTAAAAACGTCTCCTGCAAAACAAGACCAGGGTCAGACTTACTTACCCTGTGTGACGGATCCAGCGTCGAAGGTCCCGGGATTGACGTTGGACATCCGCCCTCCAAACGCCTGGAAATACCTGCGTTCGGATCCCCACGCCCGGAAAACGGTGAGTATCCACCCGGGAACGCCTCCCTGCTATCAATATTCTTGTGCTAGCAATCACTTTTTTCTCTCTTCTGGTCGTTGCCCTGCGACGGCTGTCGCTGGGCAATGACGCGCGTGCACATTGCGGGCACCGTGCATGCACAGTTCCGACCTGTTCACACCACAGCGAAGAACCGCTGCGTACGAACGGGTCGGAATGACCCCCTAAGTTTCCTATGGTGAAATATAAAAATTCATGCAGGTTCCTTAAACAGGAATACATAGGTTTTATGGGTGTGGTATTGAAAGTCGACAGTAACTAGGTCGACAATGTCTAGGTCGACCACTATTGGTCGACAGTAACTAGGTCGACAGGGTGTCTAGGTCGACAGGGTCTTTAGGTCGACATGTTCTAGGTCGACAGGTCAAAAGGTCGACATGAGTTTTTAATGTTATTTTGGTGTCGTTTTCTTCATAGAGTGACCGGGAACCCCAATTAGTGCACCGTGTCCCCTCGCATGGCTCGCTTCGCTCGCCATGCTTCGGGCATGGTGCCTTCGCTCCGCTACCTCATGTCGACCTTTTGACCTGTCAACCTAGAAAATGTCGACCTAAAGACCCTGTCGACCTAGACACCCTGTCGACCTAGTTACTGTCGACCAATAGTGGTCGACCTAGACATTGTCGACCTAGTTACTGTCGACTTTCAATCCGGATCCCAGGTTTTATATACTCAACAAAAGGAACAATAAGCAATATGACAGTGCAACTACAGCACAGTTTATGATTTACTTAGCTTTACTTCTAGTTTAAATTCAACCATTGTGTAACTTTCTATCTAATAGGCTAATACATATTTAATGTCTTACTAACTGCGAATAACATAACAGCAACCTCTCAGCAATAGCTTTACCTGTCTAATGTCAAATTAAAACATGAAAGCAAAAGTGTAAAGTGACATGGTTTTAGTGCAGATTTGCACTTAGTAATATTAGTATAAAACATCATTGTGTAGACACTGGGCATTGGAGTTTCTGCAATGTGTGGGTCCAGGGGAGTGGGTCGGCCACACCACACACACTGCACCCATTTTTAAATACGTACCTCTCCAGAACCCTGCGTTGGCTGCTGCAGCAGCAGCAAAAAATCTCAGCCAGAATGGCTGCCATGCATGTGCAGTAGTGAAATTAGTCTCCGGAACATGGTGGATGCCATGTTTCCAGAGACCTGAGCATGCGCGGTAGACACTGGCACAATGCTGGAGCCTACTGTACTGTTGAGAGGAGAGGTCACACCTGGAGTCTGCACATGGGCCCTCTCCTCTGTTAAAACACCTCAGACCAGAGCCGGCCATAGGCATAGGCAAACTAGGCAATTGTCTAGGGCATTTGATATGCCTATGGGCATCAGCAGCTTCTGCTGATTAAAATGATATGCGGCATGCCTATATTCTGTGTGTAGCATTTCATATGTAGATACAGCCACAGTCTCTCACAATATATAGGCATGCTGCATATAATTTTAATCAGCAGAAGCTGCTTTTGCATCCTAGCCACATAGCAATGCAAATAAGATGCATTTTCATTAAAAAAAATGTTAGCATTGAGGCAAGATTTATGAGGACACATCTGTATCCAAGCAGAGGCAGAGGTCACAGTGTTAGTGGCAGTGTGAGTGCTGTGTGCATGTGAGTGGGTTGGTTGTGCAGTAGTGTTCGGAATATGTAAGGAGCATTATGTGTGTCATGTAAAAATGCATTAATAACGTGCAACATATGTGTAAGGGGCACTATGTGTGTCATTATGTGTATAAGGTCATTAATAATGTGCGGCATATGTGTAACAGGGTACTGCTGTATGTGTGTCATTATGTGTATAGGGGCACTAATAATGTGCAGCAAATGTGTAGGCGGCACTATGTGTGTCATTATGTGAATAAGGGCATTAATAATGTGCAGCATATGTGTAAGGGACATTATGTGTAAAAGGGCATTAATAAAGGCTGTCATAATGTGTAAGGCACATTATGTTTATAAGGACATTAATAATGTGTGTCATATGTGTAAGGGACATTACTGTGTGGCATTATGTGTATAAGTTGCTCTACTATGTGGCATTGCATATAGAAAGGGCACTACTGTGTCATCTAATGTGAATAAAGAGCAATAGGGTGTGGTGTAATGTGAATAAGGAGCAATTCAGTGTGATGTAATGTGAATAAGGGGCTCTACTGTGAGGAGTAACGTTTATAAGGTAAAGTGACACTACTGTGGGATATAATATGAATTATGGACACTATCGCATGATCAGATGTGAATAAAGTTGCAGTACTGTGTGGCGTAATTGGAATTGGGGTTACTATTGTGTGGCCATGCCCCTTGCCAGCAAAAACACACCCCTTTTTGGGCTGTGCGCCAAATGTGCAAACTGTTCCTATTTAAAATATAGGGGGTACAAACACCAAAATAAGGACTGTTATGGATGAGGGGTGGTGGTGCTGGGAAAGAGGTGCAAGGTCAGAGGCTGAACCAGCGGTGGTGCTAGGGGGCACCAGCCAAAATCTTGCCTAGGGCATCATATTGGTTAGGGCCGGCTCTGCTTCAGACACTGGGTAAAGTGTTGAGTGCGGGTATATCCTTTTTTATGTATGTCAGAGCTGTAAGTGTAGGCACACTTACACAAGGACGGTGGTGATGCCTCAATACATGCTCACTACTGAAGCAAAGGAAGTGCGTGTCAGACAGGTGAGATGAGGGTACTAATGGTCTAGTGTGAAACTAAACTAAAGTAGCCAGTCTGTAGTGTTACATGCAGGACAGGTTCTGTTCACACAGAGCAATGTCCACAAAAACAGTGCTGTGCTCACACAATTCTACATATGATTCCAGTCATAAAAGAAAGGCAGAGTCGTTGACTAACTTCTAAAAAGCCATATGCAGGTACGGCTACAAGACAGGCCATGCTTACACCGTGCAGGATTACACATGGACATGTTTCTTATTCTAACATCTGTTGACAATAAGATGTCCATGCACAGGCTGAGCCTGCTTTATTTGGGCAAGCCATGCCAAGGCTATGCCCTCTCACTCTTGACAGGCCATGCTCAGGCCATACTAACTTGACTTGCGTGGTTTAGGTTTGGGTGGAGGTGGGGGAGCCACTTTCTTAGCCTTGTCAGGAGGCGGGGTGGCAATGGCCTGAGGGGTGACCTGAAGGGGAGGGGTGCTGGGTGCCAATGGCAAGACAGCAGCTATTGGGAAAGCAAAGAAACACGGGGAGAAAAATGTCACTTAAAGCAAAGGCAGTTATGCAGAAACACATAGATCGAATGTGGTAACCAATGATACAAGCACACAGAGACATATACACAGTTATACAATGGTAGACAGCGCCACTTATACATGCAGTTGCACATGCTAAATAATAGTAAACATAGTTCTACAACTTCTCATACCTGTACAATCGCTGGCAAATTATCTCAAAACTGCCATTATGGGTCAAACAGCAGAAAATAAAATGACCATCTACACCACTGCCTAAAAACGTTCATGGACAGAATAAAACGATTGAACGGTTATGCTTCGTACAAAAGGCGTTATTCAGGTTTGTTAGCAAACCAAAAAAGCACTTTAATGGGCATGTCGCACTGCAGGTGGGGCATATGTAATATGTGCAGAGAGATCTGGGTGGGTTATATTGTTTCTGTGCAGGGTAAATACTGGCTGCTTTATTTTTACATTTCAATTTAGATTTACGTTTGAACACACCCCACCCAAATCTAACTCTCACTGTACATGTTATATCTACCCCACCTGCAGTGCACATGGTTTTGCTCGTTAGTGTGCATTTTTGGTTTGCTAACAAACCTGAATAAGGCCCAAAGGGTGCTATTCTAAACATAACTATTATACTTGCGAATCAAGTATTTTACTTGAGCATAAAGATCACAGGTGAATGTTTTAGGTGAAAAAACGTCACTTTTCGCTATTTTTTAGGGCGAATGGGGATTCACCCTATGCAACAGCAGAGTCTTTTTTTCGCCTAGGCAAGACATTTGGCAGGAGTGAAAAACACGTGGATAGGCGAATTCACATGTTTATGTGCCTGCGAAAACGCGGGCCATTGTTGCAGATTCTGAGGCAGTTTTCGCCAATGCCTTTTCACTACAAAAAAAAAAAGTGAAAAGGCATTAGGAAAATACCGTAAAAATGGGTGAAAATGGGCGGCAATTGAATATGCAGGGCGGTAAATTAGATGGCTCCGAAAATGCCGGAGCTAAATAAATACCCCCTAAGAGGCAAATACCACAGAAATGCGAATGCACAAAAATATATAATATTTAGTGTGTATATTTTGGCTAATATTAAGTGGAGAGGAAATAGTATCTAGATTTCTGTTTAATTAGTTAATTTAGAATGTTTGGGAGGAAAATTATTCTTTCACTTCATTCATAGAGTAAATGCTGATTTAATTGTTGGGTCCTACGACTGCCAGAAGTCACTAGCGCATATCTATACAGTGAATACAGTCCTCCCATTTAGCTTTAAAAAAACATAGTGATCATGTAGGGCAGGCATGTCAAAACTGCGGCCCTCCAGCTGTTGAGAAACTACACATCCCAGAATGCCCTGATACAGCTTTAGCATTCTCTGACAGCAAAACTGTGTCATGGCATGCTGGGATATGTAGTTTCACAACAGCTGGAGGGCCACAGTTTGGACATGCCTGATGTAGGGGATCTACAAAACATCACTAAGCATGTCTCTTTGTCAGACTACATCTACTTCGTGTGTGTGCCAAAGAGAGAATAACAGTTATGGACACTAACCTAACAATATCACTAACCTAACCTAACATAGCATCTGAGATTAGAAAGCAATGATTAATTTGGCAGTGATGATCATCATTAGTATAAACTAAAGACAAAAGATGGTTGATGAATGGTTAGATCGATCAGCGCCATAACAAGGGCTCTCAGTAACATGTGCAGGCCAGCTCCCGTTGCCCATGACATAACGCATAGTGGGCAAGGCCACCAGCACCTGGAATTGCAGCAGCAATACTGGCTGCAGAGTGCCATTCCAGGCACCCTGCTAGCCAGAAGCAAGGTCTGTGGGGCGCTGACGGTGGCACCCACAGAGCCCTTTGCGGCCGCATCAGTCATTCACCCCTAGTTACAACCCTGAGATCGATGTGAGATGAAGAGACCATTACAAAGTGAATATTAACAGCTACAAGACATAATTATAGATAGAATAAAGGAATAGAATGCCTGAGACATGAATACAAAATAATACATACATAAAATGCAATGGCAGTGAGGCACCACACAGGACATGGATGCATCTTCCAGACAAATAAGTAGAAATATCAGTGATGGTAATCTCACCCTCTGAAATGTTAACAACATAAGGACACTTGGGAATCTGAGTTCCAGCGAAATTAATGAAGACCTTGTGAGGTCCTTCCATGTTGGGCCTGTAGGTACAGCGATAGATACTGTCACCTTTGTCTTCAAGAATAACTTCCACTGTGTCCTGTCGATTCTGGGGATCAACAATGACCACACCAACATCACCAGAACCAGCACCTGTTGATACAAGACACATATCTGTATATTAGAGAGAACTTCTGTGTCACAACAGT
Source organism: Pseudophryne corroboree (assembly GCF_028390025.1). Lineage (NCBI taxonomy): Eukaryota > Metazoa > Chordata > Amphibia > Anura > Myobatrachidae > Pseudophryne > Pseudophryne corroboree. Next base: position 372,930,944 of record NC_086449.1, read on the forward strand.
AAGAGGCAAAATGAATTATATGGGTCATCCATGCCTTTATTTTATATTGAAATGTATATTTCAAAGGATGTCCAGTACTAGTACTCCCAACCATGTTCTCTCTTACACACGTTTCCTGCCTCTTTCTGATACAACTATCATCCACTTATGTAACTGCTTTTAAGCTGTAAAATTCTGTCTACTGTATAGCTACGTTAACAACTGAAGAGACCGTTACCTGCAGTATAGATATCAAAGTAGGTTGGTTTGTTGGCAACATTTCCCACAGGCTCCAAACCAGGTCCCCGTGCTGTCACTTTATTAGCGTCTCCAAGGGCCATGGCAACATTAACATTAAATGGACTTTTGTTGATGTTCTGACCAGCAAATAAGACTGTAACCTATGTAATACAGGAAGAGGTCATGAATGTGAATACTGATGCTGGTCATGTTCTATACATAATTCTAAAACAAGGCAATAATGTATTTTATTGTAGAGAGATACATAGAAACATTATTTAGAGTAAAACATTTGGTACATGTTTAACTGCTTGAACACCAAGCATATACATTTATATAAAGAATGCAATACATTCTACACCAAGAGAATAGTGAGTGAACCCTCTGGGTTGGGTGATGGCTATGTGTCGCTCACCTTGTGAAGGCCTGCCACCTTTGGCACGTAGCTGACTGAGTAAGTTCTGTTCTTATCATTGTTGGGGATAACTTTGGCCTGAAAATAAAACAAAACTCAATAATTCAACTGGCGGACACTGCTGAGCTGAGTTTAACACTAAGGGGTAAATTTACTAAAGCTTCTAAAACAGAGAATTGGTGATGTTGCCCTTAGCAACCAATCAGATGCTGTCTATCATTTCTTGATTGCCTTTTAAAAAATGATAGACAGCTTCTGATTGGCTGCTATGTGCAACATCCCCAATTCTCTGTTTTAGAAGCTTTAGTAAATTTACACCTAAGTTGTATTATTTCTACAGTAATTTCCAGATCACTCCCCAAACAGGACAAGGGAAACAGCTGATACATTTCAGAATTAATGTAAGAAGATTTTAACAGTGAAAAATAATTTCAAAATAAATAATAACATTTTGTACATACCAAGTTTAGTTTTTCCTAAAATACGGATGTGATCTATATTTTTTTTTTATTATTGGAAGAATTGTATTGCTAATATAACACAGTTTTGTCAGTAGTATATGTATCATGAGCAAGGGGAGCTCAATAGTATTAGTTCACTGTGTCAGGAAGACCTAATATCTTCACAGACTAGTAAAATTGAATTTTTTACCTCTTCAGTATGTCCTTCAGGATCTTCCACGAATACCAGCACTTCCCCCAGGCCAGCATCAATGGTCTCCACTGTGAAAAAGGCGGGTTTCAAAACCATGTTTCCTTGAGGCTCAATACCTGTAAATAATGTGATAGAGTACAATAATTATTAAACTGCAACACACAACCTACAAAGGTGAAGAACCGAGGAACTTGGGTGCAAGGACAATTGTATGAACTACTAATAAACATAAAATGGATAACGTAAATCACTTTTAAATGACTTTCCAGGTATAGGTAGTCAAACTGGGAAGATCCAGCCATTTCCATTACAACTAACATAATTAAAGAATAAGAACTTACTGACTACACAATTACCTATCATATTTAAAGATCATCATGATTTTATGTCCAAAAAGACCATCTATAGAGGTAACTAGGCACATGAACTCACAATGTCCCATGATGACGATGCAAAACATGATTTCAAATAATATAATACAGTGTTTCAGGAGAAAAATATTTTTTAAATGGTTCATTGTTCACCCCAAAACTTTGTAGTTACATCATATGATGACTTAACACTTCTTAAATAAATCCAGTTTAGAAAACTTCACTGGTGTGTTGGGTCCTGCATCTCTCTACATTTCACATAACGTAACCGGTAAATTAATTAATATATAGCACTTATATTAAATTAACACATATACAGTGGAAGAGGCCCTGTTTTCAAAGTTTGTAACTTTAATTTATAGAAATAATGTTATCTTTATATCCAACTTGATCCCAAGGACATTTCAGGAGCAGTACCAATGGAACACATGGCTAGCCTGACTCATTCTCATTCCTCCATCTCTAGATCTGTCTGGAGCTGCTGGGACTCCGTAAGGCCACATTGAAGTTTATGTTTTGGTCCTGGCTGTCTCCTAATTGTCCACATTTGGGAGTTTTGGCAGCAGGCAGTTTGACTGCTTCAGATCAACATATTGTAACAATCGTGACGCTGCCAAGTAGAGATGGAGCAGAGCGGATTGAGAGCATGAGCTCACCCAGACATCGTGTTACATTAAGAGAGCCAGCAGGAAGGGAACTGCGGGGGCTACCTGGTTTCCCATTTTAACCCTTCATTAACGATGCAAGAAGAGTATTTATAATAATGATCCAGCCTTTAAGTGAAGTCTTTATGTAAATAGTTAAAATAAAAATCCTTGAAGTTTTCCAGTTACGATAAAACTGGTTTAATGTAATATTTTTCAATAAACTCAAAGGACTATTATTTCTCATACCAGGCCCATAGGCAATGGCTTTCTTGGGATGCAGCTGCTTAGATCGCAGAGGTGCTCCTGGCTTCAGCTTGGCCTTGGGGAACTGTGAGAGGTAGGTCATGACTGAATGCTCATCTACATTAGGATCCACAATCTCTTCAGGAGCGATGACCTACAGCAGAAATATATAACAGTAGGTGAACATCCAATTGCTACTGTAATTTTATACTTCATATGATAATCTGGATTTGTTCAGTGGCAGACAGAGCTATTATGACAATTAGTTATAAGCTATATTTGCTACACTGTTATATAAATTGTTGCTCAAAGTTGTCTAAAACTGTTTCTTAAATGTAAAAATTAAATGGAAAATCTCAAACTTTTAACAAATCAAGTTAAATTTGAGCAAGTCGAACAGGTTCTTCCACATTTACGCAGGTTTACCATTTGATCACTGGCGAGGTGGTTCACACACTATGGAGGCAGTTTGCAGATGACCTGTAGTACACTTAGCAAGCTATTGCCTGCTGCATTGCCTCTCACCTTTGGTGCACCTAGCCAATCATTTGCATGCTGCATTACCTGTCACCTTTGGTGCACATAGCCAATCATTTGCCTGCTGCATTGCCTGTCACCTTTGGTGCACCTAGCCAATCATCTGCCTGCTGCATTGCCTCACCTGTAATACAGTACATCTATAGCCAGTCATCTGCGTCCTGCATTGCCTCTCAACTGTGGTGCACCTAGCCAATCATCTGCCAGCGGCTACATAGTCTCTCACCTGTGGTACACAGAGCCAATCATCTGCCTGCTGCATTGCCTCTCACCTGTGGTACACCTAGCTAATCATCTGCCTGCTGCATTGCCTCTCACCTGTGGTACACCTAGCCAATCATCTGCCTGCTGCATTGCCTCTGTCTCTCACCTGTGGTACACCTAGCCAGTCATCTGCCTGCTGCATTTTCTCTCACCTGTGGTACACTTAGCCAATCATCTGCCTGCTGCATTGCCTCTCACATGTGGTACACCTAGCCAATCACCTGCCTGCTGCATTGACTCTCACATGTGGTATACCTAGCCAATCACCTGCCTGCTGCATTGCCTCTCACCTGTGGTACACCTAGCCAGTCATCTGCCTGCTGCATTGTCTCTCACCTGTGGTACATCTAGCCAATCATCTGCCTGCTGCATTGTCTCTCACCTGTGGTACACCTAGCCAGTCATCTGCCTGCTGCATTGCCTCTCTTGCATTTTCCACAGGCTGGTTGGGGTCCCAGGCTTCCCAGTCTGGACAGAGACCTAGCAGAACAATGGAACATTATTATTATTATTATTATTATTATTATTATTATTATCACTATGTACAATAATTCTGTGGAGCTTTACCATGAGCACACAAACAAATGCGTAAGGGATAAATGTAAAAGACTCCCATATATGTTATGTATGATACATATGGAAAGTGCGGTACACTCTTGGAATACATAGTGACTGGATTTAAAATAATTTTAAATTAAAAAAAGAAGAATAGTACATTCAAGGAAACAGATTTCTGGAAGTCCGTTTGTACAAACATGTGTCAAATTCCATTGACCTTTCTGCTATTATACATGTACTCATTTACTGATATATAATTCTTCTTGTATAGCTCTTTATTAAAAATGTAAGTACATGATGTCTAATGACTTGATCTAATCCTAGAAGCTAGTCAATAATACTTAGCACGTAATACATCAGAGAAAGGAATGAGCAGTGTCACGTGTGAAATCTATATGCTGTTTTTTATGCCGTTGGTACATGCTTGTGTAATCTGGGGTATACTCGCTGCCTCTTGCCTTATATGAGATTACACATTTCTCTCCCCCACCTTCCCGCTCCTTGGCAGGCAGACAGACGGCTAAACTGGATAATGTTACAGCCGCATTTCTCTCTTGTCATGGAGAGGAACAGACAGCAGCATAGAGTTACACTGAAAACGGCGGCATGACTACATAGAAATGAAAACAGTACTTCTTTGAACACCTGACCTATCCATTTCAAGCAGTAATATACTATCAATACATTCAGTGGATAATAATAAGGATAATGTAAGCTGTACATATGGATTCTAGTAATCAAAAAGTGACGAGCATACATTGATTCTTTGGGCAGTATCCTATTAGCCGTGTTAAAATTACCGCAGCTAAAGGTCTTGTCATGCCAGCTTATCAGAGATTTTGCTTCGCCTGCCTCAGTCCCCAGAAACAACCCCGTTTTCAAGCGAAATTGGAGCTGGTCTTCACGAAAACACACAGGTTTCACTGAACCTGTGTGTATTCGGGAGAAAAGGCATTTTTTTTTACAGGCGATCTAATTGGATAGCCTATATAAAAAAAAATTGATAAAACGTCAGGAAAAATCGTAAAAAACCTCTGTTCATCATGCCCAAGTTTTACTGCGGATAATAGCATACTGCCCATAGAATATTCATATCACATCAGATCATATAGTATTCACAGGTGAATTATGTTTAGTTTTGTCATTATGAAAATAAACTCTCTTTTTTTAGAAGTTGCAGCTACAATCCTTTAGTTTCTAGCACAGTGAGGGGGATATTCCCAGGGATCTCTACAGATATTCCTGTCTATGACCTATTACTTGGATGCTGATCACAAGGATCCAGTTCACCCACCGGTTGGAATGTGCCCTTTAGATTAAAATGTTTAACCCCTCATTTACTAAAACAAATATTCAACCTTTCTATACTGATAATCACTTCAGGATGCGGGTATTGTCAACTGGTCACTATCAGAATGCAGGCATTTAACAGACCTCTAGAGAGGTAGCGAGATGTAAAATATCTGTGAATTGCAACATATTAATTAAGGTGGGCCTTTCACTTTGGGATTAAAGTGTTTTACATAATGACTAAAAAAATTGTTTTTCTATGCTAAATACAAATCTTTTCAGGTTTTGCAGAAATACTTTCATCACATGGATTTAAAGCCAGGTTGAAAGTTGAAGTTCTGACTTAATTTTATCTTATTGTTTCACATCCTACTGGTTAGTAAAACTAATTTGAGCGTCAGTGAGTGCATGAAAAGGGTGGGATTAGAGTGTACATTACTTACCAGGGGCACAATTGTCTACCAGTGCACCCAGTGCTTTTCCATCCTGCCAGTCCCGGTGGAAATTCGTGATAGGCAGCTGTGGTATCTTATTCTGAATCCATCCCAGAAGCCTTTGCTTTGGTGTTTGTTTCTTGGCATCTTCTTCATCCTCATCCTCCCACATGGGCATAGAGATGGAGTAGTGCAGAATAAGTGTCCAGATCAGACCCAGGATAAGTTTAAGGTTTCCATCCACAATGGCTTTTGAATCTGTAAGTGATATAATATCATTGAGTTCAATCAAATTTTGTCTTACGCTATGTACTATGAAATACACTATTCCTAGACTAGTACCAATCCATTATATACACATAACAAACATACTACATTAAAGTATACTTTACCCTAATAAAACATGTTTTTGTTATATTTGGCCATTGGATTAATACTGAGAATTTTGTCTCACAATTTATGTATATGGTAATATCTAGGTATGTGGGTTCAGAATCAGTAAGCTGATGTACAGTACATGTTCACAGAATATCCCATTTATCTTACCATAAACAAATTTCCGTGCTATTATATAATACTTGTTTTATGGTCCCACTGACAAGTTAGAACACTTGACTTACTGTATGGCCCCCAGAACAATTTATAATTCCCTATAGGCCCATTGGCTGGTCTATAATACCTGTACAACGGCCCCACTGACTAGTCTATAATACCTATACACAGGGCAGTAGAGAGCCTGGCTGGACCCAGGTACTTTTCAGGGGTGTGGCCTAATCACAGGAGGTGTGGTCATGCACCCTTAGAAAAAAAACACTGCAAAAAATAGTATTTTAAGTGCCTTTATGGCCACACTGCAGCCCAACACACAGCAGTGTGTGCTGGGAGAAGAGCTGCATCAGCTACTGCCAGGTAAGGGGTAGGGGTCCAGGGCCCCCACTGGGCCCCTCCATCAGACCTGGGCCCTAGTAATTTGTACCCTCTCCCCCCTTCTCTCGGCACCACTGCCTGTACAATGGCCCCACCGACTACTTTAATATCTGTAAAATGGTCCATAATACCTGTCATATGGTATCACTGTTTAGACTACACTACCTGTCTTATCAACCCGTTGGCTAATCAATCATTTCTGTCTTATGGTGCCACTGACTAGTCTATAATACCTGACTAGTCTTTAATACCTGTTCTATGGTGCCACCTATAATACCTGTTCTATGGTGCCAGTGAGTAGTCTATAATACCTGTTCTATGGTGCCACTGACTAGTCCATAATATCTGTTATGATACCACTGACTAGTCTATAATAATGCCCCTCCTATAGTGCCACTGGTTAGTCAATAAAAATGTCATATGGTCCCACTGAATAGTTTATATTGCTGGTCATATGATCCACCTAACTAATCTATAATACCTATCCTATGGTCACACTGACTTGTCTATAATACTTGTCCCATTGCCCTATTCTCTGTTAACGTTTAGTATTACTATTAACATTTAGAGGCAGATTCAGTTACCCACTATGTTTACCGCCCGGGTACAGCTCTGGGTTTAATGTCCTGAGCAATTCAGTTTTTCTGCATTTTCCCTGCACAGTAAACCAGAGGGTGTTAACCCATAGATGTCTTTATAAGTTCAATGATCTGTGGGTTACACTGGGCGTGTAGCCCCAGATAGTGCATTTAACATGGAAATCTGAGTCAAGTGCACCCTCTGTGGCTAATGTGCGGGGTATAGGCAGGTTGTTGAATCTGACCCTTATTACACATTGAAAATCATTTTATGCAATAAGATATATTGCTGAGTGAGTCTCCGTATACTGCTACACACCCAACTGCAGGATGCACCCAAATCTCTAGATTATTTTTTACTATGAACTATGGTGATTCACCATCTAGATAGTTAAGATTTTAATCTGCTTTAATTATTTTGGGGCTTTGTATGATTCATTTAAGTTACTAAATCTTCTCATGGTGTTCTATGCGTTGACTTAATTCATTGTCTGAGCAACTTTATAATTCCTCAGCAGCAGTTTGTGCACATTTCAGACAGATAAAATCCTCTCTTATTTTATGATCCTTTAATGTGTAACTCTGTTCTATACTTCCATTGGCCACCTTTAGGTTTAAGTAAGGGGTGTTACTCTGCTTCACACCATTTGTATGTTTTGGGTAACATTAAAATGTTTTACATAATACATTGCTTTATCTTTCTGATTACATTTGTTTTATTTACCTTTATAATATTCAGGCAAAACCACTATACTGCCAATTGTAGTAGGAAGACAGAGAGATAAATCAATGTAATTAGTAGAAGTTTCAGAAGAGAAGGCAATATATCTGTGCTATATCATTCAGTGTGTACCGCCGACATCTCGTCCTGTCGGTCGTACCGTCAGCCACGATCCCTGGATCATTTAATGTGCACCCAGCCTTAGGGAAGTGTTGTGGATGTGTCAATAGAAGCGGCTGCGCTCTCAGACACAGTATCGCAGCCACAGAGGCCATGTTTAGCCGTAGTTTAGAAGGAGCCGCTGCGCCTGCCACAGGCTGGTGCAAGTGTGGATGGTGAGCGCAATGATGCGCCAATGGTGGATAGTTTAGAACCACCAGTGGAAGTACACAAGGGGAAGACAGATTTGCAATAGCCCAAAGAATCAGGGCCAGAGAGACAAGTAACTGGAGTTTCTGCCTCTGACTGCAGAACAATTCCCCCCATCTACCACATAAAGCACAATTAAAACTAAAAAAAAAATTAAAACATGTCCTATATCTGGAAATTTTTAAATATTGTTTTGTAGGCACAAATATAAGCTGCCATAAAGTAACTGTGATTCATAGTGTCATCATCAAAAGCATCCATATAAAAGTACATTTTATAAACCAGAGACAGATCAGTGCAGGAGTAATTTCACTGCAGGCTTCAATCACAGGGGAAACATTTGCCTCTATTTAAGGAAACATTCAGCAGCACTCACTATAACTTGACCATTTACATTCCCAGAGAGAACTGACATCTAGAAGTAAGTCCACTCTTACAGAGAGATGAATTTATGACCTGATTCTCAATACTAACATGTGGAGTTTAGATTAGAAAAAGATGACAAGCTCACACTCATGTCAGATACATTGTAAACTCACTGAATAAAACAATCTATATTTCCATGCTGCAGTGCTGATATAAGGTATATAATATTCATCACTCTCAGTATGCCAGTAATGTAGGCTACTGCTTCTTTTTCTTCACTCTCTTCTGAAGTGGGCGCCCCGCTTCACATTGCAATTTACAATGAATCATGATGTCTTGGCTCTGCCCTGCTGCACAATGACACGATAATGGCATATAAATTGACGCATGCCTATGGCGCACACTGGCCCTTTTTTATATATGGGGGGTGGGGGGGGGGGAAGCTGCAGTGCTGTTTCTTGCACACAGCGCTAAAATGTCTAGTTACGACACTGTATGTGTGCGCTATATACATAACTGCTAACAAATAAATAATGTGAACTGGGGATACTGGGAGGCATAATGTGTACTGGCAGCCCTATAATGTGATGTGATATAAACTAGGGAACTACTATGGTTCATAAAATAAACTAGGGCACTACTGTGGGGACTAATATTCAGTAGGCACTACTATGGGTCAGAAAATGAACTAGGGCACTATTACAGTATGGGACATAACATTAATAACTGCTGTGGAGAGGTGTCTCTTAAGAATCATTGGGACAGGGGCCCCTTCAATATGTTGCTGTGGGGCCCACAGTTCTGGTTACGCCCCTGATACTTATATTTGGTGAGTGGTGAGTCATGAATTATATTTGTAGAATAGTGAGCTCACATTTGCCACATGATTGATTTGGATAGTAGAGATATCAGTTAAGGGAGAACATATGTGGATAGCGATAATAATTTGCTTTGTTTCAAATGTAATCTTGTGTATTGTAAGCATACTTGCCTACCTGACCCTCTCCATGAGGGAGAAAATGCTCTGTTCCTGGACTTTCCTGGTAATGTATGATTGCCATCACCTGTGGTGAGCTAGTTAATTGATAAGAAAGGTGTTTCACCACAGGTGATGGCAATCATACATCACCAGGAAAGTCCAGGAACAGAGCATTTTCTCCCTCATGGAGAGGGTCAGGTAGGCAAGTATGATTGTAAGGAGTAATTTATCATCTACTGACGTTTCCCAACAACAGTACTCTGGGCTCACTGAGCACAGGTGACTTAATTAGTACTTCAGTTATTTTGATTTAACCATCTGTGATCAAGCCTGGATATCCCTAAAACCTGCACTGTTAGTGTGCCTTTAGGACCGAGGTCGGGAAACACTGACATACTGTGAAATAAAAAGTATGCTAGAAGTTGCCTGGAAGTCTTACGACCAGCAGCACTCAGCTTGCAAAATTTTCTATAGTCAGAGTATTTCCATTCCATTCCATGGTCTTACAAGTTTTTATGCTGGCCCCACCCCCACAATTATAAATTATTCTGGTAACTGTAGTTGAACTAGTGGAAATGAAAGTAGCCATTGCCACGGGTTCTGTATGACACTGCCGGCATCCTGACTGCCTGGAATGCTGAATGCATCCCATTGCCACTAGCACATTGGTGAAGTTTTCGGGAGAAGTAATGCCCAGAAGGGTGCAGTACATAGTTAAGACATTCACATTAAAAGGTAAAAGACTGCCAGTAATGCAGAGACAGCTGCCATGTAAGGAATGCTGTTGTGACTCCAGATCCTGTGGTCTTTGGTGTTCTCAGCTGTTTCCTGCTGGAGAATCAGAAGCAACTGCTGAAACGGTGGGACCAAGCGTGTGACACCTGTCACTAAGCCAGAAAACCTCACCACCTGCCCCATAGCACAAGCAACAATCCCCCTGCTATCTCCACCTTAGTCTGCACTGCTTATGCCATCTGCCCCCTAGTAATCAACAGACATGCCAGGAATCTGTCACCAGCACAGGATGAGTTAACATTACTAGCAATTATACCAGAAATTTGGAAATTTACTACAATATTACCTGCAGCTACCAACTGTTTCATTGTAAAGAACAATCAGCTGAATGTCAATGACATGTGCAGGAATAACTACACTGGAGATATAATTGAGTTTAAAATAGAATTTGTTAGTACTTCAGGCCAACCTTTAACTGATTAATCAATTAAGTAAAATGTGTAGAGCATTAATGAGAGCAAAAATGGTCACATTTTGTGTGTGTCCCTATAACAATTTCATAAGAACTGGAAGAAAGGTGACTGCCATAACAGGGGGGTCTGCAGTGGGATATCTGGGCTGTTCTTTATAACGCAACACTTCTGTTGGATGTCACACGAAAGTTAACTAATTAAAGAGTCAAGTCTGCTGTTAATCATGTACAAAGCTCTGTCTGCGGAGACGCACAGGTGACATTTTTTTTTATGAAGGAAAGCTACACAGGTGACAGGCGTTGAATCTGTCACTCCCCAGTAATGACAGCTGTCAGCTGACTCTGTACTAAGCAGCTGAGTTATCTAGTTATTTTCTACTACTCTGAGGTGACACAGAGGAGGTCATTTACAGAGTGTGCTCAATGTGCTCTGCTTGGTTCAACTGGACGATCAATGCGCATGCCTATCTGCAGCAAACTAGAAGCATGAACAGGGGGTCTATTCGGAGATGGACACAGCCGCTGCGTTCGCGTGCAACGACCTATTGCCATGCGATCACATAGTGATTGACAGTCATGTGTGTCAGGGGGGAGGTGGCAATGCTGCGGCATTTAGTGGGTGTGGTTCAGGCAACGCAGGCATGTCCGGACCATTTTCAGGGGCTGCTGCATGACATCACACGCAGCCGTTCTGAGAAAAAAATGGCGTCGGACCACCTGCCAGCACAGCCAGGCTGCGCAGTCAGGGGTCGTCCTCAAATCAATGTGCTCACAATTAAATTGCAAATGCGTCACAGAGCTGTGCAACACATATGCTAGACGGCCTTGCCCTGTGCTGGGTGGCCCCTAGCATGTGAGTATATTGATGCAGATCTGTGACTATCTCTGAATAATCCACAGTATGTGCAGATAATTATCTACACTGGTAAAAAAAACTCCCCTCTTATACCACCTTAATAGCACCAGTTCCAAATAAATAAATTTTTCCATTTAGCTGCTAAAATATTGCACAGTTGGGATGTAGTTGGCCTCCTTTGCTGCTTCGGGATTCCGGCGACAGTACTTTGACCATCAGGATTCCGACCGCCAGAATACCAGCAGCTCCGCCACAGCTATTCCCAATCCTGGGTGTCCATGACACCCATGGAGTGGGAATAGAACCTGTGGCGAGTGAAGTGAGCCAGTGAGCCCGCAGCGTGGCAAGCGTAGAGAGCCTGCAAGGGGGTACGTTCAGCTCGCCCCTCTGCCAGCATTCTAACAGTCAGGATTCCGGCATCGGGATTCCAAGCATCGGGATTCTGTACCCAACCCTTTTAGTTTAGCCTCATTTATGACATAAATAAATCATGATAGTTAGGACTCAGGAGGCATTAGGACTTTCATATGTGTAACAATTCTAATTGTAATATATGTAGCATGTGATGCTGTTTATTAAATAGTCTGAAGTGCATCTGGAAATGCAAAATGTTATGTTAAGGCACAAAATAGTCCATTAAAAGAATAAAATGAAAAGAGGGCTGTTCCAGGTGGCAGTCAAAAATTGCACCCCCCTCCCTTCCCCATCACTTTATCTCTGGTGAGGGGGAGGAGGGGGGGGGGGGTGCTATAGACATATATGTGTCATTCTTCAGATCAAATTGCTTTACATATTCTTGTCATGATGATATAGTATTAATATCACATTTCATCTACTATATAATACATTTTTACACTAAATATACTTACACCCTGCCAAAACATATATCCCTAATTCCTGTTATGGACATCTTTATCTCCAAGTGTGACAATGCATACAGGTATAAATGGCGAGTAATGTGGTGACTGACAGAAAGAAATAAAATACCTATATATTCAGGCTAGAATCATCTGGTGAAAATCAAATGGAAAAGTCATGCGGCTTAGTATCCCATAGGGAAACGAGCAAGCGGCAAAGGAGGACAGGATAAGAGAGTTTCATGTTAATGATTCCTGGAAAAACGAAGGGGGCTCTCCTGCATAGAAGACAGCCTATCAACGTTTTGGAAAAATGTAATATTTACTTTCGGTCTAACTGTACTTCATATGATGCCATTTTGTTCGGATTTCTCTTTTTTCTATTTTAATTAGATTCTACGCCCTTTATTTCTTAATAGGTAGAAGTTATCTTTAGCTGCATATCTCAGAGAAATAAATGAACCACTACACACATCACATAGTTTATATATTAAATAGTGTCTTCGTATCTCAAAATTGTGGCCTGGACACTTGTACTAAGGTCCTTTATGAGCCTGGCCTTCTCACTCTCTCTCTCTGCTATGTGCTGTGTCACTGGCAGATACTTTTTCTGTCCCCAGTGGCAGCCATGTATGCAAGAGGACAGGAGGCCATTAACAGCTGTGTCCCAGGATGCCAGAGTAGAAGGAAAGATGTGTGCCAAGAGCAGTGCATTAAACCTTTCTCTGCTATGTAGGGGAGCAGCAATCTGCACCTTAACACCTCTTTTCTCAGTGTTAAAGTTTATTTATTAATGCATCTCATCTATATCGAAGAATACGACTCAATAAGTGGTGCGACTTTCCATCATACAACGGTCTGTACCAGGGGGTGATTTAATTGCTTGTAGCTCCTATAGCCAGTCCTGGGAGTCTGCTGCCGCTGAGTGCAGCAGTCTCCTCTGGCTAGAAGGAGGGATGAGTGATCGCACTGGTTGTGCCCCCTACCTGGATCAGACCCTGACTGAGGGACACATGGCCCTTTCATTACCAGGGCCCAGGAATCCTCTGTACAGCCCTGCCTGTAGCTCCCATCTAAACTGCATGGGAGCAAATCAATTGTTTGCGTGACCAGCCCCAAGGCAGTACAGGTTGAGTATCCCTTATCCAAAATGCTTGGGACCAGAAGTATTTTGGATATCGGATTTTTCCGTATTTTGGAATAATTGCATACCATAATAAGATATCACGGAGATGGGACCCAAGTCTAAGCACAGAATGCATTTATGTTTCATATACCCCTTATACACACAGCCTGAAGGTCATTTTAGCCAATATTTTTTATAACTTTGTGCATTAAATAAAGTTTGTTTACATACACACAATTGATTTATGTTTCATATACACGTTATACACACAGCCTGAAGGTCATTTAATACAATATTTTTAATAACTTTGTGTATTTAACAAAGTTTGTATACATTGAGCCATCAGAAAACAAAGGTTTCACTATCTCAGTCTCACTCCAAAAAATCCGTATTTTGGAATATTCCGTATTTCGGAATATTTGGATATGGGATACTCAACCTGTATTTGGCGAGAATTTCTGCTCACACCCTCCTGAAGTAGGGTTTTGGGGCTAGTCGCGAGTGCCAGGCACACCGTAACTGCAGCGCGCCTGGCACTTAGCATGGTAGCAGCCACGTAGCATGGATAATCCCGTGCATTTTCGCGTGAGAAAGGGGCTGGTCATGCCAACAGTTGCTTCTGGGGAATTTAGACGGGAGCTACAAACAATTGAATTTTTTTCAGGACGGTACTCCTGTAACAGTACAAATGTTATAGCTTGGCAGGCAGAAACAGATTTATCACCATTATTAAAAATACTGTATGTATACATTTGACACTGACACTCCTCTATTAGAGCCGATGGGCCTCTTATAGAGGTAACTTTGCATTTGGAACCAACCATATTGACATGCAAGTGGAGCAAATACTTTGATATTTTTTCTGTGCAGGGTAAATACTGTCTGCTTTTCTATGTAGCCCACAAATGTTAGGTGGCTTTATTTTTTACAATGCAATTTAGAACTCAGGGGGTAATTCAGAGTTGATCGCAACAGTAAATTTGTTAGCAGTTGGGCAAAACCATGCGGGTAATTCCAAGTTGATCGCAGCAGGATTCTTGATAGCAATTGGGCAAAACCATGTACACTGCAGGGGAGGCAGATATAACATGTGCAGAAAGAGTTAGATTTGGGTGGGTTATTTTATTTCTGTGCAGGGTAAATACTGGCTGCTTTATTTTTACACTGCAAATTAGATTGCAGATTGAACACACCACACCCAAATCTAACTCTCTCTGCACATGTTATATCTGCCTCCCTTGCAGTGCACATGGTTTTGCCCAATTGCTAACAAAAATCCTGCTGCAATCAACTTGGAATTACCCCCCATGTGCACTGCAAGTGGTGCAGATGTAACATGCAGAGAGAGTTAGATTTGGGTGGGGTGTGTTCAATCTGAAATCTAAATTGGCGTGTAAAAATAAAGCAGCCAGTATTTACCCTGCACAGAAACAATATAACCCACCCAGATCTAAAGGGCCCTACAGACTGGGCGACCCGCCGCCGTGCTGCCCGACCGCCGATACGGACGAGGTGACAGGGGGAGTGACGTTTCTTCACTCCCCCCATCACCCGGCACCATAGCAATGCATGCTAATATGGACAATCTCGTCCATATTGGCCTGAATGCATAAGGCCGCACATCGTTCATCGTTGGTGCCTACACACTGCACGATATGAACGTCCATATTGGGGTAATTCCAATTCCAAGTTGATCGCAGCAGGAATTTTGTTAGCAGTTGGGCAAAACCATGTGCACTGCAGGGGAGGCAGATATAACGTACAGAAAGAGTTAGATTTGGGTGGGTTATTTTATTTCTGTGCAGGGTAAATACTGACTGCTTTATTTTTACACTGCAAATTAGATTGCAGATTGAACACACCACACCCAAATCTAACTCTCTCTGCACATGTTAAATCTGCCTCCCCTGCAGTGCACATGGTTTTGCTCAACTGCTACCAAAAATCCTGCTGCGATCAACTTGGAATTACCCCCATTGTGCAGTGTTATCTGCCAGTGTGTAGGGCCCTTAACTCTCTCTGCAAATGTTATATCTGCACTACCTGCAGTGCACATGGTTTTGCCCAACTGCTAACAAATTTGCTGCTGCGATCAACTCTGAATTACCCCCCATGCGCACTGCAGGTGTGGCAGATATAACATTTGCAGAGAGAGTTAGATTTGGGTGGGTTATGTTGTTTTTGTGCAGGGTAAATACTGGCTGCTTTATTTTTACACTGCAATTTCATACCTCCTAACGTGACCCTCTCCAGGAGGGACACAATGCTCTGCTTCTGGACTTCTCTCTTAATTTATGATTGCCGGCACCTGTGTTGAACAGGTTAATAAATAAGAAAGGTGTTTCACCACAGGTGATGGCAATCAGAAATTAAGAGGGAAGTCCAGGAGTAGAGCATTCTGTCCCTCCTGGAGAGGGTCATGTTGGGAGGTATGCAATTTAGATATCAGTTGAACACACCCAACCCAAATCTAAGGGGCCCTACACACTCGGCGATGCGCCGCCGAGGTGCCCGACGGCCGATACGGCCGACGAGCAACCCGGCGGCGGGGGGGCAGTGACGGGGGGAGTGAAGTTTCTTCACTCCCCCCGTCACCCGGCTGCATTGAAGTGCAGGCAAATATGGACGAGATCGTCCATATTGGCCTGCATGCACAGCCGACGGGAGATCAGCGATGAACGAGCGCGGGGCCGCGCATCGTTCATCGCTGGAGTCTCCACACTGAAAGATATGAACGAGTTCTCGTTCATTTATGAACGAGATCGTTCATATCTTTCAGAATATCGGCATGTGTGTAGGGCCTATAACTCTCTCAGTCTGCACGTTATATCTGCCCCACCTGCACTGCACATGGGTGGTCATTCCGAGTTGTTCGCTCGCTAGCTGCTTTTAGCAGCATTGCAAACGCTAGGCCGCCGCCCTCTGGGAGTGTATCTTAGCATAGCAGAATAGCGATCGAAAGATTAGCAGAACTGCTACTAAATATTTTCTTGCAGTTTCTGAGTAGCTCCAGACCTACTCCTAGATTGCGATCAGCTCAGTCCGTTTAGTTCCTGGTTTGATGTCACAAACACGCCCTGCGTTCGGCCAGCCACTCCCCCGTTTCCCCAGCCACTCCTGCATTTTTCCCTGACACGCCTGCGTTTTTAGCACACTCCCGGAAAACGCTCAGTTACCACCCAGAAACGCCCCTTTCCTGTCAATCACTCACCGATCAGCAGTGCGACTGAAAAGCGCCGCACGAACAACAGCAAAACTGCTAAGTTTTTAGTTAAATAACTAAGCGCATGCGCGCTGCGTACCATGCGCATGCGCATTTAGCAGCAAAGCGCAGCACTGAGAAAATTGGCAACGAGCGGACAACTCTAAATGACCACCATGGTTTTGCCCAACTGCTAACAAATTTGCTGCTGTGATCAACTCTAAATTAGGCCCTCAATTTGGTCACACCCTACCCAAATCTAACTCTCTCTGCACATGTTACATCTGCCCCCCTGCAGTGCAACATGATTTTGTCTGAGTGGAGTTACTTGCTTTTTTTTTGCTTTACTTCCAAATCAGAATCGGAACTATATTTTATCTAACTATAACAGCAGAACAACCAAGATGACAACTTCCACTCAGTTTTATAAATGCAAGTATTCAGTAAAATAAGGTTTGTGTGCTTCCTGTAGCAGAAACATAAACATCGCTAGGAAAAAAATAGTTTTAACATAATAAAAATGATATATTATCCCTTTAACTATGATACACTCAACAACTAATATGTTGCAGGGCTAATATCTGGTTTAAATAAATTGATGTCCCCTTTCCAGATTAGAACAATGAACTTGATCATTAAATTATATTCACATTTTGCCAAATAAGTCATGTGTTGCTCATAATATCTGTAATTAAAATCTGCTTCATCACACAAACCAAAAGCATTGAACTGCTTAGTATGATGCTCTAGGGAGCATTGGAGCAGATGTATTATGCCTCGAGTAGTGATAAAGCAGTGATAAGTGCAAGGTCATACTGCACCAGCCAATCAGCTCCAATATATACAATTACAGTTAGGTGCTAATTGTTTGGTGCGTTATATCACCATGCACTTATCACTGCTTTATCACTTCTCTAGGCTTAATACATCTGCCCCAATTGTCTGCCCTCATATCAGAGCTGGATACATACAGAATAGGAGGATGGCATATACTATATTATTAACATGTTTCTATGACACGTCTCATCAGTCTGTTTACACAGTACTGTGGCCCTGCAAACTGCATTGTTTATACACTCACAAGGTAAAACATTTTTGACAGATGTTTATGTCAGTCTGCTCATATAAGGGTGTGTGGCCCATTCTCTGCCTCCCCTTTTTCTGTAGCCTGTATATAAATATCTGTAAAACAAAAATCACATTGTACAGCTTATATACTAAGGAAAGTCCCTTAAGTGAAGTTGGCAGAAAATCTGTATCGTATATGGTACATTCATGAAGCTCAGAGGGGGCTCACTCACTGTATCTCTTACAGATACCTGAAGCAATTACAAAAGCACTTGTGGCCAAATACAGTATTCATGTATGTGCAATTGTACATGTGAAAAAGCTAGTCGAGCACGCAAGTGTCCCTCCTTTCAAGCCACAGGAGTTGGGAGATATGATAATACCATACTAGATAAGTCTAGTTCCTTACTGACCATACATCCAGTACTTCTCAGAAATATGTTTATACTAAAACCACTCAAATATACTTCACAGAGAATAATGCCATAAAATGAATAACTTTCACCTTCAAATAAAGAGGCATAGGATTCCCCAGCTTGCCTTGTGTTATGAATTGGTAGATGCTTTTAATATACAGATCCCATGTGTTTCTTTTAATATGTACTGAGTGACATATTGACTACATGATACGTTGACTTCTATGTTTACTGAACTATCCGTTCTTTCTATACGTGTTCTTCTAGAAATGACTATGTGTAATAAACAGTCATCTGTCTTTATCGTTGTACCAGTACAAATTCTTTGTGTATGTTTTCTGAGTATAAATAACCTCTTTTCTATGTGTGTTGTACAGAAATACATACAATTGTGACTATAAATAGTCAGGGTATGCCTGTATCTGTCAGCATAGACAGAGACACACTGTAGAGACACACTGACAAACCGGGACAGGTTCAGAAATATTTTGTGGTACTCTATATTATTAGCAAAGCAAGATTTCATGTGCATACTGTAAAATGACTGAAAATAACACTTTTACCATCAGTTACTATACAGATGAAAATCTCCATTAGCCTCGCCCATAACAACACTGTACAAGGTTCCTCAGATAAGTAATACCCCTTTCACACCAAAATCCCAGGTCGGACCCAGGATTTGGAACACAGTTCCCACACAGGTCAGACCCTGGACATACCATATTCACTACGTGGCCCCGACCCAGGTTATTGTAACGGGTGTGCCCAGTTTATGCTGCTCACGTGCGCAGTGTTAACTGTTCTGCCAGCGCTTGAAGATAACATCATCTCCAAGTGCCAGTAATGTGGCCCTTCCTATGCTGTAAATGGACCCGGGTCACCAGTTCACACTGCCTCTTAACTTGGGTCCTTCCCGGGTCAACACTGCTCATTACCCAGGCTGGATTCCCAGGTCACTGGACCTGGGTTATTTTTCAGGGACCCTTTCACACCAATCCACGACCTGGGGTAATCCCAGCAATAATCCGGGTAATTGAGGTGGTGCAAAAGGGGTATTGCTCTTCTAAGGGAGATAATTATTTTGGTTAGCAGGTAGGCCATAACTCTTATTAACCATGGTCACAGGCCTTTTCATGCACCCCTGTGTAATCTCAATTGTTCTAAACCTGTGTCAGCTGCTCCTTAGTAATTTACCGGCTGTGTCAGGTGACTAGTATGCCTTTAAAAGCCACTAGATATGTGGCAGGCATACATTAAACCTAGTGGGCATATTTGCAGTTATATTATATGTGATACAGTTGCCAGGTTTTAATTCTTTAGGCTTTGTGATAGTGTAGGACCTGCATGAAGGTGGGGTACCTTGAAAATCGGTATGCAGGCTTCCGTGCATTGGCCAATCCACCAACTAAACCCCCATCATTTATTTATTGATGTTGTGAGGACAAGTGAGCTTGCTATGGTGAGTGCTGAATTCTCTATTTTGTATGTATTTGGGTAGGTGGCCATGGGCTGCATGCACCCCACCCTATGAGTGGTGAGTGCAGATACTGCACCCCGCTTCTGGGGTGGCGAGTGCTGTGGTTTTCTATATTTGTTTGTATATATATATGTGTATATATATATATATATATATATATATATCTTGGTTTGCAATAATGATGCTTAGCAGAGGGTCCCATGGTAACTACAGTAACTGTAGAGCAGCATGTGCAGGAAAATTACATTTACTGTGTCCCTTACTCCAGAGTTTTCAAAACTCCATTAAAGTCCATGTTTTAAGGATATCCATGCCTGAATCCAGATGATTAATTCAAATTGACTGAGATACTAATTAAGTCACCTGTGCTCAAGCACATCCTTAAAATGTAGACTGTAATGGCGGGGTTTGGGACACTCTGTCTTACTCATACCCTCCAACATGACCCATTCCATTAGTTACAATATGCTCTGTTCCTGGACTTCCTTTTCAGTGGCGGCTCCAGAGGTAGGGCTGCAGCACAGTCCAAAATTCTGATAGGGGAGCCACACCAACGGCCACCACAAATTGCCAAATATTTCCTGCCGGGACTTAAGGCCCGTACACACTGGTTGATATATCGGCCGTTCTCCTGAACGGCCTATATATCGCGGGACCGTCGGCCCGTGTGTATGGCCGATACGTCTGTGAACTCCGTCGTTCACAGACGTATCGCGTCGGCCGCGCAGCACAGCCGACGGCCAATATATCTACCGATATATTGGCGCGTCGCTGTGTATGTACGGGGCGGTTGGCCGACCGCCCGTACACATGCTGCGGCAGCCGGCGGTGATTGACAGGTGAACTGGGTGGGCGTGTGTACCCGCCCGCCCAGTTCATGACGTCAGTCCCCGATGGATCGAGCAGTGTGTATGCTGAACACACTGCTCGATCCGTCCATAGATATATCTGTAGATCAATTGATCTGCAGATATATCTGTTAGTGCGTACCCACCTTTATTGGCAGTTGGTGTGGCTCCTCTATTTGAATTTTGAACTGTTCTGCAGCCGCACCTCTGCAACTGCCACTGGCAAGGAAATCCAGGAACAGAGCATTGTGTGTACCTAACGGAATGGGTCATTTTGGATGGTATGCCTTACTCCTTGTTGCAAAAGAGGGTGGATCTTGCATTCAAAGAAGGGGGTTCTTTCCTAGTGTGACTCATGCTTCAGTGTCTGTGGTGGCTGCTTCATCCTAGAGAAGAATGATCTCTATGACAATAAGCATTACCAATGTGTACCTATTGTGTACTAACCCAGGATATGTGATGTCTCCCATATACCATTTAGTGCATTGCTTTCCCTCTAGTTTCTACCCATGTCCTTTTCTTATTCTTTTATCTGTAATTTATTACTAACATGTAAATGTGCCATACATTACTGGCGCTATATAAATAAATACTGCATACAAAACAGTGTTTGCCTTAGAAAAATGCCCCAGAGGAGTATTGCACGGAGCACATGTTCACTTCTACCAGGCTGAGTGAATACTGAACACAGGAATGTACTGTTTCTGAAATGGCCTGTTGGGTCCATATCAAACCTTCCCCCTCCTGGCCTGTGTTTATATACACTGGAAGATAAGGAGCACTTAGCCTTCCAAATCAACATTGCATCCACTGTTTTCCACCTGGCTTCAGTTAGCATTTGTTACTTCAGAATTTCTAAAACAAGCCATATTTAAGCATCCTGTTTATTAGCATTAATTGTATTTTTTTGTGTTGTTTACACTTACTCAATTTAACAGTAAAACATCTTGCTAAACAATGGGTAAAACCAGAGCTTAAAGTGGTCCTTGAGAGGTGGGGGAACTCATTACCCCGCGCGCCAAAGGCGTGCGCTGCAAAAAGGGGGTGTGGCATCACTAGGAAGGGGCGTGGCCACACAATAGTACCGATTCAAAATAACGCCTCACAGCAGCATAATCTTATTCACATCCCCCCACATATCAGTGCCCTTTTACACACACAATACCCACAGTAGGAGTAATGCCCCTAACATCCCCCCCCCCCTCCCCCGAAGCTATAGGGATTTTTATGTGTTTACATTTAGATGAAAAGCACAATATAGCAGGATATGTTGAACAACCTTTGCTCACCTCTCCTATGTCTTCCATGTGTCCTTTCTACTTTCTTGCTTCCTTTGTCTGTCACTCTCCTTGTGTCTATATCTTCATCCTAGGCAACCCTTACTCCCTGTATACTGTACTCTCCTTGTGTCTATATCTTCATCCTAGGCAACCCTTACTCCCTGTATACTGTACTTTCCTTTGTGTCTGATCACCTGACTCTTTCTCTCCTTTACTTACCCCTTACACCTCTCACTCCCTGCTACCCTTTCAGGCTCTGCTTCTATCTCACCCCTGTGCCCCTCACTCTCCCATCTCAGCCACATCTTGTCTTATACACCTTTCAGACCGCCACCTCTGAACACGGGTTATTGGCACATGAATGTGCATAACCCATGTTTATGTGCGGTCTGAATGGGGCCAGGATTGAAATACCGGGTCGAGCGACCCAGTATTCCAACTTAGGTAGCGAGCAAGGTTGAACACATGTTCAACTCAAATCACTGTGCGGTGTGAACGGGAGCCGGGTTGAGGTGACCTGGCACTTGTTCACTGTGCATGGATGGGTGGCGCTTGGATATCATGTGATATCCAAGCACCGTCCCCCTCTGTGTCACTGCTGACATCACCAACCCGGCAATATGCCGGGTTGCAGTCAGCGGGGCGCCTGAGGTGGGTCACACGCTGGGAGCTTCCGTGTCAGGCTCCAGGGTGCAACCTGCCTTAGGTGGTCTGAAAGGGGTGTTACTCTCCCATCTCACTCCATGCTTCTCTCGCCACCCTCACACCAATCTCACCCCCTGCTCCTCTCTCTACCACATCCCAATCTCACCCCTGCTTCTCTCATCATCCCCTGCCGTCTTACCCCCTGTTCCTCTCATCATCCGCCTGCCGTCTCACCCCCTGCTTCTCTCATCATTGCCCCCCACTATCTCACCCCCTGCAGCTCTCATCACTGCCCCCACTATCTCACCCCCTGCAGCTCTCATCATTGCCCCCCACTATCTCACCCCCTGTAGCTCTCATCACTGCCCCCCACTATCTCACCCCCTGCAGCTCTCATCATTGCCCCCCACTATCTCACCCCCTGCAGCTCTCATCATTGCCCCCACTATCTCACCCCCTGCAGCTCTCATCATTGCCCCCACTATCTCACCCCCTGCAGCTCTCATCACTGCCCCCCACTATCTCACCCCCTGCAGCTCTCATCATTGCCCCCCACTATCTCACCCCCTGCAGCTCTCATCACTGCCCCCCACTATCTCACCCCCTGCAGCTCTCATCATTGCCCCCACTATCTCACCCCCTGCAGCTCTCATCATTGCCCCCCACTATCTCACCCCCTGCAGCTCTCATCACTGCCCCCCACTATCTCACCCCCTGCAGCTCTCGTCATCCCCTGCCATCTCACTGCACTGCCCTGCCTATTTCACCTCCCGCTTTTTCATTATCCCCCCCGGCCCGCCATCTCACCCCCTGCTGCTCATTCCCCACATGATCACATCCACACCTTCCGCGTCCGACGAGCGTCCTGTTAGCGGCCGCCAGACAGTCCTGAGTTACGGATCGGCTGCCTGGCAGCGCCGCTGCCGCCACTGCCTGCTATAACGAGGGGGACGCTCATTGAAGCAACCACGGATTGCGGACCGTCAGGTAATGAAAAGCTGCCACTTGGCTGCTTCTCATTGGCTGGTTATTCACAAGCCGTGATTGGCTCTGATGCCAGTCCAGCGAGCAGAGATTGGCTGGCAGCTGCTTTTGCTGCTTCCAACTCCTGCTGGGACCTGAAGCATTTACTTGGTGGACGGACGGAGGCGGAACTGGTTCCGCCTCCAATTAGAAGTGGCGGAACGCAGTTCCGCCCCGTTCCGGCCCACTTTAACCCCTGGGTAAAACAATATATTGTAAATACTGAACATTCATTACAAAATAAAGCAAACAAAAAAAAGCATAAAAAGTTTATATAATTATGGCAAAATGTTGTGGCCGCAAATCACACAAGTGTTTTTTTCCCGGGTAGCCTTTGCTTTATCTGTGATTGAATGTAATACCCACACTTTTACAGCTGCGATTATTACCATGGCAGGGTCTGGTGAATGGATACATTACTGGATGGTTTAATGCATTAAGAGGGACTGATCATGTCAAAGCTATAAGAAATGTATAATGTATTTGTAATATTTCATACATGCACTAGAGATGGGCAGCCTCAGACACAGAGACAGCCCACTAATTCACAGAGAGATATTACAGTGGCAAGGAATCTCTAGAGACCAAAAGTACTTAATAACCTTGTGATCAGTTACAGCTGAAAAAGCTGCTAACTTAAGGGGTGTCCCACCCAGGACAGGACTGGCCCACAGGGGTACAGGGGAAACCACCAGTGAGGTTTTCGGTTTTTTTTTGTCCACTGTACCCCGGTGGACCAGTCCGACCCCTAACCCCAGGGCCCGCCCCTACTACTAGGAGCACCCATACCTCTAGGAATCAATTTCCAGATTGTGCACTTGAATTATACATTATACATAAGTTACATTATACTGCACAGGACTATGGTGTATTTTCTACACAGCATTGCTGTTCTTAATCTGGTACATTCCTATGCATGCACTAGCAATATTTATTGGGCATGGGCCCTTATCACTGCATTCCCCTGGTGGGCCCTTCATGCTCCAGTCCGACACTGGTCCCACCCCTTTAGAAAATCTGGATCTTGGGATACAGCATATAATATCACAGCCACACAGAAACATCTGTGCAGTAACATAAAAGCATGGGGGATAGAAATTCCAACATATCTAGTAGTGATTTGGAGCTGGCTACGATTTGTCACTCTATGGGCCTAATTCAGACCTGATTGCTAGGGTGCATTTTTTTGCACTGCTGCGACCAGGTAATCGCCGCCTACAGGGGGAGGGGGCAATATCTGTGCAGGGGTGCGAATGCATGTGCATAGAGCTACACAAACAAAAGTTTGTGCAGTCTCTGCACAGCTCAGGACTTACTCTTCCAGTCTGACGTCAGGAACCCTCCTTTCAAACGGCTGGACACACCTGCGTTTCTCCGAACACTCCTAGGAAACGGTCCGTTGACACCCACAAATGGCCTCTTCCTGTCAATCTTCTTGCGATCGCCATTGCGATCACTTTCTTCGGCCATCCCGTCGCTGTCCTGCACTCCCCGTCGCTGGGGGGACCTCGCGTTTGCGCATTGCGGTGCATACGCATGCGCAGTTCATAACCGATCGCTGCTGAGCGAAAACGCACAGCAGCGATCGGGTCTGAATGACCCCCTATAACGGCTGGTTCAACATGCAATATTAATGTTGTGCCACATTCATGCTTACAGTATTCCTGCAGAATCACAACACTTTCACACTGCTGGCTTTTACAAGGTGATAGAGTAATATTTGTTACCAGTTATAGCACACACATATTAGGGGATGCGGATGCAGCCAGGACCCTGACAGTACGTACTGGGGTTAGTGTTAGACTGCGGAGGGGGTGTCAGGGTTATGCTGCAAGGATGTTGGGGTGGTTAGCCGCTGTCAGCATTCTGTCCATCAGGATGGTGACTGCCGGGATTTTTATACCATCACCATATTAGAGAATTTATTGTTGCAAATTATTTATATAGCGCACACACACATATTCCGCAGCATTTTACAGAGAATACTTAGCCATTCACAACTGTGCCTGCCCCATTGGAGCTTACAATCTATGTCATCTACCACATGCACATACACATACACACTAGGTTTTTTTTTTGAGAGTCAATTAATATAATAATAAATTAAATTATTTGGCATACAAGCTCACTGGTAAGATTGTCAAATGGATTGCAATCACTCACTAACAAAGTGCCAGTAATACAATGTACTTAGAAACACACAAATGTAAAAGCATAAAATAAGATATATATTTCTGGAATTGAACTTCCATCCTGTATATGGCTGGTAACAAGTTTTGCTGGGTAAGGACTCATTTCTAAGATATAAAATGTTTCTGTATATCCAAAACCATCTACAATGTGTTTCTACTTTTGAAGGTCACATTACTGTATTTGTATTTTTAAATATTTTAATCATTTGTTATGACACTTTTCATAGCATACCCAGGACACAAATGTCACAATGCTTTGCTTGAAATAGAGATGGATGATGTCATTACTAATACTATGCATCAACCTGTGGCAACAAAATAAAGCATCTATACATTCTGTAAATGTCTACAGAATGGTACAATGTGTAACGCTGGTTGCATACTGTGTGGAAAAGACTTTCACACACATGAAGGCACCATGCAGTATACAGCAAGGTTTACACATTGTGCTACTCTGTAGATATTTACAACAGAATGTATGGACTTTTGCAAATAATCTGATTGCAATGATGCCCATTACTGTACTTACATGTCCACATACATGGACAGACATTTCCTTCTGCAAACAGATGATAGACTAAAAATAGACTGAGGAGCCTATCGTCCATTTAAGAAAATGTCATTGTGTACTGTTAGTAAGGTTCACAAAGGAATCAAATGCCATATGGGTTCTACACGCAACAAACTCTCTCCAAAGTTTGTAAAAATGACTGCAAAGCTTTTCACATTTTTATTTTCACCGAATGCTACTATAATCTTCCAATGAAATAAGAGTGTTAATACTTACAAAAGTATCACTGTTGTATACAACAATTAGCAGTGGAGTTTTATTTTAAATCAAAACGAATTATTCTAGTTTTATTCAGTTAAATTTGATGTACATGAGCATAATCTAGGTTTACACTACAGTATAGGAGCTTTTGTCCTCCTGTCCTGCCAATTTTGTGTTCTCACCATATGGGTAGTGAGTACACTGCTCTGTGTCACTCACAGCTGTCACACACAGTCATGTCTTATCTGCCCTGTCCCAATGCGCAGATACATCAGGTTGGTTAATTGATAGATAACATTTGCTAATACAATCTAATGTTTCTTTTATGCAGGAACAGAAGCTTATACTTTTTATCAATGGATTAAAAATAATAACAATGTTCTTATTTTATATATATATATATATATATATATAATTGCAATAATATAAAATGAAAAAAAAAACTGACGTTACTGCTACTATGCAGAAATATTTTTATAACCTTTTGTTTTTGTAATGTTTGATTTTGTGGTCATTAATGAACTTGTGAATCTCACTATCAAACAGCTAAAATCTACCATCTGGGACCATGGATTTAATTTAGACCTTATATACAGTAACTACAAGGTTTCTGCAAAGTTCATGGGTGTCTGGACTAAGTAAAGTTGATCCAGTAGAAGAAGGGTGTTCACAGGAACTATTTTCATACTGTACATTCCTCATTACCAGGATGTACTGTATAACTATACTGGCAGAGGGTGAGTTGTTGGGGTGTGTAGAAAATAACTCCAAGTCGGTGGAATTTAAGTCATTCCCCAGCAACTGGTGCAGTTGAATAAATAAGTAACACACATTGCATCTGCTTTTATGGTGTCTGCTGCCCATCCTAGAGAAGACCTTAGCAGTGGAGGAATGTAAGTGATATTTATTATTCATGTGTAGGGGCATTTAGCCTTGGTGCAAATGGCCTAATGCCCTCGGTTATTTTTAATTATTTGTTTTAAAAGCTGTTACAATTGCTGTCTTAAAGGATGTCCCACCCCTTTAGAAAACCCAGCGCTTGCCCTTTATCTGGCTGAGGATCCTGGAATACAGCATACACTATCACAGCCACACAAAAATATCTGCGCAGAAGCAAAAAGGATAGAGGCTGTCAGAAAACCAGCCACATCATGAGATTTTAATAAATATGCATATGATGATTCATAATCAATGTACTAAGAACTGGCACTTGATGATGTCACAGGATATTTCTCAGTAGTACCCTAAGCTTACATCTGCTAATACATGGACCATTTACTCTCATAAATACTTATGAATAGTCATATTTGCCCAAAAGATGGTTAACCATGCAAATAAAAATATATAGAAGAAACTATACAGCTCTAACCCACATAAGTGTAAACGTGTTTAGTTTTGTGTTGTCTCTTCAGACACGTGCGATGTGCAGATGAGTGTAGGTGATAGGTTTGATGTAAACAGGCTCTTAAGAATCTATCCTCTTGCAGAGCT
Source organism: Pseudophryne corroboree (assembly GCF_028390025.1). Lineage (NCBI taxonomy): Eukaryota > Metazoa > Chordata > Amphibia > Anura > Myobatrachidae > Pseudophryne > Pseudophryne corroboree. Next base: position 372,958,976 of record NC_086449.1, read on the forward strand.
AAATGACAAATGCGCTGTTTTGTGGTAATTGGTAAACTGCTCTGTGATTGATTAAAGTCACAATGCAGACGTCTTTAATTAAATGTCCGTTTAACTGCTGATTCCCAATATCTATCTAATCCCTTCAGGGTCAATTTAAGAGGGGTGAAGTCCTCTCTCTCTTGGCTCAGTAGACTCTGGCACCCAGTGATTTCTACAGAGCAGACAGGGGACTCTGGAGAGGTAAGTAGAATATATGGGTGCAGGGTGTGCAGTGTTGACCCCCCTGAACCCAGATGACTGTGCAAACAGCACATGATCCTGCACATACATATTTTGTACCTTCGATGTGTTTTTAATAGCTCCCATCTAATTACATTCCTCAACCACAAAATTGGGAAAATTACAAAAATGTCACTAATGACTAAACCAATAGACAAGCTTCAGTTCTGGGGATTACACATGAGTAAAACATTCTAGCTATGTGGTCAACCTATTTACTGTCAACCGTCTGGTGTCAACATATTGACTGTCTATTTACTGTCTAACTTTCATCCAGATAACTCCAGAGGCGCAATTCAACCTACTGCACAAGTGGTGTATGGTAGCTGGCTCCACCAGCTGCAGACATGCTACAGGGTGATAGTCATGCTTCTACAATCATTTTAGAATGCTCCAAAAGTGCAGTATAGTCACTACAGAAATAGATAGAATAGCTGCTAACTTGCATGTAACATGCCCTCAAAGCAACCAAATCTAATTAAAAGATAACAGCAAACTTGATACTTACTTCTATTAAAAAATAACAATATACCTAAGTAGCAAATGTATTTCAAGGTTTTGCTCAAATAAACAAAAATAATACTCTTAGCTGGATACACACTAGATGATATGTCATCTGACCCCGCAGATCAGACCAACATATTGTGCACATCGTTCATGTGTACGGAGTATTGCACAAATCCCGCAGATCATTCATCGCATCTTCTGATCTGCCTGCAGATGTAGCATGCTCCTGGATGTGGCCACTGAGCAATATATTGCGTGGTCGCGCAATATATAATTCAGTGTGCGTGGCTGACCATCATATAATTCCGTCGGTTGTGCCGTTGGCCATGATCCAGGATCATCTAGTGTGTACCCAGCTATATGCCTCAGTCTTTTGTGGTACAATAGCTTTTTTTAACATGTGGATATTAAGACATCCGTACAGCTACCATAGAACCATTTTACAGTAAGAATGTTTGAGTCCTCCATCTTTTATCCAAACATGTAATGACAGTCCAGGGGGGATGTAACAGGGTGTAAGAATCAGAAAGTGAGATATTTTGTTAGAGTTCTCCTGCTTTTTTAAAGTGGCAATCATTTACATGTCAAAATCAACCTGGTTTTGCAATGTAAATGATTGCCACTTTAAAAAAAAAACAGGAGAACTCTCACAAAATCTCTCACTTTCTGATTCTCGCACCCTATTACATTCCACCCACAGTCTGCAAAGATAAATTGTTTTTTTTTTAGAATATGAATGCTCACCCGAAGTACAAGTTATTTAATTTAGCCCAAGTTACTTCTATTGGAAATAAGTTGAAAAAAAAAACCTGCAATATTATCACACTGTGAAATAGTTAATATTGGCATTATAAAACAAGTAAATGATTTCTCATATTCCATATCTCACGCAGCACTGGAACAGCTATATCTCTGAATATGTGTTTCTAATTTAATTTTTAAAAATGTGTTTACAATGATTACAGTAAAGTATAAATTGTAATGTTCTCCAGTGGCGGGTATTGTCATTTGCATTGGGATCCGGTCTGAAGATCGACACTGTCTAGGTCGACAATGTTTAGGTCGACCACTATAGGTTGACAGTCACTAGGTCGATTGGGTTTCTAGGTCGACATGTGCTAGGTCGACAGGTCAAAAGGTCGACATGACATGTTTTTTTCTTTTAAAAAAAAAACTTTTTCATACTTAACGATCCACTTGGACTACGATTGGAACAGTAATCTGTGCCAAGCAAAGCGGTAGCAGAGCGAGGCACCTTGCCCGAAGCATGGCGAGCAAAGATCGCCATGCGAGGGGACACGGTGCACTATTTCGGCTTCCCGGTCACTGTACGCAGAAAACGACACCCAAAAAAATAAACAACTCATGTCGACCTTTTGACCTGTCGACCTAGCACATGTCGACCTTCCAACCATGTCGACCTTCCAACCCTGTCGACCTAGTGACTGTCGACCTATAGTGGTCGACCTAAACATTGTCGACCTAGATACTGTCGATTTGATGATCCACACCCATTTGCATTAGTATAGCATTTACACTTATTACCACTTTAATCAGAGGTACATTAGGTAGCCTGCGATTCTACTGCTATTGCCGAAATACAAATTCAAGCATTTCATACCTACAGAAAGGATGCGGTCAAGATCCCGCCGGATGGGATCCCAACGGTCGGAATACCGACACAGGGATCCCGACCAGCACAATCCCGACATATTCTTCCTCTGTGGGTGTCCACGACACCCATAGAGGGAGAATAAATTAGTGTGTCCGCAGCGTGGCGAGCGCAGCGAGCCCGCAAGGGGCTGCATTGCGCTCGCCCCCCTGTCGGGATTGTGACGGTCAGGGTCCCGATGTTGTTATTCCGACCGCCAGGATCCCGTCCGGCGGGATCTCGTACTGATCCTTTACAGAAACTACAATCATCTATATGAAGTGTAAGTAACATGTTTCAGTTGTCATGGAAGCACATCTTTGGTTGGAATGTGAATGCTGTGACATATAGTACTACAGGAGTTAGAAATCCCCTGGCTGCTTAATCAAGTTCAGTGATAAGTAGACATGTGAATGCTGAGACTTGTAGTACAACAGCAGCTAGAAAGTCACTGGATGCCTAATCATTTTCAGTGATAAGTAGAACCAGGGTGCTGAGGCGTACTGAAATCATTACTTTAGAATTTCCATTCCTCCGCCCACTTCACATAACTTAAATGAATGCCTCTGGGTATTTACATTGTGTTTTTGAATACCATGGATATAATCCTAAACAGTGTTATATATATATAGCAGATATAGGGAACCAGATGTTGAATAATGTGTAAGAATTACGTTATTGAACATTAATGTAATTGTCTAATTATTATGATGACATAATCTTCATGTACGAGCTTCCTTTACTTGCAGTTTGGTCTTGATGTACAGATAATCAGGTATAAAGAAGCTACCGTACCCTGTTAACTGTTACTGACCAGACAAGGATTTGTGTATTAGCGATATAAGATTATAATGATGCTGCTTTCTAAACAATGATGTCACCTGAAGACACCCAATATGTCATTCAAGTGCTTCACATAAAGCAAGTTACATCACCTTGAGTCCTGTGTGTGTCATGATTCATTTTTAAATACATGCTTTTTGCTTAAATTCCCACATATTATCTATGTTTATCAGGTCAGCACTGATAATACAGATATACAATGTATTGTGTAAATAGAATAGAAGAAGAGTTTTTATGCAGTTGCAGATTTGACCTGCACTGGCTTCAGTGTGACTGGCAGTGACTTCCGGAGAACAGGCAATCCCATTGGACTGAGGTGTTTCCTCCCTCTGGGACTGCTAGACCAGGCTGTGAGAGGGTTCTTCCATCTAGCCGGCTTCTAGGTGCTGCAGCCAATGCAGTCCATAGAAGCCGGGGGTGTTGTGTGCATGTGCAGTCAAACTGCTGCTTGTGGTCCTGGCGCCTGCCAAATCCATTGTGCAGGGGCATATTCATTATAAAAAAAATGTGCATTGAGAATTTTTACGTTTTAGTTCTCACTGTATTCTCTTACAATTTTTTTTATTATTCATCATGCCCCCATCAGAAAATTATCACCCCCTTCCCCCTCACACGCAGCGTACTGCTGGGGCTGCCCGGCAACATGTTATTTCACAGTGCCGGAACTAGAGCCAGGGGACACTGCTTCCCACACCCCCACCCGCACCTTTACTACCAGGGGCTGTCTGGATTGTGACATTTAAAGGATGATGAATATGTCCCACAGAAAGATTGTAGAATTATTCCTGTACTTCGACCAGACTGTCCACAGAGAGCTCTATCTGTATTAGAACCAATCATATATTGTCCAGGGCTGTTAGAAACCAGGTGGATCTGGGTACGTGCAGTGTCATCCCCAAACCACAGCTACCATAAGTGTGGCATATGACTCACTTCTAACTGAATCGAGCCCAAAGAGTTACATAACCGGCCTTATGCTGCACTACGGTAGCTCTGAACTGGCAGAGTTTTGTTCATTGTCCCGTAGGGCTGCATACTATAATTGACGAGTCCGAAACGAGATGGGGGCTAGCTGATGTGCTGTTGCTGATGTTTCCACACCGTTGCAATCGCAATTTCGCTCCTATTTGAATCAAACCCTAAATATGTTTGTTACCTTCATCAATGAAAATCTGTTGTACAGTGTAACTATTCAGTTACCAGCTACGTTAAGGCAATTAAATGTGTCTGCTGAGCATAGGATGTAATATCCATCAGTGTTGTTCCAATTATAATAATACCAGAACACATGATAAATGCAATCAGAGATCAATAAATCAAGAAATCGTTCCTGTAAACTATTTGCAATTGTGCATACACACTACACAATGGGGGTCATTCCGAGTTGATCGTAGCTGTGCTAAATTTAGCACAGCTATGATCATCTTCCCAGACATGCGGGGGGACGCCCAGCACAGGGCTAGTCCGCTATGCATGTCAGTCCGCCCCCCCCTTCCCCGCACAAGTACAAAAGCATCGCACAGCGGCGATGCTTTTGTACGTGAATAGTAACTCCCAGCCAGCGCAGCTCCTGCGGCTGGTCGGGAGTTACTCGTCGCTACCCCGGGTCGCAGCAGCTGCGTGTGACGTCACGCAGATGCTGCGGCCTGTCCCCTGCAACGTCCAGCCACACTTGCGTTGCCCGGGCCGCACCCCGTAAACGGCTGCCAAACACCACCGCCGTGTCGCCCCCTCCCACCCAGCGACCGCCTCTGCCTGTCAATCAGGCAGAGGCGATCACTAGGTAACGACGGCCTTCGGCTGTCTGGCCTGCACCGGCACATGAGCAGTTCCGACCCGATCGCTGCGTTGCGAAAAACTGCAGCGTGCAGTCGGGTCGGAATGCATCGTCCTATCTCATGTGCAGCACTTCAGATGGGACGATGCAATGAATGATGGTTGAAAATGACAGATTAGGTGTACACACTATTAATTGGTTGTTCCGATCTGCCTTGGGAAGATATATTGGACAACAGATTTTACAGTGTGTACACAGCTTAAGATGTTCTCTCTATTGGAATCAATTTTCCTTTGCTACATATCGATGCAGCATGAAATCACAGATAGCATAAAAAAATAAATCTAGAATTTTAAATGATAAATGATATAATACGGTATAATATGTAATAGTTTATGGTGTCTGAGATAAATGTATATGAAACTACTGGACCTGAAATTTCCAGATTTTAAAGTGATGCTGTCACTTTAATTGTAACCTACATTCGACCTACATTCAGCATTCTCAACTATGCCTATTAGATACCTTCCTAATGGATTCACTACACACAATCCATATAAGATATTTATTTAAACATAATGTGTGACTTTTCCCTGTTCCCTATGATAACAGTGACATTACAGGTAACAGTCCTACCCTCAAAATTCAGAAAACGCACAACATGGGACCGTACGATCTATATAGTGAAGGGTGTTTAGTGTAAACTTTGGGAAAACTAATGCAGATGCTCATTGCCACTAGTTTGACAATAATTTAATCTTATACCAGAAGCTGCCTCGCCATGTATAGTATTCTCAACTATGTTCCACTGATTCTCAACTATATTCCACTGAGCATTAAATACTGACTACACTATATAAGAATCTCACCAACTGCCTTTATAATTCCTTTTAAAACTGTGCTAATATAAAAAATGATCAGAAACTCTATTTATTACAAGGACAGTGCATATCATCCAGCTCCCAAACTGCAGTAACTTTACTGATGGCTGAGGTGCTACTACTACTTTTGGGGCAGATGTATTAAGCCTGGAGAAGTGATAAAGCAGTGATAAGTGCAAGGTGATAACACACCAGCCAATCAGCTCCAATATGTACATTTACTGCTATCACTGCTTTATCAGTTCTCCAGGCTTATTACATCATAGTACTTTTCATTGATTGTTTTTGTAACTTTTGCATGATCACTTAACAGTGTGTTAGTACAAATAACGCTTGTTAGTAAATATGTTTGTCAGTAAATGATGACAAGTCTGTACCTATAGACACCAGCTTGATGTGTTCTCTGTCCAGGAATTCCAGCGCCACAGACACATTCTCCAGCTTCATCTGCCTGAAATTTGGCCTGGAGTGGTACTTTCTGTACATCTTCTTCTGACTCAGCACCTCCAGCAGGGCTATGAGCTTCAGCCCATCGGTCAGGTCTTTCTGCAGGTCTCCAATGCGCTTGTTCATACATTTGAGATGCTCATTGCACCACCTGGTGAAGGTGTTCTGCTGGATCTTCTTCCAGGGCGCATCTTCAGCCAGGTCCTTTTCTGTAGCTGGCATCTCGTCTGCCTCCTCTCCTTGGTACTGTTGCTGTTGTTCGTAGTAATCGTTAGTGCTCATGATGGCTTTGGCTTTGGAGCTTTCTGCTTTTTATATGGGGATCAGCAAGTGAAAAAAAAAGGGTGGAGAAAAAAGGGTGTAAGGACGGCTGGATCCAAAGCCCACACTGTGAAATCGAGTTCAGGCTGCTAAAACAGACCTCAACAATCAGATTAGTTCCCTTATTATTCGTCCTCTTGTTGGAAACAGTGAGATGTTTCTTGGCAAGTCCTAGTTAACCCTTTCAGCAGCAGCGTTCCCACTCCCTGAGTACTGGGATAGAGAGCAGGGAGGGGTGTGAGAGTTATCACAGTGTAATCCGCTTCCACCTTTCTACTTCTTCCTGTCTTCTGTTTCCTTTCCTCTCTTTGTGGGGAGCAGAGGTGCACAGGATAAATGCAGCAGGACAAGGCTGTGATAAAGAAGTTGTCAGGAGAAAAGTATAAAGTGATGTAGCAGAAATGCTGACCCAGGAGATGTAGAGATGTCCCAGCAAACAGGAAAAAAGAGAAGGTAGAGATAGCTGAGAGCAGAGGGCTTTAGCAACTTGTTTGAAAGTGTGGAGACCAGGATGGGGTTGGTTTTAAAGAAAACAGATCCCCCCTCCCTCTTTGGTCTCCACTTCATATCCCTCCCCCCAAACGTCAGAGGCATGGACTCCCAGGAATGCCTTAGCCATGACCATATACAACTAAGATGAGTATTTTCTAATCCCCAGTGGGATAATGAGCAGTTGCTGGATTGGGTGCTATGGATAGCAGGGCCTGGGATTGGTTTAGATTGACCATGCTCCAACTGCTTGTAGCACACTGTATTTTTAGACACCCCATGTCAGGGATGTCTGTCTGTGAGGGGACAGGGAGAGGGGGCAGAGGGGAGAGGATCTTACAACACAAGTTAACAAAAGCAGCAGATGTAATGCAAGTGAGACCACCACCACCCCAAATTACTCAGCTCCCAGAAAATAGTGCCTATATAGTATAAGCAATATATGTCATTGCAAGACATATAAAACTTTCTGTTACTTTATAAAAAGTTGTAATACGTGACACTACTTATTATTAGAAACATTTGCCATTAGGTTATACAGTATTGGTATAACATGCTTCTCTACGGTTTATTATGTTATTTAGAAAAACAGAAATACGTAGCTGAAACAGCTGACAATATAATTTGTGTTGTTATAACCTGTGGAGTTTTCTTACATGTTCAATTGTGAGTAGCCTGAGATTGACGTCTTTATTGCACAAAAGAGTTTGTGTTCTAATGTCTGTTTTAATAAAATGCAGCAGAATATAAAACCAAATAGCTCTCAGCTGGAATAAATAAGGAACATGACTCCGATCTGGGGCTCCCCTTGTCTGCATTACTCTGTCAAACCAACACATTGCTTCGTGCCCATACAAATCCATCTGTCATTCAAGTGGGAAAAAAAAAAAGATTTTGTTCTGGATCTTAGTAGTGTGGGGTTTGTCATCCTTCCAGTCACTGGTTGGGTCTTCCACCAAGTTATTTCCATCATGTTCTGTTTAGTAACACTTCTCCAATTAGAAATACAAGTCATATATTTAGTGTAGCTGAGGTACTGTTGCTGACTTCATTTAGTGGAAGAGTCGAAGGTCAGAACACTGACTCACAACATATTTTTTACAATACAGTGTGCTGGCTGCAGGCAGGGAAGAAGTTAATGTAGGTCAGAATGATACACAAGCTGTCTGGGAATGCTCATTAACTGCGCTCAACATAATGGGGGAATCTCCTTTGGGCTTAGGATTTCCCTTAACCATTTTCACTTAGGATTTCCCTTAACCATTTTAACCCTTTGCATCTGACCATACATATGCTGCATACTTGCCAACATTTTAAACCAATTTCTAGGGGAAATTTCTATGGGAATTAAAATCACAACTCAAATCATTAGAAAATAAACAGTGATGCCAAGTTTTTCAGTTGAGCCAGCTCCTTTGAAGTTGGATAGTATAGGCCAACATGTAACCAATCAGAAATAACCATGTACAGGGTGATTCAAAAGTCGCAGTACACCCTTTTGTTTCAAAAACTGTGCAGGAAATGGGAAAACTGAAACTCCAGTAAGGTATGGGTGAGGAGGGCTATCTTTTAGGGTATGCACCGAACATGGGCGCCACCTTGAAATCAGCCATCTTGAATCTAAGTCAGTTTTTTCAAATGAAAAGGGGGTCATGTAACATGTCACACGACATCAGAATTTGCTGAAAAGTTTATTGCTGCAAACAGGTTTGAAATAGCAGTTATGGTTCAAAAATTACAACACTAAAAGTGCAGATAAAGTGCACTTTATAAAGTGCAGATCTACTGCCAAAATCAGGCACTTGGTGGGCCTGGGCCGGTCTGGCCATCTGGCATATGCATAAAAGCCTGGCCGAACAGCTGTGCTCAGCTGCACGGCACACAGAGAGTCAGGGACTGGCCAAGTAGCCTTCCGGTGCTCTGCTTGCGCATCCGACATAAGAGCAATGCCCCCGTGAGTCATGACCATGCTCCCTTCCATGCATGCACATGCATGCTGGAATGCCGGGGCTGTTTCAAACCCCCAGTCCGTCCCTGTGGTGGGGTATGCATACATTATTATTATTATCACTTATTTATATGGTGCCAGAAGGGTTCCACAGCACCTAACAAAGTATATAAATAAATGAGCCAAACAGGAAAACATTGACTTACCGTACAAGATAATGTAGGACCAGCACATGGTATGTAAACATTTCTGCATCAGGGGACATGACATAAAAATAATCCTCATAATGGCAGAAACTGAGGGTTAGGTGCCATTGCAGGAAGTATGGAATAGAAAATAGTCTAAGAGAGGGAAAAGCACATAAAGGGAGAGGGCCCTGCTCATGAGAGTTTACTTTCTAAAGGGGAGGGGCAAACAGACAGGGGTGACACAGATGGGGTAAAAGTGAGCATGGAACAGAGGGTTAGGATAAGAGATGGCTGGTTTTGCTGAAGAAGTGGGTCTTGAAAGCCTGTTTGAAGTTTTGTAGAGAGGTGGAGAGTTCCAGAGGTAGGGAGCACCACAGCCTAAATCTTGGAGGCAGGAATGGGAGAAAGTAATCAGTAGGCAGGAGAGTTGGCATGCATTAGCAGAGCAAAGAGGACGGATAAGAGTGTAAAAGGAGATAAGGTCAGAGATGGGAATGGAGTGGGTGAGGGCTTTGTAAGTGAGTGTAAGAAACTTGAATTGGATTCGGAAGGGGAAGGGGAGCCAGTGTAGGACTTGTAAAAAGTAATACATTTGGAGAGGAAGATGAGCAGTGCAGCAGCATTGGAGGAGATTAAAGAAGTTCAGTCTGTATATGACAAATGAATGGCTGAGGATTTAAGTAGTAGGAAAGGGTCTGATCTTGGAAATATTTTTGAGATGGAAACAGCAGCACTCTGAGAGGTTCTGAATGTGTGGTTTGAAGGAGACGGAGGAATCAAGGATAACTCCAAGATAGTGCACTTGGGGTTTAGAGGAGATAGTTGTGTCATCAATAGATAATGAAATTGTGTGAGGTGAGGTTATGTGGGAGGTTGGGAAGATGAGCAGCTCAGTCTAAAGTTACTATAGCACTGGGACATTCAAGAAGAGATAGCAGAGAGACAGTTGGAGATACAATTGAGGAGAGATGCAGAGAGGTCAAGGGAGGAAAGGTAGATTTGAGTATCAGCATAGAGATGATATTGGAAGTCAAAAAAGCAAATGAGCTCACCTAAAGAGGAGGAAAGGAGAGGTTCAAGAACAGAACCTTGGGGGACACCTACTGTTAGTGGAAGTGTGGGGGACATACATAGGCACATATAAGTCACACACATTTGTTCATACAGTTATACATATACATACATACAGTCAAATACACAAATACACATACTTTCATACATAGCCACACACATATAAACATACAGTCACATTTATACAGTAAAACACATAGTCACATACATACAGTCACACATATACACATAGATACAGTCACACACATACAGTTCTTCCCCCTTATACCTTAGAGACTGGACAGTCTTCTAATTCCTCTGGGTACACTATCAGCAGCTGCTCTTCCCCTCCTCTCTCTCATGCTGCTTGTAGTGCACTGCTACTGACTGTATTGTGCTATTTAGCCACACTTCTGCTTGGATTCGCTCTACTTTTTCATTTCTCAGGCTTGCAGATGTGTTGCATCTGTAATCAAAGGCACGATGGTCATTTTTCCCACTGTGCATACACAGAACCCTGTGAAAATGGGTGCTGTGCCATTTTCCTGGAGACCTGTGCACCACCTAGTACTCAGAGTCACTGTTGCTGCTGCAGGACTCCGGAGAGGTAAGTATTGAAAAAATGGGTGCAGGGTGTGTGGTGTGGGCCTCTCTGGACCCAGGGGTCCCTGTGCAAAGCACACACTGCACCAATTATATATACACCACTGACTGTACTGCAATAAGCATTAGAGATAGCGCAGAACCTTGTGAAACACCACAGAGCAATGTCACTGGTGATGATGATTTTACTCCAAATTAAACTCTCTATGACCTGTCAGTGAGAAATTATTTTAACCAGATAAAGACTGTCATTCAGACCACCAAATTGTTTCAAACCCTCTATTAGAATCCTCTGATCCACGGTATTAAAAGCTGCAAAGAGATCCAGAAGGATTAATTGAACAGTCATCTCTGTCTCTTGCCATCAGAAGATCACTAAGCACACCAGAGCCGGTTATAGGCATTGGAAAACTAGGCAAATGCCTAGGGATCGGCTCAGGTTGACAGTGGTGGTTTGTGGGGCACCCTATGGATTCTCTGCTCTTGCTGCTTGTCTGAGCTGAGAGGCCGTGGTAGCGAGAGCGCGGCGAGCACCCGGAACAGGGGCAGAGGCTAACAGTAATAAAAATGCTGGAGGTGGGGTGGTAGGCTCACTGCCTGGCTTCCTATAGCAAATATGGCCACGGGTGCTGGAGGAGGGCTGCTGCACATGCCCAGCTACTTCATCTCCTCCTCCCATGGGCCTTTGAGGAGTCTGACTCCGGGCAGTCTGCCAGCCACCCCCCTTTCCCCCACCATCACACAGCAACAACTGTGGGGGCAGAACACTGCACACAGTGCCAGAAGCAGACTTTGAAAAGTAAGTTTTATAAAATGTTGAACTGCAGTGGCAGTATGCTAGCAGTGGCTGCTCCAGACGTGGGGCTGCAGCGCAGTCCAAAATACAAATAGGGGACATCTCTCCTCTCCTCTGTCTCTCATCCTCCCATTTGCTTCCCTTCCCCTCCTCTCCTGTTACCCAACTGTCATTCACTTCTACCCCACCACTCAGCCCTGCTCCCTCCCTTCTCTCCTTGTACCCTCACCTCACCATCATCATTATCACACTGTACTCCCTCCATACCCAACTCCTGCAGTTTCCCTTCCTAGCTCAGGAGGCAGCAGCATCAGTACACCTTCTGTATCCATGCCTTCCCAAATAATCTCCCCTCAACGCTGTAGCAACCCTGATAATCTAATTCACATATCCCCAACAAACTCATATACCCTATTCTGTGTCCTCTAGAATGCCAGATCTGTTTGTAACAAACTCGTCCTCACCCATGACCTTTTCATGTCCAATTCCATACACCTCCTAGCTATTACTGAAACCTGGATTACCCCATCTGACACCACTTCTCCTGCTACTATCTCTGCTGGGCGCCTCACATTCTCACCCCCCCCCCCCACCCGGGGGTCACCATAATGGTGGTGTTGGATTCCTTTTACCCTCTAGCTACTCCTACCAACTCATACCCCCAGGACCATCACTTACATTCTCTATATTTGAGGTCCATGCTATACGCCTCTTTCAACCTGTTCATCTTCGAGTAGCTGTCATTTACCGTCCCCCTGGCATTCCCTCCAAAATTTTTGCCAACTTTGCTTCCTGACTTCCTCTCTTCCTGCATTCCCTTAATTGTCTTAGGTGATTTCAACATCCCAATCAATATCCCACATAATCCCCTGCCTCTAAACTCCTTAACCTCAAATCTTTGCTTGGTCTCTCCCAGTGGACCTCATCGCCCTCCCATGTGAATGAGAGCTCACTGTATCTGGTCTTCACTCGCTGTTGTTATTTTTCTGATTTTTCCAACTCCCCTTTTCCCTTTTCTGACCATCACCTGCTCTCTTTTAACTTATCGCTCTGTTTCTCCATCTCTACCTCCTAAGACTACCATCACTCAGCGTAACAGTGAGGCTATTGACACCACTTCTCTCTCTCCTATTCTTTCTCTCTCATGCCCTGAGCAAGCCACTTCTCTTTACAATGCATCCCTTACTTTTACTCCACTGACCACTCTTCATCGTCGCAGAACAACACCTCAACCCTGGTGCACCAAATGCACCAGATATCTGTAAAAATACTCACGTACTGCTGAGCGACAGTGGAAGAAACCACACTCTAAAGCAGGCTTTCTCCATTTCAGACTTATGCTCTCATCATTCAGTGCTGACCTTTCCCTCGACAGTCATACTTCAAGAACCTCATGTCCTCCCAGGCTTCGAAGCCCCAGTGCCTCTTTGCCACTGTCCACTCCTTCCCCTGCCCACCCCCATCTCATTTCACCTCCTCACCATCTGTCCTTGACTTCCCACTTACTTCACATCCAAAATATACTCTATACATCAGGACATCACATCTCACCAACCATCAGTAACCAGCCACCTCCTTTCCCCTACCACCCCTCCCCATCCTTTTTAACAACTTTGACATCTCTCTCCCATATATCAGGTGAGGAAGTCATGGATCACATCCACTCCTCCCCCCCACCTCACCACATGACCCTATCCCATCCCGCCCCCTCCGCTACTACTAACCTACTGCCTGTTCCCATCTTGCCCACCTCCTCAATCTCTTCCTCTCATCAAGCATTGTCCCCTCTGCTTTCAAGTATGCACTCGTCTCCCCTATTCTTGAAAAACCTACCCTTGATCATAGTACCCTCTCCAACTACCAACCCATCTCTCTCCTCTCTTTTGCCTCCAAACTCCTTGAGCGTATTGTTTACTGCCTTTCTTTCCTCCCACTCAGTGCTTGACCCATTCCACCCTGGCTTCTGTCCTTTACACTCCACTGAAACTGCCCTCGCGAAAGTCTGCAATGACATCCTTGCTGTTAAATCCGAGGCACACTACTCTCGGCTTATTCTCCTTGACCTCTCTACTGCTTTTGACAATGGATTGCTGTGATGGGTGTGTAGAGGGAGATGTCACACTATCTCCAAAGGAACATATACAGAAAAAGAGGTACTACTACCTATACGCGCTATCCAACATAATACATAAATGATACAGTAAATAATATACAACAGTAAATAATATACAGACAATGTCTTATCAAGGATAGATATCCCAAATGATGTAACAATATATGGGAAAAATCCAGTGGAATGATGAAGAAGACAATGTTCTTTGAGAGTGAAAAAAAGAATTCCACGATATACACCACGTTTTCACGTTGGCGAGGAATGATCAATGTTCGTGAAGGTTTCTGTTTCAGTCAAATGTTCATTTGGTCGAAGTCAATGAAAGAGGACTCCTCCAAGTTTGGTATATGTTTCCTCACAAATATGAAACAGTAGAGAGACCAATGGTGTAGTATGTCTTAGTTGATATGTAGGAAACAGATGATGGAGAAGGCTCTGAGTATCCTAAACGGTGGGAAGAATCCCAACGTACCCAACTTACGTCAGTACGCACAGGGATCCTCATATAAAGTAGAGATGAGCGCCTGAAATTTTTCGGGTTTTGTGTTTTGGTTTTGGGTTCGGTTCCGCGGCCGTGTTTTGGGTTCGAACGCGTTTTGGCAAAACCTCACCGAATTATTTTTGTCGGATTCGGGTGTGTTTTGGATTCGGGTGTTTTTTTCCAAAAACACTAAAAAACAGCTTAAATCATAGAATTTGGGGGTCATTTTGATCCCAAAGTATTATTAACCTCAAAAACCATAATTTACACTCATTTTCAGTCTATTCTGAATACCTCACACCTCACAATATTATTTTTAGTCCTAAAATTTGCACCGAGGTCGCTGTGTGAGTAAGATAAGCGACCCTAGTGGCCGACACAAACACCGGGCCCATCTAGGAGTGGCACTGCAGTGTCACGCAGGATGTCCCTTCCAAAAAACCCTCCCCAAACAGCACATGACGCAAAGAAAAAAAGAGGCGCAATGAGGTAGCTGTGTGAGTAAGATTAGCGACCCTAGTGGCCGACACAAACACCGGGCCCATCTAGGAGTGGCACTGCAGTGTCACGCAGGATGGCCCTTCCAAAAAACCCTCCCCAAACAGCACATGACGCAAAGAAAAAAAGAGGCGCAATGAGGTAGCTGACTGTGTGAGTAAGATTAGCGACCCTAGTGGCCGACACAAACACCGGGCACATCTAGGAGTGGCACTGCAGTGTCACGCAGGATGTCCCTTCCAAAAAACCCTCCCCAAACAGCACATGACGCAAAGAAAAAAAGAGGCGCAATGAGGTAGCTGTGTGAGTAAGATTAGCGACCCTAGTGGCCGACACAAACACCGGGCCCATCTAGGAGTGGCACTGCAGTGTCACGCAGGATGTCCCTTCCAAAAAACCCTCCCCAATCAGCACATGATGCAAAGAAAAAGAAAAGAAAAAAGAGGTGCAAGATGGAATTATCCTTGGGCCCTCCCACCCACCCTTATGTTGTATAAACAAAACAGGACATGCACACTTTAACCAACCCATCATTTCAGTGACAGGGTCTGCCACACGACTGTGACTGATATGACGGGTTGGTTTGGACCCCCCCCCCAAAAAAGAAGCAATTAATCTCTCCTTGCACAAACTGGCTCTACAGAGGCAAGATGTCCACCTCATCTTCACCCTCCGATATATCACCGTGTACATCCCCCTCCTCACAGATTATCAATTCGTCCCCACTGGAATCCACCATCTCAGCTCCCTGTGTACTTTGTGGAGGCAATTGCTGCTGGTCAATGTCTCCGCGGAGGAATTGATTATAATTCATTTTAATGAACATCATCTTCTCCACATTTTCTGGATGTAACCTCGTACGCCGATTGCTGACAAGGTGAGCGGCGGCACTAAACACTCTTTCGGAGTACACACTTGTGGGAGGGCAACTTAGGTAGAATAAAGCCAGTTTGTGCAAGGGCCTCCAAATTGCCTCTTTTTCCTGCCAGTATAAGTACGGACTGTGTGACGTGCCTACTTGGATGCGGTCACTCATATAATCCTCCACCATTCTATCAATGTTGAGAGAATCATATGCAGTGACAGTAGACGACATGTCCGTAATCGTTGTCAGGTCCTTCAGTCCGGACCAGATGTCAGCATCAGCAGTCGCTCCAGACTGCCCTGCATCACCGCCAGCGGGTGGGCTCGGAATTCTGAGCCTTTTCCTCGCACCCCCAGTTGCGGGAGAATGTGAAGGAGGAGATGTTGACAGGTCGCGTTCCGCTTGACTTGACAATTTTGTCACCAGCAGGTCTTTCAACCCCAGCAGACCTGTGTCTGCCGGAAAGAGAGATCCAAGGTAGGCTTTAAATCTAGGATCGAGCACGGTGGCCAAAATGTAGTGCTCTGATTTCAACAGATTGACCACCCGTGAATCCTTGTTAAGCGAATTAAGGGCTGCATCCACAAGTCCCACATGCCTAGCGGAATCGCTCCGTGTTAGCTCCTTCTTCAATGCCTCCAGCTTCTTCTGCAAAAGCCTGATGAGGGGAATGACCTGACTCAGGCTGGCAGTGTCTGAACTGACTTCACGTGTGGCAAGTTCAAAGGGCATCAGAACCTTGCACAACGTTGAAATCATTCTCCACTGCACTTGAGACAGGTGCATTCCATCTCCTATATCGTGCTCAATTGTATAGGCTTGAATGGCCTTTTGCTGCTCCTCCAACCTCTGAAGCATATAGAGGGTTGAATTCCACCTCGTTACCACTTCTTGCTTCAGATGATGGCAGGGCAGGTTCAGTAGTTTTTGGTGGTGCTCCAGTCTTCTGTACGTGGTGCCTGTACGCCGAAAGTGTCCCGCAATTTTTCTGGCCACCGACAGCATCTCTTGCACGCCCCTGTCGTTTTTTAAAAAATTCTGCACCACCAAATTCAAGGTATGTGCAAAACATGGGACGTGCTGGAATTTGCCCATATTTAATGCACACACAATATTGCTGGCGTTGTCCGATGCCACAAATCCACAGGAGAGTCCAATTGGGGTAAGCCATTCCGCGATGATCTTCCTCAGTTGCCGTAAGAGGTTTTCAGCTGTGTGCGTATTCTGGAAAGCGGTGATACAAAGCGTAGCCTGCCTAGGAAAGAGTTGGCGTTTGCGAGATGCTGCTACTGGTGCCGCCGCTGCTGTTCTTGCGGCGGGAGTCCATACATCTACCCAGTGGGCTGTCACAGTCATATAGTCCTGACCCTGCCCTGCTCCACTTGTCCACATGTCCGTGGTTAAGTGGACATTGGGTACAACTGCATTTTTTAGGACACTGGTGAGTCTTTTTCTGACGTCCGTGTACATTCTCGGTATCGCCTGCCTAGAGAAGTGGAACCTAGATGGTATTTGGTAACGGGGGCACACTGCCTCAATAAATTGTCTAGTTCCCTGTGAACTAACGGCGGATACCGGACGCACGTCTAACACCAACATAGTTGTCAAGGACTCAGTTATCCGCTTTGCAGTAGGATGACTGCTGTGATATTTCATCTTCCTCGCAAAGGACTGTTGAACAGTCAATTGCTTACTGGAAGTAGTACAAGTGGGCTTACGACTTCCCCTCTGGGATGACCATCGACTCCCAGCGGCAACAACAGCAGCGCCAGCAGCAGTAGGCGTTACACGCAAGGATGCATCGGAGGAATCCCAGGCAGGAGAGGACTCGTCAGACTTGCCAGTGACATGGCCTGCAGGACTATTGGCATTCCTGGGGAAGGAGGAAATTGACACTGAGGGAGTTGGTGGGGTGGTTTGCGTGAGCTTGGTTACAAGAGGAAGGGATTTACTGGTCAGTGGACTGCTTCCGCTGTCACCCAAAGTTTTTGAACTTGTCACTGACTTATTATGAATGCGCTGCAGGTGACGTATAAGGGAGGATGTTCCGAGGTGGTTAACGTCCTTACCCCTACTTATTACAGCTTGACAAAGGGAACACACGGCTTGACACCTGTTGTCCGCATTTCTGGTGAAATACCTCCACACCGAAGAGCTGATTTTTTTGGTATTTTCACCTGGCATGTCAACGGCCATATTCCTCCCACGGACAACAGGTGTCTCCCCGGGTGCCTGACTTAAACAAACCACCTCACCATCAGAATCCTCCTGGTCAATTTCCTTCCCAGCGCCAGCAACACCCATATCCTCCTCATCCTGGTGTACTTCAACACTGACATCTTCAATCTGACTATCAGGAACTGGACTGCGGGTGCTCCTTCCAGCACTTGCAGGGGGCATGCAAATAGTGGAAGGCGCATGCTCTTCACGTCCAGTGTTGGGAAGGTCAGGCATCGCAAACGACACAATTGGACTCTCCTTGTGGATTTGGGATTTCAAAGAACGCACAGTTCTTTGCGGTGCTTTTGCCAGCTTGAGTCTTTTCAGTTTTCTAGCGAGAGGCTGAGTGCTTCCATCCTCATGTGAAGCTGAACCACTAGCCATGAACATAGGCCAGGGCCTCAGCCGTTCCTTGCCACTCCGTGTGGTAAATGGCATATTGGCAAGTTTACGCTTCTCCTCCGACAATTTTATTTTAGGTTTTGGAGTCCTTTTTTTTCTGATATTTGGTGTTTTGGATTTGACATGCTCTGTACTATGACATTGGGCATCGGCCTTGGCAGACGACGTTGCTGGCATTTCATCGTCTCGGCCATGACTAGTGGCAGCAGCTTCAGCACGAGGTGGAAGTGGATCTTGATCTTTCCCTAATTTTGGAACCTCAACTTTTTTGTTCTCCATATTTTATAGGCAGAACTAAAAGGCACCTCAGGTAAACAATGGAGATGGATGGATTGGATACTAGTATACAATTATGGACGGACTGCCACGGTTAGGTGGTATAAAAAAACCACGGTTAGGTGGTATATAATACAATTATGGATGGACGGACTGCCTGCCGAGTGCCGACACAGAGGTAGCCACAGCCGTGAACTACCGCACTGTACACTGGTTGATAAAGAGATAGTAGTATACTCGTAACAACTAGTATGACGACGGTATAAAGAATGAAAAAAAAACCACGGTTAGGTGGTATATATTATAATACAATTATGGTTGGACGGACTGCCTGCCGAGTGCCGACACAGAGGTAGCCACAGCCGTGAACTACCGCACTGTACACTGGTTGATAAAGAGATAGTAGTATACTCGTAACAACTAGTATGACTGACTATGACGGTATAAAGAATGAAAAAAAAACCACGGTTAGGTGGTATATATTATAATACAATTATGGATGGACGGACTGCCTGCCGACTGCCGACACAGAGGTAGCCACAGCCGTGAACTACCGCACTGTACACTGGTTGATAAAGAGATAGTAGTATACTCGTAACAACTAGTATGACGACGGTATAAAGAATGAAAAAAAAACCACGGTTAGGTGGTATATATTATAATAATACAATTATGGATGGACGGACTGCCTGCCGAGTTCCGACACAGAGGTAGCCACAGCCGTGAACTACCGCACTGTACACTGGTTGATAAAGAGATAGTAGTATACTCGTAACAACTAGTATGACTGACTATGACGGTATAAAGAATGAAAAAAAAACCACGGTTAGGTGGTATATATTGTAATACAATTATGGATGGACGGACTGCCTGCCGAGTTCCGACACAGAGGTAGCCACAGCCGTGAACTACCGCACTGTACACTGGTTGATAAAGAGATAGTAGTATACTCGTAACAACTAGTATGACGACGGTATAAAGAATGAAAAAAAAACCACGGTTAGGTGGTATATATTATAATACAATTATGGATGGACGGACTGCCTGCCGACTGCCGACACAGAGGTAGCCACAGCCGTGAACTACCGCACTGTACACTGGTTGATAAAGAGATAGTAGTATACTCGTAACAACTAGTATGACACTATGACGGTATAAAGAATGAAAAAAAAACCACGGTTAGGTGGTATATATTATAATAATACAATTATGGATGGACGGACTGCCTGCCGAGTTCCGACACAGAGGTAGCCACAGCCGTGAACTACCGCACTGTACACTGGTTGATAAAGAGATAGTAGTATACTCGTAACAACTAGTATGACACTATGACGGTATAAAGAATGAAAAAAAAACCACGGTTAGGTGGTATATATTATAATACAATTATGGATGGACGGACTGCCTGCCGACTGCCGACACAGAGGTAGCCACAGCCGTGAACTACCGCACTGTACACTGGTTGATAAAGAGATAGTAGTATACTCGTAACAACTAGTATGACACTATGACGGTATAAAGAATGAAAAAAAAACCACGGTTAGGTGGTATATATTATAATACAATTATGGATGGACGGACTGCCTGCCGAGTGCCGACACAGAGGTAGCCACAGCCGTGAACTACCGCACTGTACACTGGTTGATAAAGAGATAGTAGTATACTCGTAACAACTAGTATGACTGACTATGACGGTATAAAGAATGAAAAAAAAACCACGGTTAGGTGGTATATATTATAATACAATTATGGATGGACGGACTGCCTGCCGACTGCCGACACAGAGGTAGCCACAGCCGTGAACTACCGCACTGTACACTGGTTGATAAAGAGATAGTAGTATACTCGTAACAACTAGTATGACACTATGACGGTATAAAGAATGAAAAAAAAACCACGGTTAGGTGGTATATATTATAATACAATTATGGATGGACGGACTGCCTGCCGACTGCCGACACAGAGGTAGCCACAGCCGTGAACTACCGCACTGTACACTGGTTGATAAAGAGATAGTAGTATACTCGTAACAACTAGTATGACTATGACGACGGTATAAAGAAAGAAAAAAAAATACCACGGTTAGGTGGTATATAATTATACAATTATGGATGGACGGACTGCCTGCCGAGTGCCGACTGCCGACACAGAGGTAGCCACAGCCGTGAACTACCGCACTGTACTGTGTCTGCTGCTAATATAGACTGGTTGATAAAGAGATAGTATACAACAATATACTACTATACTGGTGGTCAGGCACTGGTCACCACTAGTCACACTGGCAGTGGCACTCCTGCAGCAAAAGTGTGCACTGTTTAATTTTAAATTAATATAATATTATGTACTCCTGGCTCCTGCTATAACAACCTGCAGTGCTCCCCAGTCTCCCCCACAATTATTATAAGCTTTTATACATTGATGTGCAGCACACTGGGCTGAGCTGAGTGCACACAGACTGAGTCACACTGTGTGACTGCTGTGTATCGTTTTTTTCAGGCAGAGAACGGATATAGCAGAGAACGGATATATTAAATAAAAGTTAACTTAACAACAACTGCACTGGTCACTGTGGTAAACTCTGTCTGCACAATCTCTCTCTCTCTCTCTCTCTTCTAATCTATTCTAATGGAGAGGACGCCAGCCACGTCCTCTCCCTATCAATCTCAATGCACGTGTGAAAATGGCGGCGACGCGCGGCTCCTTATATAGAATCCGAGTCTCGCGAGAATCCGACAGCGTCATGATGACGTTCGGGCGCGCTCGGGTTAACCGAGCAAGGCGGGAAGATCCGAGTCGCTCGGACCCGTGAAAAAAAAAGTGAAGTTCGTGCGGGTTCGGATTCAAAGAAACCGAACCCGCTCATCTCTAATATAAAGGTATCTTTAGTAAGTGGAAGGAAGAGAATGCTTGACAGGGAGTATCTTAGGAGGCAGAACAGGAATTTTCACAAGGTACACACCGTACTCACGTTGACACTAGAGATGAGCGCCGGAAATTTTTCGGGTTTTGTGTTTTGGTTTTGGGTTCGGTTCCGCGGCCGTGTTTTGGGTTCGACCGCGTTTTGGCAAAACCTCACCGAATTTTTTTTGTCGGATTCGGGTGTGTTTTGGATTCGGGTGTTTTTTTAAAAAAACCCTAAAAAACAGCTTAAATCATAGAATTTGGGGGTAATTTTGATCCCAAAGTATTATTAACCTCAAAAAACATAATTTACACTCATTTTCAGCCTATTCTGAACACATCACACCTCACAATATTATTTTTAGTCCTAAAATTTGCACCGAGGTCGCTGTGTGAGTAAGATAAGCGACCCTAGTGGCCGACACAAACACCGGGCCCATCTAGGAGTGGCACTGCAGTGTCACGCAGGATGGCCCTTCCAAAAAACCCTCCCCAAACAGCACATGACGCAAAGAAAAAAAGAGGCGCAATGAGGTAGCTGACTGTGTGAGTAAGATTAGCGACCCTAGTGGCCGACACAAACACCGGGCACATCTAGGAGTGGCACTGCAGTGTCACGCAGGATGTCCCTTCCAAAAAACCCTCCCCAAACAGCACATGACGCAAAGAAAAAAAGAGGCGCAATGAGGTAGCTGTGTGAGTAAGATTAGCGACCCTAGTGGCCGACACAAACACCGGGCCCATCTAGGAGTGGCACTGCAGTGTCACGCAGGATGTCCCTTCCAAAAAACCCTCCCCAATCAGCACATGATGCAAAGAAAAAGAAAAGAAAAAAGAGGTGCAAGATGGAATTATCCTTGGGCCCTCCCACCCACCCTTATGTTGTATAAACAAAACAGGACATGCACACTTTAACCAACCCATCATTTCAGTGACAGGGTCTGCCACACGACTGTGACTGATATGACGGGTTGGTTTGGACCCCCCCCAAAAAAGAAGCAATTAATCTCTCCTTGCACAAACTGGCTCTACAGAGGCAAGATGTCCACCTCATCTTCACCCTCCGATATATCACCGTGTACATCCCCCTCCTCACAGATTATCAATTCGTCCCCACTGGAATCCACCATCTCAGCTCCCTGTGTACTTTGTGGAGGCAATTGCTGCTGGTCAATGTCTCCGCGGAGGAATTGATTATAATTCATTTTAATGAACATCATCTTCTCCACATTTTCTGGATGTAACCTCGTACGCCGATTGCTGACAAGGTGAGCGGCGGCACTAAACACTCTTTCGGAGTACACACTTGTGGGAGGGCAACTTAGGTAGAATAAAGCCAGTTTGTGCAAGGGCCTCCAAATTGCCTCTTTTTCCTGCCAGTATAAGTACGGACTGTGTGACGTGCCTACTTGGATGCGGTCACTCATATAATCCTCCACCATTCTATCAATGTTGAGAGAATCATATGCAGTGACAGTAGACGACATGTCCGTAATCGTTGTCAGGTCCTTCAGTCCGGACCAGATGTCAGCATCAGCAGTCGCTCCAGACTGCCCTGCATCACCGCCAGCGGGTGGGCTCGGAATTCTGAGCCTTTTCCTCGCACCCCCAGTTGCGGGAGAATGTGAAGGAGGAGATGTTGACAGGTCGCGTTCCGCTTGACTTGACAATTTTGTCACCAGCAGGTCTTTCAACCCCAGCAGACCTGTGTCTGCCGGAAAGAGAGATCCAAGGTAGGCTTTAAATCTAGGATCGAGCACGGTGGCCAAAATGTAGTGCTCTGATTTCAACAGATTGACCACCCGTGAATCCTTGTTAAGCGAATTAAGGGCTGCATCCACAAGTCCCACATGCCTAGCGGAATCGCTCCGTGTTAGCTCCTCCTTCAATGCCTCCAGCTTCTTCTGCAAAAGCCTGATGAGGGGAATGACCTGACTCAGGCTGGCAGTGTCTGAACTGACTTCACGTGTGGCAAGTTCAAAGGGCATCAGAACCTTGCACAACGTTGAAATCATTCTCCACTGCACTTGAGACAGGTGCATTCCACCTACTATATCGTGCTCAATTGTATAGGCTTGAATGGCCTTTTGCTGCTCCTCCAACCTCTGAAGCATATAGAGGGTTGAATTCCACCTCGTTACCACTTCTTGCTTCAGATGATGGCAGGGCAGGTTCAGTAGTTTTTGGTGGTGCTCCAGTTTTCTGTACGTGGTGCCTGTACGCCGAAAGTGTCCCGCAATTCTTCTGGCCACCGACAGCATCTCTTGCACGCCCCTGTCGTTTTTTAAAAAATTCTGCACCACCAAATTCAAGGTATGTGCAAAACATGGGACGTGCTGGAATTGGCCCAGATTTAATGCACACACAATATTGCTGGCGTTGTCCGATGCCACAAATCCACAGGAGAGTCCAATTGGGGTAAGCCATTCCGCGATGATCTTCCTCAGTTGCCGTAAGAGGTTTTCAGCTGTGTGCGTATTCTGGAAAGCGGTGATACAAAGCGTAGCCTGCCTAGGAAAGAGTTGGCGTTTGCGAGATGCTGCTACTGGTGCCGCCGCTGCTGTTCTTGCGGCGGGAGTCCATACATCTACCCAGTGGGCTGTCACAGTCATATAGTCCTGACCCTGCCCTGCTCCACTTGTCCACATGTCCGTGGTTAAGTGGACATTGGGTACAGCTGCATTTTTTAGGACACTGGTGACTCTTTTTCTGAGGTCTGTGTACATTTTCGGTATCGCCTGCCTAGAGAAATGGAACCTAGATGGTATTTGGTACCGGGGACACAGTACCTCCAACAAGTCTCTAGTTGGCTCTGCAGTAATGATGGATACCGGAACCACGTTTCTCACCACCCAGGATGCCAAGGCCTCAGTTATCCGCTTTGCAGTAGGATGACTGCTGTGATATTTCATCTTCCTCGCAAAGGACTGTTGAACAGTCAATTGCTTACTGGAAGTAGTACAAGTGGGCTTACGACTTCCCCTCTGGGATGACCATCGACTCCCAGCGGCAACAACAGCAGCGCCAGCAGCAGTAGGCGTTACACGCAAGGATGCATCGGAGGAATCCCAGGCAGGAGAGGACTCGTCAGACTTGCCAGTGACATGGCCTGCAGGACTATTGGCATTCCTGGGGAAGGAGGAAATTGACACTGAGGGAGTTGGTGGGGTGGTTTGCGTGAGCTTGGTTACAAGAGGAAGGGATTTACTGGTCAGTGGACTGCTTCCGCTGTCACCCAAAGTTTTTGAACTTGTCACTGACTTATTATGAATGCGCTGCAGGTGACGTATAAGGGAGGATGTTCCGAGGTGGTTAACGTCCTTACCCCTACTTATTACAGCTTGACAAAGGGAACACACGGCTTGACACCTGTTGTCCGCATTTCTGGTGAAATACCTCCACACCGAAGAGCTGATTTTTTTGGTATTTTCACCTGGCATGTCAACGGCCATATTCCTCCCACGGACAACAGGTGTCTCCCCGGGTGCCTGACTTAAACAAACCACCTCACCATCAGAATCCTCCTGGTCAATTTCCTCCCCAGCGCCAGCAACACCCATATCCTCCTCATCCTGGTGTACTTC
Organism: Pseudophryne corroboree; assembly: GCF_028390025.1. NCBI lineage: Eukaryota > Metazoa > Chordata > Amphibia > Anura > Myobatrachidae > Pseudophryne > Pseudophryne corroboree. The sequence continues at coordinate 372,984,078 of NC_086449.1, forward strand.
AACACTGACATCTTCAATCTGACTATCAGGAACTGGACTGCGGGTGCTCCTTCCAGCACTTGCAGGGGGCATGCAAATAGTGGAAGGCGCATGCTCTTCACGTCCAGTGTTGGGAAGGTCAGGCATCGCAAACGACACAATTGGACTCTCCTTGTGGATTTGGGATTTCAAAGAACGCACAGTTCTTTGCGGTGCTTTTGCCAGCTTGAGTCTTTTCAGTTTTCTAGCGAGAGGCTGAGTGCTTCCATCCTCATGTGAAGCTGAACCACTAGCCATGAACATAGGCCAGGGCCTCAGCCGTTCCTTGCCACTCCGTGTGGTAAATGGCATATTGGCAAGTTTACGCTTCTCCTCCGACAATTTTATTTTAGGTTTTGGAGTCCTTTTTTTTCTGATATTTGGTGTTTTGGATTTGACATGCTCTGTACTATGACATTGGGCATCGGCCTTGGCAGACGACGTTGCTGGCATTTCATCGTCTCGGCCATGACTAGTGGCAGCAGCTTCAGCACGAGGTGGAAGTGGATCTTGATCTTTCCCTAATTTTGGAACCTCAACTTTTTTGTTCTCCATATTTTATAGGCAGAACTAAAAGGCACCTCAGGTAAACAATGGAGATGGATGGATTGGATACTAGTATACAATTATGGACGGACTGCCACGGTTAGGTGGTATAAAAAAACCACGGTTTGGTGGTATATATTATAATAATAATACAATTATGGATGGACGGACTGCCTGCCGACTGCCGACACAGAGGTAGCCACAGCCGTGAACTACCGCACTGTACACTGGTTGATAAAGAGATAGTAGTATACTCGTAACAACTAGTATGACACTATGACGGTATAAAGAATGAAAAAAAAACCACGGTTAGGTGGTATATATTATAATAATAATACAATTATGGATGGACGGACTGCCTGCCGACTGCCGACACAGAGGTAGCCACAGCCGTGAACTACCGCACTGTACACTGGTTGATAAAGAGATAGTAGTATACTCGTAACAATTAGGATGACACTATGACGGTATAAAGAATGAAAAAAAAACCACGGTTAGGTGGTAGGTATATAATAATAAATAATACAATTCTGGTCGGACGGACTGCCTGCCGTGTGCCGACACAGAGGTAGCCACAGCCGTGAACTACCGCACTGTACACTGGTTGATAAAGAGATAGTAGTATACTCGTAACAATTAGGATGACACTATGACGGTATAAAGAATGAAAAAAAAACCACGGTTAGGTGGTAGGTATATAATAATAAATAATACAATTCTGGTCGGACGGACTGCCTGCCGTGTGCCGACACAGAGGTAGCCACAGCCGTGAACTACCGCACTGTACACTGGTTGATAAAGAGATAGTAGTATACTCGTAACAATTAGGATGACACTATGACGGTATAAAGAATGAAAAAAAAACCACGGTTAGGTGGTAGGTATATAATAATAAATAATACAATTCTGGTCGGACGGACTGCCTGCCGTGTGCCGACACAGAGGTAGCCACAGCCGTGAACTACCGCACTGTACACTGGTTGATAAAGAGATAGTAGTATACTCGTAACAATTAGGATGACACTATGACGGTATAAAGAATGAAAAAAAAACCACGGTTAGGTGGTAGGTATATAATAATAAATAATACAATTCTGGTCGGACGGACTGCCTGCCGTGTGCCGACACAGAGGTAGCCACAGCCGTGAACTACCGCACTGTACACTGGTTGATAAAGAGATAGTAGTATACTCGTAACAATTAGGATGACACTATGACGGTATAAAGAATGAAAAAAAAACCACGGTTAGGTGGTAGGTATATAATAATAAATAATACAATTCTGGTCGGACGGACTGCCTGCCGTGTGCCGACACAGAGGTAGCCACAGCCGTGAACTACCGCACTGTACACTGGTTGATAAAGAGATAGTAGTATACTCGTAACAATTAGGATGACACTATGACGGTATAAAGAATGAAAAAAAAACCACGGTTAGGTGGTAGGTATATAATAATAAATAATACAATTCTGGTCGGACGGACTGCCTGCCGTGTGCCGACACAGAGGTAGCCACAGCCGTGAACTACCGCACTGTACACTGGTTGATAAAGAGATAGTAGTATACTCGTAACAATTAGGATGACACTATGACGGTATAAAGAATGAAAAAAAAACCACGGTTAGGTGGTAGGTATATAATAATAAATAATACAATTCTGGTCGGACGGACTGCCTGCCGTGTGCCGACACAGAGGTAGCCACAGCCGTGAACTACCGCACTGTACACTGGTTGATAAAGAGATAGTAGTATACTCGTAACAATTAGGATGACACTATGACGGTATAAAGAATGAAAAAAAAACCACGGTTAGGTGGTAGGTATATAATAATAAATAATACAATTCTGGTCGGACGGACTGCCTGCCGTGTGCCGACACAGAGGTAGCCACAGCCGTGAACTACCGCACTGTACACTGGTTGATAAAGAGATAGTAGTATACTCGTAACAATTAGGATGACACTATGACGGTATAAAGAATGAAAAAAAAACCACGGTTAGGTGGTAGGTATATAATAATAAATAATACAATTCTGGTCGGACGGACTGCCTGCCGTGTGCCGACACAGAGGTAGCCACAGCCGTGAACTACCGCACTGTACACTGGTTGATAAAGAGATAGTAGTATACTCGTAACAATTAGGATGACACTATGACGGTATAAAGAATGAAAAAAAAACCACGGTTAGGTGGTAGGTATATAATAATAAATAATACAATTCTGGTCGGACGGACTGCCTGCCGTGTGCCGACACAGAGGTAGCCACAGCCGTGAACTACCGCACTGTACACTGGTTGATAAAGAGATAGTAGTATACTCGTAACAATTAGGATGACACTATGACGGTATAAAGAATGAAAAAAAAACCACGGTTAGGTGGTAGGTATATAATAATAAATAATACAATTCTGGTCGGACGGACTGCCTGCCGTGTGCCGACACAGAGGTAGCCACAGCCGTGAACTACCGCACTGTACACTGGTTGATAAAGAGATAGTAGTATACTCGTAACAATTAGGATGACACTATGACGGTATAAAGAATGAAAAAAAAACCACGGTTAGGTGGTAGGTATATAATAATAAATAATACAATTCTGGTCGGACGGACTGCCTGCCGTGTGCCGACACAGAGGTAGCCACAGCCGTGAACTACCGCACTGTACACTGGTTGATAAAGAGATAGTAGTATACTCGTAACAATTAGGATGACACTATGACGGTATAAAGAATGAAAAAAAAACCACGGTTAGGTGGTAGGTATATAATAATAAATAATACAATTCTGGTCGGACGGACTGCCTGCCGTGTGCCGACACAGAGGTAGCCACAGCCGTGAACTACCGCACTGTACACTGGTTGATAAAGAGATAGTAGTATACTCGTAACAATTAGGATGACACTATGACGGTATAAAGAATGAAAAAAAAACCACGGTTAGGTGGTAGGTATATAATAATAAATAATACAATTCTGGTCGGACGGACTGCCTGCCGTGTGCCGACACAGAGGTAGCCACAGCCGTGAACTACCGCACTGTACACTGGTTGATAAAGAGATAGTAGTATACTCGTAACAATTAGGATGACACTATGACGGTATAAAGAATGAAAAAAAAACCACGGTTAGGTGGTAGGTATATAATAATAAATAATACAATTCTGGTCGGACGGACTGCCTGCCGTGTGCCGACACAGAGGTAGCCACAGCCGTGAACTACCGCACTGTACACTGGTTGATAAAGAGATAGTAGTATACTCGTAACAATTAGGATGACACTATGACGGTATAAAGAATGAAAAAAAAACCACGGTTAGGTGGTAGGTATATAATAATAAATAATACAATTCTGGTCGGACGGACTGCCTGCCGTGTGCCGACACAGAGGTAGCCACAGCCGTGAACTACCGCACTGTACACTGGTTGATAAAGAGATAGTAGTATACTCGTAACAATTAGGATGACACTATGACGGTATAAAGAATGAAAAAAAAACCACGGTTAGGTGGTAGGTATATAATAATAAATAATACAATTCTGGTCGGACGGACTGCCTGCCGTGTGCCGACACAGAGGTAGCCACAGCCGTGAACTACCGCACTGTACACTGGTTGATAAAGAGATAGTAGTATACTCGTAACAATTAGGATGACACTATGACGGTATAAAGAATGAAAAAAAAACCACGGTTAGGTGGTAGGTATATAATAATAAATAATACAATTCTGGTCGGACGGACTGCCTGCCGTGTGCCGACACAGAGGTAGCCACAGCCGTGAACTACCGCACTGTACTGTGTCTGCTGCTAATATAGACTGGTTGATATTTAAAGAGATATTAGTAGTATACAACAATACTATACTGGTGGTCAGGCACTGGTCACCACTCCTGCAGCAAAAGTGTGCACTGTTAATTAATATAATTGTACTCCTGGCTCCTGCTAACAACCTGCAGTGCTCCCCAGTCTCCCCCACAATTAATTATAAGCTTTTAATTTATACATTGATGACTGTGCAGCACACTGGGCTGAGCTGAGTGCACACAGACTGAGTCACACTGTGTGACTGACTGTGCTGTGTATCGTTTTTTTTTTCAGGCAGAGAACGGATATAGCAGAGAGAAGTGAACGGATATATTATATTAAATAAAAGTTAACTAGCAACTGCACTGGTCACTGACTGTGGTAAACTAACTCTGTCTGCGACTCTGCACAATCTCTCTCTATCTAATCTATCTATCTCTATTCTAATGGAGAGGACGCCAGACACGTCCTCTCCCTATCAATCTCAATGCACGAGTGAAAATGGCGGCGACGCGCGGCTCCTTATATAGAATCCGAGTCTCGCGATAGAATCCGAGCCTCGCGAGAATCCGACAGCGTCATGATGACGTTCGGGCGCGCTCGGGTTAACCGAGCAAGGCGGGAAGATCCGAGTCGCTCGGACCCGTGGAAAAAAAAGTGAAGTTCGTGCGGGTTCGGATTCAAAGAAACCGAACCCGCTCATCTCTAGTTGACACTGGAGGTTTGAAGCTCATAAAGGTATCTTTTTCCAAATGGAGATTCTTCTAATGGATGTCCTTTGAATGGAGCCTCTTCACATCGGCACACAGTCTCCCACGTTGAACTCCGGTCCTCTCGCCGTCCTGCTTCCATCCATCACTGTGCTGTCAGCGGGCTGAATGCAATGCTGTGTGGGGCCAGAGCTTTTTCACTCTCAAAGAACATTGTCTTCTTCATCATTCCACAGGATTTTTCCCATATATTGTTACATCATTTGGGATATCCATCCTCTCCTTCTGCAAGTCCTTCACTCCCTTGGTCTGTTTGATACTGCACTCTTCTGGCTGTCCTCCTACCTCTCTGACCATTCCTTCTCTGTCTCCTCTCATGACTCCACCCCACCCCCCTCCCTTACAGTTGGTGTCCCCCAAGGTCCTGTTCTTTGTCCTCTCCTTTTCTCTATCTTTAGGTGATCTCATTAGCACTTTGACATACAATATCATCTCTTTGCTGATGAAACTCAATTCTACCTTTCCTCTCCTGACCTCTCCCATGCTCTTCTCACTCATATCTCCACCTGCTATCTCTTCTTGGATGTCCCAGCGCATTCTTAAACTTAACATGATGCTGCTATCAACTACACAGTGGGCGGGCGGGTGGTGCGATGCCGCAATGTATATAATTAGCCAGCATACCAGCATTACTCCCCTGTGGTAACTCTCCCCCATTACCCCTGGGTCAGCTGTACGGGGACAGCTGTCCCTGTGTGCAATGGTGTTGTGCATATGTGTCTTCCCCTCTTCTCCTCCCGGCTCGCCCTGTCTCTCCCGTGGAGACTACCTTAGAGGAGCGGCCGAGTGGTAGCGGGACTGTGACTAAAGAGACTTCCAAGACTGTGTGCAGACAGAATAAAACAGCCTCAGCAAGCAGGCTGGAAGCTTGTGGGAAGCCTGGTCTGGATAGCGGCGCTGAGTGCTGGTAAGTGTGTGCTCTCCAGAAGTTTGGTGCTTTCCACTGCCAACTTGTCCACTGCCAATTTAGCTAATGAAGAGTCTGGCCGCATGATCCTCCTTCCCCCCTTACTTAATTCCTTCCCAGTGGTGCATGCAGCCATCACAACATCATGACTGTGATGCTGCGCCAGCCCTTCCATGTCTCTTGCCACTGAGGAGCATGCCTGAACCAGCCCAGCCTCCTGCCAGCGCCGGGCACAGACGTGTTACCATGGCATTTACAGACTGAGATATCAGTGTATAGGGCCCCAAGATTTTTGTTTCCGGCCCAGGATCATCTTCCCTCCCTCCCGCACAACCTCACCTCTCACAATTTCATTATCTGTTGATGGCAGTATTATCTCCTCTAGCTCCCAAGTGTGCTGACTTGGAGTATTCCTAGACTATTCCCTCTCCTTTAAACCACACATTCAGCACCTCTCACAAACCTGCCATTTTTATCTCAAAAATATTTCCAGGATCAGACCCTTTCTCACACAGGACACTACTTAGACCCTCATCTTCCTCACCAAACTTGCTACATCCACCTCCCCTCTCTTACAATCCCTTCATTGGCCCCCCTTCCCTTTCAGAACTAAATTTAAGCTTCTCATACTCACTTACAAATCCCTCAGCAACCCCATTCCCAATTACATCTCTGACCTTATCTCCCTTTACACTTCCACTCGTTCTCTTTGCTCCGCTAATGCACGCCACCTCTCCTGCCTACTGATTACTTCCACTCCTACCGCCAAGATTTTTCACGTGCTGCTCCCTATCTCTGGAATTCTCTACCTCTCCCTATCAGACTCTTCACCTCTCTACAAAAAACTTCAAACAGGCTCTCAAGGCCCACTTTTTCACCAAACCCATCCAACGCTCATCATAACCCTCTGTTCCACGCTCACTGTCTTCCCCATCTGTGTCACCACTTGTTATCTGCCCCTCTCATTTAGACTGTAAGCTCTGATGAGCATGGCCCCCTTACCTCATGTGCCTTTCCTTCTCTTACTTAAATCATCTTCAACTCTATACTCCTTTGAAGGCACCAGACCCCGCGTCTGCTGATGCAGGTATGTTTCTATAACCTGTACTTGTCCTATATTGTCTTGAACTGTAAGTCACTGTTTCCTTGTTTTGCATATTTGTTTATATACTCTGTAACTGTACTCTGCTGACCCCTTTGTGGCGCTATATAAATAGAGGATAATTATAATAATTATAATAATAATAGTATATTGACAGTGTTTAACCCATGTACTCTATTCATTGCTCTCGGTGTACTGTACTGAGTCTTCCCAAGTTAATACAGTAACTCTGGCCAGTTAATGCACTTGCTGTCTAGTATTTACTATACAGTATGTCTGCCACTCACATGTAATATTGTCTACTCTGCCATTACCTTATTATTATTTTGCACCATTATCTTTATTTTTCTTTGGACTCTCATTGTGGTAGGGCTTCCCACCTCCTGTGCACTGGTTCGTACCAATAGGAGTAGGGGGGAACCGTAAACGCAAAAGCAGCTCCAATTATCTTCAACTTCCTTCCTTCCTTCAGAATCCATGCCATCTCTGGTGCTCTCACTCACTTGCTCACTGCTGCAATAGCACACGGGTGGGCAGCACTTCTTGGTTACTGTTGTATATCCTCTTCCTCTACTCGCACATTACACATGTATGGACTCTATGAGGAAGCTTCAATTAGAAGCGAAACGCGTCAGAGAAAGTGCCCTTTATATGACCCAGTGGACATTGCTTATAGGTCCACATTGATGTGCAGTGCTACCCGAGATTGACAAGTGGGAGACGGGAGGACGCTATATGTGGCGGCTTGAAGACGGGAGCAGAATCAGCTGTTCAGCGCCTGCGGTGCGCAGAGCTCCGGGAGCCGGACCAACTTCTCTCTCTCAAAGTGATCAAAGGTGTGTGCACGGGAGCCAGACACAGTGGGAGACGGAGGACGCCACTTGTGGATATTGGAAGACGGGAGCTTTCTTCTACAGGTGCTTGCGGTGCACCAAGCCCCGGGTGATATAGCAAATTCCTCCATGTTTTCTGGATATCTTTTCCACATGTAAAGAACCATTCGTTTATGTGAGCAATTGGTCAAGTCCATTCATTGGTGTATACATAAACAAAGGCTCCACATACATATCTATCACACCACATGATATTTAATCATGAAATATTTATGAGCACATCTAATGGGACTGTCCTATTTGGGAACAAAAACAAGGACATTGTCAATTATATGAGTATTGAATTAGCTCTCTGTGGTCACTATTAGCTATATGATCCACCTCTTATGCTCAATTAGTAGTTTTAGTATTTAGCTTTTGATTTAGTTTTATTTGTATACGCATACTAATCAATTCAATGTTTGATGAATTTTCTGTGTATTTTATACATGATTGATTTTAGAGATATTAAAATTATCTTACAATTATTCCATTGAGTGTATTCATGTCCTGTTGCCTCTAAATAAGTTTAATAGCGCAAGGGGTTATATAGTTTGTTTTGGTACACCTGGTTTCAATCAGGTGAGATTGTGTTGGCCATATCCACAGGCCATTATACCTTGCTTGCTGCTATATAGATTTTATGAGTTGTAAGAGTTAATTTAGAATCCTGTGTGGAGTGGGTGTGATTACAGATACAGACACCCATCCGCAAGTATATAAATTAATTAAATATTATTAGCGCCAGACATTAGTAGTTGTTTTTTACATGTATGAATGCTAGCAGCATGTAAGACCATATACTTACCTCAGGAGAACGGAGAACAATACCTGGACTGCTGTGCATAGGGGAACCTACTTCCATATTGGAAAATTTATCCCAAATTCTTGTTACTACAGTCAGGGGTCCCCTTAACTATAATATAGTCGCCATATTGCTACTGTACATTATGTGTATACCAATTTCATAATTGTAAAATTGTTCATATAATTAACACAGCCCTTCACCACTGTGATTTGTAGTATAGTTTCCTATCCAACTGTTGTAATCACTGAAACAGGCTTGGACTGGCCCCCAGGGGTACAGGGGAAACCACCGGTGGGCCCCACTGCCTGGGGGCCCACCTCCTGCTCTAAGGATCAGGTTCCAGACTGTGCACTTGATTTATTCATTATACATATGTTACCTTACACTGGACTATGGTGTATTTTCTACAGTGCATTGCTGTTATTAATCTGGTACATTATCATGCATGCAGCAGCTGAATTTACTGTATGTATTTATGAAGGGGCCCAGATGTTGCACTCTCTAATGGTTAGTCAAACCAATGAGGTGGCAGGCCACACCCCCTCAGCAGACTGGACACACCCTTAAACATGGGCCCCTACCACTGTATTCCCCCGGTGGGCCCTACATGCCCCAGTCCGACACTGCACTGAAATATTGTCTGTTAACATTTTTGGTGTCCGTGTATAAACACTAAGCTTGGTGATGGGATTATCTACTAGGGGGCACCAACAAAAATCTTGCCTAAGGCATCAAATTGCTGGAGGCCGAATATGAAGCACATATGCCAGAGCTGTTTCAGTGCTATGTCTTCTCCTGAATCCTGACTGGAATGGATCATAAGTATCATGGGTTGACAGATGGGTTTCCAGTTGAGTTGCAACCACTTTCTCAATAAGCCTTACTAGAAAAGGAAGGTTTCATACTGTTCTATAGTTAATCCTGCTATCAGGATCTAAATGCATTTTTTAAGACAAGGTATAACAATTGCTTCTTTTAGTGTTACAGGAAAATGCCTGTCTGCAAATAGCATTGTACTATTTTTGCAAGGACAGGGACAATTAGGTCCATACACCCTATTAGAAGCTTGGTTGAGACAGTTTTTCAAGATCACAGGTGTATAATACATTTAATTTACATACACTAGTATACCGGATAAAAATACAAACTGAGAATTGCATCCATCAATGAACAGAAAGATGTACTACACATATGTATAACAAAGTGGTCAACAGAGACAGCAAGTTTGAAATCCTGGCACTGTCCCTGAATATCAGGACACTTGGCAACCACAGAATGATAATGTTCCTTCCAGCTAGTGATACATCCTAATAAGGTTATGTGAATTAATGATGCATGTTTTAGTCCTCTATGTGAAGCAAGGCAGCAGCCTTATAGTTCAATAAATATGTGAGAGTGACAGAAGTATGTGCTGTATGAGAGATACTCTACAGTTGTACATAATGTAGGTAAACAACTTAAGAAGAGTAGACCAGACAGCACTAGAATGCCACTATTGTATACATAATACTGCATTTACAATACCCCTAACACCAGAATTCACCAAGAATTTTCAGCAGTACACAGAAAACTACAGAAGACTACGTCTATGGTATATGTGAAATTTAGATAAGAAACTGTTCCACATATCATTCATATATTATTTCTCTATTCACTGATTCTGTTTCATTTCTTGGTCGAAGGTATCCTATATAATAAAAGGATAATCCTGCTCCTCACCTCTATGGGGGGAATGAAAGTGTTTTGTGTGCTGGCAGCCACTAGATGGCGCCCGACGGAGCAATTCAATTGTTGCTCCATTCGCGTGCGCTCAGCCACTGATGCTGACATTTGATGTGCTGGTAACTAGTAATAATATAATTTGTCAAATACAATCCAGAAGTATTGCAAAACATAAATGATCATTTTTTTAATGTCCAGATCAATAATTATCAGAGCACACTTTTGAATAGTAAATACACATTCCTTGTATGGTGTAAAAACGAATATGTTTTAGATTGTAGTGGACATTTATGAAAATTGGTTAAGAAATTACTGTTCAAACGTTCTAACCAACATCTACCCTTTCTGCCGGGCCTGACCACACATTATATAGTAAAATAGGGGCCTGTTTCCATTGCACCTATTATTATTTGAAACCGTATGCCTATAGGAATTGTATTCCAAAATACAGACTTTTTTGAGTGAGACTAAGATAACAAAACCTTTGTTTTCTGATGGCTCAATGTACACAAATTTTGTTTAATACAAAAAATTATTAAAAATATTGTATTAAATGACCTTCAGGCTGTGTGTATAAGGTGTATATGAAACATAAATGAATTGTGTGAATGTACACAAACTTTGTTTAATGCACAAAGTTATTAAAACTGTTGGCTAGAATTATCTCCAGGCTGTGTGTATAAGGTGTATATGAAACATAAATGCATTCTGTGCTTAGACTTGGATCCTATCACCATGATATCTCATTATGGTATGCAATTATTCCAAAATACGGAAAAATCTGATATCCAAAATACTTCTGGTCCCAAGCATTTTGGATAAGGGATACTCAACCTATACAAACTCCATACAGTTAAGATATATTCAAGAGTTTAAATGGTTTAATGGGGAAATAGATCAACAAGCAGGATTTTTGAGATTTTGGTACCCCTGTATATCACCAGGCATTTTCCCATCCAAATTCCCAGATTTATTATCCAGCAGTTTGGAAGGCGTAAATTCCAACCTCCAGCAATACTTGGTGATGCATATGCATTTTAGACAAAATCACATGTGGTGTAGGGGAACGATTATTATAATAAAAGAAACCCCTTTCTGCCTTTTATTAATGCACTTTGCTAATTAGCATTGTTCCTATAATCTGGGTGGGGGTGGCATCAGCACCTAGGATATGTTTGGCTCAGACAAATTTAATTGCAGATGCGTCGATTTAACCCCTGCCTGCGCAGCCTCCCGAATGCCCGCCACAGTCAATCACCTCCAGGATGCGGCTGTAAGGAGAAGGGTCGTGCAGACCAGATGGACGCAGCTGTTTCATACAGACGTGCGGCTGCATCCATCTCTGAATCTATATCTTCTTTACTACATAAAAATCTTAAAGTATAGGATCTCCTCCCACCTGGCTTCCATTAAATCAGGTAATGCTTTCTCCTCCCTGAATGCTGAAGCAAGCAGTACAAAGTATTTTGTTTTGGTTCTTAAAAACATATCTGTGAAAAACAAAACAAAACTGTGTCTGCCCATTTTGGTGACATTTAGTTTAGAATGTCCAAAAATATTTCTGGTATTTCTGAAGATAGAATGTCTTCATAAAAAAGGTATAATTTGTGTGGATACGGCATAAAATATAGTGATATTATTGATAAATGCAAATGTTGATAAATGCGCAGAGCATACTTCTAAAACCTGCAGCAGTGAAAGGGTAAATAATCATTATTAATTCCCCCAAAATCTTTAATATTCAGTATTAGCGTTCCCATATTTGTAAGCATCAAAAGGGATCTTTAATAGTCAATAATATTGTTAATTGTTAATTGTCATCATGTTACATGCACAAGGCCAGAAAACCAGAACACCATTTGACATAAAGCCTAAAGCGCACTTTAATAGGTGGCAGGTGCAGTAAATTGCTCTAGAAACCTAATTCCGCTAATCCAATAAACCAGGTGCATTAGGTGTCTTAATAGATAGACTAGTATGACTCCAATTTAAGGATTTAACATGTCTATAAAGCTAGGACTGTACTAGGAAATCCGTGACACATAGGAGCCTTTATGGATATTATAAAGAGACAGAACACGAACACTGAGTGAAAGAAAAGTGTCAAAAACCGAAATGAAAAATATGTTGACTTTGCAATAGAAGGTAATACAGGGGTGGAACAATGCATCGCTGGGCCACATTACAAAATTACGTAGGGGCCCAGCAATTAAGCCATAGCCTTCTGGACCCCCTTTTGCTCTTGGCCTCTTGTGTGGAGCACTAGCTTTGAAGGGATGGTTCCCCTCCCTGCCTTTGGGCACTGTATCTGCTGCACCCCTGGTAGTTCCACCCTTAGCTTCATAATTGATCTTACAATGTAAATGTCAGTTTTTCAGTTGGAAGTTGTGGAATAGAGGAATGAGGTCAGCACTGAGGAACATGCCAATACAGTGGCTTTTGTTGTATGTTAAGAACATCAAGTAATACAACATATGATATTAATAAATAGATTCAAAGTAAGAAGAGTGCTTTACTACTGTATATCCTATTAAAAGAAACCACAGTATGCCAGCTGCATTACCTAGCCTAGCTATTTTTAATATATGTTTTCAAGAGGTTAAATTGGAAGCAAATCTTAAAATTAAGACCCAGGAGCATATATGGCAATGCTGGTGCCTGTACTGCATCTATGTACTGGTTGCAGCGAGATATATACTGTATAGTATACACAGCAGTAGTGACACAGTAGTATAATGGGGTCTCTGTGGCGCTGTATATAGTCACTCAGGGGCATGTCCTATTTATATAGATGGACAGAAGAGGAAAGACACACAGAGATCCACGCATGTCACTTGGAGGTTGCACCTCCGGCTGCTCCGGATATTGAAACTGAAATAAAGGAAAGGGAGGGTGGAGTCCGAGCAGGGGAGTACTAGGACTACATGGCACTGTGCAGCCAGTGAATGCACCATAGGAGAGAGTAGGGGAGGAGCAGCTGCAAACAGTGAACCAGAGTGTAATGTAAGACGGAGGAGGAGGAACACCAGTGCCGTAACTAGACATTTTAGCGCTGTGTGCAAGAAACGGCATCGGCGCCCCCCTTAATGTATATTGGCGGCAGTACAAAAATTATAGGGGCGTGGCCACAAAATAATACCAATTCATATAATGGTGCACAGTAGTCTCCATTATTCAAATTACGCCGCACAGTAGCACCACTACACCAGGTAGAGCCCCTTTTTCACATTACAGCGGACAGATTCCCCTTTTTACACATTACGGCAGACAGCGTCCCCATTTTACACATTACGGCAGACAGCGTCCCCTTTTTACACATTACAGCAGAGTCCCCTTTTTACACATTACGGCAGACAGCGTCCCCTTTTTACACATTACAGCAGAGTCCCCTTTTTACACATAACGGCAGACAGCGTCCCCCTTTTTTACACATTACAGCATACAGAGTCCCCTTTTTACACATTACGGCAGACAGCGTCCCCCTTTTTTACACATTACAGCAGACAGCGTCCCCCTTTTTTACACATTACAGCAGACAGAGTCCCCTTTTTACACATTACGGCAGACAGCGTCCCCATTTTACACATTACGGCAGACAGCGTCCCCTTTTTACACATTACAGCAGAGTCCCCTTTTTACACATTACGGCAGACAGCGTCCCCTTTTTACACATTACAGCAGAGTCCCCTTTTTACACATAACGGCAGACAGCGTCCCCCTTTTTTACACATTACAGCATACAGAGTCCCCTTTTTACACATTACGGCAGACAGCGTCCCCCTTTTTTACACATTACAGCAGACAGCGTCCCCCTTTTTTACACATTACAGCAGACAGAGTCCCCTTTTTACACATTACGGCAGACAGCATCCCCTTTTTACACATTACGGTAGACAGCGTCCCCTTTTTACACATTAGGCAGGCAGCATCCCCCTTTTTTACACATTACAGTAGCAGAGTCCACGCATTCCCCCTGTTTTGCGCGAGAGAGAGGGAGAGTGAGTGAGTGAATGAGTGAGTGAGTAAGTGTGTGTGTGTGTCTGCTCTGGAGTAAGTGTGTGTATGTGTGTGTTCTGTCAGTCACCTGGAGGTGGCTGCAGTATCCAGTAGCAGAGCCTCTCCTGGGATCCGAGACACATGCTGCTACGAGCAGCATGAGAGCGGGTTCGGGAGCAACCTCCAACAGCGCTCCACACCCCGCCAGCAGCAGACAGCCAGCAGGCGTCCCGTTCTTCTGCACTCACAGCGGGACTCCTGGCGGCAGCATGACACGGGGCAGCTGATAGATGCGGCTACAGCCGCGTTCCCGGTCACCTCACTTGCAGAGGCGGGAGGCAAGTGGCGGCGCCGGCCCGGGACTGTTACTACTGACAGTAGTACTGGCCGTACGGGTAGGTGTGCTGCCAGAGGGTGCGCCTTGCCCACATTTGCGCTGTGGGCAAGGCCCCCTAGGCACACACCTAGTTACGGCACTGAGGAACACTATCTGTATGTATATGTGTATCACGATCCGGGTACCTAGATGTCGGTTTCTACCTGTTAGGTGCCTCCTGAGCTTGGCTCAGCAAGCCAGGGCCGGGCTATAGCTATGGTTTTGGCTATTACCTGCAGCGCTGGTTTTAGCGGACTCCTCAGTGTGTGCACTTGCAGTGGTGCAGCGTTCTTAGTCCCGGCGCGGCTGTCACTACCGCGCCCGTGGTCTTCTGCTAGATACGCATCCTCTGTGTGCTCCGGCCGCTGCCTCCATTCCTGTGGCCGCTGTGCACGTCTGGGCGCGTGGAGTTTCTGCTGCTGCGGCCTCCGCCACCATTGTTGTATAACACATGGTTCAGAGTGCTTCTTTCCCCTTCAATCTCCGTTCATGGGCGCAGCCATTTTGGATTTGGATCACGTTATCATTCTCACCTATCCACAGTGTTGCTGAAGCCGGGGCATAATTGTCAGCCAATCCATGCTATCCAGCAGGTATAAATATCTTGTCCCAGCACCCAGAAGATTGTCAGTGCTTCAATTGTCTTCCAGCGTTTCCAGTGTGCAGTTTACTGTGGACTCTCCTGCGGACCTTTCCTGTGCATAGCCTGACTCCCTGGTGGTTTCCCTCTGTGGTGCAGTTCCAGCTGTCCTGTACTAGTGCCCTGTGATACAACCTGCCTCTCTTGCTCCTGCACCTAGCACTAGCAGAGTGTACGACTCCGGCTTCCCAGTAGCCATTCTCCAGCAATCCTCTATATTCATTCACAGTTCTCCTGCGAACCCCAGTTTCATTTACAGTTCTCCTACGAACCCCAGCTTCATTCACAGTTTTCCTGTGAACCCCAGCTTCATTCAGTTTTCCTGCGAACCCCAGCTTCATTCACAGTTTTCCTGCGAACCCCAGCTTTATTCACAGTTTTCCTGCGAACCCCAGCTTTATTCACAGTTTTCCTGCGAACCCCAGCTTTATTCACAGTTTTCCTGCGAACCCCAGCTTCATTCACAGTTTTCCTGCGAACCACAGCTTTATTCACAGTTTTCCTGCGAACCCCAGCTTCATTCTCAGCTGCATCTGTGATTCTCAGCATCTCTACCTATTTCCCCCTTGGTTCCCCAAGTACTTACAGCACTCCCATTCATCTTCTGGCCTACTGGTCCTAACCAGTTGTGGGCTTACTGTTCATGTGTGACTTTCTAGTTTGTTTGCATATTATTGACTTTATGATTTAATAAAATTTTCAAAGACATCCTCTGTTGTCGTGGTCACGCCTTCGAGCATCTGGTATTACTGTCTAGCGCATGTCTAAGAGTCCTCTCTCACCTCCTAAATTCCGGTACCCGTCAGCCCCTACAACTGAGGCTTCCAGTTACCGACACCAGCCCTCAGTTGTGATAATGTGTATAAGTGTATGACTACATGTATGTGTATAATTGTATATATGTACAGTATGTGTATGTGTGTAACAGTATATATGTACAGTATGTGTATGTGTGTAACAGTATATATGTACAGTATGTGTATATATGTGTGACTATGTTTGTATGCATGCTTCTCCAATCATTATAAATTTGGTGGGACAGTCCTGTTTTTGTGTACGGTCCCACCTTTGGGCTTGAGGAAAGGTAGTGAGGGAGCTCTCTCACCTGCTGTGCATGAGGCTGGAGGTGATCTGCATGTCCCCAGTATGAAGTGAAATGGGGGAGTGACGTGTGACCAGGGGGTTCATGTGTTTTTCGGAGGCTTACGCACTGTGGGCCTAATTCAGCATGGATCGCAATTGGGAGTTGCCCGATTATCGAAAGCCTGCACATGTGCTGCGTCAGCAATGACCATGGGCTAGAGCTGCATTGCGATCGTGGTGCGTTCGCAAAGTTAAAGTGAAGCGATCGCACAGTGATTGACAGGAAGTGAGCGTTTAGAGTGGTAACATGGCGTTTTGTGGGTGTGGTGTCAAAAACACAGGCATGTCATGGCCGTTTGGCGGGCGGGTCTCTGACGTCATCTGCGATCACTTGCATGCAACAGCATGTGAAGATTTGTGGTTACTCTGGCTTGGCGCAGATTTAATGTACGCCTTCGATGTTTCCGATTATGCATATGAATTCCGTATGCATCGCAAACACTGCAGTGGGCATCTTATTTTCATTTTTGGGCTGCAACTACCTCTGCGATTCTTTGCAATTGAGTTTGCAAAAAAAAATCACACTTTTAGTAGCAATTGCAATCTGTACTGAATTAGGCCCTGTGTGCCAATTTTGTCAATGAAAATTTTGACTAAAAGTTTTCGTCAACTACAGTTTATTTCAGGACTAAAATTAGACTAAAATGAAAACTGAGATCCTCTGACTAAATCTTAACTAAAAAAAAGCAACAAAAAAAAAGCGACTAAGACTAAAACTAATTGGAAAATCTTTCTCGAAATTACCACTGGAAGTAGGGATTTACATTTTTAACCACTTAACTGGCATGGTCAGATTTCATGCAACTGCGCCCTCCCACCCTGTCCCCCCGTTTTTGATGAGGAGATCCATTCTGCAGATGTGCATAATATAATGTTTAAATATTTAAAAAAATACTTTTTTAACTTTATTAAATAAAATAAATATTAAAAAACAATGTTGTTAACGCTTTTGAAGGGAAAAATCGTCAGTTAAGTGGTTTTAAAGAACAATTATGTGTTCTAGATATTTGCAGAAAATAAATATGACCTGCTGTGAAGCAAATAGGATTGTGTATTGCACTTGTTTGTTCTAACAAACTTAAGGCATTAATTTGTATATAATATATGATAACACTGCAGTAAGGGTATAGTAGGGTATGCCGGCGGCCAGGTTCCCGGCGGCCAGCATACCTGCGTTAGAATCCCAACCACCGGCATACCGACAGCTGGGTAAGCGTGCCACGCTATCTATTCTCCCTCTAGGGGGGTCGTGGACCCCCAAGAGGGAGAAAAAGTGTCGGTATGCCAGGTGTCGGGATTCTAACGCATCCCTGCCCACACCCTCCCTGTAATTGCCCCTCAGTGTCCCTGACCTCAGCCTCCCTGTATGCCCTCCACCTCATTGTCCCTACCACATAGGCAAACGCAGGGGGGTTTCCGAGCCCTCCTCTTGTCAAGTGGCTCAAATTATGAAAACAATAGCAATGGTATATAATATGATAACTAGAGCTACCACCACATAGTGCAGTTTAAGGGACAGAGCAGAGCTGCTGCACATGCCCAATGGTAGCATCTTCTTCTACCAAGTTTGCTGTGTGAATCCTCAATCAGTACACTGGACAAAAGAGTAGCTACCAGAAAGAAAAGACAGGAGTCTTACCATGAGGTGGGAGAATGTGTGCTTTAAAAGTGCAGGACTGGTTCTATTATGTTTGTGTATTTATTTATTATGGTATGTTTAATCTTTTTCCTGACCACTTATTTATATTATTAAAATGTGTGATACAGCCTATACTATAGACCATCTATAGTGTTAAATAGTAATACTGTATTCCATACAGTATACACTAATGTACAGGGTCTTTACTAGGTCCTAGACTCCCACAATTGCTCCAATGTTCTGCAGAGTGGGAGATTGTGTACTGCATTTGGAAACACCCCTCTAGAAATCCTGCGTTTGCCACTGTACCTGCACCCTCCCTGTAATTCTCCCTCAGTGTCCCTGACCTCAGCCTACCTGTAACTCCCCCCTTTGTGTTTCTGGGTGGGGGAGGTGAAGGTCGCCAGTTCCTTACTTTGCCAGGGGTGCTCAGACCCCTAGATACACCCCTGTCTATATGTAACACATTCTCAGCCTACTGATCCTAGATTACTAAACACATAGTTAAAGGTATGCAAACTTCTCAAGGGAATTTTAGAGAAATGTTCTTCAGCAATATACATTACAGTATCATTAAACTGTTTGCAAACTTATGACTAAAACATTGACTAAAATTAAAACTGAGGTCCACTAACTAAATAAGTAAGCGACTAAAACTAAATGGGGAATTGGTATCAAATATTATAGTAGGGGGGCCCATAGGAAAGAGCAACCACAATATGGTCATGTTCAATATCAGTTTTCATAAGCAATCCTATAGTGGCTCAACTAGAACTCTAAACTTTAGCAAAGCCAACTTTGACATGATGAGGGAAGCGTTAAGGGACATTGAATGGGAAATTCTGTTTCAGGAAAAAAAATACTACGGAGAAATGGGATGTATTAAAATCACTGTTAGTTAAAAATACTCGCAAATTTATTCCCACCAGCAGCAATAAAAGGAATAAAAATCCCAAATCAATGTGGCTTAACTAAAATATAAAGGAACTAATGGGCAAAAAAAGTCGAACATTTAAAAAATACAAATCTGAGGGGGATGCGGAGTCAATTCAGCACTATAAGGATTGTAACAAAATATGCAAAAAAGGAATAAGAGCAGCTAAAGTAGAAACTGAAAAACTAGTGGCAAAGGAAAGCAAAGCAAATCCCAATTTTTTAAAAATACATCAACAGCAAGAGATTAAAGAAGGAGAGTATAGGCCCTTTAAAAGACAAGTTGGGAGTCATAATAAAAAATGATAATGACATAGCGAACAAACTAAATGAGTTTTTTTCAAAAGTATTCACCAGAGAGGACCAAATGCAGGGTCTAACACATCAATCTCAACAAAGATAATGTCCCACCGCTAAATGCTTATTTTAGTGAGGAGGTAGTCTGTGACCGATTAAAAAATGTAAAGATTAATAAGTCGCCCGGTCCCGATGGAATTCACCCAAGGGTTCTTATGGAGCTGCACGCTGAACTAGCAAGACCACTATTTTTTATCTTCATGGATTCAGTTAAATCAGGTATGGTTCCCAAAGACTGGCGTATAGCAGAGGTAGTGCCGATATTCAAAAAGGGGAGCAAAGCTGAACCAGGTAATCATAGACCAGTTAGTCTTACATCTATAGTGGGGAAAGTATTGGAAGGTATTCTAAGTGATAGTATTCAGAAGTTCCTTGAAGCCAATAAGGTCATTAAAAGGAACCAACATGGATTTGTGAAGGACAGATCATGTCAAACCAACTTACTTGGCTTTTATGAAACAGTAAGTGCGAACCTTGATCAGAGTAAGGAGGTGGATGTAATTTTTTTAGACTTTGCCAAAGCTTTCGACACAGTACCACACATTCGACTTATCTATAAGCTACAAGAAATAGGGCTAGGGAGCACAATATGCACTTGGGTAAGTAATTGGTTAGATAATAGGGAGCAGTGCATTGTGGTTAATTGATCATTTTCAAATTGGACTAAAGTGCTAAGTGGTGTGCCACAAGGGTCTGTACTTGGACAACTATTGTTCAACATCTTCATTAACGACCTAACGGTAGGTCTAGAGAGCATGGTGTCAATTTTTGCTGACGATACCTAACTGTGTAAGGTTATAAATATGGAGGGGGATGCTCAATCTCTTTAGAACGACTTAGTTAAACTATAAGCATGGGCAGCAAAATGGAGAATGAGATTCAATACAGACAAGTGTAAGGTAATGCACTGTGGTAGCAAGACCAAAAATAACACCTACATACTAAATGGAGTAATATTAGCGGATTCTTTACTGGAAAAAGACTTAGGTGTTCACATAGATAACAAACTAAGCAGCAGTACCCAAAGTAGGATTGCAGCAAAAAAGGCTAATAAGATATTAGCATGCATAAAACGGGGAATTGATGCAAGGGACGAGAGTGGTATACTCCCATTATATAAATCATTAGTGAGGCCACATCTTGAATACTATGTGCAATTTGGGCACCATGCTACAAAAAGGTTGTCCTGGAGCTAGAAAAGATTCAGAGGCGGGCGACCAAACTAATTAAGGGCATGCAGATGCTGGAATACGAGTCAAGGCTTGCAAGCATTGGAAAAGAGGAGACTAAGAGGGGACATGATCAACATCTACAAATATATAAGGGGACAATACACAGAACTTGCGAGGGACCTGTTTTTAATAAGATCAGCACAGAGGACACGTGGACACTCGCTTAGGTTAGAGAGGAGTTTCCGCACAATGAGGCGAAAAGGTTTTTTCACGGTAAAGACAATACTTGTTTGGAATTCCCTGCCTGAGAGAGTAGTAACGGCAGACTCAGTTAACACCTTTAAGAATGGGTTAAATTCCTATTGGATAAAGATATTCAGGGATATGGTGCTAGACAAGCTTTATAGTTAATATAACTAGTCCTAAAATAAAAATAACTAGTCCTAAAATAAAACTGCATAGGAGACCACAAACAGGTTGAACACGATGGCCAAATTGTATTTTTTCAACCTTAGATACTATGTTACTATGGGGGTCATTCCGAGTTGATCGCTAGCTGCCGTTGTTCACAGCGCAGCGATCAGGCTAAAAATCTGCATTTCTGCGCATGCGTATGGACCGCAATACGCACGCGTGGCGTACAGGTACAAAGGCCTTTGTGGTTTTGCACAGGTTCTAGCGACATTTGAATTCGCACCGGCGGCCGCAAGAAGATTGACAGGAAGGGGGCGTTTCTGGGTGTCAACTGACTGTTTTCAGGGAGTGCTTAGAAAAATGCAGGCATGCCAGGGACAATGCAGGCGTGGCTGGCGGAACGCTGGGCGGGTATGTGACGTCAAAAGCCAACCCACCAACGTTAGAATCAATGCACACGAAGAGTAACTACAGGGCTGGTCTTGTTCTGCATAAAATGTTTTTGCAGGCGCTCTGCTGCACAAGCGTTCGCACTTCTGCAAAGTGAAAATACACTCCCCTGTGGGCGGCGACTATGCGTTTGCACGGCTGTTAAAAACAGCTAGCGAGCGATCAACTCGCAATGACCACCTATGTTACTACTATGTAAATGGAAAATCCTTGTCAAAATTAACACTAGTATTAAAACGCCCACCGGCATCTTTGGAAATCTCAGTGGCTGAGTTGCTCACAGATATCGTCGATTGCACTACTCAACAGGTATTTTGCATCTGGCATGATATATATTAATTTCCATTTTCAAATTATATAGAACTAACATGTGATTATATTACTGTATAGTAAGTAAAATCTATTAACCACTTGCCTGGTGTGGTAACACCCCATGTAACCAAGCCAGGCTGGGCTTTCCTGGACACCCATGTCAAAGGAGCCTGCTGACGGGTGCTGGAAGTTAACATCCGCACCTCCCCCTGCCCTCTACCCCTCACAGCCAGCAGTCATGGGTAATCCTAGGATCTCTGCCTGCCACTGACTGTACTTCTTGCAGGACTGTTAAGTCCTGTAAGAAGTATAGTAAAATGTTTTACATCATTAAAAAAAGTTTATGATATATATATATATATATATATATATAGCAGACTTGGAAAACTGCGGCACTCGTAATTAATGAAGAAAGGTATACTTTATTGAGTCAAGCCCAAGGTAAAAATGCCATACACGGCCAACGTTTCGGTGCCATGCACCGTTGTCAAGGCAGGCATGCAGAGAAAAACAAACATAACATTTAGAATGCACTCACCTAAATAGATGATAAATCACTGCCCAGCGGGAGAGCCGGGTCCGGCGTTCGCATCCGCCCGCCTCAGCCGCCGGTGCGTCACGTCCGGTGACGTCAGACGGCATCCGCTTTGGTTACCATGGCAGCGCGTCCAGTTTCCCTGGCGACGCGTCTGTTAGCCGGGCCAAATGCAGGATGTCTCTAACTCATCTCCCCGGCCCTCACCGCGGGCGTCTACAGTAAATCAGAAATACATGATCACAGAATGGGGAAAAAACACGTTCAAATGCTAATGTTAAAATGTATATGTAACAAATGACTCATTGCTGTGAATAATGTATATAGAGGATGGCAAGTGGTCACACAGACCATGGCAGCAACGATCTGTGACTAGACCAAAATCATAGAGGCTGACTTAGCTAAGATGCGTGTCAATTTGCAGGAACCTAGGTGTTACACAAATCAAAGTGCCCGCTAACCAAATGACGTGAAGTTATAAAACATTATTAATGGAAAACAGATAATGTAACAACCTCGCAGCGAGGCTGTCACCTAAACACATTCCAATTAAGGCGTTCATTGAGACCGTGAGGAGCCACGGTATTCAAGACATGGATCCACCTGCTCTCACACTTGAGCAGTTTGCCATCCCTGTCGCCACCTCTAAGGAACACTGGTATGTGGTCAATCAGGATGTGTTTCAATTGCGCCAGGGAATGTCCTGCTGAAAGAAAGTGACGGGCCACGGGTTGGTCCGCCTCCTTGGTCTTCAGGGCTTTGTTGATGGATGAACGATGTAGGGCCATGCGTTCTCGGACTGCCCGTGTTGTCTTGCCCACGTAGTATTTATTACATGGGCAGATGATAATGTACACAACATGTGTTGATAAACATGATAACGCAAAGTTGATCTTGAATCTGCGGTCGGTATGTGGACTTTTGAAGTGGCTGCCTGTAATCATGTGGTTACACGTGGTGCACCTTGGACATTTATAGCAGCCAGGAGATCGTGTCATAAAGTGCGGATCCGCCGATGTCTGACTGAACCCGGTAATATCTGTGTGAACCACCATGTCGCGTATGTTCCGTCCCCTGGTGAAGCAGGCCATCGGTTTCTTATGTCTGAAGCACTGTAGGTCTTTGTCCGTGGCGACAATAGGCCACAGTGCCCGACTGGCTCTTTGCACGACCGGGCTTGAGGTGTTGAACGCCATTTTCCATGGTATAGCAGTGTTATTGGCACGTTCTCGTGGGCGTAGCAGTTGGTCTCTACCCATGGATAAAACTTCCTGTTTTTGTTGTTTCAAAGAGTTAAGGCTATAGCCCCTTGCTATAAATTTGTCAATGACGACATCAATGTCCTTAGCGGCTATATCAAGATTATCGGCGATTCTGGCCACCCTCATCATCTGTGACTTCGGCAGACCCTTTTTAAGGGGTTTAGGGTGGTGGCTTGATGCCAATAAGAGGGTGTTTCTATCCGTTGGCTTAGAGTATACCTTCGTATGCAGGCCGTCCGATTGAAGTGTAACAAGAACATCAAGATAATGTATGGAGGTCATGCTCTGTTGAGAAGTAACCTTAATAGTGGATTCTCTGTTGTTAATTTCTTGTATCATCTGATGGAGCAATTCCTCCCCTCCAGTCCACAGAATGAACAAGTCGTCTATATAACGCATATAGATTTTGATGTGCCGTTGATACTCTTCTCTATGAAAGAACATGTGGTCCTCTTCCTGAAACATGTAGATGTTTGCATAGCTGGGTGCCACATGGCTACCCATGGCACAGCCAGACAGTTGGCGATAGAAACGGCCATTGTAAATAAAATAATTTCTGTTCTGAACAGAAATTATTTTATTTACAATGGCCGTTTCTATCGCCAACTGTCTGGCTGTGCCATGGGTAGCCACGTGGCACCCAGCTATGCAAACATCTACATGTTTCAGGAAGAGGACCACATGTTCTTTCATAGAGAAGAGTATCAACGGCACATCAAAATCTATATGCGTTATATAGATGACTTGTTCATTCTGTGGACTGGAGGGGAGGAATTGCTCCATCAGATGATACAAGAAATTAACAACAGAGAATCCACTATTAAGGTTACTTCTCAACAGAGCATGACCTCCATACATTATCTTGATGTTCTTGTTACACTTCAATCGGACGGCCTGCATACGAAGGTATACTCTAAGCCAACGGATAGAAACACCCTCTTATTGGCATCAAGCCACCACCCTAAACCCCTTAAAAAGGGTCTGCCGAAGTCACAGATGATGAGGGTGGCCAGAATCGCCGATAATCTTGATATAGCCGCTAAGGACATTGATGTCGTCATTGACAAATTTATAGCAAGGGGCTATAGCCTTAACTCTTTGAAACAACAAAAACAGGAAGTTTTATCCATGGGTAGAGACCAACTGCTACGCCCACGAGAACGTGCCAATAACACTGCTATACCATGGAAAATGGCGTTCAACACCTCAGGCCCGGTCGTGCAAAGAGCCAGTCGGGCACTGTGGCCTATTGTCGCCACGGACAAAGACCTACAGTGCTTCAGACATAAGAAACCGATGGCCTGCTTCACCAGGGGACGGAACATACGCGACATGGTGGTTCACACAGATATTACCGGGTTCAGTCAGACATCGGCGGATCCGCACTTTATGACACAACCTCCTGGCTGCTATAAATGTCCAAGGTGCACCACGTGTAACCACATGATTACAGGCAGCCACTTCAAAAGTCCACATACCGACCGCAGATTCAAGATCAACTTTGCGTTATCATGTTTATCAACACATGTTGTGTACATTATCATCTGCCCATGTAATAAATACTACGTGGGCAAGACAACACGGACAGTCCGAGAACGCATGGCCCTTCATCGTTCATCCATCAACAAAGCCCTGAAGACCAAGGAGGCGGACCAACCCGTGGCCTGTCACTTTCTTTCAGCAGGACATTCCCTGGCGCAATTGAAACACATCCTGATTGACCACATACCAGTGTCCCTTAGAGGTGGCGACAGGGATGGCAAACTGCTCAAGTGTGAGAGCAGGTGGATCCATGTCTTGAATACCGTGGCTCCTCACGGTCTCAATGAACACCTTAATTGGAATGTGTTTAGGTGACAGCCTCGCTGCGAGGTTGTTACATTATCTGTTTTCCATTAATAATGTTTTATAACTTCACGTGATTTGGTTAGCGGGCACTTTGATTTGTGTAACACCTAGGTTCCTGCAAATTGACACGCATCTTAGCTAAGTCAACCTCTGTGATTTTGGTCTAGTCACAGATCGATGCTGCCATGGTCTGTGTGACCACTTGCCATCCTCTATATACATTATTCACAGCAATGAGTCATTTGTTACATATACATTTTAACATTAGCATTTGAACGTGTTTTTTCCCCATTCTGTGATCATGTATTTCTGTTTTACTGTAGACGCCCGCGGTGAGGGCCGGGGAGATGAGTTAGAGACATCCTGCATTTGGCCCGGCTAACAGACGCGTCGCCAGGGAAACTGGACGCGCTGCCATGGTAACCAAAGCGGATGCCGTCTGACGTCACCGGACGTGACGCACTGGCGGCTGAGGCGGGCGGATGCGAACGCCGGACCCGGCTCTCCCGCTGGGCAGTGATTTATCATCTATTTAGGTGAGTGCATTCTAAATGTTATGTTTGTTTTTCTCTGCATGCCTGCCTTGACAACGGTGCATGGCACCGAAACGTTGGCTGTGTATGGCATTTTTACCTTGGGCTTGACTCAATAAAGTGTACCTTTCTTCATTAATTACGAGTGCCGCAGTTTTCCAAGTCTGCTACACATTTCCCACTGAAGGCACCGCATACCACTGGAAACGGCAACGAGTGACGGTTCATTTCTGCATCTATATATATATATATATATATATATATATATATATATGTGTGTGCTTTTTTTTAACTGTAGAAAACTATTTTGTTGTCCCTGAAATTGTTACTTTTTTTTTAAATGATCAAATTATGTAAATTACAACTATTTAACCCTTATTCAGTATAATTGTATTAACAAATCTACATATATGGTAATAAAATTATACTGAATCGGGTTTAAAATAGCTATTATTTACATAATCTGATAATAAAAAAAAAAATTGGGAGATATTTTTGGAAAAATATTAGACAGTTAAGTGGTTAATGACCTATACATAGCAAAAAATACAAGGGTAACAATTTATGTATATTGACAAATATTCATATCAAAAGAATATATTGAATTTATATGTACATTGATGAATTTATACGTTGTAAACTGCTTTATTGCTTTCCTAATATGTCTTTTAGGCTGGATTTGGTTATAACATTGTAGAGCAAACAACATGTTTTTGACCGTCTTTCATCTTTGGAACAATAGCTGGGAATGGAAACAATCCTTTTGCACTTTCTCCATCCATTACTCTGAGTCTGTATTTTCCTGGAACACTCACCTTTGGCACATTTGGACGAGCTCTGGATACATGTATTGGCACTGAAAATATGCTGAAAGATGGGGGACATAGAGCTATTATAAGAAGGCCCCTCTCACAAGAAAAACTCAAAAAATAGGATACCAAAGGGTTTGCACTAAGGTCTGATCCTAGAAAGTATAATAGAAATATACATTTTAACAAATCTTGCACCAATCTACATTACAAGAGATCTGAAAATAAATCTTATTTTCATATTATGTTAAGAATGAGGGGTCTGAATATTAAAATGTTATCTGTACATTAAGTAACTGGAAACACTGTAATGATGCAAAATAAATGTTTCCCCAACTGCATATGCAATATGTGCCTGCAACGTGCCCAATATTAAGCACTTCTTATTCATCTTACACATGGAAATAACCGCATTTTAGGTATCTCGCAAACTTTTCTAATAACGGGATGAGCTGGGTGTAGGAGGATGTAGGTCTAGGAGCTGGGTGTTACTACAATATGCAACCAAATGCAAAAAAAACAAAATGATATAAATTAGGTTAATAATACTTGTTTGTGGGGCACTCCTGATTTAGCATCTTGTTTTTCTCTACACAAGCATTGTCAGAGATGGGGGAAACCACGACTGTTACACTGGACTCCTATTGTACTCTTCAAGTACAGTTACTGTATACAGCAAAGTGCATTTCTAGGCACATTTCCTCCAATAAACAAAACATGTACCATACATCCACCATAACTGCCTTCTAGTAGCATCCTGTTTACTCACTGAAAATCCCACTGTGACACATAGTATTGGGAGATATTACACACAAGTTCACAACTGCTCTATATGGAATATAAAGTCAATAAAAAACACACAGCAGGACATACAATTCTGTCTATCTAATGAATGCAAAGGAGAGAAAATAATGTGTCACAATGGAGAGCAATGGGATCTGTGTCTTTCCTGAATAAACATAAAGGTTACAATGTGCAGATTAGAGAAAGAGATGAAGCAGTATAGTATAGTCAGCACCGTGTGATCTACCTCCCTCCTCCACAGGATGAGGGCCCTGAACCAGCATCTTACCTAGGGCCCCATGAAGACATTATCCAACTCTGTATCCTGAATTCTAGGCTATGGTTCCTACCACTGTCTGCCAGGAGGGCAGCACAATTCTGACACTAGTGTGATTCCCACCATTGTCCCTCACCAGCTATCACTAAGCTATGCCCCCAACATTAGCCATGACCCACAACTGCAGAGGAGCCATGTCTGCAAAGGATTACAAGCCCTACAATCCTTCGGGGGTAGTGAGAGGTAGAGGTTGCCGTGGCAGCCAGGATGCTGTTTTAAAGGCTGGATCTGGCTTGTGGACACAGCAGGACAGTGTGGAGTCTCATGTTGAGGAAGGAAATCTGCCCACGTGAGCCAGAGGATATAAAGGGATACCCCTCCTGCCCATTGGGCAGATGGCACTGCAAGGAACTGTGTGACCAATCTATCATGGCCCAGGCTGCTGTGACCTTCTTTTCAGAGGGAGAATTCTACTAAGGTGCTAAAGACAGCTGGTTGCTATGTACTGATAACACACAGCAGACACCACAGTGCAATGTTATAGAGACTGTTGAGTGTGTGAGTGTGTGTGTGTGTGTGTGTGTGTGTGTGTGTGAGAGAGAGAGAGAGAGAGAGAGAGAGAGAGGGAGAGAGCAGTGAGGACAAGGCAGTATATACTGCTGCACCTGTGTATAATGCCCCATGAATTCTTTGGCTCACATATAGGGGTAATTCTGAGTTGATCGCAGCAGGATTTTTGTTAGCAGTTGGGAAAAACCATGTGCACTGCAGGGGAGGCAGATATAACATGTGCAGAGAGTTAGATTTGGGTGGGTTATTTTGTTTCTGTGCAGGGTAAATACTGGCTGCTTTATTTTTACACTGCAATTTAGATTGCAGATTGAACACACCACACCCAAATCTAACTCTGTAAACTGCAATGATCTTGTCTAATGCCCAGGTTAGAGGCAAGGACAAAGTTCAAAAACGTTTTACACAAGCCCTAGGCAAGAGGTTCAGGCCTCTTAACTAGGGCTTGTATAAAATACAGCAGCTGAACCCAGGCAATAAATCAAGGGCCTAGTCAAATCTAGACATGACCTCCCACAAGAAGGGACACTCCACCAACCTTCTAAGGTTTATGGCAACGGACTTGACCAGTATAAAGCTAGTCTGGTCAGGATTAATTATTTCTAGGATGACCTTATTAAGGGGGAGAGCTAGGAGCTTAGTTACAATTTTGACATTCACTGAGAGGACGGATATAAGGTAATAAGAATCCTTCAGGTAATGATTTCAATTAGACTTTGGGAACTAGTAAGGCCCATGCCATAGATGTGGAAGTAAACCACCCTCAAGCAACCTCAATTTAATAAAGTATTCAGAAGTTCAATGGAAACTCATCCGCCCCCAGAACCTTCCCAGTAGGAAAGTATTTAACAGCATATTCCACCTCCACCATAGTACAGTGCAAAGCTAGATAGTATTAATACTTACATCTGAAAGAAAAGATGGGGGGGGGCTCTATCCAAATAAGTAGCAAGCATGTCAAGAGAGTAGTGAGCTTGAGAGGCCCCCCAAAAAATAATTACAAAACACTTGTGCTTTAGAAGGCATTGTAGTGTGCCTAACGGATCTAATATCATCCATGATCCTATGCGCAGTCTGGGACAGAATATTAGCCCAAATCAATCCACCAGTCAGGATTCCAGAAATTCCCATGCTCTGGTGCCCTCTGCCTTCTCAGGGATCCCTACCAATCTGATATTATTCAGTCTTAAGGGCCCCATACACTACAATGATGTGTCTGAGGCTGAAGTCGGAGGCGATTTCCCTTGAACTCTCCCGGGAGTGGTTCCATACGATTTGGTACATGTGTGTGGTTTTTTTTGCACGCGATGACATATCGCATACGATTTATAGCAATGCATTCACATGTACCATAAGATATATCTGATGGGCTGGATGATGGGCTGGATTTGGGTGCTAGGGAGGCTGTGCCAATTAGGCATATAAATAGCAGCAGCCATTTTAGCCATGTGCACACTGCTGCTCTGTGAATAGTGAGGCTGGTTTATACCTTCTGAGCGTTCCACAGTGCTAGTGTGCTTTGCTTTGCTTTGTTTGGTTTTTCTGAACAAAGTGCTCTTTATCCTGTTCTGTGATGGATTCCTACAGGTATCAACTTTTGTTAGCCTATGGCTATCTGAAGCTAAAACGTGACAGGAATCTAAAACGGAAGAGGGTGAGGTCTGTTTGGAGCAAGGAGTGGCTGATGAAGAGGGGGACTCTCTCTCACATGTCGCTCCTGACCAAGATTAGGGATAATAACACTGAAGATTATCGCAACTACCTGCGAATGGATGACGATACCTTCCAGGAGTTGCTGGGCCTTGTGACTCCCTGTATCGAGAAGCAGGACACCAAGATGTAGAGGGCCATCACTGCTGAGTAGAGGCTGTCTGCTACTCTGAGGCTCCTGACTACAGGGCGGTCATTGGGGGATCTGAAGTTCGGGACCCTCATCTACCCCCAGGCTTTGGGTCGGATAATCCCTGACACCTGCAAGGCCTTTGGGAAGGTGCTGTAGGACCAGTATTTAAAGGTAAATAAAATACACACCACACCTGTTTAGTTACTTTTAAACTGTTTATAGAAAAAAAAGTAGTTTTTTTTTTCTTCTTGTAAACAACTGTGCAAAAACTATGCAATGATTTGCCAATATGGCACATATAAATATAAAACATGACATCACAATTTGGACATAGATATATATATATATTTCAATGCAGTTACCGGCACTCAACGCCTCCCACTCCGGTAAGCCTCGGTGCCCTCCGTCACTAGAACGTGTAAATATGCAATGTATCGGCGGCACTCGCTGGGGACTTGTTCAGCATAAGAAGAGACACAGCTCTGCAGTTAACGTTTCAGTTTATGCAACTTTCGTCAGAACAACATACAAAATGAAAAACACATACCTTTATACCTGCACCAAACACCCGTGAGTACGTCCCCAGGCTCGGTCACGCCGGCGGGGAATGGATGAGGTCATCAGCCCGCATCGCTATCAGACCGCTCCTCCCCGTCGTCGCTCCGGTCACCATGGAAACATAGTCTAACAATAAAAAACACGTGATATAACACTAAGGATACCAAAGAGTCCGTGGCAATGCAGTTAATGAATTATCCACTATCATAACATGACTAGCTGCTAACATGCACACAATCTAGATCAATATAGTAAATAGCTCAATGTCTTATTCAAGAAAGCAATTTAATTAAACTGCTCATCAAGACCTCCAGGGGTGATAGTGTTTAAACGGTGTATCCAC
The DNA here is from genome assembly GCF_028390025.1 of Pseudophryne corroboree. Taxonomy (NCBI): domain Eukaryota; kingdom Metazoa; phylum Chordata; class Amphibia; order Anura; family Myobatrachidae; genus Pseudophryne; species Pseudophryne corroboree. The sequence goes on from NC_086449.1 coordinate 373,015,419, forward strand.
CTGGTTTCCCTTTGTATTAATAATTTATTTCTATCTCCCCCTCTGATATTATCGGGTTGTTGATCTATGATCTTATATTTAAGGGTAGCTAGATTGTGTCTGAATTTAGCAAAATGTCTAGCCACTGGTTGTGCTTGACTATCCCCACCTAAGGCGGCCTGAATGGCCGACCGATGCATCGCCATCCGCTCCCGGAACTGGCGTGTGGTCTTGCCTATATACAGGAGCCCACAGGGGCATCTGATAAAATATATAACGTGAGTACTAGTACAGGTTAAAACCTTATCTATTTTAATAACCCTTCCTGTATGCGGGTGCGCAAACCCCGCGCCGTTTCCATATAACTGCACGTGGTGCAACCTGGTTTTTTGGTAAGGAAAGTGGGCTTCGGGCTAGTTTTAAAGGTAGAAATATCATTGTGTACTAAATAATCCTTTAGATTTCTGTTTCTAGTGTAACTAGGCAACAACGTCACATCTTTGAGTGCACTTAATTCTTTATCAGATCCAACAATAGACCAAGCTGTCCTAGCATGTTTTACAATATCACCACTTATAGCTGAAAATTTCTGTACAAACGGTATTTTATTATCCATTGCGTGTGCCTTAAGGCTGGGTTTCTGTAGAAGTTCCCTTCTATCCAGTTGTAGTACCCGAGCCTTAGTTTTCATTAATTCATTCCACTCGTACCCTCTCGTTTGAAAATTACGTGCCATAGCATCTATTTCCGAATCAGTGTTCTCAATATTATCTGAGATTCTATGAGCCCTGAGAAATTGAGAATACGGCAAGCTATATTTAGTAGTGGCTGGATGAAAGCTAGAGGCATGAAGTAGAGTATTTTTATCAGTGGGTTTTTTATATACATTTGTATGCAGCTTTCCCTCTCTAAGAGAGATTGCCACATCTAAATAATGAACCATGTTTGCACTGATATTAGCCATAAATTTAATATTAGGATCCCTCAAATTGATGTCAGCTATCAATTGGTCCAGGGATTCCCTAGTGTCAGACCAAATTAATAGCAGATCATCTATATACCGTACAAAAAATAAAAAATTTTGGGCATTGACAGGATCTGAAAAAAACAAATCTTTCTCCACCTCAAACATAAAACAGTTCGCAAATGCAGGAGATACGCAACTACCCATTGCGCACCCCTGCAGTTGTTCATACCATTTATTATCAAAAAGAAAATAATTATGCACCAAAGTAAGTTTGAGTAATTTCAGAAAAAAATGCAAATCAGGACCATTGTATTCAGGGCTACTGGAAAGTAACCGTCTGGCTGCCTCTACACCCCTATCATGTGGGATATTGGTGTAGAGGCTCACCACGTCCAGTGTGCACAACAGACTATTTGTAGGAAGATGTAACAATGACTGTAACTTGATTAGTAAAGTAGTCGTATCCTTAAGATTCATCGGCTGCGCCTGAATTACCGACTGAAAGTAATAATCAAGGTATTGTGATACCTTGTAGAACACTGAATTGCGTGCCGCTATGATAGGACGTCCCGGTGGCTCATTATTATGTATTTTAGGTATGGTATAGAAAACTGGAGCCACTGGGAAATCCTGAATCAAAGCGTCCCGCAGTTCCCCCGAAATCAAATTGGTCTGTACAGCTGCCTCTAAGATATTCTTAAGCTCACAATTATATCCCTCTGTGGGATCTATAGACAAGCGCTTATATACAGACATATCCAACAACTTAAACAAGAAAAAAAGACCAATCTGTGCGCAACAGGATTAATTTCTAAAATATAATAGTTTTATTAATAATCCAAAATATGGATAGAAAGAATAAAATGTAATATATATAAAATATACAGTATACACTATATATAATTCAGAAGTGACCTCACAGTAAAGTTGAACAATTTGTAGCAAATTTTAAACCATCTGGATTATATAAAAGAACCCGCAAAAATACCACAATCACTCTAAACTTAACTCGTGATATAATAATCAGAATAAAATCCCTTAATGAAAATCACACTGCAGTGCACTGATTCATTAAACGTAGAATGTCCACATATGCTGGCCAGCCTGTATTTAAATAAGGTGTGATACACCTATAGGTTCATCCAAGGAATCAGTTACTTTGTATAAATAATGTCTATAACACAGTACTGTGATTATATCGAAAAAAAGATGGATGTGGGGTCTATGTGTCATCTATTCCATTCCTGAGTATTTTGGTATTTGATTCTATTGTGTGGATGTATGTTTAAATTTTATGGTCCTTTATCACTTTATATTTGCTCCACAGAGTCGAATAAGGCTAGCAGCTGTTTTTATTTAGATAATTAGTCTGGGGCTTTAAATATGGTTAGATGGGAACTTCCTTTTATCTACCTCTGATGAAACGACCGGGGCTAATGGTCGAGAAACGCGTTAGGTATTAGCTCTGGAGTGACCTCTGCATTTGGATCATCTACTATTGCCCTAATCATTGGGTAATTTGAACAATATTGAACCCGCAGCAAGGGACTCTGTACATCTCGGTATATTGGACTCCGGCTACAAAGGTAAAATCAGCCGTGCTAGCTGAATAGCTTCCAGGCAGTACGGTGAATGTCAGCTACCAATGCCGTAATTGCTGGGTAATTACTACACCTTAAACCCGTTGCAAAGGGACTCCGTGTATCAACGTGTTTTGGACACCGGCTGTTAAGGAAATTCCAGCCGCACTATTTGGGTGGTAACCGGGCGACGCAGTGAATGCCGGTACGTGGAATACAGATAACGGAGGTCTCGGGTGATTCCAGCAAGTGAACCAACACAAGTACAAGTGTCAGCACGAGACGGTTACTCTGCAAAAATATCCCCACTAAACAGCTCCTTACATCAGTGGCACGGGGAAGATATTCACCGCTCAGCTAGAGGAGACACTTGTTACATACCGACGGTACCCAATTGTATGGTATACAAATGGTCTAATTATATGGTGATCTCTCTCTTTTTTTCGATATAATCACAGTACTGTGTTATAGACATTATTTATACAAAGTAACTGATTCCTTGGATGAACCTATAGGTGTATCACACCTTATTTAAATACAGGCTGGCCAGCATATGTGGACATTCTACGTTTAATGAATCAGTGCACTGCAGTGTGATTTTCATTAAGGGATTTTATTCTGATTATTATATCACGAGTTAAGTTTAGAGTGATTGTGGTATTTTTGCGGGTTCTTTTATATAATCCAGATGGTTTAAAATTTGCTACAAATTGTTCAACTTTACTGTGAGGTCACTTCTGAATTATATAGTGTATACTGTATATTTTATATATATTACATTTTATTCTTTCTATCCATATTTTGGATTATTAATAAAACTATTATATTTTAGAAATTAATCCTGTTGCGCACAGATTGGTCTTTTTTTCTTGTTTATCTTGTTTTGTGGGGGTTAGCAACTTTCCCCTCTTTACCAAATTGTGCAGCAATAGGAGGTTCTCTTAAAGTTGAAAGTTTCGGGCGCCCATTTTCCTTGTTTTTTTCTTGATCTATATCCAACAACTGTCTATAAGCTTCATTTTTATACTATACCAAACTCTGTACAACAATACCCCCCCCCCCCCCCCCCTTGTCGGCGGGGCGTATGACTATACTCTGATCCTTACTCAAATTGGCTAATGCCTCTCGTTCCCTTTTAGACAAATTAGGGGTATATCTTTTTTGTAATTTAACAGATTCCTCTACTTTTGCATCTACCACTCTAGCAAAGCATTTAAGTGATGTGTTATTAGTGATAGGGTCGAACTTAGATCGCTGTCGCACTGGACAAGGTACATCTGAAATTTCAGCTATTCGCGGTCGGGCAGAAAAATGTTCCTTTAATCGTAACCTCCTATTAACATTATAAGAGTCAATTTTCCACTGAAAGTCATCAAACTGCGCTGTGGGAACGAATGAAAGTCCTTTCTGTAGAACTGTATGTTCCTCTGGAGTTAGAGACCATCCTGATAAATTAAAGACTATGCTGCTTTCTTGTTCTTGGTGGTGTTTTTTTTTTTTAATTTCTTTGGTTTTGTTTGCTGCGGCTCGTGCTGTGCCTGGTTTGGCACCTATCATGGCCCGGGTATTCACCCCTAAAGGGGGTTTGTTCCTTTGTGAACCGCCTGATGTCTCGCTCTCACTCTGTGTGGATATTTCTCCACTGGATGTATCCGTTCCGCACATTCTCTGTGATCTAGATTTATAATTACGGCGTCCAGATCATCTGCCGTCTGGGTTGTTAACCCAGCTGTAGACCGTACCCTCTAGATAATCCTTCTGTACTGTGGCAAGTTTCCGCCTTTTGAATTGTACCAACTCCTGTTTGTATGTTTCAATCTGGGTATTTAGTCTATCTATCCATTTTACATCTGGATCTGATTTAAGTGTATTTAGATGCTTATCCTCAAAAGCAGTGGTCATCTCTTTTAATAAGTGCATCTCTCTAGCTGACTCTTCTATGACCAGTAAAATAAGATCGAGACTGCACTTGTTGAGGATGCCAATCCACTTACGACAAAACTCTGTGTTGTATTTGCCAATCGTGGGCATGTTTCGCACCCTGAAACCACGTGGAATTTGGCGGTTTCTATGATAATTGGACAAAGTCACTCCGTGCATAAAAAAGTCTGTGTGTTTCTTATGTAGCTGTAATAATTTTTGGGTGCGAAACATGCCCACGATTGGCAAATATGGAAACGGCCCAGGGTTTGCGCACCCGCATACAGGAAGGGTTATTAAAATAGATAAGGTTTTAACCTGTACTAGTACTCACGTTATATATTTTATCAGATGCCCCTGTGGGCTCCTGTATATAGGCAAGACCACACGCCAGTTCCGGGAGCGGATGGCGATGCATCGGTCGGCCATTCAGGCTGCCTTAGGTGGGGATAGTCAAGCACAACCAGTGGCTAGACATTTTGCTAAATTCAGACACAACCTAGCTACCCTTAAATATAAGATCATAGATCAACAACCCGATAATATCAGAGGGGGAGATAGAAATAAATTATTAATACAAAGGGAAACCAGGTGGATACACCGTTTAAACACTATCACCCCTGGAGATCTTAATGAGCAGATTAATTTAAATTGCTTTCTTGAATAAGACATTGGGCTATTTACTATATTGATCTAGATTGTGTGCATGTTAGCAGCTAGTCATGTTATGATAGTGGATAATTCATTAACTGCATTGCCACGGACTCTTTGGTATCCTTAGTGTTATATCACGTGTTTTTTATTGTTAGACTATGTTTCCATGGTGACCGGAGCGACGACTGGGAGGAGCGGTCTGATAGCGATGCGGCCTGATGACGTCATCCATTCCCCGCCGGCGTGACTGAGCCTGGGGACGTACTCACGGGTGTTTGGTGCAGGTATAAAGGTATGTGTTTTTCATTTTGTATGTTGTTCTGACGAAAGTTGCATAAACTGAAACGTTAACTGCAGAGCTGTGTCTCTTCTTCTTATGCTGAACAAGTCCCCAGCGAGTGCCGCCGATACATTGCATAAATATATATATATATATATATATATATATATACACTGCTCAAAAAAATACAACACAATGTAACTCCAAGTCAATCACACTTCTGTGAAATCAAACTGTCCACTTAGGAAGCAACACTGATTGACAATCAATTTCACATGCTGTTGTGCAAATGGAATAGACAACAGGTGGAAATTATAGGCAATTAGCAAGACACCCCCAATAAAGGAGTTGTTCTGCAGGTGGTGACCACAGACCACTTCTCAGCTTCTATGTTTTCTGGCTGATGTTTTGGTCACTTTTGAAAGCTGGTGGTGCTTTCACTCTAGTGGTAGCATGAGACGGAGACTACAACCCACACAAGTGGCTCAGGTAGTGCAGCTCATCCAGGATGGCACATCAATGCGAGCTGTGGCAAGAAGGTTTGCTGTGTCTGTCAGCGTAGTGTCCAGAGCATGGAGGCGCTACCAGGAGACAGGCCAGTACATCAGGAGACGTGGAGGAGGCCGTAGGAGGGCAACAACCCAGCAGCTGGACCGCTACCTCCGCCTTTGTGCAAGGAGGAACAGGAGGAGCACTGCCAGAGCCCTGCAAAATGACCTCCAGCAAGCCACAAATGTGCATGTGTCTACTCAAACGATCAGAAACAGACTCCATGAGGGTGGTATGAGGGCCCGACGTCCACAGGTGGGGGTTGTGCTTACAGCCCAACACCGTGCAGGACGTTTCGCATTTGCCAGAGAACACCAAGATTGGCAAATTCGCCACTGGCGCCCTGTGCTCTTCACAGATGAAAGCAGGTTCTCACTGAGCACATGTGACAGACGTGACAGAGTCTGGAGATGCCAAGGAGAACGTGCTGCTGCCTGTAACATCCTCCAGCATGACCGGTTTGGCAGTGGGTCAGTAATGGTGTGGGGTGGCATTTCTTTGGGGGGCCGCACAGCCCTCCATGTGCTCGCCAGAGGTAGCCTGACTGCCATTAGGTACTGAGACGAGATCCTCAGACCCCTTGTGAGACCATATGCTGGTGTGGTTGGCCCTGGGTTCCTCCTAAGGCAAGACAATGCTAGACCTCATGTGGCTGGAGTGTGTCAGCAGTTCCTGCAAGATGAAGGCATTGATGCTATGGACTGGCCCACCCGTTCCCCAGACCTGAATCCAATTGAGCACATCTGGGACATCATGTCTCGCTCCATCCACCAACGCCACGTTGCACCACAGACTGTCCAGGAGTTGGCGGATGCTTTAGTCCAGGTCTGGGAGGAGATCCCTCAGGAGACCACCCGCCACCTCATCAGGAGCATGCCCAGGCATTGTAGGGAGGTCATACAGGCACGAGGAGGCCACAGACACTACTGAGCCTCATTTTGACTTGTTTTAAGGACATTACATCAAAGTTGGATCAGCCTGTAGTGTGTTTTTCCACCTTAATTTTGAGTGTGACTCCAAATCCAGACCTCCATGGGTTAATACATTTGATTTCCATTGATACTTATTGTGTGATTTTGTTGTCAGCACATTCAACTATGTAAAGAACAAAGTATTTAATAAGAATATTTCATTCATTCAGATCTAGGATGTGTTGCTTTAGTGTTCCCTTTATTTTTTTGAGCAGTGTGTGTGTGTGTGTGTGTGTGTGTGTGTGTGTGTGTGTATGTATATATATATATATATATATATATATATATATATATATATATATATATGAAACGGAGGTTTCCACACAGGTGGAAGGGGCACTCACAATTAAATAACACATACAAAAAATTAAATCGCATAAAATATTCATGGTTTAATAGTTGGATAGTCTGTTGCACCAACTCGCCCTTAATCGACGTTTCGACCCCATAACTGGGTCTTTTTCAAGATAGGCAGATTCGGTGAGAGTTCAAGTAACTTTTACAGATGTACACATGATAACATCGGTAGAGATCTAGAAAAGAGATAGAACATAAGAACACACTTAATGCCTCCCAGGCCCCATTGTTGCGCTTAGACACAATACTAAATTACTCAAGGCGCACTCAAAGTGCACTCATCAAGTATACCTTAAGCCCAGTGGATAAACTAATGCTACAGTGACCACCAGCGTGAATCCAATTAACAAAAAAAGCTTACATATGCAAATTACTTCTGGGAGATGTCCAGACAACACCTATCCACTCAGCTGGTATGCAGCTCAAGTGCCTAGAAAACCAATGTGTACAATATATCAGATAAATGGAAGAAGGGCCAAATACTGTTTAATTCAAAAGTCACACAAAAATACACATATACGTACTCCAGCGACTATGCCTTCACAGATAAATGCATGAAAATTTCTAATAGTGTAGTTCACGTGTTAATCTCCCTATAAACAAAAAATGGGAGGTGAAGCTGGAAACTGTAGACATCTATACTGATACAATGTGTGAGTATAGAAAACACTAACTACTCACTATATACAGGCAATCATCCCAGTGTGAATGCATCCAGGTTGGCCACTTAATAAATTCCACAGCACATCAAAAAACGGTCACTAAGATAAAAACAGTATGCAATCAAGATATCAGTCACCTGGAGTCAAAAAAGACAATGTTCACACAACCACGAGGTGGTAAGTACTTACAGAAACCGTAGTCACACTGTCAAATGGCACTTGGCTCTGCACTCACTGTCTAGACGCCGGTGAATATAACCCCAGGAGACCGGAAGTGAACACGACGTCACTTCCGCTCCATTGTTTCACCACAGAATCCAAAACTGTATAAACACCCACACGTGGGCATACACTCCCCACCTTCTGGTGATGATATTCACGGGCCTGGTACCTAACAGTAATCATAGTCACAACCGCTACACACAGCGGTCCGGGACGTTCTCTGCGTCTCACGGACCGGGAGCGCATATGCTGACAGAGTCCGGGACGCGTCATGCGTTCCATAGACCGGAAGCATGCGTTCCACCGGGTAGAGGTGAGACGCACCGCTACCTACAAGTCAATACTCGCTTCACCCTCTCACTGCACCATCAGTGTAAATCTATAGGTACCCGCAGTTAACCAGGAGGAAAAGGTCCTGAGCGCTATATCCACTGGGCTTACCATCCTGTAACACCAAATAACACGGAGTTAATAAATATGTCTATTCCTCAAATAGAACATTCAAAACATAATGCAACAATGGAACCTGAGGACTAATAGTGGTACAGAATCCACATAGGTCCAGCCCAACTGTCCATACTTCAAACCTCAGGATAATTGTTACATACATAATAGATAATACAATATTCCAGACATTACATGATACAGTTCAAACATATGATTCAGTTCAAACATGTGATTGTCTGACCATACATCATACAAATACACTTTATTAACAAAAAAATATATTAATGAATAAATATAAATATAAAAGTGTATAGAGGATTAAACTCCACACCCCCAAGGGTTATGTCTGGAGGTCATGTTGTCAAGACACAGAAATCCATATGGGACAGAACAACCCCAAATCAATAGTGTGTTACAAACCAGTACATACTCTTGGAGGTGTGACACTAGGATAATGTATACAGTAATTGAATAGAGACATTGTACAATAATAATACTAATAAAACAATACATAAATGTGATATAATATCAATATACCCGCACTGATCAATTAAGGTTTAATGTTGAAGATAGGAACAAGGGCTGGACCTCGCAGTCCGGCCTAGGAGACAAAAGTCGCCTGGCGAGACCATAACACATGACCGAAGATTCCCTACTGACAGGGACACCTTCAACCGATCGGCATATAGGCAAAAGGGCATATTTAACCAACCAAAACATAATAAAACCCTCTTTAGGGTATCAATATGCAAACTCTGGTTATGCACAGCTTAGAGACATATCAGCCAGGGGTGACCCTGAAATGGGACCATTTACCGTTTGATAAAAATATTCAATGGGTTATATTCATTCATTCCCTTGGGGGCGACAGTGTCCAGAGTATAAATCCAATAACTCTCGCGCTGTTTAAGCGCGAGCGTCCTGTCACCCCCACCCTGTTTGGGTGGGACCCAATCTATCAGTTTACATCTCATGCTCGACACCTGATGTATATATATATATATATATATATGTAATTAAATAATTAAAATGATTAAATAACAGTTTATTTTACTCTAAATTCTCAATAAATATGGTGCTGTACTTTAATGGAAGGCTATATGGTGTTTTGGGCACAGATTGGATTGGGATAATACACACATGTTGTAAAAGTGCATAATGAATGGTCCCGGCCCCATTATTATGCACCTACAGCATGTGTGTATCCTACCCCAAAAATCTGCCCCCAAAACACCATATAGCCTGTACCTCACCATAGTTATTGGGAATTATAAGATGCCTACAAATTTTCAAACTGGGGCATGTCCTCCTCTGCCTCCAGCATAGCAGAGTATATGGCTGAGGAGCAGGTGAGTGGGGGAGTATGCTGTTGTTGGGTGGGCGGAATAGGATGGGGTGGGGTGGGCGGAATAGGATGGGATGGGATGGGGTGGGAGGAGCAGTGAGAGGAAGGTGGTCGAACAGTACGACATTGTCGTGGAGTTTCGCTTTCCGGGCCTTGTTAATCATCTTTAAATTTAAACGCTCAATCTGCTCGCCGTGCCCAGGTGGCAGGTTGCGCATGGCAGAGGCAAAGAATTCCCCAAGTCTTGTGTCGGGGGGCTGAGCAAGTCTTGACTTGATTTCCTCAAAGATGAGGTCTTCGCCCCCCTGGCTGGTGTTTTTTTGTTTTTCTGGGGGGTTCTCTTCCGGGGGCACGGCAGAGGAGCTGGTGCTGCAGAGGTATCAGGGGTAGCTGGTGCTTCAGGCGTCATATATTGGGTCTGGGATTCCACTGTATCCAGGATACTGAGGTCTGGGGTGGTGGGAATCTCCACACTTCCACTCTGTAGTAGATTAAAAAAAAAAATACACTGTATAAATACGTTTTAATTTTTTATTTCTATTTTTTATAGCTCCCTGCAAGTACATCAGAATGGCAAGCCATGGCAGAGGAGTTTGCCATCACCTGGCAATTCCCTAACTGTGTGGGAGCGATAGATGGCAAACACGTCTGCATCAACCCTCCTGGAAACAGCGGATCCCTTTATTTTAATTATAAATGGTATTTCAGCATCGTGCTGATGGCAGTGGTGAATGCCAACTATGAATTCATCTTCATTGCCGTTTGCAAAAACGGACGTGCATCAGACGGTTGGTTGCTGAAGAATACCACCTTCTACGAGCAGCTCACCACAAAGACCCTGAACTTGCCATCTAGGGAGCAAACCAAGCACGGTCTCAATTTTGTTTCCGTGGCTGATGAGGCATTCGAACTACATGAGAACATAATGAAGCCATACCCCCAAAGGCACCTGACAAGGGAGAAGCGCATCTACAATTATAGGCTATCCCAGGCACGACGAATTGGAGAGAACACTTTTGGCATCCTGTCTAGCCGCTTTTGCATATTCCTAATGGCTATCAATTTGCAGGTGGAGAAGATAGATTGGGTGGTGACTGCGTGCTGTGTCCTGCATAACTATTTGCGGCAAAAGCACGCAGCATAGGGCACTGCCCAGAGCAGCGTCAGGAGACCCAGACCCTGAACACCCAGAGGAGACTTCACCATTTCCCTCTGTGGAACCACCTCCACCCCATTCTAGGGTGAGTCTACAGGCAACACAGGTCAAGGACGAGTACATGGCCTATTTTAACGGGGTGGGTGCAGTCGATTGGCAGGAAGACCACATTTAAGTGTACTGTGTTGATGATGGAACTTGCAAAAACTTTTAACAACTTATTCAAAAAATATATACTTACAGATACAGACAAAGATAATTCACCCTCTTCAGGCTCTGGTGTGACAGTCTGAGGGGGGGAGGTGAAACCGGTCCGGGTAGCCTCCTGGTCCAGGACAAACTCCAGCATGGGGTAGTACCAGAGCGAGGTCTTGTAAACCTGGGAGGAACCTGCTCCAGATCTTTTGGACTGTTCCATTTTGTTGTGTTCTTTGAGGAACACTGTATGCAGGTCTGGATCTTTTTCTTTACCCAGTCCTTGTCAGCACCGGACACAAAGGGCCTGCTGTACTCCCCTAGCTCCTCCAAGGCCGCATTCCGCCTGACTTTATCCGAATACCCCTTGGCTTTGATCCTCCGCAGAAATTCATGGCCACGGTACATTTCAAGTAGGCCGGTGATGAAGTCTATATCTTGATCCAGAGACATATCTATAATGAAAAAAAAGTGGTGCACAAACTTGTATATTTTGTATTTAAAAATGGTTTTACTTAAGGTATATGGTTAAATGGTTATATGATTAAATGGTTAAATGGTTATATGGTTACATTTTATTAAGATATGGTTGTAAAATACTTTTTTTTTTTCATTTTCAAAACGGTTTTACTTAAGTTTCAAAATATACTTTCAAAATGTTTTGATATATGGTTCAATTTGGATAATATATGGTTTTAAAATAAATATATATATATATATATATATATATATATATTTTAAATAGTTTCCTCATTACCCAAACATCAATGGTGCAGCATTGGGGTACAGTGATGGGGAAAACACATGGCCATTAGAGGGTTAAAATGACTTTGGGGACACAGAAACACAAGGTGCAGCATTGGGGTACAGTGATGGGGAAAACACATGGCCATTAGAGGGTTAAAATGACTTTGGGGACACAGAAACACAAGGTGCAGCATTGGGGTACAGTGGCGGTGAAAACACATGGGGCCTAATTCTGAGTTGATCGCAGCAGCAAATTTTTTAGCAGTTGGGCAAAACCATGTGCACTGCAGGGGGGACAGATATAACATGTGCAGAGAGAGTTAGATTTGGGTGGGGTGTATTCAAACCGAAATTTAAATTGCAGTGTAAACATAAAGCAACCAGTATTTACCCAGCACAGAAACGAAATAACCCACCCAAATCTAACTCTCTGCACGTTATATCTGCCCCCCCTGCAGTGCACATGGTTTTGCCCAATTGCTAACAAACTTGCTGCTGTGATCAACTCAGAATAACCCCCAAGGCCATTAGGGTGTTAAAAAGACTTTGGGGACAAAGAAACCCAAGGCCCAGCATTGGGGTACAGTGGCGGGGAAAACACATGGCCATTAGGGGTTTTTAAAATGACTTTGGGCCTACTGAAATTAATAAAATGTGAACAATAGAATACATTGGTGGTCAGTGTGACTACATTGGTGGACAGTGTGATAGGTGGACAGTGATATTGGTGGTCAGTGTGGATTAAATACATACTTGGGGCAATGCGAAATCCAGTCAAATCGGATATATCTGTAGCTCTCCTGCATCGTAGCGTGCTGCTGCTGATGGGAGTGTCCTGAGAATGCCAGTCAGACTTCCTATGATACTGTATCTTGCAGGCGATATATCGCATGCACAAAAAAACACACCTTTTTCCATATGACTCCATGCGATTACGATATATCACGCGTGCAGCACTAGCAACCTAGGGGATCCGACACGACACTCATGGGAACGCACATCATATCGGATCGGATGGAAAACACATACGATGTGACACTTTTCATAAGATATATCGGTCCGAAAGGTCGAAATCGCAGGAAATGAACCATTATCGTTCTAGTGTATGGGGTCCTTAAGATGCCCTTCCATGTGATTCAGTTTACAGTACAGGCCTCCATCTGAGACTCAGGGTGGCCCTGGACAGGTGATGCACCCTCTTCCAATGAGGAAATATGAATTTTGGACTCGCAGATTCATTCCCTTGTTTTCTGCATAACTTCACATAAGGAAAAGATCAATATGATTGTAAAGCGCCACGGAATTTGCTGCGCTATATAAGAAACTTAATAAATAAATATGAACCACGGCTTGCGGTCAGTTACCCTCTTCTCAGAGGTAGTGATGGCATTTAGTAACTGCTCCATAGTGATTGCAGGTGTCTCAGGATGGGAAGCAGAATCATAAGGTGATCCTGTTGAGATGCAACTCCTGAGGGAGAGGGGTCCAGTGTCTGGGGGAAGCAGTGCAGCAATATTTCTCCAAACAAGGGGGCAGATGTATTAACCTGGAGAAGGCATAAGGAAGTGATAAACCAGTGATATGTGCAAGGTGATAAAGGCACCAGCCAATCAGCTCCAATATGTAAATTAACAGTTAGAATCTGATTGGCTGCTGCCTTTATCACCTTGCACATATCACTGGTTTATCACTTCCTTATGCCTTCTCCAGGTTAATACATCTGCCCCAAGGAGCCACTAAGTTTCTGCCCATTCTGCCTCCTGCATAATGGGGAGGACAGGTACAGCACAATTATCGAAGGGGGTGAAAAGGTTAACAGAGTGATTTCAAGGAGAGATGTACTAAGCCTGGAAAAGTGATACAGTGGAGAGTGATAAAGTACCAGCCAATCAGTCCTAGTACCTGCCATGTCACAGGCTATGTTTTAAAAATGACAGTTAGGAGCTGATTGGCTGGTAGGTTATCACTGACATTCAGGTCGGACTAGCCCTGTGCTGGGCGTCCCCCCGCATGTCTGAGTGCCTGATCGTAGCTGTGCTAAATTTAGCACAGCTACGATCAACTCGGAATGACCCCCTGAGTCTGTTATCTGGAGAGCCAACTGTCCATATATATAATGTAATTTGAGATGTGCCGGGTTGGATTTACCTGGATCTAAAGAAAACAGCTTATTGGCTCTCGGATGTCACGTTTTTTGGACAACCAATAAGAAAAATCGGGATAAATCCAAACTTGCGATAATTTTGGCATTAAGAACTTAGTAAATCACCACACACATCTCTAAATGTAACAAAGCCCCTGCATGTTAATGGTACAGAACCTCAGTAGCATCCACAGAGAAGAGCAAATAGTGTGAAGAAAAGGAGGGATAGTGCAGCTCACCCTGGTCAGCAGGATTGAAGAAGCAGGAAGACCCTACTGCAGGGCCTCAACATGGACCAGTTAGGCAAGAGTAGAAGCTGAACCGAATCCAAGATGGCAGCCCGCTGGGATTTCCAGGAAATCCAGCTCCACCAACAGAAGCAGTGGAGCAACACCCAGGTAGAGTCGACAAAGCCGATACCCTCAGAGAGGAAAGCAGTTGGCCCAATTTAACACCCCTAGAGGCCCCTTGCAGTCTCTCCGGCAGCTGAGTCCAGTGGCAACACTGCAGTAGCTCAGGTATCTGATTTAGGAAAAGCCTGGGGGAAGGGGGGAAGACAGGACCTCAGCATCTACATTTAGTGGGCACTTGTCTGGCGCTCAGGACATCTGTTGGGGACACCCAATGGATACAGGATAGGTTCTATCATATACAAGCTGGAGAGTACTGCGAGATGCGACTCACTCCAATTCCAATCAGGCCAGCCCCCCCACCTTTATCACTGTTTAAAAAACAGTGATACTATTATTTTCTTCATCTCCTATTTATTCTATGATAAAGCTGATTATTTATCTTGAGCCAAAGCTATATACTTATTAAAGACAACATACGCAATAGACGCACGAGGTGCCGTAATGGTACGCACTTAGCGTAGCAGACGCTAGGCCGTGGTCGAGACGCACGAGCGACACGTTCGCTCACGGCTTACGCTTGGTATCGAGCACGCTATAGGCGGTCCGAGTACCGTAATGCTACGCTATTAGCGTAGCGGATGCTGTACCGCGAGAGCGGGATGCGAGCGGCGCTGACGCTCACTGACCTACACACAGACAACCTTGTAACAATACACTGTAAGGGTATGCTTATGCTGTAAACCTTATTACTGTAATATTACCACAATGTAACGCTGATTAACCTTTATGATATGAAAGCTGTTTAAGCGACTGAGATGCTCAAAAACCCTTTATACTAACTAGTGAAACACACACTACTTGCTAAGGTTCCAAAACCTTTACTGACGATATTTAGTACGTAAAAAGGGGAAAAACAGATACAGTTCATACACTACAAACCTAACATTAATACCTAAACACAATAACTAAGCAGAAATACAAACATTAGCAAATGATCGAAAATACAAATACATAGAATGAGAATGAATGGCTTACATTAAACGGGTAACAAAGTGGCCACAGAGAAACATACCATACGGGAAACACTCGCTAGCGCAACCGGATCCAGTCCTCCAATTATCCGACTGATAATTGTTGATGAGAGAGAGTACTGGCCGGTCAGGGGACAGTGGCCTTTATATACACAACATACAGTACACTACAAAGGGCCCTACAATCTTATTGTTCATTGGACACAGGAATGTCTCTCTGCATTATAACAAAAGGTCATAGGTGGATTTGAACAGGTGGGCTGAGACTATTTCAAACTGCTCAGATGGGAGGTGTCCTTAGGATTCCCGCCGCATGGATAATGAACCGCAAATACAGTAAATGTCCATAAACTACTCATAGACATAACTATACGCAGGAGCGATCAATCTTTACCTAACCAGCACCGGATTGTGTCTAATAAAATACTCTTCAGTTAGGTACCAGACACCACTGTTCAACCTGTGTCAGACCCTTCGTATCATGAAAAGAGGAATTCCCAAGTCCCTGAACCATTTACACTAAACATACTTGCAGATATGATTAAGGGGATTATTACCTATAAAACACACTATATTGGTTAAATATGTAACGATCGAGTCGCCCGCCAGACACACACAAACTCTACCGTAAATGCGCATCCCCACGCGCAGGCAACGTGGGAGCGTCCCTTACGCAACCTGAGGGGATGCGTACGCACGGGGGAGTGGGTGCACGAGCAGCGGGCACGTGCATTGGGGTTAGTACAAGGCGATGAGAATAACGATATTTTTCGACTTTGACAGTCCACCCTTTGGCAGTCATCAATAACTGCCACTTCCTAAACAATTCAAACAGAAAAATATATGTCATCATGTAAATACCTTTTTATGATTGGGTAAAGGGAGGAGAGGAGAAGGTGGGAAAGATATGACCTAGTGAGATAGTAAAAGCATGTGTGTATGAATCCATGTCTGAGGGGTCATGTATCATCGTGCCGTACGTGTTTTAAATCAAGCTTCGAGGTATTGCGAAGTATACATTTGAATCCTTCTTATCCCATATTAAGGGTCTGTGGATGGGCTGTCAAACTCTACCGAGCTCTTTTCGGCTTTTGGTTGCAACAAATGGGGTGCACATTAGTAGATGATACATGAAGGGGGAGAATATGTGGATGCTGATATGTGAGAATCACCTGTCGACTATGTGAGATATTACCTGGAGGTTGTAGAGATGAAGATAAGAAACAATCGTTATAAATGCAGTCATAAAACTATGTGAGTTTTAATGTACAGTCGCCGATTGAGGTCTTGTCTGATGTCTTGTCTGATGTACATGTTGTCTGATGTCTCACGGTGCTTTTGCTGTAAGTGGCGAACAAAAGCTGTTCCAGTGTCCATAAAATTACAGTCTCTAAAATATTGGGTTTCCAGTAGAAAGTTAAAGTCACTAAAAGTATTGGGTGTCTGTGACACAGTTCATCAATGGTCTGTATAAAAGAGGTTGTCAAATTCTTCTTCCAAGCGGATGTTTTTGTACCTTGGAGGAAAACAAAGGAGAAACGGGTGAAAGAAACGGACCGTGGAATCACATTTTCATCACAACATTGTCTCTATCGTTGGGTCATAAATTAAATTAGTTGTTGTTATTACAGTGTCCTCGCTCCTCAGACTCATCACTCTGGTACTACCTTTACACTTCGTTAAAGTCCGAACGCATCTAAATATCAGACCAACCAATATGACGACTCCCAGAATACACAAGAGAAATTTCCCTACATCCATGATAATACCTTGGGCCCATTCTCCTAAACCAGAGAACCAATTTCGTGGGTTCAACCATGACACCCAACCGGTCAGCTCATTACCCACAGCAGCGAGTGTAAGGTTGTGTCTCCTTCGGAACTCCCACTTTAATTGCAAAATGTCATCCATCTTTTGGTCTATGACCTCGGCTGGGTCCTCAGTGCTGTTTGTAATATACGTACAGCACTTTACACCATACTGAGTTGCTAGGGTAACACAATACCCGCCTGTCACTGCTGTGAGATAATTGAGAATCATCCTATGCTGAACCAGCTCTGTTTTGTAGGCTTGTAACTCTCTCCCAGTATACCTGAACGTGTCGTCATACATTTCGGTGATATTGTCTAACAAGTTTGCTAGCGCAGATATATATCTATAATTTATCACTCCTCTGGCGGTACGAGTGATATCTAACGCGAGTAGGAATTGAATCCCGGTGGATTCATGGATCAGATCAGAGGCCGGATGCTCTGTCCTCTCTATCAGGTGCCTTTTAACGATGTGCTCGTAATGAGTGTGAGTATAAGGAGCTTGGGCACCGCGGTGAGTATCTTTCATTTTGTTATGGGATACAGTCATTACTTCAGGCAGTACTTTTCCAATGTAACACAATCCCTCTGAGTTTGGGGCAAGCCACTTATACGCCTTCCTCCTGCATATGAAATATGCATAATCGGGGAGAACATATGGGACGGAGTATGACATAACCATGTTACAAACTTTCCATGTGAGATCTCCTAACCCTAATTCTCCCATCTGTCTTGTACACGTATCCGGTTAAACGATATGTGCACAGTATACTGGTGATACTTCTCCAACTCGCATGGTCCTACTTCCTAGAGTGTACCTATACCGGAAAAATTTTCCACTGTCAGCTATCTAGCGTATAAGCTCTGAATCTATGGGCATTCTATCGGCTCTATGTGAAAATGTCATGGTTTGATTACTCCATGACACTTCCCAATTTCCCGGCTTTCGGGGATTGGAAATGTTAAAGCATACTAAGGACCTATCCACATGATATTGGTGGAGCTTCAAACTAGGAGGACTAGAGATATTAAACCTCTTGTCCACCGGCCTCCCACCACTTAACTCAAGTACCTCTCCTACAGTTAAAGGGAATGGTACTAGTCCTGATTTGCTATGACCTTGAGGTACTTGAGAGCACACCCAACAGTCTGTCTGGTTTAACACTTTACCCACTAAGGAGTGATAGTCACTCAATGGATGCCGGTCCATGTGGATATTAAAACTGGACTGACATTTCTTGATGCACCCATCCTCAACTATACTGTCACAATGCCTACAGATGCAGTTCTCTTCAGCTAACAATCCTTCACAATTCCTTCTATTGTCAATGCTACCAGATCGTTTTCTGATATTCGCCTTTACTCGGTGATGGTGTTGCTCTTGGAAATCTACGCCTCCATCCTGGTCATCAGAACCCATTCCAGATCCCTTCTCGACCTCCATGGTACTCTCACCGAAACAGACTGCTCTGGTCAACAATAGGGTCAACAGGAAAATCCGGATCACAGTCTCTTGGGGTAAGTCTATCTTATAGGAGGAAAAGGAGAAGAATGAGAAGGGGGAAAGAGAAACTGAGGGAGATGGGAAATGGAAAAAACAATAAAAGGGAAAAAGAAATCTAGCTCGACAACAGCCTCCGATCTTATTATTCTCAGTGCTCAGGTGCCGTCTCAACCTTCCTGAAACAGACACTCTAACGATACAATTTCCTCTACCGTCTGTTCTTTGTCACGGGACCTCTCTGGGTCAGCAACCTTCTTACAGTGAGACGAATGGACCCAAGTCTCCCTCTCGGCAACCTTCAATGCTGTTGTGCTGGTTAATAAGACTTGATATGGTCCTTCCCATCTGTCAATAAGGCAACCTGAGCGTAGAAAATTCCGTATCATTACATAATCCCCAGGTTCAATGTCATGACAATTACTGTCTGGCAGATCAGGAATCACCAACTTTAGATTATCATTCTGATTCCTCAATTGCTTACTCATCTTATCCAAATACTTTACGGTTACTTAATTGTTACATTTCAAATCATCCTGGGGGTTAATCATAACATGGGGTTGTCGACCAAACAGAATTTCAAAGGGGGACAGATTAAGAGGGAACCTGGGAGTGGTTCTGATGCTATATAGTACAAGTGGCAAAGCTTCCGGCCATAACAATCCTGTTTCAGCATTACCTTGCTTAATTTGTTTTTAATAGTGCTGTTTACTCTTTCCACTTTCGCACTCACCTGGGGGCGGTACGGAGTATGCAGCTTACTATTAATTCCCATTAACTTACACATTGCTTGAAAGACGTCACCTGTAAAATGGGTACCCCTATCACTTTCAATGATTCTAGGGATACCATACCTGCACACAAACTCCTGCACAATTTTCTTTGCAGTAAACACAGCGGTATTTGTGGCCGCAGGAAATGCTTCAACCCAATTTGAGAACACGTCAATACAAACCAATACATACTTCAAATTTCTACAAGGTGGCAATTGTATGAAATCAATTTGTATTACCTGGAAAGGAACATCTGTAGGAGGGATATGGAATGGCTCTGTTGGTATGGCCTTTCCGATATTCTTCCTCAAGCAGGTGAGACATGTCATCGCTCTTTTACCCGCATGGGAAGAAAATCCTGGGGCGCACCAATAAGCTCTTACCAACTTACACATCCCTTCTTTGCCTAGATGAGTCAGCCCATGTCACAACTGAGGGCCTGAGCTGACGGGAGGCAGCCTCAGTTGTAGGGGCTGAGATGTACCGGAACCTGGGAGGTTGTATCAGACCCCTGGACATGTAAGTAACATGAATAATAACTGCCCGAAGGCGTGACCACGACAACTCGGATAAAAGTCAATGATGTTTATTATGACAACTCCGCAACACAGCAGCAGTAAAAGAAAACGTAAAAGTCAGCAAAGAATAAATACAGTTCCTGGGTACTACAGGATGGCAGGAGCCACAGGGCACTGGTAGTGTGAGATAGTTCTTATGATCTTCTAGATGGAAAGTCCTTACCAGGCCCGACTGTAGCAATGGAGATAACCCAGGATTGTGCCAGCTGGTGTTCCAGGAAAAGCTGGGTTGCTGAAGATAAAACAGCTGCTGTGGATACTGGCTGGAACCAGACTGTTGTTAGCACGGAGTGGATACTGGCTGGAACCAGTTAAATAATAAATGGACTTGGGAGCGATGAAATATGAACTGAAATGTAGAACTTGAGAGCGGAGAAATAATAATACCGGTGGAGAGTGGTAAAGTGTAGAAAGGACACCGGCCCTTTAAGGGAAGCTGTACTCTGCTGGAAGCTGAGCTGGAAGCAGGTAATGTTGTAGCTGGAAACAGATGAATCCACAATGGATTGGAGAGTCAGGCTACACCGCAGGTGGAATGCTGGTGCGGGTCTCTATGGTGGAAGTCTTGAGACAGGAGCTGGAACCTGGAAGACAATCACAGGAGTGAGACAAACAGGAACTAGGTTTGACAACCAAAGCACTGACGCCTTCCTTGCTCAGGCACAGTGTATTTATACCTGCAGCAAGGAAGGGATTGGCTAGGCAATTATGCAGATTATCAATACTGAGAACAGATTGGTGGAAATGATCAGCTGACAGAATCCAAGATGGCTGCGCCCATGCAGACACTTGGAGGGAAGTTTGGTTTGTAATCCATGTGGTAATGAAAACAGTGATGGCGGCGCCGGCCACCGGAGACAGGAGGCGCCAGGCTGACAGATGCACATCCAACCACGCGGACACAGCGGAGGCCGCGGCTGACGTAATCGCCACTCAGACACTCTGCATGCAGAAGTTCAGGGACGGCGGCGGAGGCCGCGGGAGACGCCATGCCAGGTGTAATATGGCGTTTACTGTGACAGCGTCCCAGAGTGACAGGAGAGGATACAGGAATGTACACATCAGGATAACAGATGGGATCCGGTCCTGGAGCGCTGAGCCAGCCTTAGGAGGCATCTGATGGGTAAGAAATGGCGTCCAGATACCCGGATCGTGACAGCACCCCCCCCTTTAGGAGTGGCCCCAGGACACTTCTTTGGCGTTTGAGGAAACTTGGAATGGAATCTCCGGACCAAAGCAGGAGCATGGACATCAGAAGCATTGGTCCATGAACGTTCCTCAGGACCATAACCTTTCCAGTCAATAAGATATTGTAGTTGACCGTAACGGTGACGTGAGTCCAGGATCTTGGCCACTTCATACTCAACGCCTCGTTGAGTTTGGACTTTCGGAGTTGGAGGAAGTGAGGAATGAAACCGATTCAAGATCAGCGGTTTCAACAGGGAAACATGGAATGTCCTGGGTATTTTTAAGAAGGGAGGCAACTGGAGTCTGTAAGCAACAGGATTGATGACTTGTTCAATCTTGAAAGGACCGATATAGCGAGGTGCAAACTTCATACTGGGAACTCTTAACCTCAAATTCTTCGTGGATAACCATACCCGATCACCCACCTTGAGAGCAGGAACTGCTCGACGCTTCTTATCCGCAAACTTCTTGTACCTGAACGATGCCTTGAGCAGAGCTGATCGTACGCTCTTCCAGATATTGGCAAACTGATGCAAGGTGATATCCACTGCGGGGACAGAAGTTGCTGGAAGCGGTTGGAACTCAGGGACTTTAGGGTGGAATCCAAAGTTAGTGAAGAATGGTGTTGAAGCAGATGAAGAATGATACTGGTTGTTATGACAGAACTCGGCCCAGGGAAGTAATTGAACCCAGTCATCTTGAGAGGAGGACACATAGATGCGGAGGAAGGCCTCCAAGTCCTGATTCACCCTCTCGGTTTGACCATTGGTCTGAGGATGGTAAGCCGTGGAAAACTTTAGCTTGACTTGGAGGACTTGACATAAACTTCGCCAGAATTTGGCTGTGAATTGAACTCCTCGATCTGAGATAATTTCTTCAGGAAGACCGTGGAGTCGGAAGATCTCTTGTATGAATACTTGAGCCAACTTGGAAGCTGACGGAAGACCGGTGAGAGGAATGAAGTGTGCCATCTTGGTGAACCGGTCAACTACCACCCAGATGGTATTGAACTTGTTGCACATGGGTAAGTCTGTAATGAAATCCATCGACAAGTGGGTCCATGGTCGACGGGGAACGGATAGTGGAACCAGTTGCCCCGCAGGCGACTGGCGGGATACTTTATGTTGGGCACACTTTGGGCAAGATGCAATAAACTCCAAGACGTCCTTTTTCAGAGTTGGCCACCAATAGGACCTAGAGATAAACTCCAGGGTTTTTTGGATACCTGTATGTCCGGCAAAACGGGAAGCATGGGCCCAATGCATGAGCTTCTTCCTTAGCATCGGCTTCACAAAACTTTTCCCTGATGGGGGCGTAGAGTCCATCCCTACCGTGGAGAATGCCAACGGATTTATAATAGGATGCTTGTCTGAAGACTCTGACTCATTTTCTTGCTCCCATGAGCGGGAAAGGGCATCGGCCTTGCGATTCTGAGAGCCCGGACAGAACTGGAGTTTAAAGTCGAACCTGGAAAAGAAAAGTGCCCATCTGGCCTGACGAGGGTTGAGACATTGTGCGCACTTCAGGTATAAAAGGTTCTTGTGGTCTGTAAGTATGGTGATTGAATGAGAAGCTCCCTCCAACAGATACCTCCACTCTTCTAGAGCGAGCTTGATGGCTAGCAACTCCTGGTCGCCAATGGCATAGTTGCGCTCAGCTGGGGAGAACTTCCGGGAGAAGAAACTGCAAGGGTGTAAATGGCCATCTTTAGCCCTCTGAGATAACACCGCTCCTACTCCAACGGAGGAGGCATCCACCTCTAAGATGAAAGGGGAGTCGATGTCAGGCTGTTTCAGAACAGGCGCAGAGATGAACCTTTGTTTTAAAAGATGAAATGCTTGCATGGCTTCTTCAGACCACTTGGACGGGTTAGCACCCTTCTTAGTGAAAGCAGTAATAGGCGCCACAATGGTGGAAAAGTCTCGTATAAACTTTCGGTAATAGTTGGCGAACCCTAAGAACCTCTGGACCCCTTTGAGGGTTAAGGGTACCGGCCAATTTTGGATTGCTTGTAGTTTCTCAGGATCCATCTCTAGTCCGGAACCGGACACAATGTACCCTAGAAACGGAATGGACTTGACTTCAAAGACGCATTTTTCTAATTTGCAATAGAGATGATTGACACGGAGACGGGACAGAACCTCTTTAACCCAAAAACGATGTTCCTCTAAATCGTTGGCAAAAATGAGGATATCGTCTAGATAGACCACGACATGACGGTATAGAATGTCTCTGAAGATCTCATTGACAAAATGCTGGAAGACAGCTGGAGCATTGCTCAATCCGAAGGGCATGACGAGGTACTCATAATGTCCGTCACGGGTGTTAAAGGCGGTCTTCCACTCGTCACCCTCACGGATCCGGATGAGATTGTATGCACCTCGCAAGTCCAGCTTTGTAAAGATGGTAGCTCCGCTAACTCTGTCAAAGAGCTCAGTAATCAGGGGTAAAGGATAACGGTTCTTGATGGTAATGTCGTTCAAACCTCTGTAGTCGATGCACGGCCGCAGACCACCATCTTTCTTTTTTACAAAAAAGAAGCCTGCGCCGGCTGGAGAAGAAGAAGGTCGAATGAACCCCTTTGCTAGGTTCTCTTTAATATATTCCTCCATAGAATGCGTCTCAGGCAGAGACAACGGATAAGTTCGGCCTCGAGGTGGAACCTTCCCTGGAACGAGATCAATCGGACAGTCCCATTCTCTATGAGGAGGAAGGATATCAGCAGAAGCTTTACTGAACACATCCGTGAAATCTTGATATGGAGGAGGTGGAACATCAGACGACCTGGGGGAGGAAGAACAGACAGGCAATACTTTAAACAAACATGTCTCAGCACAGGAGGAACCCCATGCCAGGATTTGCGTAGTCGTCCAATCAATTGTAGGATTGTGAAGACGGAGCCATGGAAGGCCCAGGACCACAGGATGTGTGGCTCTTGGAATCACTAAAAAAGAAATAAGTTCGGAATGAAGAACTCCCACTCTCAGACGAACTGGTAGAGTCCTTAAAGAAATAACTGCGTCAAAAATTTTGCTGCCATCCACGGCAGTTAAAGAAATGGACGAAGGAAGTCTCTCGGTGGGTAGGGACCACCGTTTAACATAGGCTTCGGTAATAAAGTTCCCAGCTGCTCCGGAATCAAGGAGGGCAATGACGTTCCGATAACGTTGAGCAACTTGAAGCGAGACTGGGAGATTACAATCTTGAGGAGATGGAGAGGAGATCATTACTCCTAGCCGGCCCTCTCCTTGGCGAGCTAGGATTTGGAGTTTCCCGGACGTTTTGGGACAGGCATTAATGGTGTGAGACGGAGCTGCACAATAGAGACAGAGAAACTCGGAGAGACGTCTTCGGCGCTCAGCAGGAGTTAAACGAGAACGGCCAAGTTGCATGGGCTCATCTTTAGATGGTGACAGTTGACGAGGAGGAGGAGCAGAAGATTTTGGAGCAGATGATCTTCCACGCTCAGTTGCTCTCTCTCTGAAACGTAAATCAACTTTCGTGCAGAGTGAGATTAGCTCATCTAACTTAGAAGGTAAGTCTCTGGTAGCTAACTCATCTTTAATACGCTCAGATAAGCCATGCCAGAATGCAGCATACAGGGCCTCGTCGTTCCATGCCAGTTCGGATGCCAGGATCTGGAACTGTATCAGATATTGTCCTACAGTACGTGACCCCTGGCGTAAACGGAGAATCTCGGATGAAGCTGAGGTTACCCGGCCTGGCTCGTCGAAGATGCGCCTGAAAGTTGACACGAAGGCAGTGTAGGAAGATAGCAGGGTGTCGGACCTCTCCCATAACGGTGATGCCCAATCAAGGGCTGAGCCACTGAGAAGAGAAATAATGTAGGCAATTTTTGTACGGTCACTGGGAAAATTGCCAGGTTGTAGCTCAAACTGAATCTCACACTGGTTGAGAAATCCCCTGCAGAATCTTGGAGATCCGTCAAATTTTGCTGGCGTTGGAAGATGAAGACGTGGAGCAGAAATGGGTAAGGTGGGTGGGGTTATAGCTGGAGTCACTGTGGTTGACGCACCAGACGCGCCTGATCCACGGAGAGTTGTCTGAATCCCATCCAGCCGAGTAGAGAGATCCTGGAGACAGCGGATGATGTGGCCCTGTGCAGCATCCTGATGTTCTAGTCAGGCTGCCAGTTCTTGCATCGGCCTGGCCGCTTGATCCTGGTCTCCGGCTGGATTCATTAGGTCAGTGCTTACTGTCACAACTGAGGGCCTGAGCTGACGGGAGGCAGCCTCAGTTGTAGGGGCTGAGATGTACCGGAACCTGGGAGGTTGTATCAGACCCCTGGACATGTAAGTAACATGAATAATAACTGCCCGAAGGCGTGACCACGACAACTCGGATAAAAGTCAATGATGTTTATTATGACAACTCCGCAACACAGCAGCAGTAAAAGAAAACGTAAAAGTCAGCAAAGAATAAATACAGTTCCTGGGTACTACAGGATGGCAGGAGCCACAGGGCACTGGTAGTGTGAGATAGTTCTTATGATCTTCTAGATGGAAAGTCCTTACCAGGCCCGACTGTAGCAATGGAGATAACCCAGGATTGTGCCAGCTGGTGTTCCAGGAAAAGCTGGGTTGCTGAAGATAAAACAGCTGCTGTGGATACTGGCTGGAACCAGACTGTTGTTAGCACGGAGTGGATACTGGCTGGAACCAGTTAAATAATAAATGGACTTGGGAGCGATGAAATATGAACTGAAATGTAGAACTTGAGAGCGGAGAAATAATAATACCGGTGGAGAGTGGTAAAGTGTAGAAAGGACACCGGCCCTTTAAGGGAAGCTGTACTCTGCTGGAAGCTGAGCTGGAAGCAGGTAATGTTGTAGCTGGAAACAGATGAATCCACAATGGATTGGTGAGTCAGGCTACACCGCAGGTGGAATGCTGGTGCGGGTCTCTATGGTGGAAGTCTTGAGACAGGAGCTGGAACCTGGAAGACAATCACAGGAGAGAGACAAACAGGAACTAGGTTTGACAACCAAAGCACTGACGCCTTCCTTGCTCAGGCACAGTGTATTTATACCTGCAGCAAGGAAGGGATTGGCTAGGCAATTATGCAGATTATCAATACTGAGAACAGATTGGTGGAAATGATCAGCTGACAGAATCCAAGATGGCTGCGCCCATGCAGACACTTGGAGGGAAGTTTGGTTTGTAATCCATGTGGTAATGAAAACAGTGATGGCGGCGCCGGCCACCGGAGACAGGAGGCGCCAGGCTGACAGATGCACATCCAACCACGCGGACACAGCGGAGGCCGCGGCTGACGTAATCGCCACTCAGACACTCTGCATGCAGAAGTTCAGGGACGGCGGCGGAGGCCGCGGGAGACGCCATGCCAGGTGTAATATGGCGTTTACTGTGACAGCGTCCCAGAGTGACAGGAGAGGATACAGGAATGTACACATCAGGATAACAGATGGGATCCGGTCCTGGAGCGCTGAGCCAGCCTTAGGAGGCATCTGATGGGTAAGAAATGGCGTCCAGATACCCGGATCGTGACAGCCCATGTGCTGCTTCTGCTAGACTTGGAAGGTATGCTCTGGGTGCCACTGGCTTACCCTGTCCATCTGTCTAGAGTCCTGAGGACTCCTGGCCATATCCTTTTGACCTCCAGACTGCCTTTTCTTGCGGTGAACACAAATGTTGCATTTCACACATTTTCTGTGTGTTTACAGTATTAAATACCATCAGTTGTGTGATGTCTGTCTGTATGGGGGTACTGGCTGCTGATTTAGCAGCTTCGTCTGCTCGGCTGTTACCAAGTGATACCGGGTCTTGGCTATACGTGTGAGCTTTACACTTGATAACAGCCACTCTGTCGGGTTCTTGTATCACTGTTAGAAGTCTTTTGATGTGGGCTGCATGCGCTACGGGTGTACCAGCTGCCGTCATGAAATTTATGAGGCGCCATAGGGCCCAGAAATCATGGACTACTCCGAAGGCATATCTAGAATCCGTGTAGATATTGACCGCTTTACCTTTGGCCAGTTCGCATGCTCTGGTTAGGGCAACCAGCTCAGCAACTTGTGCTGAGTGTGGTGGGCCTAGGGGTTCCGCTTCTATGATACCTTGGTCATCTACGACTGCGTATCCAGTACACAAGTCTCCCGAGTCCGTCTGTCTGTGACAACTACTGTCAGTGTAGAAAGTAAAATCTACACCTTCCAGTGGGTTGTCACCAATGTCAGGCCTTGCCGTGAAATTTTGGGTCAAATATTCCATACAATCATGCGTGTCGTTTCCTGTACTAAATCCTCCTTCGCCATCACTCTCATCCTCCACCCTTTGTGCCTGTCCAGGCACACCTGGGAGATATGTTGCAGGATTTAGTGCGCTGCATCTCCTTATGGTGATGTTTACAGGGGCCATTAATGCCAATTCCCATCTTGTAAACCGTGCTGATGAGACGTGTCTGGTTTGGGCAGAATTCAGTAAGGCTGACACTGCATGTGGTGTATGAATTGTGAGGTTGTGTCCTAGCACTACATCTTCGCTTTTACTTACTAGCAATGCTATCGCTGCAACACTTCGCAAGCATGTGGGGAGGGATCGCGCTACCGTGTCTAGCTGGGCGCTACAGTAGGCTACCGGCCTGCTGGCATCACCATGCTTCTGGGTTAAGACACCTGCCGCGCACCCAGCACTCTCTGTTCCGTACAGCTCAAAGGGTTTCCCATAATCTGGCATACCTAATGCTGGTGCCTGCGTTAGGCATTGTTTAAGTCTTTCAAATGCCATCTCAGATTCGTCTGTGTGCGAAATCCGATCTGGTTTGTTTGATGAGACCATCTCCTGCAAAGGTAGGGCTAGTATGGAAAACCCTGGGATCCAGTTACGGCAATACCCACACATTCCTAAAAATGTTCTAATCTGTTGCTGGGTTTGTGGCAGAGTCATGTCATGAATTGCTTGAATTCTATCAGCGGTGAGGTGTCTCAGTCCTTGTGTCAGACAGTGTCCCAAATATTTTACCCTGGTCTGACATAATTGTAACTTATCTTTGGAAACCTTGTGTCCTGTGTCTGAAAGATGAAACAGAAGTTGTTTCGTATCTCTCAAGGACGATTCAAGTGAATCTGAACACAGCAGCAAGTCATCTACATACTGTATTAATACTGATCCGCTCTCAGGTTGAAAAGACTGTAAACAATCATGCAAGGCCTGCGAGAAAATACTTGGACTGTCAATGAAACCTTGTGGTAGACGAGTCCAGGTGTACTGAACTCCTCTGTATGTGAATGCGAATAAGTATTGACTGTCAGGGTGCAGAGGTACCGAGAAGAAAGCGGAGCGGAGGTCAATCACAGTGAAAAATTTGGCAGTGGGAGGGATTTGCATAAGGATGACAGCTGGATTTGGCACTACGGGGAATTGGCTCTCAACTATTTTGTTGATCCCCCTTAGATCCTGCACTAATCTGTAACCCCTCCCCCCGCTCTTTTTAACAGGGAAGATGGGACTATTGGCAGTGCTGGACGTCCTAACCAGAATGCCCTGTTGTAGCAGGCGCTCTATTACTGGGTAAACTCCTAACTCCACCTCTGGCTTCAGAGGATACTGTGGGATTTTTGGAGCTATCCTACCATCTTTTACTTGAACTACTACAGGAGCTACATTTGCCATTAATCCAGTGTCTTGTCCATCCTTGGTCCAAAGTGATTCCGGTATCTGGGAAATCATTTCCTCTACCTTGGACGGACACCTATCTGTAACAGCAGTATGCGTCATTAACCTTTGTGGGGTATCTAACATATCCTGCACTTCCTGAGCGTGTCTCTCAGGTATATCTAAGAAAACACCCTCAGGAGTACAATATATGACACATCCCATTTTGCACAGTAAATCTCTACCAAGTAGATTAGTCGGAGCCGATGCAGCTAGCAAAAAGGAATGCTTGGTATGCAAGGGCCCTATCGTAATCTCTGCAGGTTTGCTTAACGGATAGTGTTGTACTACTCCCGTTACTCCCATGGCTGGAATTGTCTTACCAGTGGTCTTCATACCCACTGTTGAATTTATCACTGATTTGGCCGCCCCCGTATCTGCAAGGAAAGGTAGAGATCTACCAGCTACATCAATTGTGACCTCGGGTTCACTTCCAAGGCTCGCAATTAATTTCACTGGCTGCAAACTACAGGTGTGGCCCCACCCCTAGTGTGAATTTAGACCCTCCCGCAGCGCATTGGTTGCTACAATTTGTGAGGGAGGTAACTGGGAATTGTTGGAGACTTGCCAGTCTCTTTTTGGTGGGTACCTTCTTGTTTCCCCTGTATGTGGCTCATAACTCCGTCTCTGCGGTCCCTGGTCCCATCTACGTGTGTCATACTGTGTGTCATGCTCTGGTCTAGGGGGTCGATATACATTGTGTGAGTTTTTATTGGTGCAGTTACGTGCAAAATGTCCTTCCCTGTTACAATTGTAACATTTTACCATATACGGCTTACCACCAGGGGTCTGAGATTTAGACTGAGGCGGCCTTGTTGTAAGGGCTTGGATACTTATGGCCATCAGCTTATCACCCTGTGACTCCCTGCATCTTGTGATGTTCCTGTCGTGCCCGACAGCAGTCTCTTTTAAGGTGGCCACCGACATACCTCTCCAGTTAGGTTGAGTGGTTTGTACCCTATTCCTTAATACTTCTTTTAAACCGTCCATCAATACGGACACCGCTACCTCTCTATGATGTACATTTGCCTCAATGTCCATGATCCCAGTATATCTAGCCATTTCCTCCAGTGCCCGGTGGAAATAGTCAGAAGCAGCTTCCCCTTCCATTTGTTTAATGGAGAAAATTTTGTTCCATTTAACAACGGCTGGGAAGTATACTCCTAACTGCAGATTGATCTGTTTGACATTTTCCTGATTGTACTCGTCAGTGAGAGCTACCTAAGCATCTAGCTTACAATCCGTAATGAATTTTACAGGGTCAATACTAGAGGGCAAGCATGCCCGCAGTAGTGTCCGCCAATCTTTGTTGTTAGGTTCAGTGGAGTTACCTAGGTCTTTAATGAACCTCTGACATGCGGCTAGATCTTTTCTGGGATCAGGAAATTCAGACAAAATTGTTCTTAATTCTGCCCGGGACCAAGGACAATGCATTGCAATATTCCTTATGGGTGTGACTCCATTTGCGTCGGTCTTCCCATTGGGGACCGCTATCACCCTGACAGGATTAAGATCAATTACCTCACTCTGGGTTGATTCTTCACTGTGTGATGTAACATTTTCAGCATAGTGTACAGTGCCGTACTTACCTTTAGATACAACCTCACCTGTCCCTGCACTATGGGCCTTTGCTACCGCTCTTACTGGTTGGGCCGTGCCCACTGGAGTATCGTTTATGGTGGCCGCTAGAGAGAGAGCTGAAATCGTAGTTGGCTCATCTTCCTGGTCGCATTCCTGAGGGAAGTTTAAAATGGGATACAACTTGCACGGGTTAGCATTAGCATTAACATTTGCATTAATATTCATTTTACTCTTATCACTACTACATTGGTTAAGTGCACCCTTTTCGTGTACCCGTATGCCATTCTCTGCAGCCACTTTTTCCCCTACTATATACGGTGGTGGTGCCGTTGCTATCAGACTTCTACCAGGATGTGAATTTGCTTTTTGAGCTAATTCCTGTTGTATTTCACTCTCTTGTTGCCATACCTGTAAACAATCATAATGTCTAATCCTCTGCTTTGCAGACTTTATTAGACCTATCCTTTTTCTTAGATTCTGCAATACCTCAGGATTTAAACTGCCCACCCTGGGAAACTGTTCCCCATCATTCTCAGTCATTCGTTCCCATTCTTTGCATAATACCTGTGTGTGTGATCCGTATTTCTCACACATTATATACCGTGCTGACCCTTTGGGCCAACAAATACCAACGTGAACCCTTGTTGGACGTCCCTTCTTTGAGCAACTGGCCCCCATTGTGTGCAGATATTGCTGTTTTAGCGAATTCTTACAAAACAAACCAAGTTCCCCTCGGTAAGGCGGCGGTGAAAGTTCAACTAGTGCCTTCACTCACTTACGCCCCTATTGGCCAATACGAGTTCCAGCAATGTGCCCACCACTTGTCGTACCCAATCTCGGGATCTTTTTGTAACCTCTATTTACTGGGGCGTGTGGGAGTATGCTACCCTCCCCAGTAAGTATTGGTTGTTGGAGATTTCCTGAGTGAACAGCGAAACTCCCTTAAAATAACAAAAACCTACACAAATCACGTTAGAATGTACAAATAACATTTATGATCCCACAGTAAATTGTTAATGGGTATCAAGGTAACAAACTAATGCACACAATTACATGCGGTACAGTCGCACTTCGTATAAATAACTATTATTTATACGCCTTACGACCAGCGGAATTGTTTGTTTAGGCTGTGAAACCTTCAGCCGGAGCTCAACTTGTGTCTATATGGGTACTACGTCAACCCCCTGGGCTGCGCTTTAACCTTCGCAATTCTTTTTTTGTTTGCGAATACTACTTGCTCCTTTACCTTATATAATGTTAACGCGGGCAAGCCAGTCCCACGCCACCAAGTGTCCACTCACCTGATGTGGTCTCCGACGGGATCCCGATTTCTGGGTTCACAAAAGAATACCTTTATTTGCACACTCACTCCTACTCACTCATATGCACACTGATTCTTTTCTGTACAGAAATTCCTTTCATTCAGGTAGTAGTTTAATTCCTGGGTTTTACAATAGAAAAAGATTCTCTTTAAACTAAACTTTTTGGCAACTGAACAAACCTGTGCTATTATCAGGTGGCTATTATACCACCCACACTAAAACAATGTTATCATGTGATCTGAGTTTCAGTGGGCGTATCCGTACGCAGGTTGCGTAATATACGCCACGTGTGTACGCTTTTGCGTCACGTACGTAATCTCGCACGTTGCCTGAGACACGTACGCACAAACTCCAGATACACCAAATTTCCTCAGTACGTCTAACAATCAATTCTAATGGCAACAAGAGTGACTATGCGAAAATACACAAAATAAAAATACAGGTGTGTGTGCATGTATTGTGTGCACAATTGGCGCCAAACAGAGAGAGAGAGAGAGAGAGAGAGAGAGAAAACACACAAAAAAAACAGATTTAAAACAATAGCTGTATGTTCTTACCTTCCTCGGATTCCACCAGCATCCCTACAAACCAGGCAAAGCAGACGCAGACGCTTATCCGATCAGCACTACTATTGTATCCCCAACCACAAGCACGGATACAGGGGATACTACCTTTCCCGCCCTTTGCTGATCGATAAAGTCTGCCTGTTTTCGCCTGACTTCGGATATGAGGTGGACCGGACGAGCCTTCAATTGATAAAGCTGATTATTTATCTTGAACCAAAGCTATATACTTATTAAAGACAACATACGCAATAGGCGCACGAGGTGCCGTAATGGTACGCACTTAGCGTAGCAGACGCTAGGCCGTGGTCGAGACGCACGAGCGACACGTTCGCTCACGGCTTACGCTTGGTATCGAGCACGCTATAGGCGGTCTGAGTACCGTAATGCTACGCTATTAGCGTAGCGGACGCTGTACCGCGAGAGCGGGATGCGAGCGGCGCTGACGCTCACTGACCTACACACAGACAACCTTGTAACAATACACTGTAATGGTATGCTTATGCTGTAAACCTTATTACTGTAATATTACCACAATGTAACGCTGATTAACCTTTATGATATGAAAGCTGCTTGAGCGACTGAGATGCTCAAAAACCCTTTATACTAACTAGTGAAACACACACTATTTGCTAAGTTTCCAAAACCTTTACTGACGATATTTAGTACGTAAAAAGGGGAAAAACAGATACAGTTCATACACTACAAACCTAACATTAATACCTAAACACAATAACTAAGCAGAAATACAAACATTAGCAAATGATCGAAAATACAAATACATAGAATGAGAATGAATGGCTTACATTAAACGGGTAACAAAGTGGCCACAGAGAAACATACCATACGGGAAACACTCGCTAGCGCAACCGGATCCAGTCCTCCAATTATCCAACTGATAATTGTTGATGAGAGAGAGTACTGGCAGGTCAGGGGACAGTGGCCTTTATATACACAACATACAGTACACTACAAAGGGCCCTACAATCTTATTGTTCATTGGACACAGGAATGTTTCTCTGCATTATAACAAAAGGTCATAGGTGGATTTGAACAGGTGGGCTGAGACTATTTCAAACTGCTCAGATGGGAGGTGTCCTTAGGATTCCCGCCGCATGGATAATGAACCGCAAATACAGTAAATGTCCATAAACTACTCATAGACATAACTATACGCAGGAGCGATCAATCTTTACCTAACCAGCACCGGATTGTGTCTAATAAAATACTCTTCAGTTAGGTACCAGACACCACTGTTCAACCTCTGTCAGACCCTTCGTATCATGAAAAGAGGAATTCCCAAGTCCCTGAACCATTTACACTAAACATACTTGCAGATATGATTATGGGGATTATTACCTATAAAACACACTATATTGGTTAAACATGTAACGATCGAGTCGCCCGCCAGACGCACACAAACTCTACCGTAAATGCGCATCCCCACGTGCAGGCGACGTGGGAGCGTCCCTTACGCAACCTGAGGGGATGCATACGCACGGGGGAGTGGGTGCACGAGGAGCGGGCACGTGCATTGGGGTTAGTACAAGGCGATGAGAATAACGATATTTTTCGACTTTGACATCTATAACGGAACATTATGTCACGAATGAAGAACAATTAATTAGTTTACACAAAGTCCTCAAAAACACTTACTGTAGATTACATAATTTTCAATTATTTCTAGCAATAATATCTTTTGGACCATACACCCTATACTTTGTTAAGTTTTGGGGTCCACTGCGTTGCATTTGTTCTGAAAATGTAATTCATTTTTGTGTGCCCTTGGGAGCTTCTATGTTATCCTTGCAGCGACCAATCACCAGTTTGATTAGTCGGAAATGGCATTGTAATCAGATTACGGCGCTGTCCATTTTATTTATTTTACTTTAACATTGTCAGATGATAAAAAATTAACAACATTCTTAGGAATAGAGTGTACAGTATGATAAATGAATATGCAGAATTAAATAAAGCAGAGTTGCTAAATGTTTTCACACCCACTTCTTAGTGATATTAAATGGGAACATCACCAAGGGCTCTGTCCTTTTTGGTGCTACATGTGATCTGGCTCTGATATTTTTTGGCAGCCTCACACACTTACAGAAGGCAGATGAAGAAGTGTATGAGCTCACATAAGCAAAAGAAGGAGGGGAACAAAGCCATTCAAATAAAAGTACAGACACTGCAGCTGCTTATCCATTTCCAAGAGGACGTGTTTCATGAAGAGTCTTTGCCCATATAAAGTGTACGACTGCACAAAAAGTACTACTGGCGCATTTCTCTACCCCTTTAATACCCCTTACACACATACATCTCGGGAAATTGTGGTCTAACAAGCCAGCAAATTCCTGGGTCTCAGCCCTGGTAAAGAGCAGAGTCGTGTAGTTTCTTTTCACACATACCAAAAACCCGGGTCGATGCGTGTTCATGTGCAAAAACCTGGGTTTTAGATGTATGTGTAATACTCCTTTCTGACATCAGGCCTGGGAAATTGCTGGGTCTAGTACGCTGGCAAATTCCCGGGGCTGATCTCCATAACTCTGGTCGGGAGAAGGGTCGCAGTTCCTCGTTGTTTGTATTCAGACATACCAAAATGTTCACGTGCATCAACCTGGGATTTTAATGCATGTCTGAAAAGGGTTTTATATGCCCCTTTTCCACTGCAACCCGGGAAATTGCCGGGTCTATCAACCTGGCAATTTCACAGGTCTCTGCTCCATGACAATGGACGGGAGTAGGGTTGGGGACCCAGCAGTTAGTCCTGGTTAGGTTGCATTTACACTGACCTAAAACCTGTGCTTTTAAATCAAATAGATTTTATTGTGAGTGCAAAACAGATACTTCAGCACAATACACCATAACATGAATATAATCAGTGAACAGGTGATTGAGAACGCATTGTGATTACACATACAAAAAAAATTCTCAGAAAAGGTGGGAGAGAAAGAGAAAAATATAACATATTAACGTTTTATCTGGTGATTTGGGAATTAAGTGAGAGGACGGGTTTCGTAGAGCAGGGGAATGTAAAAATCAAGATGAGGAGTGAGCTCACTGAAAGCCAAGCTGTAAAGGAGATAGCGAGTATTAGGCTAAACAGATGTGTAAAGTAGAAGGGAAGGGTAGG
This sequence comes from Pseudophryne corroboree, assembly GCF_028390025.1. NCBI lineage: Eukaryota > Metazoa > Chordata > Amphibia > Anura > Myobatrachidae > Pseudophryne > Pseudophryne corroboree. Next base: position 373,051,118 of record NC_086449.1, read on the forward strand.
ATAGAAAGAAGAGATCAAGAGATGCTAAAGGAAGAAGAAAAAGCAAAGTTTTGTCGTGAGTCAGGGGCCTGAGAAGTCAGAAAGGAATAAGGGAAGGGGTAGAAATAGGGAAGAAAAAAAAAAAAAAGAGGTGGGGGGGGGGGGGGAGGGTTAGGGGAAAGGGTAGTGGTTGTAGGATGGTACCCAGAATTAGTTCAACCCTGGGAGGGGTTGGTCGTGATACCTATACCATGGAAGCCAGGTAGAGTGGAATTTTTGAACTGTGTTGTGTTGTAGACTAGTAATATATTCCATGTTTGCGACAAACCAGATTCGGTTCATTAGCGCCTGACGGCTGGGGGCGACAGGTTTCTTCCAGTTGCGTGCAATTTGGTATTTGGCTGCGCGCGAGATGAAAAGGGTCAGATTTTTACAGTCTTTAGAGACGTGATCGGGTGGAAAGCAGAGAAGAAAGTTAGCGGGCGACAGAGGCACCGGAAAGTCGATTAGATGAGAAAGGAGCGTGCGGGTCATCCTCCAGTACTGAGCTATGACCGGGCAGGTCCACCAGACGTGGTAAAACGTGCCCACTTGACCGCAGTTCCTCCAACACAGGTCGGAGGCATCAGGGTAAATCCTGTGCAGCCGATCAAGTACCAGGTACCATCTCGTGTATATTTTGTATGAGTTTTCACGAATAGCTAAGTTGATGGAGCATTGCGAGATCGCGGTGCGAATCGTGTCCCAACCCTCTTCCCCGAGGTGTTTCCTGAGGTCTGCTTCCTATGCCGATTCGTGCGGTTCGAGGGGGGGCGATACAGGATTGAGGATAGATTTATAGAGATAAGAGATAGTGCCCCTCTCCATGGGATTGTAAATGCAGTATCTTTCCAGCGGTGAAGGTACCGTCAATGGGAATGGTAATTGTAGAGAAGTGAGAAAGTGGCGAATTTGAAGATATTGGTAGAACAGAGAATTAGGTAAGTCGTATGTACTTTTCAAGTCGGCAAAGGATTTAATGGCGTGCTTCCCCGTGAAGTGGTGAATTCTGGTAGCACCAGCAGAGATCCAACGGCGGGCCATTACCTGGGAGAGCCCCGGGGGAAATGCTGGGTTGTTCCATATGGGAGTCAGAGGGGAGGGTTGGGTAGTCAATTTAAATTTTTTATTCAGGCACCTCCAATGTTTAAGTGACAGCTCTATTTAGGGTGAGGGACTGGGAAGTTGGGAGCGTTGTCGTCCAGGAAGCCAGGGCAAGTATGAGATTGAAGGAACTCCCATCATATCACTTTCCAAATCCACCCACCTTTTGGTATGCTTTGGGACGTGCCAGGCAACCATTTGAAATTTTGAAGGGGTCCGATAGTAACCCGTTGGAATGTACCGATGCCGAGGGGTTATAATATAAGGCCTGTATGGCCTGAAGAAATTTACCTTGTAAGCCAAAACGTTGTAGAGTTAGCTGCATGAAAGGCCATGAGACCCTGTCGAAGGCCTTCTCTGCGTCCAGGGCAAGCGCCAAGGCTGGAATCTTGTGGAGGTTAATGTGGTGGATGATGTCGACAACACGTCTAGTATTATCAAGAGCCTGTCTGGACGGGACAAAGTCTACCTGGTCAGGGTGTATGAGTGAAGGGAGAATGGGGTTAAGTCTAGATGCCAATACTTTGGCGAAGATTTTCAGATCCGAATTCAGAAGGGAAATTGGCCGATAGTTTGAAAGAAGCTGGGGGTCCTTACCGGGTTTTGGGAGCACGGTAATGATAGCCTTGGTAGTTTGGGAGTGGAAGGGAGATCCGTCCAAGATCAGATTAAATACTGTAGTGAGATGGGGAAGTAGTGCGGCCTGGAAAGTTTTGTAGTAGGACATCGGAAAGCCTTCCGGGCCTGGGGCTTTGGACGGCTTCTGACCTTTGATAGCTAGGACGATTTCTTCGGGGGTGATGGGTTGGTCGAGGCCTGTGGAGATGTTTGAGTTGATACAGGGAAGGTCAGAGGATGCTAAGTAATCAGAAATCGTGGGATGGGTTGAGTTCAGGGAAGATGTAGTGTCGGGCAGGTTGTAAAGCCGCTCGTAGTAATTCTTGAATAGAGAGTTTATAGTCGCCGGGTTGTATTGGAGGGAGCCGTTGTTGTCTTTAATGGCAGGGATAGCAGTGTGCGCCTTCCTGGCTCTCAATCTGTTGGCCATTAGCTTATCAGCCTTGTTACTTTTTTCATAGAATTTTTGCTTTAGCCAGCGGAGAGAGCGCTCAGTTTTTTCAGCCAACAAAGCGTTCAGTGCTGCCCTGACCGACAAGAATTGTGTGTAGAGGGAACGCGAGGGTCGTTGTTTATGTAGGGTTTCCAGGTTATGAAGCTCAACTGTGAGAGATGATATCTTTTGCTTATGTTCCCGGTTCCTATGCGATGCATAGCTGATGATGTGTCCTCTAATGACGGCCTTATGAGCTTCCCATATCAACGGGGTGCATGAGGAATCAGTATTATTTAGGGAAAAATAGTCAGCGATAGCTAGGTTAATTTTTTCTTGGAACTTAGGGATTTTCAAAAGTGTCTCGTTTAACCGCCAGTTAGGACCGGTTGTCGGAGTATCGAGAATGTCAAAAGTGGCGGTGATGATGGAATGGTCGGACCAGGGGTTGGTGATAATAGATGAATCTGTGACGTGTTTAGAGACCGGGGTGCCGCAGAGAAAAAGATCAATTCGAGAATATGATTGGTGCGGAGACGTGAAGAAGGTATAGTCCCTAGCTGTGGGATTGAGGGCCCGCCAAACATCAAAAAGGCCTGATTCGTGAATATGTTTGTTTAAGGATCGTGTGGAAGAGTTGCAGTGTGAGTGGGAACGGCCAACAGATCTATCTAAGTCGGCATCTTGGACGGTATTAAAGTCACCCGCCAGTATTAAATAACCTTTTCGGACTTTCGTCAAGTCTGTGAAAAAGGAATTGAAAAAGGGGGGTTGCCCGGAGTTGGGAGAGTAGACAGTGGCGATCGTACATTCCAAGTGCCCCAGTGTGCCCGTCAAGATGACATAGCGTCCGTCAGTGTCCGTGTGAGTCGAGTGTAGTGTAAATGGGACTTTGGAGTGGATCAAGAGGGCCACCCCATTGTGCTTTGATTGGCTTGAGGAGTAGAAGGCAGTCGGGTAGCGCTTGGTGGTCAGGGACGGATGTTGCCGGGATCTGAAGTGAGTTTCCTGGATAAACACTATTCCCGCTTTGAGGGATTGAAGAGATCGAAACAGGGACGAACGTTTCTGAGGGGTGTTGAGGCCCTTAGCATTCAGAGACGCCAGGACCAGGGGCATCTTGAATGGTTCCTGGACAGGGGGGGGGGGGGTAATGAGAGAGAGGAAAAAAGAGAAAAGAGAAAGAAAATAAAAATAAAAAAGGGGGCGGGGCGATACATGGGAAAGGCCCCGACTCGACGGAGGAGAGAGAAGGAGATAGAGAAGAGAGAGAAAGAAAGAGAAGAGAAAGACAAAAAAAAACAAAAAAAAAGGGGGGGAGAATCGGTACTGTGGGGTAGTGTCGGGGGGAGCAGTCTATGCAGGGGTTCCTTACGACCAGCGAGAAGGAACAGGCACAGAAAGTAGGATCAAAGGATCCGGGATGGGGGAGTGTCGGGTATAGACCGTGTGGTATGCGAAGGTGGTGGGGGAACACGTCCCTCCAGTGGTGGTCTATGCGGGATTTGCATTAGAGGCCGTGGGGTACAAGAATCAGTGTGAGGGGGTCATAGCAGAGAAGCTAGATGCAGAGAGCATCGCCAGGCACATGGCGAGCAGTACTACAGTAAGACAAACAACAGAGCTACTAGAGATCTTATCTTATCTACCCTGGTGTGCATGCCTAACTACAGATTGTGCGCCATACACACACAATGGACATTTTGGGTCTATGGGAGAGGGTTGGGCCAAAAAAATACAATTGCTTCATATGGGCCCGCCCCCTCTCCACAGACCCTCGGAAAAAAGCGGACCATCAGGGGGAGTTACTGGCACCCAGACACATTTCATGGTTAGAATATTAGGAGATTGCTGTTCAGAATATAATGTTTAAGTCATGCATTATTAGTTCAAACATTCCCATTTTCCATTTCTTTGCATATACTGTATGTGCTTTATATAAATGTTAGAACTGCCACATTGCTTCTCAGCTAAAGTAGGGAATATCACCCATTGGGTTCATTCAATAAGCATATCACAATGTGAAAGGCAAGTTTTCTCTAACGTCCTAAGTGGATGCTGGGGACTCCGTCAGGACCATGGGGAATAGCGGCTCCGCAGGAGACAGGGCACAAAAATAAAGCTTTAGGATTAGGTGGTGTGTACTGGCTCCTCCCCCTATGACCCTCCTCCAAGCCTCAGTTAGGTTTTTGTGCCCGTCCGAGCAGGGTGCAATCTAGGTGGCTCTCCTAAAGAGCTGCTTAGAAAAAGTTTTTTAGGTTTTTTATTTTCAGTGAGTCCTGCTGGCAACAGGCTCATTGCATCGAGGGACTTAGGGGAGAGAATTTCAACTCACCTGCGTGCAGGATGGATTGGATTCTTAGGCTACTGGACACCATTAGCTCCAGAGGGAGTCGGAACACAGGTCTCACCCTGGGGTTCGTCCCGGCGCCGCGCCGCCGACCCCCCTTACAGATGCTGAAGATTGAAGGTCCGGAAACAGGCGGCAGAAGACTTTCAGTCTTCATGAAGGTAGCGCACAGCACTGCAGCTGTGCGCCATTGTTGTCACACACTTCACACCAAGCGGTCACGGAGGGTGCAGGGCGCTGCTGGGGGCGCCCTGGGCAGCAATATTTTAATACCTTATGGCAAAAGAATACATCACATATAGCCATTAAGGCTATATGTATTTATTTAACCCATGCCAGTTATCTAAAACTACGGGAGGAAAGCCCGCCGAAATAGGGGGCGGGGCTTATTCTCCTCAGCACACAGCGCCATTTTCCTGCTCAGCTCCGCTGTGAGGAAGGCTCCCAGGACTCTCCCCCGCACTGCACTACAGAAACAGGGTAAAACAGAGAGGGGGGGCATTTTTTGGCGATATATTGGATATATTTAAGCTGCTATAAGGAACAACACTTATATAAGGTTGTTCCCATATATATTATAGCGCTTGGGTGTGTGCTGGCAAACTCTCCCTCTGTCTCCCCAAAGGGCTAGTGGGGTCCTGTCTTCGATAAGAGCATTCCCTGTGTGTCTGCTGTGTGTCGGTACGTGTGTGTCGACATGTATGAGGACGATGTTGGCGTGGAGGCAGAGCAATTGCCGATAATGGTGATGTCACCCCCCAGGGAGTCGACACCGGAATGGATGGCTTTGTTTATGGAATTACGTGATAATGTCAGCACATTACAAAAATCAGTTGACGACATGAGACGGCCGGCAAACCAGTTAGTACCTGCCCAGGCGTCTCAGACACCGTCAGGGGCTGTAAAGCGCCCTTTACCTCAGTCGGTCGACACAGACCCAGACACAGACACTGAATCTAGTGTCGACGGTGATGAAACAAACGTATTTTCAAGTAGGGCCACACGTTATATGATCACGGCAATGAAGGAGGCTTTGCATATCTCTGATACTGCAAGTACCACAAAAAGGGGTATTATGTGGGGGGTGAAAAAACTACCTGTAGTTTTTCCTGAATCAGAGGAATTAAATGATACCCTTTCCCGCCAGAGGTTAGGGCGCGCTGGGAAACACCCCCTAGGGTGGATAAGGCGCTCACACGCTTATCAAAACAAGTGGCGTTACCGTCTACTGATACGGCCGCCCTCAGGGATCCAGCGGATAGGAGACTGGAAACTACCCTAAAAAGTATATACACACATACTGGTGTTATACTGCGACCAGCCATCGCCTCAGCCTGGATGTGCAGTGCTGGGGTCGTCTGGTTGGATTCCCTGACTGAAAATATTGATACCCTGGATAGGGACAGTATTTTATTGACTATAGAGCAATTAAAGGATGCTTTCCTTTATATGCGAGATGCGCAGAGAGATATTTGCACTCTGGCATCGAGAGTAAATGCGATGTTCATATCTGCCAGAAGGAGTTTATGGACGCGACAGTGGTCAGGTGATGCGGATTCCAAACGACATATGGAAGTATTGCCGTATAAAGGGGAGGAATTATTTGGCGTCGGTCTATCGGATCTGGTGGCCACGGCAACTGCCGGAAAATCCACTTTTTTACCTCAGACCCCCTCCCAACAGAAAAAGACACCGTCTTTTCAGCCGCAGTCCTTTCGGTCCTATAAGAACAAGCGGACAAAAGGACAGTCATATCTGCCTCGGGGCAGAGGAAGGGGTAAGAGAGGGCAGCAAGCAGCCCCTGCCCAGGAACAGAAGCCCTCCCAGGGTTCTGCAAAGCCCTCAGCATGACGCTGGGGCCTTACAAGCGGACTCAGGAGCGGTGGGGGGTCGACTCAAGAATTTCAGCGCACAGTGGGCTTGCTCACAGGTGGACCCCTGGATTCTGCAGGTAGTATCTCAGGGTTACAGGTTGGAATTCGAGAAGTCTCCCCCTCGCCGGTTCCTAAAGTCTGCTTTGCCAACGTCTCCCTCAGACAGGGCGACGGTATTGGAAGCCATTCACAAGCTGTTTTCTCAGCAGGTGATAGTCAAGGTACCCCTCCTACAACAGGGAAAGGGGTATTACTCCACGCTATTTGTGGTACCGAAGCCGGACGGCTCGGTAAGACCTATTCTAAATCTGAAATCTTTGAACCTGTACATACAAAAATTCAAGTTCAAGATGGAGTCACTCAGAGCAGTGATAGCGAATCTGGAAGACGGGGACTTTATGGTGTCCCTGGACATAAAGGATGCTTACCTGCATGTCCCAATTTGCCCTTCACATCAAGGGTACCTCAGGTTCGTGGTGCAAAACTGTCATTATCAGTTTCAGACGCTGCCGTTTGGATTGTCCACGGCACCTCGGGTCTTTACCAAGGTAATGGCCGAAATGATGATCCTTCTACGAAGAAGAGGCGTATTAATTATCCCTTACTTGGACGATCTCCTGATAAGGGCAAGGTCCAGAGAACAGCTGGAAGACGGAGTAGCACTAACCCAACTAGTGCTGCAACAACACGGGTGGATTCTGAATTTTCCAAAATCTCAGTTGACCCCGACGACACGTCTGCTGTTCCTGGGAATGATTCTGGACACGGTTCAGAAAAAGGTGTTTCTTCCGGAGGAGAAAGCCAGGGAGTTATCCGAACTTGTCAGGAACCTCCTAAAACCAGGGACAGTGTCTGTGCATCAATGCACAAGAGTCCTGGGAAAGATGGTGGCTTCTTACGAAGCGATTCCATTCGGCAGATTCCACGCACGAACTTTTCAGTGGGATCTGCTGGACAAATGGTCCGGATCGCATCTGCAGATGCATCAGCGGATAACCTTATCGCCACGGACAAGGGTGTCTCTTCTGTGGTGGTTGCAGAGTGCTCATCTGTTAGAGGGCCGCAGATTCGGCATACAGGACTGGGTCCTGGTGACCACGGATGCCAGTCTGAGAGGCTGGGGAGCGGTCACACAGGGAAGAAACTTCCAGGGAGTATGGTCAAGCCTGGAGATGTCTCTTCACATAAATATACTGGAGCTAAGAGCGATTTACAATGCTCTAAGTCTGGCAAAACCCCTGCTTCAGGGTCAGCCGGTGTTGATCCAGTCGGACAACATCACGGCAGTCGCCCACGTAAACAGACAGGGCGGCACAAGAAGCAGGACAGCAATGGCAGAAGCTGCAAGGATTCTTCGCTGGGCGGAAGATCATGTGATAGCACTGTCAGCAGTATTAATTCCGGGAGTGGACAACTGGGAAGCAGACTTTCTCAGCAGACACGATCTACACCCGGGAGAGTGGGGACTTCATCCAGAAGTCTTCCACATGATTGTGAACCGTTGGGAAAAACCAATGGTGGATATGATGGCGTCCCACCTCAACAAAAAACTGGACAGGTATTGCGCCAGGTCAAGAGATCCTCAGGCAATAGCTGTGGACGCTCTGGTAACACCGTGGGTGTTCCAGTCAGTGTATGTGTTCCCTCCTCTGCCTCTCATACCAAAAGTACTGAGAATTATACGGCAAAAGGGAGTAAGAACGATACTAGTGGCTCCGGATTGGCCAAGAAGAACTTGGTACCCGGAACTTCAAGAGATGCTCACGGAGGATCCGTGGCCTCTACCTCTAAGACGGGACCTGCTTCAGCAGGGACCGTGTCTATTCCAAGACTTACCGCGGCTGCGTTTGACGGCATGGCGGTTGAACGCCGAATTCTAAGGGAAAAAGGCATTCCGGAAGAGGTCATTCCTACACTGGTAAAAGCCAGGAAGGAGGTGACTGCACAACATTATCACCGCATTTGGAGAAAATATGTTGCGTGGTGTGAGGCCAGGAAGGCCCCCACGGAGGAATTTCAACTGGGTCGATTCCTACATTTCCTGCAAACAGGATTGTCTATGGGCCTCAAATTGGGGTCCATTAAGGTTCAAATTTCGGCCCTGTCGATTTTCTTCCAGAAAGAATTGGCTTCAGTTCCTGAAGTCCAGACTTTTGTAAAAGGAGTACTACATATACAGCCCCCGGTTGTGCCCCCAGTGGCACCGTGGGATCTTAATGTAGTCTTGGATTTTCTCAAATCCCATTGGTTTGAGCCGCTCAAATCGGTGGAGTTGAAGTATCTTACATGGAAAGTAACCATGCTACTGGCCCTGGCTTCAGCCAGGAGAGTATCAGAATTGGCGGCTTTATCATATAAGAGCCCATATCTGATTTTCCATACGGACAGGGCAGAACTGCGGACGCGTCCTCATTTTCTGCCTAAGGTGGTGTCAGCGTTTCACCTGAACCAGCCTATTGTGGTGCCTGCGGCTACTAACGAGTTGGAGGATTCCAAGTTGTTGGACGTGGTCCGGGCATTGAAAATATATATTTCAAGAACGGCGGGAGTCAGAAAGTCTGACTCACTGTTTATATTGTATGCACCCAACAAGATGGGTGCTCCTGCTTCTAAGCAGACGATTGCTCGTTGGATTTGTAGCACAATTCAACTTGCACATTCTGTGGCAGGCTTGCCACAACCTAAATCTGTCAAGGCCCATTCCACAAGGAAAGTGGGCTCATCCTGGGCGGCTGCCCGGGGGGTCTCGGCATTACAACTCTGCCGAGCTGCTACTTGGTCAGGGGCAAACACGTTTGCAAAATTCTACAAATTTGATACCCTGGCTGAGGAGGACCTTGAGTTCTCTCATTCGGTGCTGCAGAGTCATCCGCACTCTCCCGCCCGTTTGGGAGCTTTGGTATAATCCCCATGGTCCTGACGGAGTCCCCAGCATCCACTTAGGACGTTAGAGAAAATAAGAATTTACTTACCGATAATTCTATTTCTCGTAGTCCGTAGTGGATGCTGGGCGCCCATCCCAAGTGCGGATTGTCTGCAATACTTGTACATAGTTATTGTTACAAAAAAAATCGGGTTGTTATTTGTTGTGAGCCGTCTGTTCAGAGGCTCCTACGTTTGTCATACTGTTAACTGGGTTCAGATCACAAGTTATACGGTGTGATTGGTGTGGCTGGTATGAGTCTTACCCGGGATTCAATATCCTTCCTTATTGTGTACGCTCGTCCGGGCACAGTATCCTAACTGAGGCTTGGAGGAGGGTCATAGGGGGAGGAGCCAGTACACACCACCTAATCCTAAAGCTTTATTTTTGTGCCCTGTCTCCTGCGGAGCCGCTATTCCCCATGGTCCTGACGGAGTCCCCAGCATCCACTACGGACTACGAGAAATAGAATTATCGGTAAGTAAATTCTTATTTTTCCAGTCCTTGACATAATTGCACTTGCATGATTAATATAAAGGGTCAGAGCGCACCTGCAGATGGAATGGTAGAGCTTTCTTTGAGTAAATTCACTGATTTTAGAAAGTAGGATGACTCTTTTTGTTGGTATAGACATTTGGATCCAAATGTAATGGAGAGCGAATTTGCACAAATATGCGAATTTAGCGCTAAACTTGCACATTTTGCAAACTCGACCAATGTAATGGGGTGCGAATGTGAGTAAACTCGCACATTTCTGACCTTACTAAAAACTTGCACATGACAACTCGCATCCAGATGTTGTCCAATACAACAGATAGATCTCGGGCAATGTAATGCAATGCGAGTTTGTAACTCGCACACAAAACATTACCAAAAACTTGTCTAAAAATAGACCAGGTTCTGGCTGGCGAGTTTGACAGAAGAATACACAGATCATTGAGATCCCTGCATGCTTCTGTTTGTAAAGGTAAAGAAAGAGTTTAAAAAAAAAAAAAAATACGTGCAGGTCCCACCCCACAAGCATAACCAGCACTGGGCTCTTTGAGCCGGTCCTAGTTGGAAATATATGGGGAAACAAATAACTAGAGTTCCCCTGTATTTGAACAACTAACACTGGGCTCTAGGACTGGTCCTTGTTCCAAAATACGGGGGAAACAGAAGTAGGGGTCCCCCATATTGTAAAAACAGCACCGGGTTCCACTAGCCAGGGAGGTAATGCCGCAGCCGGGGAACACTTTTATATACTGTAGGTCCCTGCTGAGGCAGCATCACTCCCCCTAACTAGTCATCCCTAGCCGGGGTTCCCTATAATAAAGCTCCCCCCTCCCCCTCCAGGCACCCAAACGCCAGGGATGAAGCCTGAGGCTGTTACCACCATGCGTGGGTTGTGGATGGCGGGCTGATAGGCAAAATATGTGTGAAATAAAGAAATATTGTCTGTTGGTCAGGTTCCAGCAAGCCTCCCCGCATGCTGATACTTGGAGAACCACAAAGTACCAGCATGTGGGGCATTAAAGGGCCCGCTGGTACCTGTAGTTCCACAACAAATACATATTCAAATAAACACACACACACACCGTGACAGTATAATTTTATTAAAACACACTTACACACTTACACATACTTACCTCCATCCCACGCAGCCAATCACATTCAGTTGTCCCATAGAATCCACGGGGTACCTGTAAAAAAAAAAATTATACTCACCTAAAATCTGGTGTAGATCAGTCCTCTTCTTTCCATGTAGGCATCCAGGGGTTAAAAAAATAAAAAAAATGAAAAAACCCGACCCACGCAACTAAATGGGATCCATGTTTATACATGGATCCCCTTTCCCCCGAATGCCGGGACCCCTCGTGACTCCATTCACTAGGGGACCCGTCAGCCAATCAGGGAGCACCACGTCATAGCGCTCTCCTGATTGGTTATGCGCTCCTGGCCTGCCTATCAAGCAGAGCGCATAGGCAGTAATGGGAAGAGAAATCCTCAGTATGGCCTATGGTGGGAACCTTGCAGTCTGAGGGATTCATAATGGTGCGGAAGTCAGAGGCAAATTTATCCTATGCTAATGCCTATACACATACATCTAAGCAAATATCCCTGTGGCATCGTACGTTTGCATTGCACCATCCAGCATTTTTTCCAGCAACTGCTGATACCCAGGGCCGGCTCCAGGCCTACTAGCACCCTGAGCGAAAACATGTAAAAGCGCCCCCCCAATGCGCGCTCCATGAAAAGTGGGCGTGGCCTCTTGGAAAGTGGGCGTGGCCTCATAACTTCATATTATTAGACTATAAATAAATATATTTTCACACACCCTCTACGCACAAAATTAGCAGCCTCACACATAACAGCCACAGTAGTGTTCCTTACACACAATGTCTCCAGTATAATGTCAGATAGACATGATATGCCCCCCCAGCAGTGCCAGCTACACACAATATGCCCCCCTAGCAGTGCCAGTTACACGATAGTGTTCACTTTTTAGGGCAGGGAGGGCACATTTTTAAGTTAGGAGGGCAAAATGACGTACATACTGTAATGCTTGGTGCTCATCTACCTACACGGTAAAGCATGGACAGTGCGCGCCGAAGGCGCGCAGCAAAAATTTAGGGGCGTTGCTTCGTGGGGAAGGTGCGTGGCCACATAATAGTGGCAATTCGCATTACACCACACAGTAGTGCAGTTAATACACACTGCGCCAGGCAGAGCACGTTAGACACTTTGCGCCAGGCAGAGCACGTTAGACACTTTGCGCCAGGCAGAGCACGTTAGACACTTTGCGCCAGGCAGAGCACGTTAGACACTTTGCGCTAGGCAGAGCACGTTAGACACTTTGCGCCAGGCAGAGCACGTTAGACACTTTGCCTAGCCACAGACGCCTAGCGGGAACACTACATGATATGCTCCCCAGCCGTGCCAGCTACACATGACATGCCCCCCAGCAGTGCGGGCAACACATGACATGCCCCCCAGCAATGCCAGATACATAAATGGCCACACAGTGCCAGATATGTAGATACAGAAAAGCCCCCACAGTGCTAGATAAATGCCCCCACAGTGCTAGATAAATGCCCCCACAGTGCCAGATAAATGCCCCCAGTGCCAGATAAATGCCCCCACAGTGCCAGATAAATGTCCCCACAGTGCGCCCCACAGTGCCAGATAAATGTCCCCACAGTGCCAGATAAAATGATAAATGTCCCCACAGTGCCAGATAAATGTCCCCACAGTGCCAGATAAATGCCCCCCACAGTGCCAGATAAATGCCCCCACAGTGCGCCCCACAGTGCCAGATAAATGTCCCCACAGTGCCAGATAAATGCCCCCAGTGCCAGACAAATGCCCCAGTGCCAGACAAATGTCCCCACAGTGCCAGACAAATGCCCCCACAGTGCCAGATAAATGTCCCCACAGTGCCAGATAAATGTCCCCACAGTGCCAGATAAATGCCCCCAGTGCCAGACAAATGCCCCCAGTGCCAGACAAATGTCCCCACAGTGCCAGACAAATGCCCCCAGTGCCAGGTAAATGCCCCCACAGTGCCAGATAAATGTCCCCACAGTGCCAGACAAATGCCCCCAGTGCCAGATAAATGTCCCCACAGTGCCAGATAAATGCCCCTAGTGCCAGACAAATGCCCCCAGTGCCAGACAAATGTCCCCACAGTGCCAGATAAATGCCCCCACAGTGCGCCCCACAGTGCCAGATAAATGCCCCCACAGTGCCAGATAAATGCCCCCAGTGCCAGACAAATGCCCCCAGTGCCAGACAAATGTCCCCACAGTGCCAGATAAATGCCCCCACAGTGCGCCCCACAGTGCCAGATAAATGTCCCCACAGTGCCAGACAAATGCCCCCAGTGCCAGATAAATGTCCCCACAGTGCCAGATAAATGCCCCCACAGTGCGCCCCACAGTGCCAGATAAATGTCCCCACAGTGCCAGATAAATGCCCCCAGTGCCAGACAAATGCCCCCAGTGCCAGACAAATGTCCCCACAGTGCCAGACAAATGCCCCCAGTGCCAGATAAATGCCCCCACAGTGCCAGATAAATGCCCCCACAGTGCCATCCTTACTGCTGTCCGGGTCCGGGCGGGCGGGTGCGGGGCCGGGTGCGGGCGGGAGGGCGGCCGGCCAGGAAGCGTCCAAGGCGCTTGTGTGCGCTGTGAGCGCTGCGCCGGCGCCGGCGTCTGACGTTAGATACCGGCGCCGCTCAGCGCGTACAGTGCACACAAGCGCCTGCAGTGACCAGGGCCGGCTGCATGTTCGAATATGGCGGCGCCAGCGCGCGGCGCCCATTAAGGGTGGCGCCCTGCGCGGCCGCTCTATTCGAACATGCCTAGAGCCGGCCCTGCTGATACCTTTAGCATTGCCAGTTGTATCCACCCCATGCTGGATGCAAGAGATCTGCCTAAAAAAGGCTTCTCGTCTGCATCTGCACACCTCGAGCATGGAAGCTGGGCTACATGCCCACAACACTCCCATGACACTGCCATGACACATCTGTTCTGTGCGGGCACATAGTAACTGGCCAAGTGCCTTCCAAGCGCCCATTTATCAGAAGCTAAGTCTGGTCAAGATCCCACCTTGCCATTACAGATGCATCCTGAGACGCATGTGCAGATCATGTTTACTGTCTTTCATACACTACATGCACAGTCTGTGGAAAATCACTCTTTTTTGAACTTGCATCTAAGATATAGGTGTGTCTCCTTTCTATGTGTGCATCTTGCTTTCGTGCATGGTTGTGCCTCTCTTTCACTCTCTTTGTGTGCCTGCCTCTAAATAAGAAAAAACAATTTGGAACAGCGCTTAGCATTTAATAAAAACTTTTTTTATTTTATTGTCAATAAAATTAAATCAAATATAAAAAATATTAAATAATAAATGATAATATATATATGAAAATACGGAAATTATATAATTGTACAATTACCGGCCGGATTTCTTATACTATACAATCATTCCATAAAACAATTAATATGTATATAATACACAACTGTTGCACACAGCATGAATTTTAAAATAATTATATATTAAAGCACAGCAGGATAACTCCACTAATTGGAAAAACTTCTTACGATGACAGATATAACTTAGCAGGCGTCCCTGCGCTGTATAATGTCACTTATATTATCCGTTTGGTTTGAAGGAAAAAAATATATACATGAGATAAATTATATCTTTAATTGCTGAATGATTCCAAGCCGTCCTAAAACCGTAGATGACAACACAATGATTGGACAATTCTTGGATAATTTATCCTTCCTTTAAGAAGCAAAAATGAAGCAACAGTCTCTATGTAAAGTATAAGGGAGTTCTGATGTGAAAATGTCCATGTATCAGCACGGCGGCATGATCAAGAACTATTGCGTGGATGTAACAATATGAAACTCCCCCTATCCCCAGGTGCCGCACCAACCTCTATATTGTGATGTTGTATGACTCAGATGAAGGAGAATCCTCCTAATTCCCCCTTAGCACTGGGGTCCGGAAAACCGGGTACTGAGATGTGCGGTGTTTTAGAGGCAGTCGGCGTCTCCTGTAGTGAATGAATGAATGAGCCGGCCGGCTATAACTCACTTGTCATCACATACGCGTTTCTCCGCCTTCATGTATCCTCGGCGGCTTCCTCAGTGTGTATTATATATCTGACATCGTAAGAAGTTTTTCCAATTAGTGGAGTTATCCTGCTGTGCTTTAATATATAATTATTTTAAAATTCATGCTGTGTGCAACAGTTGTGTATTATATACATATTAATTGTTTTATGGAATGATTGTATAGTATAAGAAATCCGGCCGGTAATTGTACAATTATATAATTTCCGTATTTTCATATATATATTATCATTTATTATTTAATATTTTTTATATTTGATTTAATTTTATTGACAATAAAATAAAAAAAGTTTTTATTAAATGCTAAGCGCTGTTCCAAATTGTTTTTTCTTGTTTCAAATTAATTGGAGGCTTACAAACCAGGCCCCAGGAATGTGCGGCTAGCGTTTAATTTAAACATCAGCGCCCAATTTTGTTTTTGTTTTTTGCCTCTAAATAGGTGGACATCTGTCTCCCCATCTCTTGCTATTGGTATAGCCCCTTTTGTGTTGTGTCTCCACTTTATGGGATTTCTAGCTTCCGCTGTGTGTCTGAGAATCCCGCCCCCCCCCCCAATAACAAACACACACACACACACACACACACACACACACACACACACACACACACACATACACACACACACACACACACACACACACACACACACCATCTTCTTCTACCATTGCCACCCACCACTTTCCACTGTACGACATCTTCTGCCTCCCTTCTTCCACTTTTGCTCTCTTCACCCCTTAAGTTTCTCCTCCTTCAGTAAGAGGCCTAAAACTGTCTTTTAGAAATTATCTATAATCCAAATATATTAAAGAATTGACTAAATACTGCAGTATTTACTGTAGTCTGTCTATATTGCCACAAGTGGATTATCATCCATCCCAGTGGTACTCAAACACTTTATCCTACTGTAGTGATGTGCCCTGTACTACAGGGCACATCGTGGCAGCGGCGGGTGTCCGGTGCAGGGACCAGATATTTCCCTGCACCGGACTGTCGGCGGCGGCGGGTAGCGGTGCGGCGGCGCTTTAAACTTGGCGCCACTTGGGCCGCCAATGAGAAGCGCCGCCGGCGTCTTTTCAAACCCGGCACCGTCCGCGAGCCAATCGCGGCTCGCGGGGCACCGGCCAATCGGAGGTGGGCGTGGTGAGCCAATCGTCGCTCGCCGCATCATGGGCCCCGCCCCCGGCATCTGACGCCGGACGCCGGGCGGGAGCCTAAGAAGAGGGCCGCACGTGGGAGCGCAGAAGACGCCGGGCGGGAGCCAAAGACGGAGGGCGCGCAGAAGAGCGCTGAAGAGCTCGGGTGGCCGCGGAAGAGGCCAGAAGACTCCAGGCTCGGGGAAGGAGATGTCCAGCGGCGGCTGGACGCGGCGAAGCGACAGCGGCGCCGCTGGCTAGGACGGGCCAGCGGCAGAAGAGGCCATCCGGCATTGAGAAGCGCTGCAGTGGTGGAAAGCAATGGAGCTGTGCAGTTCCCCACTGCAGCCTTCTCCACCAAGGTAGGCCCTTGTAAGGTGCCCCCCTCCCATTCCTCCCTAGACCACCGGGTGCTCGGGAATTAGGCCCGTGGGCACGGACGGGCAATAGGCCCGAGCGCAGATAGGAGTTTGGGGGTCATTATTTGGTTCGGTGGTTTGGGCATTAGGCCCAAGCCACCCTCTCCCAGCGCAGTAGGCGGGCATTAGGCCCGGGGGCACAGTTCAGGCACTAGGCCTGTTGCGCAGTTAGGAGTTTGTCACCCCCTGATTTGGTGGTTTGGGCATTAGGCCCAGGCCACTGTAATTGGCTGTGTAGGCGGGCATTAGACCCGAGGGCATATAGTGGGCATTAGGCCCAGATTAATAGGTGCACCCCAATGTACAAACAAAAGGGGGTGGTGACACTGCGCTAAAGAAAGGCAAGTTAATCCAGAAATGCCGCTGAAGGGAGTGAAGCCACTACCTAACTCCACTAATATAAATTCAAAGGAATAAAAAACAAAGTTTTCCCCAGCGCAAAACATAGGATAATAGAAACTAAAAAGACTTTAATTGTCCAATAAATGTTTTATTGATAAAAAATGAGTATTTAGCATAAAACATGCATTAAAAATTATCTATGTGTGAACAACCTATTACCTGTAAACATGGACAGAAACAGACTACAAGCAACATATAATGATGTGTGTGTATAGTGGTCAAAATACCACAAGATACAGTTCTAGTGGATATACACACTTTATATAGTAGCTGCCACAAAGAAAAGGGGAGAAATGCACTTTGTAGCGGCTTACTTCCTCTCCTATAATAAATTGATCCCAGTATTTAGTGGGAACTCCACATCAGGTGATCTTCAAAGGATTTTTATCTAAATAAATGTTCCATATCTGATGATTCCAAAAGAGCACTGAAATTGTGCACAGTCACGAGACAATCAGAACCGCACTGATAATTACGTAAGTCTTAGTAGACCCGGCTTCACAGTATAAACAGTAGCGGCTGTCAGTACCTTGTAGGGCCTCTCCACAGCAGTTCAAATACGTGATGCCCGTGCTGAAGGTATCCCAGAGGTGGATCTGATACGGAGTCCGCCGGCGGATTACCTTACACGCCGCTCTTAGCGCTAAGCGGCGTTGTATGGGATCGATGTGTTCTGCGCTCTACGCGTTTCACCTTAGTCAGGCTTCGTCAGGATTGCTGTGGAGAGGCCCTACAAGGTACTGACAGCCGCTACTGTTTATACTGTGAAGCCGGGTCTACCAAGACTTACGTAATTATCAGTGCGGTTCTGATTGTCTCGTGACTGTGCACAATTTCAGTGCTCTTTTGGAATCATCAGATATGGAACATTTATTTAGATAAAAATCCTTTGAAGATCACCTGATGTGGAGTTCCCACTAAATACTGGGATCAATTTATTATAGGAGAGGAAGTAAGCCGCTACAAAGTGCATTTCTCCCCTTTTCTTTGTGGCAGCTACTATATAGAGTGTGTATATCCACTAGAACTGTATCTTGTGGTATTTTGACCACTATACACACACATCATTATATGTTGCTTGTAGTCTGTTTCTGTCCATGTTTACCGATAATAGGTTGTTCACACATAGATAATTTTTAATGCATGTTTTATGCTAAATACTAATTTTTTATCAATAAACCATTTATTGGACAATTAAAGTCTTTTTAGTTTCTATTATCCTATGTTTTGCGCTGGGGAAAACTTTTTTTTTTATTCCTTTTAATAGGTGCACCCCCCCAGATGAATAAGGGTGGTACTGGGCGCTAGGCCCAGGCCATCCCGACGTGCACAGAGTAGGCAGGCTTGTAAACCTGAGCCCCACTCTATAAGGTGACCCTGGGCATTAGGCCAGATCACCCAACGGGCACCAAGATAGGGGGGCACTAGGCCCGAGCATAAAGTCAGGCCTCTGGCCTGGGTGCAGATAGGGGGCAGTAGGCCCAAGTAGGGGTACGGGAGGTGGGTGAGCTGTACTGCGCCCACTCCCTGGCGTTCTGATTTAGGTCGTTAAAGGGACATAATCTTGGTTGTTACACTGTGATTGTGATTGCATATGTGTGTTACCGTGCAGGGCGAAGTGTAAGCTTGTTAAGTCTGTGTTTAGTTTTGTGCACCACACCCACAGAGTTAGTTTGAGGGCTCTGCCGTTGTAGTTAGTATAGGTGTGTGACACTAGGTTAGAGTTAGGCCCTGCATGGCTGTTTGTTTGTTTGCCTCCTTACAGGGACCTGTAAGAGAAGAAGACGTTCGCAGTGCGGAACTGACGCTGAGTAGCATCTGTGTACGTTTGTCCCTTTGTCTGTCCCCGAGCTCCGGAATAGGGGTTTGCTCATGGACGTGAGAACCCCTTCATCACACTACGCGCGAGAGTGCTAGTGTGTGAAATCTGGGTGGCTGAGGCTTTGTGCCAGTGATGACCTTTCACCCAACCGGTGAAGGTCGCCGTCACCCCTGGGGTATCCCCTTTTCCGGTGGAAGAAGGGTTGATACCCCCCCTTAAGGTAGACTATTTTCTCCTCAGCTCGTTCGTCCGTCAGCTCCGAGAGGGAATCATCGTGTCCGGGTCCGACTGAAGAGTTCCAGGTCCGTTGAAGGTTCCGGTACCTGAAGGTGAGAGAGTGCGGCGCCTGGTAAGTGGTGAACCTACACCTGCACGGCAGCAGGCACTACACGCACCGCCGCCACCCTCTTATACTACTAATATAAATGATGATAAAAATAATAATAATAATAATAATAATAATAAATAAATAAAGCTGTTGAGAATAAAAAGTAGAAATAAGACAGCGGTTTAATAAATAAAGGGAAAGCGAGAACAAAATATGAATGGGAGAGAAGTAAGGTGGTCCTAGAGTCAGTTGGATAGACAAAGAAAGAACTAGAAAGATAGGAGAACAAACTGGGGAGGGGGAGTCTCATATTTCTCCTCTGATGCTGCTCCTAGAATAGCAGATGATGTGTGTGGTCACTGAGCAGGATACATGCAGCTCATGTCTGGAACAGTGACACTGCCTCTTACTAACCACCCTCTTCACACAGTTCTCCCTTTCCCAGAATTCCCTCCTCCTAAAGAGAGCTGCCGAGTCACTGTCAAACTGCTCCCTCCTCACTGACGCTGTCACCTCGCCATCATAAATGTAATTATAGCAAGCTGTCTAAAAAAGGTACATCCACTGTAGTAGACTTATTTACAACTATTTCCTCTACAATATCACTGGGATATTGCATAGAGTTGTTCACAATACCATAATAGGGATCATGCAGTCAACATTGAGTAACAGTATTTATTTAATAGATAACATATACAATAGGGCCACATGAGCACATTTGACATTTGTAGTCATGGAATTTATTTACAGATGAATAGATAAAGCAGAATCCATTCTGGTGGCTATTGTGATGTGTCAGACTGTCCTACAGGAGGAAATCCCTGGTGGGCCCTTCTGCCTGAGGGCCTTACCCCTGCCTCTAATGTCAGGTTCCTGACAGTGCACTCAAATTATACATTGTTACTCTATTAGAGGGTCATATACATGGGGAGATATCCCATAGAAGCCCTTAGAAGCCAGATTGGGCTACGCGAAAGACAGGGAGCGGCTTCCTACAGTCCAGTCAGGGGTTACCTGTTGCTGCACCGGGTGCCAGCTCGTGTCAGCTCCTGACAGCTCCCGGTGCAGCACTGTACCTCCGGCTCTCACCAGTCACATGACCGCTCCCGGTGCAGGGCTGCATCTCCGGCTCCCCCCTGGTCACATGACCGCTCCCCTGTCATGTGACCGCTGCCGGAGGCAGGGTAACAGGGGGGATGCAGTCACGGCGCTGCCCCAGCTTTCCTGCTGGGGGTCACAGCGCAAGTGAGCGCTCCCGGGCCACAGCACACTTCCTGCAGTCTCAGCCTGCTGCAGGGATGGGCATTGGACACTGCAAGTCGCTGCGGTTAGCAAGGATTTTGTTTTGCCTGCCTTTTCATGCGAAAACGGGGCTGTTTCTACCAAAAACACACTAATTTCACTGAACCTGTGTGTTTTCGGGGGATAATGTGTTTTTTACAAGTGACCAAATTGGATAGCCTGTAAAAAAATATCAGTAAAACATCGGAAAAAAGTGTTAAAAATGGCCATTTTCGCATCCGATATTGTTTCATCTGTAATTGGATACCCCCCATGGTCTCAAATGGCTGTTCAAGCCTCTGTGTGGGTGGCCAGTTTATAATAGAATGGCTAGTATACAGCGACTGCTCCTACTTAAGTTCGGTAGGGGGGCTGTCACTACCCCTGTGCCCGGACAGAAGACTGTTAGTCCTCGGGTCATGACACCAGCACAATGGATCCCGCAGGTGCCATGACTGGTGCATGTGCAGACATCGGTGTGCACATGTGCAAACCGCCGGCTTCTATGGACTCCACTGATTGCAGCCCTTAGAAGCCAGATTGGGCTACGCGAAAGACAGGGAGTGGCTTCCTACAGACTATTCTGGAAGCCCTTGAGGGGGGAAACACCTCCCAAAGGAACTGCCTTATGTGTCTGTGACTGAAAGGTAGGACTTCCAATAGGAAGTCACTGCCAGTCACAGTGAAGCCAGTGTAGTCATAGACTGCATCTGGCATCACTGACACTGAGCTGTGTAGTGGATCTTACCTGGGGGGGCCTGCAGTCCTGCGGCCCATAGGTAAAATCTGCCACTGCCAGTATATGAGGCAGTAGTCCAAGCTGGTGGCTTATGTATGGTGGACGGTGAGCCACTAGTCTCTAGTGACTAATACGTAGCAGACCTTCTCTCTCTGGTGGCTAATGTATATTGGACCTCCAAACTTTAGTAAATTCTTTATAGCAGAATTTTAAAATAATATATATATACATTCTACTTTTGTGATACAGTGCAAGTCTCCACTCATGTAAAAGGGATTGGAGCCCCTGGAATATCAACCGGCCCCCGAGACCATTAATATCTGAAAGCAGCCCTAATGTTATGTGCATTACAATTAGACTATTTTTTATTTATTATCAGTTATTTGTATAGCGCAAACAAATAATATTTTGGCCATTCACATCAGTACCTGCCCCAGAAGATCTTAGACTCTATGGCCGGGATGTAATGGGAGCCAATAATACCGCCTGGGAAATGAACGCATAACATCGGACATTACAAATGTGCGTCTATTTACTGGTACTCGAGCAATGTAATGGCGTGCATAAATTTCCCGTCTTTAGCGTCTCGGATCCAAGGTGTCATGGTATTTAGACTTTAAAACGTCCGATATTTATGGACCAACCAAAATGTGTCTTTTAGTATAGGAGGACCACAGTGTCAGAGAAAGTCACCCATTGTCCCCCAAAAGTCCCATGATTAAAGCATTATACACCCTAAATAATCCCCAGACCTCCAGGAAGCACAAGCAAGTTATGCTGATTTACACGATACGCAACATGGCTATATATATTCAGTGTGTAATTGCGACTGTATCTAATTATGTTACAGTGTATGGCTGGAATACATTATAGCATAACACTTTGTATGTAGATAAAGTTGCTATTACACACAGAATCTAGGCATGCTGCATATAATTTTAAACAACAGGAGCTGATTGTGCGTTCTATTCGCAGCGCTTCATTTTAGAAGCAAAACAATGTGAGCTCATGCTGTTTAAAATGATATGCAGCATGCCTATATTCTGTGTGTAATAGCAACTGTATCTGCATACAAAATGTTATGCTACAGTGTATTCCAGCAATACATATGTAATATAATTAGATAAAGTCGCAATTACACACTGACTATAGCCATGTCACGTATCATTTAAATCAGCATAAGCTGCTTGTGTGACTTAGGGCCTCATTCCGACCCGATCACATGCTGCACTTCCTCGCAGCGGTGCGATCAGGTCTGGAATGCGCATGCGTGGCGTGCACATTGCGCACGTGCGTCGTCGCCTGACAACGACGCTGACAGCGGAGAAAGCAGTCGCAGTGGCGACCGCAAGAATATTGACTGCAGGAATGCATTCCAGGGCGTCAACTGACCGTTTCAGGCCATTTTCGGGGAGTGGTAAGAAAAAACGCAGGTGTGTCCAGGCGAATGGAGGGCGGATGTCTAACGTCAAAGCTGTGCCCATCATCGTTGGATCCGTTGCACAGGGTAAGTATGTCCAGGGCTGGTCTTGATTTGTGAGAAACTTTTTTAGCATAGCAGGGCTGCACAAGCGATTGCAGCCCTGCTATGCTAAAATACACTCCCCCATAGGCGGAGATTAGTTGATCGCACCAGCAGCAAAAAGTTGCTTGGTGCGATCAACTTGGAATGACCCCCTTAGTACATACATTTGAGTCCATGATGCATTTGTGTGTTTTAAATTAAATAAATTAAACACAAGTATATATAGGCATTCCACATATCATTGGATTTAGCTGGAACTGCTTGAGAGACTTAGTACATTTATATGCCTCTAATACACATATCCCAAGGAAAATAATGTAAAAATTACATGTACAGTACGTGGAGTATTTTTACAGATCAAAGGTTGTTTTGTTTTTCTAAGTGTCAATATGTATTGAAAAGTGTTTAGTGCAAATAATAAATTCTTTGAGAGTTTTAGAGCTGTTTTGTGTCCGACTTGCAATATCAGACTTCATTACATTGGCTGAGTTGTATACTTAACACGGGCAAAACATCTGGATCCGACTTTTTATCGGGCTTTCTACTTTAAAGCCGAAAGTGTCCGAAAAAGCCACTTTTCGGGGGCTATTACATTAGCCAACTTTGCAAAATGCCCGATGTTTGATGCAAAAGCTGCAAACAACGGGCATTTTGCCGTTATTGGCACCCATTACATCCCGGCCCATGTTCCCTACCATATGCACACATACTCACTAAGCATTTATTATTATTTTTGAGGGGGGAGGGGAGGAATCAAATAACCTACCAGTATATTTTTGGAGGAAACCAGAGCACCCGGAGAAAACCCATGCAAACACATGGAGAATCATGGTGGGGGTGGGGGTTTATTTCTGAAATTTCCTGAAAAATAAAATTCCTTATTATCATATTGTGTTGCTTCAGAATGTTTGTTTTCGGGGCTATTTATAATGATAAGAGTCTGTCCTGGTGAAGGATACAAAGTAGGCTATCATTTTAGTTCCTAGTTTGGAACCAGCTTTTTTAATGCAGCGGCTTATGCTAATGTCTTGGCCAATTTTCTAAAACTGAGACGCCCATTTGCAGTATTTTGAGATGGCAAATTTCCGTCCCATAGTGTCTTTAGGCACACCATCATTTGCATCATGGAAATTTGCGCCAAGCCTATAGCAGGTGAAGTTTCTCTACTTGAGTATGGCCTCCTATGCGAGTGGCTGTTCTTTTTGAGGCATCTGCTTTCTTTGACAAACTTGCATTGGCTGAGCCACATCTCAGGGACACCCATTAAAATCCACAGACCCTGCATCCGTTCCTGTAGTGCATCTCTGAGCAATAACAGTTGCAATGCAGGCTCTATGCAACGCAAATGCTTGCGCAGACTTACAGCATTGGCCAAATGCGTGCAACATCAACACTGCATTCACCTCTGATTCAAGCCCCTACTGGTATATTTACTAAAGTACTGGTTTACAAAAGTGAGATGTTGCCCATAGCAACCAATCAGATTCTGGTGATTATCTTCTAGAAGGTGCCAGTATGCCCCCTAGTGTGGTAAATGGTGCCTTTTCAGAATCCCTATAAAAATAGATGTTTTCATATTTTTGACTGTACCTTTAGCTTAATAACTATGCCCCTAAAACAGGGTACACACTAAATGATGTGTGCACTTGGCGATATTGGCTGCAACGAGACCCAGATGGGTGCCGACACTGGCAAGTGCCTACACACTTGCCGATGTCGGCAGCGATGACGCGGCGGGTGGGGGGAGTTAGGCCGTGCTGCATTCGGCAGCATGATATTGCTTGCGACATCCCCAGATTGAGCTACATGTACAGCCAATGGGCGATGTCGCTAGCGACCCGCGGGAGCACGCATTGTTGATGATATAAAGAGTACACACTGGACGATTTGAACAATATGTCATTCAGAAATGTCAGTTTTAGAGCCTTTTCAAAATGTCAAATAGAAAAAGACACATACAGTAGATGGATAGCGGGACTCGGTGTCTAATAAACATTATAGTGTGTTTCTAAGAATATTGGAGGTCATTCTGAGTTGATTGCACGATTTTCGCAGCACATCGATCAGGTTACTACTGCGCATGGGTATGCACCGCAATGCGCATGAGCATCGTACGGGTACAAACAGCATCGTTGCTGTGCATTGCTTCTAGCGGCGAATCCATTTGCACAACCGATCGCAAGGAGATTGACAGGAAGAGGGCGTTTATGGGTGTCAACTGACCGTTTTCTGGGAGTGGTAATGAAAATGCAGGCGTGTCCAGGCGTTTGCAGGGCGGGTGTCTGACGTCAATTCCAGGACCGGACAGGCTGAAGTGATCGCAAGGACTGAATAAGTTTAGACCTACTCAGAAACTGCAAAAAACTTTTTCATTCCGCTCGGCTGCACATGCGATCGCACACTTGCTAAGTGAAAATACATGACTATACGTTTGCACGGCTGCAAAACGTAGCTAGCGAGCGATCAACTCGGAATGAGGGCCATTGTCAATATGGGATAAAACATAATCATTGTTAGGAAAGATACACCATTTATGGTTCAGTGGACCGTTACATGGTATATGACCATTAGTGCTTTCATTTTGGTTAAACGAAAAGGAGATTAATCATTACTATATTTCTTTTATATTTTATGCTGTGTTCCACTCAGTCTCCTTTGATCCTATTTCTTCATTTTGCTATAGTTTGCAGTGTGAAAACTTAAGAAAAAAGTGTGTTGATTTTGCTTTTGTATCATAATGTTGTAGCATTCTCACTGCTCCATTCAGTCCAGTCATAAAGAATGATTTAGAGAACTTAAAACATGCCACTGTTATTACATCACTTCATCCCACTGGGGGCTGACCCTTTTACACATTAAACTAGTTTTACATGATGTCACTGTACTCCTAAGAGGACAGACCTTTTAATTCATTAAACATATCAGTGTCGTTAGGTCACTCAGATCATATTTCAGAGGAAGGGAAATGCCAGGAAAACAGTTCACGTTTGGAAACTGGAGGGTTGCCTGCTCAGAAATTATGTGTACAATCACTATCTTAGTGCACATACAAGGCTTCCGAAGTGCCGTACAAGGGGATAAAACGGACATGAAATAGGAGTAAAGACACTGTATAAATTTGTATACATAAAAAAAGAGCATTTAGCATAATTACTTCAAGATTGCAAAGGGAGGGCTCTGCTCAAACAAGCTTACAATCTGAAGGAGAGACGGGTGGACAAGTGGGGAGAAGAGGGCAGAGACGACAGAATTAGGTGTTGGAGTAGAAAGCTGGATGAATAAAATGATTTAAGGCTATGCTTGAAGGCTCAGAGGTCAGATGAAAGTATAATGGATCAAGGGAGGGCATTGCGACGTTAGGAGCAGGTGGGAGATCTGATTTTGAGGGTCGGAAGTGGGGATCAGGGAGAAGGTGATGCAGCAATAATAACAGAGTGGGGAGGGTGGGATGCAGTATGTAAGGGAATGAGGATGGAGATATAGGGAGGAGTGGTGGGGCTGAGAGCTTTGTAGGTGAGGGAGAGGAGTTTGAATTTGATTCTGATTGGTATAGGGAGCTAGTGGAGTGATTGTCAGAGGTATGGTGACAAGAGTGGAAAATGAGGTGGGAGGCAGAGTTGAACATAGACTGGAGATTAGTGAGACGGGAGGTAGAAAGGCCAGGGAGGAGCAGATTACAGTAATTGAAGCAGGAAATAATGATGGCATGCATGGAAGTTTTAGTAGCATTCAGTGTGAGGACGTGCCTATAATATTTCTACAAATATTTCAGATGTAGAAGCAGCAGAATTGTGAAATCTGTTGGAGATAGAAGGAAAGTGCAACGGTGACGCCTAGACATCAGACTTGGGGAATGGAGGTGAGTTAAACCTTGTAAACAGAGTGGGAAAAGATGGGAGAAAAGGAGGCCTTGGCTGGGGAATGATGTTGAGTTTCTGCAATAGTGAGTTTTCAGGAAGTGTGCCATACAGGATAAGAGGTCTGACAGACAGGAGGTGACATATGATAGGACAGAGGGAGAGAGATCCAGGAAAGAGAGATACATTTGGGTAACATTGGCATAGAGGTGGTAGTGAAGTTCTAAAGAACTGATAAACTCGCTAAATAAAGATGTGGAGGAAGAAGCGAAGGGCCCAAGGACAGAACCTTTGGGGAAGTGTAAGCTGGAGGTAGGTGTAGGTACAGAGTAAGAGTGATTGGTGAACTAGGATGTGAATCACCTGCTTTAGGCGCTTGGAGGCAAAGGGGATAAGAAAGATGTGGTGGTAGTTAGCGAGGGAGGAGGGATCAAGAGAGGGTTTTTTTAAGAATACGGAAAACCAGGGCATGCTTGAAGGATGGAGGGGAGGTGAGAGAAGAGCAAACAAAACTGAGTGGGGGAAGGGCCATGTTAAAGGAAAGTAAAGGTTAGTCAGAGAGTGGAAAGGGGAAGTTTTTGAAGTCAGGAACAGTACAGACATGGAAGAAGACAAGGTCAAGGAAGTGGCCACTGATGTGAGAGTGAGAGAGGGTCAATTGGGATAGGCCAAATGATAAGGAGAGGGAGAGAAAATTGGAGGTAGCAGGGTTGGAGATATCATCTAGTGGGATGTAAAAGTCTCCCACTATGAGGGAGGGAAGGTCTGTGGGAAAGAAAGCGGGGGGAACCAGGCAGAGAACTTATCTAGAAGCGAGTGATCGGACAAGGGAGACGATAAATGGTGACAATGTGAAGGTGGATATAGTGGAAGAGGCAGGTTGAGGGAACCTCACAGAAGAAGAATGAAAGTGATGCTTCTGGGAGAGTGACAAGGCAGGTGAATTGGAAAATAGAAGAATGCAATACCTCCACAATGATGCCCATCAAGACTGGAATTGAGGAAGGAGAGGCCCCATAGAAAATGGCAACTTGAGAAGTGGTGTCAGTAGGAGAAAGCCAGGTTATACAATAGCAAGGACGTACTGAAGTAATATATGAAGAGATCATTGGTAGCTGTCAGCTTGTTGTCCAGGGTTACTGGAGTAATATATGAAGAGGTCATTGGTAGCTGTCAGCTTGTTTTAAACCTGGCATTCCATAGGAGACATGTAGGGAAGACCATAGAGGCACAGACAGGGAATCAGTTACTTGAAGGTTACATAGGCTAATCTGTTGCCAGGATCGTGAATGTTGCACAAACTTCTGTGATCTATGTTCACATGTTCTTCATGTAATGGGTTGGGTAAACAGATTGTTGAGAGAGGCTATGGAAGACTCAGTTGGTCATGGAGTATATATCAATAACAATGAAAAAATAAAAGGTAGATAGTTGGTCCTAAAAATTCATTTACAGTCAACTACAGTATGTAGCACAGTCTTTGCAATGACAAAAGCTGATACATCCTACCCCCAAAATGGTGCCACATACTATAAAATATACAATGTGTAGTATGACCACCAGTATATAATATAAAGCAGTACGGTACAGTAGGCCACTGCTCTACCTATCTCTGTGTCGTCGAGTATACTATCCATCCATACCTGTGGTGCATTTTAGTTGTGCGCAGTATATATAGTAGGAGGACAGTGCAGAATTTTGCTGACCACCAGTATATAATATATAGCAGTACGGTACAGTAGTCCACTGCTCTACCTACCTCTGTGTCGTCAAGTATACTATCCATCCATACCTGTGGTGCATTTTAGTTGTGCGCAGTATATATAGTAGGAGGACAGTGCAGAATTTTGCTGACCACCAGTATATAATATATAGCAGTATGGTACAGTAGGCCACTGCTCTACCTACCTCTGTGTCGTCAAGTATACTATCCATCAATACCTGAGGGGCATTTTAGTTGGGCGCAGTATATATAGTAGGAGGACAGTGCAGAATTTTGCTGACCACCAGTATATAATATATAGCAGTACGGTACAGTAGGCCACTGCTCTACCTACCTCTGTGTCGTCAAGTATACTATCCATCCATACCTGGGGTGCATTTTAGTTGTGCGCAGTATATATAGTAGGAGGACAGTGCAGAATATTGCTGACCACCAGTATATAATATATAGCAGTACGGTACAGTAGGCCATTGCTATTGATATATTACTGGCATATAATTCCACACATTAAAAAATGGAGAACAAAAATGTGGAGGGTAAAATAGGGAAAGATCAAGATCCACTTCCACCTCGTGCTGAAGCTGCTGCCACTAGTCATTGCCGAGACGATGAAATGCCATCAACGTTGTCTGCCAAGGCCGATGCCCAATGTCATAGTAGAGAGCATGTAAAATCCAAAAAACAAAAGTTCAGTAAAATGGTCCAAAAATCTAAATTAAAAGCGTCTGATGAGAAGCGTAAACTTGACAATATGCCATTTACTACACGGAGTGGCAAGGAACGGCTGAGGCCCTGTCCTATGTTCATGGCTAGTGGTTCAGCTTCACATGAGGATGGAAGCACTCATCCTCTCGCTAGAAAAATGAAAAGACTTAAAGAACTGTGCATTCTTCTAAATCACAAATCCCCAAGGAGAGTCCAATTGTGTCGGTTGCGATGCCTGACCTTCCCAACACTGGACGGGAAGAGGTGGCGCCTTCCACCATTTGCACGCCCCCTGCAAATGCTGGAAGGAGCACCCGCAGTCCAGTTCCTGATAGTCAAATTGAAGATGTCACTGTTGAAGTACACCAAGATGAGAATATGGGTGTTGCTAGCGCTGAGGAGGAAATTGACAAGGAGGATTCTGATGGTGAGGTGGTTTGTTTAAGTCAGGCACCCGGGGAGACACCTGTTGTCCGTGGGACGAATATGGCCATTGACATGCCTGGTCAAGTTACAAAAAAAATCACCTTGACGGTGTGGAATTATTTTAACAGAAATGCGGACAACATTTGTCAAGCCATGTGTTGCCTTTGTCAAGCTGTAATAAGTAGGGGTAAGGATGTTAACCACCTAGGAACATCCTCCCTTATACGTCACCTGGAGCACATTCATCATAAGTCATTGACAAGTTCAAAAACTTTGGGTGACAGCGGAAGCAGTCCACTGACAACTAAATCCCTTCCTCTTGTAACCAAGCTCCTGCAAACCACACCACCAACTCCCTCAGTGTCAATTTCCTCCTTAGACAGGAAAGCCAATAGTCCTGCAGGCCATGTCACTGGCAAGTCTTACGAGTCCTCTCCTGCCTGGGATTCCTCTGATGCATCCTTGAGTGTAACGCCTACTGATGCTGGCGCTGCTGTTGTTGCTGCTGGGAGTCGATCGTCATCCCAGAGGGGAAGTCGAAAGACCACTTGTACTACTTCCAGTAAGCAATTGACTGTCCAACAGTCCTTTGCGAGGAAGATGAAATATCACAGCAGTCATCCTGCTGCAAAGCAGATAACTCAGGCCTTGGCAGCCTGGGTGGTGTTAAACGTGTGTCCGGTATCCACCGTTAATTCACAGGGAATTAGAGAATTAATCGAGGTACTGTGTCCCTGGTACCAAATACCATCTAGGTTCCACTTCTCTAGGCAGGCGATACCGAGAATGTACACAGACCTCAGAAAAAGAGTCACCAGTGTCCTAAAAAATGCAGTTGTACCCAATGTCCACTTAACCACGGACATGTGGACAAGTGGAGCAGGGCAGACTCAGGACTATATGACTGTCACAGCCCACTGGGTAGATGTATTGCCTCCCGCAGCAAGAACAGCAGCGACGGCACCAGTAGCAGCATCTCGCAAACACCAACCCGTTCCTAGGCAGGCTACGCTTTGTATCACCGCTTTCCATAAGAGGCACACAGCTGACAACCTCTTACGGAAACTGAGGAACATCATCGCAGAATGGCTTACCCCAATTGGACTTCCTGGGGATTTGTGACATCGGACAATGCCACCAATATTGGGGGTCATTCCGAGTTGTTCGCTCGGTAAATTTCTTCGCATCGCAGCGATTTTCCGCTTAGTGCGCATGCGCAATGTCCGCACTGCGACTGCGCCAAGTAAATTTGCTATGCAGTTTGGAATTTTACTCACGGTTTTTTCCTCGTTCTGGTGATCGTAATGTGATTGACAGGAAGTGGGTGTTTCTGGGCGGAAACTGGCCGTTTTATGGGTGTGTGTGAAAAAACGCTACCGTTTCTGGGAAAAACGCGGGAGTGGCTGGAGAAACGGAGGAGTGTCTGGGCGAACGCTGGGTGTGTTTGTGACGTCAAACCAGGAACGACAAGCACTGAACTGATCGCAGATGCCGAGTAAGTCTCGAGTTACTCAGAAACTGCACAGAGATGTCTTATCGCAATATTGCGAATCTTTCGTTCGCAATTTTAATATGCTAAGATTCACTCCCAGTAGGTGGCGGCTTAGCGTGTGCAAAGCTGCTAAAAGCAGCTAGCGAGCGAACAACTCGGAATGACCCCCATTGTGCGTGCATTACATGTGGGCAAATTCCAGCACGTCCCATGTTTTGCACATACATTGAATTTGGTGGTGCGGAATTATTTAAAAAACGACAGGGGCGTGCAAGAGATGCTGTCGGTGGCCCGAAGAATTGCGGGCCACTTTCGGCATTCAGCCACCGCGTGCCGAAGACTGGAGCACCAGCAAACACTCCTGAACACTGCCAGCCTGAGTCAGGCCATTCCCCTCATCAGGCTTTTGCAGAAGAAGCTGGAGAGATTGAAGGAGGAGCTAAAACAAGGAGGCAATGGCTGGTGAATGTCTCCACGGAGGAATTGATTATAATTAATTTTGATGAACATCATCTTCTCCACATTTTCTGGAAGTAACCTCGTACGCCGATTGCTGACAAGGTGAGCGGCTGCACTAAACACTCTTTCGGAGTACACACTGGAGGGGGGGGGGCAACTTAGGTAAAATAAAGCCAGTTTGTGCAAGGGCCTCCAAATTGCCTCTTTTTCCTGCCAGTATACGTACGGACTGTCTGACGTGCCTACTTGGATGCGGTCACTCATATAATCCTCCACCATTCTTTCAATGGTGACAGAATCATATGCAGTGACAGTAGACGACATGTCAGTAATCGTTGGCAGGTCCTTCAGTCCAGACCAGATGTCAGCACTCGCTCCAGACTGCCCTGCATCACCGCCAGCGGGTGGGCTCGGAATTCTTAGCCTTTTCCTCGCAGCCCCAGTTCCGGGAGAATGTGAAGGAGGAGCTGTTGGCGGGTCACGTTCCGCTTGACTTGACAAGTGTCTCACCAGCAGGTCTTTGAACGTATGCAGACTTGTGTCTGCCGGATAGAGAGATACAACGTAGGCTTTAAACCTAGGATCGAGCACGGTGGCCAAAATGTAGTGCTCTGATTTCAACAGATTGACCACCCGTGAATCCTGGTTAAGCGAATTAAGGGCTCCATCCACAAGTCCCACATGCCTAGCGGAATCGCTCTGTTTTAGCTCCTCCTTCAATTTCTCCAGCTTCTTCTGCAAAAGCCTGATGAGGGGAATGACCTGACTCAGGCTGGCAGTGTTCAGGATTGTTTGCTGGTGCTCCAGTCTTCGGCACGCGGTGGCTGAATGCCGAAAGTGGCCCGCAATTCTTCGGGCCACCGACAGCATCTCTTGCACGCCCCTGTCGTTTTTTAAATAATTTTGCACCACCAAATTCAATGTATGTGCAAAACATGGGACGTGCTGGAATTTGCCCACATGTAATGCACGCACAATATTGGTAGCCTTGTCCGATGTCACAAATCCCCAGGAGAGTCCAATTGGGGTAAGCCATTCTGCGATGATGTTCCTCAGTTTCCGTAAGAGGTTGTCAGCTGTGTGCCTCTTATGGAAAGCGGTGATACAAAGCGTAGCCTGCCTAGGAATGAGTGGGCGTTTGCGAGATGCTGCTACTGGTGCCGCCACTGCTGTTCCTGCTGCGGGAGGCAATACATCTACCCAGTGGGCTGTCACAGTCATATAGTCCTGAGTCTGCCCTGCTCCACTTGTCCACATGTCCGTGGTTAAGTGGACATTGGGTACAACTGCATCTTTTAGGACACTGGTGACTCTTTTTCTGAGGTTTGTGTACATTCTCGGTATCGCCTGCCTAGAAAAATGGAACCTAGATGGTATTTGGTACCGGGGACACACTAACTCAATAATTCTCTAATTCCCTGTGAATTAACGGTGGATACCGGACACACGTTTAACACCACCCAGGCTGCCAAGGCCTGAGTTATCTGCTTTGCAGCAGGATGACTGCTGTGATATTTCATCTTCCTCGCAAAGGACTGTTGGACAGTCAATTGCTTACTGGAAGTAGTACAAGTGGTCTTCCGACTTCCCCTCTGGGATGAAGATCGACTCCCAGCAGCAACAACAGCAGCGCCAGCAGCAGTAAGCGTTACACTCAAGGATGCATCGGAGGAACTTCAGGCAGGAGAGGACTCGTCAGACTTGCCAGTGACATGGCCTGCAGGACTATTGGCTTTCCTGTCTAAGGAGGAATTTGACACTGAGGGAGTTGGTGGTGTGGTTTGCAGGAGTTTGGTTACAAGAGGAAGGGATTTAGTTGTCAGTGGACTGCTTCCGCTGTCACCCAAAGTTTTTGAACTTGTCAATGACTTCTGATGAATGTGCTCCAGGTGACGTATAAGGGAGGATGTTCCTATGTGGTTAACGTCCTTACCCCTACTTATTACAGCTTGACAAAGGCAACACACGGCTTGACAAATGTTGTCCGCATTTCTGTTAAAATAATTCCACACCGACGAGGTGATTTTTTTTGTAACTTGACCAGGCATGTCAATGGCCATATTCGTCCCACAGACAACAGGTGTCTCCCTGGGTGCCTGACTTAAAGAAACCACCTCACCATCAGAATCCTCCTTGTCAATTTCCTCCTCAGCGCTAGCAACACCCATATCCTCATCCTGGTGTACTTCAACAGTGACATCTTCAATTTGACTATCAGGAACTGGACTGCGGGTGCTCCTTCTAGCACTTGCAGGGGGCGTGCAAATGGTGAAAGGCGCCACCTCTTCCCGTCCAGTGTTGGGAAGGTCAGGCATCGCAACCGACACAATTGGACTCTCCTTGGGGATTTGTGATTTAGAAGAATGCACAGTTCTTTGCTGTGCTTTTGCCAGCTTAAGTCTTTTCATCTTTCTAGCGAGAGGATGAGTGCTTCCATCCTCATGTGAAGCTGAACCACTAGCCATGAACATAGGACAGGGCCTCAACCGTTCCTTGCCACTCCGTGTAGTAAATGGCATATTGTCAAGTTTACGCTTCTCATCAGACGCTTTTAATTTAGATTTTTGGACCATTTTACTGAACTTTTGTCTTTTGGATTTTACATGCTCTCTACTATGACATTGGGCATCGGCCTTGGCAGACAACGTTGATGGCATTTCATCGTCTCGGCCATGACTAGTGGCAGCAGCTTCAGCACGAGGTGGAAGTGGATCTTGATCTTTCCCTATTTTACCCTCCACATTTTTGATCTCCATTTTTGTGTGTGGAATTATATGCCAGTAATATATCAATAGCAATGGCCTACTGTACCGTACTGCTATATATTATATACTGGTGGTCAGCAAAATTCTGCACTGTCCTCCTACTATATATACTGCGCACAACTAAAATGCACCCCAGGTATGGATGGATAGTATACTTGACGACACAGAGGTAGGTAGAGCAGTGGCCTACTGTACCGTACTGCTATATATTATATACTGGTGGTCAGCAAAATTATGCACTGTCCTCCTACTATATATACTGCGCACAACTAAATGCACCACAGGTATGGATGGATAGTATACTTGACGATACAGAGGTAGGTAGAGCAGTGGTCTACTGTACCGTACTGCTATATATTATATACTGGTGGTCAGCAAAATTCTGCACTGTCCTCCTACTATATATACTGCGCACAACTAAAATGCACCCCAGGTATGGATGGATAGTATACTTGACGACACAGAGGTAGGTAGAGCAGTGGCCTACTGTACCGTACTGCTATATATTATATACTGGTGGTCAGCAAAATTATGCACTGTCCTCCTACTATATATACTGCGCACAACTAAATGCACCACAGGTATGGATGGATAGTATACTTGACGATACAGAGGTAGGTAGAGCAGTGGTCTACTGTACCGTACTGCTATATATTATATACTGGTGGTCAGCAAAATTCTGCACTGTCCTCCTACTATATATACTGCGCACAACTAAAATGCACCACAGGTATGGATGGATAGTATACTTGACGACACAGAGGTAGGTAGAGTAGTGGACTACTGTACCGTACTGCTATATATTATATACGGGTGGTATTCATGTGACCGCCGGTCAGCTGACCGACAGTCATATGACCTCCTACACGAGTCCGACGGCTCACTGTCCCGATGGTCGGCATGCCGACCAACAGGGACTATTTCCACTCGTGGGTGTCCACGACACCCATAGAGTGGGAACAGAACCTGTGGCGACCGCAGGTTGCCACCGAGCCCACAGCGTGGCGAGCGCAGCGAGCCCGCAAAGGGCTTGCTGCACTCGCCCCTCCCTGCCGAGATCCCGGTGTCGGTATGCTGCCGGGATCCCGACGTCGGTAAGCTGACCGGCGGTCTCATGACCGCCGGTCAGCAGTACTACACCCTTATATACTGGTGGTCAGCAAAATTCTGCACTGTCCTCCTACTATATATACTGCGCACATCTAAAATGCACTACAGTTATGGATGGATAGTATACTTGATGACACAGAGGTAGGTAGAGCAGTGGCCTAGTGTACCGTACTGCTATATATTGTATACTGGTGATCAGCAAAATTCTGCACTGTCCTCCTACTATATATACTGCGCACAACTAAAATGCACCACAGTTATGGATGGATAGTATACTTGACGACACAGAGGTAGGTAGAGCAGTGGTCTACTGTACCGTACTGCTATATATTATATACTGGTGGTCAGCAAAATTCTGCACTGTCCTCCTACTATATATACTGCGCACAACTAAAATGCACCACAGGTATGGATGGATAGTATACTTGACGACACAGAGGTAGGTAGAGCAGTGGCCTACTGTACCGTACTGCTATATATTATATACTGGTGGTCAGCAAAATTCTGCACTGTCCTCCTACTATATATACTGCGCACAACTAAAATGCACCACAGGTATGGATGGATAGTATACTTGACGACACAGAGGTAGGTAGAGCAGTGGACTACTGTACCGTACTGCTATATATTATATACTGGTGGTCAGCAAAATTCTGCACTGTCCTCCTATATATACTGCGCACAACTAAAATGCACCACAGGTATGGATGGATAGTATACTTGACGACACAGAGGTAGGTAGAGCAGTGGCCTACTGTACCGTACTGCTATATAATACTGGTGGTCAGCAAAATTCTGCACTGTCCTCCTACTATATACTACAATGCAGCACAGATATCGAGCATTTTTCAGGCAGAGAACGTAGATATTTTCAGCACACTGAGCACAGATATTTGCAAGCACACTGAGCACAGATATTTGCAGCACACTGAACACAGAAACTGAGAGAACGCTGCACGTCCTCTTGCTATCATCTCCAATGCACGAGTGAAAATGGCGGCGACGCGCGGCTCCTTATATAGAATACGAATCTCGCGAGAATCCGACAGCGGGATGATGACGTTCGGGCACGCTCGGGTTAACCGAGCAAGGCGGGAGGATCCGAGTCTGCCTCGGAACCATGTAAAATGGGTGAAGTTCGGGGAGGTTTGGATTTCGAGGAACCGAACCCGCTCATCACTAATTTATATTATTGTATATATCAGTACAGAGCAGTGTAACTGTGACCATGTGTCCTGACAAGCAGTATAGAGGCTATAGAAAAGTATATATATATTATTGTATATATCAGTACAGAGCGGTGTTTCTGTGACCATGTGTCCTGACAAGCAGTATAGAAGCTATAGAAAAGTATATATATTATTGTATATATCAGTACAGAGCTGTGTAACTGTGACCCATGTGTGTCCTAACAAGCAGTATAGAAGCTATAGAAAAGTATATATTATATACTGGTGGTCCCCAGTCCCCACAATGCAGCACACTGATCAGATATTTGCAGCACACTGAGCACAGATATGGAGCGTTTTCAGGCAGAGAACGTAGATATTTTCAGCACACTGAGCACAGATTATTTGCAGCACACTGAGCACAGATATTTTCAGCACACTGAGCACAGATTACGAAGCTTTTCAGGGAGAGAACGCAGCCACGTCCTCTCCGTTCAATCTCCAAAGCACGAGTGAAAATGGCGGCGACGCGCGCCCCCTTATATAGAATTCGAATATCGCGAGAATCCGACAGCGGGATGATGACGTTCGGGCGCGTTCTGGTTAACCGAGCAAGGCGGGAAGATCCGAGTCTGCCTCGGAACCGTGTAAAATGGGTGAAGTTCGGGGGGGGGTTCGGATCCCGAGGAACCGAACCCGCTCATCTCTACATATAAGTAAGTGTCGATAATGCATATATTGGTAATAAATACATGGTATTCAATATAACACAAATATGTACATAATATCATTACATATAGTGACTTTATGTGGGTTTATCCAAGTGGACATTAATAATACTAGATGTCCACTTGACTAGATACCTTTTTGGTTTATATACTCAGTGTTCACCCCACGTTTTAAAATACAGGTGGTCTGCCCGGCGGGTGTGGTATGCTTGACCAGTGGTCAGGAGACCGGTGGTCAGCATACTGATGCCGGGATCCTGGCAGCGAAATCCCGGCGGGGGGGCGAGCGCAACAATCCCCTTGTGGGCTCACTGCGCTTGCCACGCTGCGGGCTCGGTGGCGACCTGCGCTTGCCACGGGTTCTATTTCCACTCTATGGGTGTTGTGGACACCTACGAGTGGGAATAGTCCCTGTTGGTCGGCGTGCCGACCGTTGGGATTGTGAGATAGCGGGATGTAGGGGGAGGTTATGTGACCGTTGGTCTCCTGTATGGGCAGTCAGTATTCTGAAAAGCTGTTTAAAAAAACAACTGTGCCAACAAGTGGGGACAAAGAGCTCTGTTGTTGGGAGGGAATGCATTCAATATCCCAGATGTCGGGATCCTGGCGCTCAGCATATCAGCGCTGGGATCCCGACCACCGGGATACAGACACCTATTCCCCCTCTTGGGGTGTCCACGACACCCCTGGAGGGAGAATGAATAGCGAGGGGCTCATTTGTACTCGCCCTGCTGCCAGCATTCCAGCGCTCGGCATCCCGCAGGATTCTGACCGCCGGGATGAAGGGCACTGGTTTATAGATACCAACCCATTTAAATATCTGAGAGCTGTTTGTTGGGGCAGTCAGTATTCTAAAAAGCTGTTTAAAAAACAATTGTGCCAAAAAGTGTTGGCCAGTATCTTAAAGCTAATTAAACAATCATTGTGCCTACAAGTGTGGGCCAGTATCTTAAAGCTAATTAAAACATTTTATTATTGTGAAGGCCCCTACCCGACAACTTCTTGATGCCACCCGGCTGGAAAAAAAAT
The DNA here is from genome assembly GCF_028390025.1 of Pseudophryne corroboree. NCBI lineage: Eukaryota > Metazoa > Chordata > Amphibia > Anura > Myobatrachidae > Pseudophryne > Pseudophryne corroboree. The sequence continues at coordinate 373,089,174 of NC_086449.1, forward strand.
TCTGGGGAGAACACTGTGTACTGATCTTTATGTATCTCCATAACCTATGGTTTGGCTTGAAATCCTCCTAGACACGTGATAAAATTTAATATAGATGCTATGTGTATTTATAATCATCTGATTGCAGAAATTAAATTGCTTTAAATTGCACCTAACATTTGTAATATACCACCATCAAACCACATATGATCATATAGTGCTCTAGTAAAGTATCACCAACATTGACTGATGTTTCATCTATATTTGATATATGGTGTTCAATATGCGATTAATGGTAGATTTTATATCGCTGCACCTAATACGTGTAATGCACCATCATTGAGCGCTATTTAATAACATATGACCATATAGCGCTTTATTATAGTACCAGCCATAATGATCAATGTTTCATCGGTTCCCGATATATGGTACTCAATATGTGATTTATGGTTTATTAGATATTGCTGTTGTGTAATGCACCACTATTGGGCGCCATTGAACATCTTATTATCACATAGTGCTCTTGCAAAGTACCATTCATATTGACCGATGTTTAATTGATTTTCGATATATTATGATCAATTTGTGATTAATGCTTTAACATATACTGCTATATTTAACATTGTGATGTACCACTATATGGTCTAATTGATGTCCACTTGGATAAACCCCCATTGAGTCACTATATGTTATGATATTATTAGAGATGAGCGGGTTCGGTTCCCTGAGAACCGAATCCCCCTAAACATCACGTCCCGAGCCCGGATCTGAGCCTGGCTCGGGACTTCCCACCAGATTCGGAAACCAGAATGAGGCAAAACGTCATCATCCCGCTGTCGGATTCTTGCGGGTTTTGGATTCCATATAAAGAGCCGCATATCGCCGCCATTTGCACTCCAGTCCTGGAGAGTGTAGAGAGTGTCTCTCTCCTCAGTGTCTGTCTGTGCGGAAAAGTGGTGTGGCGACCTGCTCTTATGTGTCATTCCAGTGCTGTCTTGTGCTGCATCAGTCTAGTGGTGGCTGCATCAGTCCAGTCACAGTGGTGGTGTCCTCTGCTGCCATTTGTTCAGTGCTGCTGTATAAGTCCAGTCCAGTGCAGTGGTGCTGTGTTGTGCTGCATCAGTCTAGTGGTGGCTGCATCAGTCCAGTCACAGTGGTGGTGTCCTCTGCTGCCATATGTCCAGTGCTGCTGTATAAGTCCAGTCCAGTGGTGCTGTGTTGTGCTGCATCAGTCTAGTGGTGGTGTCTTGTGCTGCATCAGTCCAGTCACAGTGGTGGTGTCCTCTGCTGCCATATGTCCAGTGCTGCTCTATAAGTCCAGTCCAGTGCAGTGGTGCTGTGTTGTCCTGCATCAGTCCAGTGGTGGTGTCCCTGTGCTGCCATAAGTCCAGTGATACTGCCGTATAAGTCCAGTGGTACTGCCGTATAAGTCCAGTGATACTGCCGTATAAGTCCAGTGATACTGCCGTATAAGTCCAGTGGTACTGCCGTTTAAGTCCAGTGCTACTGCCTAATAAGTCCAGTGGTACTGCCGTATAAGTCCAGTGATACTGCCATATAAGTTCAGTGGTACCGCCGTATAAATCCAGTGATACTGCCATATAAGTCCAGTGGTACTGGCGTATAAGCCCAGTGGTATTACTGCCATATAAGTCCAGTGATATTGCCTTATAAGTCCAGTGATACTGCCATATAAGTCCAGTCCAGTGGTGCAGCCGTATAAGTTCAAGGGTACTGCCGTATAAGTCCAGTGGTGCTGTCATGTGCTGTATATTATTTACTCCACATAAAGGGGATATTAATATTTAATCCAAATAATTTTACAGGGTTTGCCCTGTGTGGTTTAAGGGTACGCTCTTCTGTGCCGCTGATTGTTATATAACTCCGTCCAAATAAAAGGGTTATTGTTATCCAAATTATTGTTACAGGCTTTGCTGTGTGTGTGGTTTAGGAGTACACTCTCCTGTGCCACTAATATTGTGCGTGTATTACATCTGGGCAAATTCCAGCACGTCCCATGTTTTGCACATACAATTAATTTGGTGGTGCAGAATTTTTTGAGAAATGACAGGGGCGAGCAGGAGATGCTGTCGGTGGCCCGAAAAATTGCTGGCCACTTTCGACATTCTGCCACTGCGTGCCACTCCTAGATGGGCAGGTGTTTGTGCCGCACACTTGTGTCGCTTAGCTTAGCCATCCAGCGACCTTGGTGCACCTCTTTTTTTCTTTGCATCATGTGCTGTTTGGGGACTAGTTTTTGAAAAGTGTCATCCTGTCTGCCACTGCAGTGCCACTCCTAGATGGTCCAGGTGCTTGTGCCGCACACTTGTGTCGCTTATTTTAGCCATCCAGCTACCTCATTGCACCTCTTTTTCTTCTTTGCACGATGTGCTGTTTGGGGCCTATTTTTTAAATCTGCCATCCTGTCTGACACTGCAGTGCCACTCCTAGATGGGACAGGTGTTTGTGCCGCACACTTGTGTCGCTTAGCTTAGTCATCCAGTTACCCCATTACACCTCTTTCTTCTTTGCATGATTTGCTGTTTGGGGCCTATTTTTTAAATCTGCCATCCTGTCTGCCACTGCAGTGCCACTCCTAGATGGGCCAGGTGTTTGTGCCACCCACTTGTGTCACTTAGCAAAGTCATCCAGCTACCTTGGTGCAACCTTTTGGCCTAAAAACAATATTGTTTGGTGTGAGGTGTTCAGAATAGACGGGAAATGACTGAGTGGAAATTAATGTTATTGAGGTTAATAATACCGTAGGATCAAAATTACCCTCAAATTCTGTGATTTTAGCTGTTTTTGTGGTTTTTTAAAAAAAATCATCCAGATCCAAAACCAAAACTAAAACCCGAAAGGGTGGTTTTGGGCAAAACCGATCCAGATCCAAAACACGAGCGAGGATCCAGATCCAAAACCAAAACACGAAAAGTGCCTGCCGCACATCTCTACATATTATCTACGTATCTGTTATGAATACCATGTATTTATTACCAATATCTGCGTTATCGACACTTGTGATCAATAATGATAGGTATGTGACATATCTCTGACACTTGAGGCCACCTTATGCCACAAATCATTGATATTTACTCTATGCCATATGATGAATACAGAGCTGTTTCTTGCGGCAGGCAAGGCACGCAGTCGCATGGGGCATCCGCTGTGGCTCTTTTGGTGGCTCCTCCCCGTCATTAGTCCTCCGCTCGGGATGTTGGGGAGGAGGGTGAGCACCAGGACTGACAGAGCAATGAGCCGTGCCGTAACTAGACATTTTAGCGCTGTGTGCAAGATAGGGCATTGGCGCCCCCCCCCCCCTCTATGTAAAAAAAGGGGCAGTGCGCGCCGTAGGCGCGCGCAAAAAATATAGGGGCGTGGCTTCATGGGAAAGGGGTGTGGCAACAAAATAATACCAATTCACATTACATATTATAGTAGTCTCCATTATTCAAATTACGCCGCACAGTATCGCCACTACACCAGGTACAGCCCCTCTTACACATTACGGCAGACAGATTCCCCTTTTTACACATTACGGCAGACAGCGTCCCCCTTTTTACACATTAAGGCAGACAGCGTCCCCTTTTTACACATTAAGGCAGACAACGTCCCTCTTTTTTACACATTACAGCAGACTGCGTCCCCTTTTTACACATTACAGCAGACATCGTCCCCTTTTTACACATTAAGGCAGACAACGTCCCCCTTTTTACACATTACAGCAGACATCGTCCCCTTTTTACACATTACAGCAGACATTGTCCCCTTTTTACACATTAAGGCAGACAACGTCCCTCTTTTTTACACATTACAGCAGACTGCGTCCCCTTTTTACACATTACAGCAGACATCGTCCCCTTTTTACACATTAAGGCAGACAACGTCCCCCTTTTTACACATTACAGCAGACATCGTCCCCTTTTTACACATTAAGGCAGACAACGTCCCCCTTTTTACACATTACAGCAGACATCAGCCCCTTTTTACACATTACAGCAGACATTGTCCCCTTTTTACACATTAAGGCAGACAGCGTCCCCTTTTTACACATTACGGCAGACAGAGCCCCCTTTTTACACATTACGGCAGACAGCGTCCCTTTTTACACATTATGGCAGACATCGTCCCCTTTTTACATATTACGGCAGACAGCGTCTGTCATCCCCCCAGTCCCTATACACACCACTGGCGTCTCTATAATGGGTGCAGTGTGTGCGGTGCACACGGGCCCCTAAGTCCAGAGGGGGCCCCCACCGCACACGCTGCACCCATTTTCGGAATACTCACCCCTCCGTAGTCCCGCGGCGACGTCCACGGCGGTGTTAAAACTCCATGAAAATGGCACAGCGGCCATTTTCACGGAGTTCTGCGCATGCGCAGTAGAGAAATCTCAGGGAAAATAGCCGCCGCGCCATTTTCCCAGGGATCTGCGCATGCTCAGTAGAGTCTGAGCGCTCTAGTGCTCAGACTCTTCCCACTGCCAGCAGAGAGGAGGGGGCCCGAACGGAGGAGGCTGCACCCGGGCCTCCTCCTCTCTTAAAACGCCCCTGATACACATGCACACACTCTGTCCCCTGTAGTCACCACACACACTTTACCTCCATGGTGAATGACTGCAGGAGTAACTAGTCAGAAGGTGAGAGAGCACTGAGCAGGTAGGGCTGCCGCTGCACACAATTTGCCAAGGCCAAGTTGGGGGCGTGGCCTAATCGCGGACCCCCGTGGCCACGCCCCCTTTAAAAAAAATCCCCGAACCATAGAGCACGCACCTCCAGCTGCTGACCTGGCCGGGAGATCAGGAGATCTGGGAATGCAGGCAAGGCCAGCAGCACATCAGTTCACCTGCCCCTCTCAAGCTGAGCCGGCGTGGGGGCGTGACCAACAAGTATTGCTGGGCGGGGTCTCCGCCTTGATTTCTCGGGGTCTGCAGGCTTCAAAGTCCCCCTCCCTTCTCCTCCTCCCCTCGCTCCGGTGACCGCGCACATCACAGGGCACAGGCGGCTTGTAATGAGTCAGTCTGACTCATTACAATGCTGCACACTTTGTGCCCCTTGAACGGGTATGCGGGCAGTGGGAGCGCAGGGGGAATATGCGCTCTAACTAGGTGTGCGCTGTGGGCAACGCCCCTTCTGCACACACCTAGTTACGGCACTGGCAATGGGCAGGAGGAGGAGGAGGGAGATGGAGGGAGGCTGGCGAGGAGCAATGGGCGGGAGGAGGAGGGAGGCTGGCGAGGAGCAATGGGCGGGAGGAGGAGGGAGGCTGGCGAGCTGGCGGCGGTCGGGCAGGCGCTGTAAAGTAAACAAGCCTTGCAAAGAGCACTACACAGCCCTGGCAACTAGCATTACACAGCCCTGGCAACTGGCATTACACAGCCCTGGCAACGATCATGACACCCGTCCCAGAGCATGAAACCCTTGACAACCAGCATGGATCCCAGAGCATGAAACCGCTGGCAACCAGCATGACACACAGTGCGTGAAACCCTTGGCAATGATCAGGTAATTTAAAAGTAATTAGAAGCTTTACTGTAGGGCATAATGAATCAAGGGCATTGCGGTGTGTGGCATAATATGGTGCAGGGGCATAATATGGTGCAGGGGACATTACTGTGTGGGAATTAATATGGTGGAATTTATTTTTTTCCCCTGTGGTGGCCGTGATCTGATGGTGCATTGTCAAAAAGTGGGGTGTAAGGTAGTCTTTTCAGGTGAGACCATGCCCATTTTAGCGAGACCATGCCCATTTTAGTGAGTCCGTGCTTCCTTATCGGGAGAGTGCGCACACAAATTTGTATTTTTTATATCTATTTTTTATGTCAATTTTGTGGTGGTTGCATTTATAAATCTCGCACTGGGAGCCAAATTGGCAAGAAACAGCCCTGGGTGAATAGCATATACAAAACAAAACAAAACATTTTTTCTGATTTTTGGTAATTGTAAAATGTGGTAATTGGTTAATTGTCAAAATTGGTTATTTACCATGCTCCAGCAGAAAATAATTTTAGCTTATTGATAAATATCTTGTTATTTGTCTATAAAACAACCAGGTTAGGGCCTAGGAGGCTATTATGTGCGATGTATGACACTTTGTTTTGTTATTCTTGTATTGTTGTTGTACTATGCAATCACAAAGCCTTCAAAGGTTCCATCATGGGACCGAAACATTAGCAACTTCTATGTGCATGCGAATAAACTTAAAAAAACATGTTTGACCTTAAAGTGCCTTTCTTTTACTAAACGTAGAAAGTTATCTGTAAATATATATATATATATATATATATATATCAAGACAAAAGGGGGGGTAACCCTTAGCGCTGTGTGTATATAGAACGAGCTGCACACCAGAGGGAACCTCCTGTTAGATGAGGTCCAATATAAGGTATGGAAAAAAAGGGGGGGATCTGGGTGCGCTAAAATTGCACTGTCATCCACAACCATGAAAAATAGAAACAGTGATCCAGAAATTTAATATTTATTACTATATATATATACACATACAATGGGAGGACCTGGTTGAAGTCCAAAGTGAATTGTGGCATACACAAGATCTATCTCTGTCTCTTTGCAATATAAATGAAATTGACTGCATAACAAGCTAATATAAGTCATTATAATATTGTACTTTGAATATATGCAAAACAATCTGTTTTATGTGAATGACAAACTCACATTATTGCCATGTTTGATTATATGTGTATTGTACTGTCATTTTTCTTTTAAGTTTCTTTTGAAGAGTGACTCTTGTGGGTGACCCCAATTCAGTTTGCGGTTAACCGCAGGCCACAAAGTTCCCATCATAGGCTAGAATGGAGTACCGTGATCATCCATTCTAGCAACTGTGCTCCGTCTGATTGACAGGCAAGGAGCGCACAGCCAATCTGGAGAACGCCATGATGTGGCGCTCCCTGATTGGCTGGCAAGATCTCCAGTGACAGCAGTTGCCTTTCCCCCCCATCCACCGCCCAGGGATGGGGGGTACAGCCTGGGGGGTTCACCCCTGGCCCTTGGATGCCTGGAGGGGGGTACCCCTTGATTTAAGGGGTCCCCACTCCTCCAGGGTACCCCGGCCAGGGGTGACTAGTTGGGGGGGGGGGGTAATGCCACGGCCGCAGGGACCAGTATAAAAGTGTCCCCCAGCTGTGGCATTATCTCTCTGGCTAGTGGAGCCCGGTGCTGGTTTTACAAAGACGGGGGACCCTACGTCTTTTGTCCCTCGTATTTTTGGACCCAGGACCGGACGCAGAGCCCGGTGCTGGATGTCTAAATACGGGGAACCCCTGTTCAATTTTCCCCCGGTTTTTAATCAACTAGGACCGGCTCAAAGAGCCATAGGCTGGTTATACACAGGAGGGAGGACCCCACGCAATTTTTTTTTACATTTTTAACCCATTCAGCCACTTTTCCACAGATAAGCATGCATGGATCTCACTGATCCATGCATGACTATCTGAACACCAAAAAGCAGGTCTATTTTAAAACTGCTTTTTTTTTTTAAACAAATTCTAAGCTTTACAGGCAGTGTTTGGCTACTGTCGGCTTGATTGAGAATACAAATTCTTAGTAAATTACTGAGTTGTATCAAATAACAGGCGTGTTAGACCGATGGTCTATTCATTCGTATTTGTGATCTCTGCCGGGAAAAACAATACAAATAGCCCCAACACTGCCGAGATTTATGTTTAGTAAATTCCTGAGAAGACACTTAGAAAAGAAAAACGAACTCGGAAAAATCAGGACCTTAGTAAATATACCCCTAGGTTGTTGTAAGTAAGTTACGACCTTGGCATTAGGCCTGAGGTCAGTATTATTCAGGTTCTGAGCCCTGTGGACGGGTGTAGTATAGTATGCCGGCGGCCGGGATCCCGGCGGCCAGCATACCGGCGCTGGAATCCTGACGGCATACCGACAGCTGGACGAGCGCAAATGAGCCCCTTGTGGGCTTGCTGCACTCGCCACGCTGTGGGGACGGTGGGAGAATAGGTGTCGGTATGCCGGGTGTCGGGATTCCGGCGCCGGTATACTGAACGCCGGGATCCCAACAGCCGGCATACTGAATACCACCCCTGTGGACAAGTAGAAGCCAGGTATTAGGCCTTGGCAGTAATATTCAGGCACCAGGCGTGCATACATATAATCTGGCACCATGTCACTGGTGTTTCGCCAAGGGGTGTACATCCTGGGTTTACCTGCCCCACTCTATAATGGTCCATTTTCCAGTATGCTCCCCATTTTCCTGTCAGGTAGACTGAACCATGTGTGCAGTAGCAGCATGGCACCACAGATGGCTAGTCATTCTCATATGTGAGTATGTTTGAGTGTGTGCAGTATCTATGTGACCCTTGTCTGCACAGCGCTCCCTTAGGCACACCTGTCACCCGGCAATCTGCATGACAACCACCGCACGTTACATCTTGTTCAAAAGTGTTTGCTATCCTATAGGGCAGTGATTTTCAACCTTTTTTTGTACTCGCGGCACAACGAACACTCTTTTAAAATTGCCAAGGCACACCATCAGTTCACTACAGAAAACAAAACCAAAAAACACACATTGGCCCTCACAGAAAAAAAAATAATAATTATCACACATACATTGTTTTTTTAGTGTAGGCCAATCACATTGCTCCCCACATGAATCATGTTGCTCCCCACATGAACTCAAATTGTTCCCCCCATAAATCCATAAATCCAATTGCTCCACACAGGAGAAATAACCTAACAAATATTAGCCCCTACCGGTCAGCTGTCCTCCTCTCTGTCCCTCAGTGGCTGGGGTTGTTCATAGTGCAGTGCTGTGAATACTAAGCAGTGGGCAGTCGGGCAGGTGTGGATGTGGGTGGGCAAGGAAAGCAGTGGATGCAGGTGGGAACTGGAAAATGTATATACAGGCATGTGGGCTGGCTGGGTGGTGAGACGCAGCGGCCGTGACCTATAATAACACACCGCCGTGTCTTCAAGGCATAGGTCATGGCCGGAGCATGACTGATCCTCTAAGAAGAGCCCGGGCCAACAGTTCACTCTGAAGGTGCAGGAAGCTGCTCTGGCTCCGCGGCACACCTTGCAACTGGTCGCGGCACACTAGTGTGCCACGGCACACTGGTTGAAAAAGCCTGCCATAGGGTATCGAGCACTTTTGAGCAAATCAGCTGTGTAAAGGGTGCGAGTCGGGCTGCTGTTGCCAGTGTTTAAATACCGCAGCAACGTCAACTCACCGCCTTCGCCAGCAGTTAAATTGCCCCTGGAGGTATCACATGCATACTGTAAAAATACATAAAAGATACATTCACTCACAAACCATTGTCCTGTGAACAATAATGTATCACGTTTGCCACCATTATGTGATCTAAACTGTGTTTGACAATAAAACATGAGGGAAATGTATATAAATGCAGTTCTTTGGTAGGACTTTATGAACAGAATGAGTTTGGTCAGGGCCGTAACTAGGGGGGGGGGGGGCTAAGGGGGCATGCGCCCCGGGTGTAAGATTTGAGGGGGCGCCAAGGAGTTACAGAGGAGCAGGGGGGGGGGGATGTTCCAACCAGCAGTGCTGTGCTGCTCCTGTGAGACACCAGACAGCTCCCAGGGCAATGTTTCTGACCCACCTGTCTGCCCGTGGTGGTGAGCTCCAGTACCTGGGATCTCTCCTATGCCGGCTACTGTCTTAAACTCTCTTCTTTGCCATGCAGTGCTGCGACTAGCGTGTGGTGCACTGTACAAGCTATAGAAGCGCACTGTGCTCCCAGTTAGCAGTGTCAACCTCCACTTTGCCTCCCAGATGGGGGGATTTGGTGTAGCTTATAGGGTATGTAGTGTAGTAATGTATTGCAGTATATAGGGGCACGTAGTGCACTGATGTGGTGTAGCATATAAGGGGATGTAGTGTAGTGATGTGGTGTAGCATATAGGGTATGTAGTGCAGTGCATAGGGGCATGTAGTGCACTTATGTAGTTCAGCGTGTGGGGATGTAGTATAGTGATGTAGTGCAGTGGATAGGGGATAGGGGAATGTAGTGCAGTGATAATAATAATTAATAATAATAATTTTATTTATATAGCGCTCTTTCTCCAATAGGACTCAAGGCGCTTAACAGATACATTGCATAATATAGTACAGAAAATAATGAAGTACATTTTCATAAAATACAGAAGCATGAAGATACTAAAATGGACACTATGGAAATGCTTTAGTAAACAGAAAAGTCTTGAGTCTACTTTTGAAGGATTCTATAGTTGGGGCCTCTCGCACTGTGCGGGGAAGTGAGTTCCATAGAGTCGGAGCCGCATGACTAAAAGCTCGACCCCCAGATGAATTACGGTAGATTCTAGGTACTGCTAAAAGTCCTTCATCTACAGATCGCAGTAATCGAGTGGGGCAGTATGGGGTCAGAACTGTTTCAGGTACCTTGGGCCTTGGTCATGTAATGCTTTGAAACTCAGTAAGCCAATCTTGAAGATGATTCGCCATCTTACAGGCAGCCAGTGAAGGGAGTAGAGGATGGGTGTTATGTGGCTAGAACGGGGCTGGTTGGTTAATAGCCTGGCAGCTGTGTTTTGCACCAGCTGTAAGCGTTGCAATTCTTTTGCTGGTAGACCAAGGTAGAGGGCATTACAGTAGTCTAAACGAGATGATACAAATGCATGTATGACTTTTGGCATGTCATCTGAGGGAATTAAGTGCTTGATTCTGGCTATGTTCCTCAGGTGAAAGAATGAGGATTTGATTGTGGCTGATATCTGATGTTTAAGTGTCAAGCCACCATCCAGGACAACGCCAAGATTCCGCACACGATCACTGGTCTGTAATTCTGAATCCCCCAGTGTAAGTCCAGTTGGTTGGCTATGCTGCAGTCTTGTCCTTTGATGTTGCGGTCGTATCAAAAGGACCTCTGTTTTATCCGGGTTCAGTCACAGCCAACTGGCGCTCATCCACTCCTGTAGTTCAGCTAGACAGCCATTTAGGGTTGCTATTGGGTTATCAGTGCCCGGAGCAAAGGACAAGTACAGTTGTGTATCATCTGCATAGCAGTGGTAGACCAGGCCATGGCGCCTGATTATTTCGCCCAATGGGAGCATGTATACTGCAAAAAGCATGGGGGATAGTATAGAACCTTGTGGGACACCACATGGCAATGGCACTGGTGGTGATGAGTATAATCCAGATGATACTCTCTGTGACCTGCCTGTGAGAAATGATTTGAACCAGCTTAGGACTGTGCCATCCAGACCACAGAAATGTATCAGTCGCTCAATCAGAAGCCCATGGTCCACGGTATCAAATGCTGCCGAGAGATCCAGAAGGATTAATATTGAACAGTCACCTCTGTCTTTTGCCATCAGAAGATCATTTAACACACACACCAGGGCTGTTTCAGTGCTATGTCTTCTCCTGAATCCTGATTGAAATGGATCATAAATATCATGGGTTGTCAGGCGGGTTTCCAGTTGATTTGCAACGACTTTCTCAATAACCTTTCCTAGGAAAGGAAGGTTCGATACCGGTCTGTAGTTGGTCATGCAGTCGGGATCTAAATTAGGTTTTTTAAGAAGCGGTCTAACAATTGCTTCCTTTAGGGGTCCAGGAAAAATGCCTGTCTGCAAAGAACATTGAACAATTTTTGTAAAGACAGGACCAATTATATCCATACAACCTATTAGAAGCTTGGTTGAGGCTGGGTCCAGATCACAGGTGGTGGGACGCAAAATTCGAGCAATTTCAGCAGTGTCCTTTACATCCACTGGGTCAAAGCTGGTCCATGAAGGCAGGTAGCTTATATTGGCAGGCTTTGTAGTTTGGCACTCCTTTGATGGCACTGTGGAGATTCCAGCCCGGATGGTGGATATTTTATCTGCAAAGAAGTTTGCAAACTCGTTGCATCTTGCCTGGGAGAGGGTCTCATCAGTCTGCAGGCATGCTGGCTTGCAAAGCATCTCCACTGTGCGGAAAAGCTGAGCTGGCCTATTGTTTGCTGCTGTGATCTCATTTGACAGGAACTGTGCCTTCTTACGAGTGATTGTCGATTGATATTCTTCGTTATGCTTTATTAGTTTTATTTTGTCATCCACTAGGTTAGTCTTCCTCCATCGTCTTTCCAGTCTACGCCCCCTTTTCTTGAGCTCACTAACACTGTTGTCGAACCATGGAGCTTGACGTTGTGGTTTACGAGGTCTTAAACGCACAGGGGCGATAACATGATGAAGTGTTATGATATAGTGCAATGTATGGGGACACACAAAGGAGCATGTAGTTGAACACGCTGGTAGGGCATGTGACGCTTAGGGCATTTGAGGCACATAGGGGAATATTGTCCAATAGTATCTCCTTTTTTCGCATTTTTTGATAATATGATTATTTTAGTCTGACAGAGTTTGTTTTTGTTTGTTTGTTTTTTGGGAGGGGGGAGCCAATTTTCTGCCTTGCCCCGGGTGACGAAAATCCTAGTTTCGGCCCTGGTTTGGTATAATATGCTCTTTGTACTGTGTGCTACATCTTTGCAGTGATGTCATTGAAATAGTTAGGTAATGCACTGTTTAGCTTTTGCTTAGCTTCAATGGATTTTTATGAAGTACTCTGACAGTGCTATGTACACAGTTATGTTAGGGACTGACATTTACAGCTCTGACAAGTCTCAAGCGTTTTGTGTGGCAGCTAATAACCTGGGCACCAGGAACCCCAGCAGAAATATCTCTGATAATCACTTGTCATTCTCATATTGTAAAATTGGTCAACAGAAGCTCCTATTTTATCTTGTCATTTGTAAATAAGATTCTGTGCTATGTTGGCACATTCTAAAAACGGATTAATAATAATAATAATAATAATAATAATAATTTAAAAAAACTCAAACACTCTCATACTAATAATAATGAAGCTTAGAAACTCTCATCTTCTCCCATTCTTGCAGATCACACTATTCATTAGTACTATTTATTAGACTATTCATTAGTATTCTAACTTTTATTTATTGAAACTGCCTTTCTCATTACCTCATTGGACAATATGGGGTTCTTGTTTTGCATACAACCTAATTGGATCTATATTCACTACCGTTTAAAAGTTCTACAACACCCCCGGTTTTCCATTTTTAGTTGAAATTTACAAAGTTTAATGTCTCAGTGTATGCTCAAATCCTAGAAAAAATAAACAGTCGGAGATAGAAAAGAAACCATAGTAGAATCATTGTAACTAAGTTTGATCAAAACGTTTGATTCCTCATAGTAGCCACTTTCTGTAGCTATAACCGTGGAAAGCAGTTGTTGCATTCTTTCTACAATGAAGATCAAATATTGGGCCTCAGTTGATCGCAGCAGCAAATTTGTTAGCAGTTGGGCAAAACCAAGGGGGTAATTCTGAGTTGATCGCAGCAGCAAGTTTATTAGCAATTGGGCAAAACCATGTGCACTGCAGGGGAGGCAGATATAACATGTGCAGAGAGAGTTAGATTTGGGTGGGGTGTGTTCAAACTGAAATCTAAATTGCAGTGTAAAAATAAAGCAGCCAGTATTTACCCTGCACAGAAACAATATAACCCACCCAAATCTAACTCTCTGCAAATGTTATATCTGCCACACCTGCAGTGCACGTGGGGGGTGATTCCGAGTTGATCGTAGCCCTGCAAAATTTTGCAGGGCTACGATCATGACCACAGACGTGCGGGGGGACGCCCAGCACAGGGCTATCCCGCCCGCATGTCAGTGCCGCCCCCCACCCCCCTGCAGAAGTGCAAAAGCATTGCACAGCGGCAATGCTTTTGCACTTTAGGAGTAGCTCCCGGCCAGCGCAGCTTTAGCGTGCTGGCAGGGAGCTACTCGTCGCTCCCCGGGCCACAGCGGCTATGTGCGACATTACGCAGCCGATGTGACCCCACCCCTCCCCCCGCCCGGTCCAGCCACACCTGTGCCGGCGCATGCGCAGTTCTGACCCGATCGCACCGCTGCGATAAACTGCAGCGTGCGATCGGGTCAGAATGACCCGCTTGGTTTTGCCCAACTGCTAACAAATTTGCTGCTGTGATCAACTATGAATTACCCCCATTGTTGCAGAAGTTCCCACAAATATGTAGCACTTGTAGGATGCTTTGCTTTCACCCTTCTGCCCATTTCATCCCAAACCAACTTAATAGGTCTGCAGACCGTGCTTGTCATTCCATGATTTGAAGCCGACAGTCTTGCTCTTTTTCTTGAAGGTAGTTCTGACACAGCCTGCAGGTATGTTTTGGATCATTATCTTGCAGTAGGATGAAATATTGGCCAACCAGTCTTAGCCCAGAGAGTATTACTTGTGTCCGATGCCACTTTAGCTTCCACCTCTGAATAAGGCCTAAAATGTGGCCACCTTTGGAGTTACTGGACAGGATGTAATGCCACCAGAGTTTGGCGGTCGTGCGAGATGCTGGCCAAACGCGGATGTTTTTATTGCCTTGTAAGTGATTGTCCCTTTAAAAAAAGTCTGAGTTCGGCCAGCGTCTCGCACGGGCGTCGAACTCGGACGGCATTACATCCCGCCCATATTGTTTATTTAGTTACCACCCAAATATGCCTGGAAGTCTGGTCCGTTGACAGACAGATAAATGCAGTGTGCATATGCCTGATGTGATTTCATCCTCTGGAGCATGCACAGTGGGGGTGATTCAGATCTGATTGCTACGCTGCTAAATTTGTTGTGCTGCGTTCAGATAGTAGCCGCCCAAGGGGAGTGTATATTCGCTGTGCAAGTGTGTGATCGCATGTGTATGCCGAGCTGCTAAAAAACCCTCAGTCAGCGGACAGCTGCAAATCCGTTCGCACCTCACTCACCATTGAATGATTTTTCCACTGTGCGCAGCCCAGGACTTACTCCTACAGTGCGATGAGAACAGGCTGATCGGGTCCGGAGCTGACGTCACAAACCCTCCCTGAAAATGCTTGGGAATGCCTGTGTTTACTCTGACACTCCCAGAAAACGGTCAGTTACCACCCACAAACAGCCTCTTCCTGTCAATCAGCATGCGAATGGCTGTGCAATTGTAATTTTCGCACCAGCTTGTCGCTGTCCGGTAATGCCTGTTGTTTGCCGACGCGCATGCAAAAAAACACACAGCAGTGATCAGATCTGAATCACCCCCAGTATGCTGAAATCTGAGAGAGCCATACACAATTCCACTTGTGTCCATTTCAGAATCAGGCCCATAGCTCTCTGCCACAATCATTGCACAATGGGGGTCATTCCGAGTTGATCGTAGCTGTGCTAAATTTAGCACAGCTACGATCATGAACTCAGACATGCGGGGGGACGCCCAGTACAGGGCTAGTCTGCCCCACATGTCAGTGCCCCCCCCCCCCCCCCACAGAAGTGCGAAGTGCAAAGGCATCGCACAGCGGCGATGCCTTTGCACTTCAAGAGTAGCTCCCGGCCAGCGCAGCTGTAGCGTGCTGGCCGGGAGCTACTCTTCGCTCCCCAGCCCGCAGTGGCTGTGTGTGACATCACGCAGCCGCTGCGGGCCACTCCCCGCATGGTCCGGCCACGCCTGCGTTGGCCGGACCGCGCCTAAGAAACTGCGGGCAAACGCCGCCGTTTCGCCCCCTCCCGCCCATCGACCGCCTCTGCCTGTCAATCAGGCAGAGACGTTCGTAGCGAAGCGACGGGTGGCCATGCGTCGGCACACTGCGGTGCCGGCGCATGCGCAGTTCTGACCCGATTGCTACACTGCAAAAAACTGCAGCGTGCGATTGGGTCAGAATGAGCCCCATAGTGCGGTGATATTACTTCCAATACCAGAAATACATATTGACACAATATATAGCTAGAAAAATATTCAAGGGATTCACAGAAACTCCTACAAGCATCTTTCTAGGGTCACAATTATAAATATTGTTCAAATGTTGCCTTTATTGCATCTAATAATTAACAATTACATTTTCTCTTAATCTCCCACATCTGAAGGTAAATTTATGAAATAGTGATAACAGTGGAGAAGTGAGCCAGTGGAAATGTTGCCCATGGCAACCAATCAGCATTGAAGTAACATTTATAATT
The DNA here is from genome assembly GCF_028390025.1 of Pseudophryne corroboree. Taxonomy (NCBI): domain Eukaryota; kingdom Metazoa; phylum Chordata; class Amphibia; order Anura; family Myobatrachidae; genus Pseudophryne; species Pseudophryne corroboree. The sequence continues at coordinate 373,105,167 of NC_086449.1, forward strand.
TGCATACTATAAAATGATACAGAGCAGCTGACTGGTTGCCATGGGCAACTTCTCCACTGGCTCACTTCTCCACTCTTATCACTGCTTCATACATTAATTTACCCCCCGATCTCTTAAGAAAATTATTTTATTACATATTTTTTCAGATTTACATGAGCTAAGTATTATGTTAAATAAAAGTTTGGCATTGTGTGGATTGCCTATATTTTTTCTTAGTTGGCAATGTAATCTTTCCTATACTGTACACGTTGCTCCCATATTTATGTTCAGAATTTGTCTTTGGTTTGAATACGATTAATTAATTAATGCTCTTTTCTAAATATAAACAAAATTATATAAGAAAATTATCAGATTCATTGGGCAAAATGTTGGCCATTTTAGGTCTAATTAGTCCCAGATCACAGCCTGTATTGCCACAAAAAGACTGTGTATGTAAAATCTGATTGGGTACAGTACCAGACCTCAGGATGGACATTAAATGTGTTTGAATGGCATGGTACATGTCAGCATTCATAATGTCGACATTTATTATGTCAAGATGGTCTGCATGTTGACATTGATCTTGATAACAATCATTGTGTTGACATTGTTGACATCATCCTTGGCGCCAGGCAGCGGCCTGATACCCATGGCTGCAGCGGTTTCAGCAGTGTCTTCTGGATCCTGGGGGTCATGTGCGTGCCAATTTCAGTGGTGTAATTTGAAGTGGAGTCATTTGACATTTAGGGCGGGATTCAATTCTTTTCACCCCTTTCCACACTCGTTCTGTTTCTGCCCTCAGGGACGTTGTATCCAGGGCCAGATTAACAATGGGGCACACAGCATGTGCAGATCTCTGTGCTGCAATAGACAGGAAGTAAAACTTCCTTCTACTGCAGCGTCTTAGGCCCCGCCCCTCCAGCCTTAACACCCAAGACACACGGCTTCCTTCCCCGGCGCTGGTGGATCAAGTGCCACGGACCACTGACGGCACAGATACTTTGCCTATGATAGCGGCGGCGCAGTGGAAGGCTTTTCCTGTGCTTCCGCATGACGTGATGTCAAGGCATGCAGCATCACAAAGGTCCCGTTCCGCCACCACCACTGCGCCCATTCTCGATCCTCCGCAAAGAAAACATCCCAGCGCTGGCCTGGCAGTCTAGTGCAGCTGCAGCAGCTCCGTGAAGGCGGCCCGGCTGGCGGCGGCCGGGTGCCTTAAGATCGTGTCAGACCTGTCACCTCCTAGCTGCTGCCGATCTAATACAGCAATGTGGCATGCTGGACACAAGAGCATGCTAGTCAAAAAGCTATACTGTAGGTACTGTATGTATAATACATATTTTTTTATCGAACTGTAATATAATATGTACATACTGTATATAAGCATACATAAATATTTATAGATATAGAGTATTATGTATATATATATATGTATATATATATTTGTGATATATATATATGTGTATATATGCAGTGTATACACGTGTGTGTGTGTGTGTGTATGTATATATATATATATATATATATATTATATATATATATATATAGAATGTGGTTGCGGGCGGCACTCTCGGCGTAAATGAAGACAGACACGTAGGTCTTTTAAGTCATCAACGTTTCAATGTCCAGAGTGACATTTTCGTCGTTGATGACTTAAAAGACCTACGTGTCTGTCTTCATTTACGCCGAGAGTGCCGCCCGCAACCACATTCTATACATCAGGATACAGGTGCACTGTATACCTCTGGGAGGGCACCGGCATTTAAACCATCGCTACATTTATTTAGGGGACTTGGGAGTGCCGTCGACTTTGCTTACCTATATATATATATATATATATATATATATATATATATATATATACACACACACACACACAGTTCCAAGGTGCGGCACTCCACATAAATAAATCAAAAACATACCTTGCTGTTATCGATTTATTCATGTGCAGTACCGCACCTTGGAACTGTATAATATGCAACAATATTTGTGTATTTGTGAGGGCACCCACACAGCTTCTATTATATTTGGGAGTGCCGGATCTTGGACTATATATATATATATATATATATATATAATGTTCATAAGTAGTGATGTGCACCGGAAATTTTTCGGGTTTTGTGTTTTGGTTTTGGATTCGGTTCCGCGGCCGTGTTTTGGATTCGGACGCGTTTTGGCAAAACCTCCCTGGAAATTTTTTGTCGGATTCGGGTGTGTTTTGGATTCAGGTTTTTTTTTTATAAAAAACTCTCAAAAACAGCTTAAATCATAGAATTTGGGGGTCATTTTGATCCCATAGTATTATTAACCTCAATAACCATAATTTCCACTCATTTCCAGTCTATTCTGAACACCTCACACCTCACAATATTATTTTTAGTCCTAAAATTTGCACCGAGGTCGCTGGATGACTAAGCTAAGCGACCCAAGTGGCCGACAAAAACTCCTGGCCCATCTAGGAGTGGCACTGCAGTGTCAGACAGGATGGCCGATTTAAAAAATAGTCCCCAAACAGCACATGATGCAAAAAAAAAAAAGATGTGCACCAAGGTCACTGGATGGCTAAGCTAAGCGACCCAAGTGGCCGACACAAACACCTGGCCCACCTAGGAGTGGCACTGCAGTTTTCTAGCAAGAGGATGCGTGCTTCCATCCTCATGTGAATCTGAACCACTAGCCATGAACATAGGCCAGGGCCTCAGCCGTTCCTTGCCACTCCGTGTCGTAAATGGCATATTGGCAAGTTTACGCTTCTCATCAGATGCTTTTAATTTTTATTTTTGGGTCATTTTACTGAACTTTTGTAGTATACTTGACGACACAGAGGTAGAGCAATGGACTACTGTACCGTACTGCTATATATATATACTGGTGGTCAGCAAAATTCTGCACTCTATATAAGGAGTAGTGATGAGCGGGTTCGGTTCCTCGAAATCCGAACCCCCCCCGAACGAATACGAATCTCGCGAGAATCCGACAGCGGGATGATGACGTTCGGGCGCGCGCGGGTTAACCGAGCAAGGCGGGAAGATCCGAGTCTGCCTCGGACCCGTGTAAAATGGGTGAAGTTCGGGGGGGTTCGGATTTCGAGGAACCGAACCCGCTCATCACTATTAATAAGTGATAAAACCTCTGCACCTTTGGTGCTTTTTTAAAGTGATTCAGTGATTTATTCAGTGTGGATTCTTATACTTAAATATGCATACCAGATATCCAAGAATTATGAGCACGAAGTTACGTCTTTCTTGGAGGTCCTTCTTCTATCCTTTATTTTTATGCGTACGCACTCGTCAGATGCAGTATCACACAATGGAAAAGGAGGGATGTATCAGTACCATGGGGGTCATTCCGAGTTGATCGCTCGCTGCCGTGTTTCAGAGCGCAGCGATCAGGTCACTTCTGTGCATGCATATGCACCGCAATGCAAACGCGCTTCATACGGGTACAAAGCGGATCGTAGCCGGGCGATGGATTTAACGAAGAATCCATTCGCACGGGCGATCGCAAGGTGATTGACAGGAAGAGGGCGTTTATGGGTGTCAACTGACCGTTTTCTGGGACTGTTTGGAAAAACGCAGGCGTGTCCAAGCATTTGCAGGGCGGGTGTCTGACGTCAATTCCGGCAGCAAAAAGACTGAAGTGATCGCAGCGGCTGAGTAAATCCAGAGCTACTTAGAAACTGCACAAGCTGTTTTTGCAGAACTCTGCTGCAAAGGCGTTCGCACACTTGCAAAGCGAAAATACACTCCCCCGTGGGTGACGACTATGCAGGGCTGTTTCTAGCCAATTTGGCTCCCAGTGCAAGATTTAAAAATGCGCCCCCCCCCCCCCCCCATTGACATAAAAAAAAATACCCCCCCCCCCCCCCCGGCAAGGGTGTGTGGCCTCATTAAAATGGGCGTGGCCTCATCTGCTCTCATCATCACGGCCACCTCAGGAAAAAAATAAAGTCCCCATTTTACACAGTACGGCAGGCAAGAGTCCCCATTTTACACATTGCGGCAGGCACGTGTCGCCATTTTACACATTACGGCAGGCACGTGTTCCCATTTTACACATTACGGCAGGCAAGAGTCCCCATTTTACACATTGCGGCAGGCACGTGTCCCCATTTTACACAGTACGGCAGGCACGTGTCCCCATTTTATACATTGCGTCAGGGACGTATCCCCATTTTACACATTGTGGCAGGCAAGAGTCCCCATTTTACACAGTACAGCAGGCAATAGTCCCCATTTTACACAATACGGCAGGCACATGCGCCCATTTTACACATTGCGGCAGGCACGTGTCCCCATTTTACATAGTATTGCAGGCAAGTGTGCCCATTTTACACAGTATTGCAGGCAAGAGTCCCCATTTTACATAGTATTGCAGGCAAGAGTCCCCATTTTACACAGTATTGCAGGCAATAGTCCCCATTTTACACAATACGGCAGGCACATGCGCCCATTTTACACATTGCGGCAGGCACGTGTCCCCATTTTACACAGTATTGCAGGCAAGTGTCCCCATTTTACATAGTATTGCAGGCAAGTGTCCCCATTTTACATAGTATTGCAGGCAAGTGTCCCCATTTTACATAGTATTGCAGACAAGAGTCCCCATTTTACATAGTATTGCAGGCAAGTGTCCCAATTTTACATAGTATTGCAGGCAAGAGTCCCAATTTTATACAGTACGGCAGGCAAGTGTCAAGTGGGGGGAGAGGAAAGGAGAGGGGGGGAGAGAGACTACTTACATACAGTATGAAGTGGCTCTTCCCACTCTTCGGCCCGCATCGGCCGCCTCCTCCTTCCAGCTGGCTCCCCCTCCTCTTGTCATCGGTACTCCTGTTCGGGGGGGGCGGAGTTTCGCGGAATGACGCGATTGCGTCGTGACGTCACGAAGCAACCGCGTCATTCTGCGAAACTCCGCCCCCCGAACAGGAGTACTCAAGAAGGGGGAGGAGGGGGAAAAGGACCTGCAAAGTGCCACGGCGGGCGCCCCGTGCGGTTGCACGGCGCGCCCACCGCTAGAAACGGCACTGCGACTATGCGTTTGCACGGCGGCGAAAAGTAGCTAGCAAGCGATTAACTCAGAATGAGGGCCCATGTACTTTCACATAAAGTATAGTGACTTGTGCAAGCATGCAAAAAATAAAGTGCTAAGTGCAAATTAAGTCAATATGAAGCAAGCTGACCCTTGAGGAACGTGTGATCCACATGCTGCAACTTCTATTGGGCTGGGTCTCATCATTATGCCTTATTGGACTTGAAAACTGTACATTCTGGTTCGTTACAAAGCCATTGCCTGCCAGCATGCACCCAGCAAGATGAGGAAGAGGATGCTGAAGTAGCAAGTACACAGTGTGCTGTGGAAATCTAAAAACATGAAGGACCTTTTGGGTTAAAACCCTTCTAAAAAAAAGTGAGTTGTCTCATATGTAACGGTCTCTTTACCAATATCACATTTTGGGTGCTTACAGTGATAAGGCACAATCTTTCTTGCCATTTGAGTTATAAGACTTCATATTGGCTTAATTTGCACTTAGCACTTAATTTTTTGCATGCTTGCACAAGTCACTATACTTTACGTGAAAGTACATCAAACTTGCCTACCTGACCCTCTCCATGAGGGAGAATATAAGATTTTACCTACCGGTAAATCTATTTCTCGTAGTCCGTAGAGGATGCTGGGACTCCGTAAGGACCATGGGGAATAGACGGGCTCCGCAGGAGATAGGGCACTTTAAGAAAGCTTTGGACTCTGGGTGTGCACTGGCTCCTCCCTCTATGCCCCTCCTCCAGACCTCAGTTAGGGAAACTGTGCCCAGAGGAGATGGACAGTACGAGGAAGGATTTTTGTAAATCTAAGGGCGAGATCCATACCAGCCACACCAATCACACCGTATAACTTGTGATAAACTTACCCAGTTAACAGTATGAACAACAACATAGCCACGGTTCCACCGAAAAACTATAACATAACCCTTATGTAAGCAATAATTATATACAAGTCTTGCAGAAGAAGTCCGCACATGGGACGGGCGCCCAGCATCCTCTACGGACTACGAGAAATAGATTTACCGGTAAGTAAAATCTTATATTCTCTAACGTCCTTGAGGATGCTGGGACTCTGTAAGGACCATGGGAATAATACCAAAGCTCCCAAACGGGCGGGAGAGTGCGGATGACTCTGCAGCACCGATTGAGCAAACAGGAGGTCCTCCTCAGCCAGGGTATTAAACTTATAGAACTTTGCAAAGGTGTTTGTCCCCGACCAAGTAGCTGCTCGGCACCACTGTAATGCCGAGACCTCTCGGGCAGCCGCCCAAGAAGAGCCCACTTTCCTAGTGGAGTGGGCCTTAACCGATTTCGGTAACGGCAAACCTGCCGTAGAATGCGCCTGCTGAATCGTGTTACAGATCCAGCGAGCAATAGTCTGCTTTGAAGCAGGAGCGCCAACCTTGTTGGCCGCATACAGAACGAACAAAGCTTCAGTCTTCCTGATTCTAGCCGTTCTGGTCACATAAATCTTCAAAGCCCTGACTACATCCAGGGACTCGGAATCCTCCAAGTCCCGTGTAGCCACAGGCACGACAATAGGTTGGTTCACATGAAAAGATGAGACCATTTTCGGCAGAAAGTGAGGGCGAGTCCTCAACTCTGCCCTATCCACGTGAAAAACCAAGTATGGGCTTTTATGTGATAAAGCCGCCAATTCGGAAACACGTCTTGCCGAAGCTAACGCCAACAACATGACCACTTTCCACGTGAGGTATTTCAACTCCACAGTTTTGAGTGGTTCAAACCAAGGTGACTTGAGGAAACGTAACACCACGTTAAGATCCCAAGGCGCCACCGGAGGCACAAAGGGAGGCTGAATATGCAGCACTCCCTTCACAAAGGTCTGTACTTCAGGAATAGAGGCCAATTCTATTTGAAAGAAAATAGATAAGGCCGAAATCTGGACCTTTATGGACCCTAATTTTAGGCCCAAAGTCACTCCTGTTTGAAGGAAGTGAAGTAGACGGCCCAAATGGAACTCCTCCATAGGAGCAGCTCTGGCCTCACACCAAGAAACATATTTCCGCCATATACAGTGATAATGTTTTAACGTCACGTCTTTCCTAGCCTTGATCAGGGTAGGAATGACTTCCTCCGGAATCCCTTTTTCCACTAGAATCCGGCGTTCAACCGCCATGCCGTCAAACGCAGCCGCGGTAAGTCTTGGAACAGACAGGGCCCCTGCCGCAGCAGGTCCTGCCTTAGAGGAAGAGGCCACGGATCCCCTGCGAGCAACTCTTGCAGCTCCGGATACCAAGTCCTCCGTGGCCAATCCTGAACAATGAGTATTGTTCTGACCCTGCTTCTTCGTATTATTCTCAACACCTTGGGTATGAGAGGAAGAGGAGGAAACACATAGACCGATCTGAACACCCAAGGTGTCACCAGAGCGTCTACCGCTACCGCCTGAGGGTCCCTTGACCTGGCGCGCTACCGCTTTAGCTTTTTGTTGAGACGGGATGCCCTCATGTCGATTTGAGGCAGTCCCCAACGATCCGTGATCTGTGTGAAGACTTCTTGATGAAGTCCCCACTCTCCCGGATGCAGGTCGTGCCTGCTGAGGAAGTCCGCCTCCCAGTTGTCCACCCCCGGGATGAACACCGCTGACAGCGCGCTTACTGGCCTTCCACCCAGCGTAGAATCCTGGTCGCTTCTGCCATGGCCATTCTGCTCCTTGTTCCGCCTTGGCGGTTTATATGAGCCACTGCCGTGACATTGTCTGACTGAATCAGAACCGGTTTTCTCCGAAGCAATTCCTCCGCTTGACGCATTGTATATGGCCCTCAACTCCAGGACGTTGATGTGGAGACAAGACTCTAGGCTTGACCAGAGACCTTGGAAATTTCTTCCCAGTGTCACTGCTCCCCAGCCTCAGAGGCTTGCGTCCGTGGTCACCAGGACCCAGTCCTGAATGCTGAACCTGCAACCTTCTAGTAGGTGAGCACTGTTCAGCCACCACAGGAGAGATACCCTGGTCCTGGGAGACAGGGTGATCCTTTGATGCATTTGTAAATGGGACCCGGACCACTTGTCCAAGAGGTCCCATTGAAAAGTCCTCGCATGGAACCTGCCGAAAGGGATGGCCTCGTAGGAAGCCACCATCTTCCCCAGGACCCGCGTGCAATGATGCACTGAAACCTGTTTTGGTTTTAATAGGTTCCTGACCATGGCTATGAGTTCCTGAACCTTTTCGATCGGAAGAAAAACCTTTTTCTGGTCTGTGTCTAGAATCAGCCCCAAAAAGGTCAGACGCGTTGTAGGGACTAGCTGGGACTTCGGTATATTGAGAATCCAGCCGTGTATCTGCAACGTCTTCATGGACAGAGACATGCTGTCCAGCAACCTCTCCCGAGATCTCGCCTTTATGAGGAGATCGTCCAAGTATGGGATAATTGTGACCCCCTGCCTGCGCAGGAGCACCATCATTTCCGCCATTACCTTGGTGAAAATTCTCGGGGCCATGGAGAGCCCAAACGGCAACGTCTGAAATTGGTAGTGACAGTCCTGCACTGCAAATCTCAGGAACGCCTGATGCGGGGGGAATATCGGAACATGAAGGTAAGCATCCTTTATGTCCAGGGACACCATCCAATCTCCCCCCCTCCAGGCTGGCGATGACCGCCCTGAGTGATTCCATTTTGAACTTGAACCTCTTCAAGTACAGGTTCAGAGTTTTCAGGTTTAAAATGGGTCTGACCGAACCGTCTGGTTTCGGGACCGCAAACAGGGTTGAGTAATATCCCTCTCTTTGCTGGAGATGAGGAACTGTGACAATCACCTGTTGAATATACAATTTTTTGATTGCTGCCAACACTAGCTCCCTCTCTGACGGGGAAGCCGGCAGAGCCGATTTGAAAAATCGGCGAGGAGGCAAGTCTTCGAATTCCAGCCTGTATCCCTGAGAAACAATCTCTAATGCCCAGGGATCCACCTGCGAGTGAACCCAGACGTTGCTGAAAAACCGAAGACGAGCTCCCACCAGACTTTGCAGACGCTGGGGAGGACTTCTGCTCTTGGGAACTAGCTGTGTGCAGCTTTTTTCCCCTGCCTTTCCCTCTGGCAACAAAGGATGATCCACGTACCTTCTTGTTTTTATTGGAACGAAAGGACTGCATTTGATAATGAGGTGCCTTTTTTGTATGCTGCGGGGGGACATAAGGTAAGAAATTTGACTTACCAGCCGTAGCCGTAGAGACAAGATCCGAGAGGCCGTCTCCAAGCAACTCCACCCCTTTGTAAGGCAAGGACTCCATATGCCGCTTTGAATCGGCATCTCCCGTCCACTGTCGGGTCCACAAGAGCCGCCTAGCAGAAATAGACATATCATTTATTCTGGAGCTTAATAAACAAATGTCTCTCCGAGCATCCCTCATATACAAGGCAGCATCTCTGATATGCTCTATGGTCATTTGAATGGCGTCCCTATCTAAGGTGTCAATTTCCGTAGATAAGGAATCTGCCCATGCCACAACCGCACTACAAACCCAGGCCGACGCCATAGCCGGTCGAGCAATAGTACCGGAATGATTGTAAATGTGCCTTAAGGTAATTTCCTGCCTGCGATCAGCAGGTTCCTTGAGGGAAGCCGTATCCTGAGAAGGCAGTGCCACCTTTTTGGACAAACGTGTCAGCGCCTTGTCAACTTTTGGCGAAGATTCCCAGCGAATCCTATCAGTTTGTGGAAAAGGATACGCCATGAGAATCCTTTTGGGAACTTGTGGTCTCCTATCCGGAGATTAACAACACACAAACTACAACCAGGCCCTTAATAAATAATTAAATTCAATTAATATATCATCAATCAATTATTTTCAAGCTGCAATACAGAGCTACTGACTTGGGGTCTTCAAGTCAGAATAATTAGCACAGGTGATCCCTGTGCTGATTCTCAAAGCTACTTTACCAATTAGCTCTCTGCGCTATTTATTATGGTATGGCTGATATTCAAATGATCAAACTACAAAATTTTACTGTATTTCATATGTTTTAATACACATAAAAAATTAGACCGGTCTAAAATATCATGAACAATGTAAAATAATAACAATCAGTATTAAAAAATACTATAGACTTAACACAAGGAGGTGGAGCTAAGCTACTCTATGCCCAGTTATGGACAAATTGTTTTAACTATATTTCAGTCCGCATAATAAACTTATTAGAATGCACATTCATTTGTTTCTATAACCCATGTAGGGATATAAGTTCCTTAGATGCTTTTTATAGGTGAACAATGTTCCATATTCAACTGCTCGTCAGCAGAGACAGAAATAAAGCATAACAATGCGCTCCTGTACGGAGCCTTACGTGTAGTAACCGTCCGTGCTGTGTATCGCAAACTGAAGCCCCAAAGGTCTGTGTCGCGGTCCCGGTTTCAGGGGATCAAGCGTCTGCAATGACGCCCGCTGATGACGAGGATATCCAGCCACAGGGATCAACGAGACCGCACCGTTTTGGTGCTGCTTGCAAGCACCCAGGTCCCAGTCTCTCTCCTCTCAATTGCTGATGGGCTGATGTTGATGGCGATGAACAGCAGTATTGGTAGGTTCAAAGATAATATATGGGTCCAAAATCCGGAGATTCCCAAGCCTTTTCGCACAAGTCACTTAATTCAATTGAGGATGGAAAAGTGACTTCAGGCTTTTTCCCTTTATACATGTGTACCCTCGTGTCAGGGACAGGGGGTTCCTCAGTAATATGCAAAACCTCTTTAATGGCAATAATCATGTACCGTATACCCTTAGCCACCTTCGGCTGTAATTTTGCATCTTCATAGTCGACACTAGAGTCAGTATCTGTGTCGGTATCTGTGTCATCGATCTGGGATATGGTGCGCTTCTGAGACCCCGAAGGACCTGGCTACCTGACTGATCCCTAGCTTCTGCCTTGTCTAATCATTTATGCAATAGATTGACATTTGCATTCAAGACATTCAGCATATCCACCCATTCCGGTGTCAGCGTTGACGACGGCGACCTGACATTCAAGCACTCCCCCTCCACATTAAGCGAGCCTTCCTCGTCAAACATGTCGACACACACGTACCGACACACTTCACACACACACAGGGAACCCCTTTCCTGAAGACAGTATCCCTGTCAAGGCCCTTTGGAGAGACAGAGAGAGAGTATGCCAGCACACACCCCAGCGCAATAACCCTGGAGACCAACACAAAATGTTTTTCCCCAGCAGCGCTGTATAATATGTAAACCGCCAATTATGTGCCCCCCCCCCCTCTCTTTTAAGCACCCTTTCACCGTGTGTAAGCAGGGGAGAGTCCGGGGAGCTTCCTCTCAGCAGTGCTGTGGAGAGAAAATGGCGCTGGTGAGTGCTGAGGGAGAAGCCCCGCCCCCTCGGCGGCGGGCTTCTGTCCCGCTCAAACTTAGTAAAATATGGCGGGGGCTCTTTTATATACATGTACAGAGCCCACCTGTACATGTATATAGTCTTTTTGCCATGCAGAGGTTTATATTGCTGCCCAGGGCGCCCCCTCCCTCTGTGCCCTGTACCCTTACAGTGACCGGAGTATGTGAGGTGTATGGGAGCAATGACGCACAGCTGCAGTGCTGTGCATTACCTCAGTGAAGCTGAAGGCTTCTGCCGCCTGACAACTTCTGTCTTCTGTACTTCTAGCTCTGTGAAGAGAACGGCGGCGCGGCTCCGGGGGTGGACGCCCAGTAAGAACCTGCGTTTACCCCCTCTGGAGCTAATGGTGTCCAGTAGCTGAGGAGACAGGAAGGTCTGCTCCTCTCTCCTCAGTCCCTCGATGCAGGGAGCCTGTTGCAAGCAGTGCTCCCTGTGAAAAAGTAGTAAAAGGTAGAGAGAGAAAAAAATCCAAACAAAAATGCTTCTAGGCAGAGAACTCTGGGGAGCTCTCTGCAGTGCACCCATCTTGCTCTGGGCACAGTGTAAAACTGAGGTCTGGAGGAGTGGCATAGAGGGAGGAGCCAGTGCACACCCAGAGTCCAAAGCTTTCTTAAAGTGCCCTTTCTCCTGCGGAGCCCGTCTATTCCCCATGGTCCTTACAGGGTCCCAGCATCCTCAAGGACGTTAGAGAAAATGCTCTGCTCCTGGACTTTCTTGGTAATGTATGATTGCCATCACCTGTGGTGAAACACCTTTCTTATCAATTAACTAGCTCACCACAGGTGATGGCAATCATACATTACCAGGAAAGTCCAGGAACAGAGCATTTTCTCCCTCATGGAGAGGGTCAGGTAGGCAAGTATGAAGTACATGGTACTGATACATGCCTCCTCTTCAGTTGTGTGTGATACTGCATCTGACGAGTACGTCTGCATAAAAATAAAGGCTAGAGGAAGGACCTCCAAGAAAGACGTAACTTTGTGCTCATAATTCTTGGATATCTGGTACACTGAATAAAGCACTGAATCATACTTGCCTACCTGACCCTCTCCATGAGGGAGAAAATGCTCTGTTCCTGGACTTTCCTGGTAATGTATGATTGCCATCACCTGTGGTGAGCTAGTTAATTGATAAGAAAGGTGTTTCACCACAGGTCATGGCAATCATACATTACCAGGAAGGTCCAGGAACAGAGCATTTTCTCCCTCATGGAGAGGGTCAGGTAGGCAAGTATGCACTGAATCACTTAAAAAAAAAAAGCACCGGAGGCACAGAAGTTTTACCACTTATGAACATTTATTTTTGGACTTACGGAAATATAAGCCATTAGAAAACTATTGCTGCCACTTTATTGGGGTGCAAAAATATTTAATTATTCAATTTTGTATTTATTTATATATTGTTTTAGAAGTGTGTATTTATGGGCAGTTACCCGTTGTCCTCAGCTCCAATCGGGTAGCTCTTTATAGCTCCACCTCCAGGCCCCACAGTCTCCTCACCCTGCAGGCGGCTCGACTCACACTGATGGCCGGACCAGCTAGCCCTGCTGGCCCCTAGCCGCCCCTTACGTTAAACCGGACGTTGTCTTCTGTTCTTTCAAGCAGGCACATCTGGGTGCCATTAGCCAGGAGCAGCAGGGACACACAATGTAGTGTAGACACTGGGTTTATGCATACCTCCCAACATGACGCTCTCCAGGAGGGACAGAATGATCTGCTCCTGGACTTCCCTCTTCATTTATAATTGCTATCACCTGTGCTGAAACACCTTTCCATTAACCTGTTCAACACAGGTGCTGGAAATCATAAATAAAGAGAAAAGTCCGGAAACAGAGCATTTTGTCCCTCCTATAGAGGGTCATGGGAGGTATGGTTTATGTCATGGGGGCCAGGGCTGCCATCAATGCCATCTGAAGACACAGCAGCAGTACCTAAGGAGAGGCACTGCAGAGGTGGAGCTCAGGAACACTGGGGAAGATGGAGGTAACATCATTGTGGACAGAACAGGCAGAGGGCAGAGGACAATGCAAGCTATAGAGAGCACAGGGGACGGGGAGGGGGGTGGACATAGAGGGCAGAGAGGGGGACACAGAGAGCAGAGTGGGGGACAATACAACGATATAGATGTAAGGGACAATACAAGACAGGAGGCGGAGTGGTGGTGGGAACAATACAAGATATAGAGAGTAGGGGACAATACATGGCACAGAAGGCAGATGTGGGGGCAGTATATACAAATGGATGAGGTTGGACAGCACAAATCAGGATATACAGTATATATGGGGAGACAGACAGCCCAATGCAAGGCATCCAGATGGGGAGGGGGCGGACAGCACAATGCAGGACATACATATATTGGGACAGACAGCCCAATGTAGGACATACAGATGGAGGGAGGGATGGACAGCACAATGCAGGACACACATATATCGGGACAGATAGCACAATGCAGGACATACAGATGGAGGGAGGGATGGACAGTACAATGCAGGACATTCTGATGGCCATGGGGCAGACAGCACAATGCAGGACATACATATGGTGATGGATGGACAGCACAATGCAGGACATATAGATGAGGGAGACAGACAGCATAATGTAGGACATACAGTTGAGGTGGACGAGCAGGACATATAGATGGAGGAGAGAGACACCACAATAAGGACATAAAGTTAAGGATGGGGGATAGCAAAATGCAGGACATACATATAGGGAGAGGGATGACAGCACAATGCTGGACATACAGATGAAGAGGTAGCCCAATACAAAACATATAGTGAGGAGGCTTTGTACAACAAAATCTAGATATGGGAGTGATACCAATAAAATACATACAGACGTATGGAAGGACTTTTTTGTCATTCTAGGGTCACGTCAACAAGGGTTGCTTCCCTTTGTTCACTGGTAGACTCTCACATTACACCATTCATATAAGTGAAGAGGGGAAGGAGATTGAGATTGTTGAAGGCAGGCGCTAGCTATTCTCTCCTTGGTGCTAACCACACCCAACACTCCCTGTAGAGACCACCGGCGGGATGTAATGAATTTCGAGATTGCCAGAGGTGCGGGTTGCCAGCAGATCTCAGACTTTTTTTAAAGGGGCAGTCACTTACATTGCAAACCCACGGCTTGTAAGTGACTGCCCCTTTAAAAAAAAGCATTACATCCCATTGCACATCTAAATAGCAGTGGTCATGCCCTCCGATAACCAGTGACACCACACACACAGACACGATGTTTGTCACACACTGTGCGGCGGCAACCAATAGGCTTTTCAGAAATTTCAGCTCCAGGCCCTTCTGAACATTAATCTGGCACTGGTTGTATCATTATTTCAGCTTGCTACGTCCGGAGTAGCGAGGTACCCAACCCTTTACACAGCTAAACCTGATTACTATGGGCGCAATATGCGCGATAACGGAGATAATTTTAGAAAGGAAATTGGGTGTGATATATCATTTGAATCTCACCCTTTTTCTCAATCCCTAATCCCTTCCCCATGCCCTCTAGTGCCTAGCCTAAATTGCCCCTCTCAAAGTAGATTAATCCTAAACTCCTCCTAGTGCCTAAATCTCCTGTCCCGAACCCTAAATCTAATGTCAACATTCTGACAATGTTGGTATTTCACATATCATTATTCTGACAATATTGACCAGTGACGTACTCTCAGGTGAGGCAGAGCCTTTCCTGTTATACTCTAGTATACTGGGTGCGGGCAGGTATCACTAAGTGTACTGTGCTGCTAGTATGCTGCTAGCCCAGGGGCAAACGCAGGATTTTCCTGGGGGGTTTCCATACATGATTGTTAGGAGTAAATGCAGATTTTGTAGAGGAGGGGGGGGGGGGGTGAGTTTCATACACTTTACATAGAACACATACATGTACACACTCAAACTCACACATACATGTACACACACATGATAGAAGTTTTAGAACACATACAAACACACACAAAGACAAACATATAACACACACAAACACATAGAACACACACACCTACATATACACACACATATAACACAAACACACATACAGAGTAAACACAGACACACATATACACATACACATAAACACATAGAACACACACACACACACACACACACACACACACACACACACACACACACACACACAGAGCACAGACACACCTACATATACACACACATAGATCACATACATACATACAAACACATACAGTATAACCACACTTACATATGTGATGCCCTGACAGTATGCCTCATGCTGGTGCTGTAGCCGGATGAGGTGTGCTACCACCGGGCTTGCAGGAGCTCACAAACAAACATTTGGGTACCCCTCCTGCGTGCGCTAAGCCCCCGCAGGTCCCACAGTGGATTGAGACCCGCTGGGGGCTGCGGAAGGGCTTCCGTGCATTGCAGTGTAAAAAAAAACCTTAAAATGCCTGCCGCCGGGGAGACAAGCACAAGAGGTCAAATGTGACCTCTAGCATCTGTCTCTTCCTTGGCGGCAGACATTTTTAGTGGGTCTTTTTACACTGCAATGTACGGAAGCCCTTCCGCAGGCCCCAACGCGTTTCAATCCACCGCAGGGGCTTGCGGGGGCTAGCTTTACTGGGTGGCTGGTTCCGTGGGTGCTCCTCGATGAATGTGGGTGCTTGGGCCCGGGAGCACCTACAGAATCAGCGCCTATGGTCTCTGGTACTAGCCAGAGTGCCTCCTAAGCCATTTACCTCACCCCACATCACTGATATTCACATGTTGTCTGTTTACATTTTAACAGCATCGACATAGTAACTGTCAATACTGTGCTGAAGGCAGTGCTATTGTCGACCTAATCCATTTGAACGTTGACCGCATCTGACCATATATATGTGGTAATTTTTTGTGTATGTCTTAGAGCGCAACAGAAAGTTATTTTAGAGTTGTCCATGTTTGGCTGAATCTGACCAATGTATGACCAACTTAAACCTGGTGTCAAATGAAAAATAAGAATTTACTTACCGATAATTCTATTTCTCGTAGTCCGTAGTGGATGCTGGGGACTCCGTCAGGACCATGGGGGAATAGCGGCTCCGCAGGAGACAGGGCACAAAAGTAAAAGCTTTAGGATCAGGTGGTGTGCACTGGCTCCTCCCCCTATGACCCTCCTCCAAGCCTCAGTTAGGATACTGTGCCCGGACGAGCGTACACAATAAGGAAGGATTTTGAATCCCGGGTAAGACTCATACCAGCCACACCAATCACACTGTACAACCTGTGATCTGAACCCAGTTAACAGCATGATAACAGCGGAGTCTCTGAAAAGATGGCTCACAACAATAATAACCCGATTTTTGTAACAATAACTATGTACAAGTATTGCAGACAATCCGCACTTGGGATGGGCGCCCAGCATCCACTACGGACTACGAGAAATAGAATTATCGGTAAGTAAATTCTTATTTTCTCTGACGTCCTAAGTGGATGCTGGGGACTCCGTCAGGACCATGGGGATTATACCAAAGCTCCCAAACGGGCGGGAGAGTGCGGATGACTCTGCAGCACCGAGTGAGAGAACTCCAGGTCCTCCTCAGCCAGGGTGTGCCCCTGACCAAGTAGCAGCTCGGCAAAGTTGTAAAGCCGAGACCCCTCGGGCAGCCGCCCAAGATGAGCCCACCTTCCTTGTGGAATGGGCATTTACATATTTTGGCTGTGGCAGGCCTGCCACAGAATGTGCAAGCTGAATTGTACTACACATCCAACTAGCAATCGTCTGCTTAGAAGCAAGAGCACCCAGTTTGTTGGGTGCATACAGGATAACAGCAAGTCAGTTTTCCTGACTCCAGCCGTCCTGGAAACCTATATTTTCAGGGCCCTGACAACATCTAGCAACTTGGAGTCCTCCAAGTCCCTAGTAGCCGCAGGTACCACAATAAGCTGGTTCAGGTGAAACGCTGACACCACCTTAGGGAGAAACTGGGGACGAGTCCGCAGCTCTGCCCTGTCCGAATGGACAATCAGATATGGGCTTTTGTGAGACAAAGCCGCCAATTCTGACACTCGCCTGGCCGAGGCCAGGGCCAACATCATGGTCACTTTCCATGTGAGATATTTCAAATCCACAGATTTGAGCGGTTTAAACCAATGTGATTTGAGGAATCCCAGAACTACGTTGAGATCCCACAGTGCCACTGGAGGCACAAAAGGGGGTTGTATATGCAGTACTCCCTTGACAAACTTCTGGACTTCAGGAAACTGAAGCCAATTCTTTCTGGAAGAAAAACGACAGGGCCGAAATTTGAACCTTAATGGACCCCAATTTGAGGCCCATAGACACTCCTGTTTGCAGGAAATGCAGGAATCGACCGAGTTGAAATTTCTTCGTGGGGCCTTCCTGGCCTCACACCACGCAACATATTTTCGCCACATGTGGTGATAATGTTGTGCGGTCACCTCCTTCCTGGCTTTGACCAGGGTAGGAATGACCTCTTCCGGAATGCCTTTTTCCCTTAGGATCCGGCGTTCAACCGCCATGCCGTCAAACGCAGCCGCGGTAAGTCTTGGAACAGACATGGTACTTGCTGAAGCAAGTCCCTTCTTAGCGGCAGAGGCCATGAGTCCTCTGTGAGCATCTCTTGAAGTTCCGGGTACCAAGTCCTTCTTGGCCAATCCGGAGCCACGAGTATAGTTCTTACTCCTCTACGTCTTATAATTCTCAGTACCTTAGGTATGAGAAGCAGAGGAGGGAACACATACACCGACTGGTACACCCACGGTGTTACCAGAACGTCCACAGCTATTGCCTGAGGGTCTCTTGACCTGGCGCAATACCTGTCCAGTTTTTTGTTCAGGCGGGACGCCATCATGTCCACCTTTGGTCTTTCCCAACGGTTCACAATCATGTGGAAGACTTCCCGATGAAGTCCCCACTCTCCCGGGTGGAGGTCGTGCTGAGGAAGTCTGCTTCCCAGTTGTCCACTCCCGGAATGAACACTGCTGACAGTGCTATCACATGATTTTCCGCCCAGCGAAGAATCCTTGCAGTTTCTGCCATTGCCCTCCTGCTTCTTGTGCCGCCCTGTCTGTTTACGTGGGCGACTGCCGTGATGTTGTCCCACTGGATCAATACCGGCTGACCTTGAAGCAGAGGTCTTGCTAAGCTTAGAGCATTGTAAATTGCTCTTAGCTCCAGTACATTTATGTGGAGAGAAGTCTCCAGACTTGATCACACTCCCTGGAAATTTTTTCCTTGTGTGACTGCTCCCCAGCCTTTCAGGCTGGCATCCGTGGTCACCAGGACCCAGTCCTGAATGCCGAATCTGTGGCCCTTTAGTAGATGAGCACTCTGCAGCCACCACAGAAGAGACACCCTTGTCCTTGGAGACAGGGTTATCCGCTGATGCATCTGAAGATGCGATCCGGACCATTTTTCCAGCAGATCCCACTGAAAAGTTCTTGCGTGAAATCTGCCGAATGGAATCGCTTCGTAAGAAGCCACCATTTTTCCCAGGACCCTTGTGCAATGATGCACTGACACTTTTCCTGGTTTTAGGAGGTTCCTGACTAGCTCGGATAACTCCCTGGCTTTCTCCTCCGGGAGAAACACCTTTTTCTGGACTGTGTCCAGAATCATCCCTAGGAACAGCAGACGTGTCGTCGGAGACAGCTGCGATTTTGGAATATTTAGAATCCACCCGTGCTGTCGTAGAACTACTTGAGATAGTGCTACTCCGACCTCCAACTGTTCTCTGGACCTTGCCCTTATCAGGAGATCGTCCAAGTAAGGGATAATTAAGACGCCTTTTCTTTGAAGAAGAATCATCATTTCGGCCATTACCTTGGTAAAGACCCGGGGTGCCGTGGACAATCCAAACGGCAGCGTCTGAAACTGATAGTGACAGTTTTGTACCACGAACCTGAGGTACCCTTGGTGAGAAGGGCAAATTGGGACATGGAGGTAAGCATCCTTGATGTCCAGGGACACCATATAGTCCCCTTCTTCCTGGTTCGCTATCACTGCTCTGAGTGACTCCATCTTGATTTGAACCTTTGTATGTAAGTGTTCAAATATTTCAGATTTAGAATAGGTCTCACCGAGCCGTCTGGCTTCAGTACCACAATATAGTGTGGAATAATAACCCTTTCCTTGTTGTAGGAGGGGTACTTTGATTATCACCTGCTGGGAATACAGCTTGTGAATTGTTTCCAATACTGCCTCCCTGTCGGAGGGAGACGTTGGTAAAGCAGACTTCAGGAACCTGCGAGGGGGAGACGTCTCGAATTTCCAATCTGTACCCCTGGGATACTACTTGTAGGATCCAGGGGTCCACTTGCGAGTGAGCCCACTGCGCGCTGAAACTCTTGAGACGACCCCCCACCGCACCTGAGTCCTGTACGGCCCCAGCGTTATGCTGAGGACTTGGCAAAAGCGGTGGAGGGCTTCTGTTCCTGGGAATGGGCTGCCTGCTGCAGTCTTCTTCCCTTTCCTCTATCCCTGGGCAGATATGACTGGCCTTTTGCCTGCTTGCCCTTATGGGGACGAAAGGACTGAGGCTGAAAAGACGGTGTCTTTTTCTGCTGAGATGTGACTTGGGGTAAAAAAAGGTGGATTTTCCAGCTGTTGCCGTGGCCACCAGGTCCGATGGACCGACCCCAAATAACTCCTCCCCTTTATACGGCAATACTTCCATGTGCCATTTGGAATCTGCATCACCTGACCACTGTCGTGTCCATAAACATCTTCTGGCAGATATGGACATCGCACTTACTCTTGATGCCAGAGTGCAAATATCCCTCTGTGCATCTCGCATATATAGAAATGCATCCTTTAAATGCTCTATAGTCAATAAAATACTGTCCCTGTCAAGGGTATCAATATTTTCAGTCAGGGAATCCGACCAAGCCACCCCAGCGCTGCACATCCAGGCTGAGGCGATCGCTGGTCGCAGTATAACACCAGTATGTGTGTATATACTTTTTAGGATATTTTCCAGCCTCCTATCAGCTGGCTCCTTGAGGGCGGCCGTATCTGGAGACGGTAACGCCACTTGTTTTGATAAGCGTGTGAGCGCCTTATCCACCCTAAGGGGTGTTTCCCAACGCGCCCTAACTTCTGGCGGGAAAGGGTATAACGCCAATAATTTTCTATCGGGGGAAACCCACGCATCATCACACACTTCATTTAATTTATCTGATTCAGGAAAAACTACAGGTAGTTTTTTCACACCCCACATAATACCCTCTTTTGTGGTACTTGTAGTATCAGAAATATGTAACACCTCCTTCATTGCCCTTAACATGTAACGTGTGGCCCAAATGGAAAATACGTTTGTTTCTTCACCGTCGACACTGGAGTCAGTGTCCGTGTCTGTGTCTGTGTCGACCGACTGAGGTAAATGGGCGTTTTAAAGCCCCTGACGGTGTTTGAGACGCCTGGACAGGTACTAATTGGTTTGCCGGCCGTCTCATGTCGTCAACCGACCTTGCAGCGTGTTGACATTATCACGTAATTCCCTAAATAAGCCATCCATTCCGGTGTCGACTCCCTAGAGAGTGACATCACCATTACAGGCAATTGCTCCGCCTCCTCACCAACATCGTCCTCATACATGTCGACACACACGTACCGACACACAGCACACACACAGGGAATGCTCTGATAGAGGACAGGACCCCACTAGCCCTTTGGGGAGACAGAGGGAGAGTTTGCCAGCACACACCAAAACGCTATATTATACAGGGACAACCTTATATAAGTGTTTTTCCCTTATAGCATCTTAATATATATAATCATATCGCCAAATAAGTCCCCCCCCTCTCTGTTTTAACCCTGTTTCTGTAGTGCAGTGCAGGGGAGAGCCTGGGAGCCTTCCTAGCAGCGGAGCTGTGTAGGAAAATGGCGCTGTGTGCTGAGGAGAATAGGCCCCGCCCCCTTTTCGGCGGGCTTCTTCTCCCGTTTTTCTGACAACCTGGCAGGGATTAAATACATCCATATAGCCCCAGGGGCTATATGTGATGTATTTTTAGCCAGCATAGGTACTTTCATTGCTGCCCAGGGCGCCCCCCCAAGCGCCCTGCACCCTCAGTGACCGTTGGTATGAAGTGTGCTGAGAGCAATGGCGCACAGCTGCAGTGCTGTGCGCTACCTCATGAAGACTGAGAAGTCTTCAGCCGCCGATTTCTGGACCTCTTCTCTCTTCAGCATCTGCAAGGGGGTCGGCGGCGCGGCTCCGGTGACCCATCCAGGCTGTACCTGTGATCGTCCCTCTGGAGCTAGTGTCCAGTAGCCTAAGAAGCCAATCCATCCTGCACGCAGGTGAGTTCACTTCTTCTCCCCTAAGTCCCTCGTTGCAGTGAGCCTGTTGCCAGCAGGACTCACTGAAAATAAAAAACCTAACAAAACTTTTACTCTAAGCAGCTCTTTAGGAGAGCCACCTAGATTGCACCCTTCTCGGCCGGGCACAAAAACCTAACAGAGGCTTGGAGGAGGGTCATAGGGGGAGGAGCCAGTGCACACCACCTGATCCTAAAGCTTTTACTTTTGTGCCCTGTCTCCTGCGGAGCCGCTATTCCCCCATGGTCCTGACGGAGTCCCCAGCATCCACTTAGGACGTCAGAGAAACTTTATTTACTGCAATTTTACCTTTAAGTCTCTTTTTATTTTTAAAAAAAGTTGCTGTTCTATTAAAATAAATGCATTGCATCTGGAGGATGCCACACAGGCAGATTGTTGTGCTTTCACAGTTGATAAAAAGCTGCAAACAACATTTAATGCCAACAGGAATCAACAGAAGTAAATAAGTGCTTCTTAGAAGTCTATGGTATTTCTCCTGCAAGCATTAAAACAGCTGCTGGTAAACAGCTTAAATACTATGTAGAGCTTAAATGCAAATTAACATATTGTAGATAATTTTACACTGTTGAAACTAGTCAATCCAATGTGCTTTAAGCCTAAATGCTTCCATGAGCACAGTAGGCCTAGTTCCAATTGTACAATAAAACCAGCTTGGGTTGGGTAGTGGCCATCCTGCCAAAACCTTGTGAGAGCTGCTTAGTACCTCACAAGGGTTAATAGCCTGGTGCTAAATGCAATGCTAGCAGTTGGGAGTAAATGTAGGCCTAATTCTTAAGTATGGAGGTGTCACAGCACTGTGCCCCAGCCTGTGCTCAGATATTGTACGCCAAACTGATGCATAGGTGTTACTGAAACCGCCACCATGAAGAGTATTGAATAGTGCTCTTGTGCTCACCAAACACTTAAATCACACTTACAAGATACAAATTTATTACATATATGTAGCATAAGTCTCTACAGGCACGTGAATTCATAGAGCACAGAGATAACGCTGATACATTTTGCAGATTTGTTGAGACACCTATTCCTAGGGTTAAGTTACAAAGAAAACAGGTAAATAACAAGATGTACAATTATGATATATGCACAGGTCGACCTCAAGAAAATAAAAGGAATAAAAAGTCAGAAAAACCTACGTAATCTTACGCTGAGGTTTCAGGTCATCTGGTGGGGGAGACAGCAGAAGATGGGACCACTCCTAGCATGAAGCTACTCACATGAAGAGTGACCCCCGGGTTCAGTTAAAGCAGGCATATTTATCTGTCCTCGCAACTTCACATGACACACACACCCTCATGGATTTTAACTCTTCCAAAACCAGAATTAATAGTTTGTACTTAGATGTTTGATCCCCAGAGGCATTTAATTACGTGCTGCAGTCTGTTTGAAGCTTAAGATCTGGGATTTAACAATTGGTAAGAAGTGACCATGATATATCACCAGCCCAGCCTTAGCAAGAAATCCCTTAAATGTAAGCACTTTCCCCCCGTCTTAAGAAGAACTTGTCCTGTTGTTTCAATGAGGATTTGTGAGGAGGAAGGTGTCATTTACACATACCCTGTGCTGTGAAGAGCACACACTGTCTCAGGTGGTGTAGTATGGTATGCCGGCGGCCGGGCTCCCGGCGACCAGTATACCGGCGCCGGGAGCCCGACCGCCGGCATACCAACAGTGTGACGAGCGCAAATGAGCCCCTTGCGGGCTCGCTGCGCTCGCCACTCTGCGCTCGCCACGCTGTGGGCACGCTATTTTATTCTCCCTCCATGGGGGTCGTGGACCCCCACGAGGGAGAATATATGTCGGTATGCCGGGTGTCGGGATTCCGGCGCCGGTATACTGTGCGCCGGGATCCCGACATTCGGCATACTGAAGATGTTTAATCTTCAAAAGATTCTAGTTCACACCCCGTCGAGGTATACACAATACAGACATAGGGGGTAATTCAGACCTGGTCGCATGCAGGCTGTGACCAGGTAATCGCCGCCTACAGGGGAGGGGGTTAGGGCTTTGCAGGGATGCGGTCGGCTGTGCAGTGAGCTGCACAAACAAAAGTTTCTGCAGTTTCTGCACAGCCCTGGAATTACTCACCTGCTGCGATGATCCAGGAAGAAGCTGACGTCAGGATCCCTCCCTGGAAACGGCCACGCATTCCTGCGTTTTTCCAACCACTTCCAGAAAACGGTGAGTTGCCGCCCACAAACGCCTTCTGTCTATCAATTTTCTTGCAATCGCTGGTGCGATCGCTTTCTTCGTTCCTTTCATCACTGCCCGGCGTCAGCTGGCGATGGCCAGCGACACACCTGCGCATTGAGGCCCGAACGCATGCGCAGTTCAGACCCGATCGCACGGCTGCAAAAACCTGCAGCGTGCGATCGGGTCTGAATAACCCCCATAGTTTTGAAACTAGCAAAACAGACATTCATGAAATATACATTTTGGGAGAATGATAATCCACTTCATGGACACGGCCAGATTATAACTCATAAGACCATGCGCACAGTTAACTAGGACACCCAGAATGCAGCCAGTCATGACAGGTGACTTTGAGGAATCACCGTAACCCATGGTAATGCCATAGAAGGTACTTTGAGAAGGTTTTGGCTTAGTATCCAGAGTGTGTGGTCAAAGGGGAACCTAAGGGCAGTTGGTGACCAGGACAGGCCTCTAAGGCATACTTGCCTACTCTCCCGGAATGGCCGGGAGGCTCCCGAAAATCGGGTGACCCTCCCGGCCCCCCGGAAGAGCAGGCAAGTCTCCCGATTTGCGGGGTCCCCCCTGCCCATCCGCCCACTTAGTGTGTAAAGTGGGCGGTCCGGGCAGTCGATGACGCGATTCTCGCGTCATCATAGCCACGCCCCCTGCAGTGTAATGCCGGTGATCGCGGCATTACAGAGCGGGGGGCATGGCATAAAGGAGGTGTCACTGTGACCCCGCCCTTGCTCCGCCCCGTCCCGCCCTTGCTCCGCCCCTGTCCCACTTCCGGCCACCCCCTCCTTTACAGCACAGCCTCCCCTGCCCGTCCGCTGAGCCGACCTGGCTGCTCTGTCCCGCAGAGAGCAGCCAGAATATCGGTAAGTATGCTCTAGGGTCTACCTGGCAGGCTAGCAATGCAGGTCTAGATACAGTATCTTTTACCTAGTCAGTCAGAGGGACATTGTTAGCTTGTCTACTACTCAAGGCACCTTCTCTTCTTGAATTTCAGCATCTTGACTCTCTAGGCCCCGGTTGCTGCAGCACTTCTCTCTACACTGATGCTGCAGCACCGCTCTCTGTCCCAGCTGCTGCTACAGCTCCTCTCTCTGAATTAGAAGCCTCAGCACCTCTCTCTGCCACTCAGGCTGCTACGGTGCAGCTCTCTCTTCCCCTCACGCTGCTGAGGCACAACTTTCTCTGTCCCTCAGGCAATTCTGGGACATTATTTTAATTGAAGCATAGTGGGATTATCAGGTCTGGAATGGCAGTTCTAGGGTATTATTTTCATTGAGGCATTGAGAGATTGGTGGGGGGGGGGGTCACATTTGGGGCTTTATTTTCATTGAGGAATTGGGGGGTTGTGAGGTCAGGTCAGTAGGGGCATATATAGTGTTTTTTATTTATTTGAATTAAACAAATTTGAATTAAATACAGCCGCAGAGCATGAGGAGGACAAGCAGAGAGCACACTGACTTGGACTCGGAGACTTGGTAGGGAACAGGGCAGGCCAGAGGCGACAGCAGGAGACACTGACAGCCGGTACCCCCTGTCAGGAAAAAAAAACACATTTTTTTTTCCTGACAGGGGGTGACAAAAATTGAGGTTAAAATGTTGAACATGGTTGCAATTTCAATAGTTGCTGGGGCAATTTCTCAATCGTAGCATCCAGTAATTGGGGTGTTTTAGCAAAGAATTCACGTAGCTTGAGTTGACGATGCAAATGATGGCGTTCAAGTTGTCATTGAAAATTATCGAACTTGGTTGTAGGTACATAGGAGAGGCCCTCTGATTAGTAGAGATAACCAGGCTAGCAATCAAACTAACCATTCCCCTAATGAAGTCTCTTTGAGGTGAAATGAGTAGGAATAAACACTAGAGGACCCATCCAGAAAATCTGCAATTGGAATAAAACCCTTTCCTCCCAATAAGGGTGAAATCTATGTCTACTGGAGCAATGTACTGTGAAATAATATTTAATTCTATTTTTACCTGATGCTTTGTAAAAAAATAATAATAATGTTTTAATCAATTATGACTATGTTTTAATCAAGCTATGTTAGGGTGTCAAACTATTTTTAGTATTTTTTAAGGGCAGTACTCTTTGGAGTTAATATCCAGTAAGGTACAATATGTAAACAGGTTTTGATTTATTACCCGGAAGGTAATAGAGCTATCTATCTATCTATCTATCTATCTATCTATCTATCTATCTATCTATCTATCTATCTATCTATCTATCTATCTATCTATCCTTATGTATACACTTATTTATGAGACCTGTAATGTGACCTGTACATTCTCAGAATTGTACTGTATTTTGACCTGTGTAATGTTATAGGGGTGCCTGTTGTACACAGTTTGTCAGGCGGTGTGTGCTATTCAAAGTGTAGTAGAGATGGATATTACAATGCGATGGTTACAGACCATCAATGATTTTCTTTTAATGGCAGTAGTTAATGGCGGTATTGCGATATTTGTTGTTTTCAAATGGTAAATATTCAATAATGTTCCGGTAAATTATTTTTATTATTTTTGCAGTAACTGGGTGACAGGGCACAGAGGGGGCAGTGATCAGGGCACAGAGGAGGCAGTGATGGGGCATAGCATCAGACAAGGGGGTCACACTGCTACGCTCTGGCAGTGTGACCCACAGCTTATCTCTAATTGGATGATTTGGTTCAGGTACTCTGTACAGTCCTGTGCATTTTTCACTTTGGTGACGCCGCTCTGCCGGGACACGGTGCGAGGCATACCATTAGTTGTTGTTTCTCCATACATACGGGTAGTAGTGATATCTGACCGAAAGAACTACACTGCCAGAGTTCCATGCATACACACACAGTGCCCCACAGTCACACACAGTCACACACAGTCACAGCACTCCACAGACACATTGGGCTGACTGCCCAATAATTAGCTTGTTGCAGGATTCCAAGTGGGACCTGCGGGCGGCAGCCATGTCTAAACGGAGACACCTGGGAGTCGAATGTTAGGACAGCGCCAGGATTCGGGAGCAACAGGCACACAGTTACTGCTCCAGGGTGTGTGTGTGTGTGTGGGGTGGGGGGGTGTATTTATATTACCTGTGTTATATGTGGGTCACTGATAACCTCTGCATTATATGGTGGTCACTGTAATGTATTTATTAACAGTTTTTTATATAACGCAGCATATTCCGTTGCGTTTTCCAATTGGAACAACAGTAATAGAACAGAACTGCGTAAAATTAGACAGACATAGAGGTAGGAAAGCCCTGCCTGTAATGCTCTCTGCTTTTTATGGTGGTCACTTTGACACTCTCTGTATGACACTAATATGTATTATATGGTGGTCACAGCAATGCTCTCTGTATTACAGGGCTGTAACTTCTATTTTCCCTGCATTATTATCACTGCAATGCTCACTGTATAATATTGGCATTGGAACACTTTCTCCTTAATCAGCTGGCCGCACCTCTTCATCTTTGCGACGCCTCCCTCCATTTGGACCCCTGCCATTGCATTCCCCCCATGTGCCTGTCACGCCCCAGTCCAATACTGCCTGCAAGTGCCCTGAGGCACCCATCTTGGGAACCATTGAAATAGGCATTAATATCACAGTTCTTCAACCTTATAAAGATTGTGGTGTTAAATATTGTAGTCTGAGTCCATCTAGTGACTGAGACTGGTATTGTGTAATTGAGAAGATAAGTCAGAGCTTCAGTATAGGAAACAGAGAGCAAAGTACTGTTGAAGAGAACTCTCTTGTGTACCCCGTGAAGTACTGTAAATGCAACATGTCTGAAAGATATATTGATGCATAACTGTCAGGCACAAGTGTCCTGGATAAGCATACCACTCATCTCATTGTGCCAATTTACTAATCTGTTGTGCTTCTACCTGCAATATGCTGACTGCTTTCCATATACTGTATCTCCATTCCACCCCATCACAGTTCCCTTGCCCCTCTCTACTATCCATCTCCTTGCCCTTTCTGGGTGCTTCGTTCAATGTATTTTTTATGTTGTTGTTCTGTGATTCCAAGCTGTAAATTACATTTGTACAAAGCGCTCAACTTGCCCAGTGTACCCTATGTAGTCTGCCCAGATGGCTGCTTTGCCTGATCATATTCAAGATGAACAACACGTGGCATTATTTATTCGGTGGGTATTTTCATTAGCTGTTTTCCATTTAACCCTTATGTATTACTTCCGTGTATTGCTTACTTATGTAGTGTGCCCAATATGGCTGTCTCACGTGCAGAGGTGGAACTAGTGGTGGTGCGGCTAGTGCATTGCATCGGGGCCCACCGCAATTAAGGAGCCCACAGCTGGTGGCATTATACATATAATAAAACTGTGTCTACATAGCAATTTTTTTTATGAGCATTATATTTCTAGGGACTGTTTATGAACTATGGAGATGGAAAAAAAATCAGAATTTTTGTTTGTTTGTTCGTTCCAGCATCAAACAAAAACTACTGGATGATTTGGATCATGTTTTCACTATTGTATAGCTTAGTGACCTAGAAAGAAACTGAGGTATGTATGATCTTGATGTGACATCAGGGAGAGGAGCATTAAAGGACCAAACCAGATGCCTGACACTCAGCGTTCCACTTCTACGGAACTTGACTCCACTCAAGCTTGTGCAACGGAACCCAACTTAAAGTGACTGCTCTGCAGAGGACTCTAATTGGGGCAGAGATTCTTACGGAATGTAATGCAGCTTATACTGTGTTTATACCCTGTATACCCCTTAACCCCAACAATTGTCCTTTGTAGTTCAAGCGCCTGCAGTTTTCTCTAAGCATCTGCTTCACTATAACGATCAACAAGTCACAGGGGCAAACACTCAGGGCTACAGGTGTAGATCTCAGGACCAGCTGCTTCTCCCATGGGCAGCTTTGCGTGGCTTGTTCACAAGTTAGTAGCCCCAAGCATCTTTTAATGTGTTACTCCATGAAGAAAAAACTGCAAATATTGTTTACAAAGTAATTTTGTGATCAATGTCTACAATATAAACTTTACATCACAATATTAGATGGCACTACTGTATTTGTAAAATGGCTTCCGTTGAACAATAACAGACACCCGCGTGAGTGAAGCTGCGGGCAAATGCTAGTTATTATTAATACTTATGTCTCCCCTTGGTGTTGGATATTCACTATACACTGGCATTATGTGCTAGCTCAAGGCCTCATTAATAAGCAAAGACACCTATTTTCAGAGTCAATTTCTTATATGTGACATATGTTCACTTCTCTTCACTGTCTACAGCATAGGGATGGCCATCGACCATTGATGATTCATAATCATTAATGGTTTATGACAGATGTAGAATACTTTTCCATCGATGTGGGACAACCAGATGGTTTCCCTGCATTGATGGCACAGTATACCCACATTTTTTTTTATCCCCAAGGTGCTGACACACCCTCCCTGACACCAGTGAAGTCCCTCTCCCAGGTTCTGATTGGCATGTGGGCCATTCAGTCAAAGAAAAGGGATGATCATTAGTTGGTGAAACCATCCATTGCATAGTAGGCTGCCATTGATGGACACTTCCAATATCAGGTGGGGAGTGGATTTCTGGGGTGTGGGTCCCCCTGGACTGCTGTGGCTGGTTGGCCTCAGAAGCAACACAGGTAAACACTTAATTTTGTATTTCTTTTCATCCCTATCGTGTCTGTTGTTTCAATGTAACTCATTTCCCACCTTCACTTCTCACTACTTTATTTCTCACCACGTTACCTCTCACTGTTTTACCAGTGCTGTTTTTCAGCAGCCTCTATCACTAACCCTACTATCTTCACTTTTTTCACTATATATTTTTTCACTCAAGTGTGGTCGCTCGGCTGTTTGGGTTTGGGGTGTCCCGTGTCCTGGACTTGTAACCCCCAATATGTTAGGGACTAGCCAGATTAATTAGGTCACCTGGACGTGGTGGGCAAGCTGTTATTTAGGACAATAACTATGCGAAGAACCTCACTCAAAATGCAAAATTTTATTGCAATGATTATTATTAATTAATTGGTAGTGTTTGAATTGTGCACCTGCAACCTTGTCTTTGTAACCACTTACAATATCGCCATCGATGGAAACCATCAAATGTGACCACACCGATGGCCATCCCTACTGCAGCAAGCCTACAAGCCAGACAACAGCAGCCTGGAAAGCAAACGTGGGTGTGCTCTTTCCTAATAGATTTACAAATAGGACAGAGCATGCCCACGTTTGCTTTCCAGGTTGTGTCTGTGACTTAGGCAAAGCCTGTTACATGCAATATTCCGGGCTGTAGAGCTTCCTTCCACTTGGGGTTATCTATGTTTTCACTGCAGTGCTTAGTCAATATAGACATCTTAGACTCCACACATCGGCTCTCCTCCTTGCCTCTTGAGGGGATCTGTGGCTCCAGGGGACATTCCATGGAGGCCACAGATCCCCTGGAAGCCACAGATCCCCTCATCTGTGGCCTCCAGGGGACATTCCATGTTAAGTATGATGAAGCTGTCCTGGCTTGTGAACAGCTAGCCCTTTGATCAGGTAAGTGCAACATTCTGAGAACAGGCCTGAGACTCCTGTTGCTTTTAGTACAGCAACAATCCATATTATAGCCCTTTGTGCACAGTCATTCTAAATAGCTGTTTTTGAACAGCAGTGGGTGGGACCACAATGATGTGTAATTCTGCCCCACTGTAAAAATGCCACAACCCGTAACTTTAAACAGTGGCAATGGAGTCACTATGATGAGAATGCAATATCATGCCTCCCGCCCTTTAGATGGTGTTGCCCCCTCCGGCCTCCTGGACTGTACTGGATCACGGCATTAGAAAAGTCAGCAAGTATGATAAGGGGGTAGGTTACCAGCGCTGGCTGATCAAAATTATAAACATATATATATAAAAAACAATCTATATTCCAAAAGGCTTATAATTATAAAATCATATTTATTTCACATATATCCTGTAAAAGAAAAAATGGGGTGTAGGATACTCAATAAATTTTGCCACAATATCTTAAATTCTTGTGAGTCCACAATTAGGCTATGGTATTACTCAGAGGGACTGGGATCACTTGGAGATGTCCATCACTAATCGGTTATTTGCATAAAGCCGATAATTTTGCAAATGTGAGGTATTTACCAGTGTCCTGATAGCAGAGATTTGTCCACCTGATGTATAGCTGGATCAGTTGTCCTCCTGTGCATGGAGTATTGGATCCGGAGGGTGGATTCTGCAGATGAAAAATGTCCCAAATGGTGTGCACCAGAGTATCCGTAAAGCCAGTGGAGATAGTGGTCTTTGAGTATCCAAAAGAGTATGATGCTCAACGCGTTTCGCTGGGTTATGCAGTCCAGCTTCCTCAGGAGCAAGTGAGATAGTGGCTGTATTGGAGCCTTTTTATACCAGATATGAGTGAATGATTAATTACACATGAGTGAATCACTTAAAATCATATATAAGCCTTTTGGAAAAATTCATATAATATTATGCTTGCTGCAATATCAACTGGTCCCATATACTTAATATCACATGCAGTATTAAAAACGATCAGTTGTTCAGTAAATATATGCTTTTAAAATACACATAAATTTGTATGATGTCTTGATCATGTGATAATTTGTGTCACATGATCGGCGTTCGTGTCCAATGGAGGTGTACAAACTGGTCATGTGGTACAACATGTATTTACAAAGGGGTCCGTTGCGTGGCAACCAGTCCGGAAGAATATAGAGTTAGATTCGTGACGTTTAAGGGATTGCGTAGCGTCCCGATCACGTGACCATCTGTGTCACGTGATCGGGATATCAGCCAATCAAGGAGTGTTGTATCAGTCACATGTATATGACGGAGTTGGTTGCCGGGCAACGGATCTCTGAGCGAGGAAATGAAGGAGAGTAAGCGTCCTGTCCGGTATTATGACAGAGCGATCTTACACACGGACTAATATCCTAATATCCAAATATCTTCCATCAATATATGGCCACATATCTAACATCCTGGAGATCTTACATTGTCAGTCAGATCCATATTTCACGATCACATAATTCATAGTCATATGTAATAAAGATAAACATAGATCATTTCAATCATTGTATGCATCCCATGACTATATACAAAAGGTTGTTTATGGTGAATTGAAAATAAATAATATGAAAATTATAACATAAAAGTTATGTGATTACCCGATCATGTGACAGTTTTAGGTCACATGGTCTGCATTTTTCCTCCGGATAGAAAGAATTTGTAAAGGTCCATACGGAGGAGATTTTGAATAGGAAATACAATTATCTTGTTAGTTTATCGGTCTATATAAGATATTATTAATAAAACAGAGATAGAAAGAGCTGATTATAATATATACTAAAATATAATATTTTATATGAAAGTCAGTTCATAATCTTAGAGAGTTCTTCCAAAAATAGAAGAGAATTTCTGTGGTAATAAGGAGGATATATAGTTTCTGTCTAAACGTCCTTATGGAAGATATAGCACGGTTAGGGAGATAAAGTAAGTAAGAGATAGTTAGATGACAGAATTTAATTCTATGGTTTCATTTAAACCAACTGGGTGCAGAGAGTTGAATTTCAACATCCAGTATACTTCGCGACTACAGAGTTTTTTGAATCTATCACCTCCCCTAGAAGTTGGGGTGATCTGTTCGAGACATGTAACTGATAAGCAGGAAGGGTTGGACATATGTTTTATAAAATAATGTCGTGAGACACTATGAGTTTGACATTTATTTATAATATTTCTTCTGTGCTCCATAAAGCGAACTTTTAGTTTTCTTGTTGTGCGTCCTATATAATTAAGTCCGCAACTACAGGTTAAAAGGTAGATTGCGTAAGTCGTCTCGCAATTCATAAAAGTTTTAAGTTCATAGATATATGAACTTAAAACTTTTATGAATTGCGAGACGACTTACGCAATCTACCTTTTAACCTGTAGTTGCGGACTTAATTATATAGGACGCACAACAAGAAAACTAAAAGTTCGCTTTATGGAGCACAGAAGAAATATTATAAATAAATGTCAAACTCATAGTGTCTCACGACATTATTTTATAAAACATATGTCCAACCCTTCCTGCTTATCAGTTACATGTCTCGAACAGATCACCCCAACTTCTAGGGGAGGTGATAGATTCAAAAAACTCTGTAGTCGCGAAGTATACTGGATGTTGAAATTCAACTCTCTGCACCCAGTTGGTTTAAATGAAACCATAGAATTAAATTCTGTCATCTAACTATCTCTTACTTACTTTATCTCCCTAACCGTGCTATATCTTCCATAAGGACGTTTAGACAGAAACTATATATCCTCCTTATTACCACAGAAATTCTCTTCTATTTTTGGAAGAACTCTCTAAGATTATGAACTGACTTTCATATAAAATATTATATTTTAGTATATATTATAATCAGCTCTTTCTATCTCTGTTTTATTAATAATATCTTATATAGACCGATAAACTAACAAGATAATTGTATTTCCTATTCAAAATCTCCTCCGTATGGACCTTTACAAATTCTTTCTATCCGGAGGAAAAATGCAGACCATGTGACCTAAAACTGTCACATGATCGGGTAATCACATAACTTTTATGTTATAATTTTCATATTATTTATTTTCAATTCACCATAAACAACCTTTTGTATATAGTCATGGGATGCATACAATGATTGAAATGATCTATGTTTATCTTTATTACATATGACTATGAATTATGTGATCGTGAAATATGGATCTGACTGACAATGTAAGATCTCCAGGATGTTAGATATGTGGCCATATATTGATGGAAGATATTTGGATATTAGGATATTAGTCCGTGTGTAAGATCGCTCTGTCATAATACCGGACAGGACGCTTACTCTCCTTCATTTCCTCGCTCAGAGATCCGTTGCCCGGCAACCAACTCCGTCATATACATGTGACTGATACAACACTCCTTGATTGGCTGATATCCCGATCACGTGACACAGATGGTCACGTGATCGGGACGCTACGCAATCCCTTAAACGTCACGAATCTAACTCTATATTCTTCCGGACTGGTTGCCACGCAACGGACCCCTTTGTAAATACATGTTGTACCACATGACCAGTTTGTACACCTCCATTGGACACGAACGCCGATCATGTGACACAAATTATCACATGATCAAGACATCATACAAATTTATGTGTATTTTAAAAGCATATATTTACTGAACAACTGATCGTTTTTAATACTGCATGTGATATTAAGTATATGGGACCAGTTGATATTGCAGCAAGCATAATATTATATGAATTTTTCCAAAAGGCTTATATATGATTTTAAGTGATTCACTCATGTGTAATTAATCATTCACTCATATCTGGTATAAAAAGGCTCCAATACAGCCACTATCTCACTTGCTCCTGAGGAAGCTGGACTGCATAACCCAGCGAAACGCGTTGAGCATCATACTCTTTTGGATACTCAAAGACCACTATCTCCACTGGCTTTACGGATACTCTGGTGCACACCATTTGGGACATTTTTCATCTGCAGAATCCACCCTCCGGATCCAATACTCCATGCACAGGAGGACAACTGATCCAGCTATACATCAGGTGGACAAATCTCTGCTATCAGGACACTGGTAAATACCTCACATTTGCAAAATTATCGGCTTTATGCAAATAACCGATTAGTGATGGACATCTCCAAGTGATCCCAGTCCCTCTGAGTAATACCATAGCCTAATTGTGGACTCACAAGAATTTAAGATATTGTGGCAAAATTTATTGAGTATCCTACACCCCATTTTTTCTTTTACAGGATATATGTGAAATAAATATGATTTTATAATTATAAGCCTTTTGGAATATAGATTGTTTTTTATATATATATGTTTATAATTTTGATCAGCCAGCGCTGGTAACCTACCCCCTTTTCTTTGTTGCTTACATTACCAGGGGACTTACCATCCCCTTACCAGCTGCTATTGATAGCGCACCCATTTTCCGTCCCCCTTTTTCATATATTCAGCAAGTATGATAAAGCTGTCATAATACCTCTTTATGAATGTTCAGGTGATCTGTGATGCAAAATTGCTCCTAATGAGCAGGGCCGGATTAACAATGGGGCGGGTGGAGCTGCAGCTCCAAGCCCTCCCTGGAAAATGGGCCCACAGGATCTGCAGTAGTGCAATCAATGTTGACAATGACCAGCCTAATTGTAATCACCTCCTGACTGTTAAACTCACTTGCCCCTTCACTCCCTTATCCCCCCCCATCAGCAGATCATCACATACCAGATACCACGGAGCAGTCTGAAGGCCCCGCCCCCTTAACATGTGAAGCCCCACCCCTTTGTCGCACTAAGCCCCGTCCCTTTGCAGTTTACACAAAGCTGCATATCTCAGGCTCCTGAAGCCGGGCGTTCACCCCCACTTCTCTTTCAACAGCTGAGTTCAGAGCTGCTGTGGTGGGGTACTCTGTGCTGCCAGGCATAGGAGTAAAAGCAACTGTAACTGGATGTGTGGAGAAACCAGCAGACATATACACAGGACTTTTCCACAAGTCAGTATAATGTCTAAGGTGTGTGTGTGTGTGTGTGTGTGTGTGTGTGTGTGTGTGCGTGCGTGCGTGCGTGCGTGCGTGCGTGTGTGTGTGTGTGTGTGTGTGTGTCTGCCCAGGACCACAACTAGGGGGGTGAGGCTAGAGGGGTGGACTTGAGGGGGGCTTCTGGCCTGTACGTAACAGGGAAGAATGGGGGGTTAGCGATCCCAGAGCTCCCTGCATGTGGCCATGTCCCAAGGGTCGGTTCTAAATCCGAGTGGGAGAAGGGACCTTCTGATGTCACTAGGGGAGGAGACACGTCACCAGGGGGAGGAGCTATGGGCGAACAGGGTACCCGAAAAGTACGCTCGCCACCGGGTTACTAAAGGTAATAGTTGGTGGCGTGGATAGTAGAGGAACTATCCCACTGGCCTAGCTCCTCCCCCTTGTGTCGTGGCTCCTCCCCCTGACGTAAAAGGTCCCTTAGGCCACTTGGATCTAGCATCTACCATGTCCCCAGTGGTGTCAGGACGCATCGCCATTGAGACGAAACATACCACTATGCCTGGGTAGGAATAGTCACATATGCCTAGTGTACCCGGGCGCCGCTGACTGCGCACCAGACACTTGCCGCGGTGCTGAATGACAGAGATGGCCCGGTGTCACTCCCCAGCCGGCGATGGCACACTCTGGTTTCCTTCCACCCCTGCTCTGGAAACGTCACGATGGCTCCATATCCTCTGCTGCCCTGCTTTTAAGCTCCGTGGGGCAGCCGGTTGTGGTGGCCGGAAAACATATCCAACATGGGAAACAGCTGATCAGTCAGTGGGCTCACAGGCTGGAAGGTACAGCTAGGGGAAAGATCCAGCATCAGATCTGGAGGTTTGGTGCTGTGCAGCCAGGGGATCCGGCCCGCGGCGATCCCCGGTGGTGGTCAGCATTAGAATTATACTGCTGTGCCGTTTGTTGTGCTTTTTATAATAAATTTAAGGTTTTACACTATGAGGCGCCCTCTCTATATGCTTTGTTAATATATATATATATATATATATATATATATATATATAACACACACACTCACGCACACACACCGTATATATGTGTGTGTATATATATGTGTAAAGCTTAACATAAATATATCACATACACACAATTGGAAGGGTACATGAACTTGAGGAATAGCAGTGAAAAGGGGTCGGGTGATATGGAAAGCTTCACAAGCCCTCCCTGTGCCATATAGAGTACCCTGACAGCTTCTCTGCGCTGTGTGATGTCACACCCCACACCGCACCCAAAGAGACAGTGTCAGCACACAGAGGCAGGGGAGCTCCGTGAAGGACCCCTCATGACTGACTGACTAATGGTAGGTACACACTAGGCGACGTGCTCTATGAGCGACGTCGCCTAGTGTTTACCCTCCCATGCCAGGGTGCTCGGCAGCAGTTCATATACACTGAGCGATATGACGACCATATTGCTCAGTCACGCCGCTGTCGGGCCATGCAGGCAGCTCTTGGCCGACAGTCCAAATTTAACTGCATGCACGGCCGACTGCGAGGGTCATTAACCAACTGCAGGGCCGCAAATCGCTCGCCGTCGCCGGCATACACACTTGCCGAGAAAGTGAACGACATTGCTCAGGAAGGGTGAAAATGAGCGACGTCGTTCATTTTCTCGGCAATTGTGTATGCACCTTAAGACCTGTCGCCTGAGATATTTAAGATTGAGGTACATAATCTGAATTTTAGTCAGGTTTTATGTGATTAAAATATGTGGGTCTGGAGGGTATACTTATGTATTTATATGTATGTGGTATTTCTCATATGTTTGTGTGTATATATGTATGCTGTAGTGCAAGGTGTGGGTGGGGTATGTGCCAGAGGACAGGGTGGCTGGGAATAAGCTGTCGTGATGGGTTGGGTATGCGTGAAAGGCGGTCACCATACCTATGTTGGGATCCCGACAGCGGAATGCCGGCAGGGGGGGAGAGCAACAAGCCCCTTGCGGGCTTGCTGTGTTCACCACGCTGCTGGCTCGCTGGTGAGCTGCGCTTGCCACAGGTTCTATTCCCACTCTATGGGTGTCGTGGACACCCACGAGTGTGAATAGTCCCTGCTAGTCGGCATGCCGACTGTCAGGACTCTAAGGGGGTGGGATATAGAGGGAGGTGTTGTGACCGGCGATCTCCTGACCTCCGGTCACATAACTACATCCCGTCGTGATGAATGTAGGGTGATGATGATCAATAATCATCACTACTCGGCGGTGCCGTGGACTGCAGTTGTTCCCGCCTTAGCACTGCTTCACTACAGCGCAGCCACAGACTCAATGTGTCTATGTTGAACCACGGGCTGTGGGAGCCAGGAGGACAGTGGCAGGAGTAAAGAAGAGAGAAGGGAAATGGAAATGCTTTCCAGGCATTCTTCCAGTGAGGTGCCTAACCAGAGCTAATACCAGCGCCCAATGCTACAAAGTGTGAATTCCATTAAATACTGATTATAGATATATACCGTAGACATACTTGCTGTCCAATTGATTGCATTACACGGGTCATGGTGTGTGGCTGTGAGGGCTTCTGTATTTTATGGTGGTTTGTTGGAGTTCTCTATTTTAAATGGGACTCATTACAATGTTCTTTGTATTGTATGGAGGTCACATGGATATGACGGACACTACCATGTTTTCTCTGTTATATGGCAGCCACGGATGCTCTGTGTATAATATGAATTTTACTGTAATGCTCTTTGTATTATCTAGCAGTCAATGTAATTTGCTCTGTGTTATATGGCATTCACTGCAATGCTCTCCGTATTATGTAGCGGTCACTGCGATGCTCTCTGTATGTTCTCTGCATTATTAATTTAATTAACTTACTGCAGTGGCTAGGTATACTGGATGACACTAATAGAATTATGGAGATACCCAAAGCACAGGCCACACCCCCTATATAGATCACACACCCTGCCGAGGCACACAATAGGCCTTTCATCATTTTCAGCTCCAGGCCCGTGTGGACCTTAATCTGGTACTGCTAATGAGTGTAACAGCAGTCTGTCCTAGTTCATGTCATGACTCCTATATCCTGTACCAGACATATCTTTTTTCAGAAGGTGATGAGGGAGGGAGGTCAGAGAAAATATCATACAGCAAATATCATACAGCAAATATCATACAGCAATACTTCACATTAAGGAGATCTTCAAAAAACTCTTTATGCATTACAAGTGCTGTAAAGAGATACACACGCAGTATGTTGTTTTATCACATACACTATTTTTCTTGCAATATTTTACAGGATGGATTACTAGGAATGTCTCTAGTTTGACCTCTAACTGTACCCCACTGATTCCATCATTCAGCGCATGCTTGCCTACTTTTGAAAAATAATTTCAGAGAGATTGTGATAGTAACACCTATCAGCGCGGACGTGTACTAGTACTGCTACTTCTGAGGCGTGTCATGAAAATGACTTACATCCAAAAATAAATGAGCCACAAAGTTAGTAAGGTCTATTTGTTGAAGAAAAGACACTGATATTTTTTCAGGATTTGTTAGTGTATTGTATTTTACATACAAGAAGTTCCATATATTGTAAGTGGCCACGAGAAACCTTATTTAAAATGCATGTAGCCAAAGGGATCATAGGGGGTCATTCCGCAGTTTATCGCAACGCAGCGATCGGGTTGGATCTACGCATGCGCTGGCGCCACAATGCGCCGGCACATGCTGGATGGCCAAAGGCCGTTGTACCGTAGCGATCACCTCTGCCTGATTGACAGCCAGAGGCGGTCACTTGGCGGGAGGGGGCTGGACGGCGGCGGTAAGGGGGGGCAGGCAGCGGCGGCTGCATGACGACACATGCAGCCGCTGTGACTCAGGCAGCGAAGAGGTTCTCCCGGCCGTTTAGGGGACGCGGTGCGGCCAACGCAGGTGTGGTCGGACCGTTGGGGTGGCAGGCCGCGGCGGCTGCGTGACGTCACACGCAGCCGCTGCGACCAGGGCAGCGAAGAGGTTCTTCCGCCCAGCCGCAGGAGCTGCGCTGGCCGGGAGTTACTCCAGAAATGCATAAGCATCGCCGCTGTGCGATGCTTTTGCATTTCTGCGGGGAGGGCTGGCACTGACATGCGGGGCGGACTAGCCCTGTGCTGGTCATCCCCCGCATGTCTGAGTGCATGATCGTAGCTGTGCTAAATTTAGCACAGCTACGATCAACTCTGAATTACCCCCATTGTGCCTTATAACCAATGCAGGGGAATGGCATTGAATGTATGTATCTCTGATTTCTTTTTACCCCCAAGAATATAACAGCTACATAATGGGGATAAGTATCTGTTTGGCAGGTCGACCCTACTTAGGTAGACAGTCACGAGATCGACCACTATTGGTCGACACTGACATGGTCGACATTGACAAATGGTTGACACTGAACAGGTCGACACATGGAAAGGTCGACATATCTTTTTTTTTTTTTTTTACACGATTTTCAACTTTTTCATACATTACCATCCATGTGGCCTATGATTGGGAATAGTAACCTTGCCCGCAGTCGCTCGCCATGCAAGGGGACTCGGTACACTAATTAGGGTTCCTGGTCATGTTACAGAAAAAATGACTCCAAAAACAGTTCAAAAATCCATGTCGACTTTTTCATGCAGCAACCTGTCCTGTGTTGACAACTTGCATGTGTCGACTATTTGTCAATGTTGACCATGTCAATGTCGACCGTCACCTAATGACTGTTGACCTTAACATGGTCGACCATTTATACCAGAACCGGTGCAATCAGGGAGATTGCTGGTCTATTCAGGGAGTCAGGGAGATTACTACTATTTACGGGAGTCTCCTGCAGAATGAGGGAGGGTAGGCAACTATTATTCAGCGTCTTGGAGGAATAGCTGACACAGATTCTGATGGCCTGCTGGCAGGACTACTCTCAGTTGTAGTGGGCATAAGAAGAAAAGGGCATATCTAGGAAAGAGAAGCAATACAATTTACATTCAGTTCTATGCCAGTCCCAGTGAAACCTTGTAATGTCCTTAAATTTGTATAAATTCATTCTCTCCATAGCATTTGCTTAAGCTCCTTTTGTAAATGGGCATTAATTTGCCACATTTGCAGAATTTGGGCATGCATTTTGAAGTATCGGAAAACATCCATAGCAGTTATCATTGCACTAACTGGGCGTTATGGTGGGGTGTCTTAAAGATGCAAGCTGTTGTCCTTTTTCAGCAGGTAGTGCAGATTCCTTACCACCACACTCAGGGCATTTATATGTCCTCATCTCCCTCTGTCAGTGTAGCAATGGATTCTTCCAAATGTTCATGGTTGTAGAGAGTGTGGCTGGGCCTAGGTATTGTAGGGGTGTGGCATAATTATAGAGGGAAGGCCATTTATGAAAAACAGTGGTGGTCATGCAGATGCGGACGCAAGGCGGCTATTGTACACATATTGATCAATGTTTTTGCACTGCGCATGCGTCTGAGCCTCAGTGGGCATGTGCAGCAAGTGCTTATGAGTGCGGTTGCAGCAAGATTTTAGTGGCATAGTGAGTGACAGGAAGTCAGCATTTGGGGGGTGGTAATGGGGAGTGGTCAGACGAACGTAGGCGTGTCATGGGTGTTCGGACAGCATTTTCTAGGTATTCATAAATTAGCAGCTGCGATCACACTTGCTACTAGAGAGGCCTGTGCATCCCTAGAGCTCTGTGTGGTGACCCGCCATATGCAAATTATGTAATCGCTGTTGGTAGTCCTTTTGCACGGGTTAGCTTCGCACATATTAGCATATAATCACAATTGCTTATGGCAAATCATTGCAACAGGAGTAGGAAGAACAACTGCACCTGAATGACCCCCACTATGCCATGTGGGCAGATCTGGGGAGGGTGGGGTGGTGGGATCACTCACCCCTGCACATCAGGCCTTATTCAGAAGTGGTTGGTACCGGAGATGCGGCACATAGTGCAAAGTACCAATGTGTCGCACTCTTACTGCATTGGACGCACTACAGCTTCAGACGGTCAGTGATTGATAGTCTGCTGCCATTTGGGGTCGGGGAGAGAGCAGCGACGGCTATTGTTTACCAAAATGAAGAAGTTTTGCCTCTATTTTGGGAGAGTGCCAAGGCATACCTCCCAACTGTCCTGATTTTTCGCGGGACAGTCCCATTTTTTTGTCGGATTCGGGTGTGTTTTGGATTCGTTTTTTTTTTTACAAAAAACCCTCAAAAACAGCTTAAATCATAGAATTTGGGGGTCATTTTTGATCCCATAGTATTATTAACCTCAATAACCATAATTTACACTCATTTTCAGTCTATTCTGAACACCTCACACCTCACAATATTATTTTTAGTCCTAAAATTTGCACCGAGGTCGCTGGATGGCTAAGCTAAGCGACCCAAGTGGCCGACACAAACACCTGGCCCATCTAGGAGTGGCACTGCAGTGTCAGGCAGGATGGCACTTCAAAAAAATTGTCCTCAAACAGCACATGATGCACAGAAAAAAAGAGGTGCACCAAAGTCGCTGTGTGACTAAGCTAAGCGACACAAGTGGCCGACACAAACACCTGGCCCATCTAGGAGTGGCACTGCAGTGTCAGGCAGGATGGCACTTCAAAAAAATTGTCCCCAAACAGCACATGATGCAAAGAAAAATGAAAGAAAAAAGAGGTGCAAGATGGAATTGTCCTTGGGACCTCCCACCCACCCTTATGTTGTATAAACAGGACATGCACACGTTAACGAACCCATCATTTCAGCGACAGGGTCTGCCACACGACTGTGACTGAAATGACTGGTTGGTTTGGGCCCCCACCAAAAAAAGAAGCAATCAATCTCTCCTTGCACAAACTGGCTCTACAGAGGCAAGATGTCCACCTCATCATCATCCTCCGATTCCTCACCCCTTTCACTGTGTACATCCCCCTCCTCACAGATTATTAATTCGTCCCCACTGGAATCCACCATCACAGGTCCCTGTGTACTTTCTGGAGGCAATTGCTGCTGGTGAATGTCTCCACGGAGGAATTGATTATAATTCATTTTGATGAACATCATCTTCTCCACATTTTCTGGAAGTAACCTCGTACGCCGATTGCTGACAAGGTGAGCGGCTGCACTAAACACTCTTTCGGAGTACACACTGGAGGGAGGGCAACTTAGATAGAATAAAGCCAGTTTGTGCAAGGGCCTCCAAATTGCCTCTTTTTCCTGCCAGTATACGTACGGACTGTCTGACGTGCCTACTTGGATGCGGTCACTCATATAATCCTCCACCATTCTTTCAATGGTGACAGAATCATATGCAGTGACAGTAGACGACATGTCAGTAATCGTTGGCAGGTCCTTCAGTCCGGACCAGATGTCAGCACGCGCTCCAGACTGCCCTGCATCACCGCCAGCGGGTGGGCTCGGAATTCTTAGCCTTTTCCTCGCATCCCCAGTTGCGGGAGAATGTGAAGGAGGAGATGTTGACGGGTAACGTTCCGCTTGACTTGACAATTTTCTCACCAGCAGGTCTTTGAACCTCTGCAGACTTGTGTCTGCCGGAAAGAGAGATACAACGTAGGTTTTAAATTTAGGATCGAGCACGGTGGCCAAAATGTAGTGCTCTGATTTCAACAGATTGACCACCCGTGAATCCTGGTTAAGCGAATTAAGGGCTCCATCCACAAGTCCCACATGCCTAGCGGAATCGCTCTGTTTTAGCTCCTCCTTCAATGTCTCCAGCTTCTTCTGCAAAAGCCTGATGAGGGGAATGACCTGACTCAGGCTGGCAGTGTCTGAACTGACTTCACGTGTGGCAAGTTCAAAGGGTTGCAGAACCTTGCACAAGTTGAAATCATTCTCCACTGTGCTTGAGTCAGGTGCATTCCCCCTCCTTTGCCTATATCGTGGGCAGATGTATAGACTTGAATGGCCTTTTGCTGCTCCTCCATCCTCTGAAGCATATAGAGGGTTGAATTCCACCTCGTTACCACCTCTTGCTTCAGATGATGGCAGGGCAGGTTCAGGAATGTTTGGTGGTGCTCCAGTCTTAGGCACTAGGTGGCTGAATGCCGAAAGTGGCCCGCAATTCTTCGGGCCACCGACAGCATCTCTTGCACGCCCCTGTCGTTTTTTAAATAATTCTGCACCACCAAATTCAATGTATGTGCAAAACATGGGACGTGCTGGAATTTGCCCAGATGTAATGCACGCACAATATTGCTGGCGTTGTCCGATGTCACAAATCCCCAGGAGAGTCCAATTGGGGTAAGCCATTCTGCGATGATCTTCCTCAGTTTCTGTAAGAGGTTGTCAGCTGTGTGCCTCTTATGGAAAGCGGTGATACAAAGCGTAGCCTGCCTAGGAATGAGTTGGCGTTTGCGAGATGCTGCTACTGGTGCCGCCGCTGCTGTTCTTGCTGCGGGAGGCAATACATCTACCCAGTGGGCTGTCACAGTCATATAGTCCTGAGTCTGCCCTGCTCCACTTGTCCACATGTCCGTGGTTAAGTGGACATTGGGTACAACTGCATTTTTTTGGACACTGGTGACTCTTTTTCTGAGGTCTGTGTACATTTTCGGTATCGCCTGCCTAGAGAAATGGAACCTAGATGGTATTTGGTACCGGGGACACAGTACCTCAATCAAGTCTCTAGTTGCCTCTGAATTAACGGTGGATACCGGAACCACGTTTCTCACCGCCCAGGCTGCCAAGGCCTGAGTTATCTGCTTTGTAGCAGGATGACTGCTGTGATATATCATCTACCTCGCAAAGGACTGTTGGACAGTCAATTGCTTACTGGAAGTAGTACAAGTGGTCTTCCGACTTCCCCTCTGGGATGACGATCGACTCCCAGCAGCAACAACAGCAGCGCCAGCAGCAGTAGGCGTTACACTCAAGGATGCATCGTAGGAATCCCAGGCAGGAGAGGACTCGTCAGACTTGACAGTGACATGGCCTGCAGGACTATTGGCTTTCCTGGGTAAGGAGGAAATTGACACTGAGGGAGTTGGTGGTGTGGTTTGCAGGAGCTTGGTTACAAGAGGAAGGGATTTAGTTGTCAGTGGACTCCTTCCGCTGTCACCCAAAGTTTTTGAACTTGTCACTGACTTCTGATGAATGCGGTCCAGGTGACGTATAAGGGAGGATGTTCCTAGGTGGTTAACGTCCTTACCCCTACTTATTACAGCTTGACAAA
This sequence comes from Pseudophryne corroboree, assembly GCF_028390025.1. NCBI lineage: Eukaryota > Metazoa > Chordata > Amphibia > Anura > Myobatrachidae > Pseudophryne > Pseudophryne corroboree. The sequence goes on from NC_086449.1 coordinate 373,149,763, forward strand.
GGCAACACACGGCTTGACACCTGTTGTCCGCATTTGTGTTGAAATAATTCCACACTGAAGAGCTGATTTTTTTTGTACTTTGACCAGGCATGTCAATGGCCATATTCGTCCCACGGACAACAGGTGTCTCCCCGGGTGCCTGACTTAAACAAACCACCTCACTATCAGAATCCTTGTCAATTTCCTCCCCAGCGCCAGCAACACCCATATCCTCATCCTGGTGTACTTCAACAGTGACATCTTCAATTTGACTATCAGGAACTGGACTGCGGGTGCTCCTTCCAGCACTTTCAGGGGGCGTGCAAATGGTGGACGGCGCAAGCTCTTCCCGTCCAGTGTTGGGAAGGTCAGGCATCGCAACCGACACAATTGGACTCTCCTTGGGGATTTGTGATTTAGAAGAACGCACAGTTCTTTGCTGTGCTTTTGCCAGCTTAAGTCTTTTCATGTTTCTAGCGAGAGGATGAGTGCTTCCATCCTCATGTGAATCTGAACCACTAGCCATGAACATAGGCCAGGGCCTCAGCCGTTCCTTGCCACTCCGTGACGTAAATGGCATATTGGCAAGTTTACGCTTCTCATCAGACACTTTCAATTTTGATTTTTGGGTCATTTTACTGAACTTTTGTTTTTTGGATTTTACATGCTCTCTACTATGACATTGGGCATCGGCCTTGGCAGACGACGTTGATGGCATTTCATCGTCTCGGCCATGACTAGTGGCAGCAGCTTCAGCACGAGGTGGAAGTGGATCTTGATCTTTCCCTATTTTAACCTCCACATTTTTGTTCTCCATTTTTTAATGTGTGGAATTATATGCCAGTATCAATAGCAATGGCCTACTACTATATATACTGCGCATAACTGAAATGCACCACAGGTATGGATGGATAGTATACTTGACGACACAGAGGTAGGTAGAGCAGTGGCCTACTGTACCGTACTGCTATATATATTATATACTGGTGGTCAGCAAACTGTGCAAAACTGAAATGCACCACAGGTATGGATGGATAGTATACTTGACGACACAGAGGTAGGTACAGCAGTGGCCTACTGTACCGTACTGCTATATATATTATATACTGGTGGTCAGCAAACTGTGCAAAACTGAAATGCACCACAGGTATGGAGTGATAGTATACTTGATGACACAGAGGCAGGTACAGCAGTGGCCTACTGTACCGTACTGCTATATATATTATATACTGGTGGTCAGCAAACTGTGCAAAACTGAAATGCACCACAGGTATGGATGGATAGTATACTTGACGACACAGAGGTAGGTACAGCAGTGGCCTACTGTACCGTACTGCTATATATATTATATACTGGTGGTCAGCAAACTGTGCAAAACTGAAATGCACCACAGGTATGGATGGATAGTATACTTGACGACACAGAGGTAGGTACAGCAGTGGCCTACTGTACCGTACTGCTATATATATTATATACTGGTGGTCAGCAAACTGTGCAAAACTGAAATGCACCACAGGTATGGATGGATAGTATACTTGACGACACAGAGGTAGGTACAGCAGTGGCCTACTGTACCGTACTGCTATATATATTATATACTGGTGGTCAGCAAACTGTGCAAAACTGAAATGCACCACAGGTATGGATGGATAGTATACTTGACGACACAGAGGTAGGTACAGCAGTGGCCTTCTGTACCATACTCCTATATATTATATACTGGTGGTCAGCAAAATTATGCACTGTACTCCTACTATATACTAGAATGCAGCACAGATATGGAGTGTTTTTCAGGCAGACAACGTATACTGGTGGTCACTGGTCAGCAAAACTCTGCACTGTACTCCTCCTATATAATATACTGGTGGTCCCCAGTGCCCACAATAAAGCAGTGTGAGCACAGATATATGCAGCACACTGAGCACAGATATGGAGTGTTTTTCAGGCAGACAACGTATACTGGTGGTCACTGTCAGCAAAACTCTGCACTGTACTCCTCCTATATAATACAGCTGCTCCCCAATCCCCACAATTAAGCAGTGTGAGCACAGATATATGCAGCACACTGAGCACAGATATGGAGTATTTTTCAGGCAGACAACGTATTACTGGTGGTCACTGGTCAGCAAAACTCTGCACTGTACTCCTGCTATATAATACAGCTGCTCCCCAATCCCCACAATTAAGCAGTGTGAGCACAGATATATGCAGCACACTGAGCACAGATAAGGAGCGTTTTTTTCAGGCAGAGAACGGATAAAACTGGTGGTCACTGATCAGCAAAACTCTGCACTGTACTCCTCCTATATTATACAGCTGCTCCCCAGTCCTCCCTACAATTAAGCAATAAAGCACAATCAAGTTCAACAATAAACGGAGAGGACGCCAGCCACGTCCTCTCCCTAACATTTCCAATGCACGAGTGAAAATGGCGGCGACGCGCGGCTGCTTATATAGAATCCGAATCTCGCGAGAATCCGACAGCGGGATGATGACGTTCGGGCGCGCTCGGGTTAACCGAGCCATACGGGAGAATCCGAGTATGCCTCGGACCCGTGTAAAATGGGTGAAGTTCGGGGGGGTTCAGTTTCCGAGGAACCGAACCCGCTCATCACTAGTTTATACACAGATTGACATGGGTGAATGCTCCCATGATGCGTACACATGTGTGTACACACCGCATGTGAGCTGACAAAGGACACATCTGTAGTACAAAATGATTTTATAGCACCAACTGGGAACAATAATAATATGCAGGAAAATAGACTTGGGTCAAACATACATTGTTTTACACTTATTTAGAAAAATATTTTCTTTCAAATTATTGATCTACTGTTTCTGGATATTGCAAATAATAAAGTGGAGACATCAAGGAACCTTGTTAAAATGAGTAGTGATATCAGTAGTGAGGTCAGTGTTAAGTTTAGCCAAAAAAAATGAGATTAGATGGGTATATACTGTAGGTCATAGTTCCAGATTTCCTGGTTGCTGTCTCGGCACAGAAGGGGAGAGGGGCGGGCATGTCGCATCACAGGGGGTAGGGCTATGTAAATGGGGCTACAAGGGTGCATGGTTGCCGTGTTTGCGTCATAGTAGCCACGCCCCCTGGTCTATAATGCAGAGATTACTGGCATTATACGGCAGGGTGCGTGAATATGATGATGCAGTTTGACGATTCTATTGGGGGGCCGTGAGGGGCACCTGATTTTTGGGAGCCTCCCGGCCATTCCGGGAGAGTAGGCAAGTATGCTGTAGGTAGGTATATTGGTAGGGATTTTTATAATGGCCCTCATTCCGAGTTGTTTGCTCGCAAGCGGATATTAGCAGATTTGCTCATGCTAAGCCGCCGCCTACTGGGAGTGAATCTTAGCATCTTAAAATTGCGAACGATGTATTCGCAATATTGCGATTACACACCTCGTAGCAGTTTCTGAGTAGCTTCAGACTTACTCGGCATCTGCGATCATTTCAGTGCTTGTCGTTCCTGGTTTGACGTCACAAACACACCCAGCGTTCGCCCAGACACTCCCCCGTTTCTCCGGCCACTCCTGCGTTTTTTCCGGAAACGGTAGCGTTTTTTCCCACACGCCCATAAAACGGCCTGTTTCCGCCCAGTAACACCCATTTCCTGTCAATCACATTACGATCGCCAGAACGATGAAAAAGCCGTGAGTAAAATTCCGAAGTGCATAGCAAATTTACTTGGCGCAGTCGCAGTGCGGACATTGCGCATGCGCATTAAGCGGAAAATCGCTGCGATGCGAAGATTTTTACCGAGCGAACAACTCGGAATGAGGGCCAATAACAGATGTTCTTCAATATTCTGGAGCCACCATATATATACTATCTGTGAAGCAGAGAAGAAGCTGCACTCAGAGTCACAGGAGAAGGAGACAAGATACATTTCCCACACGCATTTTCATGGAATTTTTCTGAACTCCCCATCAAAAAAAGGTGAAAATTGAAAGCAATCAAGTAAAAAAATAAAAATTATTTTTGAGGCTATAGATACTGGAAAATATGTCAGTTTTCAAAGAAAGTGAGTACAGTACCTTAGTCAATTTGATTTAACAATCTGTGCTGAGCAATGGATATCTTAAAAACCTGGGGCCTAATTCAGACCTGATCGCTCGCTAGGTTTTTTTTGCAGCGCTGCGAACAGATAGTCGCAGCCCATAGGGGAGTGTATTTTAGCTTTGCAAGTGTGCGAACGCATGTGTAGCAGAGCTGTACAAACAGATTTTGTGCAGTCTCTGAGTAGCCCAGGACTTACTCAGCCACTGCAAAGACTTAAGCCTGTCCGGGACCGGAATTGACGTCAGGAACCCTCCCTGAAAACACATGGCACAAACGCCTTCTTCCTGTCAATCTCTTTGCGATCGCCCATGCAAATAGATTCTTTGAACATACCCATCGCTGAGCGGCGATCCGCTTTGTGCCTGTGCAACGCGCCTGCGCATTGTGGTGCATACGCATGCGCAGTTCTGGCCTGTTCGCAGCTGTGCAAAAAACACTAGCGAGCGATCAGGTCTGAATTGCCCCCCAGAACCGTTAGTTAGGGTGCATTGAGGACCACATTTTGGAACCTCTTCACTAGACAATATGTCGCCCGATCCTGAGCGAGATATCAGGTACATTGTCAATTGTGTACCCATGGGTCGCTAACTATATCCCCCCATCGGCCTTGATGCAGGGCCGATGGGGGTTGTCACTAGCGATTAGCATGTCACTCCTCTCCCTTCCGTCGGACCCAGCATTGGCAAGTGTGTATCTATGCAGTTGCCACATGCCGGGTCCCATGCAAGCTTAGTTATACAAAAACACATCAAGCAGTAGTAATAACAAATAAATAACATTAGTTATAAGATAACAAAAAAATACAACTTTCCGAAATTGTTATTTAGCAAGCACCTTCAGAAGTCTGTCATCTTCCCTCCTAAGCCCTCTCTTCTCTGCGGTAAGGTTTTTATTCTCATCCGCACAGTAAAAAAGCAGAGACGTAACTAGGGTCTTCAGCACCCAAGACAAGATGGGGTCATCTCTCAGCACACCATCATCTCCCCCTGAATCATCTCTCAGCCACACGATAATCTCCCCCTGCGTAGTCTCTCAACACAACATCAACCCCCCTGCGTCATCTCCGCCTTTATTCTATGTCTGTGTCCCATCCTCCCTTCATTCTTTGCCTCTTTGTGTTCCCCCCTTCATTCTATGCCCGTCCCACCCCTTATTCTATGCCTCTCTGTGTCTCACCTCCACCCCCCCCCCCCATTCTATGCCTCCCTGTGTTTCTTTCCCCTCCCCCTTCATTCTATGTCTACCTGTGTGTGTCTCTTCCTCCCCCTTCACCTTCAGCTGGGAGCCAGGCAGAAGGCTGTAGCTCAGGGAGCGTGACACTGGAATCGCGGTCACGCCACGGCAGCAGTACTAGCAATGTGGGAGGCTGGGAGCTGCTGCGGTTGTTGTAATGCCAAGCACCACAGTCCTTGCTTGGCGGTGCAACTGTAACGGGCGAGCGACTGTGGAGCAATGGTGGCGGGTGTGGTGCTGGTACAATACCCTGACCAGAGGTGCCTCCCTTTGCACATGCCCTGCTCGCCCCACCCTAGTTATGCCACTGGTAAAAAGGCATGTTCTGGACTGAAGTCCAGGGCCGGATGTAATGCCGTACAAGTTGGCTGGAGTCTGAGTTTGGCCGGCAACCCGCACTTCCTGCTAACTCGGACAGCATTACATCAAGCCACCCGCATTTTATTTTAAAGTTTGAAGTAATCCCCACACGGTTTGGGACTTTGCAATCCGCTACAAATTGGATGTGAATTGACTTTTCAGACTCCAAACATCAGGTTAGTAAATTTGGTGGTGTAGCTCAGAAAAAAGCATGCAAAGAGCCTAATTCAGACCTGATCGTAGATGTGCGAAAAAACGCACATCTACGATCAAAATCTTAGGCATGCGGGGGGACGCCCAGCACAGGGCTAGTCCGTACTGCATGCCAGGCCCTACCCCACCCCTATCACACCTGCCGAGTAGCTCCCTGTCTACGCAGCCAAGCTGTGAAGGCAGGCGGCTACCGGCCATGTTTTTAGCCACAGCGGATGCGTGTGGGACCACACAGCCGCTGCGGCACGCCCCCAAACGGTCCGGACACGGCTGCATTGTCCGAACCGTGTTGTCCCAATGCCGACAACATGCCCCTGGCCGCCCCGCGACCGCCTCTGACTGTGAATCAGGCAGAGGCAATTGCACTAGTGAGATGCCTTCACATCTCAGTGTGCGCGGACAGTGCGGCTGCTGCGCGAGCACACACAACATAGGGTATCAGCCTGCATTCGCTGCCGCTGCAGCGACCAGGTCTGAATTAGGCCCAAAATGTGGTACAGTAGTACGCAAACTGCATGCAAAGCTGCTGGTTCCTAGATCTCCACATCAGTGTCTATTTACAGATGAGTGTTCTTGTCAGGTCTGCACAGGGATTAACATTCAGGACAAAGTGCATCAAGTATCTACCGGTCTTAAATGTCTGAATGTTCTGACTATATACAGATTTGTAATATCTTTTAAAAAAGAAAACCCCCAAACCACTGATAGAGCTCTAATAAAATACAAATACGGGGGCAGATGAAAGAAGCCGGCACATATCCACGTACAGCCTGTATCCAGAGTTGCAATCATCTCTGCACATGTTTACTGAGGGCACGTAGGTAGAATGGGATGTAATAAAATGTCAACATCTCAATGTTCACAGTTATGATGTCGATATTGTTAAAATGTAGACGTTGAACATGACGGCATGTGCAGAATGTGATTATGTCAACATGTGACGGGACAAACTCAGGATTTCTAGCGGGGGGGGGGTTTCCAAATGTTCGATTGATTGTCACCATCCCATGAAGGACACATAATTAGTGCAGCTTGCTGACCAGAAGAGAGATATGAGGTGGGAGATGGCTATAAGCAGAGCTGGAATTAGACCTCATGGGGCCCTAGGCAAGATGCCGGTATGGAGCTCCACTCCCTCAAACAATCCATAGTACTATATTATTGTTCCTGAATGTGAGCGGCATCACAAGAGTGCCAAGGCACCTACGAAGTGCGATCGCAATGCACAGTCTACCGATTATCACTCAGATGCGTGAACATCGGCACTTCGTACAAAACTGAATCAGGTCCTAGGTCAGGTATTCTCAACGGGTGTGGTATTGAAAGTCGACAGTAAAAAGGTCGACAATGTCTAGGTCGACCACTATTGGTCGACAGTAACTAGGTCGACAGGGTGTCTAGGTCGACAGGGTCTTTAGGTCGACAGGTCAAAAGGTCGACATGAGTTTTTAATGTTATTTTGGTGTCGTGTTCTTCGTAGAGTGACCGGGAACCCCAATTAGTGCACCGCGTCCCCTCGCATGGTGCCTTCGTTCCGCTACCGATTCGCTCGGCACAGATTACCGTTCCAATCGTAGTCCACGTGGATCGTTAAGTATGAAAAGGTTCAAAAAAAGAAAAAAATTGTGAAAAACTAATGTCAACCTTTTGACCTGTTGACCTAGAACATGTCGACCTAAAGACCCTGTCGACGTAGACACCCTGTCGACCTAGTTACTGTCGCCCAATAGTGGTCGACCTAGACATTGTCGACCTAGTTACTGTCGACTTTCAGTCCGGATCCCATTCTCAACATCGGTCCTCAAGGCACACTAACAGTCCAGGGGGTGTTTAATATGCAGGGGAGGTGTGGATAGTGGAATTGGCTTAATATTCATCATTTCCTGGAAATAGTTTCTTAGCTTTCAATGGGATAAGAAATTAGAGAATCCCACCTTTCAGGAGGTACTGGGGACTTGGGGATCATAGTTCAGGAGACAGAACAATTCACCTACGAAAATATAAAAACTGCATACCAGGTGTGTGGAGCACGACCAGGGACCAGCAGCTGGAACAGGGCCGTCTTTTTGTATGGGCTCAATGGGCTCTTGCCCAAGGGCCCGAGGAGTATAAGGACCCTAGGCTGATAGCTGAGGGTCCCCTCTTTCCAGGGGTACCACATTTTTGAAAATCGGCCTTGGGGAACCGGAGATATCCGACTTGAAAGCAGTGGTCCCCATCCAAGCCTGTTAATTGATCTTCCCAGCCAGATTTCTCGAGTTCTCTATGACTAAGAGTTTTTCTGAGGGTATAATCCTAAAGCTGGAACTCTCCCCTTTCACACTTCCCTTTGGACACTGACAGCTTGTCTCTACTATGCCCAGAACAAGAGATATCAGCCTTCAAGCAGCTAGTCACTGCTCCTGCTCCACACGCCTAATATGCAGTTTTAGATTTTCATTGGTGAATTGCTCTGGCTCCTGAACTCTGATCCCCAAGTCCCAAGTACCTCCTGAAAGGTGGGACTCTCTAGTTTTTTTTATCCTATTCAAAGCTAAGAAATACATTTTCAGGAACTTGAGATATCTGCAGTCAAGCAAGCTGCCCTCCCACCGGAAATTGATAAATATTAAGCCCACTCCACTATCCTCACCTCCCCTACGTATTAAACACCCCCTACCACCCTGGAAGTCATGTACTAGGGCTTCTTCATTCAGCCCAATGCCCCCTTCTACAGTTTAGCCCCATCTGTACAGTAAAGGAGTAATTAGCAGAAATTACTGCTCCAGGTCCTACATGCTGAGTGGAACACCCCCTACCGCCCGCGGGACATCAAAGCTGCCGCTGATAGCACCCCCACCCCTACTGCTGGAGGAAGGGTGGGGGGACCAGTGCATTGCTGTGACCAGGGGCCTACACTGCTGTTAAGACGGCCTTGAGCTGGAAGGCTGATATCTCTGGGTCTGGGGATAGTAGAGACACTCTGCCAGTGTCCACAGAAAGGGGAGAGTCATAGCTTTTGGAGTAAACCCTCAGAAAAACTCTCAGTCAGAATGAACCTGAGATATCTGGTTGGGAAGAGCAATTAACATGCTCATATGGGGACCACTGCTTTGAAGTCGGATATCTTCAGTTCCCCAGGGCCGATTTTCAAACATCTGGTACCCCTAGAAAAAGGAGACCCTTAGCTATCAGCGTGCGGGAGGGGAGGTTAGATTCAGGCTGCAGAATGGGAGGGTTAGGTCTGGCATATCCCTATAAGTTGCAGATGACAGGGTATAGTTGCTGGGACTCCACAATGGGGGTAATTCAGAGTTGATTGCAGGAGCAAATTTGTTAGCAGTTGGGCAAAACCATGTGCACTTTGGAGTTAGATTTTGGTGGGTTATTTTGTTTCTGTGCAGGGTAAATACTGGCTACTTTATTTTTACACTGCAATTCAGATTTCAGTTTGAACACACCCCGCCCAAATCTAACTCTCTCTGCACATGTTATATCTGCCCCACCTGCAGTGCACATGGTTTTGCCCAATTGCTAACAAAGTTCATGCTGCGATCAACTCAGAATTACCCCCATAGAACATAACTAAGTGCAAGTTATGTGACTTCCCAACTCCCAGACCAGTGGCGCATCTATAATAGGTGCAGTATGTGCAGTGCACACGGGTCCCCGTGGGGGTCCAGGGGTTTGTAATACTGACCTCTCTGGAGTTTCCCGCCAGCGGCAGCATCTATCCACGAATCTCTGGATAAATGGTGCGGTGGCCATTTTCCCAAAGTTTTGCACATGAGCAATAAGGAAATCTCTGGGAAAATGGCCACTATGTAATTTCCCCAGAGGTTTGCGCATACGTAATAGAGTCTAGTGTCCCCTAGTGCTCAGACTCTATTGTGCTGCCGGGAGCTGGTTGCAGATGAGAGGGCCTGGATGGAGGAGGTTGCACACCCCTATCCCAGACCCTGTACTAACAAGATGATCTAAACATCTTGCAAATGAATGAATGGTTTTTGGTGGCTGAAATCTGTAACTGTAACAATGAGACATAAAAGACAACAAAATAACTCATGAATAAAATGAGTGAGAGATAAATATTATAACTGTGGCTAGAACATCTTTATGTTAGTACAGTAGCTTGCATGGGAGTAACTATAGTGGGTACAAGGAATGCCATTGCTATAGAGCCAGAGGATTAGAGGGCCTGGACCCAGTTTATGAAGTTGCATAACAATTTCCCAGCTTTGCACTGTAGGGGGCACTGTAATATGGCATCATTTGAGCTGGAGACCACTATAATGTGGCACAATATGAACTGGAGGGCACTGTAATGAGTAAGAATCTGATCTGCTTATTGTAGTGTAGAGGGCCTATAATGTTACATAATAAGAACTGCGGCACTTTAATATGGCACAGCAAGAAATGGAGGCACTATAGTGTGGCATAATATGAACTGGGACACTGTGGGCCGGATTTAAATGTCCCCCTTCTCTCGTCCGTGAATGCGCCCGCTGGCAGTATTCTAATGTTGCTGCCGAAGGGCGCAACAAGTTAATTTAAGCTCACTACCCCTGGGGGTAGCGAGCTGAAATGCAGTTAAAGAGACTCGTTTGGGTGCTGAAATGGGTCTTTTCACAACGTGCCTATTACTTTAGTCGGGTTTAGGTGCTTTGCGCGCAGTGGCGTAACTAGAAATTTTTCTCCCCCAAGCCAAAAAACTCTTCGGTGCCCCCCCCTCATGCTCCATAATTGGGAGCAAGAAAGGTATAAATATGCGCGCGCCGAAGTCGCACGCGGCAAAAAAGTGGTGTGGTTTCGTTGGAATGGGCGTGGTTTCGCATAAAGGGGCGTGGCATTGCAGGAAAAGACTACCTTATACCCCAGTTTTGCAACCTGCACGCCCATACGTTGGCCACCACAGGAAAGAAAAATAATCCTGATTCATGCCCCTTACATTATTTGTAATTTTTCCTCCTTATAGTAATGCCCAGTATACATTATGCCACATACTGCAATGGCCCTTAGACATTATGCCGCACACAATAATGCACATGACACAATATGCACACACTGTAATGCCCCCGACACATTATGCCACACACCGTAATGCCTGTGACACATTATGCCACACACCGTAATGCCTGTGACACATTATGACAGGAATCGCAATGCCCGTTATACATTATGCTACACACTGCAATGCCCCTGATACATTATAGCACATACAATGTCTGTGACACATTATGACACACACCGCAATGTCCGTGATACATTATGCCACACACTGCAATGCCCGATACATTATAGCACATACAATGCCTGTGACACATTATGCCACACACTGCAATGACCTTGAGACATTATACCACAATGCCCGTGATATAGTATACCATACACCGTAATGCCTGTGACACATACCGCAATGCCCTGCCCGTTATACCCTATGCCACACACCGCAATGCCAGTTATGTATTATGCCACACTGCAATGACCCTGAGACATTATACCACATACCACAATGCCCGTGATATAGTATACCACACACCGTAATGCCTGACACATTATGACACACACCGCAATGTCCGTGATACATTATGTCACACACTGCAATGACCCTGAGACATTATACCACATATCACAATGCCCGCGATATAGTATACCATACACCGTAATGCCTGTGACACATTATGACACACACCGCAATGTCCGTGATACATTATGCCACACACCGTAATGCCCATTACACATTAAGTCCTACAGTAAGGCTTCTAATTACTTTTCAATTACCTGCTCGTTGTCAGGGGTTTCATGCACTGGGTGTCATGCTCGTTGCCAGGGGTTTCATGCTCTTGGTTCCATGCACGGTGCCAGGGGTTTTCATGCTCAGGGTGTCATGCTCGTTGCCAGGGGTTTCATGCACTGGGTGTCATGCTCGTTGCCAGGTGTTTCATGCACTGGGTGTCATGCTCGTTGCCAGGTGTTTCATGCACTGGGTGTCATGCTCGTTGCTAGGAGGTAGTCCCAGTGCCAGATATTCCCCCACGGTGCCAGGTACTCACATGCCCCAGTGCCAAATATAGCCCCCCCCCATGTGCCAGGTACACATATACCCCCCCAGTGCCACATATGCCCCCAGTGCCATATATTCCCCCCCAGTGCCAGATATTCCCCCAGTGCCAGATATTCCCCCCCAGTGCCATATATGCCCCCAGTGCCAGATATTCCCCCCCAGTGCCATATATGCCCCCAGTGCCAGATATTCCCCCCCCAGTGCCATATATGCCCCAGTGCCAGATATTCCCCCCCCCAGTGCCATATATGCCCCCAGTGCCAGATATTCCCCCCCCCAGTGCCATATATGCCCAAGTGCCAGATATTCCCCCCCAGTGCCATATATGCCCCCAGTGCCAGATATTCCCCCCCCCAGTGCCAGATATTCCCCCAGTGCCAGATATTCCCCCCCAGTGCCATATATGCCCCCAGTGCCAGATATTCCCCCCCAGTGCCATATATGCCCCCAGTGCCAGATATCCCCCCCCCCCTGCCATATATGCCCCAGTGCCATATATTCCCCCCAGTGCCAGATATTCCCCCCCAGTGCCAGATATCCCCCCCCCGCGCCGCTGCTGCTGCTTTTTGGAGGGACACGGAGGGCACAGCTCACCTCTCCTGTGTCCCTCCTGCTGCATCATCTCCGGCGGCCGCGGGTCTAATAGGGGAAAGTGCCGGTTCGTGAGCCAATTAGAGCTCACGGACGGCACTTCCCCCTATTAGACCCGCGGCCGCCGGAGATGATGCAGGAGGGACACAGGGAGGCGCGCTGTGCCCTCCGTGTCCCTCCAACAAGCGGCGGAGGGAAGGAGACCGCAGACTGACATGCGGACGCTCGTCCGCATGTCAGTCTGCTGTAAATCAGTGGCGCCCCCCGCAGCCCCTCGCCCCCAAGCCACCGCGAGGGCTGCGGGGGCAGTAGTTACGCCACTGTTTGCGCGCCTAAACCCGACTGAAATGGGCGCAATCAGCACAATAACGGGGGGCATTTGAATATTGCCCCTCTATCTCCCGTCACTTTAGATGGGAGATCGGGGTGCGATAAGATTTTAATTCCCCCCTGCATGTCATAATGTGACTTGGGGATACTGTTTGGCATAATGTGTCATGAAAACATTTGAGCGTCTGGTTTTGAATCACCTGGAAACTGTGACTGGTCCCCAACTGGACCCCCTACAGTTCGCCTATCAAACGAATCAGTATGTCGAGGATGCAGTGAACCTGGGCCTGCACTACATTCTACAGCACCTAGACATTCCCGGTACCTACGCGAGGGTCCTGTTTGTCGATTTCATCTCGACCTTCAATACAATCGTCCCCAGCATCCTCCACCCCCAAATGACTTCGCCTAGGGGTCCCTGAAGCTAACTGTTCATGGATAGTAGACTTCCTGACAGATAGGACACAGGTTGTGAAAGCGGGAGAATTCACCTCTCAAGTCCGGTCCATTAGTACAGGGGCCCCTCAGGGTGCCTTGTACACAAATTACTGCACCTCAGAGGTGCAATCAGTAGAGATCATCAAATTCACTGACAACACCACAGTCATCGGCCTCATCAAGGACAGGGACGAATCGGCCTATAGACGGGAAGCAGATCGGTTAGCCCAGTGGTGCAGCCACAACAACCTTCTTCAGGAAGAAGTCAGCTAGCACACCTCCGCTAATGATTGCTGACAGTGTGGTATCGCTGGTGGACTCCTTCAAGTTCCTGGGGACCACAAACTCCCGTGACCTTAAATGGGGGTCCAACGCTGACACCACTGTTGGGAAAGTGCATCAGAGGTTGTTCTTCCTCAGGCACTAAGGAAGTTCAACATCCCACAGAAGCTTCTGCTCCTCTCCTACTCCGCAATTGTGGAGTCGGTACTGTGCTCCTCGATACTCGTATGGTACAGCTCCGCCAGCGCGAGGGACAGATGCAGGCTCCAAAAGGTGGTCAGAACCACAGAGAAGATCATCGGGACCGACCTTCCCTCAGTCCAGGACCTGTACCTGTCCAGAGCTACACAGCGGACAACGAAGATAGTAAAGGACCAGCTACACCCCGGCCACAGCATGTTTAACTTGCTTCCTTCAGGCAGGCATTACAGGACCGTCCCCGCCAGGTCCACCAGAAGCCTCATAAGTTTCTTTCCCCAAGCGGTCCGCCTGCTGAACTCCTGAACATTGACTGACTAGACGTACATGTAACCCACCAGTGTCCCTACGGTATTCCTATCTGACTTAACTTGCCCCCCCCCCCCACACACACCTGCTTATTTGTTACCTACTTGGCTGTTGTGTAGCAAGACAAATTCCTAGTATACGCAAGCATACCTGGCCAATAAAGCTGGTTCTGATTCTGATAATGAGTACTGGCAGCCCTACAGTGTGACATAATGTAAACTAGGGAACCACGTATTGTATTATATTGTATAATAAAAGACTAAACTTAAATTTGTGTTTCATGCTTTATTTTTATCTCTGAAGTTGATGAAATTGTCAGCTTTACAGGAGTAACTTTTCACAATGGACTGGTGGGCTTGCTTTGTATAGACACTTAAGAAGTTACTAGAGTGAGTTAAACAGCTGCCCCCCTCTCTCCCCCTGGAGGATTGACAGCTGTGCCTAGAATACAGACTGTCCTGGTCAGAATGAGTCAGCGAGCGCAGGGGGCTGCCTCACCCTCTAATTCAGGACTCTGACATCTAGAACATGGGACTGAACCACTGCAGAGCACAACACCTTCTAATGCAAACTACTTATTTCTAGTATACAGCACTTCTCAGAGTACCATCTTCCTGTATATTTCTCGGAGACAAAGGAACATATTTATGAATTGTAAGGTCTTTGACCCAATAATTATAATCTCTTATTGCTGCCATGAGAAATTATGTATTGGGCAGTACAGATGGTGTAATGGTTAGCATTACTGCCTCACAGTACTGAGGTCATGGGTTCGATTCCCACCATGGCCCTAACTGTGTGGAGTTTGTATATTCTCCCCATACCTGCGTGGGTTTCCTCTGGGTACTCCAGTTTCCTCCCACAATCCAAAAATATACTGGTAGGTTAATTGGCTCCCAACAAAATTAACCCTAGGGTGAATGTGTGTGTGTGTGTACATGTGGTAAGGACTATGGGGGTCATTCCGAGTTGTTCACTCGTTGCCGATTTTCGCAATGGAGCGATTAAGGCAAAAATGCGCATGATTTGCAGTGCGCATGCGGTAAGTATTTTAGCACAAAACTTAGTAGATTTACTCACGTCCGAACGAAGAAATTTCATCGTTGAAGTGATCGGAGCGTGATTGACAGGAAGTGGGTGTTTCTGGGTGGAAACTGGCCGTTTTCCGGGAGTGTGAGGAAAAACTCAGGCGTGTCAGGGAAAAACGCGGGAGTGTATGGAGAAACGGGGGAGTGGCTGGCCGAACCCAGGGCGTGTTTGTGACGTCAAAGCAGGAACGAAACGGCCTGAGCTGATCGCAATCTGTGAGTAGGTCTGGAGCTACTCAGAAACTGCTAAGAATTTTCTATTCGCAATTCTGCTAATATTTCATTCGCTATTCTGCTAAGCTGAGATACACTCCCAGAGGGCGGCGGCCTAGCGTGTGCAATGCTGCTAAAATCTGCTAGCGAGCGAACAACTCGGAATGACCCCCTATAGACTGTAAGCTCTACTGGGGCAGGGACTGATGTGAATGGTCAAATATTCTCTGTAAAGCGCTGCGGAATATGTGTGCGCTATATAAATAACTGGTAATAAATAAATAAAGAATCACCCAAATGAACTATAAAACACAGCAACCACTTCCCATTATCTCCCCCAGACGATGCCTTCCTGTCAATCAATCAATCTGTTAAACATCTCAGTGCGAGCGCAAAGGCACCTTGGCACATGCGCATTGTGATTGTCGCTCTGTTGTGTGAACATCGACAATGAATACAAAAGTGAATTGGGCCCTGAGACTCTGTCCACATTCAGGCCATGTTGACATTCTTATATCGAAATAATGTCAACATAATGAATGTTGAACTCGTACCCCACACCTAGTTAAACTGTTTTAAATAGAAGAGCTGGACTTGGACTAAAAATCACCCCTGACATATAAAATACACCAGACCTCCAACTATTTTAATGAACACAGCTAAGTAAACCACAGCCAATATTTAGTAAAGTTTGTAAACCCAATTAACCCAGTGATACTATCAGAACCCCCAGCACTTTATACAAATGTCCGGTTTGCCAGTCGTGAGCAGCCCACCCCTATATCTCAACTAGTGGATCTCAGGGATGCTCCAGGTAAAGGGATGTAACCAACCTGTTAACCCCTTCAGTGGTTTGCTCGGAAATCTTCCGGGCTAGCCAGCGCTGGCAACCCCCGAAGATTTCCGGGCATACTACTGACTGATTCCCCTCCACGGCGCCCGGGAATCACCATACTCAATTATAGAGTTTAGCCCACCCGCAGACTCCTATTGGCCGGGGGGGGCGGGCTTAGCTGTAAAATGGCTTATGCTGATCATCAGGCGATTACCTCACCCTGCCCCATCACTAGATCCCCCCTGCACCTTCCCCCCCACTCCCACTTCAATTTAAAAAAAACCACAGGGTGTGTTTTTAAATTGAAAACCCGCCACTGAAGGGGTTGATATAATAACATTTCAAGATGCCTTTTCCCAAAGTTACTGCACATGTAATTTAAAGTGGCAGAGGCATGACACAAAATACAACAAGGTCTGCATATTGGGTCCTCCTCAGTGGATATCCAATTTCTTCAGGGGTTGGTTCT
This sequence comes from Pseudophryne corroboree, assembly GCF_028390025.1. Lineage (NCBI taxonomy): Eukaryota > Metazoa > Chordata > Amphibia > Anura > Myobatrachidae > Pseudophryne > Pseudophryne corroboree. Next base: position 373,166,421 of record NC_086449.1, read on the forward strand.
AGTACTGAGGAAGGACACTCACAAATCAAGTACAAGGGGTGGGTAATTACAATTTAAAGCTAATTTTAGAAAATGGAATTAAGAGCAGTGGCATAGCAATAGCCCTCGCAGACCCTGCAGTGGCTTGGAGGAGCTGGGTGGCTTGTATGTGCTGGGGGTCTGCGGGGGCTACTACTACGCCACTGCCTGGACCTGAAGATACTTGTCTGCGGTCCCATCATGCCTGACCCTATTGAAAATGTACCTCCAAAAATGGCTGCCGCTTCAGAGGAGATAGTTATTGAGGAAGTGGTGGCCATTTTGGGAGGGACATTTTTTAATTCTGGCAGGTGCGACAGGATCACAGACCCGCAGCGGCTGGATGGTGGTGGAGAGGAATGCCCTGACAACGAGTAGAACCCCTTACAATGAGCATGCACCATAGAGGGGGGGATGTCTGAAACTAGTAAACACTAATATACAGGGTGATTCAAAAGTCGCAGTACACCCTTTTGTTTCAAAAACTATGCAGGAAATGGGAAAACTGAATACTCCAGTAAGTTATGGGTGAGGTGGGCTATCTTTTAGGGTATGTACTGAACATGGGCGCGATCTTGAAATCGGCCATCTTGCAGCAATTTTGCATTTGCAGTCCTTAGCAATGCAAATGCAGGAGGAGGTGCTGTAACGGCTTAGCCTTGTCATAGCAGTGCGGCTTTTTGGACCAAAGTAACTGTGTCTCGTGACGTAGTCCTTGCCCTTGCCACTCCCATAAAACATGTTCCTGAACGCCAGCCACCCCACCCCTGTCCCTCCCTGCGAATGCCTCTGCCTGTCAGCCAGGCAGAGGTGTTTGCATTTTAGAAAAGAGGTCTCGTTCTGCATATTCGCAGAACTGGTCCTGCACATGTGCAGTTATCCCCACCATCCATAAATTGCACATAGGACTGCTTAAGCGATCCATAATGAATCAGGCCCTATGAACACTAACAAAGAAATACTACACCATTAGTCGCTTGTTCCATCTTCCCCATTTTCAGATTTACGGTCGTGTACCTAGTGGATCCTGATGAACTGAGCTGCCATCCGCAGAACTAGAGTGTAGAAGCACACAGACCTACATCTGTCGGACTAGTATATATATATATGATATTAAGTCTTCTGCATCTTGAAGTCCTTGGAGTGCCGCCTGTTATCTTCATTATATTGTGGTGTGGTTACATCGGGGCGGGCACCTGGGCCTGTTGCATCTTGTACTGTGAGTGCCGGCTAGAATTTCGGTATATATATATATATATATATATATAAACACTCACTTCTCCAGCGATGCAGTAAAAATAGACAAGCCAGCACTCACGTGTAGATGAAAGAAAAGCAGGATTTATTCCTTAACCAAACGGCATGGTGAAGTACAGCAAATACAGCAAACACGGCCCGACAGCTGTTTCAACCGACTGGTCTTCCTCAGGGGCCCCTGAGGAAGACCAGTCGGTTGAAACAGCTGTCGGGCTGTGTTTGCTGTATTTGCTGTACTTCACCATGCCGTTTGGTTAAGGAATAAATCCTGCTTTTTTTCATCTACACGTGAGTGCTGGCTTGTCTACTTTTTCTGCATCGCTGGAGAAGTGAGTGTTTTATATTTATTGCTGCCTTGCACCACCATTTTTTGCTTTACATACATAGGCTTTGAGTGCTGTCGTGATTTCATATATATATATATATATATATATATATATATACATAATAATAATAATAATAATAATAATAATAATAATAATAACAACTGTTGTAATGATGTTTATACTGTAACTGTAGATGTAGTATTAACTACTGTAAATATTGTCAGTATATACAGTTAGGGGTGCTGAAATGGGGGAGATGGGTACAAATTTCCAGGGCCTGGGCTTCTGTAGGTGCATGGGAGTACAGTGGGTGTGTAACCATGCCCTTTTTCACATGATGCCTTGATCATGTCCCCATCATTGTGTACACCATAGGAATGTACACCAGGATGCGGCATAGCCATGTCCGCTCCAGTGACCACGCACCCACAGTACCTGGTCCCACCCGATGTCACTGCGGTGTATGTACAGTGAGTTCTATGTGATCAGTGTTTATTAGGAAAAGTTAGTTAATGTAAGAAGTAATATACTCCCAATTATAAATGAATATTGATCAGAAGTCAGCTCAAATATCTGCAGCCTATATGAAAGCACTCTGTCTTGTGCTTTTCTATGGTCTCAGAGTTCCTCTGTGATTTCAATAACCAATAACCATATGATTTACAGTAGGGCATGCATAATCCTGTATAAAATAATAGTAAAATATTTTTTTTAATATAAGATTACAGTCTCTCTAGTTTCCTGACAGGTAGCTGATTTTTCATCATACTGCCATACCTCCCAATATTACTGCTGAAGCAGGACCATGTGCGCGAACCTGAAAGTGGGCGGAGCCTTGCAGAACCCCCCGTTGTGTCACTGTGGGGTTGTGCCTGCACTCTCCAAAATGCTGAGCTGCCCGTAGGCTCCCCCAGTACTGTCAATAGATGCCATACTCCTCCCCAACAACCCCCCTCCACGGGACACTGACGGTCACGGCTGGGTCGGCAGGACAGTCCCAGAAAAATGGGACCTTCCCGCTGAATGCGGGAAAGTTGGGAGGTATGTACTTCTTGTACATTATCACTTTCTAATAGCACCCGTTATTAACTCTGACAAATTATATTGCACATATAATAATAAACCAAAAATAATCTGCCATTCTTTCACGATACCACATTGAATGATCGGCCATAACATTATCATTTAACAAAATGAAAACAAACACCTTAATTAAAATAAAATAGTACCAAAGGCTATTCTCGTCTTCCATGCTCAGTTGTCTGTGCTCTGCCAGCAAACACATCACATTCTGTCCAGGACAGAGTTCAGACCCTTCACGAGTATCTTTGAGACTAGCGTGACATTAATCTTGATATGTAGCTTCAGATTCCTCACTATTTTATCACTCTACAGGGAGAACATGCTGTTTAAGAGGAGTACATCACTGTTTCCAGATTCAAAGTGTTTGACACCATTGCAATCGCTTTCTAAATTTTCATAAATCAGCATTGATATTGTACTTTCAATAAAAGAACATAGGGGGTCATTCCGAGTTGATCGTAGATGTGTTCCCTGACATGCGGGGGGACGCCCTGCACAGGGCTAGCCTGCCCCACATGTCAGTCCGGCCCCCCTCACAGAAGTGCAAAGGCATCGCACAGCGGCGATGCCTTTGCACTTCAGGAGTAGCTCCCGACCAGCGCAGCTTTAGTGTGCTGGCCGGGAGCTACTCCTCGCTCCCCGGACTGCAGCGACTGCGTAAGATGTCACGCAACTGTGGAGATGTGCCCTGTGTCCCAGGGCACATCACCACAACAGTGTGCAGGGGATCTGTGTCCCCTGCAGAGCGTGAGGGTGGACAGCGCTGGGGCAGCTTGTCTGTTCCCAGCGCTGGGTGTGCGGCGGCAGCGGGTGTCCGGTGCAGGGATCGGACGTTTCCCTGCACCGGGCTGTCGACGGCGGCCGGTAGCGGCGCGGCGGCACTTTAAACTTGGCGCCATTCTGGCCGCCAATCAGAAGCGCCGCCCACGGCTTTTCAAACCCGGCGCCGTCCGCGAGCCAATCGCGGCTCGCGGGGCGCCGGCCAATCGGAGGTGGGCGTGGCGAGCCAATCTGCGTTCGCCGCGTCACAGGCCCCGCCCCCGGCGTCTGACGTCAGACGCCGGGCGGGAGCCGAAGAGAGAGGAGGCCGCGCCGAATAGCGGTGAAGATCCCGGCGGCGCGAGGAAGAAGAGGACGTCGCGGTGGAAGGTCCTGAGGCCGCGGAAGAGGCGAGGAGACGACCGGCTGCGGGAAGAAGATGTCCAGCGGCGGCTGGACGCGTCGAGGCGACGGTGGCGCCGCTGGCCAGGACGGGCCAGTGGCCGAAGATTGAAGAAGAGAGCGCTGGAGAGGTCACCAGGGGTGGAAAGTAAGAGAGCTGATGAAGCTCCCCCCTGGTGCCTCTCCCAGCGGGTCAGGTAGGCCCTTCTCAGGTGCCCCTGTACCCGCTCCTCCCTAGACCACCGGGTGTTTGGGCATTAGGCCCGTGGGCACAGTCAGGCCCTTCCGGCCTGTGGGCACGTAGTCGGGCCCTCCTGGCCCGTGGGCACATTGTCGGGCTTGTGGCCCTGTTAGACGGGCACTAGGCCCGCGGCCACGTCTAGTCGCCCCCCCCCGGCCCGTGGCGCAAGATAGGCGGGCATTAGGCCCGAGGGACAAACACAGGCAATAGGCCTGGGGGACAGTAGAGGGCATTAGGCCCTAGTCCAGTTGGCGGCCACTAGGAACATAAGGTGACCCTGGGCACTAGGACTAGGTCACCCAACGGGCAACAAGTTAGGCGGGCGCTAGGCCCGTGGGCAAAGTCAGGCCTCCAGCCTGTGCGCAGTCAGGGGGCGCTAGGCCCAGTGAATAAGTGCCCCCGAGGTGAAGAAAGGTGGCACTGGGCACTAGGCCCAGGCCACCCTGAGATGTTTAGGTAGGCAGGACCGCTTGACCTGAGCCCCATAGAAGGAAGTGTACAGGAGGTGGGCAGGCTGTGTGGTGCCCACCCCCTTCCAGCGGTAGGTAGGGATTTAAAAGGGACAGCACCGTGGGATCTTGTAATCCGATATTGTGACGTATGTTGTTACCGTGCAGGGCAAAGTGTCTGTTTGTTTTAAGTTTGTGCATAGTTGTGTTGCACCACCCACACGAGCTAGTTTGAGGGCTCTGTTTATGTAGCTAGTGCAGCGGACGCACACTAGGGTAGTTCTTGGCCCTGCATGGCTGTTTTCTCTTTACCTCCTTACAGGGACCTGTAAGTGGAGAAGATCGGAGTGCAAGACTTGTGTCGGTGAGTAGCATCTGTGTACGTTTGTCTCTTGTCTGTCCCCGAGCACCGGAATAGGGATTGCTCACGGACGCGAGAATCCCTTCATCACACTACGCGCGAGAGTGCGAGTGTGTGAAATCTGGGTGGCTGAGGCTTTGTGCCAGTGATGACCTTTCACCCAACCGGTGAAGGTCGCCGTCACCCCTGGGGTATCCCCTTTTCCGGTGGAAGAAGGGTTGATACCCCCCTTAAGGTAGACTATTTTCTCCTCAGCTCGGTCGTCGGTCAGCTCCGAAGGGGAATTACCGTGTCCGGATCCGACTGAAGATTGCCAGGTCCGTTGAAGGTTCCGGTACCTGAAGGTGAGAGAGAGCGGCGCCTGGTGAGTACCGAAACTACACCTGCACGGCAGCAGGCACCACCACACGGACCGCCGCCCTCTTACATTTTGGCGTAGTCGGCAGGATCAAGGATACAGGATCACAGACACGATGTGGAACGCCACCAAGAAGACCTCCCTGCGGACAGCTCCGGAACAGACTCACCCCCGGACGTGTGCGGACCAGAGCGACTGGGTGACGGTGTCTGGGGCAGACCTCCTGAAGATGGTGCAGCGGTCGGTCCAGCGTGAAAAGGAAGAGCGCTGGGAGAAGGGGCGCAAGAAGGCCGCTGTGACGCCCTGCAAAAAATGTCGGCAAACGGGGCACTTTGCCGACGAGTGTACTTGGCGAGAGACGTCCCCAAAAAAGGTGGTCCAGGAAGCGGACCGAAGACGTCAGAAGGGCCAAGCGAAGAAGGAGTCCTGGTGTTTGCTCTGCGGAAACTACGGGCATGAGCATAACCGTTGTCCCTGGGATGATGAGTGGAGCCAAGACGAGGTTGATTTCCAGTGTGAAAGCTGTGGAGATCCCCGACATCGGCTCCAGGAATGTCCATGGACTGAAGACAGGATGGACTACAAGGCCACAGTGAAGCAGCTGACGGAGTCTCATCAGCAACTTCGGAACCGGGTGGCTGCAGAGCCCGTGTGTGCGCTCTGCGAGGCGAGAGGACATGCGCTTCCCGATTGTCTGTGGAATGAAGACCGGATGATTGCGGATGGTCGTGCCCAGAGAAGGTAGGAGGAAACCCGGGAAATGGAGCGGAAGACCCTGCTTGAAGTTAGTTCGCAGGTGCCCATTTCCTCTGAGCCGGAACCAACGGGTGAAGATCCCCCAGTGAAGGAGGTGGCCAAGGAACCCGTCTTGGAGAAGGTGGCAGTGACTCTCCCTTGTTGGAAGTGTCGGCGATCAGGACATTCGGCCAGTGAGTGCCCCTGGGAAGATGCCGCGGATCTACTCTGTCCCAAGAAAGCAACCCCAGTAAGGAAGAATCCTTTCCCGCAGAAGGCGGAGGTGGACGACTGGGAGGTGAAGAGACCATGCTGCGAGGGAAAGCGTGAAGACCCAGTGACGGGGATGTCCGGAATCTCCCCACGTTGGAACCGTCCACGACCAGGATGTGCGGAACAGGTGTGTCCTGGGTACTTAGAGATGCCAGCGGAAGAGAAGTACGCTGAGGGATTAGACATGCCAGCGGAAGAGAAGTACGCTGAGTAAGTAAGGATGCCAGCGGAAGCGAAGGAGTACGCTGAGGAAGTAAAGATGCCAGCGGAAGGGACCAAGTACGCTGAGGAGGAAAATAATCCCCTAGTCCAGGTATCGGTGGAGGAGGACTCGGACTACGGTGAGCTCTCCGCCGACGAATCCCTCCAAGAACAGATGGAGGACGACTCTGGCATCGGAAGCGCCGATGAGAGTGACTGGCACGATCGGGTAGAGTCGTGCTCCCAGTTGAATGCCCTCCGTGAAGAGGAGGAGGTAGTCCTGGAGCAAGAATACCTGCCGGAAGTGCCGAAATGGACGTACGTACAGGGAGAGGATCGTGACATGGGACCTTTGGAGTTGCCCCACGAGGAGATGCGACAGATGGTGGTTGTTGCCCGGGAGGAAACGGATGCCCCGGCGGATTCCGCTGTTGGGGGATGGTCGGTACCACACCCTGAAAATAGGGACGATGACACAGATGACATGGGAGGTCAAGATTGGGTGACTGTTGTCCCCGTGGAGGAAGAGTCCCCTTGGTGGCCAACGTCGAGCGACCGTGAGGAGATGCCACTCCCCCAGAGGATCCGCCGATGGAGGTCAGGAGGTAATAAGAGGAACCCGGAGCTGGAGGAGGAAGGGTGTGGGGTCACAGTCTGTCCGGGCTGGGCCCTCGAATACAACCTCGCCGGAGGGACCTCGGAATTCCCTGACCCACGGACATTGGACGTCGTGGAGACCTTTGTAGGGACTACAAAGGAAAAAAGGGGGGGGGGGGGAAATGTGGAGATGTGCCCTGTGTCCCAGGGCACATCACCACAACAATGTGCAGGGGATCTGTGTCCCCTGCAGAGCGTGAGGGTGGACAGCGCTGGGGCAGCTTGTCTGTCCCCAGCGCTGGGTGTGCGGCGGCGGGTGTCCGGTGCAGGGATCAGACGTTTCCCTGCACCGGGCTGTCGGCGGCGGCGGGTAGCGGCGCGGCGGCACTTTAAACTTGGCGCCATTCTGGCCGCCAATCAGAAGTGCCACCTGCGGCTTTTCAAACCCGGCGCCGTCCGCGAGCCAATTGCGACTCGCGGGGCGCCGGCCATTCGGAGGTGGGCGCGGCAAGCCAATCTGCGCTCGCCGCGTCACAGGCCCCGCCCCCGGCATCTGACGTCAGACGCCGGGCGGGAGCTGAAGAGAGAGGAGGCCGCGCCGAAGGAAGAAGAGGACGTCGCGGTGGAAGGTCCTGAGGCCGCGGAAGAGGCAAGGAGACGACCGGCTGCGGGAAGAAGATGTCCAGCGGCGGCTGGACGCGTCGAGGCGACGGCGGCGCCGCTGGCAAGGACGGGCCAGCGGCCGAAGATTGAAGAAGAGAGCGCCGGAGAGGTCACCAGGGGTGGAAAGTAAGACAGCTGACGAAGCTCCCCCCTGGTGCCTCTCCCAGCGGGTCAGGTAGGCCCTTCTCAGGTGCCCCTGTACCCGCTCCTCCCTAGACCACCGGGTGTTCGGGCATTAGGCCCGTGGGCACAGCCAGGCCCTTCCGGCCTGTGGGCACGTAGTCGGGCCCTCCCGGCCCGTGGGCACATTGTCGGGCTCGTGGCCCTGTTAGCCGGGCACTAGGCCCACGGCCACGTCTAGTCGCCCCCCTGGCCCGTGGCGCAAGATAGGCGGGCATTAGGCCCGAGGGACAAACACAGGCAATAGGCCTGGGGGACAGTAGAGGGCATTAGGCCCTAGTCCACTAGGAACATAAGGTGACCCTGGGCACTAGGCCCAGGTCACCCAACAGGCAACAAGTTAGGCGGGCGCTAGGCCCGTGGGCGAAGTCAGGCCTCCGGCCTGTGCGCAGACAGGGGGCGCTAGGCCCAGTGAATAAGTGCCCCCGAGGTGAATAAAGGTGGCACTGGGCACTAGGCCCAGGCCACCCTGAGGTGTTTAGGTAGGCAGGACCGCTTGACCTGAGCCCCATAGAAGGAAGTGTACAGGAGGTGGGCAGGCTGTGTGGCGCCCACCCCCTTCCAGCGGTAGGTAGGGATTTAAAAGGGACAGCACCGTGGGATCTAATCCGATATTGTGATGTATGTGGTTACCGTGCAGGGCAAAGTGTCTGTTTGTTTTAAGTTTGTGCATAGTTGTGTTGCACCACCCACACGAGCTAGTTTGAGGGCTCTGTTTATGTAGCTAGTGCAGCGGACGCACACTAGGGTAGTTCTTGGCCCTGCACGGCTGTTTTCTCTATACCTCCTTACAGGGACCTGTAAGTGGAGAAGATCGGAGTGCAAGACTTGTGACGGTGAGTAGCATCTGTGTACGTTTGTCCCTTGTCTGTCCCCAAGCGCCGGAATAGGGATTGCTCACGGACGTGAGAATCCCCTTCATCACACTACGCACGAGAGTGCGAGTGTGTGAAATCTGGGTGGCTGAAGCTTTGTGCCAGTGATGACCTTTCACCCAACCGGTGAAGGTCGCCGTCACCACTGGGGTATCCCCTTTTCCGGTGGAAGAAGGGTTGACTATTTCCTCCTCAGCTCGGTCGTCGGTCAGCTCCGAGGGGGAATCTCCATGTCTGGATCCGACTGAAGATTGCCAGGTCCGTTGAAGGTTCCGGTACCTGAAGGTGAGAGAGAGCGGCGCCTGGTGAGTACCGAAACTATACCTGCACAGCAGCAGGCACCACCACACGCACCGCCGCCCTCTTACACAACCGCTGCGGTCCGCCCCCCGTTCGGTCCGGCCATTCCTGCGTTGGCCGGACCGCGCCTACGAAACGGCGGCCAAATGCCGCCATTTCGCCCCCTCCCGCCCTTCGATTGCCTCTGCCTGTCAATCAGGCAGAGACAATCGCTGTCCTGCTACGGCCTTCGGCCGTCCGGCATGCGCAGGCGCATTACAGCGCCGGCGCATGTGCAGCAGGGACCCGTTCGCTCTGCTGCGTTAAAACGCAGCGAGCGAATGGGTCGGAATGACCCCCATGGTCACCAGGACTAATCTTACAAGAATAATCATTTCAAATTTATATTTGAGTTGGATTTATAGAATCTGAAAGATCGGCCCATACACATGTCCATGTTTGTATTTATGCAATTAACAATTAAACAGCTAAAGTCAAAATTAATATGTCTGGAAGCATAGGTGCCGATTTATGTTTTTGCTAGTGGGTGCTTGGCGGGAGGCTGCAGCAGGAATGAACGGGTGGCTGTGGCAGTGACTAATGATGCCCATTACACATTATGCAACACACTTTAATGCCCATTACACATTATGCAAAACATCGTAATGCCTATTACACATTATGCCGCACACCTTAATGCCCATTACACATTATGCCACACACCGTAATGCTCATTACGCAATATGCCACACACCATAATGCCTATTACACATTATGCAACACACCATAACGCCTATTACACTTTATGCCACACACGTAATGTCTATTACACATTATGCTACACATCGTAACACCCATTATGCGTTATGCCACGTACTGTATCGTCAATTACATATTATGCCACTCACAGTTATGGCCCTGACACCATTTTATGTCCCACATACAATAATGCCCCTTACAAATGATACCACACAGAAAGGCTTCTAATTACTTTTAAATTACCTGCCTGATGTCAGGGGTCTCATGCTCGTTGCCAAGGGTTTCATGCACGTTGTCAGGGGTTTCATGCTCTGGGTTCCATGCTCGCCAGGGGGCTCCAGCATGTTGTCAGGGGTTTCATGCGCATTGTCAGGGGTTTCATCATGTGCGTGTCAGGGGTCTCCTGCACATTGCCAGGGGTTTCACGTGCATTGCCAGGTGTTTCATGCACATTACCAGGGGATGGAGGGGGGGACGACTTTTAGGAGAGAGATGTTATAAAAGGAAAGGGGGGGGCAACCAGATATTGCACAAGCGCTATTGCTAATAAGCTCCAGGTTTTTTGGATGGATGACGCATCTACTGGGCTGACAGAGGTCATCCTCACCTCATTAATGCCAGGTTTACATTGCCAGTGGGATTTTCCCACTGTTATGTGGGCCACTGATCCAGCGAAACTCCCCTTATTGATTTATGGCTCCGTCAGCCGCAGAACACTTCTTCAGCGTGTGTGTTTGCGGGCCACGGGCAAGAGCCAGGACAGCGCAGGGCGGCTGTGACGGAGCGCGGTGTGACGTCAGCATGTCACACCATGGGCAGGAGGACAGCGCAGGGAGTGCGGTGTGACATCAGCACATCACACCTCGGGCAGGAACACAGCGCAGGGTGGGCGGGAGCGCGGTGTGATGTCAGCACGTCACATCGCGAGCTGGATGGACCTAGTGGGTGCTTAACATTTTCCGTGAGTGCTCGAGCCCGGGAGCACCCACAGAATCGGCGCCCATGTCTGGAAGTCAATCCCATGGTAATTCAGTGGTAACTTTGTATAGCTGCAAAGTAACCATTGGAACCCTCAAAATGACTGAGGCATATAAAAGGGCATTCCACATCTACATCTGAGGGTGTTCTGACCATATAAAGAGGCATGGCAGGGGATGCTTAGGATGACATATAATGGGATATGACTGAGGTGGCTCTGAAGCTGGCATATAAAGGGGAATGACTGAAGGGGTTCTGTGTGACATATTATCAGTAGGGGGCATATTGTCAATTTGGGTAATATGGTGTGGCATATTGTTAATTTCTGGGCATTACAGTGTGTCTTATTATAAATTGGGGGCATCACTGTGTGGTAGATTAGAAATTAGTTCCAATGTTGTGAGTCATATTATTAATTGACGGCACTACTGTGTCCCATGTTATTAATTGGGGACACTGGGACTGATTCAGATGTAAACACATGAGCACAGTATCTTCAACTGTAGACTAATTTTGCAGGAGGCATTTTGTGTAAATAGACACCTCCTGCATGCTTGTGTGATCTGCTGCTGGGTCGAAAGATGCAGAATCGGATCACTTGTGTGAACATCGGTCATCTCAGTAACCCTTGTTGGTAAATGGTGCGCTCTGTGCCTGTCTCCTCATACATATGATCTCATGGGCGCATCCTCTAGTGTTCATCCACTAGTGTCAGTGTTTTTGGGAGGCAGAGCCTAGCGCATGTTCTGTTCCTCCATCTTAGTGACAGTGCAAGTTAAGTCAGTGACTGGGAGCGGAGCTCAGTGTGAACAGAGAGTGAGAGACTTACAGCGTTCCTGCATGTACCGCGCTGCCGGAGCTATCATAGAGCCGGGCGGTGCATTCCCTTCACAACGGGAGTTAGACTGCATGGATGTGCAGTCCTCCATCCCTTACCACCAGGGAAATCCCCTGCTGACATACCGCAGCCACATGAGCATACCGATAAGTACTGCTACCATCACTGTGTTACTCTGTCTGTTATAAGGGACCAATTGCCTATTATAATACATCCAAGTCACCTGTGTGTATACTGAATAAACCTGCATTGCTGTTTAAACTCATTAAGTGTGTGGACTAACGTCACTCCACCAGGCACCACAGTACTCTGCCAACAACTCTCAGGTTACGGAGAATGCTAGGCAGTTCAGGAATCAGTAAATCTGCTTTGGCACTCCCACAAAACAAGGACGACATGCCCCCTTTTTCAGTAATGCTGCTTGGCAACACCCCCTCTAACATGTGTCGATTGGGCTGCAGCTTAGGGGGCACTGCGTGCCATTGATGTGCAGTGAGGTGAGGCATGTGAGGCAGAGCCTTTCCTGTCATACTACCGTATATGCCAGATTTTGACTATATAAAGAATATGAAAAATACAAAGAATATATAAAAATATCTTCTTTGCATTATTCTAATCATTTTTATAGTAAAATCTCTAGAGTAAAAAGTCTGACAGGTGAGACAGTGCCTCCCCTGCATACCTTTTCCGCACATCTCTGATCAAACTCACCAAATTTCCAGCAGTATATACTGCTGCACCTGGGTATAATGCCCACATGAACCCTTCGACTCATATATTATGTGTAAATCTTTTACCTCACCGCATGTCCCTGCTTTGTGTGTGATACCCCATTTGGAACCCCGATGCACTGTGGTTTATAACTCAGCGGATTATTAAAAAGAGGCACTGGCGCTGTAGAGGTTAACAGCCCCCTTCACCTATGGATGTCAAGGACACAGCACAGATAGCACAAGGACCCAGGGGATTGCAGCCACAGCACTGTGAGAGTGGTAGCCCAGAGTCCCGCGATTGGCTGACCCCTGAACTGGAAGGAGGAGCCTGTTGGGTGCGAAGGAGATTTACCTCAGAGTTACCTCAGAGCTCTGTGGGGATCAAGGGTGAGACGCACACCTGCAAAGATCAGCCGCTGATGGGGGAGACGCGATGGGACAGAAAAGCTGGGCTGTGTCACTAGCCAGCCAGCAGTGAGCAGTGTATTTTGGAAGAGTGAGCCAGCAACCAGGAGTGGCACCCCTGCAAGCGACACCCCTACCACTGGGTAAGAGATTGGTACCTGCACAACACTGCATGGAGCTAAGGACAGTGAGAGAGCCCTTGGTATGAGGTAAAGGGCAGCTGCAGTGGGAGACAGCAGACAGCCAGTGGGGAAACATAGGCAGCTCACTGATCAGCTATCCAGCTTGTTACCACAGTAACTCACAGCCTTGTACAGACTGAGCACCCAGTTAGAGTGATGAGGGCAGGGAAGCTGTGTAGCTTCAAAATCAAGGCGACTACTGAGTTGTACTAAATGTTGCAGTCACCCAGCCAGCACCAGTGTGAGGAACTGAGGCACAGGTATCAGTGAGATTTTATCACGTCAGTACCAGAGAGAGAGACCTGTTCCAGCTAAGTGAGACGTTCCAGCCTAACACTACAGTACAGCCAGCTTGTTACAGGGAGAATGATCCTGTTTAATTTACCTCAGTAAGTCAGTACTTGTTCCCATTCACTGTGATCACTCAAACAGCTTGTGCCTGTTAGCAGTGTCTGCTGAGGAAACTGCTTCTGCCTTATCCACTGCTACAGCTTGTGCTTCCTTTCTGTAACTGCTTATTTACACAGCTCAGGAACTGTATTGCTACTTATAGTACTTGTTAAAAGAACTTCTGCAACTGCTTATTCACAGTCCAAGGAACTACATTACTTACTAGCCTTAAATGCTAAGGGACTGTTCTAACTGCTTATGTTCTCTGCCTAGGGTTCGAGCAGTAAGTTCCGGTCCAAGAGTTGATCCCGGGTACATCCACCTGCACCTGTACAACACATCCATCATATTTGCCTGTTACAACTTGGCATCCACGAACAGGATTCAGGATGTCGGAACCATAGGAACCTCAGACGCCCGCATCAAACTACAGTCTAAAGGAGGCTAGTCACTACCAGCTGCAATATCACAGGCTGCACAAATCACAATGCCTTATTATTTTGGGGGCCATGGCTTCCCATATACTCGGGAGATACTAAAACAGATGGCGCGAGTTCTTTTAAAGAATTTAAAGAAAAATTAAGATCTATGTTCAGGCTGCACCCCCTTAATGAGGAACAAAAAGCGGAGGTCATCATTGGGCAACTAAAAGGTGCAGTATTACAGGAAGTAAGATCCTGGTCTGATGAAGAACGAAAGACAGCTGACGGCATCTTGAATAAGTTGGCCGGTATCTTCAACTTACAGACAATTGCAGACTTAAAGGGATGTCTGTATGCCCGGAAGCAACAACCACATGAGTCTCTACAAGAGTTCGCCCTGGGGCTACAAGAAGCCATGCGGGCGATACAGGCCAGAGATCCAAGAGAGGCTGAGGAAGCGGATGAGACCATGATAAACTTGCTTATAGAAGGAGCTAGAGGAGAAACAACAAGAGCCCAGTTGCGTATGTGTAGGCGTCAAAACCCTGTGTGCACCTTCTCGGAGTTTAAGGAGGCCATGATGGACATTTTAGACCTTAATCAAAATACAGATGTCGAGTATGGAACTGTGCCGGGGCCACTGGAGAGTGAAGTGCATGGAGATTCTCAATTAAGTCCAATGGCTTTGTTTCCAGAGGAACTGCCATGCAACAGTCACATGTTGGGTAAGACCAAGTGGGGGTGTCGTCCACGAGATGATGAAAGAGTTAAAAAAAAATATGGCTGGAAAAGGCTGAAGCTAAATGCAAGGGATGGCACTGGGATCAAGGTGGAAAAGGATGACAGCGGTGGGATGTGCCACGGGAATCGGGGCGACGCCCCACAGACCAATTTGATGCCCAAGGAAGATCTATATACAGGCTGTGCAAACAGAGTGGCCACATCGAGAGGCAGTGTCCCAATGAGTCTTTAAACAACCCGATCCTGAGGCGAGACTGACCCTCGGGAGGAGATGCATCAGTAGGTCCATCAAAGCTGGGGTGGTGGCCTCAATATGTCGGAGAGTGTCCCCACCTCAAAGTTCAAGTTAATGGAGTGGAGGTAGCTGCTCTCCTGGACAAAGGCTCACAGGTGATGATGAAACAACTTGCTGAGTTTCAGAGACACTGGGACGAATCTGAGATAGTCAGCCCACCGAATACCTGGTTACACCTATTGGCCAGTAATGGACAACAAATCAAGTTCCGCGGCTATTGGGAGGCTGACCTTACTATCGGCAAGGCTAACATGGAGTGACAAGGGTGTCTGATCACCACTACATACAATGAATATTTACCCCTGGTCATCTTAGAGATGAACGTGTTGAAGAACTGTTCGGATGCCTTGGTGGAGGCTTTTAAACTGGAAATGCGGTCGGCGGCATTGATGGGACGGAAGACTTCAGCAGTCAGGTTGCTTGAGGGGCAAAAGAGATTCACCAACTTGAGGGGAGAAGTTGGAAAGGCAAGAATCACCGATCGCCAACACGTCATCCTGCGACCAAATTCAGAGCATGTAGTGTGGTGCAAAACCCGGATCGGCCCTGGGGGGCGAGATTATGAGGCAATTCTGGGACCCTGTGACTTTGATGGACAGCATCCATTCATGGTGGCATGAACGCTGGCTAAAGTGACACGTGGGAGAGTACCTGTCCGGATATTAAACCCACATAGCTATCCAGTCTGATTGTTTCGACACTGTCCGGTGGCTAGAGTAATTCTGGTAGACTTTCAAGATGCCAGCAGAAGAAGAAAAAAAGGGCTGTATTGTCGGTGCACACAGGGAGCAGTGGATTAATTTCCACTCTTCCATAAAACTTAACTTTTATTATTATTCTCATAAAACAATAGATTGCTTTTATTTAGACTACAAGGTGAGGCGAAACATAAAGGTTAAAATCATTGACATAGACCAGGGGTGGGCAATTATTTCAGCTGAGGGGCCACTTGACGTTTCCTGTCAGTATCCGAGGGCCACATACAAAATAGCAGCTCCCCCCACTTGCCAAAAATATAGGGACATGGCTTCATGTGGAAGGGGTGTGGGCCAAAAAATAATACAGATTCATATTATGCTGCACAATAGTCTCCATTATTCAAATTGCGCCACACAGCGCCACCTACACACATTACACCAGGTAGAGCCCCTTTTACACACATTACGGCAGGTAGAGCCCCCTTTTACACACTAACATTTTATTTCGGATAATTATTGTGCAGCAAGCAAATTATCCAGTGTCTTATGGCCCCTGGGGAAAGGTGTGACACGGTGACAGAACACGGGGGGTGTGACACAGTGACAGAACACGAAGCTGTCAGAGGAACGGCGGAACACGCGTGTGGGCAGCGTGTGTTCGGCGTCCTTCTATGTCCAAATCCAAACACTCAATTATTAACTAGCCAGCAAACAATTTAGCAGATAGAATGGAAGTAAGATATTGATGTGAAATGCAGTTAGAAATTTAGATCATAGCACAAAAGAGAATCATTTATACCATACTGAGGGGCAGATTTATTAAGCTCGGTGAAGTGATAAAGTGGAAGGTGATAAAGCACCGGCCAGTCAGCTCCTAACTGTCATTTTTCAAACACAGCCTGTGACATGGCAGTAAGGATCTGATTGGCTGGTCCTTTATCACCTTCCACTTTATCACTTCACCGAGCTTAGTAAATCTGCCCCTGAGTACTGAGCACCTAAGTAATAGAAGGCAAATAGATGGTGAACAGCAATTGAAATAACAGGTGCAGGTTATGATAATGGGAGGAATATGTGATCAGTGTGACAGACCTGTGGTGTAGCTATCCCTACAAGGATGCAACAAATGTTTTATTTCTAACCTCCTGCATTATTTAAATGAATGTGTAGACACCATTACTGCCAATAGATGGCAACAATGTCAGTTTAACACTGAGACATTGTTTAGATATAGGAGAAGCTTAGATAAGCTGATGTACATTGGAGATAGAAATTAAACTGATAGGTATAATAAATGTTCTAATGCTATTGTGCATAATTACCCAATAAGCATGCAGCTGTGGCATGTGAGCAGTGAACAATAATAAAATCAAAACCTGAATTAATGTACCCTTTAGATACGCAGAAAAATCTCCTTCATAATAAATATATCTTAGATATTTAAAGGGTGTGCATGATTCAGTGGTATAATAACACACCTTGCAAAGAGGCAGTATCAAATATTGGTTGAAATATACTCATTATTATTATATGCATGAACCAGAATGTGATTAGTTGAGAATAGTGCCACTAATCCTAAATAAATGAGGATGTTTCCCCTCTAAGGATAATAATTGTGTGAGCACTAGATAATTACAACTACCACATAACTAATCTGGAATGACATGCATTCTTTAAGACATATCACCTAATACTACTGAACCTAATATATTATCCCTACAGAGGAGATATACAAATATATTCTGCCGACTGTGTTTAAAGTTCAATTTTCAGCATTATGCAAATGTGTACATAGATGCCATAATTGCTAACAGATGGCAACAATGTTAGCTCATTTATGAGACATTGTATATACACAGGAGAAACCTATGCAGACTATATGATATCTCCAATGGTTTTTACGGTTTCTGTGAACATGCAGAAAAATTGAAATTCTGCTTATAAGTAAACATACCTTGGATATTTACAAGGTGTGCAAAATCCAGTAGTTCAAAAGAGACATCTTATAATGAGGTATCACAATTGATATACTGCAATATATCTATTTTCCTCATATGTATAAATGTATATGTGATTAGTTGAGAGGGTGCCACTAGTCTTAAATAAATGAGGATGCTTCTCCTCTAGAGACAATAAATTTGTGTGCACCGGGATACTAAAACTATCACATAAACAATCAATGCATGCATGTGTCCTCTAGAAGGTGTGTTATATACTCACAATAGATTATACACCCAATAACGTTCACTACACTCACGAATACCATACCTTGCTATGTAACCAGTGTTATTATTACCTATCAGATAATGGTTAAAGGTGTCTGATACTATAATAAAAAGAAATAGAAAAAGAAACAGTGAATAAATAGTGACTCATGTGCTGTGATCTAAGATTTAATATGAACAAATATATTTTCTCTTTTTGAATCAAGATCTTACAATGAATATATAATGAGATCAATACCCATAAATACATGAATAGAGATAAATGAAAGAATAATTGGATGCTGGTTTAACGCAGGATAAATACTTTTCTCTAACGTCCTAAGTGGATGCTGGGACTCCGTAAGGACCATGGGGAATAGCGGCTCCGCAGGAGACTGGGCACAAAAGTAAAAGCTTGAACTAGCTGGTGTGCACTGGCTCCTCCCCCTATGACCCTCCTCCAAGCCTCAGTTAGATTTTTGTGCCCGAACGAGAAGGGTGCATGCTAGGTGGCTCTCCTGAGCTGCTTAGAGTAAAAGTTTATTTTAGGTTTTTTATTTTCAGTGAGTCCTGCTGGCAACAGGCTCACTGCATCGTGGGACTAAGGGGAGAAGAAACGAACTCACCTGCGTGCAGAGTGGATTGGGTTTCTTAGGCTACTGGACATTAGCTCCAGAGGGACGATCACAGGTTCAGCCTGGATGGGTCCCGGAGCCGCGCCGCCGGCCCCCTTACAGAGCCAGAAGAACGAAGAGGTCCGGTGAAATCGGCGGCAGAAGACGTTCCTGTCTTCAACTAAGGTAGCGCACAGCACTGCAGCTGTGCGCCATTGCTCTCAGCACACTTCACACTCCGGTCACTGAGGGTGCAGGGCGCTGGGGGGGAGCGCCCTGAGACGCAATAAAAACAGAAATACCTTAGGATGGCAAAAGAAATACATCACATATAGCTCCTGGGCTATATGGATGTATTTAACCCCTGCCAGTTTTCCAGAAAAAAGCGGGAGATAAGGCCGTCGTGAAGGGGCGGAGCTTATCTCCTCAGCACACAAGCGCCATTTTCCCTCACAGTTCCGCTGGAAGGACGGCTCCCTGACTCTCCCCTGCAGTCCCTACAGAATCAGGGTAAAAACAAGAGAGGGGGGGCACTATTGGCAGCTAAATTATAAACAGCAGCTATAAAAGGGAGTAACACTTATATAAGGTTATCCCTATTGATATATATAGCGCTCTGATGTGTGCTGGCAAACTCTCCCTCTGTCTCCCCAAAGGGCTAGTGGGGTCCTGTCCTCTATCAGAGCATTCCCTGTGTGTGTGCTGGGTGTCGGTACGATTGTGTCGACATGTATGAGGAGGAAAATGATGTGGAAGCAGAGCAATTGCCTGTATTAGTGATGTCACCCCCTAGGGAGTCGACACCTGACTGGATGGTTGTATTTAAAGAACTACGTGACAATGTCAGCACTTTACAAAAAACTGTTGACGACATGAGACAGCCGACAAATCAATTAGTGCCTGCCCAGGCGTCTCAGACACCGTCAGGGGCGATAAAACGCCCGTTACCTCAGTGGGTCGACACAGACCCAGACACGGATACTGAGTCCAGTGTCGACGGTGAGGAGACAAACGTAATGTCCAGTAGGGCCACACGTTACATGATCACGGCAATGAAGGAGGCATTGAACATTTCTGACACTACAAGTACCACAAAGAAGGGTATTATGTGGGGAGTGAAAAAACTACCAGTAGCTTTTCCTGAGTCAGATGAATTAAATGAGGTGTGTGATAAAGCGTGGGTTTCCCCCGATAAAAAAGTGCTAATTTCTAATAAATTATTGGCACTATACCCTTTCCCGCCAGAGGTTAGGGCGCGTTGGGAAACACCCCCTAGAGTAGATAAAGCGCTCACACGTTTATCTAAACAAGTAGCGTTACCGTCTCCTGATACGGCCGCCCTCAAAGAACCAGCGGATAGAAGGCTGGAAAATATCCTGAAGGGTATATACACACATACTGGTGTTATACTGCGACCAGCAATCGCATCAGCCTGGATGTGCAGTGCTGGAGTTGCGTGGTCGGATTCCCTGACTGAAAATATTGATACCCTGGATAGGGACAGTATATTACTAACTATAGAGCATTTGAAGGATGCATTACTATATATGCGTGATGCACAGAGGGATATTTGCACCCTGGCATCAAGAGTGAGTGCTATGTCCATTTCTGCCAGAAGAGCGTTATGGACGCGACAGTGGTCAGGGGATGCGGATTCCAAACGACATATGGAAGTATTGCCGTTTAAAGGGGAGGAGTTATTTGGGGCCGGTCTATCGGACCTGGTGGCCACGGCAACGGCCGGAAAGTCCACCTTTTTACCCCAGGTCACCTCTCAGCAGAAAAAGACACCGTCTTTTCAAACTCAGTCCTTTCGTCCCCATAAGTACAGGCGGGCAAAAGGCCACTCTTTTCTGCCCCGGGGCAGAGGAAGAGGAAAAAGACTGCACCAGGCAGCCTCTTCACAGGAGCAGAAGCCCTCCTCTGCTTCTGCCAAGTCTTCAGCATGACGCTGGGGCTTTACAAGCGGACTCGGACACGGTGGGGGCCCGTCTCAAAAATTTCAATGCGCAGTGGGCTCACTTGCAAGTGGACCCCTGGATTCTGCAGGTAGTATCACAGGGGTACAAACTGGATTTCGAGACGTCTCCCCCTCGCCGGTTCCTGAAGTCTGCTCTACCAAAGTCTCCCTCCGACAGGGAGGCAGTTTTGGAAGCCATTCACAAGCTGTATTCCCAGCAGGTGATAATCAAGGTACCTCTCCTACAACAGGGAAAGGGGTATTATTCCACGCTGTTTGTGGTACCGAAGCCGGACGGCTCGGTGAGACCAATTTTAAATCTAAAATCCTTGAACACTTACATAAAGAGGTTCAAATTCAAGATGGAGTCACTCAGAGCAGTGATAGCAAACCTGGAAGAAGGGGACTATATGGTGTCTCTGGACATCAAAGATGCTTATCTCCACGTCCCAATCTACCCTTCTCACCAAGGGTACCTCAGGTTTGTAGTACAAAACTGTCATTATCAGTTTCAGACGCTGCCGTTTGGATTGTCCACGGCACCTCGGGTCTTTACCAAGGTAATGGCCGAAATGATGATTCTTCTTCGAAGAAAAGGCGTTTTAATTATCCCTTACTTGGACGATCTCCTGATAAGGGCAAGGTCCAGGGAACAGTTAGAAGTCGGAGTAGCACTATCTCAGTTAGTGTTACGTCAGCACGGGTGGATTCTAAATATTCCAAAATCGCAGCTGATTCCAACGACACGTCTCCTGTTCCTAGGAATGATTCTGGACACAGTCCAGAAAAAGGTGTTTCTCCCAGAGGAGAAGGCCAGGGAGTTATCCGAGCTTGTCAGGAATCTCCTAAAACCAGGCCAGGTGTCAGTGCATCAGTGCACGAGGGTCCTGGGAAAAATGGTGGCTTCTTACGAAGCGATTCCATTCGGAAGATTCCATGCAAGAACGTTTCAGTGGGATCTTCTGGACAAATGGTCCGGATCGCATCTTCAGATGCATCTGCGGATAACCCTGTCGCCAAGGACAAGGGTGTCTCTTCTGTGGTGGCTGCAGAGTGCTCATCTACTAGAGGGCCGCAGATTCGGCATTCAGGATTGGATCCTGGTGACCACAGATGCCAGCCTGAGAGGCTGGGGAGCAGTCACACAGGGACAAAATTTCCAGGGCTTGTGGTCAAGCATGGAAACATCTCTTCATATAAACATTCTGGAACTAAGGGCCATTTACAATGCCCTAACTCAAGCAAAACCCCTGCTTCAGGGTCAGGCGGTATTGATCCAATCGGACAACATCACGTCAGTCGCCCACGTAAACAGACAGGGCGGCACGAGAAGCAGGAGGGCGATGGCAGAAGCTGCAAGGATTCTTCGCTGGGCGGAGAATCATGTGATAGCACTGTCAGCAGTGTTCATTCCGGGAGTGGACAACTGGGAAGCGGACTTCCTCAGCAGACACGACCTTCAACCGGGGGAGTGGGGACTTCATCCAGAAGTCTTCCAAGAGATGGTAAACCGTTGGGAAAAACCAAAGGTGGACATGATGGCGTCCCGTCTCAACAAAAAACTAGACAGATATTGCGCCAGGTCAAGGGACCCTCAGGCAATAGCGGTGGACGCTCTGGTAACACCATGGGTGTACCAGTCAGTGTATGTGTTCCCTCCTCTGCCTCTCATACCAAAAGTACTGAGAATCATAAAAAGGAGAGGAGTAAGAACTATACTCGTGGTTCCGGATTGGCCAAGAAGGACTTGGTACCCGGAACTTCAAGAGATGCTCACGGAGGACCCGTGGCCTCTACCTCTAAGAAAGGACCTGCTCCAGCAGGGACCTTGTCTGTTCCAAGACTTACCGCGGCTGCGTTTGACGGCATGGCGGTTGAATGCCGGATCCTGAAGGAAAAAGGCATTCCAGAAGAAGTCATCCCTACCCTGATAAAGGCCAGGAAGGATGTGACCGCGAAACATTATCACCGCATTTGGCGAAAATATGTTGCGTGGTGTGAGGCCAAAGAGGCCCCTACAGAGGAATTTCAACTGGGTCGCTTCCTACATTTCCTGCAAACAGGACTGTCTATGGGCCTAAAATTAGGGTCCATTAAGGTTCAAATTTCGGCCCTGTCGATTTTCTTTCAAAAAGAACTGGCTTCTGTGCCTGAAGTCCAGACGTTTGTCAAAGGGGTACTGCATATACAGCCTCCTTTTGTGCCCCCGGTGGCACCTTGGGATCTCAATGTGGTTTTGGGGTTCCTAAAATCACATTGGTTTGAACCACTCACCACTGTGGAATTAAAATATCTCACATGGAAGGTGGTAATGCTGTTAGCCCTGGCTTCAGCCAGGCGTGTCTCAGAATTGGCGGCTTTATCTTATAAAAGCCCTTACCTGATTTTTCACACGGATAGGGCAGAATTGAGGACTCGTCCTCAATTTCTCCCAAAGGTGGTTTCAGCGTTTCACGTGAACCAGCCTATTGTGGTGCCTGCGGCTACTAGGGACTTGGAGGACTCCAAGTTACTGGACGTGGTCAGGGCCCTGAAAATATATATTTCCAGGACGGCTGGAGTCAGGAAATCTGACTCGCTGTTTATCCTGTATGCACCCAACAAGCTGGGTGCTCCTGCTTCTAAGCAGACGATTGCTCGTTGGATTTGTAGTACAATTCAGCTTGCACATTCTGTGGCAGGCCTGCCACAGCCAAAATCTGTAAAAGCCCATTCCAGAAGGAAGGTGGGCTCATCTTGGGCGGCTGCCCGAGGGGTCTCGGCTTTACAACTTTGCCGAGCAGCTACTTGGTCAGGGGCAAACACGTTTGCTAAATTCTACAAATTTGATACCCTGGCTGAGGAGGACCTGGAGTTCTCTCATTCGGTGCTGCAGAGTCATCCGCACTCTCCCGCCCGTTTGGGAGCTTTGGTATAATCCCCATGGTCCTTACGGAGTCCCAGCATCCACTTAGGACGTTAGAGAAAATAAGAATTTACTTACCGATAATTCTATTTCTCATAGTCCGTAGTGGATGCTGGGCGCCCATCCCAAGTGCGGATTGTCTGCAATACTTGTATATAGTTATTGTTACAAAATTCGGGTTATTATTGTTGTGAGCCATCTTTTCAGAGGCTCCTTCGTTTATCATACTGTTAACTGGGTTCAGATCACAGGTTGTACGGTGTGATTGGTGTGGCTGGTATGAGTCTTACCCGGGATTCAATATCCTTCCTTATTATGTACGCTCGTCCGGGCACAGTATCCTAACTGAGGCTTGGAGGAGGGTCATAGGGGGAGGAGCCAGTGCACACCAGCTAGTTCAAGCTTTTACTTTTGTGCCCAGTCTCCTGCGGAGCCGCTATTCCCCATGGTCCTTACGGAGTCCCAGCATCCACTACGGACTATGAGAAATAGAATTATCGGTAAGTAAATTCTTATTTAAAATTGTTTGTGGACATTAGAATAAGGCACTCCGACACACATTTTTAAATCTTTATTCACACCTATTAATTTCCATTGCACCTTTATATGTTTGTCTATGTTAGGGGTGGGCAAAATACGGCCCGCGGGCCGGATGCGGCCCGCAAACCGATTCTGCCCGGCCCAATGCCTCCCACCAGCGAGCAATGACAAGCGGCCCGACCGGCTGAGCTGCTTGTCATTGCTCTGCACTGCAGTACCTCCAAGCTGCCAGCGGCGCCTCTCTCCCCTGCTGCTGCTACTGCACGGCGCCTGCGTTGTAGCAGCCTCCTCCTCCCGCCTCCAGAGTCCCCAGTGACACGGCTGTGTTCAGCCGAAAAGGGGGCGGAGCTACGTGCCGATGAAGGGGCGGGGTTACACGGGACCTCAGGGGGCGGAGCTACACGGGACAAGAGCCAGACTGCTACAGATCCATCCTTCCTGCCACTGCCAGCCAGATCAGTAAGTTAATGGGAAAAGTGAGTGAGAGAAAGAAAGGGTGTGTGTGTGTGTGTGTGTGTGTGTGTGTGTGTGTGTGTGTGTGTGTGTGTGTGCGCGCGCGCGAGTGTGTGTGATAGTGTGCGCATATTTGTGTGTGCGGGCAGTGGCGTCAGACTGTTTTTATAGGTTTAGGGGAGGGATCTTTAGCTCTCACTGTACCAACCCCTCCCGTGTTCTGTCACCATGTCACCCCCGAGTTCTGTCACGTGTCACCCCCCCCCCCCCAGTGTTCTGTCACTGTGTCACCCCCCCCCCCCCCCCCCGGTGTTCTGTCACCGTGTCACACCCCCGGGTTCTGTCACCATGTCACCCCCCCCGTGTTCTGCGACTGTGTCACCCCCCCCGTGTTCTGTCACCCCCCCGTGTTCTGTCACTGTGTCACCCCCCCCCCGTGTTCTGTCACTGTGTCACCCCCCCCCGTGTTCTGTCACTGTCACCCCCCGTGTTCTGTCACTATGCCACACCCCCCCGTGTTCTGTCACTGTGTCACACCCCCCGTGTTCTGTCACTGTCACCCCCCGTGTTCTGTAACTATGTCACACCCCCCTTGTTCTGTCACCGTGTCACCCCACCGTGTTCTGTCACCGTGTCACACCCCCCGTGTTCTGTCACTGTCACCCCCCGTGTTCTGTAACTATGTCACACCCCCCGTGTTCTGTCACCGTGTCACCCCCACCGTGTTCTGTCACAGTGTCACACCCCCCGTGTTCTGTCACTGTGTCACCCCCCCGTGCGCTGTCACTGTGTCACTCCCCCGTGTTCTGTCACTGTGTCACACACCCCATGTTCTGTCACTGTCACCACCCCTCCCAGTGTTCTGTCACTGTGTCGTCCCTTCCCCCCGTGTTCTGTCACTGTGTCAACCCCCCCCCGTGTTCTGTCACTGTCACCACCCCTCCCAGTGTTCTGTCACTGTGTTACCCCCCCGTGTTTTGTCACTATGTCACACCCCCCGTGTTCTGTCACCGTGTCACCCCCACCGTATTCTGTCACTGTGTCACACACCCCGTGTTCTGTCACTGTCACCCCCCCCCTCCCCGTGTTCTGTCACTGTGTCACACCCCCCGTGTTCTGTCACCGTGTCACACCTTTCCCCAGGGGCCATAAGGCACTGGATAATTTGCTTGCTGCACAATAATTATCCGAAATAAAATGTTAGTGTGTAAAAGGGGGCTCTACCTGCCGTAATGTGTGTAAAAGGGGCTCTACCTGGTGTAATGTGTGTAGGTGGCGCTGTGTGGCGCAATTTGAATAATGGAGACTATTGTGCAGCATAATATGAATCTGTATTATTTCTCTGACGTCCTAAGTGGATGCTAGGGACTCCGTCAGGACCATGGGGATTAGCGGCTCCGCAGGAGACAGGGCACAAAAGTAAAAGCTTTAGGACTAGGTGGTGTGCACTGGCTCCTCCCCCTATGACCCTCCTCCAAGCCTCAGTTAGGTTTTTGTGCCCGGCCGAGAAGGGTGCAATCTAGGTAGCTCTCCTGAGCTACTTAGAATAAAAGTATAGACTTAGGTTTTTTTATTTTCAGTGAGTCCTGCTGGCAACAGGCTCACTGCATCGAGGGACTAAGGGGAGAAGAAGCGAACTCACCTGCGTGCAGAGTGGATTGGGCTTCTTGGCTACTGGACATTAGCTCCAGAGGGACGATCACAGGCCCAGCCATGGATGGGTCCCGGAGCCGCGCCGCCGGCCCCCTTACAGAGCCAGAAGAGTGAAGAGGTCCAGAAATCGGCGGCAGAAGGCATCTTGTCTTCAAGAAAGGTAGCGCACAGCACTGCAGCTGTGCGCCATTGCTCTCAGCACACTTCACACTCCGGTCACTGAGGGTGCAGGGCGCTGGGGGGGGGCGCCCTGAGACGCAATGAAAACACTATTTATGGTAAAAAATACATCACATATAGCTCCTGGGCTATATGGATGTATTTAACCCCTGCCATTTTACCTCATAAAAAGCGGGAGAAAGGCCGCCGTGAAGGGGGCGGAGCCTATCTCCTCAGCACACAAGCGCCATTTTCCCTCACAGCTCCGCTGGAAGGACGTCTCCCTGACTCTCCCCTGCAGTCCTGCACTACAGAAACAGGGTAAAAAAGAGAGGGGGGGGGCACTAATTTGGCATATAAAAACATATATAGCAGCTATAAGGGAGAAACACTTATTTATAAGGTTGTCCCTATACATATATAGCGCTCTGGTGTGTGCTGGCAAACTCTCCCTCTGTCTCCCCAAAGGGCTAGTGGGGTCCTGTCCTCTATCAGAGCATTCCCTGTGTGTGTGCTGTGTGTCGGTACGCGTGTGTCGACATGTATGAGGAGGAAAATGGTGTGGAGGCGGAGCAATTGCCTGTATTAGTGATGTCACCCCCTAGGGAGTCGACACCTGACTGGATGGTCTTATTTAAGGAATTACGTGATAGTGTCAGCACTTTACAAAAAACTGTTGACGACATGAGACAGCCGGCAAGTCAGTTAGTGCCTGTCCAGGCGTCTCAAACACCGTCAGGGGCTCTAAAGCGCCCATTACCTCAGTCGGTCGACACAGACACGGACACTGACTCCAGTGTCGACGGTGAAGAAACAAACGTATTTTCCAGTAGGGCCACACGTTACATGATCACGGCAATGAAGGAGGCTTTGCATATTTCTGATACTACAAGTACCACAAAAAAGGGTATTATGTGGGGTGTGAAAAAACTACCCGTAGTTTTTCCTGAATCAGAAGAATTAAATGAAGTGTGTGATGATGCGTGGGTCTCCCCCGATAAAAAATTGCTGATATCTAAGAAATTATTGGCATTATACCCTTTCCCGCCAGAAGTTAGGGCGCGTTGGGAAACACCCCCTAGGGTGGATAAGGCACTCACACGCTTATCAAAACAAGTGGCGTTACCGTCTCCTGATACGGCCGCCCTCAAGGAGCCAGTTGATAGGAAGCTGGAAAATGTCCTAAAAAGTATATACACACATACTGGTGTTATACTGCGACCAGCGATTGCCTCAGCCTGGATGTGCAGCGCTGGGGTGGCGTGGTCGGAGTCCCTGACTGAAAATATTGATACCCTGGACAGGGACAGTATTTTATTGACTATAGAGCGTTTAAAAGATGCGTTTCTATATATGCGTGATGCACAGAGGGATATTTGCACCCTGGCATCAAGAGTAAGTGCGATGTCCATTTCTGCCAGAAGATGTTTATGGACACGACAGTGGTCAGGTGATGCGGATTCCAAACGGCATATGGAAGTATTGCCGTATAAAGGGGAGGAGTTATTTGGGGTCGGTCTTTCGGACCTGGTGGCCAAGGCAACAGCTGGAAAATCCACCTTTTTACCCCAACTCACCTCTCAGCAGAAAAAGACACCGTCTTTTCAGCCTCAGTCCTTTCGTCCCCATAAGGGCAAGCGGGCAAAAGGCCAGTCATATCTGCCCCGGGGTAGAGGAAAGGGAAAAAGACTGCAGCAGACAGCCTCTTCCCAGGAACAGAAGCCCTCCACCGCTTCTGCCAAGTCCTCAGCATGACGCTGGGGCCTTACAAGCGGACTCAGGTGCGGTGGGGGGTCGTCTCAAGAGTTTCAGCGCGCAGTGGGATCACTCGCAAGTGGACCCCTGGATCCTACAGGTAGTATCCCAGGGGTACAGATTGGAATTCGAGACGTCTCCCCCTCGCAGGTTCCTGAAGTCTGCTTTACCAACGTCTCCCTCCGACAGGGAGGCAGTATTGGAAGCAATTCACAAGCTGTATTCCCAGCAGGTGATAATCAAAGTACCCCTCCTACAACAGGGAAAGGGGTATTATTCCACACTATTTGTGGTACCGAAGCCAGACGGCTCGGTGAGACCTATTCTAAATCTGAAATCTTTGAACACTTACATACAAAGGTTCAAATTCAAGATGGAGTCACTCAGAGCAGTGATAGCGAACCTGGAAGAAGGGGACTATATGGTGTCCCTGGACATCAAGGATGCTTACCTTCATGTCCCAATTTGCCCTTCTCACCAAGGGTACCTCAGGTTCGTAGTACAGAACTGTCATTATCAGTTTCAGACGCTGCCGTTTGGATTGTCCACGGCACCCCGGGTCTTTACCAAGGTAATGGCCGAAATGATGATTCTTCTTCGAAGAAAAGGCGTCTTAATTATCCCTTACTTGGACGATCTCCTGATAAGGGCAAAGTCCAGGGAACAGTTGGAGGTCGGAGTAGCACTATCTCGGGTACTGCTACAACAGCACGGGTGGATTCTAAATATTCCAAAATCGCAGCTGATCCCGACGACACGTCTGCTGTTCCTAGGGATGATTCTGGACACAGTCCAGAAAAAGGTGTTTCTCCCGGAGGAGAAAGCCAGGGAGTTATCCGAGCTAGTCAGGAACCTCCTAAAACCAGGAAAAGTGTCAGTGCATCATTGCACAAGGGTCCTGGGAAAAATGGTGGCTTCTTACGAAGCGATTCCATTCGGCAGATTTCACGCAAGAACTTTTCAGTGGGATCTGCTGGACAAATGGTCTGGATCGCATCTTCAGATGCATCAGCGGATAACCCTGTCTCCGAGGACAAGGGTGTCTCTTCTGTGGTGGCTGCAGAGTGCTCATCTACTAGAGGGCCGCAGATTCGGCATTCAGGATTGGATCCTGGTGACCACGGATGCCAGCCTGAGAGGCTGGGGAGCAGTCACACAGGGAAGAAATTTCCAGGGAACGTGGTCAAGTCTAGAGACTTCTCTCCACATAAATATACTGGAGCTAAGGGCAATTTACAATGCTCTATGCCTAGCAAGACCTCTGCTTCAAGGTCAGCCGGTGCTGATCCAGTCGGACAACATCACGGCAGTCGCCCACGTAAACAGACAGGGCGGCACAAGAAGCAGGAGGGCAATGGCAGAAGCTGCAAGGATTCTTCGCTGGGCGGAAAATCATGTGATAGCACTGTCAGCAGTGTTCATTCCGGGAGTGGACAACTGGGAAGCAGACTTCCTCAGCAGGCACGACCTCCACCCGGGAGAGTGGGGACTTCACACGGAAGTCTTCCACATGATTGTGAACCATTGGGAAAAACCAAAGGTGGACATGATGGCGTCCCGCCTCAACAAAAAACTGGACAGGTATTGCGCCAGGTCAAGGGACCCTCAGGCAATAGCTGTGGACGCTCTGGTAACACCGTGGGTGTACCAGTCAGTGTATGTGTTCCCTCCTCTTCCTCTCATACCCAAGGTACTGAGAATTATAAGACGGAGAGGAGTAAGAACTATACTCGTGGCTCCGGATTGGCCAAGGAGGACTTGGTACCCGGAACTTCAAGAGATGCTCACAGAGGACCCATGGCCTCTGCCGTTAAGAAGGGACTTGCTTCAGCAAGGACCCTGTCTGTTCCAAGACTTACCGCGGCTGCGTTTGACGGCATGGCGGTTGAACGCCGGATCCTAAGGGAAAAAGGCATTCCGGAAGAGGTCATACCTACCCTGGTCAAAGCCAGGAAGGAGGTGACCGCACAACATTATCACCGCATTTGGCGAAAATATGTTGCGTGGTGTGAGGCCAGGAAGGCCCCCACGGAGGAATTTCAACTCGGTCGATTCCTGCATTTCCTGCAAACAGGAGTGTCTATGGGCCTCAAATTGGGGTCCATTAAGGTTCAAATTTCGGCCCTGTCGATTTTCTTCCAGAAAGAATTGGCTTCAGTTCCTGAAGTCCAGACATTCGTCAAGGGAGTACTGCATATACAACCCCCTTTTGTGCCTCCAGTGGCACCGTGGGATCTCAACGTAGTTCTGGGATTCCTCAAATCACATTGGTTTGAACCGCTCAAATCTGTGGATTTGAAATATCTCACATGGAAAGTGACCATGCTGTTGGCCCTGGCCTCGGCCAGGCGAGTGTCAGAATTGGTGGCTTTGTCTCACAAAAGCCCATATCTGATTTTCCATTCGGACAGGGCAGAACTGCGGACTCGTCCCCAGTTTCTCCCTAAGGTGGTGTCAGCGTTTCACCTGAACCAACCTATTGTGGTGCCTGCGGCTACTAGGGACTTGGAGGACTCCAAGTTGCTAGACGTTGTCAGGGCCCTGAAAATATATATTTCCAGGACGGCTGGAGTCAGGAAAACTGACTCGCTGTTTATCCTGTATGCACCCAACAAGCTGGGTGCTCCTGCTTCTAAGCAGACGATTGCTCGTTGGATTTGTAGTACAATTCAGCTTGCACATTCTGTGGCAGGCCTGCCACAGCCAAAATCTGTAAATGCCCATTCCACAAGGAAGGTGGGCTCATCTTGGGCGGTTGCCCGAGGGGTCTCGGCTTTACAACTTTGCCGAGCTGCTACTTGGTCAGGGGCAAACACATTTGCAAAATTCTACAAATTTGATACCCTGGCTGAGGAGGACCTGGAGTTCTCTCATTCGGTGCTGCAGAGTCATCCGCACTCTCCCGCCCGTTTGGGAGCTTTGGTATAATCCCCATGGTCCTGACGGAGTCCCCAGCATCCACTTAGGACGTCAGAGAAAATAAGAATTTACTTACCGATAATTCTATTTCTCGTAGTCCGTAGTGGATGCTGGGCGCCCATCCCAAGTGCGGATTGTCTGCAATACTTGTACATAGTTATTGTTACAAAAATCGGGTTATTATTGTTGTGAGCCATCTTTTCAGAGGCTCCTCTGTTATCATGCTGTTAACTGGGTTCAGATCACAGGTTGTACAGTGTGATTGGTGTGGCTGGTATGAGTCTTACCCGGGATTCAAAATCTTTCCTTATTGTGTACGCTCGTCCGGGCACAGTATCCTGAGGCTTGGAGGAGGGTCATAGGGGGAGGAGCCAGTGCACACCACCTAGTCCTAAAGCTTTTACTTTTGTGCCCTGTCTCCTGCAGAGCCGCTAATCCCAATGGTCCTGACGGAGTCCCCAGCATCCACTACGGACTACGAGAAATAGAATTATCGGTAAGTAAATTCTTATTTTTTTGGCCCACACCCCTTCCACATGAAGCCATGTCCCTATATTTTTGGCAAGTGGGGGCAGCTGCTATTTTGTATGTGGCCCTCGGATACTGACAGGAAACGTCAAGTGGCCCCTCAGCTGAAATAATTGCCCACCCCTGGTCTATGTCAATGATTTTAACCTTTATGTTTCGCCTCACCTTGAAGTCTAAATAAAAGCAATCTATTGTTTTATGAGAATAATAATAAAAGTTAAGTTTTATGGAAGAGTGGAAATTAATCCACTGCTCCCTGTGTGCACCAACAATACAGCCCTTTTTCCTTCTTCTGCTGGTATTCATTCTAGCTGTAGTTGGTAGCACCCCCAATACAAATGGTAATTACCAATAAGTTATAGGGGTTGTTCAGAGGAACTTTGGTTCTGAAACAATTATTTTTGGTTAACTGTGAGTGTGCAGATACACCCCCAAGACTTTCAAGATGTCCTTGGTGAGGCTCTACCCAAGATTCCTGAGGGAGCGGTGGCTGGACAGACCAGTATGACCACTGGTGAGGCTCCATGGTGGAGTGAAGTACAGATCGGCAGCCCAGATACTTCGGAGAGTCAGCATGAGGGCTTACTTCAGGTTTTGTGCAGGAATGCCGAAGCCTTTAGTCAGCACCCATCAGACTTCAGGAAGGCTGAGGGAGTCCAACACCACATCCCTACTGGAACTAATCCACCAGTTAAAGAGAGACACAGGCCACTACCACCGGCCATGTACCAACCGGTGAGAAATATGATACATGAGATGAAGGAAGCTGTTGTGATGCATGAGAGCCATAGTCAATAGGCAGCACCGTTAGTGATTGTGCAGAAAAAAGATGGTAGCCTCAGATTCTGCGTTGACTACCGAAAACTGAACGCGGTGACGCACAAAGATGCTTATCCACTGCACCGGATAGAGGAATCGTTAACAGCGCTTAAGACATCTCAGTACTTCTCAACTCTTGACCTGACGAGCCGATACTGGCAGATCCCAATGGCCCCAGAAGACAGGGACAAGACAGCGTTCACGACTCCCATGGGTCTATTCAAGTTTGATCACATGCCATTCGGGCTTTGTAATGCTCCTGCCACCTTCCAACGAGTTATGGAGCACTGTTTGGGGCACAGGAATTTCGAGATGGCCCTGTTGTATCTGGACGATGTCATCATATTCTAGAAATCCTATGACGAGCACTTGAAACATCTAGAGGAAGTCTTTGTACAATTGACCAAATGTGGTCTAAACACATCAGTCAAAGCCATCCAAGTGCCATTTTCTCAAACCAAGTGTGCAATATCTGGGCCACATAGTTAGCTCTGGAGGGGTGAAGCCTGACCCTAAGAAGATACGGGTGGTGTGGGACAGGTCTGAAAGACATCAGCAGCTTTTTCGGCTTCGTGGGATATTATCGATGCTTTAGCCAACATTTCGCCAATGTGGCCATCCCGCTTAATGAGTTACTACGAGGCAAGTCAGGACCTGAGAGGCGGAGTACTACCCTGGTCACATGAGCAGAGGAGCAACAGAATGCTTTTGAACAGTTGAAGTCGGCACTAGCGGAGGCCCCACTTCTTGCATATCCAAACTGTGAGAAACCTTTCCAGGTCTATATGGATGCCAGTCACTGGGGATTGGGAGCTGTCCTCTCCCAAATACAAGACAGACATGAGAGGGTCATAGCGTATGCCAGCAGAGGTCTAAGGAAGACCAAAAGAAACAGCAAAAACTACAGCACCTTTAAACTGGAGCTCCTTGCCCTCATCTGGGCCATCACTGAAAAGTTAAAAAATTAACAGCCACACGCTTTGTGATTGTCACAGACAATAATCCACTGGTGCACTTGTCCTCAGGCCGTCTTGGAGCGCTGGATCAGCGATGGATGGCATGTCTTGCCAATTTCAGATATACAGTGTCATACCGGAGTGACAAGTCCAATGGAAATGCCAATGCCTTGTCTTGCCTCCCAACTACTGATGTAACAGAAGAAGAAAGTGACTGGTCTGAAGATCTAAAGACCCCTGTGTTCAAGCCTCCCAGGAAGAGAAAACCGGTAGTCACCTCCGATCCTGTTACTGCCACTGCAGGCCTCACACCTGATGATGCGCCATCAGACAATCTTGAGTTTGACTGGAAGAAAGTGCAGGAAGGGAGTCCTGTATTACAAGACTTGATGGGCCTCATTTGCAGCACGAGTTGTCTTACTAAGTCCCAGAGAGCAGCTGCTGACCCCGAAATGATCAAACTGTTACACCACCAGGACCGAATCAGCCTCCGACAGGGCCTTATCATCCGCACCAGCCTTGATCCCAGTACCCACCAACCTATCTCTC
This sequence comes from Pseudophryne corroboree, assembly GCF_028390025.1. Classification (NCBI taxonomy): domain Eukaryota; kingdom Metazoa; phylum Chordata; class Amphibia; order Anura; family Myobatrachidae; genus Pseudophryne; species Pseudophryne corroboree. Next base: position 373,199,913 of record NC_086449.1, read on the forward strand.
AAATTGTAGTACCTAGACAGCAAGCTGATATGTTGCTTACCACCTACCACAGCCAGTCGGGACACTTCGGGACCCAGAAGATGGAGGCGGTCCTTTGGCAGAGATTCTTTTGGATTGGGATGAGATCTGATATCGATAAGTGGTGTCGTGATTGCAAGATATGCAACCTAAAAAGACCAGCTTATTCATCCCAAAAGGACCTTCTACATCCAATACCGAGCTCCTGCCCACTTGAACTAATTGCTTTAGACCATGTGAAACTTCAGCATAGCTCCGCTGGGTTCCAGTATGCCCTGACCATCACGGATCACTACAGCAAGTTCTTGGTGGTGGTACCAGCACGTGAGTTGACAGCAAAAACAACTACTGAGCTGTTCCTCAAACACTTTGTACATTCCTACGGCTAACCTGACAAAGTTCTTACCGACCAAGGCCCTGCGTTCGAGTCCCAGTTGTTCCAAGAACTCTGTTATCTCTATGGGGGTAATTCTGAGTTGATCGCAGCAGGAACTTTGTTAGCAGTTGGGCAAAACCATGTGCACTGCAGGGGAGGCAGATATAACATGTGCAGAGAGAGATAGATTTGGGTGTGGTGAGTTAAATCTGCAATCTAATTTGCAGTGTAAAAGTAAAGCAGCCAGTATTTACCCTGCACAGAAACAAAATAACCCACCCAAATCTAACTCTCTCTGCAAATGTTATTTCTCTGACGTCCTAAGTGGATGCTGGGGACTCCGTCAGGACCATGGGGAATAGCGGCTCCGCAGGAGACAGGGCACAAAAGTAAAAGCTTTAGGATCAGGTGGTGTGCACTGGCTCCTCCCCCTATGACCCTCCTCCAAGCCTCAGTTAGGTTTTTGTGCCCGGCCGAGAAGGGTGCAATCTAGGTGGCTCTCCTAAAGAGCTGCTTAGAGTAAAAGTTTTGTTAGGTTTTTTATTTTCAGTGAGTCCTGCTGGCAACAGGCTCACTGCAACGAGGGACTTAGGGGAGAAGAAGTGAACTCACCTGCGTGCAGGATGGATTGGCTTCTTAGGCTACTGGACACTAGCTCCAGAGGGACGATCACAGGTACAGCCTGGATGGGTCACCGGAGCCGCGCCGCCGACCCCCTTGCAGATGCTGAAGAGAGAAGAGGTCCAGAAATCGGCGGCTGAAGACTTCTCAGTCTTCATGAGGTAGCGCACAGCACTGCAGCTGTGCGCCATTGCTCTCAGCACACTTCACACCAACGGTCACTGAGGATGCAGGGCGCTTGGGGGGGGCGCCCTGGGCAGCAATGAAAGTACCTATGCTGGCTAAAAATACATCACATATAGCCCCTGGGGCTATATGGATGTATTTAACCCCTGCCAGGTTGTCAGAAAAACGGGAGAAGAAGCCCGCCGAAAAGGGGGCGGGGCCTATTCTCCTCAGCACACAGCGCCATTTTCCTACACAGCTCCGCTGCTAGGAAGGCTCCCAGGCTCTCCCCTGCACTGAACTACAGAAACAGGGGTAAAACAGAGAGGGGGGGCACTTATTTGGCGATATTATTATATATTAAGATGCTATAAGGGAAAACACTTATATAAGGTTGTCCCTGTATAATATAGCGTTTTGGTGTGTGCTGGCAAACTCTCCCTCTGTCTCCCCAAAGGGCTAGTGGGGTCCTGTCCTCTATCAGAGCATTCCCTGTGTGTGTGCTGTGTGTCGGTACGTGTGTGTCGACATGTATGAGGACTATGTTGGTGAGGAGGCGGAGCAATTGCCTGTAATGGTGATGTCACTCTCTAGGGAGTCGACACCGGAATGGATGGCTTATTTAGGGAATTACGTGATAATGTCAACACGCTGCAAGGTCGGTTGACGACATGAGACGGCCGGCAAACCAATTAGTACCTGTCCAGGCGTCTCAAACACCGTCAGGGGCTTTAAAACGCCCATTTACCTCAGTCGGTCGACACAGACACAGACACGGACACTGACTCCAGTGTCGACGGTGAAGAAACAAACGTATTTTCCATTTGGGCCACACGTTACATGTTAAGGGCAATGAAGGAGGTGTTACATATTTCTGATACTACAAGTACCACAAAAGAGGGTATTTTGTGGGGTGTTGAAAAACTACCTGTAGTTTTTCCTGAATCAGATAAATTAAATGAAGTGTGTGATGATGCGTGGGTTTCCCCCGATAGAAAATTATTGGCGTTATACCCTTTCCCGCCAGAAGTTAGGGCGCGTTGGGAAACACCCCTTAGGGTGGATAAGGCGCTCACACGCTTATCAAAACAAGTGGCGTTACCGTCTCCAGATACGGCCGCCCTCAAGGAGCCAGCTGATAGGAGGCTGGAAAATATCCTAAAAAGTATATACACACATACTGGTGTTATACTGCGACCAGCGATCGCCTCAGCCTGGATGTGCAGCGCTGGGGTGGCTTGGTCGGATTCCCTGACTGAAAATATTAATACCCTTGACAGGGACAGTATTTTACTGACTATAGAGCATTTAAAGGATGCATTTCTATATATGCGAGATGCACAGAGGGATATTTGCACTCTGGCATCAAGAGTAAGTGCGATGTCCATATCTGCCAGAAAATGTTTATGGACACGACAGTGGTCAGGTGATGCAGATTCCAAACGGCACATGGAAGTATTGCCGTATAAAGGGGAGGAGTTATTTGGGGTCGGTCCATCGGACCTGGTGGCCACGGCAACAGCTGGAAAATCCACCTTTTTTACCCCAAGTCACATCTCAGCAGAAAAAGACACCGTCTTTTCAGCCTCAGTCCTTTCGTCCCCATAAGGGCAAGCAGGCAAAAGGCCAGTCATATCTGCCCAGGGATAGAGGAAAGGGAAGAAGACTGCAGCAGGCAGCCCATTCCCAGGAACAGAAGCCCTCCACCGCTTTTTGCCAAGTCCTCAGCATGACGCTGGGGCCGTACAAGCGGACTCAGGTGCGGTGGGGGGTCGTCTCAAGAGTTTCAGCGCGCAGTGGGCTCACTCGCAAGTGGACCCCTGGATCCTACAAGTAGTATCCCAGGGGTACAGATTGGAAATTCGAGACGTCTCCCCCTCGCAGGTTCCTGAAGTCTGCTTTACCAACGTCTCCCTCCGACAGGGAGGCAGTATTGGAAACAATTCACAAGCTGTATTCCCAGCAGGTGATAATCAAAGTACCCCTCCTACAACAAGGAAAGGGGTATTATTCCACACTATATTGTGGTACTGAAGCCAGACGGCTCGGTGAGACATATTCTAAATCTGAAATATTTGAACACTTACATACAAAGGTTCAAATCAAGATGGAGTCACTCAGAGCAGTGATAGCGAACCAGGAAGAAGGGGACTATATGGTGTCCCTGGACATCAAGGATGCTTACCTCCATGTCCCAATTTGCCCTTCTCACCAAGGGTACCTCAGGTTCGTGGTACAAAACTGTCACTATCAGTTTCAGACGCTGCCGTTTGGATTGTCCACGGCACCCCGGGTCTTTACCAAGGTAATGGCCGAAATGATGATTCTTCTTTAAAGAAAAGGCGTCTTAATTATCCCTTACTTGGACGATCTCCTGATAAGGGCAAGGTCCAGAGAACAGTTGGAGGTCGGAGTAGCACTATCTCAAGTAGTTCTACGACAGCACGGGTGGATTCTAAATATTCCAAAATCGCAGCTGTCTCCGACGACACGTCTGCTGTTCCTAGGGATGATTCTGGACACAGTCCAGAAAAAGGTGTTTCTCCCGGAGGAGAAAGCCAGGGAGTTATCCGAGCTAGTCAGGAACCTCCTAAAACCAGGAAAAGTGTCAGTGCATCATTGCACAAGGGTCCTGGGAAAAATGGTGGCTTCTTACGAAGCGATTCCATTCGGCAGATTTCACGCAAGAACTTTTCAGTGGGATCTGCTGGAAAAATGGTCCGGATCGCATCTTCAGATGCATCAGCGGATAACCCTGTCTCCAAGGACAAGGGTGTCTCTTCTGTGGTGGCTGCAGAGTGCTCATCTACTAAAGGGCCACAGATTCGGCATTCAGGACTGGGTCCTGGTGACCACGGATGCCAGCCTGAAAGGCTGGGGAGCAGTCACACAAGGAAAAAATTTCCAGGGAGTGTGATCAAGTCTGGAGACTTCTCTCCACATAAATATACTGGAGCTAAGAGCAATTTACAATGCTCTAAGCTTAGCAAGACCTCTGCTTCAAGGTCAGCCGGTATTGATCCAGTGGGACAACATCACGGCAGTCGCCCACGTAAACAGACAGGGCGGCACAAGAAGCAGGAGGGCAATGGCAGAAACTGCAAGGATTCTTCGCTGGGCGGAAAATCATGTGATAGCACTGTCAGCAGTGTTCATTCCGTGAGTGGACAACTGGGAAGCAGACTTCCTCAGCACGACCTCCACCCGGGAGAGTGGGGACTTCATCGGGAAGTCTTCCACATGATTGTGAACCGTTGGGAAAGACCAAAGGTGGAAAAAACTGGACAGGTATTGCGCCAGGTCAAGAGACCCTCAGGCAATAGCTGTGGATGTTCTGGTAACACCGTGGGTGTACCAGTCGGTGTATGTGTTCCCTCCTCTGCTTCTCATACCTAAGGTACTGAGAATTATAAGACGTAGAGGAGTAAGAACTATACTCGTGGCTCCGGATTGGCCAAGAAGGACTTGGTACCCGGAACTTCAAGAGATGCTCACAGAGGACTCATGGCCTCTGCCGCTATGAAGGGACTTGCTTCAGCAAGTACCATGTCTGTTCCAAGACGTACCGCGGCTGCGTTTGACGGCATGGCGGTTGAACGCCGGATCCTAAGGGAAAAAGGCATTCCGGAAGAGGTCATTCCTACCCTGGTCAAAGCCAGGAAGGAGGTGACCGCACAACATTATCACCACATGTGGCGAAAATATGTTGCGTGGTGTGAGGCCAGGAAGGCCCCACGAAGAAATTTCAACTCGGTCGATTCCTGCATTTCCTGCAAACAGGAGTGTCTATGGGCCTCAAATTGGGGTCCATTAAGGTTCAAATTTCGGCCCTGTCGATTTTCTTCCAGAAAGAATTGGCTTCAGTTCCTGAAGTCCAGAAGTTTGTCAAGGGAGTACTGCATATACAACCACCTTTTGTGCCTCCAGTGGCACTGTGGGATCTCAACGTAGTTCTGGGATTCCTCAAATCACATTGGTTTAAACCGCTCAAATCTGTGGATTTGAAATATCTCACATGGAAAGTGACCATGATGTTGGCCCTGGCCTCGGACAGGCGAGTGTCAGAATTGGCGGCTTTGTCTCACAAAAGCCCATATCTGATTGTCCATTCGGACAGGGCAGAGCTGCGGACTCGTCCCCAGTTTCTCCCTAAGGTGGTGTCAGCGTTTCACCTGAACCAGCTTATTGTGGTACCTGCGGCTACTAGGGACTTGGAGGACTCCAAGTTGCTAGATGTTGTCAGGGCCCTGAAAATATAGGTTTCCAGGACGGCTGGAGTCAGGAAAACTGACTTGCTGTTATCCTGTATGCACCCAACAAACTGGGTGCTCTTGCTTCTAAGCAGACGATTGCTAGTTGGATGTGTAGTACAATTCAGCTTGCACATTCTGTGGCAGGCCTGCCACAGCCAAAATATGTAAATGCCCATTCCACAAGGAAGGTGGGCTCATCTTGGGCGGCTGCCCGAGGGGTCTCGGCTTTACAACTTTGCCGAGCTGCTACTTGGTCAGGGGCACACCCTGGCTGAGGAGGACCTGGAGTTCTCTCACTCGGTGCTGCAGAGTCATCCGCACTCTCCCGCCCGTTTGGGAGCTTTGGTATAATCCCCATGGTCCTGACGGAGTCCCCAGCATCCACTTAGAACGTCAGAGAAAATAAGAATTTACTTACCGATAATTCTATTTCTCGTAGTCCGTAGTGGATGCTGGGCGCCCATCCCAAGTGCGGATTGTCTGCAATACTTGTACATAGTTATTGTTACAAAAATCGGGTTATTATTGTTGTGAGCCATCTTTTCAGAGGCTCCGCTGTTATCATGCTGTTAACTGGGTTCAGATCACAGGTTGTACAGTGTGATTGGTGTGGCTGGTATGAGTCTTACCCGGGATTCAAAATCCTTCCTTATTGTGTACGCTCGTCCGGGCACAGTATCCTAACTGAGGCTTGGAGGAGGGTCATAGGGGGAGGAGCCAGTGCACACCACCTGATCCTAAAGCTTTTACTTTTGTGCCCTGTCTCCTGCGGAGCCGCTATTCCCCATGGTCCTGACGGAGTCCCCAGCATCCACTACGGACTACGAGAAATAGAATTATCGGTAAGTAAATTCTTATTATCTGCCCCCCTGCAGTGCACATGGTTTTGCCCAACTGCTAAAAAATTTCCTGCTGCGATCAACTTGGAATTACCCCCTATGGCTGTAAGAAACTGCGGACTACGGCCTATCACCCACAAGGGAATGGCCTATGTGAGAGAGCCAACCAGACTGTAATTGGAATGCTCCGAAGTCTCTCGGCAGAGAAACGTACTCAGTGGCCTAATCTCCTCCTTGAACTGACATACCTCTATAACAATGCGGAGCACTGCTCCACAGGATTCACTCCGTTCTACTTAATGTTCAGGAGACCAGGAAAACTCCCAAAAGACTTAGAACTAGCACCAATGGTGGATGAGCCTGACACCTTGTCGACTGACTGGGTGCAAGAACATCATCATCGGATAGAAACCGCTAGGCAACTGGATGGCCAATGGATGGAAATGGTGCATCATCGGTAAGAGAAAAACTACAATTCGGATGCCCAGAAATGCCTCTCCAGATCGGAGATAAAGTTTGGAAAAGGAAAATCACAGATTAAGCAAACTGGATGCCATGTGGGAAGATGTTCCCTATGTTATTGTCTGAGCTCCAGCTGATGGACTATATACTTACCATATCCAGAGACCTGATGGACATTTGAGTACCGTTCCTCATGACCAAGTTAACACCCCTACCACTGGGTAAGAGACCGGTACCTGCACAACACTGCATGGAGCTAAGGACAGTGAGAGAGCTCCTGGTATGAGGTAAAGGGCAGCTGCAGTGAGAGATAGCAGACAGCTAGTGGGGAAACATAGGCAGCTCACTGATCAGCTATCCAGCTTGTTACCACAGTAACTCACAGCCTTATACAGACTGAGCACCCAGTTAGAGTGATAAGGGCAAGGAAGCTGTGTAGCTTCAAAATCACAGAGACTACTGACTTGTACTAAATGTCGCAGTCTCCACGTCAGCACCAGTGTGAGGAACTGAGGCACAGGTATCAGTGAGATTCTGTCAAGTCAGTACCAGAGAGAGAGACCTACGGGGTCATTCCGAGTTGATCGCTAGCTGCCGTTGTTCGCAGTGCAGTGATCAGGCAAAAAATTGGCACTTCTGAGCATGCGTATGGTGCGCACTGCGCATGCGCAAAGTACTTTCACAAAAGCCGATGCAGTTTCACACAAGGTATAGCGATGCTTTTCAGTCGCACTGCTGATCGGTGAGTGATTGACAGGAATGGGGCGTTTCTGGGCGGTAACTGACCATTTTCCGGGAGTGTGCTGAAAAACGCAGGCGTGTCAGATAAAAATGTAGGCGTGCCTGGGGAAACGGGGGAGTGGCTGGCCGAACGCAGGGCATGTTTGTGACGTCAAAACAGGAACTAAACAGACTGAAGTGATCGCAAGGTAGGAGTAGGTCTGCAGCTACTCAGAAACTGCATGAAAATTTTTTGCTGCCGTCCTGCGATCCTTTCGTTCGCACTTCTGCTAAGCTAAGATACACTCCCAGAGGGTGACGGCTTAGTGTTTGCACTGCTGCTAAAAGCAGCTAGCGAGCGAACAACTCGGAATGAGTGCCCTATTCCAGCTAAGTGAGGCATTCCATCCTAACACTACAGTACAGCCAGCTTGTTACAGGGAGAGTAATCCTGTTTAATTTACCTCAGTAAGTCAGTACTTGTTCCCATTCACTGTGCTCACTTATACAGCTGGTGCCTGTTAGCAGTGTCTGCTGAGGAATCTGCTTCTTCCTTATCCACTGCTACAGCTTGTGCCTCTTTCTGTAACTGCTTATCTACACAGCTCAGGAACTGTATTGCTACTTATAGTACTTGTTAAAAGAACTTCTGCAACTGCTTATTCGCAGTCCAAGGAACTACATTACTTACTAACCTTAAATGCTAAGGGACTGTTCTAACTGCTTATGTTTTCTGCCTAGGGTTCAAGCAGTAAGTTCCGGTCCAA